>NC_057862.1:529728181-530928181 GCF_019393635.1 Dromiciops gliroides | reverse complement strand
CATCACAAATACCTGAAAGTCCTCTTATTCATTGAAGTCCCATTTTCTCCTATGAAAGATTATGATGAGTTTTGCTGGGTAGGTGATTCTTGGTTGTAATCTCAATTCCTTTGCCTTCTGGAATATCATATTCCATGCCCTCCGGTCCTTTAACGTAAAAGTTGCTAGATCTTGTGCTATCCTGACTGGGGCTCCACAGTACTTGAATTCTTTCTTTTTGGCAGCTTGCAATATTTTCCCCTTGACCTGAGAGCTCTGGACTTTGGCTATAATATTCCTAGGAGTTTTCCTTTTGGGATCTCTTTCTGGAGGTGATTGGTGGATTCTTTCAATTTCTACTTCTAGAATTTCAGGGCAGTTTTCCCTGACAATTTCTTGGAAGATGATGTCTAAGCTTTTTCCTTGATCATGGTTTTCAGGTAGACCAATAATTTTCAAATGATCTCTCCTGGACCTATTTTCCAGGTCAGCAGTTTTTCCCAGAAGATATTTCACATTGCCCTCTATTTATTAATTTGGATTTGTTTTATTTGTCTTGGTTTCTCATAAAGTCACTAGCTTCCATTTGTTCAATCCTAATTCTTAAGCAATTATTTTCATCAGAGAGCTCTTGTACCTCCTTTTCCATTTGGCCAATTTGGCTTTTTAAGGTGTTGACTTTTTTCTCATGTCTTTCCTGCATCACCCTCATTTCTCTTTCCATTTTTCCCTCTACTTCTCTAACTTATCAAGTCCTTTTTGAGTGCCTTTATGGCCTAAGACTAATTTATATTTTTCTTGGAAGCTTTAGATATAGGGGGGCCCCGATGTTGACATCTTCCTCTGAGGGTGCACCTCGATCTTCCTTGTCACTAAAGAAACTTTCTATGGTCCTCACCTTTCTCTGTCTTCTCATCTTGCCTTTCTTTTACTTGACTTTTATTTCCTTAAAGTGGGGCACTGTTTCCTGGCTGCACTATCCCAAACTTGAATCCTTTGGAATTGTCTTGGATCGTTGTGTTGATTAGAGTAGCTAAATCTTTCAGAGTTGGTCATTGTTAAAATATTGCTGTTACTGTGTACAATGTTCTCTTGGTTTTGCTCATTTTACTTTGTATCAGTTCATATAAGTCTTCCCCGGTTTTTCTGAAACATTCCCTTTCATTCCTTTTTAAAAAAAAAAACAAACATTTTTAATAATAAACATTTTTATTTATAGTTTTGGGTTCCAATTTTTATCCCTCCTTCCCTCCCTCCCTGAGGTGGCAAACAATCAGATATGGGTTATACATGTACGATTATGTAAAACATTACCATATTTATACAACACAATAGTATTCTATCACAGTCATGTACCAGTTGATGGATATCCTCTCAAATTCCAATTCTTTGCCACCACAACAAAAAGAGCTGTTGTAAATATTTTTGTATATGTGAGTCCTTTTTCTTTTATGTTTTTGGGATACAGACTTACTCATGGTATTGATGGAGCAAGGGATATATATAGCTTTATAGCCCTTTTGTAGTGGTAAGGGAGTGCTACATCAGTTGGGAAATGGGCAGAAAAGGAAACTTTGGGGGAAATTCTCTACGAAAAGAGATCTCAAATTATTTTGTGCATATGGGTCTTTTTCCTCTTTTTCTTTGATCTCTTTAGGGGATCATCCTACTAGCTGGCATTTCTTTTTAGAACTATCCGTTTGTATCTTTTGTCCTTTTCTCTTTTGATGAATGGCTTTTGTTCTTATATATTTGTACCAGTTTATAATATATCTTATATATCAGCCAGTCAAGTAATTTCAAATAGCAATTTTCATACCACAATTTTAAGGCATAATATTTTCTCTACTTGTCAGGTTTTTTTAAATTTAAATTTTTTTTATTCTGAATAGAATTTTATTTTCCAAAATATATATAAAAACAAAATTTTAACATCAATTTAAAAAAAATATTTGTGTTCCAACTTCTCTTCCCCCCCCTCCATTCCCATCCCCCACCCACAAGAATTCAATCAATTCAAAATAAGTTATACATGAGTAGTCATGGAAAAATTCCCATATTAGCTAGTTGTGAGAGAAAACAGTCAAAAAAACCGAAACTTCAGATTAAGGAATTGTCAAAGAGGAAATGAAAAAAAATTTTTAAATGTGTTTCCATCTGTTTTCAGATACTATCAGTTCTTTCTCTTCAGATGGGCTGCAATCTTCATAAGTCCCTCAGGGTTACATTGGATCATTGCCTTGCTGAAAACAACCACATGCTTCCCAGCAGATCATCCCCCACTATTTCTGTTATTTTGTATACAGTACATTTTACTCTGCTTCAGCTCATGTAGGTCTCTCCAGGTTTTCCCAATAGCATCCTATTCATTGCAACCTCTGCATAGTACCTTAAGCTTGACAGAGAATCTTCTTCACAAAAGCCTAGCAAAGTAGGTACCATACATTTTGCCATTATAATCAATCATCATAACTATTTCCCTCCATCCCACTCCCTTCCCATGACATTTACTCTATCTTCTTTTTACCTATTCCTCCTCAGAGGTGCCTTACTTCTGACTATCCTCTCCCTCACTCTGAACTCCCTTTTTTCACCCTTCCTTCCTTGTCCACTTCCCCTCCTATTTTCCTGCAGGGTTAAATAGATTGCTCCTCCCAATTGGGTATGAAAGCTATTCCCTCCATGAGCCCTCTCCAATGAGATCAGGGTCCCTGAGCTAATTCTGTGTTCTAAATTTTTCTTCCTCCCTCCTCAACCCTCTCTATGAGATCAAGCAATTCCATATGTCATACTGGTGCAGTAATGCAGAACATCTTCATCTTCCTTGAAAGTGTTTTGCTTTTTACTGCTCTCTCCCCCCCAATCTGCCCTTTCCTCCTTCCCTTTCCCCCCTTTTCTCCCTCCCTCCCCCCAGCCTGGGCAAAAGTATATTACTATACCTACTTGAGTATGTATGTTAGTCCTTCTTTGAGCCAATTCTGATGATATTAAGGTTCACTCACTCCCCAACTCCTTCCCTCTCTTCTACTCTTCTCCATAAGCTTTCTTCTTATTTCCTTTATGTGAAATACCTCTCCCCAGACCATCTCTCCCCTTCTCCCTCCCCCAGTTTATTCCTCCTACACCTCAACCCTATTTTAATGATGTCATCATGGATTAGCTAGGTGGCACAGTGGACAAAGCACCAGCCCTGGACCCAGGAGGCCCCCCAAGCTCAAATCCAGCCCCAGATACAACACACCCCTCCCTGTCTGCCCTACAAAGAACAAAACATAAATGCTTTATAGATATCATCCCTTCATATTCAGTTCAGCCCTGTCTTCTGTGAATTTCTTGTGAAGAATTGTTATTTTGTTTTGTTTTGTTTTTTGGTGAGGCAACTGGGGCCAAGTGACTTGCCCAGGGTCACACAGCTATTAATTGTCAAGTGTCTGAGGTCACACCTGAACTCAGGTTCTCCCGAGTTCAGGGCCGGTGTTCCATCCACTGCACCACCCAGCAGTCCCTGAATTTCTTATTGAGATAGTTCTTATGATTTCAAAGTATTATCTTCCCATGTAGGAATGTAAACTGTTTGATCTTTTAATATCTCTCATGAAGTCTTTTTCCTGTTTACCTTTTTATGCTTTTCCAGGATCTTGTATTTGAAAGTCAAATTTTCTATTCAGTTCAGGTCTTTTCATCACAAATACTTGAAAGACCTCTTTCTCATTGAAATCCCATTTTTGCCTCTGAAAAATTATACTCAGTTTTGCTGGGTATGTGATTTTTGGCTGAAGTCCCAGTTCCTTTGCCCTCTGGAATATCATATTCCATGCCCTTCTGTCCTTTAATGTAGAAGCTGCTAGATCTTGCTTTATCCTTATTGGAGCTCCACAGTATTTGAATTCCTTTTTTTCTAGCTGCTTGCAGTATTTTCTCCTTGACCTGGGAGTTCTGGAATTTGGCTATAATATTCCTGGAGGTTTTCCTTTTGGGATCTCTTTTAGGAGGTGATCGGTGGATTCTTTTAATTTCTATTTTAGCTTCTGCTTCTAGAATATCAGGGCAATTTTCCCTCACAGTGTCTTGGAGGATGGTGTCTAAGCTTTTGTTTTGGTCATGGTTTTCAGGTAGTCCAATGATTTTCAAGTTCTCTCTCCTAGATTTATTTTCTAGGTCAGCTATTTTTCCAAGAAGATATTTCACATTGCCCTCTCTTTTTTCATTCAGTTGGATTTGCTTTACTGTGTCTTGGTTTCTCATAAGGTCACTAGCTTCCATTTGTTCAATCCTAATTCTTAGGCAGTTATTTTCATCAGACAGTTTTTTAATCTTCTTTTCCATTTGGCTTTTCAAACTGTTGACTTTTTTCTCATGACTCTCCTGCATTGCTCTCATTTCCCTTTCCATTCTTTCCTCCTTTTCTCTACATCTTCTTTCTATTTCTCCTACTTTCTCTTCAAAGTCCCTTTTGAGAGCTTCCATGGCCTGAGACCAGTTCATATTTTTCTTGGAACCTTTGGATGTTGGAGCTTTGACCCTGTTATTATCTTCTTCTTCTGAGGTTGTATTGTGGTCTACCTTACCCCCAAAGAAGTTTTCGATGGTCTTCTGCTTTCTCTGCCTGCTCATCCTGGCTTACTATTTCTTGGCTTTTAACTCCTTCTTTAAGTGTGGTGCTGCTTCCAGGACACACTGTTCAAGCTACAGCGTGGCCTGGGGGATGACTGGGCTTCTCAGCCTGCCTGGCCCTGCTTTCACTTGATTTTAAACTCTCCCGGGGGGGGGGGGGGGGGGGGGCTGCTTCTTGGCTCCACTCCTGTTCTCAGCTTCAGAGGGTCCCAGGTGTTTTGGGTTGAGGCAGGGCAGGCTTTAATCTCACCTGGCCTGTTCTCAGGTCCGGAGATAACCTCAGGCCTATTTACTAAGAAACCAACCAGCAAAGCTTTCTGTGGTGTGGTTCTCAGCTTCCGATGAGACTGCTCCCCTGCTCCCCTCCCCCACCTGGGTATCCAACCGCTCAAGATTTCTTCCTGGTTCCCCCCCTGGGGTGGGACAGTCGAATCCTTCCCCCCAATCCACTGGTACCCCTGCACTTACCCCTCCCAGGCCAGCCGTTCAGTCCGACCGCGCGCTCGGTTCCAGAAGACGCAGGTGCTGCAGCTGATTCAGAGGCATTGGGGCAAATTCCTCTGGCAGGTGTCTGGTGTTTTGGCCCGATTGTGGGGTTAGGCTTTATTCGTGGCCCAGCATGGCCCCCTGAAATCTATCTATAGCTGGAGATAACTCTCAGCCCGTATTTCTGTGTGTTTTTCTGCCCCAAGGGTTCTTTTATTGCTATTTTTGGGGTTATTGTATCAGGAGCTCTGTGAGCTTAATGTCTTTCCTCCACCATCTTGGCTCTGCCCCATGTCAGTTATTTATTTATTTTTTTGGTGAGGCAGTTGGGGTTAAGTGACTTGCCTAGGGTCACACAGCTAGTAAGTGTTAAGTGTCTGAGGCCAGATCCGAACTCAGGTCCTTCTGACTCCAGGGCTGGTGCTCTATCCACTGCGCCATCTAGCTGCCCCTTGTCAGTTATTTTTTAAAGATTAAAAAATGATGTAAAAAAAAAAAACTCCTAAAATATAGAGAGATAACTAGGTGGCACAATGGATAAAGTGCTGGGCCTAGAGTCAGGAAGCCCTGTGTTCAAATCTAGCCTCAGATATAAACCTATGTAACCCTGGGCAAGTCACTTAACCTCTGTTTGTTTCAGTTTCCTCAACTGTAAAATGGGGGTAGCAACTGCCTCACAAAATTGTTGCAAAGATCAAAAGAGAAAATATTTGTAAAGTACTCAGCACAGTATCTGACACAAGGTATGAACTATGTAAATGCCTATTCCTTTCCTCTTCCCATTTGATGTCTCTGCAGCTAACCTTATGTAATAAATAGACTTTGACTCTAGAGATTTTTACCTCACTATAAACAGGTATTTGTGTTATACAACAAAAATGTTAGAACCAACATTCCTAAGTGGTAGAAAATGATACTTTTGTCTCAGAAATTATTTGCTTCTAAGCAATTATGATTGAAATTTATATATGTAGCTATAAGTACACAGTGAGTCTTGTCTGTAAAGTTGTAATTATGTTTGTACATTTTAAAAAATCTTATGTGATAAGTTTTCATTTCTGGCTAAAAATAATAGATTCTAGAACTGAGAACTGCCAACTAGTTTTTTGTTGTTGTTGTTGTTTTTTTTTTAGTGAGGCAATTAGTGTTAAGTGACTTGCCCAAGGTCACACAGCTAGTGTTAAGTGTCTGAGGATTTGAACTCAGGTACTCCTGACTCTAGGGCCAGTGCTCTATCCACTGCGCCACCTAGCTGCCCCCAACTAGGTTTTTTTTAGCTCTTTGGGTTTCATTAGCAAAAATGGTTAAGTTCTTTGTTATTGTTTTTTAAACAGATTACTAGTTGGCATTGAGTTTTATATTTGTTGTACCAAGTGTTATTTTCTTTTTTTGTTTGTTTATAATGAGAAATAAATGAAAGATCTTGATGTCAGTTAATACAGACGTTACTGAATAGGAGGAAAATGTTTTTTATTTCCTTTTTGATGTTATAAAGGTGCGGTCAAGTTCTTAGAAGCAAGCTGGTTGTGTGGGGTTTTATCTCAATCCCTTCCCTTCGTTGTCATTTTTAAAAATAGCTGCAGAAAGGAACATAATCGTAGAAGAGAAGAGGCAAGATATTTTGTTTTTCTCAAGACCTAAAGGAATGGAATAAAATATGTGTTATATGAATATAAATATTAACCTACAGCCTGATCTTCAAACTAAATGTTTCATTTGGGCATCTGTTTAAGAATAATATTTGGGGGGTAGCTAGGTGGTACAGTGGATAAAGCACTGGTCCTGGATTCAGGAGGACCTGAGTTAAAATCTGGCTTCAGACACTTGACACTTACTAGCTGTGTGACCCCGGGCAAGTCATTTAACCCTCATTGCCCTGCAAAAAAACAAAACAGAAAAAAGAATATTTGGTAGAATTTGTCACATCTTAAATTAAAGATCACATTAATAAGCCTTCACTGTATTTTGGTTTTACAAAAAGACTCATGAACTAGCTTTAAAACAAAGAATAAAACCCCTTAGCCATTCATGACTGTCTTTTCATAACCTTTTACTATTATTTCTGTAAAATTCGCCAAAACAGGAAGGAAAAAAAAAAAACGTTGAGTTTTAAGTACCAGCATGGTTGGCTCATTATTGTAGATTCTACCCTTAAGCACTGCATGCACTCCACTCTTGTTGCTATGGAAACACACAGACCATGGGGTTTATTATAAACCTTGAGAAATTTTTACTGTTACATGCCTCAATAAAGAAACATCTGGATCTCCTATTCATCTTCATGCAAGGGAAGGACACTCTTCTTTTTTCCATGAAGGTTATATTATTACATTCTACATAGACAACCTGAGTGAACGTGGTTTCTTGATGCAGTGCCTTCTGCTTACTGGAATCACCTTGGGAAATTCTGATTTCTGTTCATGCTGATTCAATTGAAAATAGACCATGAAAACACCATCTTTAGAGAGCTTTCAAGTTATGAAATCTAAATATTAAACTGTAAATTCTGACTAAAAATTGATGTGTATGGAAAGATCTGATACCTTTCAATAATCTTGGTTGGGTTAAGAGGACCTGGCCATATTTTAGGAGCCCAAGACTTTTCAAGTGTTGCTTCTTTTTTATATATTTATTTTTTTCCAATTCAGTGGCATTACATTTTTTCCTTAAGAGCTGAAGAAAAAATCTTTGTTGCACTTTAGTCAACATTTCACAGAACAAATTTTTTAAATTATTTAATTGGTGCAGAGGAAGGAAAGGCCAGTAAAAAACATTACAAAATTTTATTTCCTACCATCCTATCCCAAAGAAAGCCATCATGGTCTCAGACAGAAAAAGGGTAAGGTTCGGCAAATGATACAGGCAAAGGCATCCAAATTCATTCATTTATATTGAAACAAATGACAGGTGCCTCCCTGTAGCCAAAAGAATGCTCATCCTCCTTACCCCTTAAGGTCTTCCCCGGAGGGGAGGAGAGTCCCACTAGTGATACTGTAAATCTTCCAATGGACAGCCATTATCTTTGCCAAATTTCCCATTGGTCTGCTACCTGAAGTGGCTACAGGTTTTCTCTGCTGTAGCTTATATCTCTCTAAAGTGACTATAATTCACATTTCCCCAAAGGATTGCCTTCATAAATAAATCCCCTGTTGGATAAGCTTTTACAGTGAACCTGGGTAGGTATCTAGAGAGTACCTTTAATTGTAATAGCTCCACATTTATAATTCTTATATGAGAAAAAATTAAGCATAATAAGTTGAAAAAAGCTTATTATATATATATATATGAGAAACAACACATACACATCTAAATAGGTACAAAATGTATGCAAGATAATTTTAGAGAGGTGCACTAGCAGCTAGAGGGGTTCTGGAAAGAGGTAGAGAAAGACTGAGGGATACTTGGCTAGAACCAAAGTGATAAGGCCTTCAAATGCCAAACAGAAATGAATATTTGAACCTAAGATAATAGGGAGCTAATGGAGCTTTTTGAGCAGAGGAGTAATATAGCCTGACCTGCATTTTAGGAAGATCATTGGTAGCTAATTTGAAGGCTGGATTGGAGAGGAGAGAGACTAGAGGCACAGAGACTTGGTAAGGAGACTACTGTAATAGAGGGCTTTGGGCCTGAACTAAGGGTGATGCTTGTGTAAGTGGAGAGAAGGGATATGATGTGAATCAACAAGAAAGAGATGAGGAAGGGCATGTATTCTAAACATAGAGGATAACTTTTCAAGCATGGAGGCTGATGATGGAATGTCAAATTTGGGGAATAGCAAGGAGAATAGTTGGATTAGAATGTAGACTATGTTAAGGGGAATAATGTGAAATATAGAAAGGCTGGAGTCAGCTTGTAAAGGAATTTAAATGGGAGGCTGAGGACTTTGTCTTTTATCTTATAGACAACAGGGAAACACTAGAGACAAGAGAAGGCTATAAAGCAAATTCCACTAGATATTAATTCCCTGAGAATGAGAGTGATTCCTCTTAGGAATTTGTTACAGCAAATGTTTTGTGGCTGAAATTCCAGTTCAGCAAACATTGCTTAAGCATATCTTATGATACTAGACATTAAAGAGATAGTAAAGAGATTCACTATCTCTTCCTTTGAGAACCTCACTGAAATAGAGTAGATAAAATAAAGGACTACATTACAATCAAGAATGATTAAGTGTATAAAAAGATTCAAGAAAGGAGGAATTGCTTTTAATTGGGATGAAGGAAGAGGAAAGTTTTAGTGTGTAGAGATGCAGTGGAAGCCTCTTATAAGAATATACAGAAGCTGGTTTTGATTTAAATGTGGAGTGTGAAGAGGAGGAGTCTAAAACAAGACCTGGAAGGTAGCTTGGAACCAAATGGTGGAGACTTTGGAGTGCTAGTTGAGGAGCTGATGTTTTATTCAGCAGGGGAATGATGTGATTAGACCTGTGTATTAGGACAGGCATTTTTGGAGCAGTCAAACATGATAGAGAGGGGAGAGCCTAGACTCCATGAAAAGATTCAAGATGTCTGTGAACTTGGATGGGAAACAATATATATCTTTATTTACTAACCTCTTACTGAATTTTAGCATTTCCTTCAAGTATAAATAAATAACATTATTTAGAGAGGGGTCTATAGGCTTCACTGGATTCCCAGAGGTGTCCATGACATAAAAAAAGTTAAAATTCCTCTATTAGACACAGGCAGATAAATTAGGATTTTTTTTTTCAGTAGGCCATATAGGGTGAGAGGTTATGAGAAACTCAACAAAGGGAATGGTGATAGGAATACAAAAGATAAATGGGAGAGATATTGTGGATATAGTCTTTAGAGGATGTGAAAATTATTTTGCTTTTGTAGGTTGTGGGGGAGAGAGGGGTCAAAATGGCTTTAAGTTTTCAGCCTGGGAGATTGATTTTGCTATCAACTGAAAAATGGAAGTTAAGGAGTAGGGGACTGTTTAGAGAGCATGAGGTAGCTGGAAAGGGCATTGTAATCATGTCCTGGCTCTGACTCTTACTAGATGATCTTGGGCATAGTTAATTAAGCTCATTTAACCTAAATTTCTGACTGTATAACATATATAATACTTTAATTATCTGCTTCATAAGGTTAAACTTTTCTTTCTATCTTTGTTGCTTAGCACAATGCCTGGTACAACAATAAATGTTTGTGTATTGACTGCTAGTGATTGTTTCATATACCCAACTAGATTGTAAATTTCTTGAGGGTGTGATACTGTCCTTTTGAATCTTCTGTCTCTCATAGCAGCTGTGCTTATGGCAGCACTTGATAAATAAATACTTGTTGATTGATTATTGCAGTGGTTTCTGCCTTGAAACATTTTTTGAATATACATTTAATTAATTAAAGTAATTAAATATATTGATTAGAGTTTTTTCCTGATTGCCTTCACTTGTACTTCTAGATTACCCCTCTTTGCAGTTATCTGAGGGGACTTTATAGCTCCTTACTGAGGAAAATATTCATGATATATGGACTTGAGACTTTTAAATGTCTATTACAAGCCTTTAACTTCTTTTTTTTCTGAACTATATTCTCTTTTTTTGCCATCTTTCCCTTTGCCTACCTACCCTTGTAATAATATCACCAAGTATTAAAGATTATTATATTAATTTGGAGAGTCTTATTAAGGTCTTTATAAAAGTTTCCTACAGCAGAAATTGGCATATAAGCTACTATTATCTTAATAGTGATCTTTTTTTTGCGCATGCTTAGCAACAACCATAGTAATTTAAGATGACCAAGTGTCCCATAAAATTCTATTTCTTCTTGCTTTATAATACTTGATTAAAAAATGAACTCTTCTCCACTAACTTTGGTTATTTCTACAAAGTCTGTGAACCTTCATTTGAGCTGCAAATTCCTTTTGTCTTCTTGTTCCATTATCAATATTAATATGATTTTAAGACTTGTATGAACTGATGTATAGTGAAGTGAGCAGAACCAAGAGAACGTTGTACACAGAGACAGCAATATTGTTTGATGAACAACTTAGCTATTCTCAGCAATACAATGATCCAAGACCATCCTTAAAGACTGATGATGAAACTACCTCTAAAGAAAGAACTAATATTGATTGAACACAGACTGAAGCATGCTATTTTTCACTTTCTTTCATTTTTTAAATTCAGGTTTTCTTGTACAAAATGACTGATATGGTAATGTTTTACGTAATTGCACTTGTATAACCCATATCTGATTACTTACTGCTTCAGGGAGGGGAGAGGGTAGGGAGGAAGGTGGGATAAAATTTGGAACTCAAAACTATAAATAAAAATGTTTATTATATTTCCGGTTTTCCATTTGGCATTTGGAGTACTGTTAGTTAATGGTTTTTGGCCATCTTTTTAAAAGGGTTATTCTTGGCTCCCTCTCCCCCTTTCTTCTGTCACTATACCATTATTGCTGAAAAAGTTAAAGAGGGCTGCATAAGACTGACGACTGTTTTCTAGCTTTCTTTATTTTATGGGTTGCCAAGGCCAAAGAATCCACCTAGTAGCCAGCCTACTTAGGTGATAATCCTTTCAATACTTAACTAGATTGGTCTTAAAGTAGAGTTAATTGTTGTCGGTTTAGTGTTTGAGGTTTTTCCAGAACAGTAGAACCTGCTGGAGCACTCCACTGACATAGCTTTTGAGAAACTAGGGTCACCTCCCTTACCACAGTGAGACTTTGTAGTGTACCTCTGCTACTGTAAATAAATTCTTCTTCTTACTCAGACATGTTTATAAGCTCACAGTGGATTAGTTAGAACATGGCAGTTGAAAGCAGGGTGCACAATGACCAACTGTACTTTCAAAAGACTTATTATGAAACGTGCTATCCACCTCCAGATAGAAAGCATTTGGAGGACAGATTGAATCCTCTTTTTTTGGACATGGCTTATAATGGAATTTCTTCTGCATGACTATACATATTTGTATTGTTTGGGGCTTTTTTTTTTCCTTAATAGATAGGGGAGGGGAAGGGGGAAAGAAATTTAGACGTGAAATTAAATAAGAACATAGGATGAATGATACTTCATGATTTTAAAAGTTATTATTTTAGAAAAAAATCTCATTTGAATATTATACCTAATTCTTCAATACTTAAGACCTCTAAGTTCATTAGTGTGGTTGCATCTAATGATGCAAAGGGTAGTCTATCTATGAGCTAGTAGATGGTCTTAAGAGAGTTGCTATAATCGAAATCCCCATCTCTGTTTACTTACTTGATGATTCCTCTCTGAATTTAGCTAGATTCATCCTTAAGCAACAAGCATACAGTTTGTTATTAGTCCTATACTCTTCCCTTATTACCCTATCTCCCAATTAATAAGCATTTATTTGTTCTCCATCTATCCTCATTGGAAAGTGGGGAAAAAACTCCTTGTAACAAGTATGCATAGTCAAGCAGAATTCATTTCCACGTTCATTGGCCATGTTAAAAAAAAATGTGGGTCTTATTTTACATACTTAGTCCATTGTCTCTCTCAGAATATGTATAGCATTCTTTATCGTTGGTCCTCTGGAATCATGGTTTAACACTGAATTGTAATCATAGTTCTTAAATGTTTCAAAGTTGTTTATTTTTACAATATTGTTATTATAGTATAAATTGCTTTTCTGGTTCTGCCCGCTTTATTTTGCATCAGTACACACAAGACTTCCAGGTTTCTTTGAAATTGCCCCTTTCTTGGAAGATTATATACCTCTCACAGCTATGAATAGGAGATATATTCTTAACCAAAAAAGGGATAGAAGTGATTACAAAAGATATGTTAACTTTGATTAAATGAAACTGAGGGGCAGCTAGGTGGCGCAGTGGATAGAGCACTGGCCCTGGATTCAGGAGGACCTGAGTTCAAATCCAGTCTCAGACACTTAACACTTACTAGCTGTGTGACCCTGGGCAAGTCACTTAACCCCAATTGCCTCACCAAAAAACAAACAAAAACAAAAACAAATGAAACTGAAAAGCTTCTGCACAAATAAATCAATGTGCCTGTGCTGAGAAAGGAAGAAGTCTAATGGGAAAAAATCTTTTTATGTTTCTCTGATAAGGTTTTGATATCAAGATATATAAATAATTAAATCAAAAACCATTTCCCAGTAGATAAGTGGTCAAAGGATGGGAACAGTTCTCAAAAGAATTGTAAACTATTAACAACCAGGTGAAACAATGCTTCAAATCATTAATAAGAGTAATGCAAATTAAAACAAACCTAAGATTTTACCTGACACCTTGCAATTTGGCAAAGATGAAAAAAAAGATGACATAGTCAATGTTGGAGGTTTTGTGGAAAGAAGGGCATGCTGGTGCATTACTGGTGGAGCTGTGAATTGATACAGCTGTTTTGGAAAGCAGTTTGGAATTATGCAAATAAAATCACTAAACTATCAATACCCTTTGAAATAGAGATTTCATTACTATATGCTATATACTGTATTACTCTAGGCTTATACTCCCAGGAGGCCATTGATAAGAAAGTCTCCATGTACTCCTAATTATTATTATTATTATTTTGTTTTGTGGGGCAGTGAGGGTTAAGTGACTTGCCCAGCATCACACAGCTAGTAAGTGTCAAGTGTCTGAGTCTGGACTTGAGCTCAGGTCCTCCTGAATACAGGGCTGGTGCTTTATCTACTGTGCCACCTAGCTGCCCCTACTCCAAATTATCTATATTGACACTTTTTGTAATAGCAAAGAATTGGAAAGACAGTAGATACCCATCAGTTGGGGAACAGATAAACAAATTGTGGTACATGAGTGTAATTACTCTGCTATACGGAGTGATAAATGTGATGAATACAGAGTATAGAAAGTTCTACATGAAAGTAAAAATAAAGAGACAGTATCTTCATTAAACATATGCACATTTAACTCTTTCCTGGATCACTTTCTTATCAATATTCTCATAATTTTGAAGAAGTGTTGATCATAATCATAATTTCTGAATTTCTACAGCCCTTTATGTTTTTTTTTTTTTAATGAGGCAATTGAGGTTAAGTGACTTGCCCAGGGTCACACAGCTAGTAAGTTAAGTGTCTGAGACCGGATTTGAACTCAGGTACTCCTGACTCCTGGGCCAGTGCTCTATCCACTGCGCCATCTAGCTGCGCCTCCTTTATGGTTTTTAAAGAACCATAACATAGACTATATTCTCTTTTGGTCTCTACTTCAACCTTATAAGCAAGCAGGGGAAGTGTTAACATTATAGATGAGAAGGCTGAGTCTCAGAGTTTATAGTGAGTTGCCCACAATTAGTTAGTGGCAAGGCTAGGACTAAAAACTATAGGTCTTCTGTTTCTTATTCCATAAGTTTATCCCATTAAGCTCTTTTATCTGTACCATGCTGTCCTTAATAATTATCTAGTTAGAAAAAGATCTTTGATATGAATCAACAGTATTACTTCTCCAGTGGCAGTTATTTTAAATGTCAGGGCTGCCGGGTAGATAGCTAATTTCAAACTCTTCTTCCAACCCTAAAATTCCTTGTGATTTAAATCAGATGAATTTAGCATTTATGTTAAAAAGACTGTACACAATAACCCTTTAATGTAAGTAATATAAATGTTAACAAAAAGAGGAAAATAAGTCTTAGAGATGAAATGACAAATCTTTAAAATGTCAGAATTGTGGCTGAAACCTGTCACTACATATATACAATGGTGCCTCTCAAGAGTATAAACTAAGTTTATTACATCATTTTCAGATGGGAGGAATTGATAAATTAAAAATGTGTAATTTAATGTTTATTATTGAATGTGATATTCTTGATATAAGTTCTAAAGTGGTAGGAAAGATAGGAATAAGGATGGGACCTGGGATTTCATTAGTATGGGAATATCCAGATAGAGAAACTCCAGCTAAGACACTGTCTGTCAATCTTAGATTTACCTGAAGCTGAAAGGTTGTGACTTACTTAGGATCATACAGCCAGTAGGTATCACAGGTTGTACTTGAAAGCCATGTCTTTTCCTCCAGAGCTCTCAAGCTTAGCCTTTCAGTTGGAAAATAGAGATTGGGATAGGGACTGGACCTGTGATTTCTTTGGTAAAGGGAACTCCCTCTAATAATATAGGTGATGCCTTCTCTGCAACTTAAATAGTTTTAAAGAGTTGCCTAGACCACTGAGTTGTAATGTGCCCAGGGACACATTGCTGGTATGTGCTAGGGGAGGAATTTAAATCCAGTCTTCCTGGATTTCAGGTTAGTTCTCTATTTTGCCACACTATTAAGCAATACTGAAGGCAGTTGTTTTTTCTAGAAATTGTAACTTGAATTCCTGGAATCTTTGCAGTGGTATCAGCATATGAGTGAATAAAACACAAATATTGAAGCTATAGGGTGATTTTTTAATTAGCTAACTAGAAATAGAAATTCTTTTCCTGAAAATTAAAAAAATCTACCTTTAGATTCCTATATTATAGTTATCTGATATATATGTATACACACACACACATCCGTATACATATGCATATATTAGTATAGAGATCTCTTTGCAAATGTTGATCATATGTTGTTAGAGTACTTTGTCTTTTGACAGCTCTCCATATGCATACTATCTTCCAGTAAATTCCATTTCAAGTTTTGTGCTAGATGTAATATAGTAAAATTTTATAAGAGAAGAGCTGACAAAAATTGCTTTAGAAATCTAACGATTAAGAACTCCTTATCCTGCTAAAATTTAATTTTAAAAGATATTATTAAATGTTAATTCTAAAGTATTTGAAGCAGTAATTGTTACTTTAAAAGGCATTGTAAGTGTAAAAGTGATACATATGTTTGAACATTGGGTAATTCCATCTATAGTTATGTGATTGTAGTAGTTCAGTCATGTCTGACTCTTCCTGACCCCATTTTCAGTTTTTTTCTTTTCTTTTTAATTTTTTTTTTAATTTTGTGGGGCAATGGGGGTTAAGTGACTTGCCCAAGGTCACACAGCTAGTAAGTGTCAAGTGTCTGAGGCCGGATTCTGAATCCAGGGCCGGTGCTTTATCCACTGTGCCATCTAGCTGCCCCATTGCCATCTAGCTGCCCCTCTTTTTAAAATAAACATTTTTATTTAAAGTTTTGAGTTCCAAGTTTTATCCTTCCTTCCCTCCCTCCCCTGACCCTTCCCTGAGACAGTAAGCAATCAGATATAGGTTATACATGTGCAGTTATGTAAAACATTACCATATTGGTAATTTTGTATCAGAAAACGAATAAAAGAAAAAAATGAAAGTGAAAAATAGCATGCTTCTGTATGTGTTCAGTCGATATCAGTTCTTTCTTTGGAGGTAGATAGTATGCTTCATTAGTCCTTTGGGATTGTCTTGGATCATTGTATTGTTGAGAATAGTTTGTCATTCATAGTTCTTCAAACAATATTGCTTTCACTGTGCATAACATTCTCCTGCTTCTGTGCACTTCACTTTACATTAGTTCATACAAGTCTTTCCAGGCCTTTCTGAAATCATTCTTCTTGTCATTATAGCACAATAATATTCCATCACCATCGTATACCACAGCTTGTTTAACCATTCCTCAATTGATGAACATGCCTTTGATTTCCAATTCTTAGCTACCACAAAAAAGAGCTGTATTTTTTGTACAAATAGGTCTTTTTCTCGTTTTTGGGATGTCTTTGGGATGGATTTATACTAGCAGTGGTCTTTCTGAATCAAAGGGTATGCATAGTTATTTGGGGTTTTCTTGGCAAAGATACTGGAGTGGTTTGCCATTTCTTTCTTAAGCTCATTTTACAGATGAGAAAACTGAGGCGAACATGGTTAAGTTATTTGCTCAGGGTCACACAGCTAGGAAGTGTCTGAGGCTGGATTTGAACTTAGGAAGGTGGAATCATGTAGGTGGCAATTTATCCACTGTATCACCTAGCTGCTACCTCTCACCATCTCCAGTCATTTTGAAAGAAGTCACAAAAATCCCCAAATAAAATTAATTTTAATTGATTTTATATTCTTTTAAAGTTGATTTTAATTATTTTTAAAACTCATGCATCATTTTGAAGAGAACGGTGTCAAAAAAACCAGATCACTTTGAGAGTGTTAGCTTCAAAGGTTAGTGTTTTATGGGTAAAGTTAGTTTTGTAACTTGTCCTCTACTCTTTGACAAATGCAAAAATGCAAATCTTCTGAAATCAGCAAATTTTTTCTGCTTTTGGAAAACCACCAAATATTAGTACCAAAGTACCATAATGAAATACTTATTTGATAGGAGCCTTAGAAAGCAGAATGTGAGGTCCTTTGAGTACTGCATACGAAAGACGAAGTGACTCCAATTAAATTCTTATCTTTAGCTTGATCCAGGATTACTATTTTAATAATGATTCTTTACTGTTTCTTTTTAGTGAGGGGAGTATATGGGATACTAAATTTTATGATAAGTGCCTTAGAGTTACAAAGCAAAGTATTAATTTGAATTCTGACAGGAAAAGTCATTCTCACCAGACGAACCAAGGCAGGTTTCCTGGAGAAAATAGCATATGAATGAGACTTTTAAAATGGGCTTGAGTTCAGCTTATGAATAATAGAGAACTATATGAGTGAGTGGCTCTCTTTCCTGTGTGGAATTGCATGTAACTTAGTAGTGGTTTGTTATATTTGACAATTTTAGACTTAAGGATCCCCTACTAGAGATCTTTTTGTATCAAAGCACATGGTATGTTATCAGAAAAAGGTGATGTTAACAGTAATCTTCATGAAAGAAAAGTAACTGGTAAGTTGGGTAACTTTCCCCTATGTTTTTTATATTGTACAAATGAACCACCCCGTGCACATGTAAATTAGTTTCCCTGATTCATATTATTTAGTAGTTAAACCGTACCCACTTGTGGCTTTTAATTTCTATTGTGTTTTTGCTTTTTTTCTGTTTGAATTATTTTAATTTTCTATTCTTTACTACCTCCTTCCCCACTTTGGTTCCTTTCCCCTTTTCTTAATATACTTTTCTATCTTGGTAATGTTAATATATCTTTAAGCTTAGTTCTAGCCTTGAAATTGATAGAATGGGGGCGGCTAGGTGGCACAGTGGATAGAGCACTGGCCCTGGAGTCAGGAGTACCTGAGTTCAAATCTGGCCTCAGACACTTAATACTTACTAGCTGTGTGACCCTGGGCAAGTCACTTAACCCCAATTGCCTCACTAAAAACAAAACAAAACAAAAAAACCCCGAAATTGATAGAACAAATAAAGTTATTATTTCCTTACAATTGGTGCTTTAAATTTTTTAAAATTGCCTTCAGATAGTACTCAGATGATAGATAAAAGCATTACCTTTTCATAGGTTTTCTGGGAAATATTTTTTTAAAATTCTGTTTCCAGCTTTTTTTACATTTCCTAATGTATCCTTCTCCATTCACCTTGCAAGAAAACTGTATCTTATAACAAAGAAAAAGTGTTTACTAAAAACTGCAACAAATCTTCCAAGCCTGACATTATACGTAGAGTTCTATGCTAATAGTCTCCTTCCCTCTACACGGATTTGGGGGTGGGGGTGAGGGGGAGAATCATGTCCAGTTTCATAATCTTTTCTTTGGAGCCAAGCGTGGTGGTCATAATTTATTTTTCCTTAAATTTTATTGATATCTTTTGTTTTTATATCACCTAAATTTTCCCTCATATCCCTTTCCCACTGGATCACTGTAATTTTTCAGCATTCAGTTTTGTTATTCTTTATGTTTACATTTGCATTAGTTTATATGAATTTTTCTATACATCCTTACATTCATCATATTCGTAGTTTCTTAGCTCAGTAGTAGTATTCAATTTACATTCATTACCCAATTAACATAAATCTACTTTGTTTCCTGTTCTTTGGTACTATTGGAGGAAAAAAGTGTTGCTATCAATATTTTGGTATACAGGGGACTTTTCTTTTTGCCATTAATAACCTTGGAGTACATGCTTAAAAATGGTGTGTGGTTGTTCTTTCACTTACATTGTTTTAGTTAGTGTTAGTATATTGTATACTATGTAACTAAAACACTATATAGCATATCTAGTGTATTGTTTTTCTGGCTTCATTTACTTTGATTAACTGTATTTCAGTGTAATTGTTTTCTTTTGTAATCCTATGCATTTAAAAACATTACTGAGAATGGATCTGTAGCCTTAATAGACTTTTGGCCAGGGATCCATGACAGAAAAAAAGATTAACAACGTCTGCTTTAGAGTAATAGATTTCTTTGTCCTAAAAACTGTGAAACACCACTTACAAATTTGTGGAGGGTTTGCAATCTCTGTTGGTAGAAGTTCATACACTTCAAATCCAGCTTCAGACACTTGACATTTTACTAGCTGTGTGACCCTGGGCAAGTCACTTAACCCCAATTGCCCTGCAAAAAACAAAGAAAACAGGGCAGCTAGGTGGCACAGTGGATAGAGCACCGGCCCTGGAGTCAGGAGTACCTGAGTTCAAATCCAGCCTCAGACACTTAACACTTACTAGCTGTGTGACCCTGGGCAAGTCACTTAACCCCAATTGCCTCACTAAAAAAAACAAGAAAACAAAAAAAGAAAAAAAGTTCATACACTTGATGGAATCAGTCATTCAACCAAGCATTTATTGAGATTTTACTGTTTTCTAGGAACCATGTTAATGCCATGAAAGTCTGAAATCACAGACCATAGAATGTTGAACTAGGTATTTTAAACTTTAAATTTAATAATTTCAAATATAGTGATGAAAAAAGGAAATTTTATAAATTCATAATCATAATTAGGTTTCTATTTTAAAGTACTATGTACTTTAACAAAAAAATAAGAACAACTTAGTGTCTCCTGTCCTTTCTATTTGTATTGAGAAAGTCAAATTGATTTGATTTTGTAATTGATTCTATTCTGTGTCACTGCTGACATTTTGCATAACTGCATAAGTCATATTTCTTTGTCTTTGAACTTAGTTCAGAGTTTAGTTTCATAAGTTTAGTTTTCCATGCTGAGTTAAATTTAAAAGTTGTTTCCCTATAAATCATTTTAATTTTTAAAAGTCTGCTATCTATGTAGTGGTAACTAGCTGTCCTTGTACAATTAGAGGAAATCAGTTATCTATATACCATTAGTTATTCTTGCAGGTGGACTAAATCAATCAGAATTTCCTAGCGGCAAGGTGGAAAGAGTTGTTGCTAGCCCCACATTCTCAATTTCCAGCCAATCATATTATTCCCTACATCTGTGATGCTTCTGACTTTGTAACCAATCATACTGTCTTACCCATCTATGCTGCTTTCTTCTATTTTTTGGATACTTCTCCTTTTGTCTATAAATCAGTCTATGACTCATCTCTCAGTTCTTATTAGGGCTGAGACCCAGTTTATTGGCAAATTCTCAATTTGCTAACAAATTGATCATGCTTGGAGCTTATGCCTTAGTTTACCTTAATTTCAGTTGTGACAGTACATAGAAAGTTTTGTTTTCATATAATCAAAAAGAATGTGGGGCAGCTAGGTGGCGCAGTGGTTAAAGCACTGGCACTGGATTCAGGAGGACCTGAATTCAAATTTGGCCTCAGACCCTTGACACTTACTAGCTGTGTGACCCTGGGCAAGTCACTTAAACCCCATTGCCCTGCAAAAAAAAGAAAAGAAAAGAAAAAAAGAGTATATATGCTGCTCAATTGTGTTTGCTTTGCATTTTTGTCGTCCATCTTTCTTCGTCGTCTTCTTTTGGGGGGGCGGGGCAGGGCAATGAAGGTTAAGTGACTTGCCCAGGGTCACACAGCTAGTAACTGTCAAGTGTCTGAGGTTGGATTTGAACTCAGTTCTTACTGTATCTAGGGCCGGTGCTTTATCCACTGCACCATCTAGCTGCCCCTCCATATTTCTTTATACTTAATTTTTTAAATTTTAATGGGCCATTGTTATTTCATTACATTAGCATGGGAATATAGTTGTTGTGGGTTGTTTTTTTTTTAAGTGAGGCAATTGGGGTTAAGTGACTTGCCCAGGGTCACACAGCTAGTAAGTGTCAAGTGTCTGAGGCCGGATTTGAATTCAGGTACTCCTGACTCCAGGACCAGTGCTCTATCCACTGCGCCACCTAGCTGCCCCATGTTGTAGTTTTTTATTTGTTTTTAGTTTTGTTTTGTTGTTGTTGTTGTTGTTGTTTTGCGGGGCAATGGGGGTTAAGGGACTTGCCCAGGGTCACACAGCTAGTAAGTGTCAAGCGTCTGAGGCCGGATTTGAACTCAGGTACTCCTGAATCCAGTGCCGGTGCTTTATCCACTGCGCCACCTAGCCGCCCTGTATTTTTTTAAAAGATATTTCTCAACCACTGGATACAAAGGAAGTTCTCAAGTTTGCTATTATGAATAATTTTCAATCTGTAGGGCTTTTGCTTTGATTATATCCTACTCCTCCTTCAATACATAAAAGCCTCATATAAGTAGTAGGGTGCTAGCCTTAAAGCCAAGAAGACTTGAATTCAAGTCCCACTTCTAACATTTAATGGCTGTGCGACACTCAACAAGTCTTTTAATCTCTCAATTTTATAGACAACTCTTTAAGACTATAATTTGCAGAAAAAGTTCTGGTTCTAGTTGATAGAGGGAGTTCCTTCATCTAGGAGCTCCCTATATTAGTAAAATCATAGATTCTGGTCTTAATCCTTTAATATTTACTCCTGGTAGGGGAATAACTGCTCAAATGATATGACTAATTTGTAGCTTTTATGTATGTATATTACCAGATAGTTTTCCCAAAAAGACTGCTGATTTAATTCCACCAATAAGGCAATAGAGTGCCTCTGTCCCTGCATGCCCCTGACATTGAATTTTGTTAATTATTTTTCCAATTTGAAGAGTTTGGGGTAGTATCATCTCAAAATTGTTTGAATTTTCATTTCTCCGATTATGGTGTTTGAACAATTTTTAAATGATTATTCATAATTTTATGTTTCCTCTCTTATAAATTGTTGCATTCTGTGAAGCATGAAGGAGTTATTATTGGTTCTATATAGATTCTGAATACACACATATCTGCAAATTGTTTCTTTTTATTTTGGTTATTTCTTTTTACTGTATAATTTTAGTTTCATATATACATATAGATATTTGCTTTGTTTTATGGAAGAATGGAAAAATATTTCTTTTTTCCACAACTGAAATTTAGAAATAATTTTAAAATTGTATGAAACAAGTGTAATATATTTGTTTAAATCTTGATTTATTCAGAACTACTTAAAAATGTTTCATCTAAGCCCATTTTTTTGCTGTACTTCATTCCAGTTTTCCCAAAGATTGTTATTGAAAATTAGGTTTCTCAAACATGACTCTCTTGTGTACACTGATTCTACTTTGAAATTCTCTTTCTGGTTGATTAATTTTTTTTTCCAGTTTTTAATACAAGTTAGCTTTTATAATTATAAGTTTATAGTATGATTATAGCACAGTATAAGTATAGTAAGTTTATAATATACTTGTAGTATCTAAGTTTATAGTATGTTTATAGCAAATTCTTTGTTTCGTAAACTATTTTTTCTAATATTATAACCCATTTGTTATTTGGTTTACCATCATATTAAATCTGTAAATCAATTTTAAGTACTAACATTTTTGCTGTGTTCTGTTATCCCAATCGTTTACAAAGGTTCTCTCTTCCATTCATTTCTTCTATCATTTCTGTTAAAACATTTTGCTTTTATAAAGTCATGATAGCTTAATACAGAAGGGAACAAGCATTTATATATTGCCTATGATGTGCCAGAAACTATGCTAAATAAGTGTTTGAAATTATCATCTCCTTTGATCTTCTTAGCAATCCTGCAAAGTAGGTGCTGTTATTATCTCCAATCTGTAATTGAGGAAACTGAGGCAAAGACATCTAATAAGTATCTAAGGCTCCATTTTAACTCCTACATTCCTGACCCCATACCTCTTGCTCTATATGCTGCGCCACCTAGGTGCCTCATCCAAATATCAAAATATTTTATAGCTTTTGTCATTATTTGCATTTTCTTTGAATTTATAATAATAGGAATTGGATCTATGATTTCATTGACATAGGGAACTCTTTGATGAGGAAACTCCCTGTGCTAGTTCAGGTCAGCACCTTCTCTGAAACTTAATAGTCTAGAGTTGCCTTGAGTTACACAGTCAGTATATCAGAGGTGGGATTTAAAGCCCAGTCTTCTGGGTTCTGAAGTCATTTCTCCATTCACTGTGCCACTCTGCCTCTTCATTTTGTGTGTTTGCTTCACCTTTTGCCAGTCATTTCTTTTCCTAGTTTTTCCATTGTTGATCACTCAGATTTGATAAGTCATGAATATAAGGATTTCAATGAGCTATGTAGTAACTTTACTATAATGACTAATCAGCAAATATTTACTGCTTTTCTACTTTGTTCAAGACACTGTGCTTAGTATTATGGGGACGAAGAACCATAAGCCCTTATACAACCAAGAGAACGGTGAAACTAAACAGTTTAACATACTCAGCATGCATTTGATATAATTTATTTCAACTTATAACCAAATAATCAAGCTACTTTCCATCTTATAGAAAGACTGAGGTCTTTCTCTTCCAGTAACTATTGCTATCTTGTATCTCCTTATCTTTATCTTTTTCTCTTTCACTTTTTCCTCTTCCTTGCTTTTCCCCATAAGCCATATGAAAATGGAGTTACATTTATTGTTTTTATTGGTTTATGTTCGTGGCCTGTATGTGATTTTAAAAGCTGCTGAGTTATATATTTTATATTTTTAATCCCTGCAGAGAAAACCAATAGGTAATTCTCAGATTCATTTACAAATATTTATTTTGTACCTGTTGTTATCTAAGACTGGGGTTCTTAATATTTTTGTGTTGTGGATCCCTTTAGCAGTCTGTTAAAGCCAGTGGACTCTCCCTTCTCTTCCCCCCCCCCCCATAATATTTTTAAATGTGTGAAATAAAATACCTAAAGTTACAGAGGAAACCTAAGATTGGTGCATTTTTTTAAAAGATGATTTTTCCCCCTAAGTTCACAGATCCCTTAAAATCAATTTATGTATGCATCTGAGGTGAATCCTTGACCCTGAGGTTCAGAACTTACTATTTTAAATGCTATGGGACACACAAATATAAGACAAAGTCAAGTCTTCTCCCAAAAGAGCTTATAGTTTAGTTTTGTAGACAGAGCTAGAATATAGAAAACAATTCGAAAATAACTGTTTAAAAGGTTTAACTTGGGCCAAGCCTTGAGGGATGGGTAGAAATTAAATAAGCAGAGAGGGGAAAGGAGGGTAGTTCCCAGAGAGTAGCATGAGAAAGTGTCAGGAATGAATATAATATTTGAGAGGCTAGTGAGATATGCCTGAGAAGAACAGGGGGTGCATTTTAGGGAGAATCAGGAAATTAGATAGGAAAAACATAAGTTCTAGACTTGTGTAGTTTGTAGCTTAAGAAAACTGCTTCTAGCCCCTGTTCATTCACAGACTTCATCTCTCTAAACATATTTCCTTAATCATAAAGCGAAAGGATTATACTAGATAATCTTTTAGCCTTAAATTTCAATAATTTTATAAGATATCAGCTAAACTCTTGGTTTAGACATGAAGAACAAACGTAAGAATTTTTAGGTTATCCACACAGGTCGAAGCATTGAAAAAATGACGGCATCATCAAGAGAATGAGGGAACTGAAATCAGTTATTAAAGAATTCAGTTCAGAAAACATATACTGAAAGAGGAGGATCTAGAAAAAACAAGTGATTAGACACCCAGGAGAACCAGGAAAAAAGTGTCACAGGACACTGAGAGAAATAAGAGAATTAAAAGGAATGACCAGTCAAATGCTACAAAGAGATCAGAGAATGGGGGGTGGGGATGGTATTTGTCAATAGTGGGGTGATTTATCAATGACTTGTACAATGTCAGCTTAAATATTGTGTTTGGGACAGAAGTTATAGTGTTAGAATTAAAAGTACTGCACATAAGCTGCATCTTTAAGGTAGCAACGGGAAGGTAAGAGATGGGATACATGCTATCAGGGTTAAGCAGGAAAAAAAATAAAGAATTCCTAATCATGCTCAAAGGCATAAAGGAAGAAGGTTCTAGAGGCATTTATAGGATCATAGCTTTAGAGCTGCAATCGACCTTAGAGGCTATTTAGCCCAATCTTTGTTCATTTTTAGTGCAGTTAGCAAAGTCATTGTATGGGCTTAATGTAAAGTAATATATTTGTCTTGTAGCTTGAGCTTGAGATGATTAAAAACTTAATGCAGGAATAAGAATTTTAAACCTTGGCATTCTTTCATAGTTGTGCAGACATTTTGGGGCACTTGAATATGAGAAATCTTTTGCCAGAATTGTAAAGGCATAAAATTTTGGCAGTGTAGGGGAAAACTTTTAAAGCTACCTATGTGATTATGAATTCTTATCTACCATGGACCAGACAAACCTGGACTGTGGTAGTCCCTGACTAGGCTAGAGTAGACATGGATAAACTAGTATGCTTTTCTAGGAGGTTAGGGACAGGGAGAACTTTGTTGCAAATATTTAAAAACTTTTCTCAAAATTGTTAGGAGTTACAAAAACATAAATAAGTTTTCAAGATTAAAACTTAAAAGCAAGTCATTTTCAGAGTAACTATGGCTCTCTAAGACACATAGCCAATGATAGTCTATTGTGGGTTAAAAATTAGTTTCAGAATGCCTTTATATATGCTTTTATAGATGCTTAACTCCAGTCCTAGGACATAAACTAATTCTTTTTTTTTTCTTGTGGACTTTTAGGCCCTATGAGAGAAAGGGAAAGTTAAGGATGCTGGAGCAGAACAATGGATTTCTCTTTCTCTTTCATGCAAGGGATCATGGGAAACACAATTCAGCAACCACCTCAACTCATTGACTCAGCCAACATCCGTCAGGAGGATGCCTTTGATAATAGCAGTGATATTGTTGAAGATGGTGGCCAGACACCATATGAAACCAGCCTGCAGCAAACTTTTCAGTACCCACCTACCACAGAGGAGCTTCCTCCGATTACAAATGGCTATCCACCCTCAATCAGCATGTATGAACCTCAAGCCAAATACCAGACATATAGTCAGTATCCCAATGGGTCAGCCAATGGTTTTGGTGCAGTTAGAAACTTTAGCCCCACTGACTATTACCATACTGAAATTTCAAACACAAGACCACATGAAGTTCTGGAAAAACCTTCCCCTCAACAGCCACCACCTCCTCCTTCGGTACCACAAACTGTGATTCCAAAGAAGACTGGCTCACCAGAAATTAAATTAAAAATAACCAAAACTATCCAGAATGGCAGGGAATTGTTTGAGTCCTCCCTCTGTGGAGACCTTTTAAATGAAGTACAGGCAAGTGAGTACGCAAAATCAAAACATGAAGGCAGAAAAGAAAAGAGGAAAAAAAGTAACAAGCATGACTCTTCTAGATCAGAAGAGCGCAAGTCGCACAAAATTCCCAAATTAGAACCAGAGGAGCAAAATGTAAGTGGATCTAACTTTTTGTAATATTTCATGTATTCACTGGGACTTATTTTCCTTGAAGAATAATACTGCTGATTTTTGGTTTCTTCTGGAATTTGTTGAAATGTGAAATGCTTCATAAAAAGTGTCATGCTATAAGTATCTTACTTGTTATTCGACTTCATGTAAATAGGCTCATTTATTTTGATGGACTTTTGTAGCAAGCTCCAGATTATTCAAGCTGAAGTTAGAAGACAAAAGAGACAGCGATGAATAGTGCCATTTCCTCAATTTTAGACCGTCTCAGAATTTTCAGCAACATTTGAAATGTGCAAGGATGGGGGAAATCTATCTTTACATTGAGCTTTCTTTGATTATATGCTTGGTAATTTGTTAAATAAATAACAAATTAGTTTGCAGAATTGGATGAGGTTATAAAATATCAATTAAAACTTTGGGTTAAAGTTCTTTTTCCCAAATAACATCATGCTTTCTGCTAAATAACTTGGCATCTGGGTGTTTTTTCAGTATAAATGTACTACAAACAGAAAAAGATAACTAAACAGCTTTGGATTAGATGGCCTCTAAAGTGCCTTCCAGATTCACATATATGATCCTATGAGCTCTAACCAGAATGAAGAGTTTATTTTTGTTACTATATTACTGTATGTGTTTAATCAGTTGGTTAGTTGACTTGGTTGACCAACATTGATTTAGGAAAATTTCCGTATTTGTTATGGCAACTGTGATGGTTACCTGCCTTATACACCAAATTATGACATATTTCTAATGACATTCTAATTATTTTCTAATCTAATCTAATTTCTAAGTTTGTAATATTTTATTCATGGAAATGGTTGCTCATTATAAATTTATTTTGTTCTTGATAGAAGGGTTTTTTCCTTCCCAGAATTAAAACTAGAACCCCTCTAAGTTTGAGTTTGGGTCTAGAATCTCAACCGAATGACTAGTAAACAAGCATTTTTTAAAAAATTGTATTGATGAATTTTGTTTCAAAGCATCATACAAACTCTAGCGAACTCAACAATTTAGTCTTTAATATGTATAATGCCCTCCAAATAATTAAGTAAAACAACATAAGGGTAATTGTAACCTGTAGGTTCAACCTTAATCTCTAGTAGTAGTAGTTAATAGTAGTTTAATAGTTAGTTTTTTAGTTTTGTTAGTTCACAAGTTAGTTCTTCTACTGTATCCCTCAGTTTCTCCTTAACTTTCTTAAGACTTCAACTTTCTTATCTGTAAGGTAAGAATTTAAAATTCTGTGATTCTGTAAGGCCAGGGAGGTGAACTTAAGTATGAGGATAAAGTTACTATTTACTAAATATTTATATTTTTTATACTTTTTTCATGATCAGAAGCTAGGGAAAGAGTACAGTGATTAGAATGGCAAACTTAGAACTAGAAGGAACCTTTGAAATCATCTTTTTAACTCACCCATGCCTATTTTACAGATGGGCAAACTCAGCCCAGGAGCATGTGAGTTTACAGTAGTTGCATTGTAATAAGATTTCTTTCTTTCTTTTTTTTTTTAAATTTTAAACTCAAATACAAAATGAAAGAAGGGGGGAAAATGGCCATGTACACAGCAGAACATAAGAGAGGATTCAGTATAAAACAATATAATTTATATTTCAAGAAAACCTATATATAATAAATGCTACACATTGTTTTCAAAGCTGCCCAACTTTGCTTCCTTGTAGGTTTTTCGTTTGTTCTCTGCTGTGCACTCTTGGGGGGGGGGGGTGAGGCAGTTGGAGTTACGTGACTTGCACAGGGTCACACAACTAGTAAGTTTTAAGTGTCTGAGGCCAGATTTGAACTCAGGTACTCCTGACTCCAGGGCCGGTGCTTTATCCACTGTGCCACCTAGCTGCCCCTGCTGTGCACTTTTTACTTTAATCACCCCCTCCCAGAAGGCTACAGTTAAGCATGGGACACACACACACACACACACACACACACCATACTGTGCTTATTTGGTCATATGTTTCTCTGAAGGTGGCTAGCATCTTCCTTCATAAATCCAAGTCTTTCCATGTTTTTCTAAATCAACCAGTTCATCATTTTCCTACACCACAGCAATATTTCCAACCCAGTCATATCCTATCTGAGAGATTGTCTTTGAACGTTTTCCCCTAATTTTCTGCATTCCTTTTATTCTTGGCTGCATAGGTTTTGTTTATACAAGAAAATTTTAAAATAATCAAAAGTATCCATTTTACACTTCAACAGTGTTCTCACCTTATAATATAGTTTAAGGTCTGATACTACTGAATCTGCTTCCTTTACATCTTTCCTCCCTGGTGTTTCTTTGAAGTTCCTGACTTTTTGTTTTTCCAAATGAACTTTGTTATTATTTTTTCTAACTTAGATAATTTTTTAGTAATTTAACTGGGATGGCATTAAATAAATAGATTAGTTAGGTAAAATTGTCTTTTTTTTTATTATGTTGGCTTTACCTAACCATGAACAATAAATTTTTTAGATTTAACTTTGTATAAGAAATGTTTTATGTTTATGTTTATATAGTTCCTGTGTCTGTTTTGGCAAGTATACTCTCAGGTATTTTATACTGTCTAGTTATTTTAAATGATCAAAAACAATGTTAAATAATATTGCTGACACATAGTGTAGTTTCCCTATTTTTCTCTTTTGATTAAATCTTATTTTAGCTTTAACTTTGTCTGAGATCATTATTACTACCCCTCCTTTTTTTACATAATAAATTCTACTCCTGACCTTTATTTTCTTTGTGTGTATCTCTCATTTTTATAGCATTTCCTGAAAGCAACATATTGTTGAACTTAAATTTTTTATCTGCTGTCAGTTTCCATTTTCTGGGTAAACTTATTATTTTCAACATTCTGAGTTATAATTACTCATGTATTTTCCTCACTATCCTCACCCTCATCCTATTCTTACTCCTCTGCTTTACTTCTACTCACTACCTTGCCCTCCTATTCCTTAACCTACCCACCTCTCCAAGAGTCCCTCCCTTATCCTCTTCCTCCACCCTATTTCTTTGCCCTCTTATTTCTTTCTGAATTTAGAACACTTTTTATACCCTTCTAAATATGCATGTTGTTCCCTTTTTAACCCATTCCCAATGACAATTCCAGCACTGCCCACCCTCCCCCTACTAAGCTTCTTCTCATTTGTATGAGATAATTACTCCTTTTCATCTCTCCCTACAGTTTTTTTTTAGAATCACCCAAGACTTTCTTTCAAACTACCCAAATAATGATAACAGTCATAAGAGTACTGATAATATTTTCACATGTAAGAAGTAAACAATTTGGGTTTATAGAGTCCCTTATAATTGGTCTTTAATGTTTACTTTATGTATTTCCTGGATGTTATATGTTGAATTTTCCCTTAAGTTCTGCGGTTTTTATCACAAATACCTGTAAGTCAGTTCATAAAATGTTTTGTTTTGTTTTGTTTTTCATTTATGATTATACTTCACTTAGCTGGGTAAGTTACCCTTGGCTGTAACCCCTGCTCTTTTGCTCTACAGAATATAGTATTCCAAGACTTACAGTCCTTCAATGCTAGGTCTTTTGTAATTCTTATTGCATCTCCATGATATTTCCGTTGTGGTTTTTTTTCTTGTTGCTTCCAGTATTTTCTCCTTAACCTGGGAGTTTTGGAACTTGGCTATGATATTCCTGTAAATTTTCCTCCTGAAATTTCTTTCAGGTGGTTATCGGTGGATTTTGTTTTCCATTTCTGCTTTGCCTTCTTGTTCTAGAACTTCAGGGCAATTTTCCTTGATAATTTCTTGTAGTATTGTTTCAAGATTATTTTTTTCATTGTAATTTTCAGGTAGTTTGAATATTCTTATGCTATTTCTCCTTGATCTGTTCTCCAGATCAAGTTTTTTTTGGGAGGGGGGCATTATGAGATGTTTCACATTCTCTTTTTTTCATTCATTTGATTTTGTTTTATTATTAGCTTCCATTTGCCCAATTCTTGTTTTCAAGGAATTATTTTCTTCCTTAAGTTTTTGATTGTCTATTTCAAGTTGGTTGACTTTCTTTTAATAACTTTCTTGATTGTCTTGGATTGCTTTTTTTTTTCTAATTTTTCCTCAATTTCTCTTATTTGGTTTTTTAAATCCTTTTTAAGTTCTTCTAAGAACTCTTTGTGCTGGGACCATTTGACTTTTTTCATTGAAAAGGGAGTGGTCTTTTAAGCTCCATTATCTTCCTCTGAACCCAGATTTTCTCTCTCCCCAAAATAGATATGGCTGGGTTCTTTCTCCTTTGCTTACTCATTTTTATTTTTGTTTTATTTGGTTTTTCACAGCTATTAATGTAATCAAGTTCTAGTCTCATGGTTTGGGGATGATGCCCCAATCCTCAGGTCCTTGATTTGTCCTGGCACTCAACCTTGGGCTCTTCACTCTACTCCAAAGTTAGGGCTAGGGCCTCTGGCCTTGCTGTCCCACAAATGATCTTGCACCTTTCTGTCCCTTCAGTAGCTACAAAGTATAGCTGTCCTCTCTGCCCTCCCTGGCACTAAAACCAGGGACTCTGCTCTCCTATAAGTGCCCATAGCCAAGAGGGTCCCTGTCCCTCTGCTACTGCACTCACCAGGTGTATACTAGCTCCCTCTTCCCCTCAGCAGCAGCCCCGGACATCTGGTTAGCACAGCTGTGCTTGGCATCCTTTAACAGTGGAGGGTCCTTCAATCTTCTACTCAGCGAACCCGAACATTGCGAGATGAAAGTTTCTAAGAGTGAGGCTGCCTCCCAACTCCAGCTACCCCCGAGTTTGTTGTTTGTTAATTACTCAGAGTTGGCCTGAAGGTATTTGCACTTCATTCAAGTTGAACCTCCAGCTCTGGAGGTTGGGTCTTTCCTGGGGGTCTTCTCAAGTTGTCTTGGGAGAACAGCTGTTTTACTCTGACTTTTGTTTATTTCTGATGCTCTACATTCCATCTGAGGTGATGTTCTGTCTTCTTTTGTGGGGGAAATTTGGAGAGCCAAAAGTTTTCTGACCTACTCTACCATCTTCCTAGAATCCTCTCTGTAATGAGATTTTCAAGCCTATCCTTTCCTATTATGTTCTAATTTCTATCTTGTCTTTTTTATTCTTATAATGTTAATCATTAAATATTCATGGATTAGATTATTGATAAGTATTCTGTTCTATTTAGCCAGAAAATTTTTTTTTAATGCTGATGGATTTAAAAACAAAACAAAACATGTTAACCCATTTTCCTGTCTTAGTAATTACAGCATGCAAAAAAAAATTCTCTTTCAGGATGTTTTAGCTTCCTAGGGTCATCATTCTGAATATTAGTTGATATTATTTCATAGCTCTGTAGATGTAGAAGATATTAGTGAAATGGTTCAAATGCTACTGAACAACTGTGTTAATCACAGTTTAAAATTTTTTTTTCTAGTTTCAAATTCTCTGCTTTCCTCTCTTCCACCTCCTCAATGAGAAGGCAAAAAAAAAAAATCGAAACCTATTGCAAACATGTATATTGATGCAAAACAAATTTCTGCATTAGCCCTTTCTCTTCCCTCCTCCCCCCCAAAAATAAAAGGGGCCAAGAAAAAGAAAAAAAATCTGTGCTTTGGTCTGCACTTGGTATCCATCAATTCTCTATCTGGAGGTGGCTAACATGTTTCATCATGAGTCCTTTGGAACTGTAGTAGGTCATTGTTTGATCAGAGTCACTAAATCTTTCACAGTTGATTATCTTTACAATATTGCTATTACTATGTAGACTGTTCTCCTAGTTCTGCTCACTTAACTTTGATATATTTTGTTTTTTTCCATCACCAACATTTCTTTTTTTTTTTTTTAGTGAGGCAATTGGGGTTAAGTGACTTGCCCAGAGTCACACAGCTAGTAAGTGTTAAGTGTTTAAAGTTGGATTTGAACTCAGGTACTCCTGACTCCAAGGCCGATACTCTATCCACTGCGCCACCTAGCTGCCCCCTCACTTAACTTTGTATGAGTTCCTATAGGTCTTCCAGATTTGTCTAAAACCATCCCCTTCATCATTTCTTACAGCACAACAGTATTGTATCATATTCATGTACCATAACTTGTTCAGTCATTCTTCAATTGATAGGCATTCCCGTAGTTACTAATTTTTTTGCTATCATAAATAGAGCTGCTATAATTTTTTTCCTCTTTTTTTGTTCTTTTTGGAATAGAGCCCTAGTAGGAAGATTGCTGGTTTAGAGTGTATGCACCCTTTAAAACCTTTTTGGGCATAGTTCCATACAGTGAGTTAGTGTACCTGTTTTCCCACAGACCTTCCAGCAGTTGTCATTTTCCTTTTTTTGTCATTTCAGCCAAACTCATGGGTGAGATGGTACCTCAGAGTTGTTTTAATTTGCATTTTTCTAATTATTAGTGGGGCAGCTAGGTGGTACAGTGGATAGAATGCCAGGCCTGGGAGATCTGAGTTCAAATCTATCCTCAGACTCTTATTGGCTATGTAACCCTAGCTGGGCAAGTCACTTAACCCTGTTTACCCGTTTTCTTCATCTGTAAAATGAGCTGGAGAAGGAAACAACAAACCACTCCAGTATCTTTGCCAAGAAAACCCCAAATGGGGTTACAAAGGGTCAGACATAACGGAAACAACTAAACAAATTATTAGTTATTTAGAGTGCTTTTTTGTATGGCTATTAATAGTTTTTCTTCCTTTGAAAATTGCCTATCTATATCTTTTGACCATTTATCAGTTGAAGGGTCACACATTCTTATAAATTTGACTTAGTTCTCTATTTTAGAAATGATACCTTTATGAGAGAAACTTGCTACAAAGATTTTTTTACCCAGTTTCCTCTTTTTCTTCCAATTTTAGCAATACCAGTTTTCTTAAAAAACTTTTGAATTTCATATAATAAAAACTATCCATTTTACCTCCTGTGAACTTCTCTTCAGTCATACTCTTCACCTATCCATAAAGCCAATCCAATAAACATTTATTAAGTGCCTTCTATGTTCTAGGAACTGTGTTAAGTGTTGGGGATACAATCAATGAAAAAAAGTCTCCACCCTCAAGAAGCTTACAGTCTAATGAGAGAAGAAATCAAGAAAGGTTAGGGGGACACTGGAAAGCATATTGTTCCATGGAGTTGAAACCAGACAGAGAAGCCCATGCAAATTAGAATGAGCTGAGCCAAGTCTAGTTTCTTCCCTCTATAAACGAAAACTTTGGTATTTAATCCTCCCTCTCTCCAATCAGAGGGGAGAGGAGGCTGAGGGAGGTTGTATTAATCAAGGCTCAAGTTAGCAGCATGGTGGTAATTTCTTCCTCACTCCATCAAGTTGCTTGTGATATCATCTTTTATGTCTAAATCATGCACTAACTTTGAGCTTGTCTTGGTATATAGTATGAAATGTTGGTCTGTGCTTATTTCTTTTTCTTTCTTTCTTTCTTTTTTTTTTTTTTGTGAGGCAGTTGGGGTTTAAGTGACTTGCCCAGGGTCACACAGCTAGTAAGTGTCAAGAGTCCGAGGCCAGATTTGAACTCAGGTCCTCCTGAATCCAGGGCTGGTGCTCTATCCACTGCGCCACCTAGCTGCTCTGTGCTTTTTTCTGATAGACATTTCTGCCAGCTTTTGTTGTTGTTAGATAGTGAGTTTGTGCCCCCAATAGCTGGGATCTTTCTGTTTATTATTTGCTTCTTTCTCTATATTGAATACTTAATTTGTTCCACTCATCAACTTTTCTTTCTTACCCAGTATCAAATTGTTTCGATGATTATAGCTTTATAGTGTAGTTTGATGTCTGATGTGTCCTTTCCTTCATAGTTTTTCTATTGATTCTCTTCGTATTTTTTTTTTTTTTGGTCTTTTTGCAGAGCAATGAGGGTTAAGTGACTTGCCCAGGGTCACACAGCTAGTAAGTGTTAAGTGTCTGAGGCCAGATTTAAACTCAGGTCCTCCTGAATCCAGGGCCGGTACTTTATCCACTGTGCCACCTAGCCGCCCCTCGATTTTCTTTGTATTCTTAATGTTTTGTCCCTCCAGGTGAATTTTTTTTTCTAGCTCTATTCTCAGTGATATTGTCATTTTTGTTAAATTGGCTAGGCCTACCCATGAATAGTTAATATTTGTCTAGTTATATTTAGATCTGTCATTATTTGTATGAAGCATTTTGTAATTGTGTTCATAGAGTTACATTGTGTATCTTAGAAGAAAGACTCCCAAGTATTTTATACTGTCTGTAGTTATTTTAAATGGAATTTTTCTACCTCTTCCTGCTGGATTTTGTTAGTTATATATAGATATGTTAATGATTTGTGTGAGTTTATTTTATATTCTGTAATTTTGCTGAAGTTTTTTCAATTCAATTTTTAGTTGATTCTCTAGGGTTCTGTAGATAAACTATCTTTGTCTATTTGTAACTAGCATTTTTAGTATAATATTGAATAGTAATGATGATGAACATTATTTCTTCACCTCTGATCTTAATGGAAAGGCTTCTAGCTTATCCATCTCCATGACAGAAAATGTTTCTTGGTTTTAGATAAATGCTACTTAATCATTTTAAGGAAAGCTCCATTTTCCCTGTACCTTCTAATGTTTTTAACATTAATGAGTGTCATGTTTTGTTGAAAGCTTTTATTGCATCTATTGAAATAATCATGTGATTTTTGTTATTGATATGATCAATTATGTTTATAGTTTATTAAGCCAGCCTGGTTGTACTGTATGACCTTTGTAATAGATTGCTGTAATCTCCTTGCTAGTGTTTTATTTAAAATTTTTGCATCAGTATTCACTAGGGAAATTGGTCTATGGTTTTCTTTCTCTGTTTTGACTCTCCCTGGTTTTAAGTATCATGTGCACAATTTTTTTTTTTTTTTTGCAGGGCAATGGGGGTTAAGTGACTTGCCCATGGTCACACAGCTAGTCAGTGTCAAGTGTCTGAGGCCGGATTTGAACTCAGGTCCTCCTGAATCCAGGGCTGGTGCTTTATCCACTGCACCACCTAGCTGCCCCCCTGGTTTTAAGTATCAAGGCCATATTTATGTTGTAGAAGGAATTTTATAGGGCTCCTTCTTTACTTGTTTTCAGAATGTTTGTGTACTGTTGGAATTAATTGTTCTTTAAATATTTTGTAGAAATCACTTGTAAATTTATCTGGTCCTGTGGTAGGTTTTCCCCCCTAGTGAACTCATTAATGGCTTGTTCAGTATTAATGATAAGGGTTATTTAAGTATTTTATATCCTGTTATATTAATCTGGACAACTTATATTTTTGCAAATATTCATCCATTTCATTTAGATGTTCAGTTTTATTGGCATGTAGTTGGGCAAAATAGCTCCTAATAATTGCTTTTGTTTCCTCTTCATTTGGTAATGAATTCTCCATTTTCATTTTTTGATACTGGTAAATTGGTTTTATTTCTTTAAGTCAAATTAGCCAATGGCTTATCTATTATTTTTTTAAGCAGCTACTAGTTTTATTTATTAAGTCAATGAATTTTTTACTTTCTTTTTTTTTTGCAGGACAATGAGGGTTAAGTGACTTGCCCAGGGTCACACAGCTAATAAGTGTCAAGTGTCTGAGGCCAGATTTGAACTCAGGTCCTCCTGACTCCAGGGCCCCTGCTCTATTCACTGCACCACCTAGCTACCCCCTTACTTTCAATTTTGTTAATCTCTCCTTTGATTTTTCAGGTTATCTATTTTGATGTTTAATTGTTTTGGTTTTTTCCCCCCAGGGGTGGGGGGAATAGGAGGGAGAGAAAGTTGGGGTTTAGTGACTTGCCCAGGGTCACATAGCTGAGGCTCAAGTAATCTTGATTCCAGAGCTGGTACTCTGTCTCCCTGTGCCACCTAGCTACCCCTTAATTAAGGGATTTTAATTTATTGTTTTTCTAGGTTTTTTCGTTGCATGCCCAATTCATTGATTTGCTCTTTCTCTTTTTTTATTGATGTGTTTAGAGATACAAAATTTCCTCTTACTACTTTGGCTGCATCCCACAAATTTTGGTATCTTGTCTCATTATCATTATCTTTAATTAAATTATTGTTTCTGTGATTTGTTCTTTGAACAACCATAATCTATCCCCCTCCTACCTTTCCATTCTTCTTATACCTTCCTCCTCATCACATACTTTTTGATCAAGTGACACTGGCCTCCTCATTGTTCTACAAACAAGACACACTGTTGGCTTGAGGCATTTTCTCTGGCTGTTTCCCATGCTTGGAACACTCTCTTCCGCTTCACCTACTGAGCTCTCTGACTTTCTTTAAGTTCCAACTAAATTCCCATCTTTTACTAGAAGCCTTTCTCAACCCCTCTTAATTCTATTGCCTTCCCTCCATCAATTATTTACTATTTATTCTGTATATAGCTTGTTTTGTATATATTTGTTTTTGTGTTGTTTCCAACATTAGTTATAAACTCCTTGAAGGCAGGGACTGTCTTTTGCCTCTTTTTGTATCCCCAGCATTTAGCACAGTGTTTGATGCATAGTATGTGCTCAATAAATGTTTATTGATTAATTGGGATTTTTTTCAGTCTTGCTGGATAGGTATTTCTTGGCTATAATCCTAAATACTTTTTTTCTCCCAGAATATCATATTCTAGTTACTCTCTTTTTTTTTTTTTAGCTGACTGCTAAATCTTGTGTGATCCTGACTATGATTCTCCAAAACTTGAATTCTTTCTTACTACTTGTGATATTTTCTCCTTATCCTCAGAGTTTTCAGATTCTATCACTTTCTCCTTTTGTACTCTGGTTTTAAAATGTCTGAATAGTTTTCCTTTATAATTACTTGATATAAGGTGTCTTAAGTTGTTTTTTGTTTTCATGGCTTTCAGGTAGATCAGTGATTTTTTTTGGGGGGGTGAGGCAATTGGGGTTAAATTACTTGCCCAGGGTCACATAGCTAGTAAGTGTCAAGTGTCTGAGGCCAGATTTGAACTCAGGTACTCCTGAATCCAGGACCAGTGAATGATTCTTAAATTATAACCGCTCAGTCTATTTTCTAGTTGTTTTTCCTGTGAGATTTTTTCACATTTCTTCTATTTTTCATTCTTTTAATTTGTTTTGACATTGTTTTATTATTTCTTGATGTCTTGTGGAGTCATTAAGTTTCCATTTGCCAATTCTATTTTTATGGGAGTTATTTTCTTCAGTGATATTTTGTACCTCTTTTACCATTTGGTTAAACCTAACTTATAAGGTGTTATAACTAGGTGTCATAGTGGATAGAGCATCAGTCTCGGAGTCAGGAAGACTCATACTCCTGAGTTCAAATCTGGCCTCAGACACTTAGCTGTGTGACCCTGGGCAAGTCACTTAACCCTCTGACTGTAAAATGAACTGGAGAAGGAAATGGCAAACCACTTTAGGATCTTTGCCAAGAAAATCCCAAATGGAGTCATGAAGAGATAGATATGTCTAAAAGGACTAGACAACAACAGGCTTTTAAGGAGTTGTTTTCTTTAATATTTTTACCTCTTTTACAAAACTGTTCATTTTCCTCTTAAAACTTTCTTGCATAATTCTTTTCCCATTTTTCCTTCTACTGCTCTTCTTTCATTTAAAAAATTTTTTTATTTTTACTTTTTATCTCTTTAATTCATTTGTAAGAATTCTTTTTGGGCTTGTGTTTAGTCTGCATTTTCTGTGAGGCTGCTCAAATCATTGTGATCTTCTCTGTTTGTGTTCCTATCTTCCATGTCATCATAGTAACTCATTATGATCAAGTTCTTTTTTCCCAACCCTATTCTTCTATCCTACTTCTTGATTTTGGACTTTACATCACTGTAGTTCTCTGCTTACTTCTGGACTGGGATATCTGGCCTCAGCTTCTGCCCTTTTATGTCCTTCTGCTGTTTTTACATCTCACTCCATGGGCATGCACATTTTCCATGCTTCTACGGTGGTGTGATTGGGCAAAAGATTTGTTTTTTGCACTTCTATGTGAGTTCTGTAGGGTCCTGACCTAAATTTGGTTCTGTTAGGTTGTATGTGGTTGAATTTCAGTAGACTGCTAATATTAGCCTGCTGGGAAGTTCTGCAGACTCAGAGTGACTGAACTACTGGATCCCTCTTTGATTTTGGTCTCCTGCTCTGGTTATTCCACTGCAGGCTTATGTGCAAAATTAAAGATTAAAACTGACTCTCTCCTCAGCTCTTGGGCTCAGGGCCACACAGTTAAGGTTTTGGAATTTTTTCTTGCTTTGTCCATAGCTAATGTCTCTCTCATTTTCTACTGCTCCCCACCACTGCTAATACACTCCTGGCTAGTCCCTCACTTCAGTGTCAGCAGACCTCTCTTTCTTCCTAAGCTGCCCTGGATTGGAAAAATGACTCACTTTGACTTTTTCTTGGCTTTTCTGATCAGGATCAGAATTTGATCTGTTGTGTTTTTTTAGATTGTTGTGGAGGAGGAGGTGTTAATGGGTGAGCTGGGCCAAAATGCTGATTCTAACTTGTCATCTTGACCTTTCCCCGTTATTATTAATAATAATTAATAATGGCTATTAATTACAACAATAATTATTATCTTGTTCTCATCTTTGTCAGATGGTTTCAGGTAGAAATTGGAACAAGTTGATATCCTATTATTTTATATTTAATGTTCAACAAACTGTTACAAAGGTGGAAAAAATAACCGCATTTTGTTGTTGAAATAAAAGTATTAGGATGCAGGCTCCCTGACAGCACTAGAAGACAGGATAACAGGGATTGTAAATACCTCATCCTATTATTGTAATTATTGTTGTTGGCATTATTAGTATCTTTTTAAATAGGTTACTGATTATTTTGTCATACTTTTCTTTCTCTTAAAAGCCTAAAGAAAATGTTTTGCTGGTTATGTTTTAGTTAGTTCCATTTTTAATGATATTTAGGTGATAGTTCTAGACTTAAAGTGAGTGTATATATCTTTTAATCTATATATAAAAGCAAATTGACCAGATAATATATTCCTACCTGGAAAGAGAATCAGTTCTAAGTCTGGAGCTCCTGAAGTTTTTGCTTATCTTTCACAGAACCATCACTTAGCAGAGAAGCGGGCAAGGGTTTAGCCTCATGGTTCACTGATTAAAGATGTCCTATTAAAGTAAGAATACTCTAAATACAAGCATACTTCTTAAATGAAATACATGTTTTCCTGTTAAGTTATGTATATTTAATAGTATTGTAAATATCTTAGAGCTATTCATAGGGAACTTGTGTTGAACCCCTTTTTATAGTAAACACCTCCTAATTTATGGCTTATGCATTTGCATTGTATATAATTTTTCTTAAAGTGAAGGTTATACATGCTCCATTCCCTAGAACTTGTAACTTTGATGTTATGGAGTCCTTTTGCTCTGATTTATGCCTGTCTGGGTATTATAACCCTTGTACTCCTCCTCTCCCTCTTGGATTGGTGGTATTGCAGTGTACTTGTATTGGAGTAGGTCTAAAGGTAATAGAGCAGACACCAATTACATGTTTTACCACTGTAAAACTTATTTCCAGGAGATGCTTGTTGGAATCCTGGTGTTTCTTGGAAATCAGTTTGAAACCATTGACCTTTTTGTGTGTCCTTTACTATTGTTGTGGGTGTATAATCAACATGCTAACTTCTGAAGTAACATTCAGCTTTTGTACTTTAAACTTAACTCTACCAAGTATTTATTTAATTCTTAGTCACATGGCACTGAAAAATGTGGCTGTTCTTTGGGACCAAAGTGAAAACTGTGTCCAAACATCTAGATCAGTGATGTCAAACTCAAATAGAAACAGATCCCTGCTGGCCAAATATTGACTTAGAAAACCACAAATTATCATTATCTATGCTTAATTGTATTTTTATTTATTTTGTTAAACATTTCCCAGTTACCTTTTAATCTGATTTGAGCCTGTTGCTGGTGACATATAAATATATATATATATATATTAGGGCTATGTGTTAGACACCTCTAATCCAGGCAGTCAGATCTCTGGGGTCCCTATTAAACTATATTTCAAAAAAATGCTTTTGCTGATAGGCAAAGAGAGTTCCTCATTAAATCAGGAATATATGGAAACTTCTGCCCTTCTCTCCCCCCACCCCCCACTCCCAACACACACACACACACAGACATTTGAGAGAGACTATCTTAAATCATTGGTTTCTCATTCAGCACTTCATGGGACTTAATCACTAACTGACTTGTTTATCTGCCATTTTTGATTTGTGGGAAATCAAGCCAGCTAGCCTAGTTCTAGGCAGAATACTAAATGTAACTTTAGCCTCTCGTGGAGATTTTAAAAATTTAGGCTATTTGCATTTTTTCAACACACACACAAAAATACTTCAAAGATGCTTTTTTGTTCTTCCTTTTTAAAGAACATGCTTTAAGGTCCTTGAGGTTCACTTAGCAATTAATGATAGAGAATTTGAAATTGTTAGACCCTGTCCACATTGCTAAATCTAACAAAACTATTTTTTAATACAGACAACAAGAATAATCTTACATTTTTTTGTTTTTGTGTTTTAAGATGAACATTAAATATACTTTATCTGCAGTATTCTACATTCCTTTTCCTGCTTCTTCAGAAACTTATGGGTTATGCTTTTCTAGAGATGATCTACTTTCAGTATAGACTACAAAAAATACTCTTATCCTGTGGCTATGACTGTGCCGAATGGCCATAAAACTATTAAAATGCTTAACTCTGTTAAGGGGTTAACACAGGGGAGCTAGAAACCACTGAAATTTGAGAGAAAGTATATGTGCTTTAAATGAAAGATACTTGTAAATTAAGATGAATTGAACATCGCCCAATAGGATTTGGATCCAGACAGCCTTTTTTTTACTACTCTCTCTATAGAAATGCCACCTGCCATTGCTCATAAAGACATTGCTAGTAAAGTTATCTTTCTACCTTATCACCTTTTATATAGCTTTTTGCACTTTAGACAAATGAATTGTGGAAAGTGGAACTCCTTAAATCAGTGTTTTTCACTGTCCTTATCCCATGTATTTTCTAGCAACATTTGATGCTACTGACCTCTATCCTTTTGGAAATGATCCTCCCCATTAATTTCTCTGTTAATTCTCCTTCTAACTCTAGTACTTACTGTCTATATAACTGTGGACAACTCATTTTATCCTTCTATGTTTCTGTTTCTTCATCTATAAATTGGGAATAATAATCATTCATTCAACCAATATTAGGTGATTGTTTGCAGTGCACTTATAATAGGTGCTGGGGAGTATACAAAGTTTATGAGGCATTCACCTCCCTCATGAAGTTGTTTAACATTGAGATAAGACACAAAGGTAACTATCATACATAGTATTACATGATCAGAAGGCTGCAAAACAAAATATTACATTAGATCTAAGTGGGAAGGCAATAACTGCACTAAAATACTTTATAGAGTGATGTGAAGAAATACTCTGGAAAACTTTATAATGTTATTATTACTACTGTCATTCAAGCCTTTCTCCCTTTGTTCTTTCCTGTTTATATGCTGCCTCTTATTTTTGCAAAGAAAGGAGGGAGGGGTATTTTCTCATCTCTTCTTCTGGGCCAAGCTTGGTTTAGTCACACAGCCAATGATCTATGAACACACTAGTTCTCATGTTTGCCAAGCTGGCCTGCTACTTCACTCCCCTCCTTCCTCATCTGACTTCTGCATCTCTCTCTTGGTCCCTTCCCTATTGACTCAGACTCAGTGATGCAAGCTAAAAGAGCTTATGCTTGTGGCACAAAAAAGGAGCTACTTTTAAGTGATCATTTTATGTTTAGTTCTGTGTTACTGTAGTTTGCTGGCGGCTTGTCCATGCTCACTATGACAAGCACTGTAGTGTAGTGAATGGTTGGATCTGGAGTCAAGAATTGGCTTGTGCATTATTATAAAGTTTCATGTTGCCTTTATTTCTGTTTATATTGTTGTAGTCATTATGTGCATTGTTTTTCTGGTTCTTACTTCACTCCATCAGTTCATCATCATCATCGTAGTGATAATATACATCTAGCACTTGAAGGTTTACAAAGTACTTTACAAATATTATCTCATTTGATCTTCACAACAAACCTGGGCAGGTGTTATTATTATCCCTGTTATATAGATGAGGGAAGAAGCAGATGAAGGTCAAGTGATTTGCTCAGTGTCACATAGCAAGTAAGTGAATGTGTGACGCTGAATCTGAACTCAGGTTTTCTTGACCTGAGTTCCAGAGTTCTGGCTGCTGTGCCACATGGCCGCCTTATTTCATTTAAGTCTTCCCAGCCTTCTCCAAGTTTTCCATGTTCGTCACTCCATATGATGGCAGGAATAATTCAGTGTATTCATGTGCCATGGTTGTTGTTCAGTGACTCATTAAATAGGCATCTACTTTGTTTCAGTTCTTTGCTACCACAAAAAAATTCTACTGGAAGTGTTTTGGTACATTACCTTTCTTTATAGCTTAGGCTGATTCACCCTCCTTTGACCTGTGTCTAATAGTGGGATCCCTAAGTACAAGGATCAGATCTAGAGTTGGAAGGCATCTCAAAAACCGCCTGGGTCAAATTCTTCATTTTACATATGAGAAAGTAAGTGACTTGCCCAAGGTCATAGAAGTTGTAAACATCAGTCAGTAAATCAACAAGTCTGTTTGTCAGACAGTGTGTTCCATATACAAGCAGGAAGAAAGATGGTCCCTGCCCTCAAGGAACTGACATTTCTGTTGGGGAAGACAACACATAAAAGGGAATTGAAAAGCTGGGAAGAAATGAAGGTACCAGTAAGTGAGGGGACTGTAGAGAAACTCCAGGAGAGTCAAGAATGCAATACAAGTGTACTTGTATTAAGTTACAAATATTAAGTACTAACTGTATTCCAGGCCTTGACATAAAGACAGGAAAAAACAATTCTTGTCCTTAAGGAGCTTACATTCTAATGGTGGGGTGTGTGTGTGTGTGTGTGTGTGTGTAAATAACTAGGTACATACAAAGAGTTAGATAGAGGATAGAAAGGAAAAGCATTTAGGAGCTGGAGGGACTGAAAAAGGCCTGCTGCAGAAGGTTGAACTTTGAGCCAAGTCTTTAAGGAACCCTGGGTAACTAAGAGGCAGAAGTGAGGGTGCAAAGCATTCCAGACATAGGAGACAGGTTTGTCAAAGGGTGATGGAAGTTGCTGCATCATAGAGTAGTGAAGGGGATGAAAGATAAGAAGACTGGAAAGGTGGTAAGAAGGGGCCAGCTTTAAATGCCCAACGCAAGGCTTTATTTATGTTTGATTGTGGAGGTAACTGGGAGCCACTGGATCTCATTGAGGAAAAGGTCAAAAGCCTAATCCTAGGCCTTAGAAGAAGAATGACCTTGACAGCTGCATAGAAAGATGGGTTAAAGTGGGGAGAAGTTTGAGGTAGCTAGAAGGCTGTTACACCACTTTAGGCAAGAGGTTGATGAGGGCCTGAACTAAGATTCTGGCTGTATGAGTGGAGAAAAGGTGGTGTATGAGATAGGTTATGAAGGGAGAAATGACAAGATTTAGTGATAGCTTGGTTGTGGGGGATGAGTAACAGTGAAAAGTGAAGGATAAGATTACAGTTTCAAACCTGGGTGATTGGGAGGATGGTAGTGTCCTAGACAATAATAGGGAAGTTTAGAAGAGGAGATTTTGGAGGGAAAGATAATAAGTACTGTTTTGGGCGTGTTGGGTTTCAGATGTTTATGGGACATCCAGTTTGAGATATCTACAAGGCAGTTGGAGATACAAAACTGTAGCTTGAGGGAGAGACGGACTGGATATACTGATCTGGGAGTCATCATCTACATATAGATAATAAATGCACCCAAAGGACCTGATGAGATCACCAAGTGAGATACAGTAAAAAGAGAAGAGGACTGATGACAGACCATTGAGGTACTCCCAAGTGGGCTTGACCAGGATGAAGATGTAGAAAGGAAACTGAGGTGGAATGATTGGGTGGATAGAAGAACCAGGAAAGATCAGTGCCTTGAATATTTAAGAGGAGAAGGTAGCATTAAATGTAGCAGTGGAGTCAAGGGTATTGAATGAGAAGAGGCCAGTGGATTTGGCAGTTAAGAAATCACAGGTAATTTTGGAGAAGGCAGTTTTCTCTTGTTGAAAGATGAGGTCTGAAGCCATATTAGAGAGAATTTACAATCTGATGAGAAAAGTGGAGGAGGCACTTCATGTAGACAACTTTTCTCAATGGGTTAAGCCATGAAGAGGAAGAGAAATATTGGATGACAGCTAGTGAAAATGGTGGGATCAAGTGAGAGGTTTTTCAGGGGGTTTGTGGTTTTTTTTTAAAGAACAGGGAAAACATTGAAATCTTTGTAAGCACAGATAGCTGGTAGAAAAGAGAATGGGGAGGATATTGGGAGCAGTTTGCTGGAGAACTTGGGGGGGATGGGATCAGTCCTGTAGAGGGCTTGGGTTTGGCAAGAAGGGTCACCCCTTTATCTGAGACTACAGTGGAGGGAAAAAATGTCTCAATGTGACATAAATAAGAAGGGGGAAAGGAGAAGCCATTATCACAGTGTCTGACACATAGTTGGCAATCAATAAATGTTAACTGACTGACAAATGGTCTCAATTTTTCCATGAAGTAAGTGGTAAAATCTTCAGCTTAAGGGGTTGGGGGGATGCTCTGGGATGTTCGAAGAGAGGTGGAATTTGAACCCAGATCCTCTGACTCCAAGGTATGAATATTTTAATTATTTTAAAAATACAATGTCAATTTGCTTTCCATAATGGTTGTACCAATCCACAGCCCCACTAGCAATCTGTTAATATAATCTTCTTGCCATAATTCCTCCAAAATTGGCCATTTCCAGCTTTTGTCACTTTTGCCAATTTGCTACATTTGAGGTAAAACCTCAGAGAAATTTTTATTTATGGTTTTTTTTTTGTTTTTTTTTACTGAGGCAATTGGGGTTAAGTGACTTGCCCAGGGTCACACAGCTAGTAAGTGTCAAGTGTCTGAGGCCAGCTTTGAACTCAGGTCCTCCTAACTCCAAGGCCGGTGCTCTATCCACTGCGCCACCTAGCTGCCCCTATTTATGGTTTTTTACATTTAAATTTTATTTTTATGTTTTATATTTAATGATATGGCAGTCTTTCACATAGCCAACAATAATTTCCTTTTTAAAAAAAATTTTTGCAGGGCAGTGAGGGTTAAGTGATTTGCCCAGGGTCACACAGCTAGTAAGTGTCAAGTGTCTGAGGCCGGATTTGAACTCAGGTCCTCCTGAATTCAGGGCCGGTGCTTTATCCACTGCGCCACCTAGCTGCCCCTCAATAATTTCCTTTTTTTTTTTTTTTTTTTTGGTGAGGCAATTGGGGTTAAGTGACTTGCCCAGGGTCACACAGCTAGTAAGTGTCCACTGCGCCACCTAGCTGCCCCAATAATTTCCTTTTTTTAAAGAACTATTTATTCATATCCTTTGATCACTTGTCCATTAGGCAACCGCTCTTGGTCTTAGTATTTGTGTTAGTTCCCTATATATCTTGACAACAAAACCCTTATCCAGGGGTATTTGATGCAAATATTTTCTTCCCAGTGGCTTTCTAACTGTATTTCCTCCCAGTTCCTCAGCTTTTGTTCCCCTTCTTATTAATCTTTCTTAAGAATATACTCAGGGGGGGCAGCTAGGTGGCGCAGTGGATAGAGTACTGGCGTTGGATTCAGGCGTACCTGAGTTCAAATCCAGCCTCAGACACTTGACACTTAACTAGCTGTGTGACCCTGGGCAAGTCACTTAGCCCTCGTTGCCTTGCAAAAAAAAAAAAAAAAAGAATATACTCAGAGTAACCCTCCTATTTTCATTATCCACAGGTCCGCAGAATAAAACTTGACTTTTTCCAACTTTATATCCTCTCTCTCTTTTTTTTTTTTTTTTTGGCGGGGCAGTGGGGGTTAAGTGACTTGCCCAAGGTCACACAGCTAGTAAGTGTCCAGTGTCTGAGGCCGGATTTGAACTCAGGTACTCCTGAATCCAGGGCCAGTGCTCTATCCACTGCGCTATCTAGCCACCCCTTTTATATCCTCTTTTAACAGAAACTCATGGTGTGTTTACTCACTCTTTGTTAAATTCCTACCTCCTTGTCTTTGCTAAGTTCCCTTATCTCAAAATTATACCCTTTGAAGTCCAGCCCTTCCTGCTCACCTTCTGTAATTTACCTTTCTTCCAGTAATTGGGTAATTAATCTTGGATTGCTTTCAGTATCCCTGATGTTTTAAACTTTCATTTGTGCATCTTTTGAATTGTCAAGGAGGTGGTGATATGGTCATTTTTAGTGGGCTCTATGTAAAAAAATCAAGTGTTTATACTTGGAATAAAATATTGATTGATTAATTTCAATCTGTTATACCACCCAGCACAGTGTTTTGAACATAGTAAACATTCAGCAGATATCTGTTGAATGAAGAAGTAGGTGTGTTGGTTTGGGAAAATTCACACCAGTGTTATAGGTCCATTGCTATGTCAAACTCTTATGGTGGTTATTGTAGTCATATTTTGAATGATACAGTTGGATTTGTAATATAATCTAAATTTTTATAAACTATGCTATAATGTAGTCCTTTTATTCCTACCTGATTGACTCGAGTTTCACATTTTCTCAATTCTTTCACACCTCCACTACTACACCCCCCCCCCCAATCCTTTCAACTAAAGGCATCACTTCTTACTTTGCTAAAAAAAAAAATTAAGGTCACTTTTTTTTTTTTTTTAGTGAGGCAATTGGGGTTAAGTGACTTGCCCAGGGTCACACAGCTAGTGTGTGTGTTAAGTGTCTGAGGCTGGATTTGAACTCAGGTACTCCTGAATCCAGGGCCGGTGCTTTATCCACTGCGCCACCTAGCCGCCCCTAAGGTCACTTCTGTTCACTTCCTCTTATTCCCTATTCTTCCTCTTAAAATCCCTTTGCATAGTCCCTCACTACTTCCTTTCTTCAGTCTTTGTTTATGAGGTAGCACTTATCTTGTGCCAAACACTCTACTAAGAGCTAGAATACAAATAGAAAATTGGAGACACTCCCTGCCCTCAAAGAGCACACATTCTGGGGTAGCTAGATGGCACAGTGGATAGAGCACCGGCCCTGGATTCAGGAGGACCTGAGTTCAAATCTGGCCTTAGACACTTAACACTTACTAGCTGTGTGACCCTGGGCAAGTCACTTAACCCCAACTGCCTCACCCCCCCCACCCCAAAAAGAGCATACATTCTAATTCTATGAGGTTTCATATTTGTGGAGTAATGGCACAACAAATGGTCCCCTACCAGACAGATAGTGTGTCCCTCATCCCACCCCTCCTGTCCTGTCCAACTGATTGTCCCTTCAATATTGTTCACCCCACTCCCTCCAATATTTACTCTCTATTTAATGGTTCCTTTCCTTCTGTCTGGAACCATGCCCAAATCTCCCCCATCCTTAAAAGTCACTAGACTTTGCCATCCCCACAAGCTATCATTCTGAATCTCTCTTCCTTTTCTCAGCCAAACTCCAAGAAAAAGGCCATCTATATTTGTCATCCTTGTTTCTCCTTTCACTTCTCAACCTTTTTCAGTCTAGTGTCCCACCTTTTCACTCATTTGAAATGGCTCCTTCCAAAATTACCATGATTTCTTAATTCCCAAATCTTTTGCCAATTTGCCTCTTCTCTCTTCTGTTTTTTTGTGTTTGTTTGTTTGGGGTTTTTGGGGGGGTTTTTGCGGGGCAATGAGGGTTAAGTGAATTGCCCAGGGTCACACAGCTAGTTAATGTCAAATGTCTGAGGCCGGATTTGAACTCAGGTCCTCCTGAATTCAGGATCGGTGCTTTATGCACCGAGCCACCTTGCTGCCCCGCTTTTCAAATGCATCTCTGATGCATTTGACATTGTTCCTTACCCTTTCTTCCTGGGTGTTTTGCTCTCTGAATTTTTAGGTCATTACTTTCTTCTGATTCTCCTACCTTTCTGACCACTTTTCAATCTCCTTTGCTGGATCATAATCATGTATTAAACTGGGGGTGAACTTCAGTGCTCTGTGATGGGACCTCTGCTTTTCTCTGTCTATTTTTTGTGACCTCATGTAGCTTTAATTATCATCTGTCTGCAGATCACTCCCAGATATGTATAAGCAGTCTTAGTCCTCTACTGCATAACAGTTTACTGGACTTTTCTACCTGGATATCCCAGAAGCATATCAAACTCATGTCCAAAGCAGAACTCATTATCTTTCCTCTAAACCTCTTCCAAGCGTTCCTATTTCTGGCAAAATGTCACCATTCTTCCTATCTCCCAGGTTTTTACCTGATGTTATTCTACTTTTCACTCTGTTGCACTATACATAGCTGTTCAGATGCCAAATCTTGTCTAGATATCACCTCTGCCTAAACCATTGCATTGGACTTCTCATTCATCTCTCTACCTCGGATCTCTCCTCAATCCAATTAACCTGCCATGTAGTTGCTAGAGTGAATTTCCTCAAGCATAAAACTATGTCATTCCTCCTCCATAAACTTCAGCAGCTCTCTGTTGCATCTAAGATAAAATATAGATTGTTTTTGCTTTTAAATCCCTTTATAACGTGGTTCCAACTTAGTTAGCCAGCCTCATTTTATGTAATTTCTTTCCCTGCCCTCTGAAGCTTAGCCAAACTGGCCTTCACTGTGTTCTTCAGACAAGATGCTCTGCCTTCTGTTTCTCTGCCTGTGCTTCCCTCTCATCTTTCCTCCTCTTAGAATCCTTCTGTCCCTTAGAGAGGAAGCTGAAATCCTACTTCTTCCACGCACAGCCCTTTCGTTATGTCACCCAACTGCTCATGTCCACTATCCTTAATTATTTTGAATTTAAGAATAGAATGGATAGAAATTGACCCTGAGATTACATTGCTATGGGGGACTCTTGAAGATCAGGGAACTCCCTCTTCTAATGTAGGTCAGAATCTTCTTTGCTTAAAGAGTTTCCCAGAGCCTATCTTCTTAAACTGTGGGTCGTGATCCCATTTGGGGTCACATAACTGAATGTGAGGGTCGCAAAAAACTTGGCAACAGTAAAAGGTTATGTATACCTATTTCATATACCTATATACCCGGGGTCATGTAAAAATTTCTCAGGAGAAAAGGGGTTGTGAGTGGAAAAAGTTTTAAGAAGCCCTGACCTAGAGCACTGAAGAGATTAAATGACTTACCCTTGGCTATACAGAACCAGGATGTTTCATAAGCAGGACTTGAACTCAGATCTTCTTGACTTGGAGACCAGCTCTATCCACAAATGCCGCGCAGCCTTCATATTGCATTTATTCTGAATATATTTACTCTGCATGTATGTACTTTGTGATTCCTTTTCCCCTCCCCCCATATCCATTATTTGTTTTGTGTTTTTATTTTTTTTTTAATTTTGAGTTCTCCCTTCTAGTCCATCCCCCACTCACTGAGAAAGCAAGCAATATGAAATCACTTATGCATATAAAATAACACAGAACATCGTTCCATATTAATTATGTCACATTTCTCCTCTATAAAAAAATGTACTTTCTTTGAGAATAGGGAATGTGTCATGTTTTTGTGTTTGTATCCCCATTGCCTGGAATAGAGCCTGGCATATAGTAAACACTCAGTAAATGCTTATTGATTAATTGATATAATGCTTACAAATAGGGCAGAGATTTTTTGGTTACTGCCCCATTGGTAATAATTTTAATTTGTGTATGTTAAACCTAAATTCTGAAAAGAAGATTCTGGGGACAACAACTCTCTTTGTACCTTATGTTCTACCTCAAGTGGACTTAACTCCAAAGTGGACCAAAAAATAGGTGCTGGGGGGCAGCTAGGTGGCGCAGTGGATAGAGCACTGGTCCTGGATTCAGGAGTACCTGAGTTCAAATATGACCTCAGACACTTAACACTTACTAGCTGTGTGACCCTGGGCAAGTCACTTAACCCCAATTGCCTCACTTAAAAAAAAAAATAGGTGTTGGCCCAGGAGCCAAAATCACAACAGTACATTGGTGAAATGAACCTATTGACTCATATACCTGGCACCTTATATGATATTAATAATGAGAGTAATTTTCTTCTGAAATTGGATATTTTAATTTTTATTGAATAAATTTTAAATAACAACAAATTCTAGATTATTTTAACTGTGGGACAGTATTTGATTTTGCTTTAGGAAATTACTGTGACCCAGAGAAATGTGAACTCTGTGTTATTTTGAGGGGTTAATTTTGCATAAAACTATCATGTTAAACCCTTTTATCATTTATCCCTGTTTGTTATAATACAAGCAACTTAAAAGAATTGAATGAAAATTTTGAGTTTGTAATCTATCCTTTTTTTGTATAATTTGTTATGTATAATTTGATCAGATCTCATTTTTTTCAAGCCATCTCAAATAAATTTCATTCCTCCTAGAAATTAAAGTTTAGTATTTAATATATTTAATGGTAGAAGGAGAGAAAATATGACTAAGGCTTGGTTTGAAATAAGAAAAAATTTCAAGACTTAACAAAGCATCATCTTTTTGTTACGGGTTTTTCCTCCTTTCTGCTGTAAACACAGTATTATTTTTCTTGAGTTATTTTAATTTAATCTTATTTTTTAAGTGGTTCTGTTCCCAGTGGCTCTCTTCCCCTCCCCCCTGTTCCCTGTTCTCGTTTGTTATCCCTTTCTCTTTAGGGTTTTGTTTATTTGTTCCTCTCTCTTGCTTTTATCTGGTTATATATTTCTTCCTCCTCTTTTTTCCTCAGTCACGTAGATTTCTCATTCTTCTCCTCCCCTTTAGCTGTTCGTCTTCATTAGGTTTTTAATTTCATTTCTTGCATCCCTTTCTTTTTAGGGGGGCGGTATTTTATTTTATTTTTTAGTGAGGCAATTGGGGTTAAGTGACTTGCCCAGGGTCACACAGCTAGTAAGTGTTAAGTGTCTGAGGCCGAATTTGAGCTCAGGTCCTCCTGACTCCAGGGCCGGTGCTCTATGCACTGTGCCACCGAACTGCCCTGCATCCCTTTCCAAAAAGGTTTTCTCTCACTCTCTTTATTATCCATCTTCTCTATTTATTCTAAAGCTTCCTTTTTCATTTATGACCCCTATAATCATCTAGTTGATCTTTTCTCTGTATTTTTTATACAGTTAAAGATTCCAAGGTATCCATTTGAGGCTTTGCCCTTTAGGTACCTCCTGCCACTGCCTTGTAGGGCTTACTTACCCCATGGATTCCCATTTCTTTTGTATCTCACTTCCAGAACAATGTCAATTATTGCATGTGTCAGCAAGGAAAATGACTAGTCCTAGGACCACACTCCTCCCACTAATAAGTGCTCTTTCTTTTGACCTTTTTCCCCCCTCTCTATGCCTGGAAATCTGCTTCTTGTGACCATGCTCTCCCACTCCTCCAAGTTCCAATTGCCCCCAAGGATTCCATTCCTCCCCCCCCTCCCCAGGACAAGTAGACTTTTCAGGCACCAAATACTTCAGGCCTCCTTCAGTTTGAGGAGATTTGTGATCCTTAGGTTGTCCTTCAGCATTCTCTGTTCAAGATCTGTATGTTTTGCTTGTATGATACCATATTTGCTTTTAATGTTTTTGTTTTTTGCTTCTCTTCTTCCAGGTTGTTCTTCACTTCCATATATTTGTATTCCCAGTCTCCTGTTCTCTCTTTTGTTTCTTTAGTGAGACTTGCCTAAGAAGATAAAGGTTTTTCTGTTCTGTGTTTTAATTTATGCTGTGCAGGAAATAAATTTTGCTCTCATAATTCTCATTTCTCTTTAAAACCACTGAAGAGCACTGTGTTGTAGTTCTACATTCTCAAATTCCAGAGGATCCTTCCTCTCAAAGTATTGGATATTGCACAATAGTTGCTTAAACTCATTTACTATATCTGGTGTGGTCCATATTTCTTTCTGTTACTATTCTTCCTGTTGATGTATCTGATTATATTCAAGTTGAGATTTCTTCTTTCTGAAACCTTTGGTACTTCGATTCTTCCTGCTCTTCCCTTATTTCTCTTATCACTCACTTTCTGACTCCTTCCCCGATGATTGTGGTTTCCTTGAGGGCTGAATCTGAAAACATCTCAGCTTTCTAACATACTGGTCAGTTCAGAGTTCCATCACCATAGGTCTCGGTCACAACTGGTCCCAGCTGAATGCTGTGCTCTTCTCTCAGGTTTGGTGGCGTGTTGCACAACACCCCACGTGCTCAGTGCACTGTCCTGGTGACCTGTTCCACTCACTCTGTTCCTTCATTCTCTGGCCCAGCACCAGCATGTTCATAGTCTGCTGGCACTGACAGTTTAGAACCTATTTTCCCTGCCAACCAGTCCTAAGAATTGGAAAAAATCATCTAGAACTCTTACAAAAATAAAGGCACTTTTTTTCCTAGCATATAATTTTCTTTTTATTCTCTCTTCACTGATGGGTTATTATATCCTTTCCCCTCCTCCATTCTCATCACGTATGCTATTTACTTTAGCTTGCTGTTGTTTTGTTTGCTAAAACTTTAATTTTTTTGTTGTTGTTATTTATCCTGCAGAGACCAAATGAGAGGGTTAACATTCTATCTGAAAAACCAAGAGAAGATACTATGGTATTAGAAGAAACACCGGTGAGTTGACTCAATGAAAATGGTGTTTGTGTCCATCCCTCCCTCCCCCACCTCCATCCCATCAAATGCTTTTTTAAAGGTAAAGATCATAATTAGCCCATTAAAATGTTATACTTGCAAATCTTATTTATAAAACTATATTGAAATACAATTTGGAACTCTTAAGAAATATTTTCTTTTGCGTGTGTGTATCAAATTTATTGATACATTTTGTTTTGACATAGTCAATATTTCCCAATACCCAATTCTCTTTAAAAGTATATTCTTTGAACATTGTATACCAGGTTACACAAAACCCACTTAATGACATGACAGGGATAATGAATATTTTCTGGACTCCTCTCTCCCTTCTTTGCAAAGGAGAGGGGGAATATGGATATAAAACAGTATAAATATTGTTGGATTCAGTTGATGTGTTGGTTTTGTTGAATCACTTTTTCTAGAAATTTTTTGTTAATAAGAGGTGGTCTTAGATGGGACAGAATTGCATATATATGGAAATGAATGTGATATGAACATAAAAAACAGCAATAAAAAATTTAAAAGAAGTGGATATTTTCACTGAATTTTTTTTCTACCCCTTATAACTATTTGAGTTCTTTCATTTGTATAGACTCTAAAGATGCCCTTTGACCATTCTGGGAAAGGAAACCTTTGTTCTTATTTTCTGATTGTTTTCATTCATTTAATCAACACACATTCATTGAGCATCATTTTTGAACTAGGTTCACAAATGATGAGGGTACTTAAAAAAAAATTTTAAAAAAAAATCTCTTTCTTCAAGAAATTTAGAGTCCAATCTAATCTTTTTCCTTTTTTTTGAGTATTAATAGCAACTGTCAAAGGAAAAGAGACTTGGTATCTATAAAACCCTACAAAAAGACACAATTCATTTATTCAGGGTTTTTTTTTAATAGTTCACACACAGTTTAACTTTTATTATCATTGTGGTAAAATTTCTTTCCTGTAGGTTCAACAGTACCTACCTTCCCTTCCAGCAGAAGTGAGCACTGGTGTGAAGTTCCAAGTTGGTGACCTTGTCTGGTCTAAAGTAGGAACCTATCCTTGGTGGCCTTGTATGGTTTCAAGTGATCCCCAACTTGAGGTTCATACCAAAATTAATACAAGAGGTAAGACCCAATTGGCAAATATTAGGTGCAACTATTTAAATACAAATCAGTACTAAGTACTTTTTCTTCTTTCATACTATGAGTCTGTAACATCTAATGCTAGTACTCTTGTACTTAGTCTATAGGTTTTTGTTGTTGTTGTTTCATTCCAAGTTTGATCTGACCCTTTTAGATCAAATTGCCAATTGGTAGTCCGTACTTAACCTTAAAAAAGATTGAGAACAGGATCACATGGCTGCTCATGTTTGGAATCTCATGTGTAATATACTTTTGCTCAAACCCCCATGCCTTTGATCATTTTAATTCTGAAGTACACTTTTTGAAATGTGTAAATCTGCACATTTCAGTCAAGAGTCAGAGATGTCATGGAGGTAAAAATGGTAAGATCTGGCAACTGCTTGGACATGTGAGATGAGGAATCAAAGGTAATACCAATCTTAGAAACCTGAGACACTGTCAAGGTTGTGGTACCTTTGACAGAAGTAGGAAAAGTTTGAAAGAAAGTGGGGGGGGGGTGATAATGAGTTAAATTTGGATATATTGACTTTAAGATGGCTCCTAGACATCCAGTTTGAATTATCCAATAGGCAATTTGAGATTTGCAGTCAAAGCTTAGGGGAGATGCTGGGGCTGGGAATATAGATCTCCGAGGTGATCATTAAACCCATAGGAGCCAATGAGTTTATAAAGAGAGGGAGTGTATAAAGGGAGAAGAAAAGAGACCTTTAGGACAAAACCTCAGGGAACATCCACAGCTAGGGTGCATGACATAGATAACGAACCAGCTGAGGAGACTGAGAAAGCATAGTCAGACAGGTAAGAGGAGAAGCAGGAGAAAGTAATCACAGAAACCTAGAGAAGAGAGAGATTAATTTAGCATAAAGATTTAACAGTCCTGTCAAATGGAGCAGATAGGTCAAGAAAGATTAAGATGGAGAAAAGATCATCAGATTTGGCAATTAAAATATCAGTGGTAAGTTTGGAGAGAGTAGTTTCAGATGCATCATGAGGTCAGGAGCCAGGTTGCAAAAGGTTAAGGAGTGAGTAGAGATGAAAGAAAGTAGGGGCAGCTTTTTCAGAGTTTGGCTGAGAAAAGGAAGAGAGATATAGGAAAATAACTTGAGGGATATTAACATGAGTATTTTTGAGTGATGGGGAAGAATTTGGCATACTTGTTTGAAGGCAGTAGAAAAAGAGCTAAGGAGAAGTTGAAGATTCTAGAGGGAGGATGCCTGAGGATGCAATCTGTTAGTGAGGAGGCAATGAGATCTCATAAAGTACACATATAGAGGTTATGGCTTTGGTAATAAGAAGGGCCACCTCTTTGTCAAAGACTGGGGTGGGGGGCAGGGAAGAGGGGAGAGAGTAGGAAATGATAGGGTTTTTTAATTTTAATTTTTTTTTTTTTTTAGTGAGGCATTTGGGGTTAAGTGACTTGCCCAGGGTCACACAGCTAGTAAGTGTTAAGTGTCTGAGTCCAGACTTGAACTCCTGACTCCAGGGCCGGTGCTCTATCCACTGCGCCACCTAGCTGCCCCAATGATAGGGTTTTGAGATGAAGGAAATGGAAGAAAATGAAGCTTACGTAGAACATTCTTAAAGTAAGAGGCAAGGACCTCATTCAAGGGGGAGGGCATTATGGGATGCTTGAAGAGAGAAGAGAAGGTTTAGAATACTTTTGTAGGGATTGTAATAGGGAAGTAATTAGGAGAGATTGAGAGGACTCTTGCTGCTCTGAAGACCCAGTTGTGGTTGGATTAAAATGAATTTGTAAAATACCCAGTTGTTGTCATTGAAACACTTCTTCCATGCATAGGAGTTGATGTGGGAGATGATAGAATTAATTCAGATCAAAGGAATATGGGATTCAAGAGGAGCAGACAATGAAGAATTGAAATAACTATTGGGTTGAAGTTGGGGAGGAAGGAAAGGGAAATCAGAGCAGGGATAATGGTCTGAGAGAGCACCAAGGAATGAGGGGGATTGGAGGTATTAATAGTGGGATAAGAAAGGTTTAAGAGGTGGAAGGATAGGGTAATTGCAGAGTTTCTAATTATGGAAATGGAACAGTTGTGGGTAATGGCAGGATCTAGTCTGTGACCATCCTCTTCTTTAGCTGAGGGGAAGTGAAATATTAAGTCTTGGGATTTAAAACCGAGGAAATGGGAGAATAAGGAGTTTGAGAGAGCATTTAAGTGGATATTCTTGTTGTTGTTTGTCCTTCGGTCTCGAAGAGGAACATGACATCGGGGTGATGTCATGACTTGCACTGAATTGGATGTGAGGGAGAGCTATGCAGAATCACCAGCCTCACTCTCTCCTCCAGAGCCATCTGGGTCCAGTGGCAAGATAGACATCAGGACGACTGGAGATGGCCCGGATGTTTAAGGCAATTGGGGTAAAGTGACTTGCCCAGGGTCACACAGCTAGTAAGTGTCTGAGGTGAGATTTGAACTCAGATCCTCCTAACTTGAGGGCCAATGCTCTATCCACTGCATCCCCTAGCTGCCCTTGATAAAGCAGGAAGAATGAGCTGGAGATTGGCATTTTACAGCTATCATCATTTTACTTAGGTGGAACATTTTATTTAAATTGTCTTCAAAGGAAGAATGGTTGGTGAGTGATGGAGATAAAGGGAGAACATGGAAGTGACAGTGGAGATGAAGGAATATTATGACTCCCCAGTGTGTTGGGAATGTGGGAGAAAGTCCAGCCATTTCTGGAGAAGGACATTTTGGGGTGTGATGTTGGCAAAGACTAACTCATGGAAGGAGTGGAGATAAAGGTCCAGTGTGATGGGGAGTTTATTCACTATGGAAGGGGAAATCCAGAGGGCAGAGTGGAAGGGGGATCAGGAGAGAAACAGGAGAAGCTGTAAGGGTAGTAATGGGAAGCAGATGAGTAGAGAAGCTCATAGTCTCCAAAGGGTTTTACAAAGGAAGCTGAGTAGATCTACTCCCCTCCTAGGGTGGGGTGGGGAGAAGAGGGGAATTTCAGAGAGACAGATTGGTATGTAAGGAGGTTGTTCATTCTCCTAAATGATCTTAACCATATAATTATCTCTCTTTCACCTTGCTTATAGGAAGTAATATAAAATATTCTTGTTACATGGAAGCCAAGTAATATACTGCAAAGATCATTGCATTGAGCCAGGAATCCTGAGTTCTAATTCTGGTTTTACCACTCACTTGATTGTTGTTCAGTCATTTTGCAGTAATGTCCAACTTGACAAAGATAATGGAGTGGTTTGCCATTTCCTTCTCCAGATCTTTTTACAGATGAGGAAGGGGAGACAAATAGGGTTAAATGACTTTTCCAAGGTCACACAGCTAGTAAGTTTCTGAGACAGAATTTGAGCTTAGGAAGATGAGTCTTCCCAACTCCAGGCCCAGCACTCTATCCACTGCACCAGTTAGCTGCTTTAAAAAAAAAAAATCGTTTTTGTCATTCTATCCAGAAGACTGTTGATGTTCAGTCATTTTAGTCATGTCCTATTCTTCGTGACCCCAGTTGGGGTTGTCTTGGCAAAGGTACCGGAATGGTTTGCCATTTCCTTCTTCAATTGATTTAACAGTTAAGGAAACTGAGACAGAGTTAGGTGACTTGCTCAGGGTCACACAGCTAGTAAATGTCTGAGGCTGGATTTGAACTAGGGTCTTCCTGAATCCAGGTGAGGTACTCTAGCCACTGCACCACTCACTGGTTATGTGACCTTAAACAAGTCACTCAATCTTTCTTGACCTCAGTTTCTTCAACTGTAAGATGAGGGAATTGGACCAGATGATTTCAAAGATCTGTTTAACCTCTAAAATGAAAGCATTTTAATGTTGTTCTTAGGGAAGAGGCTATCCCTAAGGGTTGGTGTTAGTCTAACACTAAAACTGTCATAGATTTATAGCTGGAAGGGACCTTGGAGGTTAGCAAGTCTAAACCTTTCATTTATTTAGTTTGTTTGTTTTTTGAGGGGCAATGAGGGTTAAGTGACTTGCCCAGGGTCACATAGCTAGTAAGTGTCAAGTGTTTGAGGCTGGATTTGAATTCAGGTCCTCCTGAATCCAAGGCTGGTGCTTTATCCACTGTGCCACCTAGCTGCCCAACAGAAGGCAAGTGACCTGCCCAAAGTAGCACAATCAGTAAATGCCTGAGGCAGAATTTGAACCCGGGTCTTCCTGATTCCAGTAAGCTCTCTTTTATGCTGTGCTGCCTCTGCCTACTCCAAATATTATTTTTTTAACTATTCTTGGTCAGACACTTAATGATCATTTCAACCAAGAATGAACAGGTTTGTTTACTACCCAAACTCAGACAAACTTATCAGTGTCAGCCAATTTTCAGGGAGAAATTAATTACTTTGGAGACCAGAATACTGGTATATTAGGCTGGTCAACCCATCTTTTTCCTAGGAGAAAAACTTTGGGAAATTAATTTGAGATCAGATGGTGAGTCACTAAATCAAATGGTTTAAAGAGATCTATTTACCAATACAAGGTGATGTATGCCTATAGTCTAGCTAACTATTAACTACTTATCAGGGTATCCTTTCTCTTTAAACAGTGCTAGATACCTGACAGTGAAGTTTCTCAAGATGACCCTTGGTTCTTTAGTTTATGTTATTTTCTCCCCATTCCTACCTTTTTTTTACTGTTGAAAAAAATGCTGGATTACATAGCTTTGGTCTTAAATTGAATAAGAATTGCTCTACTGTATCTTTTACTATTGCTTTATTCCCATTTCTATTACTTACACCCTAACATTAAGAAGCAGCTAGGTTGCACAGAGCGCTGGGCCTGGAGTCTGGAAAACAGGAGTTTAAATCTAGCCTCAGATACTTACTGGCTGTGCAATCTTAGGCAAATCACTTAACCTCTGTTTACCTCAGTTTCCTTAGCTATCAGAGGGTTGTTGTGAGGATGAAATGAAATAATATTTGCAAAAAACTTTGCAAATCCTAAAGTGCTTTGCTAATTATTCTTCTTTTTCCTTCAGCAGCCATTGCTACTCTGACTTTTGAAACATAGTTCTTTATCCTGCTCTTATAACTTACTGATTGAAAATAAGGACAATAGAATCCATCTAAGGAAAATGATCTGAAATTCCCCAGTAGCCATAACGTAGTCCCCTCTTTATCAGAGATACTTAGAAATCAGGAGGTTAAGGGTAAGGCTCTCTAAGGGACTCATCATACCATGGCAAAGTATAAAACAATTTATATTCACCCTTGGGTTTCAAGAGCTCCACTTAAAAATTACATTCTCAGAGAATTGTGCCTATGTAGTCCTTTCCTTGTCTATAAAGTGTGATTCTCCTATGCCCAAAGGGCTATAGAACTGTGCATACCTTTTGATTGAGCAGTATTATTGCTAGGTTCCAAAGACATCCTAAAAAAGAGAAAAAGACCTATTTGTACAAACATATTTATAAAGGCACTTTTTGTTGTGGCTAAGAATTGGAAATCAAGGGAATGCCCATTAAATGGGGAATGGCTAAACAAACTGTGGTATGTGATTGTAATGGAATATTATTGTGCTATAAGAAATGACAAGCAGGATGATTTCAGAAAGGCCTGGAAAGACTTGTATGAACTGATTTATAGTGAAGTGAGCAGAACCAGGAGAACAAGTGTGCAGTGACAGCAATATTGTTTGATGAAGGACCGTGAATGACTTAACTATTCTTGGCACAAGACAATCCCAAAGGATGAAGCATACTATCCACCTCCAAAGAAAGAACTGATATTGATTGAACACAAACTGAAGCATGCTATTTTCACTTTCATTTTTTTTTCTTTTATTCAAGTTTTCTTATACAAAATGACTAATATGGTAATGCTTTACATAATTGTACTTGTGTAAACCCACATTTGATTGCTTGCCACCTCAAGGGAGGGGGGTGGGATGGAGGGAAGGAGGGATAAAATTTGGAACTCAAAACTGAAAAAAAAAAAAAACAACCCAGAAAGAAAGAAAAGAAAGTGTGGTTCTCCCTTCTTCTTTCTCCTTCCCATTTGTGTATGGTTTTCAAGTTTTGTCACTTTATTGAATTCTGACACTACTTTAGTGTCAGCTGTTCTCTCTGTCAGAAGGAGGCAGAGCCAAGTCTAGCTTTGGCTTCATCTGCACATTCTAAGGAAGCTGTTTTACCCAGTTTTTGACATCAAGTAATGAGTGGCACCCCCAGAACAGAAGAACATGCCACTTATTCTGGCAGGACAGTCTTGCAGTGGTCTCATACCTATAAAGAAACTGAACATCTAAAAACTGAAAACTAACTGGAAAAAGCGTTATATGATTGTGTGAACATCATTTTTTTTATAGAATTCTGAGGCTAATAATGATGTTAGCTTATATTTACTTAGCACTTTATGGCTTCTGGAAGACTTTGCTACAAAATAACCCATAACCTTAGTAGAAGTAGTAGTAGAAGAAGTATTTTATCATCAGCATTTCACAGATGAGGTACAGCATACTGGAAACAGTACAGGCCTTGGTGGAATCAAGACACTTGTGTTCAGGACCAAAACTTGACACTTACTAGCCTTGTGAGGCTGGGTGAGTTGAGTATGTTATAAATTCAGTTTCCTCATCTGTAAAATGGAGGATAATAACACTTGTGTGTAACAACTCATAGGTTGTTGTGGGGGAAAGAAATGTCTTAATAGCTTTCAAAGCACTGTGTGAGGGTTGTTATTATTATAGAGAAACTGAGGCTGAAAGATTGAATGATTTATTCAAAGGCATGTAGCTAATAAGTACTGAAATTGGGCCTCAAGCCCAAGTTTTCCTCCTGTGCTTTCTGTGTTCTTTCAGTAATAGTTCACTGGGGGCAGCTAGATGGCGCAGTGGTTAAAGCACCGGCCCTGGATTCAGGAGGATCTGAGTTCAAATCCAGCCTCAGACACTTGACACTTACTAGCTGTGTGACCCTGGGGCAAGTCACTTAACCCCCATTGCCTGCAAAAAAAAAAAGAATTAGTAATAGTTCACTGCAGTGGTGACAGAGATTCCCATAAATGAAGTATAAATTACCTTTCACCTAAATATGTTTACATAATCTGTCTTTTAAAGGTTTCATTATTGCTCTCATCATAATTACCATAAAAAATATTTGACTATCTTGAGGAGTCATAGAGGGACATATATTTTTCACACCAAAAGGCAGATCCTTAAAAAGCACAAGATGGGGCACCTAGGTGGTGCAGTGGATGAAGTACCAGCCCTGGATTCAGGAAGACTTGAGTTCAAATGTAGCCTCAGACACTTGAAACTTAATAACTGTGTGACCCTGGGCAAGTCACTTAACCCTCATTGCCCCAACCAAAAAGAAAAAAGGCATCAGATGTAAACATGCAAAAAATAACACACTGCTTATTGAAAAGTTTTATCATTCACGAATTAGTAAGTTTTTTTAAGTTTAAAGCTAGTTTACAATAGCTGCCTAAAATGAAGAATATACATGTTAATAATTTCTTTAAATATATTCTATTTGATGTATAATCTTTTCTTCAGTTCATCAGACATTAAGTACCTGCTTTAGTGCAAGGTACAATTTAGTGACTAATTACCTAGTTTGTGGACTAGTCAGGCTTTTGGGTTATATAGTTTCACTACCAGCATTTTGGATTATCAGTCACATTTAGTTTTTTATGTTCTCAGGACTTTCCATAGGATTAGGAAATGATAGTTATAAATTAGTACCAGAATAAACAGTGATTTACTATAACAGAACTGCCTTAAGATTCACTATATGCAGGGGCAGCTAAGTGGCGCAGTGGATAAAGCACAGGCCCTGAACTCAGTCCTGGACCAGAGTTCAAATCCAGCCTCAGACACTTACTAGCTGTGTGACTCCAGGCAAGTCACTTAACCCTCATTGCCCCACCAAAAAAAAAAAAAGATTCACCATATGCTTATATAGAGAGTTACAGTGAAACCCCATACATCTTAAGGCTGCTAGCTGGCATTCTTTGTAAGGAGGTTGTGCTCTTTAGGCCATATTTTATGTTCTGTAACAGTCTTAAATAAAACTTGCAGAGGCATGAGCTGTATTCCTCTCTTCTTTCCTGTGGCTGGAGGGTTTAGGGTGAACCTGGAGGTGTCATTAAAATCAGGATGCAGAAGTCAAAGTTTCTTTGAACCTGTGTGAGTTGTATAGACTCTTACTTGTCCCCTTTCTTCTAGGCTAAGTGGTCTTCAGTGTTCCCCTACACTAAGTGAACCATTCAAAAACTGCTCACTGTTGTTTTGGTTGCTATTTTATTGATCTGGTGATGACTTTCCTATTCTTTTACTCAAATGTTGGGGGTATTTTTCCCATGTAAAATTTGAATCTGGTTTCAGAAGTTTCCTCAAGATAATAGACTAATAAAGATAAAAGGCTAATAAAACTGAAAATGGGGAAATTCCATGGTGGTCTTTCTTGTTTTATTTGAAACTTATTTTAACTTAATTCTGTTCACAAGCTAGTAAACACATTTTTCTAAAACTAGGATTTAAATGTTACATTTCAATCTCCCCATCCATATTACATTGCATTTCCTCTAACAGGGCAAATGGCTTGAAAATGGCTGGGATAGAATGTGAAATACTGGGTAGGCCAAGTGATTCATTCATGAATGAAGACAGTGTGAGCTCAGGGCAGGACAGACTTGGGGACTGGAAATCAACCAGTTGATCCAGTACATTAGCAGAGGGGGGTGGTGAATAATATGAAGAGGGCCAGAGTGGTATGAGGAAGGGCCTGTGTTGATGCATAGAGAGATGGGAGCATGGAGTTATTATAGAGAAGCAGTGTAATATAATGGACTTGACACTCAGAAGTACTGGGTATTTGACTTTCTACTTCTGACATTTCTTAGCACAGACCAAAGGAAGTCACTTGGTCTTTTGGAGTTTCCATTTCCTTTTCTGAATCCTGGGGTGAATATTGGGAGATAATGTTAATACTTAGTATCTCAAAAGGGTGTTGTAAAGAAAGTGTTTTACTTACAAACCATAAAACACAATAATAATGAAAATTATTAGAGGCAGCTGGTGGCTCAGTGGATAGAGCACTGGACCTGTAGTCAGGAAAACCCAAGTTCAAATCTAGCCTCAGACACTTCCTAGTTGTGTGACTGTGGGCAAGTCACTTACTATTGCTGACAAAATAGATCCACTGGAGAAGGAAATGGCAAACCACTCCAGTATCTTTTTCAGAAAACCCCAAATGGAGTCATGAAGGGTCAGACATGACTATAGTGACTGAACAACAACAAATTCAAATTATCTTTACTTTGAAATTCTTTTCTGATTTTTTCAAGATCTATTTTTTTCCATTATCAAGGACAAATTAAGAGTTGTGTTTATAAGTCATGGATCTAAATATTAGAAAATTAAGTTTTCAACTATAGTAACAAAAAATTCAATTCTTTAAATGTTCCTTAAACTCAAAATCTTATTGTGAAAACATTTAATCAGTAGGCAAGACATTCTCAGTATGTGTAATAATAGTTTAACTTTATGTAACACGTTATAGTTTACAAAGTTTTGTGTATGAGATGGATAGTTGTGGAATTAAGACTCTGGAAAACCTTTGACTGCTCACTATGGTTTGTGCATGAATTTTTATGGGTGTATGTCCATATGGTTTTTGGTTCAAATTGTTGATAAGAATTTCTATTTTCAGGGGCCCGGGAGTACCATGTCCAATTTTTCAGCAACCAGCCTGAGCGAGCATGGGTCCATGAAAAGCGGGTACGAGAGTACAAAGGACACAAACAGTATGAACAGTTACTAGCCGAAGCTACTAAACAAGCCAGCAATCACTCTGAGAAACAAAAGGTGTGTGTCTATTGATTCATTGTATCAATTGAATGTGTTTAAAACATTTAATGATTCAGTGGGATTTCTCTGGGTTGAATTCAAACAGTGTTAGTTTTGTTTCTCTGCTTTTGAACTCCATCAAATACAACTTTTAATAAATTGTTATTATTCATAATAACAAGTACAGGTTTAACGTTAGCTCGGTTTGTTACCTACTTAATTCAAGTAAATGACTATCCAATGAGTCAGAAATTGTGGACATAAATTAAGGTGCTGGTAAAGTGTGAAATGTCTTCCTAAACTTAGTTATATTTTATATTCTCTTGACTTCCTTTCATAAATTTGTTTCCTGGGTTTGTCATTAGCTTGTAAATGTTTTATGCCAAAACTGAAACTTCTGCATTATTGCACATGTTGGTTCACTTGTTTGTATTTTGGCATACAGTCTTTTCTCCATTTACCTGTGAACATGTGATCATTACTCTAAGAAGACAGATGTCTCAAATCTTCTAAATAGATCTGCTTAACTTAGGAGAACTGTGTTAATACAACTATGCTAAATTTTCTATTGTATGATTTGAAAAGATTGGACTTAAATGTAATGATATTTTAGGTGAGAAATTAGTCTTAAGTTTCTTTTTAAATTTGATCAAACTACTAGTTGGCAATGAGTCATATATAGTCAGATTTCCCTTTGTTCTATTTAGAAAGAGAATGCCTGGCAGATTAGAAAGCCTCATAGGTAGATTTTCAGAATTTATTAGCATTCATACAAATACTTGTATTCAAGACAAATTTTTAGGCACCTACTTTGTGCATTTGCTACACTAGGTCCTTAAGAAAATGCCAGTTTAGCTTTTGGTAGGGATTATATTCTAGTAACTTTAGTACAAAATATAAAATGCTAATTGCATAGAAGTGTAGGGATAGTACTTTAGAAGGTTCAGAGGTTGAAAAAAATCACTTCCATGTCAGTAGATTTCAACAGAGAAATTAGAATTAGAGACTAGAGATATAAATTTGGAGTCATTCACATAAATTGATAGCAAAAGTTACAAGAGTGAAACTCACCAGATAGGAGGAGAATAGATAGAGAAGAGAAGGCTAAGTAGAGGGTTTTTGGTAATATTTGCATTTGTGCTATACATGGTAGTACTCTCCTTTAATACCTCCTATTGATGAGGCTGAGTCTGGTACGCCACTTGAGCTCAGGCCGGGGGTCACCAGGCTGCCAAAGAGACAAACCAGCTCACGTCAGAAATAGAATAGGTCAGAGCTCCTCTGCTATACCAAGGTGCCATCAGTGCATGTGTGGCCTGCATATTTCCAGCCTGGATTAGGTAGGGAGACCTATCTTAAAGAGTCTTGTGTCTCTCTCCCCCATTTTCCCCCCACCCCAAATTTATATTTTAAGCAATACTCAGAAGAAGGGCTAGAAAAGCTCTTCTTCCACAAGAAATAAGAATCAGAGAGGTTACTGGAACATTGGAAAGTGTTGGATTTGGGATCTTAGGACATTGGTTTAGATCCCAACTCTTCCATTTTGTATCTCTGATAATAGGCAACTCACTTTCTTATCTGTAACTAGAGGGCTAGGTGACCTCCAAGGTCCCTTTCCGTTTCAGGACTTATAATCCTAAAGTAGGAGAACCAAGATAGTACAATGTTAGAGAACCCCAAAACATAAAGAAGCAGCATTGAGATGGAAGATGAATGCTGTGAGTGATGAATAGAGAATAGGCCAATTGGGCTGGACCACAGAGTGAATCTGGAAAGGGAGTTAGGGGCCAGGTTGTGAAAGGCATTAAAAGTGTGTATTTAGGGGGCAGCTAGGTGACGAAGTGGATGAAGCACTGGCCCTGGATTCAGGAGGACCTGAGTTCAAATTCTGTTTCAGATACTTGACACTTACTAGATGTTTGACCCTCAGCAAGTCACTTAACCTTCATTGCCCCACGAAAGAAAAAAAAAAGTTTGTATTTAATCCTAGGGGATATAGGGAGCCATAAGAGTTTTAGATGGGGAGTGAACTGGTCAGATCTGTACTTAAGGAAAATCACTTTGACAGCTGTGTGGTAGATGGATTGAAGTGGGAGGAAACCTGAGTTAGGGAGACCAGTCAGGCAGCCATTGTAATGGTCTATGTGAGAGGTGATGGTGGGCCAAGATAGCAGTAACACTGGTGCAGATAAGCACCATTTCCATCAGGACCACCATCATGATCTCTAAAGCACCTCCAGTGATTTTCCTTTTCTGAGAAAATAAGGGTACTGACAGGAATACTAAGAAGCTATTAAGCAGTGTGAAAGTGAAATTATAGGATCATATATTTAGATCTGAGGCAGCTAGGTGGCTCAGTGGATAGAGAACTGGGCCTGAGTTCAAATCTTTTTGTTTTGTTTTGTTTTTTGCAGGCAATGGGGGTTGAGTGACTTGCCCAGGGTCACACAGCTAGTAAGTGTCAAGTGTCTGAGGCTGGATTTGAACTCAGGTACTCCTGAATCCAGGGCCGGTGCTTTAACCACTGCACCATCTAGCTGCCCCCTGAGTTCAAATCTTGAAGGAAATGGCAAACTACTTGATTATCTTTGCCAAGAAAACCCCATGAACAGTATTGGTGTGCTATGGTTCACAGGGTCACGAAGATTTGAACACGACTGAACAGGAATAACAATATGTAAAACTAAAAGGGACCTCATGATTACCTATTCCAGTTTCCTTATTTTACAGATGAGGAAACTGAGCTTCCCTTCCCCCCAAATGGACTTGCCCAAGGTCACACAGGTACTAAGTAGCAGAGCTAGGATTCAGCATCAGATCTCTAACTCCAAATTGCACCATACTATCTGATTCATCATTCACAGTATTATAACATGCTGTAAGCCCCACCATCAGGAAATATTGTATCTCATTTGAAAATGTTTACTTCACCTTATTTGCCTTCTCAGAAGTGCCCAGCCATCACATCTCTTTTGTTCCATCTCTCTTTAAGTCCTGGGAAATAACCATGTGACTGAAAGCTGAGGTTTGGAGGGAATAAACGAGAGTCTTCATATTAACCCAGAGTACTGTTTAAGTACGCTATTTGCCAGCTAATTTGATATGTAGCCAGATGAAATTCATTGTTAGGAGAAAAGGAAGCAGGAGCTTTTGAACTAAAACTGTTTTTCTCCAAAGATTTCCTTTGGCAGATTACCATATTGGGAGCTTTTCATGGCTGTGAAATACTATTTAGTTGAATCTGTCCTAGATCCACGGTTTGAACATTTTTTATTCTGGAAAAATAAAGGCTTTCATGTCACCCTATTGCTCATTTCTCTACTTTTCCTCCAATTAGTACTTCACCCCCCTTGCCCCCCCAAAGAATAAAATATTCTTTGTCTTTGTCAGGGAGGTTTTATCACCACAAAGCAACTGTTTTTTGTTCTCCATCAGCTGTCTAAAGAAGCTAAGTCTAAAGAAACTATTAGGGTCTTCATTTCTGCTTCCTTGAGAAGACTTGATTTCCTTATTATTGTACTAATTTAAACACTATATGTAAAGCTCAAACAGAATTTCCTTTCAGATTTAGTCATATTTAAAATGTAATCTTTTCAAACCCAAAGGTTCTAATTTTTTTTTTAAATTCTTACTCTAATTTTAAAAAAATTACCATGACATGATGGATAGAGTGCTGAGCTACCTCTGATATAACTGTGTAAAACATGCCCATGTGTTCCCTGTCTTTAAGAAATCTTCACTAGGGGGCAGCTAGGTGGCACAGTGGATAAAGCACCGGCCCTGGATTCAGGAGGACCTGAGTTCAAATCTGGCCTCAGACACTTGACACTTACTAGCTGTATGACCCTGGGCAAGTCACTTAACCCCCATTGCCCCACAAAAACAAAAAAAGAAAAGAAAAGAAACCTTCACCAGATCTAACTATCCCCTGAAGTAGTTGTTCTTCCCTCTTCTCAAGCAAAAGCTGTCTATACTTAACTATGTCTACTTCTCCTCCTACTCTTCCAACCTTTTCAGTCTGGCTTTTTACCTCATCATTCAACTGAAGTTTTTCAATCCAGAGTTGCCATTTATCTTTTAATCACCAAATAGGATGTTCTTTTCTCATTCCTTATCATTCTTTACCTACCTACTCTATTGTTGACTACCCTCTCCTGGACACTCTTTCTCTTCTCTGGGTTTTTGTGATAGAACTCTGTCCTTTTCTGCTACCATCATGGCATCTCTCACTTCTTATCCCTTCTGTCTCACACGGCTACTGCCTTTGTTTAGGTCCTTATCATTGCTTAGCTAGATTATTGCAACAACCTCTGAGGGTCTCCCTGCCTTAGGCTTGTCATTACTCCACACCCTACTATATGATGCTACCAAAATAATCTTCCTTAAGCACAGCTCTGACTGTGTGACTCCTACTCTGTGAAGTCCAATGGCTTTCTGTTGTGGGTAGGATAAAAATATAAGTGCCGGGGGCAGCTAGGTGGCGCAGTGGATAGAGCACTGGCCCTGGAGTCAGGAGTACCTGAGTTCAAATCGGGCCTCAGACACTTAACGCTTACTAGCTGTGTGACCCTGGGCAAGTCACTTAACCCCAATTGCCTCACTAAAAAATATATATATATATATATATATATATGCGCCTCCGTAGTGTTCATAGCTCTATACATCGGGTCCCCAAATGATCTTTCAAGCCTCATTGAATATTACTCTCCACTCTGCATTCTGCAATCCAGGCAGACTCACTTTCTCTCTGTTCCTTTCACTCCTCCTTCCTTCTTGGTACTTTTGCGGGGCCATCTATTTATTCTTGGTGTGCAGTCCCTCCTTAATTCTGCCTCAGAGTCCTGCGCTTCACTGCCTTCTACATGAAGCCTTTCTAATATTCCTAACCTGCCTTCTTAGGGGGCCTTATATTTAACTACTTTGTATTTATTTGTATTTATTCGTTTAATATCTGTGTTGTCGTCTTCATTAGAATGAGTGCTCATTGCAGGTAAAGATTATTTCATTCTTTGCATGTGTATCCCAGTGCCTAGTAGGGTGCCTGACGTATAACAGGCACTTAATAAGTACTTCTTAATCAACTGCTTGATATATACAGCCAGCAAATCCTTAGGATTTATCTAGTCTGTCTTCCTTGCTTAGATTCCTCTCTTTCCTTAACTTTGCATTTTGGAAACCCTAGCTCCTTTCTACACTCAGCTCAAGTCCCAACTCCTTTACAAAGATTTTCTTGATTCCTATAACTGTGACTGACTCTGACCACCCCCTCCCTTATTAGTTTGTATATGTTGGGGATGGATAGATTAAGCATTTATTAAGTGCCATAATATGTATTAAGCCATATATGCCATATTTACTTATTTGTGAACATGTTGTATTCCTTTAGTATAGGGGAGTTCTTAAATTGTTTTGTGTCTGTGAACTCCTTTGGCAGTCTGATACCTGTAGACCCCTTCTCAGAATATTATTTACCTACATTCATAATTAAATCAAAAGTTAAATTTCAGGGCCATTTAGTGAAACTAAAGATCTAATTATTTTCTCATCCATGATCATAGTCCACCTGAAATCTATCTAGGCCCCACTCACATCTTAAGGTTTAGAGCCTCTGCCTAGTAGACTATAGAATGTAAGTTCCTTGAGGTCACATATTTGTATGCACACTGCCTAGTAGGTACTTAATAAGTACTACTGCTGACATAGAAGCTATCATATTTTGTTCCTTTGTCCTAACTTCTTTCTTCAGTAAATAAGAGAGATAGAATTCTTTGGTAAAGCTTGATTTTTCTTTTTTGATATTCATCCAGCCAGCTAAAGTCGTTGTCTTCTTTTATTCATCTTTTCTGTTTCATTATTACTGTCCGGTTGGATTGAATTAAAACTTCCTCTGTTAGAGACTTTTCCATTGGGAAAATTATAAAGTAAAGTGGTAAAATGTTTATTTAACTTCACATCAGTATATTTTTTATACATTCATGTACACATGCACACATAAGTGCTTATATGTACCCCTTTTTTTTTGTCTCAGTAATCTAAAAAGATGAATAGTTAGGATTCTGTTTTTGTTACCCAGGAGTTATATGCCTTTAAAATGTATAACCAGACTTGGAGCATCGAAAATATGACTGACTGATTCAATGTGCCCATTTCTGTTCTAAAGATTCGGAAACCCCGACCTCAGCGGGAGAGGGCCCAGTGGGATATTGGCATTGCCCATGCAGAAAAAGCATTGAAAATGACCCGAGAAGAAAGAATAGAACAATATACTTTCATCTATGTTGACAAACAGCCTGAGGAAGTGTTATCCCAAGCAAAAAAGAGTGCTGCCTCCAAAACAGAAGTGAAAAAGAACCGGAGACCTAAAGCAGTGCTGAACACTCAGCCAGAACAGAGCAATGCAGGGGAGGCAGCCTCCTCACTGTCAAGTACTGAGATACGGAGACACAGCCAGAGGCGGCATACAAGTGTGGAAGAGGAAGAGCCACCCCCTGTTAAAATAGCATGGAAAACAGCAGCAGCAAGGAAATCTTTACCGGCTTCTATTACAATGCACAAAGGCAGCCTGGATCTGCAGAAGTGCAACATGTCTCCAGTTGTAAAAATTGAACAAGTATTTGCTCTTCAGAATGCTGCGGGAGATGGGAAATTCATTGATCAGTTTGTTTATTCGACAAAGGTACCCTCCTAAGTCTGTAGCTTTTTTTTGTTGTTTGTGGGGTTTTGGGTTGGTTTGAGTAATTGATTTGTTTTTGTTGTTGTTGGTTTGTTGGGTTTTTTTGTTGTTGTTGTTTATAGAAATGTAAAAGTCTTTTGGGGCCTAAGAAAATTTGGGCAAAAGGCTAGAATTTCCTTGGGGGAGGGGTTGGTTTTGTTTTGCTCTGTTATTTTCTTTTCAGTATCCCCATATGTAATAAATTAATGTTGAGATTTGTGGCCAAGATAGAGCTTAGCTCCCAACAGTCATGGAAAAAGCTGGGTTCTTGGTCCTTTGCCTGTTTTGTGACATATATTGTTGCATAGGATCATTTTTATTAAATGATGTATTGCTAATCATAAGAATGAAACTTTTCTTTTAAACCCATCTTAATGTGACCAATATTAGATCTTTTATTTTGATCAGCCATTTACAGAATATTTAGTAGTCTGTCATTTTGACTGGCTTCTTTGGGTCAGAGATGGGCAAGAAAGATTTATTTACTGCGATTTATAATAAGTAAATGCATTTTTAAGAAGTTCTTGGACTGTGTTTGTTCTAGAATTGTTAACTTTATAGTTACTAAAGTGTAAGTGATGCAGGAGAGGACGCCTTCACACAAGCCACATGCTAACGTAGCTTCACTGCTCAGCTAGTCCTGCTTGTTTGGTAGTTGCCATCCTGTAGCCTTGGAACAATTTATCTCTTCAGAATTTTTGGCCCAAGCCTATGTCTGAATTAGTAGATAGATTTAGCAATAGTGCATGGATATGTATTTTTAATTGTTTTGTTGCTTTACAGGAATGCCTGGATACAATTGTACTTCTGTACACTAGATCCATTCCTTAAAAGTTTTATATGATTTAAACCGTAACTTAAATATGTCACTTAAAAGAAATTTGGAATAAAGCCTTAAAAAAAAAGAGCGCATTCATTAAAATGATCACCCTTTAATTTTTTTTTTGTTGGGAATTTTGAATATCAGGTTTTCTTAAAATAAGATGTGCCTGGGGCAGCTAGGTGGCGCAGTGGATAGAACACTGGCCCTGGAGTCAGGAGTAACTGAGTTCAAATCTGGCCTCAGACACTTAACACTTACTAGCTGTGTGACCCTGGGCAAGTCACTTAATCCCAATTACCTCACTTAAAAAAAAAAAAAGACTTTCATTTATTAAAAAAATTAAATTAAAATAACATGTGCCTGCAAAAATATGCTCTCTGTCCACAATTTGCAGATACTCATCAACTCTATCTATTGATAGCTATAAGAATTGTTTGGGAACACCCATAAGAGGGCTTTTTTGCTCTCTGTAAGACTATTGTACTTCCCGTGCTAGTACTCACCCAATGGAAGTGACTGGAGCTTTTCATTTTAATTTAATATATGTGGAAAGCATCTGAATTCAAAGATATTTCTTTTTTTTATAGGAAAGTAAGAAATTTTGATTTTATTTATCACGACTGATATTTTTCTTCCTTCTTTGCCTTAGCCATGATATGGGATTATAGTCACACTATCTCTTGCTGACTTTATATTAAGAGAATTAATGAGTTAATAAGATACCTAGAGTGAGGGATGGCATAGTATTATGAAACAATGATTATGATTATTCTAAAACATATTTGTAATTGATGCCATTTACCTGGTAATCATCCAGTTTTTAATCTGGTTTATTTTAAAGGGAGTTGGTAACAAAACGGAAATAAGTGTCAGGGGACAAGACAAACTTATCATTTCTACACCAAACCAGAGAAATGAAAAAACAACTCAGAATGTATCATCTCCTGAAACAACATCTGGGTCCACAGGTGGGTATAAATCAATGGAGATTATACACAAATTGTCAGTATTAGCAAGGTACTTTTTCATGCAAAATAAACACTCCATAAATATTGATTGAATTAAATTGAAATATTCTTTGACTATCCCAAATAATTTTTGAGTGTCTACCTTGTAGATTGCTTTTACTCTTCCATCTGCATGTTATTCAATTTACAAAGCAACATGTCAGTAGAGCTTATGTTTTAGAACTACTTCTTTACCCATTAGGGAAGTATTCTGTATATATAATTTTGGGGTGGGAGAAAGGGATACTGGAAAGAGGTGGGGTAACAAAATTTGGTGTTTATATCATTTCACAGAGGATTGAAGCTGCAGGCTTGAGTCACCTGAGGTTCATCAGTAGTTGGCTCTGGGAAGTTTTTGATAGGGACATCACTTCTGTGGACAGGAAGCAACATACTAATAGAGGAGAATTTTAAATGATAAACCTTTCATCAATCCAAGAACTCGAAATAGGCATCAAGATGACATTAGAAAAGAGGTTAAGACTTGTTTCCTGAAAAAAGAAGAAAAAAATTTTCCCCTGGAAATTTCTAGCTGTAACTCATAGCCTAAATTTACATAACACCTTAAGATTTACAAAGTACTTTACATCGAAGACCATGGAATGTGTATGTAAAGTACTTTATAAACCTTAAAGCACTTTCTAGATGCTGGCTATCATATACTGTCTTATGATCATCCTGACTATGTTGGTATAAGGTGTAACTTTAGGTATCATTCCTATTTCACAGAATAAACAAATTGAAGGTCAGAGGTTAAGTGACTTTTCTCATGATTATAAAAACTAGTTTCTGTAGGATGTGAGATTCAGACAAGGTCTCCCTTGACTCTAGGAGAGTCATACTGTGGTAAAAATTATTAGAGCTCTGACTCATTTGGGAGGGGCCACACCTGGCCCACCCTGAAGTTAAGTATGCTACTGAGGTCAGAAGGAGAAACCTCTCTCCATAGGCGGTTTTTGAAGGACCTCCCCTTTTGGGGGAGGAAAATAAGACACTTGCTGAGGGGAGTCTGAAGCTCTTCCGGAGTTCTCTCTCTTTTTCCCTTCCGGTGGTTGCGAGCAGCTAGAGCAGACGTCCCAGGTGGTGAGTTAGCACAAAAGCCCTGCTTTCTTTTGAATTAGCTTAACTGGAAGCAAGCTGGGGATTGTATAGACTTAGGTTAGAGCTAGGACGATTATCTGTATTTCTTCTCCCCTATTTCCTTGTCTTTGATTTTATTAATTTCACCTTTTCTGTTTACCTTATTCTCCTTAGTAAAATCTGATTCATTGGGGCACCTAGGTGGTGAAGTGGATAGAGCACCAGCCCTGGAGTCAGGAGGACCTGAGTTCAAATCTGGCCTCAGACACTTAACACTTACTAGCTGTGTGACCCTCGGCAAGTCACTTAACCCCAATTGCCTCACTAAAAAAAAAAAAAATCTGATTCATCTGTGTGGAACTGAGGCTGTTCATTGTTATTGGCCTGGGAGCAATATCTAAAAAGGCAGTTTCGGAGGGGAGGGAGCTTTAAACCTAGAGGTCCCTCACTATCTCTGGGACCCCAGTATTTAGGTGACCACCCAATTAACTTCATATATTAAATTTGGCCCTCACAATACCATGTGTTCTCTCCTAAACTGGATGTAAAAAAGGCAAGCCTTTATCTAAAGTTATGACATGGAAAGAAGAGCTAAGTAAAGGGAAGGAATAGATAGAAAAACCAGAGTGAAATCTTGAACTTTGTATCATTTCATACTATTTTTTGCAGCAGCCTAGTGATGGATGAATTACTAGTGAATGCTTGAATGAATGGAGTAGATTTCAAGTTAACTGTCTGTAATTGGACATGTTAATATTATATAACATTCAAAAAATTATTAATATTGTTATCAGAGTTAAAGTGGCACAGTAGATAGAACAGTGGATCCACAGTCATGAAGACCTGAGTTAAAATCCAGATTCAGATACTTACTAGCTATATGCCTCTGGGCAAGTCATTTAACTTTTGTTTGCCTCAATTTCTTCATCTATAAAATGGGGATAATAATAGCACTTATTTCCCAGGGTGGTTGTGAGGATCAAATGAGATAATAGTTGTAAAGTGCTTAGCCCACTGCCTGGCACATATTAAGGATATAAAACTGTTAGCTACTATTATCATTTATAAATGAGAATTTATAAAGGTTAATAAACTAACTAAAAGTATTTTTTATGAGGCTCAAATCAGATAAACAGTGCCTAGCACATTGTTTTACAGTCATTCATTTGTGTCCATCTCTTCATAACTCTATGGACCATAGCATGCCAGTTGTCCGAGGGGTTTTCTTGGCAAAGTTACTGGAGTGGTTTGCCATTTCCTTCTGCTCATTTTACAGATGAAGAAACAGGCAGAGGGTTCAGTGACTTGTCACACACGTGCCTGAAGTCTTCCTGACTCCAAGCCCACCACTCTATCCACTGTACCACTTAGCTCCCCAGATTGAGGCAAACAGATTAAATGACTTGCCCAGGGTGATGCAGCCAGTAAGTCTGAGGCCAGATTTGTCAGGTCTTCCTGATTTCAGGCCCAGCACTCTATCTACTGAGCCACTCAGCTTACACATAGCAAGTGCTGTATAAATGTTAAATGCTATTATCATTATTACATATAAATCTTGATTGTTTTGGCCCCAACAACTTTTATAATTAGGAAGGTATAATTTTTAGGGACAGGGGGAATTTCCTCTTTGGGCAGTTCTCTATACCAGTAAAATCATAGGTTCAGACCCTATATGTCACTGCTAAGGATACTTCTATTTATATTCATCTGTTGGCAGCTTGTCAGATTAAAGGTAGAAATCAAGATTGAAATTCTTGCTTGAAACATTTAATCAGCTTTTATTAGGGTTCAGTCAGATCACCTGAACATAAACTTTATTTTCAACTCAAGGTTGTTTTTTCCTCCTTCCTTCATCCAGTGAGATTTTTACTTAAACTTATTTTTTCATCTTATTGAAGATAGGTTATTTTACAAGCCTCATATTATAGTTGTACCAGGAAAAGGTCAATCTGTTTATTTCCTATCACCTGAGTTTGGTTTTTTTTAAGTGAGGCAATTGGGGTTAAGTGACTTGCCCAGGGTCACACAGCTAGTAAGTGTTAAGTGTCTGAAGTTGGATTTGAACTCAGGCACTCCTGATTCCAGGGCCAGTGCTCTATCCACTGTGCCACCTAGCTGCCCCACCTGAGGTTTTGTTTTTTGTTTTTTTTTTTGGTGAGGCAGTTGGGGTTAAGTGACTTGCCCAGGGTCACACAGCTAGTAAGTGTTAAGTGTCTGAAGTTGGATTTGAACTCAGGTACTCCTGACTCCAAGGCCAGTGCTCTATCCACTGCGCCATCTAGCTGCTCCCACCTGAGTTTTTATTATGAAAATTAGGACTTATTTTAAGATGGGTGCTTTCAACATGAGAGAAAGAGAGAAAAGGAGGGAGAAAGAGGGGAAAATGGGTTTTAGCTTTGGCTGTTCATCATCTTTTGTTCTGTCATATCAGTAGTTACATGTCCATTTCTCCAAAGCCCTTGATGCTTTACTACAGTCTCTTGATTGCAGAATTAGAAAAAATTTTTTTCTTGGTAGTTGTGGTCTTTTTGTATTTTCTCAAATATTCTAAGGAGAGGCCCTCAACCTTTTCACTTTTTTTTTTCTTCAGTATACTGTGTGTACACATAAAAGCATTATATTGCCACTTTGTATTATGAGTTGAATTAGTGTTTCTTTATTCAAGCCATAGTTTAAAATTATTTGGTTCTCTCTTCTGGAATATTAACAGGTAATCCTTAAGAGCTATTTGTATAGTTGAGTAATAGTATAGAAAATCCAAATTTTAATCTGTACCTGATGAAAGAATTCATTCTCATCAGAACCCCCCTCAGCCCCCCCAAAAAAAGGTAGAAGTGAATAAAGGGAAAGGATTGTTCCATTTTAATCGTTCTTTTTATCCCAAGTAGGTATTGTCAGTGGGGGCACTAAAGAAGAGGTTCTGAAAAATATGTTCTTCTCAGATTGGTTCACTGGTTGGTCAGGAATGTAAAGACAGACTATGCTTTTCTGTAGGTGAAACTGATGCCCAAGACAAGGAAAATATGATGGTTGGAGAGTTGAGGGAGAGAGGAAAACCCACTAGTCACAGCTTGAGAACAAAACACAACTGTACACAAAATAGCTCTACAATAGTTGTTGCCACTTAGGATTGAAAAGCAAAAGGAGATTTCACCATCTCCCAAGCCCTGGCCTCCTAGTCAAGGGAGTATAGGAAGTAAGGGGAGAGGAAATATGGAGAGAATAGTACCTTTCTGCTTTAGCCAAAAAAAAAAAAAAGTCAGGATCAATGAATCTATAGTGTAGTGTATCAGAAGGGATTCCCTTTAGGAGGAAATAAGGCATTGTTTTTCCCCCTCCCACTAAGGGTAGATGGGAGCCATTAGGGTCATTGAACTTTATAGAGCTAATGAAATGGTCTTTGAACTTAAAAGTTGAACTATGGCAATGGAGGTATTACTTCTCCAAAGGATTACATAGTAAAATCTGTCCAGGTATAATTTTTTTTCACTTGTTGCCCTTTTAAAGGTATATTCTCTATTCTTAGTTTGCACTTGGCAAAGGAAGGTAGTAAGCATTTCTATAGCACCCTCCTGTGAGGGTGAGCTGAGCTAAGTGCGGTACAGATATTATCTCATCTGATCCTCACAACAAGCCTGAGAGGTAAATAGTTTTATCCCCATTTTACAGTTGAGTAATCCGAGGCAGAGAGGTGACTTGTCCAGGTCACACAACCAGCAAGTGTCTGGGATAGAATTTGAACATGGTTTTCCTGACTCCAGGCCCAGTACTCTATCAACTGCACCACCTAGCTGCCCCACTTGTTAAAAAATTGTACTATGTGAATTTAAATTAATACAAGCTTTTTAACTTAAAAGTCTCAGAGTTCCTAATGTTTTTGAAATTTTAAACTTATATCATTCACAAAGTATTATACAGAAGGAAAGTTACCATTATTTAATGCCACTAGCACAGTACTTTGTTCATAGGTATTCAATAAATGATTGATTTATCATAATATATATTTATCATTTCTTGTTCAATTTATACTTCACTAAATGATAAGAGGCTAAAGAGGACTCTTCTTTAGAAGTTTGATAGTAGAAATCTTGAGCTAAATTTTAATCTTTGCTTAAAATTTTTTAACTTAAAATTTTGCTTAAAATTTCTTAACAACCACCAAAAAAAAAACCCCACCCACAAAACATTTCTGTGTGTAAAGTAGAAGAGAAAATGAGGGTTGTATATGAAAACACATCCCTAGTATATACATCTTGCTTTTTAAAAAAGTATATAAGAAAATCAATACATTATTTATAAGGTCATCCTGTGTATCTGTGTTTCTCTTAATTGCCTTCTTTTATTTCATGCAAGGGACTAGGGATGGGGGAAAACAAACTGTTTCTAGTTCTCCCTTCCCTTTTCATTACTTCCTTTCCCCAAAAATTCACACAAGAATAGTCAAAACAGATCTACACATTTGCCATGTCCAAAAATGTGTATCTCATTCTCCACCTTGGGTCCATCACCCATCTGTTGGTAGGTGGTAATATGCTTTGTCATCTGTCCTCTGGAGTTCATCATTGCACTGATCAGAGTTCTTAATACTTTCCAAGTTGTAAAAAAAAAACTATATTAAATATAAATATTTTTCTATCATCTTACTGCTGTCGTGTAAAACAAATGTAGTCAACTAAGGGTAATTTGAAGAGGGAAGAAGGCATAATATCTGGGGAGTTGGGGAAGGTTTCATGGGAGATAGAGATTCTAAAAGGAAAGAAGGGATCAATTTCCAGTATGGCAGTTGTTTCATTTAAATACTGGGAGGCAGGAGAGTGAATGTTGATCTCAAGAAACAGCTAGTTATAGTTTTAAATTTTGAGGAATCTTTAATTCTTCTTCTTCTTTTTTTTTTTACTGTCTTTCAGGTTCCGTAGAAAAGAAGCAGCAGAGAAGATCAATTAGAACTCGTTCTGAATCTGAGAAATCCACTGAGGTTGTGCCAAAGAAGAAGATCAAAAAGGAGCAGGTTGGCTTCCTACATGTAGAGAGTTAAAGCATTGTACTTGTAAATGTTGTGGCTTATATTAGGATCTCCCCCTTCTTTTTTCTTTCTGTCTTTTCTTTTCTTCTTTTTCTTTCTTTAAAAACAAAACACAAAAACCTTCTCCCCCATTGGGTTTCCTTTCTAGACTGTTGTTCATGTTACACACTGGTTAGTGCCAGTGCCCCTTGCGAAGGCAGCCATTCCTGTGATCCTGCTTCAGGCACTTTCACAGAGCCAGTCAGGCTTCAGGGAACGGGAATCCTATGGTGCAAGACGCTTGAGTGAACCTGACACATTTACTTTGAGATTTCTGTTATGAGCAAAACGATTTCATGTTTTCAGTGATTTTTGTTTGCTGGAACCTCCATTGAGTTCCTTCCATCTTTTTTTTTTTCTTTTGATTTTTGGTTTAAGCTGCTGGTTTGTATTATGTTTTTATTTTAAAAACAAATCAAATTAATTTAACTATAAGAGTTATATTTAAGAGTCAAATAATCATAAGTAATCTGATTTTTTTTGTTGGCAAAACAGATTTTTTGGAATGTTTTTTTCCTTCAGTGGAACAGCACTCACCTGTAATTGGGGTGTCCGATAAATAATACTTTATTATTTAAACACAAAACAAAAAAATTTCATTCTGAGCTAAGGGAGTTGATTAAACTAATTTTATGAGGTATATATAATCTTATCAGGTTATATACATTGTGTTTAATTACTTTTTCAAGGAAGTTTCTGGAAACTGTTGCTGCTTTTTCTTAGATGCCCAGTGGGGAAAAAAAAAAGGTTTTTCTTTTTCTAAATAAAAGGGTATCCATTTTGATAATTGTCTTGGCAAAAGGCATTCTAAATGGAACTAATTCAGATGAGCTTTGTGTTTTTTTAACCACTTGATGTTGAGTGTTGATTTTCTTGTTTTAAGTGATTCCTTTTGTATTTTTAAACTTCTTAACTTGAATGAAAGTGACAGTGTGGGTGCTTTATGCTATCATTGAGCATATGAAACAATTTTCCCCGGAAAGTATGTAACTAAAACTTCGTGATGCACTAACCGATTACACACTTATCATACAGAACTTCATACCTAGGAAATTATATTCCAAAAAATCTTTCTAAGCTCTTGCAAATCTACAGTATTTATTACCAAAATAAAGTTGTAATCTTGCAACTGGTTCCCAAATTCAGTCTGTGACCAGTCAGTTTAAAATTATAAGCAGAATGAATACAAATAATGGGACAAACAAAATGTTAATGCCACTGTGTTATAGTTAGTAGTAGAACAATACCAGTGATTGTTTAGAAGATTTTATATTTGTATTACTAATTGTATCCTATAAAAGCGCTTCTGTTGTATGTTTTTTTACCTGTTGTAAAAAAATAAAATTTTTTTAAAAAGAATTTAGAACAATCCTTAAATATTTACAAAACGTGTTTCAACATGCATACTTAACACATCTTAAGGAAACATAAACTGCAATCCTTAGCCCAAAACAGGAACTCCCCAAACAGCTTCCCTCCTTTAATTCTGATGGTTCAATCACCAAATTATCACGTGTTTTACATATACATTGGCAGAATAACTTCTAATCTCGCTCTCCTAATGTAGGATCAAGAACACTGTTCATAAGACACTCAAGAAAGTGCTTTTGCAATATCACAAACTTATTTTCTTAAGTTTGTACTAGCAGCAAAAGTATTGAGCTTCCAGCTGTATGGAGCCCTGTAGCACTCTCTACAGAGAGGGTCCTGATTCCCAGCAACTTAGCTGTGAGTGCAGGCGCGGAAGGGTCTTAAAGTGGCGTGAGTTACATTAACCTGAGTATCATAGTAAGTAAAAATTTATCCTAACGTATTTGGGGCGGGAGGGGTTTATAGCAACATCGGGGCTGGTTGCAGAAACAACCCCTCTCTTGCCTCCTGGACACCGAGGAAAGTATTCTTGTTGTCTTCATACACCAAGGGAATGGTGGGAAAAGGACTTCAATAGAGAGCATGTGGCTGTGTGTTGTCACTTGATATTCAGCATAGGCAGCTAGGATTTAAACCCCGCCCCCCCACCCTGGGACAGAGAGCTTGCCCTGAAGATGGGACTGACTTCCGATTTCAGATACACTAACCACTCATCATAACTTAGATTGGTGAAAGTGTTATTTTTCCTTTATGTTAATTAAAAGAGAAAAACTTCTTTATTAATTCCTTGTTTTCCTGTCTAAACAGGTTGAAACAGTTCCACAGACTACAATGAAGACAGGATTACAGAAAGGTGAGTTCTACACTGTAATGTTACTTTGAATTTCCCTGATTTAAACCAGTTTTTAAAGAATTACTTATTTGTACTCCTTGTACTTTTGTCTGTCTTTGTAATTCATTGTTGTTGCTCTTCAGTCAATTTGTGTGGAATTGAAGTACCCCCTCCCCTCCCAGTGTATGTGTGACTTTATCATATTGATCTAATCTGTACCTCCACGTGAAAAGTCTTGTTTATTATGATAAATTGGAGAACACTATGCAGATTTGATCCAATTTTCACCCTTTCTCCATGATTCTGGGGTTTCATTGGTTTATAACTAGGGATGTGACGAATCCACTTTTTTGGTATTCGACTGAATACCGAATAGTAGCTATTAATGTTCGTCAAACATGGACTATGACAAATCAGATGAGACAACCAGATTGAAAAATCTTGCCACATTTTACTTTTACAGTGCTATAAAATCCTTTTTAAAAATTAAAATTATTCATAACTTATTTATGGCCACTATTAAATGACCATATGCAAATCTATTTGAGATATGCGTTTAATTTTTATAACTTTAAATTTACATATCTTAAGCTTACAATTTGATTTTTAGTACAAATTTGTAGCATGATTACTTTTTAGTACTTTTTTTGGTGAGATCATTCAAACTGCATTTAATACTTGTAGTTTACTCTGGGCAAATTACATTTTAAAAAACACCAGCCTCTCTGCATTCTCTGGGAGAAGTCTGCAGCGATGGTCTCCGTGGAGATCCTCAGCAGAACTGAACAGCCTCTCGGAGGGAACACTGCTTGGCGGAGCTCCAAGAAAAGACATCGCGATCGCTGCGAGATTAGGAGGCCTGATTGCGTTGTGTTTCCACCATTCCACAGGGTCGGCGGACCGGGGAGTGCAGGGCTCTGTCAGATACAGTGACAGCTCCGTCTCCGCAGCGGTTGAGGAAACTGTGGACTGAGATTCCTGTACAATTTCATCCCAGAAACTCCAGACTTGTAGTCTCCATGCAAGATTTCTTTGACAGCGGCTTGATAAACAGTTTTCTTTGTTTTCAATTTTGATTTCACCATCATCGTTATTGGCATTCTTCTGACTGGTTTCTTCTACAAGACTCTAAACAACTGCTTTAACATTCAAGTGATTTTTCGCCAGAGCTGGATGGGTACAGCTTAAATCATGGGTCCAGCATACAAGCCAACGTATAACTTTATACTGATCAATTTCAACGTGGACTTTTGTTTTTGTTTTTGGGGTGTTTTTTTTTTTAAATAAAGCATCATTAATGCACATCTTCAGGGTTTGTGCCAAACAGCCCAAACTGTATACATTACAATCATTAAAAGCTCTTTTTTTTTTAATGTTAGTGCCGTTATCATGGAGAACAGCATGGCAGCTGTCTTTGGCGGTCTGCCATTTTTCTAGCATTTTCAGAAACTCATCGGAAATGGCGGTACCTTTGTGTTTCCCTTCGAAAGCTTCTCAGTACAGCACTGTTGTTCCTCTGTTAAAAGTCCTTTTAAATCCAGTGATGTATTAGGCCAAGGAAACATTCTGTGGTGATACTCTGGGTCCACACACCAGCAAATGAAGGAAAATAGATTGTGCAGTTTTTGTTTTTGGCTTTTGGTTTTTATCAGCGTTTATCCTGGCAGGCACCCTCACTGATAGATATCAGGAAACACTGTTTGAGTGGAAACATTTATAGAGTGGGATTAATAACAAGGTTCCAGTAATCTGAGCAGTCTAACATGGCCCACAACCTCCATCACAGAATATGGCTATGTATCAAGTGCTACATCTCACCCAGCCTGTTAACGGATCTTCATGGCCTCAGGAGACTTGTTTCTCCATGGTCTCTTCTGGACTGCACACTTCCTTCCATACTTTGCTGGGCTGATTTAGATGTGTATTTGTTGTATGGAAATGTTGGGGGAAAAACAAAACATAAATCTTGGGTTTAAGTATTAACCCTCTCCTTGGTTCCTTGGTACTCATCGTGCCTGACCTACACATGTTTCATCGTGGCTGTTTTTTGTAGCCTTGGGCCATGAGAAGTGTTGCTTTGTAGGGGTACTTTTTTGTGTTTTTCTTTTTGTTTGTTTGGTTGGGGTTTTTTTGTTTTTGCATTCTTGTTTTGGCTGGATTTGTATTATATACAGTTTTTAAAAAAAGTTCCACACTATTCTCTGCTTTTTTCATACTCATTCCTTCTTGCATAAATTCCACAGAGGCCTCTCTCTTCCAACTCTTCGTGATTTGGCCGCATTTGATCACTGACTCTGCATTTCACAGCCCTCACCATGTGCCATCTAGGTGGTATAACATGCAGAGAGGTGCTGCAGCGCTTGTTAATGGTCAGAATAAATGCCATATCACCAAGGAAGGTTCAGATGAACAATTACCTGAACATTCTAAATTTGTTTGGGGGGCAGTATTAAACTGAATATAAAAATTGGGGGAAAATGGCACTATCCGTGTACGAATCGAATACAAATCAAAGATTTGTCACATCCCTAATAAAAACAAGATGGAGATGTCTCTACAAACATATTTGTAAGCTGCACAATGTGTTGGGTTTTATGTCTTTCCCCCGCCAAATTGAATCCTTTAGATTGTTCCAAATCTATCAGCCGTCCTGCAATTTTGATAGAATTGGTTTTCAGAATGGAACTTGGGCACTGTTGGATGAAACTAGCCTTAGTTCAGAAGCACTGAATGTCTTAATGGTGCAATTGTAATTAAATCATTTTATACCAGGCAGGTCAGAAGCTTGTGGAGTTCTGATTCATGACTTCAGCATTACAAAGAGAGCTGTGCTTTTTCACACTAAAGATGAGTTTGGGGAAACAAATATTCTCCCACAGCAAAGAAAATTTAAGCAATATTTTAGGATTAATTTCAGTGTGTTGTGTTAAGGTGCCAGCGAGATTTCAGATTCCTGTAAACCTCTAAAGAAAAGGAGTCGCGCCTCAACTGATGTAGAAATGACTAGTTCAGCGTACAGAGACACATCTGACTCCGATTCTAGAGGACTTAATGATTTGCAAGTAAGTATATTTAAAATTTTGGGTGGCAGTCCTGCTCTGAACTATGCTTGACAGAAGAATGGCAATGCCAAGACTGCAAGTAATGGATATGATTATAATGACCCAAACAGTCTTCAGGATTTTGTGGGGATTCTTGAAAAGCTAGAAATTACTAACTAGAAGCTCTTAATTTTTGTTGTGGGGCAGGGATAAGGGATAGGCGAACCACTTGTACCAGTCTCTTAGCTGAAAAGAAAACATAAGTTAAAAAGCAGCTCTGGCTCTGTCTAGGACCCCGTATGCAGAGATTGCATGACCAGACCCATTAGCTTGGCCAAAGTTTTTTATACTTTTTCAAGGGTACCTTTCATGCAAGGCTCACTGGGTTTTTTTTCAGAGCTCCTGACTTGGGGGGTGGATTTCTTATTTATATGTATGCTGTATTTTCCATATAGGTAAGCTTTGGAAAGCAATTAGATAGTCCTTCAGCTGCAGCTGATGCTGATGCCTCTGATGTGCAGTCAGTAGATTCGAGTATATCAAGAAGAGGAACTGGAACCAATAAGAAAGACACTGTGTGTCAGGTAGGATGATTGGTGTACAACTTTCTTTAATAGACCAGTACTGAGACTAGTCTCTAGATTTTAAATAATAATTGATTGGAGAAGAGAACTCCTAGTATATGATCAGATCACTTTGAAGCTGATGAAATGGTTATCCCTGGCACTTATTTTCCCCTCTGTTATGAAAAATGCTGTCTGAAAACATACAATTTGTAAATTAAAATGTTCTATAATTGCCATAGACCTAAGTTTAAGCAGATCTATCAAAGGCCAGGATTGCAGGATAAATTCTTGAAGTTGGATCTAAGATCTACTGGTTTACTGCTTTCTTTCTTTCTTTCTTTGTTGGACCTCCTTTCTACTTTTACATCATGTTTGCATAGTTGCTTGGCAGCAAATAGATTTCGAGAGCATTACCAGTAGATAGTCTATTTCCATATTGTCTTGACATAATTTTCATTTTTAATGTTCCTTAGGATGTGGAATGAAGATATATCCCTTTTAAAGTCTTTATATTTTCACTTACTGACATTTGAACAGGTCATCACCTACATCAGTTTTCTCAAACTAGCCCAAACCATGTTTCTTACTATATACTTATGCCTTTTGCAACTGCTCTTTCTTGATGGATTTTTAGGGGGTAGGGAGCTGAGATGCAAGGGACAGGACATAGGGAGGAGTCAGATTTTGTTTAAGTCTTTAGATTTTAAGAGAAGCAGCTTGGTATGGTGGAAAGAAAACTTGTTTCAGAATCAGGGGCACAAGGTTCACATCCTGCTTCTGTTTCTTCTGTCTATGACAATGGGAAAAGTACTTTACCCCTCCATGTAGCTCATTTTTCCCACCTATAAAACTGCTAGACTTGGACTACACATTTTCCAAGATTCTGTCACACAGTCTGTTGATTCTAAAACAAATGAACCATTGGGAGTAAAAGTTCCCACCAAGAAGCGAAAATTTCCTATGCACCACAGGTTGAGAAATACTAACTTACTTTGTTTCTGTTTACTGTATTCTAGATCTGTGAAAACTATGGTGACTCTCTGGTTGTTTGTGAGGGGGAATGCTGTAAACACTTTCATCTCGATTGCCTGGGGCTGTCATCTCTCCCTGAGGGAAGGTTCCTCTGCACCGAATGTAAAACTGGTAAATTTACTTAATTTTGTGGAGAAGGGAAGGATAGGAGATCTTAGTATTTTTCTTGACATCTACCAGTCTTATTGATGGTATATTTGTCAAAGAGAAAATAATTAACATATTAAGTCCCAGTGACCACATTTCTCTTTAATGTATTGCATTGTCAATATCATGATTTCTGTTACATTTCCCCTGATATTTAATATTCTAAATTTGCTGGACCAAGGTTGAAACAAGTATATAAATTTTATCACTACTGCTAGCATTGAAGTAATACAAAATAGATTTAGACCATGTAAATTTGTTTTTTAAAACCATAATTTTATAACTACTATGTACTTAGAGCTGTGTGGGACACAAACAAGTTTAATTGACCTCAAAGAATTTATAATAGAGTAGGAACATAAGATATACATGGCTTACTCTCATGCTTTTTCAATATTGCTTTTAATGATGTCTTTTGTTTTTATATCACTTTTGTTTCCAAATATATCATCCCCTCTCCATAACTAGCAAAGTGCGTACCCTTTGTTTTATACATATGTATTTCTATTTAAAAAGACAGAAAAGGCAGTAGTGTCTGGCAGTATATACTACATTCTTTACCTATAATCTCCCACTTCTGTAAGGAGGAGTAGTATTTTTTCTCAACTCTTATCTGGAACCAAGTTTGAACATTATAATTGCAGAGAGTTCTCTTTCATTTTGTTGTTCTTTCTATTTATGCTATGGCAGTTATGAAGTATATTGTTTAACTGATTCTTTTTTGTGTCTGGGGGGCAGTGGGGGTTAAGTGACTTGCCCAGGGTCATACAGCTAGTAAGTGTCAAGTGTCTGAGGCCAGATTTGAACTCAGGTCCTCCTGAATCCAGGGCCAGTGCTTTATCCACTGTGCCACCCAGCTGCCCCCTGTTTAACTGATTAAGCTTTCCAGTTTCAGATTTTTCTCCCTCCCTTCCCCGTCCCCTAGACAGCAGGTAATCTGATAGAGGTTTTTATATATGTGTGTGTGTGTGTGTGTGTGTTATTTTATGTTATTATGTGTGTGTGTGTATATATATATATGTGTATATATATACACACACATAAAAACATATTTCTGCATTAGTCATGTTATAAGAGAAAAATCAGAGCAATGACGAAAAACCTCAAAATAGAAAAACAGCACCAAAACCAAAAGAAATAGTATGGTTCATTCCGTATCTACACTCCACAGTTCTTTTTTTTTTTTTAACTAATTCTTAAACCTCATTTTAATAGGGGGTCCTAACCTTTGCATATCCTCTTCTAACATTGGATTTCAACAAATTTAAATGAATTAGAAAATCTGTGGAATAGAAGAAACCTCAGAGGTTAACCAGAACAAGAATCTCCTTTAGAAAATAGTTTTCAAGCCATTAATTGAAAACCTCTGGTGAGGAGGGAGCCCACTGTCTCCCATGGCATTCTTCTCCCCCCCCCCCCAGGGCAATGAGGATTAAGTGACTTGCCCAGGGTCACACAACTAGTGTCAAGTGTCTGAGGCCAGATTTGAACTCAGGTCCTTCTAAATCTAGGGCCAGTGCTTTATCCACTGTACCACCTAGCTATCCCCCCGCCATGGCATTCTTTTTTTTTTTTAGTGAGGCAGTTGGGGTTAAGTGACTTGCCCAGGGTCACACAGCTAGTAAGTGTTAAGTGTCTGAGGCCGGATTTGAACTCAGGTCCTCCTGACTCCAGGGCTGGTGCTCTATCCACTGCGCCACCTAGCTGCCCCCCGCCATGGCATTCTTAAGAAAGCCCTAATTGTTAGAAGGAAATTTTGCCTTCCTTTAAATATTAACCTCAATTTACCTCATCTTTATGTTCAAAAACCTCTTTCTTTCACTTGGTCCTCACATGGCTTGATCTGCAGTTTTCTCATCATCCTAATTACCTTCTTCTTGATGCATTCCAGCTTGTCACACTGCACTTCCACAATATGCCTCCCCTCCCTGAGCTACAGTACTCCACATATCTGATTAGGACAGAATACAGTAAGACACTGCTCTCCTTACTCATGGACATTCTATATCCCTTAATATAGCCCAAGCTCACTTTAACTTTCTGAGCTGTTGTATCATACTACTGATTCATTGAAAGTCCATAAAAACACCCTGTTATTTTTCAAACTTATAACCTCAGCTCTCCCATCTTGTTGTCATGAAATTGATTTTCCTTAACTTAAGTTTAAGTCTTTATTTATCCCTATTGAATTAATTCTTATTTGCTTCAGTCCAGTGTTTTACTCTGTCATCTGTCATGTCTCCATTTTTTTTCTTGTCACCTATTTCTACCTTTGCTTTTATCTAAAATATTCAAATAGTTCTGTGACCTCATCAGTTTAGGAGCTCCTGCAAACAATGCAGATTACAGATTACAAATCACATTTGTACTTGCCTGACCTGTGAAACTCTGCTTCTTATCCTCTAAAAAATTCTCTACAGGAAGTCAATAGTCAATTAATATTTATTAAGCTCCTACTATGTGTTGGGCACTGTGCTAAGCACTGGGGATACACAGAAAAGTATTGAGCAGCCCCTGGCCTCAGGGAGCTCATAATCTAATGGGGGAATATAACACATTAAAAGAAGCTGAAAAACAAGTTGGTGTGTTGGAAGTGGAAGACGGTGTGGGGAAGCACTTGGCAGAGTTGATTTCATATTGCAGAATGATGAGTTTCTGGAGATCATGAAATTGGGAGGATCAGATGGTTGGAAAATGAGATGAATTTTCTAGTTGCCTTTCTTGAACAGAGGTCTAGGAGGAGCTCCCAGATGTCCACCCTTCAATCAGAAGACAGGAGGGTAGGAGAGTAAGAGAGGCTGAGGGAGGTATGAGATTCAGAGTTGCTTTCATCCTTTGGAATTGATGAACTTCTAGAGATCATAGAATCTAGGAAATTAGCAGTTCCCAGTAGCTCACCCAACATGGACTTTATGTAAATCATTGACAAAAATTTTTAATAGCATAGGACAAAATATAGGTCCCTGGGCAATCCCAAGTTGACAGCAAACCATTAATAACAACTCTTTGGAACCAGCAATTAAACCAGTTCCAAATCTACCTAACTACTGTGATTTAGCCCCTATCTCTCTGTGTTTTTCACAAAAATTGCACAAGGTCCTCTAACAAATGTGTTAATAAAAATCTAAATTAACATTCCCCTGATTTCCTCTTTACAAAGACATCCTGTTTGTAAAAAAAGGCTAGTTAAATGAAAAATAATTTATTTAGAGATTACTGTGTGTCAAACACTGCCAAGTACTGGAATGATATAGAAAGGCATGACAACATATCCTATAGGGGATGCTAATGATTTTATCAATAAAGAAGATAGGAAAAACCATTGTTTCTTCCAGTGGTGATTTCAGGGAAGTTTTCATTTGCAATAAGCTTATAGAATTTTTTTAAAATAATACATATGGGGGGCGGCTAGGTGGCGCAGTGGATAAAGCACTGGCCCTGGATTCAGGAGTTCCTGAGTTCAAATCCGGCCTCAGACACTTGACACTTAACTAGCTGTGTGACCCTGGGCAAGTCACTTAACCCCCATTGCCCCGCAAAAAAAAAAAAAAAAAGAAAGAAAGTAAGCCTGAGTGTAAAGCTTGATCTGATGAGCAATAAAGATAAAGTTTAAAAAAATAAATAAATAATACATATGAGGGTTCACCTGCAGTGCAGATAGAAAGTCCCAGTTGTCTTCAGAGTATGATAACAAGCAGGTTGTAAAGCCCAGTGGGCTGAAGGCACAGTGACAGGATAGGTGATGTGGCCCAATGAGTTAAAGGGTTCATCAAACAGGTAGATGGTATGACCTGTTGTAGATGAAGCACGTTGAACTCAAGACACTTTCCATCCCACCCCTGTGCCGCAAGTCATGATGGCAGCCTTGTGACAAACTGCAGTTTTAAGGCTATAAGTGAAATTCCTAACTCAACTGAATTGTAGATTTTGTGTATATGCTTTGTCTCTTGAATTTCATTGTAAGGTCTTTATGGGAGTAAAGCATATGCCATACTTTGGATTATAGGCTTTGGATCTCCAAAAGGCCTTAGATTTTACTAAGTCCAACCTCATTTTACAGAGAGTTCATATACTTTGCATCTTGCACAAAGTTGACAGTCAGTAGAAGTGAAAGCAACAAGACCAAGTGAAGACCAAAAAATCATAATAAACAATAAAGACATATTAAGCACCTAAAGTATAAGGTGCTTGGCTAGACACCATAGCTAGACAGATAAATATGATACAGATTTTGCTTTCTTTTAAAGATTTTATAAGCTAATAAGGAAGAAAATACATTTCCACAAATATCCACAGTATAAAGGAGAATGTGTTAGGTACAAAAGTAACATCTAGGCAGAGTTCTTAAGAAATTTGAGAGGGTAGAGATAAGTTGGGGGGTGGGAAGTTGGTTAGCAGGGGAAGGGAGGAGTGTCAGGGAAAACTTCACAGAGGAGCCAGATACCTAATCTCAGTTTGGAAGGAAGGAAGGAACTTTTAGCAAGCTCAGCAATGTCGGGGTGAGAAGCTTATTCCAGGTATAGAGAACTACATGAGCAACAGCATGGAGAGAGAGAAAGCGACCAGAACGGGAACCAGAAGTAGATTGGTTTGGAGCTGGAAGATAGATTAGTATGCTCCCCACCCTTTTTTCTTCAATCATGTCCCTAGATTATTAGATGGTAGTTTATTTTGGTAGGAATTGGGATGTTTTGGTGTGTATCTCTGTTGGATTGGCTCTGTGGATGACTATTTTTGAGATATGTCTTCACTGGGGATAGGAAGGAATGTTAATGAAACTCGTTGGTAAAACAAAAAGGTGAAAAAGTCAGGTTTTCTCTCTTCTTCATTGTAAAAAGCGCTATCAAGAGGAAAATGACGAATGTTATGGGGGACATGGGGAAAATGAGATGTTAATACACTCTTGGTAAAGTTGTAAAGTGATTCAAACATTCTGTAGAGCAATTCTGAACCATGGCCATGGGGCTATAAAACCATGCATACTCTTTGACCTAGCAATATCACTACTAGGTTGGTATCCTAAAAGAGACTTTTTTTTAAAAGTTGAATTGGAAATTGGGGTGATGCCCATCACTTGGGGAAAGACTGAAAAAATTCTGGGATGAGATTAGGATGGAACACTATTGTGCTGTAAGAAATGATGAACAGGATGATATTAGAAGGACTTATGAAAAATGCAGTCCATCTACAGAAAAAGAACTGATGGTATTTGAAGATTGAAGTATAATATTTTTTTGTTAGTTCCTCTTTCTAAAGTTTTTCTGTCTGTTTTCTTTCATAACTTGACTAATGTGGAAATGTTTTGCGTGACTTCACATGTATAACTTATTTTTTTGTTTTTGTTTTTGTTTTGCGGAACAATGAGGGTTAAGTGATTTGCCCAGGGTCACACAGCTAATAAGTGTCAAGTGTCTGAGGCTGGATTTGCACTCCGATCCTCCCTGAATCCAGGGCTGGTGCCTTATCCACTGTGCCATCTAGCTGCCCCCCATGTATAATTTATATTGAATTGCTTGAGTTCTTAAGGGGGGTTTGGGGAAGGAAGGAGGAAGAGAACTTGGAACACAAAAGTATTAAAAATCGATGTGAAAATTTCTTTATACATGTAACTTGGGGAAAATTCTAAATAAATTAAAAAAAATTTTAAGCCACTGTCACTTATTCATGTTAGAAAACAACCATTGCACAATCAGAAGGAATTATAGTCCAGGCTTATGCTAGAGAGTGCATTATGACCCAAGTCCACAAAATGTTGTTATGAGCATCTATCAGATGTGTGGAAATTGTGTTTTTTAAAATACATGGCCCATTTTTAATAATAATATTTGTTTAAATGGAATATAACATAACCTTGTTTGTTTGGATATCTTCTAGGGCATCATACTTGTTTCTCTTGTAAGGTTCCTGGTAAAGATGTGAAGCGTTGTTCTGTTACTACCTGTGGTAAATTTTACCATGAGACTTGTGTTCGCAAATTTGCTACTGCTGTCTTTGAGTCTAGAGGATTCCGCTGTCCTCAGCACTGCTGCTCTACTTGTTCCATGGAGAAAGATATCCACAAAGCAAGCAAAGGTGAAGCAAAGTTAATGGGAATGAGAACCTGTAAACACAGACTGTATAAATGAGTTCAATACACATCTCTTTGTATAACCCTCTGTTATCTGTGGCACAGAGGACATAGGTTATATTTGGAGTCTAGGGTTCATATTTTAGAAAATCGTTTTGTGCTCTTATAAGTCATACTTATTTTGCTTAATCAATAAGCATTTATTAAGTGCCTTTTAAGCACTATGTACTGTGCAAAGAACTGGGGATACAGGGACAACATTGAAATAGTTCTAACCTCAAGGATCTTACATTCTATCATGAGAGACAAACATGTACCTATATAAGTATATACAAAATAAATACAGGGCAATTTTGAGGGGAGGAACTAGGAAGTGGGAGCATTATTAGAGGATTCATATAGCAGTTTTGCTTGCACTGTATCTCAAAGGAATTAAAGGTTAATAAGAGATAGAGATGAAGCGTTCTAGACATGAGGAATAGCCAGTGCAAAGGCATGGAAATAGTAGGTGGATTGTCATATGTGAGCACAAGCAAGCCAGCCAACTGGGATGGACTGAAGAGTGAGGAGAGTAATATAGAGAAAGGCTGGGAAGCAGGTAGAGCCCAGGAGTTTCTAGTGATCCTACCTGGATGCAAAAGAGAGCCACTGTTTTTATTGGGTAGATACGTGACATCCTCAGACCTGAGCTTTGGAGGAAAACACTCTGGCAACTCTGTGTTGAATGGATTGTAGAGGGAAGAGTTGTGGTGAGGAGATAAATTAGGAAGCTGTTATAATAGCCCATGTAAGAAGTCATGAGATCTGAAATAGGGTGGTAACTTTGTATAAGTAAAGAGAAGGGGAAAGGATAGAGATTTAGTGGAGGTAGAAATGGCAAGATTTGGCAACTAATTCATTACATGATATGAGGGAGAGAGAAGTTGAGGATGATCTCAAAGTTGTAAAACTGTGTGATTGGGGGAATTATAGTGTCCCCAACAGTAATAGAAGGGTTCAGAAGAGGATTGAGTTTTTGGGGAAAGATAGTGAGTTCTGTGTTGGACATGTTGAACTTAAAATGCCACTGAGACATCCATGTGGAGATAGATAGCAGGCAGTTAGAGATGTGACTGGCGCTCAAGAGAAAAACTAGAGCTAAATGTGTAGATCTGGGAGTCATATGCATACATATGAGAAACCCTTGACAACTTATGGGGAGGGAGGGAGAGAGAGATTAGAGTTGAACCAGGAGACAGTAGTGCCATGACAACCCTGTCAGGAAAGAGTATAGTGTCAAATGCTATAGAGAATTCAAGAAGAATGAAAGATTGAGAAAGGGCCATCAGATTTGGCAATCAAGAAATTGTAACTTTGGAAAGAGCAGTTTCATGTCAATGACATCGGAAACAACAAATCCAGTAGAATATGCTTCTGCTGTATCATTCTCATAATGTGCCTACTCTCCTCTGACATTACTTCTGAACAAGGAGTGTCCTCCCTCTGTCATTCAGGTTGCCCACAGAACTTCCTTTTTTGCTTTAAATACTAATAAGGGAATCCTAAGAGTTCCCTACCTAGTTTGGCCATTAGTAACAACCACTATGTGCTAAACACACAGCTCTAGCAATGAGGTGGTAAACCAGGGATGTCCTTTGGCTTAGGTTTAATTTCTACCTGTAGCTCCTACCCTGTGGATCATACAATAAAGTTCAGCTAGGAGTGAGGCTCTTTGCAGAACGACTCTTCCTTTGTCTCATGGGGATCATCAGAAACACTAATTTGATATTCAGATGAAGTGATTATTACATTACTCCAGCCCTATGACTTTCTTATAATTAGATTAAGATAGAAAGTCCCTTTCCCAAAGCATTGCCCCTGATGGTCCTTTTCAGTTTACTTTCATTCCATAAGCTGTATTTTCGGTTTCAAAAGCAGGCATGTCCAGCAACAATTTTAATAAAATTATTGGTAAAGACTTAGAACATTCCCTTTGCTTAAGCAGTACTACAGACCTCAAGAAAAATGTTCAATAGGGAAAGATTCCTAGTAATTCCTCTTTCTGTTTATCTACCCTTTTACTAACTCATTTTACCAACAAGCACACAATTTTATGACCCTTTTACATCTGTAAAGAAATTTGATTTCATCACAGATCTTAGAAACACGTTCTTGTTATCAAAGTTGTCATAACATGCCAAATACATGTTTTTAAAAATACAGTAAGACAAAAACATGTCAAAAAAGCCAAAATATGTGAAACGTATTCAAGTGTCTACTTTTACATTGAGTACTCTGTACTTTTCAATTTCCCAGCTTTTAGTTTATCCACACATAGAATTGTTCATGTTGGAGGTACCTGTACTGTGTATGTGTCAAAGAATTAAGCAGTATACTTCAAAGTTGGGCTAATAAAAACAGCTATTTTTATCTGAATTTAGCAAAAATTCTGTGGTTAGGCTAGGTAAATTTCACTTCACTTATTATCTGTGTTGTCTTATGAGAATTTTCCTCTGTACTTCCTTTTAAGCAGGTCGCATGATGAGATGTTTAAGATGTCCAATTGCCTATCATTCAGGAGATGGCTGCATAGCTGCAGGAAGTCTATTTGTGTCCTCCTACGTTCTCATCTGTAGTAACCATTCCAAGAGGAGCAGTCATTCTTCCTCCACTGTAAATGTAGGCTTTTGTTTCGTTTGTGCAAGAGGTGAGCACTAACATAGTTACTTTTCTTTCTCAGTTGATGCTACTGCTATAGTTATGTTTTAAAATCATCTCTTTGAGTTGGAAGTGACCATAGAGATCATTCAGGCTAACCTCACAATTATGCAAGAATCACTTTTGTAATATCTCTGACACATGACCATCTAGACTCTGGCACTTCTTATAATAGAAACTCTCTGCCTTATGAAGCAGGAGATTCCAATTTTGGTCAAGCTAGATTGTGATAAGGCTCTTGCATATGTCGAGCTGAAATCTACTGTCTTAAATTAATTGGTCTAAGTTCTTTCTTGAAGGGCAACACAGAATAAACCTAATTTCTTGTCTATTGATGGCCCTTCAGATAATAAGATTCCTTTTACTTGGAGCCCTATGGTTATAAAATTTTCATTTGAAAGGCAAGACTAGTAAATTGGTTTTCAGTTATTGGTATTGTTTCATTGTATTGTTTTGGTCCATCATTGAGGCCTTATGGCTGAGGCAGCAAACGGGGTACTACAGCCTTTCTCAGTTCTCAACTATTTAAGTCTAAATATGCCAAGAGATAATATTGCCCTTTTTATTATTATTTCTTTGGGGGGGGGCGGGGCGGTGTGAGGCAATTAAGTGACTTGCCCAGGGTTACACAGCTAGTAAGTGTTAAGTGTCTGAGGCCTGATTTGAACTCAGGTCCTCCTGGCTCCAGGGCCAGTGCTCTGTCCACTGTGCCACCTAGCTGTCCCCCTTTTTATTAATTTAAAAGCAATGCATCATCTTCTAGGTGGCTTGAGGAATTTGACTGTTTTCACTTGACTATGGGATGAGGGTATCCAGCTACAATATTTGATATACTATATAATATTAATATATAATATAAAGAGTAAATACTTTAGGAATCAATGAATGCCAATTCCCCAGAATTCCCCAGAGCAGTTTTTTAATGCCAGCTGGCACTTCATGTTTTTTTCCATAATTTTCTTTACTTAATTAAGTATATATGAAGATTTTAACTCTTATCATACCTATTAATCTTTTAGAATCTTATAGATAATACTTTTCTTTTTTGCACACAGGTGATCTTTTATTTTGGTTAATGTGCATTGTTTTCTACCAGGCCTCTGATTTCATGGGTATTGGGAAGTGCTGTTTGGGAAGTTCCTTCTATGAATGCAGATATACATCCGCTCTGCAGCTTAGAGCCTTTGAGATTTTAAGAAGTTAAAAGTAACTTGCTCAGGAGTCACATAGTATGTGTCAGAGGAGGAACTTGAATTCAGGTCTTTCTTACTGTAGACCAGTTCATAGGCTCATATATCTAGACATGGAGACTGGAGGTCATCAGATTCAACCTTCTCATTTTATAGATGAGGAAACTGAGGCCCAGAAAAATTAGGTAACTCTAAACTCCATGTCCTTTCCATTGTACCCATACACTGTTACAGCTTCTAATCTACAATAGGGGGAAAAAAACCAAACATTTTTGCCAAAACATGTACACACGCATGTGTTTTGCTGTGGGGTGGGATGAGAACTCTAATCAGGCTTGCTTTGTGGTTATTTTTACTTTAAAGAATTGAGGAAAGGTTGTCCATAACTAGTAGAAATTAAGTACTTTGCCCTGAGTTATCCTCTTTACCATTTATTTAGTGGCAGATTTAATCCCATTGTACATGATCTTCTTAATGTGACAGAACTGCATGACTCTCATAAAAGTATGTGGGCTGTGTGCTTACCATTAGAAGAAGAAATATAGTATACTACTTTACTACTACAAGGACAAGTGGATATTAATAGTTAAATATTGCTTAGCAAAACAGAAAGAATCTACACTAAAAATTTGTAGTTAAAACTATTTGCCTCATAATTGTAGCATTAAAAAAATTTTGATCTGTCAGAAAAGACAGATAAGCACAAAAATACGGTCTCGTTTTTCTTCTTACTCCCCCCCCCCCCTCCACCCAGTGAACCTCACAAGAAAATAACTTATAAAATGCTTAGCTTTAGAGAATTGTAAGGCAGCAAATTTGTGGCAGTGATAAAATTTTGCTATCTGTCATAATGAATCTGGTTACCATTTTCTGGAGGATATCCTAAAAGATCAGCATTCCTAGCAACTTAATTTAACTGACGATGCTTGAGCCTACACCCAAACATATCTACATTAGACATTTTGCAACTAATTAACTGCTATGTTGTTTTATTCTGGGGACCTATTTTGTATTGGTATTTTGTACTCTAGTACATTAGCTAAAACTTGTTCCTGGAAATTTCATTTGATAATTGGTAGAGGTCCATCATTTACTTTGAAATAATTTTCAAGCATACTGAATTTAAGGACATGGGGGCAAATTGGAAAGAGTTTAGGACTCCTGTAGGCATTTAGTGTAGAGTATTACATTTTGGGCTTTTGTGTTTTAAACAAATTAGATCTCTTGGTTAAGTCTGACTAATCATAATGACAGTATATTCATTGGAAATATGAAGGTAACCTCCTAGAGCCAAGGCATATTTGCATCTTTTATGTTTGCATCATAAAAAACCTGACATAGTGCTTAGCATTTTGTTTTGCAAGATTTATTGTTTTGATTTTTTGTTGTTTTGACATCTTTCTCACACCCTCTCTATAGATACAGATAAGGAAATAAAGGCAGAAATATTAAACTAACTGAAAGTCAGAAAACTTAAATTTGTACTGTTATACTATGTGTCACAGGGCCCATTTTTCAGTTCCTCTGTATGGCTACCAAGTATAGGTAAATTCTGAAAATTTTACTTTTATTCATAATAATTAAAAATTTTGTGCATTATACAGGAAGAAACCTTTAATATCCTATCCATTATTTGGCAGACATTGTTCTTACCAGGTTAACTATTGGGAGTTGAGGAGATTGGGAAAGGATTTTTGTAGTGACAGCAAAATGAAGCACAGGAAGCTTTCTGAGGTGAAAATGGCATTTCTCTCAACATTTCTACATTAAAGTAAGAGATTTAAATTTGACCAAATAGTCAGCATAGTTTAAATTCTGACACTAGGACTGACAGACTTTTTAGAACTTAGTATAGATAAGAAAATAGATGAATTTAGCCTGACTTGCAGGTCACACAAAAGGGAAGAGCCAACAAGGAACTAGAGCTGGGGTCACCTGGCTCCTCCAGTGGTCCTTCTACTGCCTCTTTGGATTGTTTTCTTTCAGTGAGTTTTCTTTTTATAATTAAAAGTCCTTTTAAACCATTTGGAATTTCTGAAAATCAGAACTCTTGATTCTTCATGTCAAACCTCCAAGGAATGTGGGGGTGATTTAGGATCTACTTCAAAAAGTATAGAGACTTCTTCATCTCTCCATTGATTTTTGGTGAATCATCATGCCTCAGCTGATTAGATAATCCTATTTTTATATGTTTCTCAGCATCTACCTTTTACTACTGTGGTAGCCCATGCTCAAAATTTCAGTGTTGTATTTTTAGTAATGATAATTAATAGTGACATTGGGCAGGTGGGGAGGTTTAGTTTCTTTGCTTTATTAAATTCATGGAAATTATCTTGAAGTCACATAATTTAGGGTCAGAGGATCATGTGTTAGTGACCATTTCAAGTTCATTCTTGAGCATTTTATTTTAGCAGGTGAAATGCTCTGATCTCTCATAATACAAGGCTGATGAAGGTGATGACAGTTGAGTCCCCCAGGACAGAATGTAATTTTGAAGTACATGACCCCTGTAAATACATTTGCTAAGGCAAAGTCCATTATCATCACCCATGCTATATAAAATAAATGGCAACTATGCCTCTGTTATACCTTTGTTAAGCAGCTGGTAATCAAGGTAAGCAGAAACCCTTTTTGACTCCAGGATAGATAGCTTTAGGTGTAAAATGTTTTAGAGAAAGAGAGAGAGTGAACTTAACCATTGTTTAATTTTTTTTTAAAGGCCTACAAAATTTGTTGTGTCATCCACCAAGAAGTTATTCCCTGTAATCAATTTGAAGATTACATTAGTGCCTAAATGCCTTCCCTTGAACAGATGGATTCACATTCAGAAAGAGGAAGCTCTTATACACTCTTGACAATGGGAAATAATGAAATAGGTTTCTATCACCTTACAACAGTTCATGGCTTCTTAGTCATATGCAATTTTAATAGAGAACAGTGTTATGAATGAGGAAAGGGTGTTAAGATTGTGACTAAAGGTTTCCCAGCTTGTAGATAGGACTCTTCCTTGAGAAAACTAGGAAAAAAAAAATAGGCCCAGCTCTTTCCTCAGCTGGTATTTGATGTTTGGATCTTAAGAAGAGAATCAGGCCTATTCTGTTGTAAAAGGTTTTTATTTTCATTTGAATGAAGTGCTTAAAAAGTGATCTGTTTTGGTTTAATTATAAGGTATGGTAGTATTTTAAATGAAATCATAAAAATTAAGAAATGTGGCTGTTCTAAAGGGCAGTAACTAGTTTCATTGTGTCTTTTAAATGCAGTTCAGCTCTTCAAAACTAAGTATTAGTCATCTATTTTTAGATTTTAAGAAAAGTCTTTTATTTTCTCTTTGTATGTAGGCTTCTACTTAAAGTAGAAGCAATAAAGTCATTCAAACTCCCATTAGTAGCTACAGAAACTTTTCTGTCCGATCTTTCTTTTTCTTCATATTATCTTTTCTTTCAAACTTTCAAGCATAGTTGCATAATAGGTGTTGATTTATTTTATTTTTTCCTTATGGAATCATGGGTAGTTTCATTGCAACTCATCTCTTTCTGTTTGTTTCGTATAGGGCTGATAGTTCAGGATCATTCAGACCCCATGTTCAGTTCATATGCCTATAAGTCCCACTATCTACTGAATGAATCAAATCGTGCTGAGTTGAAATTACCTATGATTCCTTCTTCGTCAGCTTCCAAAAAGAAATGTGAGAAAGGTAATAATTAAAATAGTTTTTCTCTTCTTTTATTTTTGCTTTTCTATCTTTTTTCTTTAAATAAAGGAAAAATGTGTGCCTGTCAAGCATCATCTGTTGTTTTTTTATAAATTTTGCCTTGGTTGTTGTGAGTGTATATTCATATGACTGGCAGAAGTTATTAAAAGGGCTTAAAATAATTGTATCTTTACAAATTTCCACCTGTTCTTCCTGAGAGTCAGTTTTTTTATATACTGCCTCTACCATACCAGTAGGTTCAATTTATTAAGTTAGAAGTTTACTTAATGTAGAATGTCATCCTGAGATACCTTTCCCTTCCATGCATCTAAAACTCCTATTTATGTTATGTTGACTTAATTAATACATAAGTAACCCATACCACTGATAATTTAAAGTTCTCATAATGAAATTTGTTTTCTTAGGCTGACATTAGGATCTTAGGTTTAGAGTTAGAAGGGTCATCTAGTCCAACCCCTTCATTTTACAGATAAACTGAGACTCTTATAGGTCAAATGTGACTTTCCCCAGGTTATATAGGTAGTAAGTAGCCAAGCTGGGATTAGAAAACACATCCTCTGAATGCTTATCCAAGTCTTTTTATTGTTCTTGCTGCTTCTCTAATATTAAAATAAACTGGCTTTCCCTGAGTACATGGGGAAAACAGCCCAAAAATGGGTTGGGTAGGAAAGGGAAGGCTACCTGGAATATAAACAATTGTCTGTGGATATGTCATCCATGGATAATTTGGAGTCAGTTGTCTTTTTATATTCTTTCAATTGAATTAATCTGAGCAAGGAAGTCTTACTCTTTAATCTAGCCTACATTTAATGAAAGAGGAAGAAAATTTAGCAATGATGTTTCTCTGGGAAGTTGGTATTTCAATTGTCAGTCCTAAAACAAATTAATTTAGTAAGTAAATAGATTGCTTCTAGCTATGCATATTTTCATTATCATCAGGGCCTAGATTTATAGTTCTTGCCAGCCCCCCCCCATCAAAAACAAGACAAAAAAAAAAAAACCAAAAAAATACCTTTTGTTCTAATTCTATTGGCCTGCCCATTTCAAAATGAAGAAATAAAGCATCACCAAAAGGAAATGTTCGCTCTGTATTTTCAAGAGGCAAGTATCTGGGGAGCTATGAAGAATTACGTTGGAATTTTGTGAGGCTTTTTCCTAAGTCAGTTTTTGCCTTGTTTAGTGAGGTTACCTTCAACGAAGGCCAGGTGATAGATGTACACCCTGCTTTGCAACAAGATGTGTATTGATACCTCTCCCTCTGAAGTCAGACAGTCTGAGGCATTTGAGGAAATGGTGTCCTTGTTGATGTCTCTCTAAAATTAGATGATTACAAATTTCTGCTTACTTTGTTTTCAATGCTCAGTGCTAATCCTGACATAAATTAAATTATTTTGAGCCCTGTGTTTGCTTAGTTGGGTAGTTTATTACTAACACATCATAAAGGAAACTTTTCTTGCTTAGCACAGAGGTGGTCTTTTTTGTATTTTTCTTTTTGTTTTGTTTTTCTTGTGCATTGGCATCTTAACGTGGTGATTTTCAATAATTATGCTAGATCTGTATTTCCTCTGAAATAAAGATTAAGTGTTTAAAATAGTCAGCTTGATTCTCTCATCCATAGCATCAAAGAGAAGTCTTGATCGGCTATATCTGTTGGAGGCAGGAAGGAAGAACTGAATGCTACTATTTCTGTGTAAAACATAGAGGGACTCCCTACTTTAGTGATAACACCTCAATTTACAGTGTCCAGAACTAGAGAATTGGACTAATTGGTCAGGTTTGAAGTAAAGGGAGAAAATATCAGATAATTGGGTCTAAGGCTTTTAGCAGAGGAAATATAGTAAATAAATTATTTTATCTGTTAAAAGGATCAGAAGTCTATAGGTGAGCAAGAATGTTTAAAAGGTTAGATGATGTAATTATTTTGAAGCTGTTTCATAGCTTGCTTAGATTTTTTGCAATGGAACGGATTCAAGGTCCCAATACAACTTAGTGGATAATAGTGTTGAATAAATGTTGTCATAAATGCAGTTACAATATTAGTTTTGTTCATCCATTGAAGGTGAAATTTATTTATTATGTTTCCATCAGTGTCCACTTTTAAGGCATATAAGAATATACAAACCAAAAAAGCAAATCATTTTTCTTTCAGATTTTATTTATTACACTTGGTTTGTTCTTTACCCTAAGATAATTTTGTGCCCTTACAGGGGTCTTCTGACTGGCAGTAGGTGAGAGACAATTCCTTCTGTTACCACTTCATTCCACATTGTTTTTTAATACATTTATACTCTAAAAACCAGTTGATCTTCACCGTCAACAAAAAAAATGACAAATGTTGCCATCTCAAATCCAAGGAAGATATCCTCCTTTTTGCTTTTTTGTGTTTTAAAAAATGGAAGCAGAAAAGGGCTATGAGGCTACCAAAAGGCTTCTTTTCATGCCCATTAACTTATTGCAAAGGGATTCAGTTACCCATAGTACTGGTTTAGAATAGGAAAATAAGGCTTATAACAAGAGAAGGCTACAACAACAAGAAAGAAACTTCTACTCAAATTTGTCCACTCTAAATGTTTTTTGTTACCATTTGGCTATGTTTTCATTTATTTGGCTTGGTGCTAAACAGGCATATTAAATCCTAAATTTTACATGCAAAATGTATCATTTTTGATGGGTTTTGTTTCCTAATCCTAGTGGCAAAGAGAGGCAGTCTCTCCCTGTTCTGGGGAAGAACTGCAGTAGGTAGGCCTGCTTGTTTTCTCTTTTAAGCCATTACTATGACAGTAACCTAATCCCTTTCTTTACTTTTAAAAAGTCTAATGTAAGGCCAATATGATGAAATTAAAAGAAAATCCTTGTTATTATGTCTTCTTTCCTTTTGTCAATCATTAAGGCTATTTGTTTGTTTCAAGGTGGAAAACTGTTGTGCTGTGAATCGTGCCCAGCTTCCTTCCACCCAGAATGCCTCAGCATAGAGATGCCAGAGGGCTGCTGGAACTGTAATGATTGTAAAGCTGGCAAGAAACTCCATTACAAGCAGATTGTGTGGGTCAAGTTGGGAAACTACAGGCAAGTTTCTAAGAGCAAAGAAAAATGCTGTCACTTTTCAGACTTAGGTTTTTAATCTGGCTAGATTACTGAGTAGAGCTGCATAGAATTTTTTTCTTGAAGACAAGATAAATGTGAATTCTAGTCAGCATTTTACTTTTTTATTTTTAAGGTCTAAGAGCTGCTTTTTTGAAGTAACTTCTTCTTTTTTTTTTTTAATAAAAGTATTTTATTATTTTCCAATTACATGTAAGGATCATTTTCAACATTTGTTTTCATAGGATTTTGAGTTCCAAATTTTTCTCCCACCCTTTTTTCCCTCCCTCCTCCCCATAATGGAAAGCAATCTGATATAGGTTGAAGTAACTTCTATTGCTGCTTTTGGGGATGGAGACAGTTAAGAGAAAAGGGAAGGATTTCACTTTGTTGCTGAATAGGGATTTCTGCTATTTCCAGGTCAAGAAGTTCACTATCTGTCAAGAGAACTGTTTACAAAAATCTGTTTGTGTTCCTAGCACTCTTGAACCTAAATCTAAATCACTTCTAACTAGAGACCCTAAAGGTTCAAGTTTTTTGTGTGTGAAAAAGAGATTTTGATGGGAGCATATGTCTTTCCAAAAGAAATTTTTGGTCTTGCTAAAGAGGAAGAGAGAAATAGTTAAGTTTTCCTCTATTGTACAAGACTCCCTCTAAAACCTGACTTTAAGTTGCTTTTCAGAACTGATAATGACGAGAGCATATAAATTGAAACCCCATGACACATTGCACCTTGATAGGGTTTGAGATTTAGAGCTGGAAGGGAATCTTAAGAGTTTATAAGTTCCAGCCATTTCAATTTACAGCTGAAGAAACCACAGCCCAGATTGATGACATGACTTGCATAAGGTCACACAGGTACTGTTAAATGACAAGTCTGGAATTCAAATCTATATGCATTTATTCCAGCACCAGTGATCTTTCCACTGGGCCATGTTTTTAAAGGTCTATCATTTTATTAGAGAATTAAATACCATTGGCCATTGCAGAGTACTACCAAAATAAAATTTATAACTAAGACCTCACCAAGTGAGATACAATTCAAGTTGTTTTTCTTTCTTTTTTAAAAATTTACTTACCTAAGGTCACACAGGTAGTAAGTAAAGGAGCAGAATTCCAGTGTTTCTTTTCAAACTAACTGACATTATGTAGTAATTTTTAATGAGCCTCATTTCTTCTCCTATATTTGCTTAGATTATAGGCCCATATTCTAACTTACTTAGTTTTCTAATGTTCATAAATGTGATGTTCAGTAGAGATCAATCATAAAGCACTTAGAATGCAAAAACAAAACAAAACAAAACAACCTTTGATTAAATATGAAGGAAACTCAAGGCAGTGCCTCCCATTTGGGATCATTGCCAATATGTTTTTCTATCCAGACAAATTTTTCTTGTATGTTTTGGAAAAACTTGAACACTTCATCCTGAACTTGTCCTTTATGTATTTTTTTTTTTTTTTGGCTAGTCTGACCCAGCTAGACCACATGAAGCTGTTTATTGTGAGTAGTAAGGTGTTCTAATCCAGAAGTTCCTTGGGAATAAAATGGGAAGTGTGTAGCAAATCCTGAGAGATCAGTGATCCAACTCCACTTGGGAGTCTGACTGTCCCTAGTGATTGCTACAACCTAGCAAATAGTTAAATCCCTCAAAATATTTAGAAAAATCTAGAATATCCATTTCACAGACTGCTTCAAGAGTAAACTAATAGTGACTTCATGAAGTATTGTTTCCTTAAATTGGGGACCAATTTGTATTGTAATAGTGGAGAAATTCCAAAGTAGTCATTGAATGTCTATACAGGTTTTATACTGTGTATTGAGGAATGAAACCTTGTTACCTGCTTAGTAGAGAGTTCACCAAGGCACTTGTTAAGGCTTTTTAAACACATGGCCATGAAAAAGAAGACAGTGCCCAAAAAACTGTTTTTTGTGTTTGTGATTGATTTTCGTGATCTCATGTAAGTAATCATATATAAGAGAGCCTGAGGTTGGGCTTCCTTTAGCTCCTTCCATTTTTTCACTTTCCAGTTGCTGGAAGCTATCAAAATGCTTCACAGATGGTTTCGTTTAATTGTTGCTAGAGTGCTCAGTCTTCATGGCATGAGGCATTTTTGCCTTTATTTTATTCCAGACTCCAGTTTGTTGAGATTTAAGAAGAATCATGATTAAGACCACTTAATATTGAATTAGATTCTGAAGTGCAGTTTAGTGCAAAACATTGCACATTTGGCCAGAAGATGTATGTCCTCAAGTGACTGAAGATTCAGAAAACATTTCAGAAGGAAGGGTACTGCTGAAGAAAGTAGCCTTGCCACACCTTTGATGTAACCAGCTTGTTCTCAAAATGAATCCATGAAGGTGTCGTGTTCATTTGTGTTCTGAGAGAGAAGTAGTTCAACTGCTTGTTTTTCTAGGAGAAAGCCTGACTGATTATCTAGAGTTGAAATGATATTGAAATAATGAGAAATAACTTTTCAATCTGTGACCATTCCATGTTCACTCTAAACAGGTGTACAGTTCACTTTTACAGACTTTCACAGTTTAAAGCAGGATTAAAGACCAATAAAGCCTTTTCTGCTAATAGGGCCTACACACAATTTATGAATTCTATAACTTTTCTCTTTTTCCCCCCTAGGAGAGGCAGCGTGGCGTAGTGGATAGAGAGCTGGCCTCGGAGCCAGGAAGACCTGGGTTCAAGTCCCGCCTCTGACACATACTGGCTGTGTGACCCTCGGCAAGTCACTTAACCTCTCAGTGCTCTAGGCAACTCTCTAAGACTCTAAGTTGCAGAGAAGGTGCCGACCTGCATTGGGAGAGGGAGTTTCCTCATCTGGGAGTTCCCTATACTAATGAAATCACAGGTCCAGTCCATATCCCTGTCCCATTTTTCTTCCACCAAGCTTGAAGTAATCATTATGTGGCTTCTCTTATTATGGCCCATGTGTTTGGTCTAAAATTGATTTTGTTTCTAGGTGGTGGCCAGCAGAGATCTGCAATCCCAGGTCCGTGCCTCTTAACATCCAAGGCCTTAAACATGACTTGGGGGACTTTCCTGTGTTCTTCTTTGGTTCTCATGACTACTATTGGGTGCACCAGGGCAGAGTGTTCCCATATGTTGAAGGAGACAAAAGCTTTGCTGAGGGGCAAACTAGTATTAACAAGACCTTCAAAAAAGGTAAATTGGGTAATGTTTATAATGACTTAAAACCAGGAATCCAGGAGTTTATATGCTACCCAGCATCCCCTCATTTGCATGACAATAAAAAACTGACCCTTTTTTTGCATTGCCTACATTTTTCCCACGTTCTTTTTCTTCCTTCCCACTTCTCAGAGAGCCATCACTTAACTTTTTTCTCATTTTAATAATTTTTTATTTTAACAAAACTGATCAACACATTATCTGACATTATGTGCAGCATTCCCACTGTGGACCTTCTGCCTCTGCAAAACATTGTGGGGAGGCATTCTCCTGTGTCTCTTTTGTGACTGTGCTTGTTTTTTTTCATCATTTCACTAGACTCATTTTTCATTGTTTTAAAGAGGTTGTTCATGTACATTGTTCACTTGTTGGCATCATTTTGTATGTTGTTTTCCTGAGTCTGCTTCTATCATTTTGCGTCAGTTCATATAAATTTGTGTTTTTCTGTTTTCATCATGTTTGTCATTTGTACCACAATTTGTTTTTTAGATATTTTCTATTTGATAGACATCAGCTTTGTTTCAAGTTATTTGCTACCACCAAAAAGCCACTATCAATATTTTGTTGTAATTGAAGCTCTTCTTTTTGTTAATAACCTTCTTGGTGGATAGGCCCAGTAATAGACTCTCTGGGTCAAAGCCTATGAATATTTTAATTACTTTATTTGCACGATTCCAAATTGTTTTTCAGAATGGTTGTACCAATTCATAGCTCCATCAACAATGTTTTCGTTTGCCTGTCTTTCCACGAAGATGCCAAAATTGACTGTTCTCTTTCATCACCTTTGCCAATTGGCTAGGTGTGAGGTGAAGCTTCAGGGCTGTTTTGTTTGCATTTCTCCTCTTAGTGCTTTGGTATATTCTGTCATGTGGCTGCTAATAGTTTGCAATTCTTTTAAGAACTGTTTGTTCACATCCTTTCACTACCACTCTATTATAGAGAATGGTTTTTGGTATTAAATAATGGGTTCAAAATAATAAATTCACGGTGGAAATATTGCCTCAAAATTATATATTATTAAATATATCATTAAAAAAAACTAGAAGAAAAGCAAGTAATATACATTTTACAGCTATGGGTCAGGAATGATCTTTAACCAAAAAGGGGTAAATTTAAATACAAAAAGTAAAATAGATGATTTAAACTATATTAAATTGTAATTAAATTAATTTTGCACAAATAAAATTTACATGGAAAAAAAGGGAAGAAGTCAGTCCACAAAAAAAAAAACCCCAACAACTTTGTTTCAGCTATCTCTGGTAAAGAGTGATAAATGTGTTAAAGGACCCTTAACAAGCATGAATTTTAAATGCGTTTGAATGCCATTATCCCACATCGCAATAGCCTATGCTCTTCATGATTTCTCCATACTCTATTGACAACAGTATACATTCCAATAGGTCCTGGTTCTGTTGCTCAAAAGAATTTCTTTAGACTAAGTGGAAAAATAGTCATTATCGGTGGAGCTCTTCCCTCTAACCCTTACAACTGTCTAATTTCCAAGTTTTGACTTTCCAGGCAAACAAAATCTAGATCAAGGTAACGAGCTTTCCTGGGTCTCTCTGAAAATCCGTGGTAATTGAAATAGGATTCAGATCAGTTCTGATCCAAAGGATTGGACATCTAGTCCATAGACACAGTTCATGGCTCATGTTCTTAATTTGTACCCTTTTTCTGTTGGTTGTGAGTTGGAAAATTCTAGAAGGAAAGGAAAAGGAAAAAGTATCTTCCGAGGAGTGAAAGGACAGTATAACAATCCCACTTAATACCGTCTGTTTGTGTACATGTCTGTTTGATATTGTATAGCACTTGAGGAAGCTGCAAAACGTTTCCAGGAGCTGAAAGCACAAAGAGAAAGTAAAGAAGCCTTGGAACTGGAAAGAAATTCAAGAAAACCCCCACCCTACAAACACATTAAAGTGAGTGTTTCCCTTTGAGCAAATGGACTTCTTGCCAGACAGACAATGTTTTCATAATGATCACATGAACTCTTGTCTTGTGACAGTTTCTGCTAATTGTCACTTGGTCTCATGTGTTAATTTTAAGCACTTTAATGGCAACTCTCTCTGTTCCTTTTAATATCATATAAGAGCCACAAACTGTACTGATGGATGATCATAATGAGGATTAAGTCTCTGAAAACACAAAAGCCTTCCAGGATACCCAGAATGTGACACATCATACACGAAACCTAATTTCTCACTTCACCACTTAACCTGCATTCACATAGTAACAACATTATCTTGTTTTTATATAGCATCTTGGTTCCAAAAAGCCCAAAGCATTTTCACATAAATTATTTTGTTTATACTCATAAAATTCCATTTAGCTAGGAAGGAACGCAGGTTACCCTTGATTCATAAGTGAGCACCCAAGATATAGTAAGAGCCTTTCCCAAAGTCACAAAGCAAGTCAGTGGCAGAGCTAATACCAGCCCTAAAATCATCTCTTTTCCAGTGCTTAGACCACTCATTGATTCTCATTTCTGCTTTTGTTTGCCAGGCCAACAAAGTGATAGGAAAGGTTCAGATCCAAGTGGCTGACCTATCTGAGATCCCTCGCTGTAATTGCAAGCCTGCTGATGAAAACCCCTGTGGCCTGGAATCAGAGTGCTTGAACCGCATGTTGCAATATGAGTGTCACCCCCAAGTATGCCCAGCTGGTGACCGGTGCCAGAACCAGTGCTTCACCAAAAGGCTCTATCCTGATGCAGAAGTCATCAAGACAGAGAGACGAGGCTGGGGCCTGAGGACCAAGAGGAGCATCAAGAAGGTGGCCTCTTTGGGAATAAAGTGCATAGAACTGGAACTTGTATAAGCTTGGGCTTTCTTGACAAACCAAGAAGACATTTCCAGAGTAAAAAACGGGGGGTTTACAAAGTTTTTGAGATTTACTTTACTATTTTTACTATTTTAACTAAAGTTACAAATTTAGTACCCCTAGATCCATCCCTCATTCTTGGCACACAAGACCAGTCTGAGTTATTCACTTATCTAACACTTGTGTGACGCTAACCAAAGACAATTAGTTTTTAAAAGTTGCTAAAGGCCGGTTTTTTACATAGCCGGATTCCCATCTGGGTCTTCAGACTGCAGATCCAACGTCCTTTTCACTGTACAATATCTGTCTCTACTAGAATCCTCCTTAGCTGAATGCTAGCAACCAGTTCTACAGAAACATAGTATCCAGCAAACGTCAATATGCATGGTTTTATAAGGGCGTTAGTACAAGTGGAAGTCCAAAATGTGAAGAGTAGAAAGGTAAGAGACAGGAGATGCGGGGGAAAGAAAAGGAAGCAAGGTCCATTGAGGTCTCGATCTAGGATCCTGTGCTGTACAGGGATGGACATTCTCCTGAATCTGTAAGGCCAAAGGAGTGAGAGAAATGATGCCTTCATCTGCCTAGCAATTGTTTTCAGACTGGCTAAATTTAACTTCTCTCTACTCATCAGTGTGACCTGTCCATTGAGGCAGTTTGATAGCACAGTGCATAGAGGATTGGACCTGACTTCAGGAAGACCTAAATTCAAATCCAGCCTCAGACTCTAGCAGTGTGATCCTGGCAAAGTCACTTAACCTCTCTCTGCCCCAGCTTCCTTATCTGTAAAACGGGAATAATAATAGCCCCTGCCTCCTAAGAGGATGATTCAATCAGAGCATTGTTGTAAAGTGCTTTGCAAACCTTAAAGCACCTTATCAAATTCTGCTGCAGAGGATGCTGCCGAACATGTGACAGAAAGTCACCAGAATAGGAAAATGTGATGTGGAATAAGTCCATGATGATCTCAGTGGCAGAGATTGTTTGCTTTTATAAGTTTGAATTAAATGGATTATAGTAAGTTAAAACTTTACCAAAACTGAGAAATAGGAGTTCTACGATGTTACTTCAGGTAACTGGTATAGACTGCCATTAGCTACAGAAACACTCTGATGCTGGGAGTTAAGGAAGGGCCGAGCTGATCAAAATATAATCATGATTATGGGAAAATGCATGAAGACTAATGTTTTTTAAATAGAATGGTTAGCAGATTTTTTTCATTTAAGTGTAAACATAAAAGGGAAAGAAAGATTATGTTGTTATAAGAACCAGTAGTCTTATAATATGGCTTGTTTATTTTACTCATTTAGAGGCAAAACAGGTCGTGTGCCCCTAAACTAAACCATAGCTTTATTTGCTGAGAATTTCACTTAATACCTCCTAAGAAGTTGATGTACTACTTAATTAAAGTGGTGCCACTATATTGATTTGGTAAATGGCTTATAAAAAAGGAATGTTGACTTTGGGGGGAAATCAGTTTGTCACCTCCTCCTATAATTTTGTAATAATAATAAAAATAGCTCCTTGTTCCCAGTGTCCCAGTAGCTATGTACTCTAGGCAATATTGTTGTGTCCATTTTACCGTTAGGGAAACTGAGGTTCAGTGATTTGCTTGCAATCACTTACACAGCTGGTAAATGTACTAGTCACAGTCAATCCTCACACCCATGTCTCCTGACCCTAAATCCTTCATTCTTTCCACTGCCCCACACTGTCTATCGCTCCTGGGCCATGTCTGAAAAGTAGCCAGACTGAAATCCATTCACATTTCTGCAACTAAAGCTCATTCTACTTTACGCAATATTTCAGTGCTCTTTATGAGATCTATGTCATCCTTATTTTAGGAGCACCACTATAACAACATACTTTTTGTGTTTTTTATTCTGGATAGGGTGAATTCGTAAATGAATATGTTGGTGAGTTAATCGATGAAGAAGAATGCAGATTGCGAATCAAACGTGCCCATGAGAACAGCATAACTAATTTTTATATGTTAACAGTTACCAAGGTAAAAAATGTCTTTTTTTCTTATGAAACAAGAGGGTTTTTAACATTAAGTCCTGCATTGAGGCTATTTAATCAGTATGAGTGAGCCCAAATTATTTAATTATGCAGCCAAATTATGTCTTCAGTGATTGAAAATAGAGCCAGAATGCTAAGTACTATAATTTTGTACCTGTAATGTATATTAAACAAGGGTTTGATAGAGTAATTTTTGAGATCCTGAATATTTTAAGCAGCTGGTAAAATTTTATTTTTAAGAAAGGCAACAATTCTAAAGTACAATGTACAGTTTTTAAGTTAATTAAAGGAGCAACAGGGTAATGATAAATTATACAATGAAACCCTGATAAGTAATAATGATACCTTACATTTTTATAATACCTAATCCTTTTAAAAGTATTTCACATTTATTATTTCCAAACACAATCTGATATCTACCTTTTACAGATGAGGCATGGCAAGGTTAAGTGATACATCCAAGTTCACACTAAAAATCAGTGGCAAAAGCATAGACTAGAACCCAGCCTACTAGGAGATAAATCTCTGCTTGAAAACCTAGAAAGTTTTTTTTTTTTTTTAATTTTAGTGAGGCAATGGGGGTTAAGTGACTTGCCCAGGGTCACACAGCTAGTAAGTGTTAAATGTCTGAGGCCGGATTTGAACTCAGGTACTCCTGACTCCAGGGCCGGTGCTCTATCCACTGCGCCACCTAGCCGCCCCGAAAGTATTTTTTAAAAATAACTCTTCTTTTAAGTAATAGGGAATCTAAAACATAAATCTATTTTGCCAGATGATTTCGCTTTGAAATTCTACTGATTTTTAGAGGCTCCTTATGCAGCACTCCAAAGACTATCCAAATTATTACACTTAACAAACCCAGGAAGTTCAAACCATCAGTGTAAATATAGGCTAAGCAGCATTACCCTTCTGTAGACTTTCTCTCCCAAGTTTGCCCTATCACTGCGCTTTTAACTCTGCTACAGGGAAGTAAGCAATGTGTTCTTGAAACAGTCTCTGAGGCATAGAGTTATCTTCATATATGCCCTTCCAAACCTCAGTTCAAAAATACCTCCAAAGAAAGTTCTCCCTAATGATTTTTGAGACTTTAATTTTTCAGGTGCTGTCATTAATTGTCATCTAACCATTTTCTCAAGCTCCTCCACTTGCCTACTCAAGGTTCCTTGATGCTCAGTTCTTTTTTTAGAAAGGGAGGGGTCGTTTTTTTGGTTGGGTTTGTTTTTTTGATTGAGGCACTCGGGGTTAAGTAACTTGCAACAGGGTCAGACAGCTAGTAAGTGTCAAGTGTCTGAGGTTGGATTTGAACCCAGGTCCTCCTGACTCCAGGCCCGGTGCTATATCCACTGTGCCACCTAGTGGCCCCATGCCCAATTCTCAGTAGCAAATACTGTTGAAAACATTGCTGTAGATTGTTCTCTAGTTAAAGTAGGTCTTCATACCCTATCCTTTGTCCAATTGAATTTCCAAATATCTTTGAATGTTTGTTTTTCCAAGTGCTAGACTTATTAAAAGAAAATAAGCTGAACTATCACTATTTCACAATTAACCTTTGTCTTAAGGACAATAGGCTAAAGCTAATTTCTAATGGGTATATAAGTTACTGCCCTTTTGGATTGTTTAAATCTGAAATGTTAATGAAGACTACAGAACAGGCAGGTGGTACAAGAAAATCTCAGAGGCCCACACTGATCTCAAGTAAAAGATAATTTTCTTTTTGCTTAAGGACCGTATAATTGATGCTGGCCCAAAAGGGAATTATTCTCGCTTTATGAACCATAGTTGCAATCCAAACTGTGAAACTCAGAAGTGGACGGTGAATGGGGATATTCGTGTTGGACTTTTTGCTCTTTGTGATATTCCTGCAGGTAAAGTAGCCCTTCTCTCTTTTTTTTTTCTTTCCTTTTTTTCCTTCCTTTTTTTTCCACCCTTTTCTTTCATCATAACTTGGTCTTCCTTTTAGAGGGGGGAAAGCCATAAAACATTTTGTCTTCGGGTTGGAAACTCCCCAAATGTCTGTGAAGTATGCCTTATTCTGAATTCAATATTCTTTCAAAGTGTGCAGTTATCATAAAAAATTCAAATATGTGCATCCTGAATAAGACAATACATTGAGTCTCAGGACAGGTGATAGGCTTTGAGATGCAGTGCTTGCTCATATTCTCATGGAATTGCTTAAGTAATGATGGCCTATATTTGTAGTCATTTATGCAAGATTTTTAATTACTGCTCTTTTTTAAGCCCCAAAGGCATTTAGCTCTGTGTTAACTTGGGCTGAATTTGTTTCTTTAAAAGACTGATCAGTTCCAAATCATACACATAAAAAGTTTTTTAAACAGAACCTTTCATTATCCCCATGCCTTCAAGGAATGTGGTGATGAGACAGTTTTCAATTTCTAAAATGTGTGAAAGAAGTGAGGAAGGCGTACTCTTTGGCCTAAGGTGTGGGATTTTTAAAAATATATTTATAATATTAAGAATTATATAGATTCTGGCTAAGGAAAATTAGGGAGACCCTCATTTAAATTCCTGCTTGATAGAAGTGTGTGATAGCCATATTTATTGGACTCTTACTCTGACTGTAAGACTGTGTGGCTGTGGCTAGCATCAGTTAATCCAAAATGACCTCCAGTGATTCCATGTTCTGTAATTTCATGACCATAGGATTGTTTACTGAATAGGGAGACAGCATTGGAAGAGAAAATAAACTAAATAAATTTTTTCTGGAACATGGATTTTTGATTTCTTGGTCCTGGCTACATCGTCTCCAGCTGTTTATAAGTAGAGGATGCCACTTCTTTTTACAGTGTTTAGATTTGCTGTAGCTACATGTAGGCAGGATGTTTTCCTTGCTTTCTTTTCTACTGGTGTTTTTAATGTGAGACTTGAGGAGGAAGAATAGCCTTTAAATCCAAATTGTGTCTCTTTTCATTATGAATGTATGTCTGATGACGTTTCTCCTCTCAAAAATGTCTTGCGTGTGGGTGATTGCTTTCTTTATGTTTCAGGGGTAGAGTTAACATTCAATTATAACCTGGATTGCCTGGGCAATGGCAGGACTGAGTGTCACTGTGGAGCTGACAACTGCAGCGGCTTTCTAGGAGTTCGGCCAAAGGTCAGTTGTACAGGGAAGAATGGTTGCCCGGAGGATAATGCTTCCAGTCACAACCCATAGAAAAGAGGGGTGGTGAGAGCAAGATCCTGCCAACCATCCCAGGAGATGCTAATTTGGGGGTACCCAGTCTGTTTGTAGAGTATTGATTACATTGGTAAAAGTTCTGACCTCTCAATAAAGCTTGTTGAATTAAGGGTTGGAATTGTATTTCTGTGATGTTTCTTTGACTGGCTTAGCTGAGTTTGCAAATTCATGAAAAATTTCCTCTTTTTTTTTTTTTCCCTGCATAAGAATTGTTGGGGGTGAGTGGTCCCTGTTTGTGAGGCAGTGCTGCATAGAGGATAGAGATTCCAATCTGGAAAGAGCTAAACTCAGACTCCACCTCTGACAATTACTAGTGTCAATGTGGACAGATTACCTGTTTTCTCTGAGTCGCATACTCGTTGTTGTGTCATGTACTTGCTGTTCCAAAATACTTTCTTTAAAAATTACTTTATTGGGGTCAGCTAGGTGGCACAGTGGATAAAGCACTGGCCCCAGATTCAGGAGAAGCTAAGTTTAAATCCAGACTCAGACACTTGACACTTACTAGCTGTATGACTCCAGGCAAGTCACTTAACCCTCATTGCCCCTCAAAAAAATAAATAAATACTTTATTGCAAGATTATCCATTGTACTTCAAAGAAGGAAGGAGGGGATCTTGTCTTATCCCATTGAGTAGGAAATAACGTTAACTATAAAAAAAGTGAGCCAGACTAATTAAAGAAGCAACACCAAATAAAGAACACTAGGGAAAAAACACTAGAAAAAGTAAAACACACAAAAGCCAATAAGAATAAAAGACTATAGTTTTATTTTCTTAAAACAATAAACAGTCACAAATTTCTCTAGGTTGTCAAATTCCTTATTAATTTCAATGAATGTAGAATTACAGTGAGGTTTTGTTTGTTTTCTTTTTACTTTCCACCCAAAGCTTCCTTCCTCCACTGTCTCTGGTTATTATACTGTGATTTTTTTTTCTTGCCAGACGGCATTTGCGTCAGCAAATGAAGAAAAAGCAAAAAATGCCAAGTTGAAGCAGAAGAAACGGAAAATCAAAACAGAACAGAAGCAGATGCATGAGGATTATTGTTTTCAGTGTGGAGATGGAGGAGAGCTGGTCATGTGCGACAAAAAAGACTGTCCAAAAGCATACCACCTCCTATGCCTTAACCTGACTCAGCCACCATATGGTGAGAATTGGCATTTGCTTGCTTGCTGTTCAGTGTATTTTTATATTTGAGCCCAGCACATGTTCACCTTTCCTGATGGTATCCAAGCCATAGGGGAGTAGAGGATAGGCTAGTTGTGGAGTCAGAAAGCACCTGGATTCAAGTCTCTGTTCTGCTTCTTGCTGCCTATATGACCTTGGGCAAATCATGTAGCCTCAGAAAGGTTATTTCCTCCTCTGCAAAATGAAGGGATTGGAGTAGATGACCTATAAGGTGCCTTCCCATTCTAAATCTATAACCGTGACTATAATGGGGTCAGTGAATCAGTGAGTAAACATTTATTAAGCCCCCACTGTGTGCTGAGCATTGGGGACACAGAGCTAAAAACTGAAAGACAGTACCTGTCCTCAAGGAACTTACAATCTAATAAGGAAGACAACACACAAAAAGGATACTGAAAGTGGAGAGGGAAAGTATCTGGTTTGGGGGCATGGTGAGGTCCAAAGGAGTACAGCCTAGTAGCAAATAAAAAGATGGCTGGCCCAGGCAGCCTCCTTAAATGAAGGTTTTGAAAGGACCCCAGCCTCCATTCAGAGGACCCCAGGAACAGAGGATACTGTTGACAGAAGTAATCTTGCAGCCTGAGAGTTGGGAAATGAAGGAGAAAACCAAAAGAGCACAGCTGGATAGGAGTGAAAAGCAAACAAAACCATTGATGGTAGAAATGAAATTCCTCTCTGCCTTGGTGTGGATTTGGGTGCTCTGTGGCCAGCTATATCTAGTTATTGATTTGATCACACTATGGGACTAATAACTCTTTGGGGAAGCAGTAAGGTACTCCCATCTTTAAACGTGTCTGCGCAGTTCTCTTTGTTGGCTTAAGCTCTATATTTTTGTTCCGTTGTACCCCACCTGAACTCCAATGAGAAGAAAGGTGAAGGCTATGTAACATTTTAAGTGAATTTAACCTGCATAATCAAATAAGCATGAAATTGTATTTTCTTCTTTATCTCCACTTCAGGAAAGTGGGAATGTCCCTGGCATCAGTGTGACACATGCAGCAACTCTGCAGTTTCTTTCTGTGAGTTCTGTCCACGTTCATTTTGTAAAGATCATGAGAAAGGGGCTTTGGTGCCCTCTGCACTGGAAGGTCGTCTCTGCTGCTCTAAACATAACCCCAAATCTCCTGTGGCACCAGAGTACTGGAACAAGATAAGATGCAAATTGGAATCACAAGATCCTGGAGATGAAGTGAAGGAATGAATTTACGGTGTTTTTATTTTTTATTTTAATTCTTTTTTGAAAAGAAAGAAAAAGGTAAAAAGTAAATAGGTGATGAGATGATAAAGAAGACACTGTCATAATGTACTTAGTCTATCACTTGAGCTGGCTTTGTAACTAGAATGGAGGAGTTATGTGATATGGGCAGCCAGAGGTAGACAGTGGTGCCTGCATTTTGATTGGTTTATGATAGGGGTTGGGGAGTAGGGTGGGGGGATTAAATTCTGTGTATGTTTTCCTTGCCCTTAAATGTGCTTCTGCAGCTGAAAAACAGATATACCTTGACCTTTAAAAAAGAAAATGAGAAAATACATTTATGTCAGTAAATAGGAATTTCAAGTTTAAAATATGTTCCTGAGTGTAGAAGGCAAAAGTAGTCACCACTCCTTTATTTTAATTTTAAGGAATCTTGAGAAATATGACTTAGATAGTTTAATCAGTATGTTTAAAGAAAAAGTTAGGGGTGGGGGGTAGGGAGAGTAGGAACTCCACTTCACTTCTGGAATACTCCAGAAAAGGGTATGATAGTCTTTGCATACAGTTTTATAAACATTAATTTAGGCTAACTCCTTGTGGCCCTTCAGAATTCTGTGGTGGTCTTGGAAGTTGGGGTGGGGTTGGTCAATCTGGCTGTAAACAAAATGCCTCTTGCTATTGAGTGGACCTCTCTGGGCTCCATGAGAGCATTATTTAAGTTATTAATGGGGATAGAACACGTCAAAAAAAATTGCAGGATGACTACTCACTGGTTTTTAAATGCTTTTTGTTGATGCTAACTTTTTACAAATGACGTGTGTGTGTATGGGTATGAAGAAGCAGGAAGAACAGCTATCCTTACCATACTGCCACACTGATGTAGGCCATTAAAAGGAGATGAGATGCAACCAACTCAAAACCTTCTACTGGGGTCATCATCCCCATCATATGCAGATGATAAGCTTATCTGGAGAGGAATGATGGGCTTTATCTTTTTCCTTTTCTTTTTAGCCCCTTCCTCACCTTAACAAAACATTCCTTTTCTTAGCTGACTAGTCCAGCCTTGTTTCTTGGTGGAAAATACACAGATATACTTTGAATTGTATTTCAGTAGCTCTTCTTAGTTGTGATGGATGAATTTAAAAGGCTATATTTAAACAGTTTTCATTGATTGTTATCTTAGTACTTAACGTTACCCCACTGTTAGGAAACAAATAGCACTTCTAATTCCACAGGGTATGAAACAGTAACATAAATGCACTTGTTCTTTACCAATCTTCTGGGAAAAGCTCCCAGGGGAGTCAGTGTTAACGAAAGGTGTTGGCTGTGATTTATAATTTGCTAGTATGCCAAGACATCTATCTTACTCATGGAATTCATTCATTTTTAGGCCTCTAGGAATATGTATCCCAATATTCTCCATGAAAAAAAACCCAACAACTAAATAACACAAGATATGGTAATATCATTGTGTTAAGTGTCCTGTGTTCCTTTCTTTGAGTTTTGATGGAATAGAAAGAACTGCAGGCACAAGGTAGCATCCCCTTCCTTCCAAGGACCCACTTAGGAATACAGAAAAGAAATTGAATCCACCTCAGCGTCCCTTCCATACTTGGGGCAATTATATTATTGTATGGATTCCTTTTTCTACATCAGTTTAAAGCACTCTTAACTGAAACAAAATGGAAAGTAAGAAGGAAAATTCAGTTTTGTGCCTCTATGCACATATATGGATGAATGGACACGTGTGTGTACTGGATTTTATCTTTAAAAAATAGAACACTATGATTACCTTAAGCACTTGAACTCCCAATGTCCCCGAAAGGACTTACTGGGCCTCCTGTAATTGGTTTTTCTTTTTTTGTTAAAGGAATTAATTACTCCAGTAAAACTCAGTTCCCTGCGTTTTACCACAGTGGCAAGAGCTAAATGGAAAATGCTATCTGTGTCACTGGTTGTGGTCACTACTAACATAAATGACAGCTTACCAAAACACACTCAATTTTGCTTCTTAGCATTTATGTATTTTGATATCCTTTTAACATTATTTAATGATGTTTAGGCTTTGTCATACTTTTAATTTTGTACATGTATATTTGCTCTTTTTTTAAAAAAAGTAATAAATATGGAAGATTTAATTTAGTATTCCAAACATAACTCTTCCCTTGCAACAGCATCCAACAGAAAATCTGATGTTTGCTTTGTATAATAATGTGTTTAGCTTTAGTACTACTTAGCAATATTCTGTTGAGTTTTACATGGGAAGCCAGGGTGTACTAAATACTGCAAAGACCTTATATTGAAAGTATTTGTATTTGTATATGGTTTCTTTGATAGTATCTCATGGCTGGCTTTTTTTTTTCTTTGAGTAGCAAAGCTGTACCAAGATTTCTTTGTTGGCATAATTAATTGAAAAGCATAGGCTGTTATTTTAGACAGCTTAGCACAACAGAAGAGTTGGACCATAAATAACATCTTTTTCCATTAAGTGTACCTGAATGTTTGAAAGGGTTCTAAAAATGGGCTTGATTTGCCAGTGCTAGTGCCAAGAAGATGTCTCCTTTTTTCCTGGTCATACCTTTTTTAATGCACCTTTAGAATGTGAGGTTATGGAAAAGGTGAGAGTGTGTAAGTGTGTACACTTGCATCCAAACTATTCAGTACACTGTTTTTGAGTGACTTGAGGGTCACTCTCAAATTTGTAGTCGGTGGCATAAATTTTGTTGTTGTTTTTCCTTTTTACAAAGAAATGAACAAGGCAAAACCGCTAGGTTCCAGCATTTCCTCTATTCTTTTCTGCTTTACCTCATGTAATTATTTTGAAGGAGGATACAATTTGTGTTTGTTGGCACAAAGATCACATCTTAATCAGTTGTGGTTGAAGGTGAAATACTAAGGACCCTTCCCAGGACAATGTGAAGTAGGATGCAATGGAATAGACTTGGTCCAGTTTCAGGGAGCAGAAGATCTGGTTGTCAAGGTTGACTTACAGTCAGAGTTGATTAGTGTGAGGATAAATATTCATTCTTGGCACTGATGCCAGTGCAGCTGTGCAAAGCAGAAAAGTGAACTTTGTGGCTCTATCAATTCGAGAAGAATAGAGTTACAGGGGGAGGAGGGTTTTTTTAAAGCATATTGTCAATTTATCTTGAATATACATATAAGTTTTTTAAGGAAATGATCAGGTTTGAGTTATAAAGCTGAATTCCAAGATCATTTTTATGAGGGTTGGTGTGTGTACCTCTTCCCCCAATCTCTTCACCCTCATCTTCATAGAGAAAGAAATTATCACAGTGTGCCCATAAATACTGACCACAGCTAAAGCTACTCAGGAATTGGAACATCAAGCATTCTAACCACCCCGAGGACTGTGACAGAGTGGTTGAGTGTTCAGTTTTTAGTCCTGGTGGACAGAGTCGTTTCTTGCTCTGTGTTTAGACCACAGTCAAACTTGTTTGCAGATACCCTGGTCTATAGTTTGCATAACAGAAATTGCTCTCTGTAAAGTAATATAATCTCTATGCTGCCCAGCAGAGGTTGGTTATCTTTAAAAAAAAAAAAACCCTTTCTTTGTTGCACTTTTAAAACTAGAGTGTTTCTGCCATGTATCATGTTCTAATGGGGTACAAAAACAAAATAATTCAAATGGAGTTAATTCTTACCACTTGAGAAGTGCTTAGCACTTACGTGTTTTCATTAGGGGTGTTAGCAAATGAATAGTATGAACAGATTTGCCTCCAGAGTAGGGTCTTGTCCAATTGAGTTACTTCTCATTCTGCTGGTAGATCTAAGGATCCCCCAGATACATAAGAACTGGGGATATGAAGAGATCAGGTGAGATACTTTCCTTTGTCATGACCACTCCAAAAAAAGGTCATTGATCTTTGTTTTTAAACAGTAACTAAAATGAAGCTCACTTTGGTTTTCAGGTAACATAGGAAGTAGACACATTTTTGCTGTAAATTGGCTGATATTGAAAAGATTCAAAATTTGTATATACTGAAACTTTGCGAGCAAACTTTATCTGGGAAGGTATGGGGTGGGAAGTAAAATAAGGCAGTGGGGATGATGTTTACCACAGGTACGAAGTAGTCACTTTAACATTGAGACCTCTGCCTCATTGAATTCAGGTTTTTTCATGTATGTACTTGAAACTCTTCAGATGCTTATTTTACAACTTTTTTTATTTATAAAGTAGAAAGCATTGTTTTGTGTACTTCATTGAGAATTGGTAGCCAGGTCTCTTACCCTCCTTAACTTTGGGTGAACTTATGGGTAGTGCAAACGGGATGTTCAGAGTTGATGGCTCTGTTTAATGGATGCACTTAGGAAGAGACTACTACATAAGACACCAGCAGCAATTTAGACTATTTCCTATGTTTGTTCTTTATATCCATCATTGTATCAATCCTGTCCAGCTTCCCCTCCCTTTTCCTTTAATGTTTCTGTGTAACAAAAATGTTTGCACTTATATTACACTCCTAAAATGCTGGATGTAGTCAGTTGTGTTTCAGAAACTTCTTTCCGTTTTCTATCATAGTCCATTACAGAGTGACAGACTTGGGTGCTTGTGATATGTTTGTGTTTAAAGGAAGGGGAAAAGAATTTTGCTGAACTTCAGTGGCCTCTATAACGGAGATCCTTAAAAATTATTCCCATGTAAACAAAAATAAGGTAAAATAATGTCTTAATTGCCAAAGCCATTCATTCAGTCTTTAATGTTTTCATGTGTTTTTTATTGAATAAATCTGTTCATCAGAGTGGGAGTGCCCACAATTTCTAAAGCTCCTGCTTGGAAAGACAGACTGTATTAGGGTCATTTTGGAGGATAGCTCAGGTGGCCTAGCATTGGACCTTTATAAGGAATTCTTAAGAGTTTAGAAATGGACTTGGATAATATTTACTTTCTGTCATTGATTTTGATCGATATGTGTAATTTGTAGTGTTATATTCATATAAAAATTATATTGCCACTGATAACCAAGATGATAATGATTACAACTGGCTAGTGATGAGATTTTTTTTGCCTAAGGGTATAAGCATATTTGGGATTGGTATGAGAATTTAAGTCCTTTTGTACCCATTTTGAATGATGTTGCACAATAAACACAGATACCTAAAATCTAGACTCCGTTTTCATTTCCATGTGATCTTCATCTGTAATAATGATCTTTGTAGATTTGTTTTCTCTAGATTTTATCAGTAACAAACTTTGTAGATTCTGTGAAATGTTCTTTTAATGGAATCACTTGAGTCTGTAATAGGAAACCATCAATATTCACTAAAATCAATCTCTTATGAGTTTCTGTGACTTGGATGGAAGCTTTTAACACTAACAAATTAGTGTTAATTTTCCCTGGGGATGTTCCACTGGGGCATTACTGTATTATGACATGACTTGATGTTGCCGCATTGACTTTGAGATTTACAATATTTTGAGAGTTTTGTTGTTTGGCCTATGTTCTGTTGCATAGTGTGAAACATGTAAAGCTTGGTCAAACTGTATATAGATAGCTTACTGTTGACTAGTGTATTTAGAATTGCCTGTAATATTTAATCTTCTTACTGAATTGAATGTGTGTGATGGTAGGAACATATAATTTTTGTACATTATATTTACTGAGATGTTGCTTTTTTTATTTTACAAATACTTTGGAATTCAGATGCTTTTTTGCTTCTGTGAGGATTAATTTGGAAAGGTTTTTAATGACATTCCACTGATTACAGATTTTGCTTGAGATTGATTTCAATAAATTGTTCTGAATGTTCCAAGTTAAGCATTTGACTTTGTCTTTACTATTAATTCCATGTTACAGTTTCAGTGGGCAGAAAAAAAGATGTTATGTGGCCCTGAATGTTCTGGCTATCCAGGCAAGATTTTGGTATGGCCCACAGCAATCCAGAAAAACTGTAAATTACTATAATTTCCAAAAAGGTGTTCAGGGGGGCTTGGAAAAGAATGCTTAAGTGGAATAAGAGTTAACGGTGGTTGTGAGACCTGGCATGACCAAGAGGCTGCGGAAGAGAACAAGGCAGCTAGAACAAGAGCATAGGGCCTCAAAAATCTCAGTGATGATGTCACCTAACCCTCCATTTCACAGATGACCCGCCCAGTCTCTCATGCTTCGGGGTGGGGCTATCCTATTCTCTCTCCCTTTAATCCACCACTAGTAGTGCTGGAACCCAGGAACCAAAGAACTCAGTGAGGAAGTGGAAAACCACCACGATGCCCCGCCCCCTGCCCCCACCGCGGGCTTAGAACCACAGGTCCTCTCGCCTCCTTTATCCCGCTAGTATAAGTGATGCTGTTGGCCCTGCCTGCCGTAACCCCAGGGAACCACCAGGGGGCGATCGCGCGCTGCGTGCTCCGCTGGGGTGGGGGCGGGGCCTGCGCCCGCCACGTCAGCGGCGGCGGCACCCCGGCTCGGTTCCATGGGGAAGGTGGCGGCGGCGGCGGTGGCTCTGGGGGCCGAAGTCGGCGTGCGGATCGTGCTCTTTGCCGCCTTCGTGTGAGCCGTAGTGCGCCCCGGGGCGGGGGCTGTGGGCGGAAGGCGACCTGGACGCGACCGTGCGGGGGAAGGGGGGGCGGAGGGATCCTCCCCCTTTGTCCCCCTCCTCATCCCGCCTCACTGGCTCGCTTTGGTGTCTCTTCACCCTCCCTTCCCTCCTCCAGGGTGATGGAGCTTCTCCCGCCCTTCCAGAGGCTCATCCAACCTGAAGAGATGTGGCTCTACCGCAACCCCTACGTGGAGAACGACCGCTTCCCCACCAAGCCTATGTTTGTGGGTCCCTCCCCGCCTAGGGGCCTCCCCCCAAGCCCGGCACATTCGCTAAGCGGCCGGGGGTGGGGGGCGGGGTCAGACGTCCCTCGAGCCCCTCCAGCTGCCCCCTCCCCGGCTACAGCCCCATGCTGGGGTGTGAGGGCCCGGCCCGGAACTTAGTGGACTATCTCCTTGGGAAGCGCCCAGAGGTGCTAGCATGCTTATCTGGGAGGGGAGCTCTGCCCCCGCAGCCCAGGTCACGCACCGGAGCGCTTCAGCTCTGCGATGTTCCCTTACAGTTGATCGTGTTTCTGTGTCCCCTCTCTCTGATCCTTCTGGTTAAGTGTCTTAAGAAAGCAGATGGAGCGGACACCAAGCAGGCATGCCTGGGTAAGGGCTGCTTCGGCAGCGTCAGTAGTGTGCAGGAGAGGGAGGGAAGGAGCGCCCGGAGGCAGTGCCCAGGCCTCTGGTCCAGCTGCTCAGGAAGTCTGACTAGAGAACCTCGCTTGGGTCTGCCCGGCTCAGGGGGCAGATGTCCTGATGCCAAACGTTTGTGGTAAGAGTGTACTACGCCCTTTACATACACCACCTCTGATCCTTGTTGGGGAACTAAAGCTCAGAGGTTAAATGATTGGCCCGAAATGACAAAACGAGTGGAACCGAGGTTTTTCGACCGAAAATCCAAATGGTTTTCCATATGCTATACATACCACAGATAGAAGGCTTATTTGGGAGCACTGTCTCCAAGATGTACAGGGTCTCCTAAACTCCGTGTCCCCCTCCCCCCATTCTTAGGAAAAACGGTTTCCACAGATGGTTGTTACTTTTTGAGGTTTCTGGCTATTGTGAAAGCTCATATTTTGCTGAAACACTAATCACACATTTCCCCGAGGGCAGGCACCACAAAGGTGAACTTTTCCTTTTGCAGCTGCCAGCCTTGCCCTTGCTTTAAATGGAGTCTTCACCAATACAATAAAGCTGATCGTGGGAAGGTAAGGGGTCAGATTCACCTGGACCTTTTATTGGACACAACTGTTGGTGGCATTCAACCACTTCTCAAATCAATTAAGCTATGAATTTATGTATGTTACTTCAGTCTGTCCACATTTTCTCTCTTTTCTTCTATGGTTTTCCCCACACCTTTTTTCTTTCTTTCCACTGTGTACTTTAGACCCACCAGTGGCACTGGTTGGCCCTGATGACAGATTTCCTTTTCTTCATCAGGGGGTGGCTGATATGCTATCAAGGCATGTTGTGTGTTTGATATAAAGATGAATTCATCAGGAAGATTTTGCATTTTCAGTAATAATGATGCTCTACCTTGTTCCATCTAAACTCCCTTACCTACTCCTTACAAATGACAGCTTTTGTTTAAAAGACAGCTTACCTAGGTCATTGGTGTTCCCGTGAAATAGATCAAAGTTTAATCACTGGTCTACAGGGCAGTGAACTTCAAACCAATTCTCTAACTGATAACCAGTCTCAAGTAGCCCACAGATCTTCTATTCCTTCTAGGCCTCGCCCTGATTTCTTCTATCGTTGCTTCCCAGATGGGCAAGCCAATTCTGAACTGATCTGCACAGGAGATGAGGAAGTGGTCACCGAGGGCCGGAAGAGCTTCCCCAGTGGGCATTCTTCTTGTATGACCATCAAGTGAATTCTTTTCTTATTTTATGTTTGTAATTGGAATACTAAGAAATTGGCATCATTGAAGAGTAGGTAGTAGCTAGTGACTTTTTTTTATTTGTACTCTAATACTGGACACCTTAACTTTTCACCTTAGAATTTTACTACTGGGGCAGCTAGGTGGCGCAGTAGATAGAGCACTGGCCCTGGATTCAGGAGGACCTGAGTTCAAATGTGGCCTCGGACACTTACTACCTGTGTGATCCTGGCTGGGCAAGTCACTTAACACCAATTGCCTCACCAAAAAAAAACAACAACAACAACAACAAAAACTTTACTACTTTGAGCCCCCCACAAACTTGAGAATAAGAATTGAAAGTAGGAAGCATTATCAATGAGTTAGCTCACCAGTTCCCATCAAGATATTCCTGAGGTTGTATGCATTAAATAGTAGAATCATCATGCATTTGCAAATAATTTATCATTTTCCTGAATTGACTTACACGTTTCTTAGGCAGTCATAAAGTTAGTGTTATTACTACCTTTGAGATTATTTATTTATATTTTATTGCTTCCTTTTCCCCAGCCCCTGTTGGCCTTGTATAGTATGAAAGAGGAAGATACATAGACAGTGAAATGGACAGTGAGGGCCAATAGCACCTTTTTGAGGTTGCAAATGATTCCTGGGTTACAGTCTAAAGAATAATGAATTAGCTTCCAACAAAAAAGCACTCATGTATTGGCTTTCTCTGTTTCAGTTGCATTTGCTGGACTGGCCTTCACCTCCTTCTACCTAGCAGGGAAGTTACACTGCTTCACTCCAGAAGGCCGTGGAAAATCCTGGCGGCTCTGTGCCTTCCTATCACCTCTCCTCTTTGCAGCCATCATTGCTCTTTCCCGAACCTGTGATTACAAACACCATTGGCAAGGTAAGGTCTTGGGGATAATGTGTATCCTTCTCTAAGAAGCAAAAAGAAAGGGACTTGATTAGGAATTTTCCAGTTTTACTCCTTGAAACCTACATATGGAGGAGACAAAGTTGCCAAAACTAAAATGATCCTACAAGTTAACTTTACACAGATTTGAAATCAGGGATGGTTAAAGATCACCAATGATAACAGGAGACTTGTACAGAAAAGGAAATGGTCTCCAAGAGGCAATTAATCCCTAAGTGGTAACATGTTCAGTAGAAAGTACCCCTGGACTTTAACATGGGGGTAGAAGGTTCAAGCTCTAATTCTTAACTATGGTCATGGGCAATGTACTTCACCTCAGAACCTGCCAGTTTTCATCATTTGTAAAATACAAATAATACTTTCACTGTCTAGATCGAGATGATAGAAAGTGCTTTGAAAACATAGGTGAAATCTTAGTTATAAACTTTAAGAATTCAAACTGGGGCAGCTAGATGATGCAGTGGATAGAGCACCGGCCCTGGATTCAGGAGTACCTGAGTTCGAATCTGGCCTCAGACACTTAACACTTACTAGCTGTGTGACCCTGGGCAAGTCACTTAATCCCAATTGCCTTACAAAAAAAAAAAAAAAAGAATTCATACTAATAGACTTGGCCCTTCTCAGCAATACAATGATCCAAGACAATTCCAAAGGATTCATGATGGAAAATACTCTCCACAGCCAGAAAAAAGAACTGGATTCTGAATGCAGATTGAACTAGACTATTTGTACTTTTCAAATTTTTTTTTCTTTCTTGAGGCTTTTCCCTTTTGTTCTGATTCTTCTTTCACAATATGACTTATGTGGAAGTATGTTCAATGTAATTGTACATATATAACATATCAGATTGCTTGCCATCTTGAGGAGAGGGGAGGGAGAAAACTTGAGAAATCTAAATGTCATTACCTAGTTCAGAGAAGCCCTAAAAAGACAATATGGCAAAGGTAGTAGAGTTCTCTTTAATTGGGCATTCAGTTGATGTGCTGTAACTCTTAGTTGGGAGAGACAGAGATTCTTTGTTTGTTTTTTTTCCCTTGTTTAGATGTGCTTGTTGGATCCATGATTGGCCTGAGTTTTGCCTACCTCTGCTACAGGCAGTATTATCCTTCCCTGACTGATGTTGAATGCCATAAGCCATTCCACTGTAAACGTTATTTTTCCCCATTATAGACTTGATGTTTAGAAACCGCCTACCTCACATAAGAACAATAAGAGCACTCCTTCCTGTCTTTGACCTATCCTCGGAAGACATGGGTTTCAGGCCCTTCTTTTTACCTCATAAATGCCACAAGTGAAGACGTGGGCAAAACCAAACCCTTTGTCTTCCTACCTGGATATATCTGTAACAGTGCTTTTCTACTACTGTAAAATAGACAATGTTGTTGGGGAAGACCTTTTGAAATTGAGAAGAATCAAGTTCATTGTGATAAAGGTGTTTTTTTATGAAATGGTGCCCAAGAGACAAATAAAAAATATGGTTAAAACCTAAGAAATCTAGACTAAAGAGTGATGTCCTCATGAAATTATTGCAAGTTTGAATTATAAAACTTTTTTAAAAGCCAGTGGTAAATACTTTAGGTTACTCAGATGGTTGTCAGCCAGCCTCTATGTTAGGCCTCCTGACTATTAGCTTCACTAGGGCAGACTGGGTGAGAATATTTTCAGTCAGTCAATATACACTTATTAAGCACCTGCTATGTGCTAGGCACTGTGCTAAGCACTGTTACCACTTCAAGACTTGGTTCTTGTGACCTTCCTGTATAGTTTAATGTACCTGCTTTAACTTGAAACAGAAAAACAGAATGCCCGTGTTATATATAACTGGGGTTGAAATATAAAAAAACAAGACCCTTTATAGCCTAGAGTCCCCAAAAAGGGTAGAATCAAGCTCATCTGCCCATTTTTCAGGTCATTGTTACCTGAATACTTGAATAGAAAATGGCCAAATATCATTTAGATCACTGTTCTTTCTACATTAAGGTCTTCAGAGTTTTCATATGAAGATTTTTAGTGCTGAAGACATAATTTGTTGTACAAATATAAAGGTTTGAAGAAACTTAAATTGTATTGGAGTTTTAATGAATTTAAAGCATGACTCCACCACCTTAACTTTGGGCTATACCCATCTACCTTTCTTTCCCATGAGGGACCAAACAGTGATAATTGAAGCCAAAACAAAACTATACATTGTACCAGCTTGGCCATTTCATTTATTTGTTCCTCAAAAAGGGCAGTGGATTTGGAGTCAGAGGACCTGGGTTCAAATACCACCCCATCTTATTTCAGGCAACTTACTTAGCCCTCCACAGGACTCAGTTTCTTCATTTGTAAAATCAAGGAATTGGACTACATGACCTCTAAAGTTCCTTCCAGCTTACTGTGTAATTTTGTGTTTCTGCCTAGTGAAAGCGTGAGGAGGGCGGCAAAGGGAAAAGGGAGGTCATGGGAATTTCTTGTTAGCAAAAACATTTTTAACACTGAAGGGAAAGAAGTTGCTCATCAGTTTTCAGGTAACTTTATAGATGCACTTTGCTTCCTTTTCCCTTTCCCCATCAGGGATATAGTTAAATGAACCATGTAAGCTATTCTTTCTGAACTCATTTTATAGGACCCTCAAATATGTATTTCTTCCTGTTTATGTTTCTTAAAAGTATGTCTGTGCATTTTCTTACCAGAAAATGCCATTTTCAATCTCTCTGTGCCTCCAAGAAACATGATTTTATATCAATAAAAAAAAACAAACAAACACCCGTGCTAGTTTTGCTAAAGTTGTTGTTCTTGGACCTCAAGAACCTATCAAGAGATAGGACTGGTGGCAGTTATCTGTGCAAACTGCTTATGTTTAATTCAAGTATTTGATTTTGCTCTTAAGATTGCCTGACACCTCACAGGTATGAGTGAATATGAAGGAATATCTTTAAAAAAATAAAATTAAGGGGTAAGAGAGGATTGCACTGGGAGAAAGGGAAAGGAAGAAGTGGAATAGGGTTAAGTATCTCACTTAAAAGAGCAAGAAAAAGCTTATCCAGTGGAGTGGTAGGTGGGGGAGGTACTGGGGAGTGAGTGAACCTTACTCTCATCAGAATTGGCATAAAGAGGGCATAACATACACATTCAATTGGGTATAGTAATCTATCTTACCCTGCAGAAAAGTAGGAGGGGAAAGGGGGATGGGGGGAGTGATAGAAGGGAGGGCAGATTGGGGGAGGAGGCAGTCAGAAGGAAAACACCTTTGAGGAGGGAAAGGGTAAAAGGAGATAAGGAATAGAGTAAATAGCATGGGGAAGGGAGTAGGATGGAGAGAAATTGAGTTAGTAATAGTAACTGTGAAATGATGAGCAGGATGCTCAGAAAAACCTGGAAAGATTTACATGAGCTGATGGAAAACGAGAAGTACCATATACAAAGTAATAGCAATATTATATGATGATGAGCTGTGAATGACTTGGCTATTCCCAGCAATGCAATGATCCAAGACAATTCTGAAGGACTTAGGAAAAATGCAGTCCATCTCCAGAGAAAGACTTACGGTGTCTGAATACAGATTGAAGTATATTTTTGGTTTTTCTTAAGTGTTTTTGGTCTGTTTTCTTTCACAACCTGACTAATGTAGAAATGCTTTGCATGAGGGTGAGAGTTGCAGGGATTTGGAGCTACTCTTCCCTGTGATAAAAAGGACAGCAGAAAAGATCATACCCACTTTTGTTGGAGTCCCAGGAAACCATCCTGCCCATCTCTCCAGATGGGTGAGAGGTTTTCTGGTCTTGGGTAATATGAGTTGTGTCCAAACATGGGAAGTAACCGAGAACAACTCAGTAGATTTTTCATCCCTGATCCTCCCCTGAGCCGACCTATGGTGGTATTGTGGTGGAAGATCAGCCTTACCCCCTAACTGGGCTGGGACTTGTGGGTTGGTGCGGCTGGCCACCCTCTTTACCATGGCATCTGAGCATTTCTCCAAATCTGAGTCTAAATCAAGAAAGAAACACAGCCCAGAGGGGTAAAAAGGGTCATCGGATGCTCTAATCTGCCTAGATAGCATAGGATTCACAGATTTAGACCAAAAGGCAGAGGAAATATTCAATAAATGGAATGAGAGGAGCCAAATAGTCAAAAATAAAGAGGAGGGATTGTGAGAAATGGGTAATTGTCTCCTCTCAATGTGGATATAACAGTCAGTCATACTCCCCTGACCTGTTTGTAGGACAAAGGTCTCAGATCCCCTCCTCCCCCTCAGGTTAGCAAGGTCACATGGTTCAAGGAGCCCTGGTCTCAATTAGGTCTTCTCCAGAGTTGTGTCCATATAAGGAATTATAAGGTCCACTCCTGAGTTATGCCCATACAAGGAAGAGGGGTGGGAATACTGCGTTCCGATTAGCTAGTTTGTAGGTTGTAACCCTGACCAGTGAAAGGTCCATTTGCGTTAGGGACTAGGGTATAAAACGGCCTGCGAGCCCCCTTTCGGGGCACCCACTAGCTGCACACTAGTGTGCCTCCTTCTTATGAGAAGAAAATAAAGCCTTTGTCACCTCAAGAAAAAAAAAAAAAGAAATGTTTTGCATGACTACACATGTATAACTTAAGTTAAATTGCTCGCATTCTTGGGGGGGAGGAGGGAGGAAGAGAATTTGGAACACAAAGTTTTTTAAATGGACGTTAAAATTATTTTTACATGTAATTGGGAGGGAAAATAAAATTCTAAATAAATGGAAAAAAAAAGATTGCCTGCCACCTTTCCCCCTTTTTTTTTTTTTTAATTTGTGGGGCAATGAGGGTTAAGTGGCCCAGGGTCACACACCTAGTAAGTGTCAAGTGTCTGAGGCCGAATTTGAACTCAGCTCCTACTGAATCCTGGGCCAGTGCTTTATCCACTGTGCCACCTAGCTGCCCCCCATTTTTTAATTTAAAAAAAGGGGTATTCTGTATAGGGAACAAAACTAACTATATCTTGGTTGCTTTGCTGAATTTTTTTTCTACTCTTCTATTCATTATAAGGGTTGAAGAGGGAAACGGGGAGAGAGACATTAGGAAATATAGGCAGTTATAAAATAAGGTGTCAACACAAACTGCTTAAATTGCCTTAAATTATAGAACAGGAGTTCTTAAGCTGAGGTCTGTGGATAGATTTCAGAGGATCTGAATTTAGGTGGGGGGAAAAAATCACTTCTTTATTTTTCCTTAACCTCTAGCAACTATTTAAAACCATTATTTTGAGAAGGGTTACAAAAGCTTCACCAGATTGTCCAAGGTGTCATGACACTAAAAAGGTAAAATGTCTCGGCTTAGTGTCTATATTCACAACTAGTGTGACTGGGACTGCAAAACAAACCAAGCAATTGAGTAAAAAAAAAAATCAAAAACAGTTTTTTTATTAAGACCAAAATACTTAGTGACTGAAATTTTTATTTTTCATTTTATTGTTCCAGTGTCACATAGACTTAACCACAGATAAATGGTAGTCAGTGTCCTCTGTTAATGTGATTAAGGCTCTTTGAAGGCAATAACCTTTTCACTGTCAAGGGGAATGTAAGACAGGGGCTGTCTCAAATTTTTGTTCTGGAAACCCACAACCTTAGCAGATAGACACCTCTTTAGAAAGCCTAGCTAAGTACTTAGTCTTTTCTGATAATGCCACTATAGATACTGAAAATAGAAGTATTCAAATATCAGCTGGTGCCAATATTTTGTGATGTTTAAAATCTAAATGTGTGGTCACCTTAAATTAGAAGCTTTAGCACTGGTCTTTGCGCATTAAGCATTTATTAAAGCATACTAGGTATTAGAAAAAAAGATAACATGTGGAGTTCAGAAAGTTAAGAAAAGGCTATCTAGGGGGCAGCTAGGTGGTGCAGTGGTGGATTCAGGAGGACCTGAGTTCAAATCCAGCCTCAGACACTTGACACTTACTAGTTGTGTGACCCTGGGCAAATCACTTAACCCCCATTGCCCCACAAAAACAAACAAACAAAAAAGAAAAGGCCTATCTTGCCTAGAGTTCCAGCCTGGTCTGGTTTTTCCTCAAGTCCTCTACCACGAGCCTGCTTCAAACATGAACTGCTCCACAAAATGAGTGTGGAAGCTTTTAATAGGTCCAGAGCAGAGGCAGTCCTTACACACTGCTTCAAACTGATTAGTTAGCGTCATCCAAATCCATTGGTTCACTGCACTTGAAGGTGGCCTCCAGTTGAGTTCAAAGTCTTTAGCTTTTGCTAACAATACCTTCTTAAGGGCCAGCCAGGTGTGGTTACAATCTAATTAACTTGAAGTAGGCTAATCAGCAAAGTCAATCTCACTTAATTCTATCAGTTCTAAATTAATCTCAGGTGGGGTCTTTGGGTATCTGCCAAATCTCATTATTTTCTCACAATTTCTAAGTACAGCCAGTTTTCAAACTGACAGTGAATTGTTACTAGAAAAGGTTATTTGATAAAGGCTATTTTCTCTGAAAAAAGGTTTAAATTGGGTGTTGTATTCCTAATGCCAATTTTTAAGAGATATGGCCGTGGTTGCTTATATTTAAATAAGCCAAGAAATATTGATACACTGTATAGTATAAAACTTCCTAATGCATATGTAAGGCAGCACAATAACAAACTACTGTGTAAACTGGAAAATATAACACACTGGAGCAGAGTTCAGATGGACAAGAGGTTTAAGCTGTTTCCTCTGAATGGCTCCAAGTTTACATTACCTTTATTAAAGTTTATATTAAATATCTTATTTTTTCTGGCATAAATGAGTAATATACTTTAAAAATACTGTTTCACCAAGAAAAACATCAGTCTCCCCCTAATTCTGCCCTATTTTTTTTGCAGATGTGAGCAAAGTGGTGCACTTTTGTAGAAAACTTAAGTAAATGTCCTTTTTGATTGAAAATTGTCTACAATTAATAATAAATAGTCCATATTTGGTATTTTTGAGGATTCTTAGTCCTGAGATTAAAAATACAATTTATACACTGAGGATGTAGAAGCTTTGTTTATTGAAAAGCAGAGTAAACCCAGTAAAATAAGCAGCTAGATCTGTGAGTAAGGTTTTATTTCCGAATTCAACGAAGAATTGTATAGAGGTTCACATTATAAAAAACAAACATTTCAAAAGTGCCCCATATTGAAAAGCCAATCAGAACTGTTAGTGGTTCCATGCAGCAAACAGTTGCTTTTGCTAAAATGGGCAGTGCTAATTCTATTGCCAGGAATATGTTTAAAATGTCACTGCACTGGGAAGGATTTCAGAACAGACTAAGTAAGCTTTTCAAGATTGGTCAAGAGATTGCACATGATGCATTTTAAGTAGTGCAAGTAATATACAAATAAAAGTTAAGTCAAAGGCTGACATCCAACAAATACACACCATACATACCATGATACATCACGGGTGGGAAAAAGACAAAGCTCTTACAAACAAACATTTCTCCCCACTAATATTCCCCACTTTTAGTGCAGAGAGTGGTTAAATCTCAGCTACCTTCTTTATACCCTTTTCATCTTTGGTTACAAGGGAGCAACATTTCTTGTCATTTGGTTCATCAACTGACCTGATGCAGGCTGCATCAGAAGCATCAGCTGTTCAATGCATAGCTCAGATGCTTCCTGGGGCTTTTACCAACATTTAATTCACGCTCATCACATTTTACATAATAAACATAATAGACAATATCCCATGTAACAATATTTTCTATTGGTCAGTATTTGCTTGCAATCAGGGGGACAAGAAGAGGCCAGGTTCTGTCTTATTCTCTTCAGTCATTGAGATGAGTGTAGGACAGCCCTTTGCCAGGGAGCTTCCCTGCCTCCTAGCATTTCTCTGTAAAGGCCACTGCTATCCTGAAAATATACTGTGAGATGATTCTAGCCTTAGTACAGTGATATAATAAATTAATTTTTAAATGAAGCCTTCCTGCTTCTAGTGCTCTAAAAGTGGAGGGTGACAGTCTTCAAAAGAGTAAAGACTGTAGTGAAACTTGTAATAGTTTCACTCCCACACAGGTTAGCAATACCCAAGCCATGAAGAGAAAGACATTCACAACTTTGCAAATACCTTAAAAAAAAAAAGTGACTCACTGGCAATGGTCCTATCATATAAATTCACTTGCCCCACCACAAGTGCCAGGCCATTCCAGGCTCAGCTGGCAGTGTGTATATACTACCATGGCTATCATTTTGGCCCCCCTGGAGGCCAGGATGAGTGACATGAATGCTGCCCCAAAGCACCTGCTCAGCCTATATAGCCTGCCAAGAGCCCTTCTAATAAGCACTCAGGAGAGTGGAGCTACAACAAAGTGGCAGTTTACAAATAGCATCCTAACCATGCTTGCAGAAGGCAAACAATACCACCCTCACCCACGTGGGTTTGGCAAGAGATTTTACAAAGGTTCCGTTTCATTGAAATGGTTCCACTAGCAGACTTCCTGTTTTATTTTTAGTACATGTGGCCTAATAGAACTCATCAATCTGCAGTGTGTTTGTGCATTCTCAAAGAAAGGAAGTGATTTAGGTTTTTTTTAACCTCACCCTCCATATATATACCTGTATACTGGGCTTCCCAGCATGAGGTACAGTATGGGAAAAAAGTTTCTAAGACAGAGGTATCAAACAGGCCTGAAGAACACCATAGGAAGGCCTGGGCCAGCTTAGCATGTAATAGGGAAACATTTAACAGAATAAATAAAAAGACAATACAATACAATATAATGTGAATTTGTGGTTTTCTAAGTCAATATGAGTGGCAGGGATCTCTTTCTATTTGAGTCTGAAACTACTGTTCTAAGATATTTGATGTCTTTGGATGTAAGTACCTGATTTAACACTAGTTCAGAAGACCCTTTCCTTGGTGTAGTTTTGGCCTATTCCATGACAATGCCACTCAGACTTATGGTGCATATGCACTATAACTCTGAATACAAGTTATCTCATTACTACCCAGCTGTTAAGTTCAAGTCACAAACAACAAGGGGTTTTTCCAAATAGTTCAAGAGGAAGTTCTCTATTTACTCAAACCCAATATGTACAGGTCTATTTTGCAGCCTACATAATGCTGAGAGAAGATACTGTGAAGTAAAGATGCCCTTACCACTGGCTATGGTGAAAAGATAATCATTTTCACATGAAACCAGTGATAAAAACATATACAACATTTCCAGAAGAAGTTGATTCCTCCTCATGGCAGGCAGGGGGCAGGGGCAAGAGACAGGCCATGTTCAAGACGGTGGCAGTGGCAACAGAAAAGGTGAGTTTTCTAGAGAAGCAATCTTCAGTGTTCATCTAAAGAAGGGAAGGAAAAGAGAGGTCACTGCATAGTAGTAATTAGCAGAAACAGGGTGCACATAATACCCAACAGAGATTTTCTAGTTAGGAATCTGAACCCACAAATTTCTGTACTGGCTCCAAAGTGTTGTAAACTATGAAATCCCAAGTCAAGATTCTAAAAATGACATTTCAACAAAATCACTAATACAATACATAGATTGTTTTTGGTTTTTTGCGGGGCAATGGGAGTTAAGTGACTTGCCCAGGTCACGTGTCAACTGTCTGAGGCCGAATTTGAACTCAGGTCTTCCTGAATCCAGGGCTGGTGCTTTATCCACTGCGCCACCTAGCTGCCCCCATAGATTGTTTTTGACCAAATAGTCCCTCTGAAAATAATGAATAGCCTAGATTTTGGTGATGGAGGTGGCAGCAGAGTACAGTTACAGCTACTTAATACTCTGGAGTTTCTTTTTTTGTTTGTTTTTGGTAGGGCAATGAGGGTTAAGTGACTTGCCCAGGGTCACACAGCTAGTAAGTGTCAAGTGTCTGAGGCCGGATTTGAACTCAGGTACTCCTGACTCCAGGGCCGGTGCTCTATCCATTGCGCCACCTAGCTGCCCCTCCTAGTTCTTTATATAAGAAACTCCAGCAGCTAGATGGCGCAGTGGTAAAGCGCCGGCCCTGGAGTCAGGAGTACCTGAGTTCAAATCCGGCCTCAGACACTTAACACTTACTAGCTGTGTGACCCTGGGCAAGTCACTTCACCCCAATTGCCTCACTTAAAAAAAACCAAAAAACTAGGAGACAAATGAAAGCTTACGTTAAGCAGCCACGGATAAGGTAGAGATGGTGTTTTTCATTGGATAGGCTGATCCAAGAAGATTCCCTGGGTTTGGTAGATTTCTTTAAGGACCAATAAAACGGTATCCTCTGATTCCCTATAGAAGTAAGCAATAATATCCACACCATTAAAGATAATTCATAAAAAATGTCAGACCTTAGTTTCTAGAGATAATGGTATAAATAGACCTGGACATATTTCTTATGGTTCAGGTTGCCATCTATTACAAAATAATTCTAATCTTGTGTCTGATAATGTCTTAAATGGTGACTTTTAAAAAATATATTTTTCTAATGTAGCTAGATAAAACACCTTCTAAACTAACTTAATGAAGCTGCATTTCTAATATAAAAAATTTCACTAAACATTTATGCAGTGCTTGATGTGTGCAGAGTCCTATACTGGGATATTAAAAGGTTTGGGAAAGGTCTAATCCTTGTCCTCTTGAAGCTTTGTCTAGTTGCTACTACTACAAATTCTTCCATCAATGTTTATCTACTTTTCCATAATAGTAACGGATTTTCTTTAGTTCATCCAAACCCTCACTAATCCTTCTTGTGACCATCAAATAGCAGACATTTTATTTACATATATAGAATACATATACATAATAATAAAATATATATACATATGAGTGAAGCTAAATTATCAATTCAGGCAACTGAACCTATGACCCTGGTATCATTAACCCGATGCTCTAATCAAGTAAGCATATATATTAGAAGTGAAAAGAAATGATTTTTAATATCATTTTAAAACAACCTAGCCTGAATGAGGAAAAATTGGTTCAGTCATATAAGTAGCAACTATCCAGTTCTTCTGTAATAAACTCACATTGCCTAGGAAACCCTTTATTTCATTGTGTAGACAATAAACTATGCAAACAAGGACAAGAAAGCCCTTGGTTTACCAATAGCAGAGATGGCTTTGCAGTGCGAATAAATATTCGTTAAAGCTTTCAATAGGTTTCTCCTGTAATACATAGTCTATGCGTTGGCCCCCATTCAGCATTCCAACATTGATAGAAGGAGTTTCTTCTTTATCTGCCACAGGTGAGTCTCCTGCTTGAACATCTAGATGTCAGGAACCAAGGTAAAAGCAATCAAATTTTTATCTTTCTTTTCTTACTCTAAACTCCCAATTTACTATTAAATTGTTGTCCCCTGTACAGAGGAATAGCATGCTTTTCTCAATCCCTCCCTTAAGACTTCTCCGTTCCTGCTGGTTTCATTTAAATCAGAAGTCACCAGCCTACAGCCTGTCACCTATTTTTATCTTAGCTCATAAGCTAAGAATGTTGGCTTCTGTGTTGTTTTTTTAATGTTCATTTAACAAAATGCAAAAAAATCCTGTGGGCCACATAAAAACAGTTGATGGGCCCTTGGCACGTGGGCCATAATTTGCTGACCCCTGATTTAAAGCACTTGCATTCTTTCCACTCCAGCTACTTCACTGGCTCTGTTTTTTGACAGTGATCTTTTATTTCACGAAATAAATCTGAACACTGCCAAAGCTCAGTGAGAAAGGAAATGCTAAAGCCAAAGGGCTGTGGGATTAACAAGCAGTAGACAAGTACCTAGACTATCCCAGATTTAGCCTAAGGAACCAGAGTGTAAAACCAGAGGAACAGAGGTAGTGTAAACTATCTAATGAGTCCCAAAGAAACTCTCCTTTGAAGGAGAAACAAGTGCTTTCATAAGACTTTCCAGGCAAGAAACAGTTGGGATTTTATTCACTACTGTTTCCATAACTTGTGGCCTTCAAGGCCTACAGAAGCCACCAAACAGGAATGAAAAAAAAAAAAGCCCAATGCCTGTGGGTAACAGAAGGATTCCCCAGTCTAATACAGAAACCAATTATACAGCTTCACCAACCACTAGGCTTCTCTGGAATGGGTTCAGGTTCAGGCTCAGTTTCATCTGCAGCAGCTGCTTCTGTGGCCTGAAGGGCTGGGTATGGAGTTCTGGTAAAAGACTTCCAGGCCATTCGTAGGGAACTCAGCACATTGTTCTTTAAGTCCATGCTCATCCGGGTCAAGCCTTCTCTCAGTTCTAAAACACACATTGGTAAAAAGAATTATAACAAGTTGAGTATTCAGTGCAAAAGCAAAGAGAACAGGCCAGAAGCCATGACCATTGTCATGGTCCAAACCACCAGTTCTAGACCTGTCGGATTCTTAACTCGGCCTTACCCAAATGCATCCTTTTCCTGCCTTTATGATGCGGGATCAACATAGGCTCAAATTCCACTCCTGGAACCACCATTGGCTCAATCCTATATGCCACAGGGTCAAACTGCATAGAAAAGCAATAGCTAGACTTACTTCTGCCAGAGAAAGACAAGAAGAGACAAGCAGTCACAAGCTCACTACAGAAAGGTAAAAAAAGAGAAATTATGTCTTTTCCAAGCCAGTAATTTCAGTACAACAATGTAGGAAAGAAACAAACAAAACAAACAAGCAATTATCATACACACAGTTTGCTAGTTGCCTCTACTACTAAAGAGTTCCAACTGGGTTCCAACTTACCATTTCAACCTTATTATATATTTACACCCTATTCACATATTCCATTGTTTAGACAAATTGGCCTTCTAGCTGTTCCTCCCATATGACAATCTCCATTCTTAAAATTCCTAGTTTCCTTCAGAACTCAATTTAAATGCCACCTTAATGTGAATGATACCTGTTTTCCTTTAACTCTCCTCACTCCAAATTACCTTGGGTTTATTTTGCATATATTTAAGTACATGTTGGTTCTCCAATAGAATATAAGCTCCTTGAAGGCAGAGAGATTTTAGTCTCTGTATCCCAAGTACCTGACACATAGCAGGTGACAACTATAAAGTGACTGGTGATCAACTGAGGTAAAGCCATAATCACAGAGTACTTACAGGGTGATAAATATTGAAGAAACCTTTGCATGTTGGAAGTTTGTAGTTGGGATCAATTCTTTTCAGTCCTCGGACAGTAAGGAACATTCCAATAGGAGATCCAAAGGCAAAAAAGATGTCTGGTTTATAAATCAGTCTAGGGTATTTCACAGAAGCCTAAAGAAGTAGGGAAAGGAGGGAAAACACCACTTGCAAATTATGTCTTTGTTTCTAGAACACACATTATTCAAAATGCCCCCCAAAAAGAAATTTATTGTTACCTGACCAATGCTAATATCCAAATACTCATCATTTCCAGCACCATCAGTACTATTACAATCTTTGATTTTTTCTGAAAGTACAGGTAAATTCCCTCCAAAAACTGGCTGCTGATTCTGTTTGTTAATACCCTGAGAAATTTAAAACAAACAAAAAAACCCAAATAAACTCAAATTCCTTAGAGGTGTCTTACAAGACAATCAGCTAAAGGATTAAACAATTTATTTTTTACTTTTAAAAGGCAATGGAGGGGGGCGGCTAGGTGGCTCAGTGGATAAAGCAACAGCCCCGGATTCAGGAGTACCTGAGTTCAAACCCAGCCTCAGACACTTGACACTTACTAGCTGTGTGACCCTGGGCAAGTCACTTAACCCTCATTGCCCAGCAGAAAAAAAAAAAAGGCAATGGAGCAGGGCAGCTAGGTGGCACAGTGGATAAAGCAACAGCCCCGGATTCAGGAGTACCTGAGTTCAAACCCAGCCTCAGACACTTGACACTTACTAGCTGTGTGACCCTGGGCAAGTCACTTAACCCTCATTGCCTCGCAAAAAAAAAAAAATCATCTTTGGGGGCAGCTAGGTGAACACTTACTAGCTGTGTGATCCTGGGCAAGTCACTTAACCCCAATTGCCTCACCAAAAAAAAAAAAAAAGGCAATGGAGCAAGAAGGAAAATACTTTTGAAATGGTGGCCAGTAAAGCCAAAAGAAGGAAAAGACAGGGTTAGCTAGGTGGTACAGTGGATAGAGCACCAGCCCTGGAGTCAGGAGTACCTGAGTTCAAATCCGGCCTCAGAAACTTAACACTTACTAGCTGTGTGACCCTGGGCAAGTCACTTAACCCCAATAGCCCCACAAAAAAAAAAAAAAAAAAAAGGAAAAGACACTTAGAAAACAAGAGGGGACAACAGCTGCCTGACAGCAATGCTGAAATATTTCTATACACTCTCCAAAGTGTTGTGCAAATTGGAACAGCCAACTGGGCAAGAGTTGGTAAAACATTAGCCAACTAGCTAGAAAAAAAACCAGATAAAGAAAAAGAGATAAAGAAATGGAATAGAAGATAAAGGAGAAAAATAGATAAAGGAAAACTGGGCAGGAAATGTCTATTTACTAGGAAATTCTATGAACTACTTTAACTGCCACATCAGAGAGTATATAATGTATTTCATTGGCATGAGAAATGAAACAAGAAATATGGAACAAGAAAATAAAGCCAAATAAAAAACTGAAAGACTAAATCAAACAAATTTCTTAAGGATTGGGAAACATTCAACAGTTGAAGAAATCCAAGACTGGCAGAAGGTCAGAGAAGGTTGGAATTCTGGGAACACTAACATGTTTAGTAGATGTGGATGAGGTACAAGAGACTGACTTCCAAAAAGAGAGTCAAAAACCAGAATATCACCTCTCTACCCACTTACAATGAGAAACGCTCAGACAGACAGAAGGATTTGACAACCTGACAGAGATATATCACCAAACAAGAGAATGAATTTTAGCACAATATAAGTTTATTACCTGTTTGTTTTCCCCATTTGTAAAATAGTTTAGTATCTTCTTTCTTGGTCCCAAAGGAATTCCTATTTCCTGAAGATCTTTGTCTGTACACAAAGCCTAGGCACAGAGAATCAAATGCCTTACTTCTAGGTAAATATGACAAGTGTTGAGTTTCCTGAAGAGAATAGAGCCAGGCCTTCTAAATGGGTTACGATTTATGCTTCTATTTAACATAGACATTCTGCATCACTCTAGCTCCCCAATATCAGTTTCATTTAAAAGGTTACAAAAGAATTATAAAAAGCGATTTAAACTTCAAAAATGTCAATGTTATAATGATACAAATATCACTACTTTGCTATAGAAGATAGAACCTATTCTCATGCAGGAAGAAATCCTAATTAGTTAAGATTCCATTAAGGACCTATGTCTTCCAAGAACTAACCTAACTGCAAACACTTGTCAACAGAGGTTTGGCCACTAAATGATGCTTTTTTTTGGACCATACCATTAAGACTCTCTCCCCAAAGCACTGAGGGATGCAATTGTGGATCTTTTGAAATACTTATGCACATAAAAATATCAGTTCTTAAAACTAAATAGGATATTAAAAACTTTTTGTTATTCAAGAGTCAATCATTAAACTTGCCATAGTAAAAATATTTTTTCACTTACTAGATAGATTCTTGCTGTCCTTTTATACCTACATATTGTGTCACCTGTTTTAGACTTTAAAATTCCACGGAATAGGAACATAACATTAAACTATACAGCAGTATACATGTGAGCAATCAACAAATCCTGAAAGGTAACAAAAGCTCCTAAGGGTAAGTACTATATTCTGTACTCAGCCAAACATACTATATTCAATATATACATATTCATATATATTCAATAAAGATCTCTCAAAGACACCAGCAAGTAACAAAAATATTGAGGTAACTCAATACAAGGTATAACAACTACTTTGTCAGTATTGTAATGATTGGAATGACGCCACCTACTGGAGACTTACTATAGAAAAACTTCACCATGAAGTGAAGGTCTTTGAGGGCAAGACCATGAGTCTTTTCTTTGGCATCAGGAAGTGACATTTGCTTGTGGGAGGAAGAAGGGGGGAGCCAGGCGCTCTGACTGAAGGCTTTTTCCTGGGGACGCTGGTGGAGAAGAGAGCTAGAAATGCGCTCTCCCTTTAGTAGATAGGAATCTAGGCCTTTTCTTCTCCCTTTACCAAATTCTTATTCTCCTTAATAAATGCTCAAAAGTCTAACTCTTGCTAAAGCTTATAATTTATTGGCGACCACTCATTAGATATTTTAGACAGTTTAGCTAGAATTTTACCCTTAACAGTATATAGATTTTTACCAGAGCTGCTTTATCTATTTTCTCCTTCTTAAAGAGATTATAGAATTCAGAGAGTTGAAGTTTCTTCAAATCTTCTTCCAGGTCCAGTGTACCTCCTTGATCCAAAACAACTCTTGGAGTAACCTGGAAATTACAGAATAAAGTAAGTAACTGAGAGACAATAAAACTAGTCAAATCCTAGTTAGTTCTATGCTATTAAAAGAAAACATCCTTTCAATTAACTAGTAAACAAACCTTTCAGGGAATATACGCTACTGGGGTGGGGAGGGAAGATGGAGGGGAATGTTATTTCTCCATTTATTGAGAAGTGTCTGTTGTACTGAAAATAAAATATGGGAAATCATTTTAAAATATGAAGATCTCATTTTATAAAATTAAATTACAGAATTCTCATGTGCTGATATTTATACTGTCATTAATATCACTTCAATGATATTTTGTTAGTAATAAAATATCATTTGTTAATATGGGTTTTTTTTTTTAATATAAAGAAGCCTATCAGATTCAGGTACCTTAAAAAGAACAAAACAGACATGAAAATCTAGGTTTACACAAAACACAAATAAGAATGTATTCTATTTTTTTAAATTAATTAATTAATTAATTATTTTATTTTTTTGGTGAGGCAATTGGGGTTAAGTGACCTGCCCAGGGTCACACAGCTAGTAAGTGTTATGTGTCTGAGGCCAGATTTGAACTCAGGTACTACTGACTCCAGGGCCAGTGCTCTATCCACTGTGCCACCTAGCTGCCCCGTATTCTATTTTTAAAATAATTTATCATTATCAACAAACACTTATTAAGCATCTACAATGCATTAGGTTCTGGGAAAACAAAAAACCAGACACAATAATTGGTGTGTCTTCATGGGGTTTATAGTTTAGTTTGGGGAAGCATTAAAAATAACTAATAGAACATAACATAATCTGTGTTAAGATGCCAAATGGATGGCAAGAACAATTGTAAGCAATTTACAAAAGAACTAGCAATACTTTTTTTTTTTTAAGTGAGGCAATTGGGGTTAAGTGACTTGCCCAGGGGTCACACAGCTAGTAAATGTTAATTGTCTGAGGCTGGATTTGAACTCAGGTACTCCTGACTCCAGGGCCAGTACCCTATCCACTGTGTACCCCCTAGCTGCCCCCTAGCAGTACTTAAAAAAAAACAAAAACCAACAACGACAAAACAGGAAGCTCTCCTAGTGCACTTAAAATATGAACTAATTGATAAATATTCCATTTTTTATACAATACTTAGGTTCCTCATATGTAGACTATAGGGAATGAATAGTAGATGATGTTTAAATTTCCTTATATAACCCTATAATCTTACAACTGGTTAAGTCCATAAATATGCATCATATAAGTCTATTTTTAGTTACTTAATACTTCTGCTACACACTGTAAAACACCTCTGCCACCAAAGAATACTATAGTAAATCCTATATTTACATTTACTTACATTGAAATGCCCTTAAACTCAATCAGACTGACCTCAACTTGGAAACCAGAGTCTAAATGCCAAAGTTTAACCCACTAAAGAAGTAATTTACCTTTCTACTGTCATTGTCCTCCAAAGGATCTTTCTGATTTGTTAGGAGATCAAACAATATAAGTGAGCCTGAAAAAAAAAGGGGGGGGAGGGGTGAAGGGGAAGAGAAGAAAGCAAGAAAAATCCAGTTTGTTATTCCTAGTTTGTTCTTTTACCAAAAAGGCAAAAACAAGATAATGGCCTAATGGCCTGCTGTAAATAAGTCTGAAAAACAAAAATCCTTTCCCCTTTATTCAAATGCCTACTCCAAATACTTTACACGGGCCTTCAGCTGTACACCACAGAACCTAATACAGACCCAAAGGAGAATAGTCTCCCAAGCATAGGGAGGTAGCACAGTGGTATGGAAAACAGTATTAGGTTTGGGATCAAAGCCCTGGGTTTAGGTCCATGGTCTTATTAGCTGTGTGACTTTAGCTAGGCCTTTATCCACTTTAAACCTCAGTTTTCAATCCATCCTCTCCATAGCTTGTCTGTCCACAGCTGTTGGCATGCTGTCTTCCCATTACATTGTAAGCAGATTGAGGGCAAGGAATATCTTTTCTTTGTACCCCCAGTGCTTAGCACAGTGTCTGACACACAGCAGGCATTAATAAATGTTCTTGGTCTGACTTATTTTCCTCATCTGTAAACTGCTCTTAATACTTACATGACTTATCTCACAGGATTGTGAGGATAAAGTGAGATAATGCATAAAAAAACCTTGTGCACACATAAATGTTAGCCTTTATTATTACCTAAACTATGACCAGCTATGGATACACCCCCTTTGAAATTAGGGTTCCTCTGCAGAAAGAGTTTGTATATTCGGTTCATTTCAGAAGCAACTGTGTCCACAATAGTCTGACAGTAGGTGGGGCTATTATAAAAGAAGACATCTAGGATCGTATCATTGGTGAAGTGTCGAAGACGGTTGATGCTGGGCAGAGTAATTCTCCTCAGATCTCTGAAAAGAGAAGAGAGAAATTTTACCTGGATACCCAAATAAAAGTGCTATAGCCAATGCCATATTATCTTCCAGAAACAAATTTGTTTTGAATACTTAGATATGAGAAGAGTTTGTCTAAAAGCATGCCATTTCCCATGTCTCAGAAAAATCGTTTATCAAGTCTTTTTTGGTAGGTAGGGAAGAGGAAAGAAAAAGGCAGCATCTTCCTTGAGAAGTGTTTCATAGTTCTGTCAGCCAACAAAAGGAAAGGCTCATCAGAATGAGATATAACCTGTAGGAGCTGTGCTCTGAAAGCAAGGAGCAGCTGAAAGGAGTCAAGAGCAAAGAGAAGGCTACCTGTGGGAAGGGAAGAGCCAGGGAGTAGCAAAGACACAGACATTAGCCAGTCTCAGGTACCCATTGAGGAAAAGTCCATTCTAGTGTTTCCAGCATAATCAACATTGAAGTGAAGGAGCCCCTGACTCCAGCTCACTTAAAGAATATGAGTTATCTACCCAGAAAAAGCATCAAGACAGTAGTTAACATGTACAAAGATAACAGGTACGAAGAACTAAAAAACAGAGGCTTGAAAAAGTTAATTTTCCCCTAGAGCCTAGGGTGAAAAAGCAAGGTCCTCTCTTCTTGCCATGCTTTTGGAAAAACCATTCGCCTCGGGGCAGCTAGATGGCACAGTGCATAAAGCACTGGCCTTGGATTCAGGAGGACCTGAGTTCAAATTCAGCCTCAGACACTTGACACTTACTAGCTGTGTGACCTTGGGCAAGTCACTTAACCCCCATTACCCTGGGCAGGGGGAAGGAGAAAATAATTCACCTCTTGGTCATCTGCTGCATTCACTGCCACTCCTGTAAAGGCCTTCCTTCTTCCCATAATTCACAACAGATGTCCTTACCCCACCTAACTTTGCTGGTATCATGTCTTTTGAAAGGGCACTTAAAACATTCAGTTTTTAACTGGCCTTGGCTGTCAGATTGTCAATGAAAGTGCTACTGTTACTTCTCTCAAGTTTGGGAATTTCTTACCTTCTTTAAAAGCTGAACATATATTACTAAGATGTATGGAAATAAAGACAAAGCAAGATTGTGTATGCTGTGGGAAGGAATCCTTGTTTAGCAATGTTGTTGAGGAGCCAATGTAGCTCCAGGGATATGTAGTGATGATACAATAAAAAATGTTCCAAGATAATTCCCTTTCATCCCATAAGAATTTTGTTTAATCTGAAGGGTGGTTCAGAATTTAATCATCTGACCCTCTAGAAAGAAACATAGGAGTCTAGATTTCTTGGTAGTGTAAGAGACCACAATGGACTTCTACTGATGCCACAAATATCCCTAGATACTTCAATGAACAGGAGAAAGAAAAAGAAGGAAGAAATCCCTATTACAAAACTTCAATAATGTGCTCGACAGCACATAGACAAAGCTTCAATAAGTACATAATCACACTTCACTATCTCAAAGGTTCAAGATTTCACTCACACATCCACACCCGTAGAATGCAAAGGGCTATGCCAGTTGACAGGAAGAAACTCTACCCGGCCAATCTGTTGTTGTTCTTGAGCTTTCTTAAAGTGTGTCTGTAGCAGATTCAAGGAAACGCCACGGAAATCGTTAACTGGGAGGAAAAAAAATTCCATTCTGAATCAGTAATTTATCTAACTATATCCTCTTTTAATACTTTTTGGACTTTATAACATAGCTTCTAAAAGCTAACTAACTTCCCTTAGCAGGGAAAGGGGGGAGGAGGGAAAGTTAGGGATTAAGGAGAATTTATCTATTTAAATAATCATCATAGGGGCAGCTAGGTAGCACAGTAGATAGAGCACCAGCCCTGGAGTCAGGAGGACCTGAGTTCAAATCCAGCCTCAGACATTTGACACTTACTAGCTGTGTGACCCTTGGCAAGTCACTTAACCCCAATTGTCTTGCCAAAAAACATAATCATCATAACCTAAAAATAATTTTATTATAAAATGTTGATTTCAAACTAATTTCTGTTCTGTCACAGGAAGCTTTCCACAAACAGCTTATAGCTTGCTGTCAGTAAGCCATACCATCACATTCTTTAACAATCTCTAGTTACTTATCACACTTATTGGGAGTAAGCAGAATCATGAAAACAACCATACACAATGCTACAACATAAAAGGAAAAAACAGTAACAATAAAACCATCATATTAAATGTTTCAAAATTATAATGAGCAAGCTTGCCTGCTCCCCCCCAAAAAAGCCCAGGTGTGAAAAAAAACTCCCTACCCCTCACCCCTGACTTCTCTGCAGATGTCAGGGAGCATGACTATGGAATACTACATATAATGTCAGACTTTTTTGATATGTTGATTAGTTTTGCTGAATTCTTTTTTCCTTTCTTTCTCCTCTTTTTTAATCCTTTATTATAAAGAGATGATTCTTTGAGAGGGATTTAGTAGGAAATGTAGGTGATGTAAAAAATTTAAGCTATTAAGTGAAAAATAATACTAACTGTTGGAAAATACTTGTCACACAAAATCTATCTTCCATAAGACAATTCCAGCACATAATCACACTGCTTAAGATGGTTGGTTTGAATGTTGATTGCTGAATTGGATATTCTGACTGAACTACTTTTACAAAACAAAGTTTGTTAGGTGAATCTATAAAAAAAAAACTCAACCTACAAAGAGTTTCAAAAAGGCTTTTCTTTTTTACCTTGACCACTACCAACCTTAACATCCTCTTGACATTTATGGTGTTTCAGATAGAGAAACCACATTTCTACAAGTACTTAGGACATGGTCACATATCACGTACTAATTAAGAGATTATCTATTATCCATGTATTATCCTTAGAGATTCAATAGCATTTTATTTCTAAGTTAAGAAGCTTGGCTGTTCAGCAGTCTTCTTTAAGTCCTCCAAATCTGATTATACCACCAAGGTTACAGCCAAGCAACAATGCTTGTTGCAGCCTGCAGGTATATTTTCTGAACAATGTGTAGGAAATCCAATCACATATATATTTTACACTTACCACACTGTACAATGCTTCTAAATCGAAGGTCACAAGCTGGTCCAATTCCATGGACCACAAAAACCAGATGATCTATTTGTAAGGGTTCTCCTAGAAATTAAATCAAAAGACCAGTCAACATGCCTAACTGATTATGAAAACTGATAATATTCTAATTTAAATGGGCAAGATAACAATAAATATTGTAAGGAACTATGCTAAAACAAAGCTCCATCTTAGTGTTACTTTTATTTGACTCTTTTTAAATAACTGTTTTTGGAAGAAGTCTATAAAAATATTTTCTGATAAATTTATCCATCAGATAATCAGCATCCAAATTCTCAACAGTTTCAGTAAAAGTTCAGTACCAGGACTTTATCCAAAGGAATATAACTCTATAATATAGTTATGTCAATTCAAAAGCCAAGAAGAAAAGAGACTAAAATACTCAATTTAAATATGTTGTGAAATTAAAAACCAGCCATGATTCATCAAGGTCATTCTAAAATCTGCTTTTTTATATAGTCAATAACCATCTAAAATAAGTATCATCAGGAACATATCAAACGTGTGTTATGAAAAGTCACTTCCTAGAAATAAGGCTGTTAGCTGGTTTCTATGTTAATTCTGTATAGTGTTATGGAAAGAGAGGTGAACTTGGAAATCAAGTGACCTAGCTTCAAATCCTGGCTGTGATGTTTACAAGAAGTATGACACTGGGTAAGTCATTTAACTTCTCTGTGTCTCTCAAATAAAATCAGGACAATTAGGAAGAAAGAATTTTGTAAACCTTAAAAAGTACCATATAAATGTGAGATATCACTATTATATATGACTAATTTGCCTTTAAAGAAGAATACCGTGGGGGCAGCTAGGTGGCATAGTGGATAAAGCACCGGCCCTGGATTCAGGAGGACCTGAGTTCAAATCTGCCATCAGACACTTGACACTTACTAGCTGTGTGACCCTGGACAAGTCACTTAACCCTTATTGCCCCACTAAAAAAAGAAGAAGAAGAATACTGTGAAGAAGAAATATTCTTAGTAAATAAAAGCAGATGAGAAAAGTATAGCATTTGATAAACACAAAGATCCCAACTATGGGAACAAGGACTCACTATCTGACACAAAAAAAAGAGCTAGGAAAAAGAGGAAAGCAGTCTAGAAGAAATTGGATTTAGACCAATATCTATATATACATATATGTACATCTGTTTGTGTATGTCAAGATGTACTGCAAGTGGATAAATGATGTAGATATTAAAAGATCACACCATACACAAATTAGAAGCAAGAAAAAGAAATAATTACTACAACTATGAATAAAGGAAGAGCTTATGACCAAAAAATAATAGTGGGGGCGGCTAGGTGGCACAGTGGATAAAGCACCGACCCTGGATTCAGGAGGACCTGAGTTCAAATCCAGCCTCAGACACTCGACACTTACTAGCTGTGTGACCCTGGGCAAGTCACTTAACCCCCATTGCCCCGCAAAAAAATAAAATAAAATAACAATAGAGATGATCTCAGAAGATACATGGACATTTTTCCCGTAAAACCATAGATCTCTATTATGTACAACTTGCTTTTCTTTTTAATATATAAAAAATTCCATAACTTACATGTAAAGCTATCAAGTTTATCTGTGATTCCTTCTGGTCTTTCTTATGTTCTGTGCCTGACCACACCTTCTTTCTTTTCCTTTTCTTTTTACTTTTTAAGTAAACCAATCCCTACTTCCCCTCTCCCTCTCCACTCCTCTTCCCCAAAGAAAGAAGGAAGAAAAACAAAACCTTTGTAACACACACGAAGAGTCAGCAAAACAAACAAATATCCACATCTGGCTATGTCCAAAATGTACTTCTCCTTCTGCAACTTAAGTCCATCAGCTCTCTGCCAAGAGGTGGCAACATGCTTCATTAATAGTCCTCTGGATGGGCAGCTAGGTGGCGCACTGGATAGAGCACCGGCCCTGGAGTCAGGAGTACCTGAGTTCAAATCCGACCTCAGACACTTAACACTTACTAGCTGTGTGACCCTGGGCAAGTCACTTAACCCCAATTGCCTCACTTTAAAAAAAAAAAAGTCCTCTGGAACCATGGCTGGTTATTGCATTGACCTTAAAGCTTTAAAAGTTATTTGCTTTTGGGGGCAGCTAGGTGGTCCAGTGGATAAAGCACTGGCCCTGGTTTCAGGAGGATCTGAGTTCAAATCCAGTGTGGTAAAAAGTTTTAACAGTCGGTTAGATAATGGAGAGATGCCAGTTTTTGAGATTTTTTAGGACCACCCTTTTGGGGAGGAGACCAACAGCATTGCCTGCTGAGCACTCGACTTCTGACTTCCGGGGTGTGAGCTTAAAAGGCAAGGAGGGAACGGAAGTGGGAGCTTTTCCCTGCTCCGCTGGTCGGCCTGGCTCTCGGTTAACAGCACGCGCTTGACTCGGTCTCTCTCCCCAAAAGTGGCCTTGGGTTTTGGTGAGTTTTATACAGAATATAGACTAAGCCTAGACTTAAGACGATTTATATTGTATTTCTACTTTCCTATCCTTCTAATCAACATCACCTTGTGACTACCATACAATAAAGGCTCTAGCTAGAAAACCAGAAGCTTCTTCCATTTACTAGTCTGGGAGATAAATTAAGGGAAAGGTTAAGTAGGGGAGATTTATGATCTAATATCCAATTTTAATCTCACACCAGACACTTGACACTAGCTGTGTAACCCTGGGCAAGTCACTTAATCCTCATTGCCATGCCCCCCAAAATATAATAATAATAATAATTTGTTTGCTTTTACAGGATTATTATTGTTTAAAATGTTTTCCTGTCATTGTATAAATTGTTCTTCTGGTTCAGTTTGCTTCACTTTGCATCCGTTTATACATCTTCCCAGGTTTCTCTGAAATTGGTCCTTTTATTATGTATTATGGCACAATATATTCCATTATATTCATATACCATAATTTGTCCAGCCATTCCCCAAGCAGTGGGTACTCCCTTAGCTTCCAGTTCTGTGTTATAACAAAGAACTGCTATAAATATTTTTATACACATGGTCCTTTCCTTCTGTTTTTGATCTCTTTGGGATATGTTGGCCTAATATTGATACTTCTGGATCAAAAAATGTTGTTTAGTCATTCTTCAGTTATGTCTAATTCTGTGGCCTCATCTGGGGTTTTCTCAGCAAAGATACTGAAGTGGTTTGCCATTTCTTTCTCCAGATCATTTGATAGGTGAGGAACTGAGACAAACAGGGTTAAGTGACTTGCCCAGGGTCACAAAACTAATAAGTATCCAAGGCCAGATTTGAACTCAGAGAGAGGAATTTTCTTGACTCCAGACCCAACCCTCTATCCACTTCACCACTTAGCTGCCAAATCCAAGGATATGAACAATTTAATGTATTGTTGAGTTAGTAACTTTTGGCACAGTTCTAAATTGGTTTCCAAAATGGCTGGACCAACCTCTTCCAACCAAGCTCTGTACCAGCTGTTCCAACAGTATATTAGTATGCCCATTTTCTCATAGCTTGTTTAACAACTGAAATTTTTATTACATGATACAATTTTTATTACATAATAAAAATATAAAGGAACTAGTTAATTGGGAAAAAATCTTTGCAATAAGTTTCTCTGCTAAAGGTTTTATATCTAAGTTATATATAGAAATCATTCAAATATATAAAAACAAGAGTGATTACCAAACAGATAAATGGTCAAAGAATATAAAAGGTAATTTTCAAATGGAGATACCCAAGCTATCAATACACATATGAGAAAATGCTCCAAATCACTAGTAAATTAGAGAAATGCACATTAAAACAACTTTGAGCTTCTACTTCACATTCATCAGACTGGGGAAAATGACAATTGTTAAAGGGGATGTGGGAAAATAGGCATGATAATACGTGACTGATAAAACTATAAATTGTTCTAGTCAATCTAGAAACCAATTTGCAACTATGGCCAAAAAGTCACTTAAGTTTCTGTTTATTTTTACCAATAGCTCTCTTTCCCCCTTTTCCTTCTCATCTCACATTACTCATGTGCCTCCTACCATAATCTCTTCCTTCAATTCTGCATCACATGAAGGGGTGGACCTTCCCTTCACAAGACAAATGCCTCCAAATGCGTAAGTGATCCCATTCTATTCCATCTTCTCCAGCAATCTGCCCCTTCTATCAACTCTCTCACTAATCTTTAATCTCAATCTACTGGTTATTTCCCCATTGCCTTCAAACATGACCACATCTCCATTGTACTCAAAAACCCTCACTTGAAACATTCATCCCGGCTAGCTATTGCTACTTCCCTTCCTCTCTCTTAACCCTGCAATATGGCTTCTGGTCCCATCCTTCAACTGAAACTGCTCTCTCCAAAGTTATCAATGATCTCTTAATTCTTAAACCTAATGGACTTTTTAAAATCTCCTCCTCTGCAACCATGGGACTGTTGAGCATCCACTTTTCCTTGACATTCTTTTCTGTTTTTATAACACTGATCTTTTCTTGGTTCTCCTCCTACCTGCCTGACCACTCCTTCTTAGTTTCCTTTGCTAGATTTAAATCAGTCATAAACAATGATAATGAGTATTCCCAAGGAATTGTCCCTCTAAATATTGCTCAACTGATGAAATCATCATATCTATGCTTATGATTCTCAGATCTATTTATCCAACTCTAACTTCTCTCCTGATCTCTACTCTTGCTTATTGAACTTCCTAGTAGATATCTCAAACTGGATGTCCTGAATACACACTAAATTCAATATGTTCAAAACTGAACTCATTATCTTTCCCAAGTACACCCTTTCCCAACTTTCCTATTACTATAAAGGGCACCAGCAGAAGACTTGTGTGAACTGATACAGAGTGAAGTGAGAAGAACCCAGAGAATCTATGCACGAAAAACAACACAATAAAGAAATGAAAGTAAAAAAGTCTTAAGAACTCAAAGTCATTCAGCAATTGATAAATGGTCAAAGGTTATGAACAGGCAGTTTTCAGACAAAAAAAAAATCAAAGGTATCTATAGTCACATGAAAAAATGCTCTAGATCACTATTGATGACAGAAATGCAAATTAAAACAACTCTGAGGTACCACCTTACACCTATCAGAGTGGCTACCAAAGTGACAAAAAAAAAGATGGGATGCTAATCCACTGTTGGTGGTCATGAACTGATCCAATCACTCTGGAGAACAATTTGGAACTATGCCCAAAGGGCTATAAAACTGTGCATACCCTTTGATCCAGCAATACTACTGCTAAGTATATATCCCAAACACATCCCAAAAAGGGGGAAAGAAACTATTTGTGCAAAAATATTTATAGCAACTCTTTCTGTGGTGGCTAAGACTTGGAAATCAAAGGGATGCCCATCAACTGGGGAATGGCTAAACAAGCTGTGGTATAGGATTGTGATGGAATATTATTGTGCTATATGAAATGACAAGCAGGATGGTTTTAAAAAAAACCTGGAAAGACTTACATGAATTCATGCACAGTGAAGTGAACAGAACCAGGAGAATGTTGTACACAGTAACTTTATTATTTGATGAAGAACTGTGAATGACTTAGCTATTCTCAGCAATCCCAAAGAATGATGAAACATACTATCCACCCTCCAAAGAAAGAACTGATATTGTTTGAATACAGACTGAAGCATGCTATTTTTCATTCTTTCATTTTTTTAAATTCGAGTCTTCTTGTACAAAATGCCTAATATGGAAATGTTTTACATAATTATATATGTATAACCTATACTTATTGCCTACCATCTCAGGGAGGGGAGATGGAAAAAATTTGGAACTCAAAACTTTAAATAAAAATGTTAAAAAATGTTTTAAAAAATTGAGGGCAGCTAGGTAGTGCAGTAGATAAAACGCCAGCCCTGGATTCAGGAGGACCTAGCTGTGTGACCCTGGGCAAGTCACTTAACCCTCATTGCCCCACCCCCCAAAAAATATTTTTCCCTCTTTTTTTTTTTTTGGTGGAGCAATGAGGGTTAAGTGACTTGCCCAAGGTCACATAGCTAGTTAAGTGTCAAGTGTGTGAGGCCGGATTTGAACTCAGGTCCTCCTGAATCCAGGGCCAGTGCTTTATCCACTGTGCCACCTAGCTGCCCCTATTTTTTTTTTTAATGTTAAAAAATTGGGGGAAAAAAAGAACTCGATCAACACAATGACCAACCATAATTGCAGAGGGCCAGTGATGAAACATTCTATACTACCTCCTCCTAGTGAGGTGATGAACTCAAGGTACAAAATGAAATATGCATCTTTAAACATGCCAGTATGAGAATCTGTTTTGCTTGATTATCCATATTTGATACAAAGATTTTGTTTTTCTTTTGTAAAGAGGTTTTTATGACCCATCTTCAAGCTAGAATGGCAAAAAACCTCCCTTCTTTCCAGCAGACCCCAGGCTGACCACACACAGCCCCAAGCCGATTGGCTGACCACTCTGACAGTCACATGACTGTCCTCACTGGTCTTCCGGTCATTATAATTTTGCCAGGCCCATGTAGGTGTCGGCGAGTGGTGATGACATGAGGCGCCAATGCCATGGCAACGGCTACAACCAGTGGTGGAGCACCTTGCCTTGTGTTTGCAGAGGCGCTGCATCTGAGCCCCAGGCCAGTGTGCATGCTGGATTTTTTTTAATTCTAGCCAAAAGATGGGGTCATAAAAACTTCAAAAACAATTAATTCTTTACAATTTCTTTCAAATTGTTGGGAGAGGGGGCAGGTAGGTGGCGCAGCAGATAGAGCACCGGCCTTGGAGTCAGGAGGACCTGAGTTCAAATTCGGCCTCAGACACTTGACGCTTCCTAGCTGTGTGACCCTGGGCAAGTCACTTAACCCCAATTGCCTCACCCCCAAAAAAAAAATTGTTGGGAGAAAGGGAGTTAATGCAAAAAAGAGAAAAAAAGAAAAGTCAACAGGAAACACAGACAAGCTGTGAACATCTCCGAAAATAAACGTTGAATTTTTTTGTATACATTGAAAGACAAAAAAGCCATCCATAAGTGGTAAAGATCCACAACCATGTTTGCAACATACTCTTTTCCAGTACTTAGTATATGGAAACACTGATCTTCTCTGGTTTTAAGTTCAGAAAGAAAATAAAAGCAAATGCTGATCTTTTATCAGAATAAACCCATATGCCTGAAGGCTATTTTAAAAAACTTTAATTTGGGCACCAAGGAAATCTAAGCCTACATATAAAGGCCACAATTTAAAAAATGAATACAAAGAAATGTTACTTTGGAAAATATGAAAAAGATATATTTAGAAAAAGTTACCACAAGGAATATCAACAGAGATATTCTCAACTCCTCTCTTCACAGTTCTGGGTCGCCCTTGTTCAGTAGGTATAGATCCCCATTCATCAGATCCCGCCACTGGCTGGTAATGGACCATCAGCTTAAACAAAAATATCAAAGCAATGAGCAAAGTCTATATTGAAGTAATTTCTCTAAGGACTTCTGGCAAAGGAGAAAACCCTAATTTCTAACATGTCATAATCATACATTTCTGAATCAGAGACAAGAGTTGATAGGTAGCTACTGTACCTTGAGAAAAGAACCTTGAGATTGTGCACTGGGCAAACTTGTCAGTATGTTTTTAATAGAGAAGTTATTTTCTGTGATATTCTTAAATGGTTTCTTTTTTTAAAAGTTAGATTAAACTTTATAGATTATTCCTCCAGTTGATATTAGTGATTTTTATGCCAACCTCATCAATGCTATCTTAAATGATTTTATTGTTTTACTTTATATAAGTTAATACTACAGACCAAAGAATAAGCAATTAGCTCTAGAAAACCCCTGTTAAGATACCTTCAATAGTGTAAGAACTGGTGGAGAGGGCTCAGAATCTCCTTAATGTTCTCTCAGCATATTAGTACAATTAGTTTATCAAGTTAGTTAATTGTCATCTAGGAAAGGCAAGGAGACCCTGGTTCTAAGTAGATGAGATATAGAAATGAAGAAAGCAGAGATATAGGCAGGGGAAAGCATTAGAGAAATGAGTAAGGATACTTACCTGGGCCTTGGTAGATTCTGTCAGTAATAAGTAATATGTTTCCATATTAATGAAATGAGACAAACAAGTAGAAACTCATTCCCTTATTTTGGCTGAAGGAGTGACCGCCATATAATTAAAAGAGTTACATACAACTGTCACACTCCTGCATTCATCTAAAAGATACCTTACTCTTTTTGGTTTGCAACATGTGGAAGGCCCATACTCATACAGAGTTTTGTAGTACTTTGTACATATTGGTTTCTTAATTCACTGTGGCACATTTCTCTGTAGAGTATTTCCTTTATCACAAGATAGGTAGAAGTAAATAAAGACAGTGTACTACCAGTTTTAAAATTCTTAAGAAAATATTGATGAAATTGATGAATGAATTGAATCCTGAGAGAAAAAAAAAGTAAGAAACAGCATTCTGTTTACTAAGTAAATTCAAAATTTCATCATATCAGAGGAAGTCTTTGATTACCTTTGGATTGTGTAATATAATGATTTCTCTGTTTGGGGATTCAAGTTTCTTTTTCCATTCATCCAAAGTTACAGCAAACATGTAGGTTTCCTTAGAAGAAAAAACATTTCATTAGACTCTTCTATTAGAATTTCAAGTAAAAACAACTTAGGCCAAAGAATCTTGCTAGAGTACAGTCCAATTCATTAAGCACCTTTAATTTCAAGATAACATAATTACAGAGTTCTACTGCACAAGGGAGGAAAACAGACATAAAGAATCTAATCTACAGTATTAACTATAACAAACATTAAGAATGACCATATAAGATAAATGCATTAACATTTTCTAAAGTCTTTTAAAAATTAAAAAATAAAAACTTCTTTCAAAGTTAACTTGAAAAGAAAGGAATGCTAAAGATCTATGATTCTGATACTACACAGGATTCAAAGATATTTTTAAAAGGAGCAAAGAAAAAAAGGAGTAAAGGAAGACAAAAACTAAACTGATAAACTAAAAACTAAACTGCTGTGTAGAGAAGCTTAGTTACCTCTAATTGTTGACTGAAGCTCTCTGAATAGGGAACATATTTATTGTCTTTGTCTCCTTTGTAAAACCAGGTACAGCGTCTTACTTCTGATGCTAGCTCATCCCAGTACACAGCATACCGCATCCTCTCTCCCAAATGTACATCATATCGGCCCCCATCAGTGGGAACAACCATTCCATTACAATCTTTTTCTAAGAGCAAAATGGGGAGGGGAAGAGAAACACATTTAACAACAGAAAAAAAGTATAATATAATCATACATTAAATTCTGGATGATGTTACAAACTCATGGCACTGTCAACTTGTATGTATGATACTGAAGAAAGTAGTCCCTAAGAACTTTACACATTTCCTTGTAACCATACTTGAGTTCTATAAGGTACAGACAAGCTATTACCCAAACATTGCACATGAGAACAGGCAATGGCCTTCTCTGTTCATAGAAAAATCACCAACAAGAAATTTGTTTATTTTAAAATAACTAAGTATGAGGGGTTCCCTTCTGAATTTTTTGCTTGACTATACAAATGAAATTTGTGACTGCTGTGAGTACATGATTTTTACCCTATTTAATAGGACATTATACTGTAGGGCATTTTTACCCTATTTTGTAGAATCCAAAATTTATTTGTTTCAAATGGCACAGAGGCTAGAAACTCCAGCTTTCTTTCTTTCTTTTTCTTTTGATTTGTTTTGTTTTGTTTTTGGTGGGGTAATGAGGGTTAAGTGACTTGCCCAGGGTCACACACCTGGTAAGTGTCAAGTGTCTGAGGTCAGATTTGAACTCAGGTCCTCCTGAATCCAGGGCCAGTGCTTTATCCACTGCACCACCTAGCTGCCCCTCCAGCTTTCTAATAACCAAAGAAACCCCTATTTATAAATAAGAATCTTATATTCAAAGATAAGATAAACAAATTGGGAAGATACATTTTTTTAAATAAACTGACTAAAATTCTAAAAGGTTTTATTTTCAAATAATGCAAACAAAGTCTCAAACAAGACAGGCCTCTTTTTTTCCATAAAGCAACCAAAAAACAGAAAGGAAATAAAGTTTCTAAGCAAAAATAAATGTCATAAAAACTATGACCTAAAGCTCATATACTAACAGAGTCCCTCAGGTCCTTACTCACAGTCTATTTATCATTATTTATATTCAGTTCTCAGCTTCGAACAAATGAGAAGCAACCTATTAGAAGGAGGGAAAATGACTATTAAGAAATAGGCACAGTGACAGCAGCAGCAAAAAGTGATGATTGAAAACAAAGGAAGACACAAAATCTACAGAAACAATAATCTACAAAAAATAAGCATTGCATTTTAAAAATGGTTAAAGCTTCATCCCTCCATAGCCCCTGAGGGAAGGATTATAAGTAATACTAATAACTGCCTCTAAGTGTCTTCCAATTTTAGGATTCTATGATAAGCCTTAGTCATCATGAAAAGCTAAAACAAATTCAGCACACTCAATTTAAGTACATAAAAACAGTTTTGAAAGATTCCCATCAACAACAAATTAAAATAAAAACCATTTAAGTACTCAAAAGTGTTAATTTCAAAATTCTTCTACTGACAATGATTTGTTCCCCCAAAACTCTGGATAGCCATGATTTATTGTTAGATATTTTTACCAGAAGGTACTCATGTCAAGCTTGTAGTTTTTATATAATTGATAGCATTTATATAATAATGTTTTATGGTTTTCAAAGCACTTTACACATGTTGTTGTTGTGGTGGTTTTTTGTTGTTTTTTGGGGGGCAATGAGGGTTAAGTGACTTGCCCAGGGTCAACAGCCAGTAAGTGTCAAGTGTCTGAGGCTGGATTTGAACTCAGTTCCTCCTGAATCCAGGGCCGGTGCTCTATCCACTGTGCCACCTAGCTGCCCCCACACTTTACACATGTGAGGATCTCATCTCATCCTCACAACAGCCCTGTGAGGTTGGTCCTATTATCACCCCAATTTTACAGAGGAGGACAAGGAGAGAGAAGTTAAATGATTTTCCCAGGTCACACAGCTAGCAAGTGCCCAAGGCAGGATAGAATTTCAGGTCTTCCTTACCACAAGCTTCCTTACCACCACTGAACCATCTAGTAACCCAACATGAAAATGCTATAACATTCTCAATTTATTTTAGAAAATATGGGATTTGTTAATATTATGAGTTCTATGTTATTTATAGTTTAAGTAGATCTAAAGAACTTTAAACCTGGGAATCAGAATACTTGAGTTCACATTCCAACTCCGTTCCTTATTAGCTAGGTGACTGTGGGCAAGTCACCTAACTTTCACTGGTCTTGTTTCATCATCGATAAAACTGGGATATTAATAAAGGATATGAGGAAAATGTTTGTAAACTACTGTTGGTTTTGATCAATATTTTATTAATGGTTTAGGTAAAGTTATAGAGGGAGCATTTATTATCAACTCTGAAGATGCCACAAAACTGAGAAGGGCAGCTAACAAATAATAATTGATTGGGAACTTCAGAAGTTCTTTTGAGGATTAAATGATTAAACTGGGAAATAATACAATCTGATAGTGGTAAACATAAAGTCTTAAAATTAGGTTAAAAAAATCTACTGCAAAAACACAAAGTGGAAGATGCGTGGCTAGACAATTCTGGTTAAAAAGATCCATTGATTTCAAAATTATTTATTACACAAACTTAGTATGTCAATATGACAACGGCAGCCAAAAAACCTAATATGATTTTATGTTGCAATAACAGAACAATATTGTCCAGAACACGGGAAGTAATAGTTCTTACTTAGGTCTGACATGGTCAGGTCACTTCTGAAATACTGTGTTCTGTTCTGGGTACCACACTTTAGGAATGACACTGATGAACTGGAACGTGTGGAAAAGAGGATAACCAGGATAAAAACCACACTACTTGCGGATCAGTGGAAGAAAGTGGAAATGTTTAACGTAAAACAGGATTTGAGGGGACAGTGAGGTTGTTTTAAAATACTTGGAATGGTGACCGTGTAGAAAAAGGATGAAATTGGTTTCATTTGGGCCTAGAAGACAAAACTAGCAAAAATAGGTATAAGAAGTTGCAGAGAGGCTTTTAAGCTTTAAATTAAGAAAAACCATTAGAACTGTCCAAGATTAGAATAGACTGTTTTAAGACATGTGGAATTCTTTATCAAAGGAGGGCTTTAAGAACAGGCTGGATGACAATTCCTCAGAGATTTATAAGAGGGATTTATAGTGCAGGTAACAAGTTCAGGCTTAAATAACCTCTGAAGTCTCTTCCAATTCTGAGATTCTGTGATCTTCTAATTCTAAACTGAAAAGGACCAAATAAACATGAATTATTATCATCTACCAAAAGCCACCATGTTCTGCCTACCAGAACCATAGGCTTCTTCCAGCCGCTGTGAATCTTCAGTGTTGAAAGGAATCCATGTCTCTTTAGAATCTATTATCTTGCAGTAAAACCAATGAGGAAATACAGGCTCGTACAAACTGGCAGCATCCATGTCTATTATCTCAAAGGAACTAGATGAATTTGATGATGGGGAAAGATCTGATTGGGACAACTGTTCTTGTTGCTGCCCCACAGCTGACATTGTGTATTTTCTAAAAGACAAGAAAAAGAAAACAGACTCAAGGAAATAATTTCACATATGCTATTAAAATTGGTGACACAAAAGATCTGGCCATTTTAAGGTATGAAGGAGTTCTCTCTGCAAAAGGACAGTGTCTAAATGCAAAAGGTAACAGGGCCCCCAAAACTAAAAACCAACATACAAGTTAACTGCTTGTTCCTGCCTTTAAACAAAATATTTGTAGTATGCCAATTAACAGTCTAGAGCTAGATTCCCCACTGTTACTCAGAAAAGCAAGGCAAAGCAACAAGCATTTATTAAGCACTTACTACATATGTTTATTAATTCATTTTTATTTATTAAGCACTTAATAGCACTATGTGCTAAGTGCTGGGGACACAAATTCAAACAGAGGGAACAATTTTTGCCCTCAAGGAGCTTACATTCTAAGGGAAGAAGACAAGACACAAGAGGTGAAAAGGGGAGGAGATCATGGGGGCATGATGTTGACAAGTCTGGGGAAAAAAGATGGATAAAACATGTAGAAGTGCAATTTGTTAGACAAGTAGATAAATTATGCGAGGCCAGTATACTACTCTAGGTAAGGTCAAGCCTGGGCTGCAACAAAATATTCACTATTCAACACCAGAACTTCATTGCAGTCCGAACGAGAAACTTGAGGCCAGTTTAAGGCCAGTGCCCAGACCAGTGGGTCCTCAGCAAATCAGTCTGTGCTGGAAGGAACCTGAGCAGTGCTGTCCTAAAGCCCCGGCATTTTAAGCAGGGATGCTCTCCTTTACTACACTGGCGTCCCGGCTGGGCGGTTCTGCATTCTCAAGATGCCGTTTCAGGCATCTAGGTATCTAGGGAGCAGACCAATTCCGCCATGTGGTAGAAAAGAGGTGCTGGCTCCTGATTCCATCACATCTTCCTCTTCCTCTCTCCCCCCTTCCTCGGTGGAATCGCTCGGAAAAGGCGACCATTTTAGAAGCCACGGCCACCGGCGCCCGCACGTACGAACTGTTTGAGGATTTAGGGAGCACTTGGCACGCACGGGGCCGGTTGTTATCTTCGCCCCATCCCTGCCGGGCAGGGTAGGGCAGGGCAAAGTACCAGTAGCTCCATTGTGCAGACCGAGAAACTGAGGTGCGGAGCCGCGGACTTTGCCCACGGGCTTCGTGGCTAGGGCGTAAAGGGGGCCCACCATCTGAAGCCAGGTGCTAGGCTCCCATTCGGCGCTTCCACGACCTCCAGAACCCGGCTAGGGAGGCGGAGTGGGGAGTAACGCAGGAGGCCCCGACGCCCCGACACCCCTCACGAGGGTTCCTGCCCTCCTCCCCGCACCGGGTGGCGGGGACGGCCGGTGCCCTCAACCCGATCTGACCTCTGACCTCGGTGGTCGCGGCCCCGAGGGGGGGAGGAAGGAACGTCACCTCCGTTACCCCCCCGCGGGCCTCGCTCGTGGCTCTGCCCCGGGGACCCCCACCCCACCGCACACCTCTAGGGAGCGCGACCGTGACAGTGACAGTGACAGCGACGGGAAAGCAGCTGGGGGGAGGGGGAGGCCGAGAGCCGCACCAGGATCACCCCCAGGCCCCGCAGGCCGATCCGGGAGACCGCTCGCCCCCGCTCCGGGGCTGCGTCCCCATTCCGTCGCCCCCGTCCCGACCCTGCCCCGCTCCAGCCCACCCCGACCCCCGCGCTCCCCTCCGACCTCCTGGAATTCTCACCTCGGCCTCAGTCCGGAGCCAGGGCTGGCCCGGTCTGTCAGCGCCCGCGGCCCCTCCCCCGCGGCCAGGCGGAGGGCGGTGCGCTCACCAGGCGCCTGGGCCCACCCCCGCCCTAGCTCCCAGGCGCAGCCTCCGCTCCGCTCTCCGGCCCCCTGCCCCGCCCCAAGCGGTAGAGGGGCTGGAGTGGGAGGAAGAGAGGGGCGGGGGGAGGTGGACCTCGGGATGCGCGGCACGTGTCGCGAGACTTGAGGGTGGAGCTCACGGAGAAGTGCTGGAGAGGAGAGGGGAGCAGGGATGTGGATAGAGGCAGAAAGGAGAGGAATGAGAACGGAAAGGAGGAGGGAGGGGAGAGGTGGAGGGCAGGGAAGAAGGGGAGCAGGAAGGAGTCCGCTGCCGGAAAGCCCGGAGAACTCGGAGTTCTGGGTTCTAGTTCTGCTCTCCCACCAACTTGCTCAGTGAGCAAGTAGCTTTCCCTCACGGAGCCTCGACTGTACAAATGTTGGGTTTGGACTCCATAATAGCTTCCATTTCTAGTGGCTTCGTGGTTTATTTACCAAGCACCGTCTTCACCAAGCCCCGTGAAAGGGGTGGGAGGAAACTGAGGCATAGAGGTTAAAATGACTTGTTGAAGGTAGCAGGAACAGTTACGAAATGATATCTAGGGGCCCTTCCAGCTCTGACAATCCAAGAGGATGAGAAGAGAAATGGTCATAGTGTGTGTGAAGGGGGGGGGGGGGGGGGTTGGTACGGACTATCAACCAAAGAGACTCGAGTAATGGCTAGGAGTGGGACGGCCTGTGCCACCCACCCCAGCTTGCTGCTGGCCAGCCTGGTGAGCCGAACCAAACTGCACTATCGCTCTTCCCCGCCCGTCCCTACTTCGGGTAGAAACAGACGCCCCTCAAGCTGGGCTTGGACGGTACCGAACCAACATTATAGAGGAATGAAAGAGAAGGCCTAGCAGTCAGGAAGCAAATCCTGCACCGACGCACCACCTGCCACCTGCACCTGCCACGTGGAGGGCGTCTCTCATTGCCTCCGCAGACTTCTTTGGAGTGAGGACACTCGCCACTGCATCGGGAGAGGGAGTTTACTCACTGGGAGTAATCTGCCTTCTTAAACCGTGGGTTGTGACCCCATATGGGGTCGAGTAACCGAATGTGGGGGGGTCTCAAAAAGTTTGGCAACAGTAAAAGTTATGCATATGGGGCAGCTAGGTGGTGTGGTGGATAAGAGCATCAGCCCTAGAGCCAGGAGGACCTGAGTTCAAATCCGGCCTCAGACACTTGACACTAGCTGTGTGACCCTGGGCAAGTCACTTAACCCTCATTGCCCCACAAAAAAAAAATTTTTTTGGTAAGTTATGCATATATATTTTATATACCTAAGGGGACTGGAGTGGAAAAAGTTTAGGAAGCCCTGCTCTATACTAATGAAATAATATTTCAAATGGAGGAGCATGCTTTAAGTCCCTACTATGTGCCCGGCCCTGGGCTAAGCAGGATATGAAGAAAGACAAAAGGCAGGCCCTGTTCTCAAGGAGCTCACAATCTAATGGGGGAGACAACACATAAGCAACTATATGCAAACATAAATCTGATTCAAAAAGGATTTATTGAATTTGGATAGCTCCCATTTGCAGAATGCTACCAAATAAAGTTACCGTTGTCGAACTGAGATTTTCATGGAGTATTTGCTTTGATGTAGATGGTAACATTTTAAAGCTAGAAAGCTTCTTAGGCCCATAAACTCCTGTCCCTCTCATTTTAATAGAATAAAAAACCTGCAGATTTGCAAAATGACAAAAAAACTGGTAGGCCATATTGGAGAAGCTATAGCAAGACAGGAACACTAAATACTGTTGGAGGAGTTGAGCACTAATCCAACCTCTCCAGATATCAATTTGAAATTATGTAAGAAAAGTAACTAAACTGCTGTCACCTTTGACTCAGGTCCCATTCATGACCTAATATCCCAAGGAAGTCAAAGACATTGAACCAATATATGTGAAATTATTCATAGTGCCATTCTTCATTGTAACAAAGAATAGGAAAAAACTGGGTGCCCATCATTTGGGGAATGGCTGAAAAATGGCATATGAATAACTGAATATTACAAAGAAATGAAAGAAATTCAAGAGGAAAAAGTGGAAAAATGTGTAGAAACTTACAGAACTAAATAAGCAAAACCAAAAGAACATTATATGAAATGACAATATAAATGGAAAGACCAGTAAAAGGACAAACAGCAAACTGAGTAATTAAACATAATGATGAGCACTCATATAGCATTTTAAGGTACACAAAGCACTTTATAAATATCTCATTTTATGCTCACAATAACCCTGGGAGATAGGTGCTATTATTATCCCCATCTGAGGGATTTCTGAAAATTGAGTTAACCACAATGACTGCATCCTGTGATTCAATTCTGGATTTAGCTCAGTTCCCTTTCTGTGCAATTGTGGATCTAGTCCAATTTCTATCTTGTGAGAAAACTTGATTCAATTATGGGAATTAAATTGTGAGAAAACTTCTGCATAGTTTGAACCTACCCCTGCATGGCTGGGAAGCTGGACCACCCCACCAGCTACTTACAGACCCTTAAATGAGGACCTAGGTTATGCTGACCAGAAACCCAGTTAGATCCGAAGACTAACACAAGTTTTCTCACAATTATACATCTCAAAATGGTCAAAAGATATGAACAGAAAGTTTTCAGATGAAGAAATCAAAGATATCTATTGCCATATGAAAAAAGCTCTAAATTAATATTGATTAGAGAAATGCAAATTAAAACAATTCACACCTATCAGATTGGCTAATATGACAAAAAAGGAAAAAATAAATGTTGGAGAAACTGTGAGAAAATTGGAACACTAATGCATTGTTGGTGGAACTGTGAACTGATCCAACCATTCTGGAGAGCAATTTGGAACTATGCCCAAAGGGCTATAAAGCTGTGCATACCCTTTGACCCAGCAATACCACTACTAGGTCTGTATCCCAAAGAGATCATAGAAGAGAGAAAAGGACCCACATGTACAAAAATATTTATAGCAGCTCTCAGCTCTCTTTGTAGTGGCAAAGAATTGGAAATTGAAGGAATACCCATTAATGGAATACTATTGTGCTGTAAGAAACGATGAACAGAGGGGCAGCTAGGTGGCACAGTGGATAGAGCACTGGCCCTGTCTTCAGGAGGATCTGAGTTCAAATCTGGTGTCAGACACTCTATGCTTACTAGCTGTGTGACCCTGGGCAAGTCACTTAACCTCAATTGCCTCAAAAAAAGAAAAGAAAAAAAAAGAAACGATGAGCAGGAGGATTTCAAAGAAACCTGGAAAGACTTACATGAACTGATGCTGAGTGAGATGATCAGAACCAGGAGAACACTGTATACAGTAACAACAACATTGTGTGATGATCAACTGTGTTAGACTTTTCTCATCAGTGCAACAATCCAAAACAATTTCAAAGAACTCATGATAGAAAATGTTCTCCACATCCAGAAAAAAGAACTGTGGATTCTGAATGCAGATTGAACTATACTGTTTCTACTTTTTGGCTGTTTTTTTTTTCTTTTTTGAGGTTTTTCCCTTGTGTTCTGATTCTTCTTTCACAATATGTCTAAAGCAGAAATATGTTTATTGTGATTGTACATATATAACCTATATCAGATTGCTTTCTGTCTTGGGGAAGGAGGAAGGAAGGGTGGGAGAAAAATTTTGGAACTAAAAATCCTATGAAAACAAATGTTGAAAACTATTTTTACATATAACTGGAAAATAATAAAATACTTTTATGATTTAAAAAAAAAATTATACATCTCAAGCAACCTATATGTGTTATCTGAAAACTGGCCCCATACTGGTTAATCCAGTAACTATTTCCTTCTTCCTTTGATTGAATACAGACACTTGTGGGGATGTGGGACACCTCTTTTTCTGATTTAAGGGGAATTGTACCTGTTAACTCTCTCCCTCCCAACTCAGAAAGCCCCTAATTTTTCCTCCAATTAGAAATCAACTTACCTATTCTTGTATCCTGGTTTATAGCCTGTTAACTGTTTTATTTTAATGCATAAAAATTTGTCTCTCACTGTATTTGGGGTCCAGTGCCAAGCTGAGGCTAGTCCTGATTTGTCATGCAATTGGCATGCATTGTTTAATAAATCGATATGCTCAGAAGCTTGAACTTTTATTTCTTCAATCATTTCAGATTTTACCCGTTGCACATCTAAAATATGGGGACACTGAAGTGGATGGGTTAAGTGATTTGCCCAGAGTTACACAACTAGTAAAAGAAGAAAGAATTGAACTCAGCCCTTACTGACTCCAGCTCCAACACACTCATCAAGCCAGCCACCTAGCTATCTCTTGTAAAACCATTGTTGATCCCAGAGAATAGATAATGAAACACCCCACCCTCCCTAGGGTGTGTGGGAGCCAGCTAGTTTTAGCAAGCAGATTGTGAAATTTCCAGCATAAGAATTTACACTTTGGAAATCATCAAATGTTACAAAACAAGGCTTGATTTGTTGTTTTACGGATTATTTAGACTTAAGAAAGTGATGGAGAAAATGTTAATAATGCAGGCTAAATTTAAAAGAGTGTCCTAAGTACATGTTTTTCTCCCAGAGGGCTAGTTGTTAAACATTTACTAGCACATCCCTGCTTCCTCTTCACAAGAGGAGGACTATTAGGACTGAATATTGTGTACCATTGTCAGATATAGTCACTGTTTCAGATGTTTCACTTAATTGTTACTTTTTTGTTAAAAGGCAAGGATCAATCTTTTTTTTTTTTTGGTGAGGCAATTGGGGTTAAGTGGCTTGCTTAGGGTCACGTAGCTAGTAAGTGTTAAGTGTCCGAGGCTGGGTTTTGTTAAAAAAAATTAATTATTAGCTATTTAATCTAATCTTGAAAAATTATATGATTGGATTTATGAAAAATTATAAGTTTAGAAAAATTATAATTGGGCCGTAAATCTTGCTTCAGTCGCCATTCAAATGTAGAAATATTTTAAATGACTAGGGCTAATTTGGGGGGGGCTAATCTGACTGGAGGACTAATCTGGGGAACTTTTGACTGACTATCTGACTGCTATTAACTTAATATGGGCCGGGGGCAGCTAGGTGGCGCAATGGATAAGGCACTAGCATTGGATTCAGGAGGACCTGAGTTCAAACCCAGCCTCAGACACTTACTAGCTATGTGACCCTGGGCAAGTCACTTAAACCCCATTGCCCTGCAAAAAAAAACAAAACAAAACAACAACTTAATATGGGCCGTTTAAAAAGTTCTCCACACTGCTCCCAAATTGATAAGCAAAAGATTAAGAAGCCTCTTAACGGGGGCAGCTAGGTGGCGCAGTGGATAGAACACCAGCCCTGGATTCAGGAGAACCTGAGTTCAAATCCGGCCTCAGATACTTAATACTTACTAGCTGTGTGACCCTGGGCAAGTCACTTAACCCCAATTGCCTCACTAAAAAAAAAAAAAAAGAAGCCTCTTAACTAAATAATCAAAGCAGAGTTTATTTATGAGATACAATTTAAAATTAAGAATACAGGGAAATAAAATGTACAACCTGACTGCATTCCAGCAGTCTCTTTTCACCTGCTATGCCTGGAACTTTTTTAATACAATAAGGGCCTTTGCCACCTCTTGCCTTAGGGTATGTTTTACTTTCACTGCTCAACTACTTTCTTCTAACTTTCCTCTTAATCTTCTGGCCTCCTTCCAGAGTCTCTAGTCTCCGGAGTCCCTCCTTGTAGCCCCTTTCTGTCCGTACCTCTCCAACCTCTTAACCTTCAGGCTTCTCCCTTGCTCTGAGTCCTTTAGCCTTCCCCTGCCTCCTTTTCCCTTAATCTCGTCAGCCTCCTCTCTGTTCTTCTAATCTTGTCTATCAGTCCTTAATCTTGTCCTTCGGCCTCCCTTCCTCCTAGTCCTTCTGCCTCCTTTGCCATCTAACTCCCAAGTCAATATATATTTTTCTTCTCTCCACTCAAATCTTGGGACTTTTTGTGCCCCCACAGACCCCAAGCTAATCCGTCAGCCAGGGCTGCAGCTGGGGGGAATGGAGACGTTCAAGTGTCTTGTGCGTACCATACCCAGGGCTCCAGGGGCCTGTGCCCCCTGCTGCATGACTGGGACCTCGGCACGGGCTATGCCAGAGCCTGGCCTGGACGAGCCCAGGGAATCTCTCAGATAGATCCGCTCAGGGCGGAGGGAGCTGGGGATCCCTCCCCCCAGCTGTCTGACCTGGCCTCTTGTACAGCCCACAGGGCTTTTTGGTTCAGCTGAAACAGACGGGGAGGGGCACCAGCACCTCCCACACAGAAGAGACCCTGAGGGCCTAAGGCTTTCTAATCTCAGCCCAAAGGTAGGGTCCCCAAATCAAAATAAATTTCCACAATTTGAACTCAGGTCCTCCTGACTCCAGGGCCAGTGCTCTATCCACTGCGCCACCTAGCTGCCCCTAAGGCAAGGATCAATCTTGAAGGAGAGGGAAGGTAGCCTCCCCACCCCCCCAAAAAAGACAGTGCTACAAGGACAAGATTCATCAATAAAACTTTTAACAATTGAAATTGAGGAGTTAAAATGAATTGTGCCTGTTCACACAGCTAGTCTGTCAGCCTGGATGAGAACCCAGATTCCCGACTTTTAGCCCAGTGTTCTTTCCCTTACACAAAACTCCTTAGTATTGCAAGATCCCTTAGAAAGCATACTAAGACACTTTATGACTAGGCTATTTTCTCACTAGGGCAGGCCTTAAGATAAGGTGTTTTTTCAGCAACACAAAGGATAAAAGGATGGTTGGATTTTTTTTGTTTGTTTTTTTGTTTTGGTAAGGCAACTGGGGTTAAGTGATTTGCCCAAGGTCACACAGCTAGTAAGTGTTAAGTGTCTGAAGCCAGATTTGAACTCAGGTCCTCCTGATTCCAAGGCCGTTGCTCTATCCACTGCGCCACCTAGCTGCCCCCTCAGATGGTTGGATTTTTAAGGTCCCTTCCCACTCGACATGATCCTAGAACCCTAGGAGAGGTGAGTTCCCTTTATCTTAAAACATTTAACAGATTAACTGAATCCAAAATATATCACTGTGAGAATGGGTACCTTGATTTGCTTGAGCCCCCAATTATCCAAGTAACAACTGTATAAGGACTGGCTTCGTTGGCTAACATGCCAACAATCCTTTGTGTGACCAAGAGTAAACCGAACTGGACATGGAAGGAACCAATAACTGAAGCCAATGAAAGACTTATCTGGTTGCAGGATATGGACCTTATCTTCGGCTATAATCCTTTTTCATTTTGAAGAGATCTCAACAAGATCTTAAACTGGACTGTCTGTCACCAAGAATGCCTTCTGATTTGTGTACCAAAGGCCATATCCTCCACCCTGGAATTCCTCACACCCAGTCCTTTGGGACTGGGCCTTTCTTTTTTTGTTGTTGTTGTTTTTTGTTTTTTTTTTTAGGGAGGTAATTGGGGTTAAGTGACTTGCCCAGGGTCACACAGCTAGTAAGTGTTAAGTGTCTGAGGCCAGATTTGAACTCAGGTACTCCTGACTCCAGGGTCAGTGCTCTATCCACTGCGCCACCTAGCTACCCCAAGGCACTGGGCCTTTCTAAGCCCACCTTTCTTCCAAATTCCTTACTTGCTTTTGTTTAAACTGTACATAGGGGGCAGCTAGGTGGCGCAGTAGATAAAGCACTGGCCTTGGATTCAGGAGGACCTGAGTTCAAATCCAGCCTCAGACACTTGACACTTAACTAGCTGTGTGACCCTGGGCAGGTCACTTAACCCTCCCTGCCCTGCAAAAAAAGAAAATATACTGTATATAAACCCTTGCAATCCTGCATCGTATCCTATTGGCTGGATAGCACCCATGATTATGCCAGATTTTCTTCCCTGATTAATAAAAACTTTTAATTTTTACAGGCAGTGTCTTTCTCCTGTTGCCTTCCTATTTAGGAAGAAGGGGATTTAAAACTCAAGAACTGGCTTTTGGGTTCTCAGGTCTTCCCCTTTTGGGAAAGAGAGACCTAGATTCCATGAAGAGAGCATTTGCCTAGGTTTACAATCAGTAAGTCTGCATCTAGCATAGCTCCCTAAGTTTCACACCTGATGAATGTAGAGAACATTAAAAAGTTGTGGTACTGGGGCAGCTAGGTGGCACAGTGGATAAAGCACCAGCCTTGGATTCAGGAGGACCTGAGTTCAAATCCGACCTCAGACACTTGACACTTACTAGCTGTGTGACCCTGGGCAAGTCACTTAACCCCAATTGCCTCACCCCCCCCCAAAAATGTTGTGGTACTGTTTTCCCTGGGGCCATGATGGAGAAGGGGGTTCTGGCTCTACACTAGTTGTGTGAACAGGTACAGACAAGTGGTTTAATGTTTCTGACCCTCACTTTTGCATGAAATGCAGGTACTAACACTTGAACTACCTACTTCATAGTGATGTAGGAGATGAAAAAAGGGTTAATAGAAAAACCTAAGACCCAAGGTCTAATACACATATTAGCTCTAAAAGAGAGTCAGATCCCAGTTAATGGATAACTTATGTTAGGTTCTCGTACCCATAGTGATCAACATCCATAATGGACCAGAGAGGGTCAGGTCAAAATAACAATAAAGGAAAAAGACAACCTATAGAAATTCTAATGAAAAATGATTATATTTTGAAACTAGCCATGGGAATCAGAAAGAGGCATGCGAAGAAAAGGCCAAATTTGTCCCCAGATTCACCTTATGACGTATAAACCCCCAAAACACACCTCCACTGAAAAAGGTACCGGGTGCCTCTGGGGTTGGCTTAGGACCTCCAGGAACTCCAAATTAGGATAAACTCTCCCCTGAAATACCCGTAGGTGGAGAATATTATAATGAGGACAGGCCCTCCCCTGTACCTCCCCAAGGTGGAGATTATTATAATGAGACTGATAATCAATTTATCCATACTATAAATATAACTGTCTTTCCTTTCCTTGAGAGATACCTTTCCACTATTCTGGTTCTCTCCCTGTGGTCACCCATAGTATTGCAATAAAACTTGGGAAACTGAGTCACTGAGTCTTGTAATTCTTTTGGGAAGACTCACAATCAATTTGACCCCAAATTCTATCCCACATCAATAGGGCTTCAGTCAAATTGTTTGGCAGATTTAAAGTCTACAGACATTTATTTAAATATTAGCCTTACACCAAAACTCTACTTTGAAGCCTCATAACATAATGGCATGGTAGTGGGATCCTGGATTGCTTAAGGATATATGCCAGTGGAACAGAAGCTTTGCCAGACCCTACCAAACCTAAGGTTTCCAGTGCTTTTCAGGGACGAACTATGAACCTAGGTCCAAGTAACAACCCAAGTTCAGAAAGTTTATCACCACAGGTAGAGAATTTTTCCACCACAGAAACTCACAGATACCATCAACTAAGGATAAAGGGGGCATGTATAGATACCAAAATCACAAATCCTTGAGGGACTGTTAGAACCTCAACTAGCAATTTGGGGCAGCAAAAATGCAGAGCGGGTGGCACTTTGGAAAGGCAGGACATCTATGAAGAACAGCTATTTGTGAGGAGGGGCATGGATTTGGAAGATCAAAGTATGGAGCAGAAAAGCACAGGAGCTGAGGGTTCAAGAAGCCCACACAAGAGCTGCCAAAGCTTCTAGAAAGTGCAGCTAGCCATAGCGAGAGGCTTTAGGAACTCTGCAGCCCAGTCTTCTCAACCCATTGAGGCTGGTAAGAAAGAGACTCAAGAGTCAGACAGACAGCTTTGGACTCTAAGCTTCCTTGTCAGTGTCTGTGTCCTTCCACAAAGGCAGGTGAGGCAGTGTTAAATGAAAATTTAAGCAATACTTCCCTGGAGATAGGAAAGATATTTTGACAAGAATATCCATTGCCTGACTCATTTCCCTGTTACTTAACTTTCCTATTCTGCCTTAATTAAATGCATTTTCAAGTTAGAATTTATATCTCTTGTATAGTCGGGCACAGTGGTATTGGTGGAGGATCAGGCTATAGTGTTTTAACAGATGATGATCCAGAAAAGAATGCTGAACCTAAGTATAAGCAAGGGATCCCAGAGTAATACTGGGAGTTTTAGGGGACCCAAGGTTAAATACCTGTAGTACCTACTTCATAGGGTTTTTGTGACTATCAAATATAAATGCTTTGAAACCTTTCCATTGAATATAAGCTTCCTGAAAGCAGGGACTCTTTTTTTATTACTGTCTTTGTAACCTCAACCCCTATGTACCTTGTACATAATAATCACTTGAAGTTTGTCGAGTCTAATAGGAACAAATATTATTCCCCAGAGTTCTCAAGTTTAAAGCTTAAGCTACTTACCTCTCCTCCTTTTACTTCTTTTCAGGTCCTTTAAGACTGAGGAGGACTCATGGCTATAGCATGAGCTCATGCTGAGTAGCCAAATTTTTAAGAACTAAGAGAAAATTTTTGCCCATCCAATTAGGATAGCTATAATGTGACCTGGTTTGGAGAATCACTCTTCAGATTACAGGTAGTAGGAGGTGCCAGTTACTCTCTCAACTTCTATTTCCTGATAGCATCTAATTGACAAACACTTGTCCCTTAATTAAAGTTAGAACATCAACACCCAAAAGGGGGCGGAGTGTACAAATAAAATCATGATGCATTCCTCTGTCAAAAATTTAGGGACTTAGAATATAAAAACAGACCTTGCACAACAACACTCAATACATTTCAGGAAAGGGTGATGGCTTTAGATGACAAACTCCTAAGGTCAAGAATTATGTCATATTCAAAAAAGGAAGATAATAAATGTTGGAGAAGCTGTGGAAAAATTGGAACACTAATGCATTGTTGGTGGAGCTGTGAACTGATCCAGCCATTCTGGAGAGCAGTTTGGGGCTATGCCCAAAAGACTATAAAGCTGTGCATACCCTTTGACCCAGCAATAGCAATATTAGGTCTTTTTCCTGGGGGGATCATAGGAAAGGGAAGAGGACCCACATGTACAGAAATATTTATAGCTGCTCTTTTTGTGGTGGCAAGGAATTGGAGATTGAGGGGATGGCCATCAATTGGGGAATGGCTGAACAAGTTTTGGTGTGTGAATGTAATGGAATACTATTGTGCTGTAAGAAATGATGAGCAGATAGATTTCAAAGAAGCCTGGAAGGACTTATATGAACTGATGCTGAGTGAGATGAGCAGAAACAGTAGAACATTGTACACAGGATCAACAACAACTGTGATAGACTTGACTCTTCTCAGCAATACAATGGTCCAAGATAGTTCCAAAGGACTCATGATGGAAAATGCTCTCCAAATCCAGAAAAAAAGAACTGTGGCATCTAGATGTAGATTGAACCATACTATTTCTATTTTTTTGTTTGTTTGTTTTTCTTTTCTGAGGTTTTTCCCCTTTTGCTCTAATTCTTCTTTCACAGCAGGACTAATGCAGAAATATATTTAATGTGATTATACATATATAACCTATATCAGATTGCTTGCTGTCTTGGGAAATGGGGAGGGAGGAGAGGGAGGGAGAAAAATCTGAAACTAGAAATCTTATAAAAAACAAATGTTGAAAACTATATCTAAATGTAACTAGAAAATAATAAGTGGGCAACTAGGTGGCACAGTGGATAGAGCACCGGCCCTGGATTCAGGAGGACCTGAGTTCAAATCTAGCCTCAGACACTTAACACATACTAGCTGTGTGACCCTAGACAAGTCACTTAATCCCAATTGCCTGACCAAGATAATTAATTAATTAATTAAACACTTTTATGATTAAAAAACCAAAAAAAGAATAAATTGTTATGTCAAAAAAAGAATTATGTCATATTTATAATACAAGTTGTTGATTTCCAATGTTAAATGGAAGTTGAAAATAAACAAAATAGTAGTCATGTTCTGGTATGAAAAAGCCAAATAAAAATACTCAAAGTGAAAAAATACAGGGTTTTTGGGTTTCTGTTCAGTTGTTTTTCAGTCGTGTCCAATTCTTCGTGAACCTATTTGGGGTTTTCTTGGCAAAGATACTGGAGAGGTTTGCCATTTCCTTTTCCAGCTCATTTTACAGATGAGGAAACTGAGGCAAAACAGGGTGAAGTGACTTGCATCATACAGCTAGCAAGAATCTGAGGCCAGATTTGATTGAAAACCAGTCTCTTTGACTTCAGGCCCTGTACAGCACTATCCACTGTGCCAACTACCTGCCCAAGATAGTATAGCACAGAAACTGAAAATCATGTTTTCTACCTGCCCAATATAATTTTCACCATGGGGTGGTGTACCCACAAACTTAAGCATTTAGTTGATTCCCCTTCCAGTCTCAAACTGTTTTAGCACTTTTAACTTTATCCAAGGTAACTTTATTTTTTTGTATAATTACTAAGTCCTCTAATGTCTCACCATGGTAAACCACTCCAGTATCTTTGCCAAAAAACCCCCAAATGGGGTCACAAAGAGTCAGACATGACTAAAACGACTCAGCAACAACTAAATCTTTATTATTTATTTATTTTGGGGGGGGGGCAGGGCAATGAGGGTTAAGTGACTTGCCCAGCGTCACACAGCTAGTAAGTGTCAAGTGTCTGAGGCTGGATTTGATCTCAGGTCCTCCTGAATCCAGGGCTGGTGCTTTATTCACTGTGCCACCTAGCTGCCCCCACAACTAAGTCTTTATTAGTATAGGACTCAAAATTTTCTAGGCTCACTTCATGCACTATTATGAATTCCTTATATTTAGAATTCTAAATACATTTCTGTTCATCAACATATACTTTTGTTATGCACAAGTACTCCATCTATTTTACCCAGATTCAAAGTGCAGTGGCCAGATGTCACTATTGTACAGCATGAAAGAGCTGACCAGCAGTTTCTGACGTGTCAGTTCCCCGCTCCTTAGGCAGCTTGGGCAGCTAGGTGGTGAAGTGGATAGAGCACTGGCCCTGGAGTCAGGAGGATGTGAGGTCAAAAAATACAGCCTCAGACACTTGACACTTACTATCTATGTGACCCTGAGCAAGTCACTTAATTTGATTGCCTCAGATATTGGGGCCATCTCTAGTTGTCCTGATCTGTATCTTGCCCCTCGACCCAGATGGCTCTGGAGGAGGCTGAATGAAGCTGCCTCACATCCAATTCACTGCAAGTCATGTCACCTCCTCATGTCATGGTCCTCTTCGAGAACAAAGGACAAACAAGCTTAGGTGGCCTAGTAGCATTCCCACCCTCTCCCTAGAAGCATCCTACACTACTGCCAGTCTTAGTTGTAGACATCTGATCAGCTTGGCCTCTTACTGTACACCTCAGTAGTCCTGAGCTCAGGAGACCCACCATCCTCAGCCTCTCTAGTTACAGGACTTGCACCATCCCACCCAGCTAAACAGAAGGTCTTAAAATACTTATTGGTCCAAATAGTACCCTTCACAAAGACTGGGAATGAAAAACTCACATTTATTTAATGTGTGTAAGGTAGATAATGCCAAGGTCATCTAGCCCAGGAGTTCTTAACCTAGGGTCTATGAATTAAAAAAAAAAAGATATTGCAGTAACTGAATTTCAATATAATTGGTTTCCCTTATAATCCTATATATTTTATATACTGTAAAACATTCTGAGAGGGGCAGCTAGGTGGCACAGTAGATAAAGGACCAGCCCTGGATTCAGGAGGACCCAAATTCAAATCCAGCTTCAGACACTTGGCACTTACTAGCTGTGTGACCCTGGGCAAGTCACTTAACCCTCATTACCCTGAAAAAAAAATCTGAGAGGTCATAGTTTCACCAGCCCTCCAAAGGGGTCCAGGACAGAGGGAACCAGAGGGTCTACCTAGCATCATTTTACAGATGTGAAGTTGGGGCTCAATGATATCACAACTACCCTGAATGTAAGTTTCTTGAGAGCAGTCTTTCACTTTTGTCTTTTTATGCCAAGCACAGTGTCTGGTATATTGGAGTGGGGGGAGGAGTTTGTGTAGACCTTAGATTCCACTTTTGTTGGGAATTCCCAGTCCTGAAACTTTCCATTAGTGCAAATCAGCACTTCATCTGTAATATATGACCTGGGAATTTAAAATAACCTGATCATGGTCAAAACAATGATATGTGTCAGAGGTACTTAGACTTAGGTTTCTAATTCCAAATATACCCTAGCTGCTTCTTCTTCTAACAGCGCCACCTAGCCGCCCCTACACCCTAGCTTCTTAAACTGTGGATTGTGAGCCCCTGGGGGGTCATGTAACTAAACGTGGGGGTTGCAAAAAAATTTGGCAGCACTAAAAGATTATGTATACCTTTTCTATATACCCGGGATCACATAAAATTTTCTCAGGCGAAAAAGGGTCACAGGGTGGAAAAAGTTTAAGAAGCCCAGAACTAAACTACTTCCCCTCTTGCCTAACTCTTGGTAAGCACTTACAAACGCTTGTCCAATTTTAATTAGTGCTGTATGCTAAAGGATAGTTCTTCCTCTAAATCAAGATGACCTTTTGATCCCTTTCAGCTTTCTGATTTCGAAACTACTTGTTATTGATTTCCATGTTTGAAAAAGTAGATTACAATTCTTTAATTACAGTTTAAATACAATTACAATTCTTTAAATTGGACAGTCCACCTATTGTATAAGTAGACAAGGATTAAGATGGATGGACAGTGGTCATTGCTGGAAGGGTTGTGGGATGATAGGGATACTAATATTGTTGATCGAGTTATAAAGAGGTTGTACCTCTTTGGAAAGCAATTGGGAATTATGCAAACAAAGTGACAATGATTAGTCCATGCCCTTTGCCCCAGAGACTACATCACTGGGCTTATACCTTTGTAGTTTGTTGTTGAGTCATGTCCAGTGGGGTCTGAACTCAGGAAGATGAGTCTTCCTGATTCCAAGCCCGGTGCTCTATCCACTGCTCGACCTAGTTGCCCCTTTATATTTAATGAAGCTATTAATTAAAAGAAAGTCCCGGGGCAGCTAGGTGGCACAGTGGATAGAGCACCGGTCCTGGATTCAGGAGGACCTGAGTTCAAATCCGGCCTCAGACATTTTACACACTTACTAGCTGTGTGACCCTAGGCAAGTCACTTAACCCCAATTACCTCACCAAAAAAAAAAAAAAAAGAAAGAAAGTCCTCTATAAACCAAAATATTTATTGCAGCACTTTTTGTGAATGCAAAGAATTGGAAACAGTATTCCCCATTGATTGGGGAATTGATAAACAAACTGTGGAACATTAACATAATGGAATATTACCATCATGTAAGAAATTATAAATGTGAGGAATACAAAGAAACATGAATATCTACATGAACTGATGCAAAATCAAATACACAGAACCAACAATATGCATGACTTTGATAATGTATTTACCAAAAAACCAAAAAGTGAATGTAGCAAAATTGTAAATGTATTAATTAGTTGTGTTGATTTTTTTCCTCTTTAAAAAATAGTATAACTATATGTTATATGGGATGGCTCTCTGGGAGGGGAAGCGAGTAGAGTATACTGGGAAAAACTATGATGATATAAAAACCAAAAACTAGCAACAACAACAAAAATTTTAAGAGTGGACAAAATTCTTAAGGCTGTTTTGCCAAAGTTAGAGTCTAATAACCATTAGTATATTATCCCTGGTCTTTTTTACCTAGCTGTTAGTGATTCGGTTTTAACCCTGGCAGTTACAAGTCAATATAACCTAAATGTTGTTACTATTTAATAACTATTCAGGTTTCATATTCAACTGACAACTATTTGCAGAATATTTTCAACCTATTTTTAATATTGAGCCACTTGGTTCCCATTACCTTGGAACACGCTTGAGTTACAGCTAAAAAATCCACCCCACCCTTGCTAACCTTCTCACCTTGGATGATCCCAATGCTCCTGATTGGTCGCCTCCTCCTGTAGTCTGCATTTTAAGGAAACCTGGCTGGGCCATGTTCACCCCTTCATTCACCTCAGGGCTCCACTTCTGACTCTGAAATTCCTTCTCCATCATCTCCCTACACACACACACACACACACACACTCACTCTTTTAGCTTCCTTTTATGTTTTGTCTTCTCCCATTAGACAATATGCTCCTTGAGGGCAGGAACTATGGTTTGTTTTTTTGTTGTTTTTTGTCAGGGCAATAAGGGTTAAATGACTTGCCCAGGGTCACACAGCTAGTGTCAAGTGTCTGAAGTCACATTTGAACTCAGGTCCTCCTGAGTTCAGGGCCGGTACTTTATCCACTACACCACCTAGCTGCCCCCAGGAAATGTTTTTGCTTCTACTTTGTGTTCCCAGTGTTTAGTACCATGCCTGACACATTAGAGCTAATAAATGCTTGTGGACTGACCTGTGTAATACTTGGTATAATGCTCCAGACCACAACTAAGGAAATTCAAAGTCATTTATTATTAACCTACCTAAAGAAAAATGGTAGTCAACTTATGTATCTAACAGAGGATATATTACACTGGATATGGGTGTGTGATCAAATCAACAAATATTCACTAAATGCAAGGGCAATGCAAAATGAGAAATAAACTGGTTAAATCATTTCTAAGAAAAGCTAGATACTTTGCTGTGGCTAGATGTGGAGTCAGGAAAACCTGGGTTCAAATCTCATGTATTTAATTAGCTGTGTAAGCTAACCCTGGACAAGTCACAACTTGTCTGAGCCTCACTGGTAGGTACATAAGGGGCACAGACCTCAGAAAGTTGTTGAGAGAATCAAATAAGATTATGTCTGATGTTTTGTAAGTTTTAGAGTGCTATATTAACACTGATAATTTTTGTTATTATCCTATCTGTCAAGCTTCCCCCCACAATTTACCAATCTGGTTCATTCCTCCCCTGCTACCTGCTTTCCATTCTGGAGATTTACCTGAGGGGCTTAAAATCACTGTGCTAAAGTAAATTATATTTTCTCTTTATATTTTCTTTTCACATCTCCTCTAGATTAAAAGGATAAATATGTGTATGAATTGTTATATAGGAGCAGGTCTATAGTCTGTACAATCTAGTATTTCTCTAAAAGACACCAAACAACAGGTGAAAAATGCAAAGCCTTCCTTGGCATGGACAAGATAAAAATTAATATTACCTTTAGTTTCTACTATATTGATTCTACAGTGTGATTAATTTTGTGCTGTATTTATTTTGATAATTCAGTATGTATCTGTTTAAAGCCACTTTTTAATGTCCTTGAGTTGAGCTCAAGAATTCTGCTTTCCATTTGAGTTAGCTTAAAGTTAGTTTAAAAGAGTTGTTATCTCTCATACCGGTACCCCTGGTAAGTCCAACAAATTAACGTGTTTCCATCTCTCTGTCCATCTTTGCCTGTGTGTAATTATACAAGGGAGTTTTTCTCTCTTCCAAGGAGATACCAAGTCTGGTAGTTGTGACCCCCTAGCAAAGACTAAAAGATGCAGATAGGCCCCACAAATTAAGTATTCCTTAATGGATAGAGAGGGCTGATTACTAGCTGACCATGGGAGCTCACTCTCTTTCCTTGATGTAACCACTTGTGTTGTTTTCTCCACCTACCCAAATTATTTGTTTTGTACTTCCTGTAACGATTGGAATGATGCCACCTGCTGGAGAGCTACTGTAGGAAAGCTCCACCATGAGGAGAAGGCACTTGAGGGCAAGCCATGAGGCCTTTCTTTGGCATTAGGAAGTGATGTTTGCTTGTGGGAGGAAGGAGGGGCGAGGCTGGCTCTCTCGCTCTCTTTCGTCAGGACTCTGGTGGAGACTGGACCTAGAAATGCGCTCTCCCTTTAATAGATAGATGAATCTAGGACTTTCTCTTTCTCTTCACCAAATTCTTATTCTCCTTAATAAATGCTTAAAAATCTAACTCTTGCTAAAGCTTATAATTTATTGGCAACCACTTGTTAGATATTTTAGACAGACTAGCTAGAATTTTCACCCCTTACATTCCCAAAATTATATGAAGTCTAAGTAAGCCCTATCTCATGGTCTTTGGTCTATGATTTCATTGGTGTGGATCCTCCCTCACCAGGAAAGAGCAGAATCTCTACTATACCTCAGTCATATGAATTTGATATCATTCTTGAATTCCTTTCATTTTAATTCCATTAAGTAGATTTAGCCATTGGATACTTTATTCATAAAAGTTCTAACTGTAAGGGTTCATAATCATATATATAATCAGAATTTTAGAGCTAGGAAAGAACTTAAAAACCATTAAGCTTAGCTTCACTTTATAGATTGTAATAAAATAATGGGATTTGGCAGACCCCAGGGGCCCCCATCTAAAGATTGATTTGGAATTGATTGAGTTGGGTGAGACAGAGACAGAGAACCTACTTAAGGATGATTAAATCGAGACCACACCTGAGGGGCAGCTAGGTAGCACAGTTGATAAAGCACTGGCCCTGGATTCAGGAGGACCTGAGTTCAAATCTGGCCTCAGATACTTGACACTTACTAACTGTGTGACCCTGGGCAAGTCACTTACCCTTCAATGCCCCACAAAAAAAAAAAAAAGAAAAAGTTATTACTTGAAATTATTGCATATTGTAACATATTCTGAGTCAAAGCAAATTCATATTTTTTGTGGTCATCATTATCCTCAATTTTTAAATCCATATGAGACTTGGATTATGGGAACTTATCATTTAAGGCATTAATTGGGGACAGCTAGGTGGCGCAGTGGATAAAAGCACTGGCCTTGGATTCAGGAGAACCTGAGTTCAAATCCAGCTCAGACACTTGACACTAGCTGTGTGACCCTAGGCAAGTCACTTAACCCTCACTGCCCTGCAAAAAAAAAAAAAAAAGACATTAATCGCCTTCATTCTGAATTAATCAGATGCCAGTTGGCCAAAATGACAGCCAATCACAAGAGAAATACATACAAGGACAGACACTGAACTGTCACAAAAAGGGGAGACATGCATGAAGTCCAGGTACCGCATTGCCTTGGGAAAGGCCAAGAGAATAGCTATTGGCAATAGTCGAGGTTGGATTTTCTTGGTTTAATTTTCTTCCACACGGCACCAGGTGGCCTGGCTATGCCATCTCATTTGACACCTGACTTCAATTTCCCCTTCTATATGCCTGATGTCATGTACATCTCAATCCTATGCATTTGATTAAGCCTGACTCAGTTTCTTCTCTGTTCTTCTATGGTAACCCCCATAATTATCTCAGGTGTCATGATAAATACAATGTTGTATTTGGCCTTGACATCTGCTACCAATTGTATTAGATCTTTTAATTTCTCATAATGGCATTAGGATAATTAGGCAGATGATGCAAAAAGTGATGAAATGGAGATTTTTTAAAAAATTATTTTCTAAATTAACATCACAATTGTCTTCTCAATTTATTCTCCACGGGGGGGTGTAGTAATATTAAGTTTTAGAGAATGTTTCAATTTTTGGTTTTTTTATGTTTTATGTGTAACAACTGGACAATAATTGTAAAATCTCTAAGATTCTGAATTTCCTTAGATTTTTTGTTTTTTGTTTTTTTTGAGAGGCAATTGGGGTTATGTGACTTGCCTAGGATCACACAGCTAGTAAGTGTTAAGTGTCTGAGGCCATATTTGAACTCGGGTCCTCCTGAATCCAGAGCCAGTGCTCTATCCACTGTGCCATCCAGGTGTCCCCTAGACATGTTTTTGAGAACTCTCATTGTTTGACTTGATTATTGGCAAAGCTTTTTTTTTTTTTTTTGTGACGCAATTGGGGTTAAGTGATTTGCCCAGGGTCACACAGCTAGTAAATGTCAAGTGTCTGAGGCTGGATTTGAACTCAGGTCCTCCTGAATCCAGGGCCGGTGCTCTATCCACTGTGCCACCTCGCTGCCCCCTCAAAGCTTTTTTTTTTTTTTTTTTGGTGAGGCAATTGGGGTTAAGTAACTTGCCCAGGGTCACACAGCTAGTAAGTGTTTAGTGTCTGAGGCTGGATTTGAACTCAGGTACTCCTGAATCCAGGGCCGGTGCTCTATCCACTGTGCCACCTAGCCACCCCAAGCAAAGCTTTTTAAAGTTGTGTTAAGCTCAATTTTGTAGGAAACTTTCCCAGCAGATTATCAATATCTGAAACACCTGAAGGACTTTACAATGACACCTGAAAATCTACAGCTGAGATTTGTTATTTGATCATCAGCATCCACACCTGAAAGACTTCCTTTCCACAACTACACCCAGAGGACATCCCAACAACCATCTGAGAAAAGACTTCCAAAGACTTAAGTGGACGTTTTCCTGTTTTCCTTTTCCCCATTGTTTACACTGTTTATAATATAATGTCCACTTACTAAAGCCTCCTTTAGTTTTTCCTGTTTGTAATGTCCACCTGCTAAAAGGGGAGTGCCCCCTTTAGCCTTTGTTAATGAGTCGCTCAATTTCTTTTCTATCTTTTCATTCCCTTTACTTTGTTAGTCATAAGTATCTGTAATGTTATTAAGGAAATGATTGTTTAACAAAGCACAGGGGGAAATGTGATAAAATAATGGGATTTGGCAGAGCCCAGGGGCCCCCACCTGAAGATTGATTTGGAATTAATTGAATTGGGTGAGACTGAGAGACTGACTGAGAACCTACTTAAGGATGATTAAATTGAGACCACACCTGGCTAGCCCTGAGTGGGGTGTTGTTCTCAGAGGCTGTGGACTAAGACATCAACAGGAGATCACCCTCAACCAATCAGCTTGAAGGACCTCCCATTTTGGGGAGAGAGACAGGAAGTAGGAAGGTGAGGCTTGCTTGCTGGATTGGTCTTTTCGTTCGGAACTGGCTTGTGGTAGCAGAACTTCATGCATTCTTTTTGGAAGTGTGGTGGGGCTAGGTAAAGGCAAGGTTTTCTCTCTAGCTATCCCGCATAGATCTAAGCTAGGGCTTTCCATTCTATAAGAGATCTGTTCTCACCCTCTATCTTCACTAACTTCTAATATACTTTAATAAGTACTTAAAAGCCTAACCTCTTGCTGAATTTATCAGTAAATCTTAGCTAGTTTCCCCCCCAAAATGGGGGGGGGCAGGTAAGAACCCACATTAGATTTTTAAACATCACAAGATGAAGAAACTAAAGATTTGGGGAAGTGATTTGTCTAATAGTACACTATTAGTTTGTTCCAAGATCCACTATTATAACCTAGGTCTCCTAACTTCTTATTGTGTATTCTTAATTTTCATCAATAGTCTTCTTCTCTAAATCCTATAGGTGATCAACTGAATAAGCTGGAAGACATCTCCCACTATATTGAAGGTACTGTAAAGAATTAATTATTTGAGGTTTTTATGCCTCGGTGCGCACTGGCCTGGGGCTCTGCAAACCGCACGGTGCTCCACCCACTGGTTTGTTTGTTGTTGTTTTTTTGGTGGGGGCAGTGGGGGTTAAGTGACTTGTCCAGGGTCACACAGCTAGTAAGTGTCAAGTGTCTGAGGCCGGATTTGAACACAGGTACTCCTGAATCCAAGGCCAGTGTTTTATCCACTGCACCACCTAGCTGCCCCTCCACCCACTGGTTGTAGCTGTTGCCATGGCACTGGCACCTCATGTCATCACCACTTGCTGACGCCTACATGGGCCTGGCAAAATTATAATGATTGGAAGCCTAGTGAGGGCAGTCATGTGACTGTCAGAGCAGCCATATAATTGGCTGGGGGGGGAGGTTTCCTGGGATTGGGGGAGGAGAATTCGCCATTCTAGCTGGATGCTGGAAGGCGACAGGAGCTCTGCTGTGTATTCTCAGCTGATTCCTGGGTGGTGGTATTTCTTCAGGTTGCATAATTTCCCTTTCCCCATTTTATTTCCTTTCCCTTGATCCTACTGATCCTGTTTGTGTTTTTTTTTTTAAAGTTCATTCTTGTTAAAATAAATCCTATTCTGTTTTGAGGGAGGCTGTCAGTCTCCTTCTTTGCCCCAATACTGCGGCAAGCCACTTAGCTAACACTCCCCAATTAAAAATTGGTCCCCACAGTACCAAAGTAGCACTTGGTAATCCCTATCTGCTGTTTTCCCCCTCCCCCATCTGTTGTCTTCATTGGTTCTGAAGTCAGTGTACTTCATAATCTTTTATACCACTTCATACTTCCTATTGTAATATACTGCAGCAAATTTATACCTAACATGTTCCATGTTCTCATGGAAGTTCCATGACTCATGTTTAACAAAGAAATAATCTACTTTGCTGGACTTAACAAGTGCTTAAAAGTAAGCTTGGTTTATATTCCAAAACCTCAGTTTAAGTTGTTTTTAGATTATTACTTCCATTAACAATGACAATAAAAAGTTGATTTATTAAACATTTAAAAGTATGAGAAAAAAGCTCTACTACTTTCTCTTTCATCTCCAAAAGGGAAAGACAAAAGGACAATGTAGTCACAAATATAACTCCACCCCAAGTGTTTCTTTAAAGCCCCACCCCCGTATTTATTTACCTATATGTTTTTGTAGTTGTAACAGGAAGTGCTTAATTATAAAGAAAACTCAGTTGTATTTAATAAGCCATGTCTGAGTAACTTTATTTAAGATTCAAGTGAAAGTGATACCCAACAGAATATGGCACAGACATCAAAAACCAACTTAAAAAAAAATTTGTATAAAAACAAGCCCAGGTTTTAATGCAAACATTCAAGGAAACTCTTAATTTTCTAAAATAAACATGTCAGTACTGGCCTTCCCCAAACTGAACCAGCCCAATAAATCAGGGACACCATTATTACCTCTCAATTTCTTCTTAGCTACTAAAAGAACTACTAGCTTAATTTTTTTTACCTTAAGTTTTTTATCTGCACTTGTATTCACTGCTCACAATTTGGTGTTCATCTTTTAATTTAAGCAAATTGTGAGTGAATTTGCCTGAACCATCCTAATCATCTTACACTAAACCCAGTCTTTGGGGAAATAGTAGATCACATGCTACAGAGCAAGGAAGAAATGAATTATTTATTTATTAGCCCCTGGTAACCCATTATGTTCTTGAAATGGTGTCCAAAGTAACTTTAACACAGATTTAAAGACACTTTCCTTTTCTGTAGTGTTGCCTATGTTCAGGTTTTTGAAGTAGAGCTAAATATGTAGCCCTGAAATAAATTATCAGAACATCCAACTGTAAAATCGCTTATCAAAACTACAAGAAACAGTATGAGTTAATCTCTTCTCATCATATAATGGAGTAGAAAACCACAATTCCCAGTTAGTCTACAAAATGCCACTGCTACACTGATCCACTGTTAAGGAATAGCTAGGCTTTTCAATATACTGAAACTCACCAGAGATGATTAAATTCAGTATATTTCACAAGTCTCTTAAAAACAACCCTGCAGACTACCCAAATCACCACAGATAGTATTTTTTTTTCAATATTCCTTGCTGAAGTTTGGTACTGAGATAAACGGAGCTAACAGTGGCTAAAAGGAGACTTTTCTTAAAAAGGGAATTCTATCCATACAATTTTGTTTTCAGCAAGACTGGATAAACAGATACATTTTTAGAATATGAAAAAAAAATTCAATTCTCATCGTAGCTATATGGCTGATTCTCTTCCTAAACTTTCATAATTGGCTTTCACACTCATTTTTCATAGTTGTAAACTGAACAGAACTCTACTCTGTTCAAAGGAATACTGAGAGTAAAATTAATAGTTTGAGATGGAGTGCTATTAACCAAATAATCATGTTTTAATCAAGTTTATTATTTCTCGCAGTTACTATTTTTCTAGTCACTCTGATGTTTCATGTCTTACCTGTGGTCATCATAATGCTCTGTACAAAAGCAGCAAGTGTATATGATGAAGTGGAAAACAGAATGACACTGTGTGAAAAAGATAATTTAAAGTGGCTCTATACCAAATCCCATTCAGATGTAAAAAATAAAAATATTTGTGAACACATTCACTCTTAAGTTAATATTTCCATATCCAAATTCTGCTTCCACTACCACATTTCATGGGCAAAAATTCCAACCTAATGATGATTTGCACAGAAGGGGAAGAAGGGGAACAACAATTCACACTCAAGAATATCACTAAACACTGCAGTATTTCCAAGAGCTGGAAAAGTATTAACTAATATTCAGAGATGCCACAATGACAGGCTATCAATGTGGTCTCTTGTATGGTCACTTTAAACATATGACTACAGAGTGCACCAAATAGAGAATGATACATTTCAATCTGCATGACCAGATTTATGGAGCTATAAATAGCAACACAAGACAGGCCCAAGTCCAAACTATAATTTACACATGGAGTGCATGTTATAAAGCCTTCACAACATACAAAATTAGACAAGTGCTCCAGCTCTTTAAAAACAGTGCCTGTTTGCTTCAGATTATATATCCAGCCTCAGCTGGCCTGGTTCTGATAAGCCTGTTACATAAAGTGAGTTTCCCTTCTGCTGAAAAAGAAGCCTGTAGACATCCCCAGATGCCTTCAGAACTAGTGGTTGACTTGGTAATGCTGATGGTTCCATAGTTTCCTATTACATTCATTGGTCTGAAACAACAAACTGAAAACAATTCGGAACCAAAATGTCCTTCCAAAGTCTTTTGCCATGTGTTTTTTTTTAATAGTTTTAAATGAAGGAGAAAAGTCAGCATTTATTGCTTCTTATCATCAACAGCAGTTTCAAAGGGATAAGAATTAACCAAAATCAAGAGATCTTTGGTCAAGTTAGTAACAGGCTTCTACTAGTTGCACATCCATCTCATAATGCTTCTTCTTCCAGTTTTTCCAGTATGGCCTGGATCTTATAAACAGCCTCTTTTCTTGCCTGTCGAATAGTGTCCTGGCCACCAGTTTCAACTGAATCCAGTTCTAATAGCTCCTTGGTTAGCATTTCTTCTAGAAGCCAGTATGTCTTGTCTGTCTTTTTCCCTACAAACTTGTCTACTTCTTGTTCAAGGTATTGGACTTTCTCTAGCACTTGTGTGATTTTTTTAATACCAGGTGGTTGACCTTCATCTGAAGATGGATGATCATCAGGGATTTTGTAACCCAGATCTTGACTGCTGGGAATTCTTCTGGCTGAGTTACCGTACATCTGGGGCTGGGCACTATACTGAACTTTGGAACTGAAAAGGTCCGGAGTACTGTTGTTCATAGTTTCCGAGGAGGATTCGTACTGATGGACATCGCTGGGAAAGTTGTTCCGGTTCACACCTTGCTCTGGCTGGCTATGAGGATATGAGGGATCCTTGGGGGCATGGAAAAAGTGGGGAAAATTAGTTTTAATAGGGATCCATCAATGTCAAGTCTCTTAGCCCCCATGTTAACCACACAACCAGGAGGGCAAATGAAAGATCTTTCCAATAATAGAGCTGGATCTCCTTCAATCATTTGGAAGGAACACATCCCTAGGATGGTAAAAGGGAGTGACCTGTCCAAAGCAAAGGACAGGAAAGGGGTAAAGGCTGGAAATTGCTCTCTGAGGCAAATAAACATCATCACCACCTCACAATCTATCTTATGACCTAACAAACAAGAATTAAATAGTCCTTTCCCAGTAAGCTATAACTGTAAGACAAACTCCTAAAAAGGAACCTATGGGAAAGTGAACTTAAGTGAAATTCAATTCTGTGATTTAATTAAAAGACACATTTTATTATTAGAGTCTATTATAAATTAGAATCCACTCCCACAGACTTTGCCTTTGTGTATATGGATGATCTGAGGACTGCCAAATGTAGTCCCACATATTTGGAATGAATGTCATCTATGAGTTAATATTCTGAAAGTACTACAAGTAAACAGAAATCCAACAATTCCACGTCTCTGGGAAAAGCAGGAAACTAAGTCAAAGCTTATAAGAGGGAGGAAGTTAGTACCTAATCAGCATGTGTCTTACTCAAATGAAGAAAACCCGTTTATAATTATTTCTTGACAAAGACAAATGTAGTTAAGTCCTTTATCATTCACTCTCTCTTAAAAAAGCTTACATATAAAGAGCAATGTTCCTGCATTTCCTTACCTTGGAATCCTGGGTGGGAGGTGGAGGTGGGGGTGGAGGTGGTGGGGACGAAGGAGGTGGCTGAGAGGATGCACTACTGGACCATGACGAGGTGGATCCTGACATAAAGTAATTCCCAGACTGTGCTGAGGGTGCAGCTGAAGAAGGCCAAGAGTAGCGTGTTGTCATTCCATAAACCCCAGAGGTCCATACTTGCTCTTGTGTTCGGAGGGGTGGTGGTGCTGGTGGTGGGACATTAGGATTTCCATCCCCATATGAGTAATGGGGGTGAGCCATTCCCGGACTCTAGGGTAAGAAGAGGAGACTCAGTACTGGTCACTGCCAAAGCTCAGTGAAGATCCTAAAACAGCCCATTAGAGTCAAAACTCTGAATGGTTTGCTTCCCCTCAGTTCAGAGAGTTCTGCACCAACATGGACTCTCAGCAGTTTTAGAAACTATGTCAAGGATTTAGGGGTTTTGGTAGTATAAAAGAATGAGCAGAAATGGCAGTACTACAACTTAAAGACAGGATAAGTCAATATCAGGTTATCATGAATAATGTGCCCATGCACTACAATGCTCTTCTCTGAAAAAACAAATTAACATTCTACAAACTACAATACAAAGCACTTAAACAAACACAAAATCACAGACTAATCAGAGAATCACAGGATGAAAGAAACAGATATCATTCAACCCTTTATCTTACAGATAAGAAAGCTGAAGCACTGAGAGGGTAAGGGATTTATCTGCTGAGTTCAAACTCTGATTGAGTCCCAATCCAATACCCCTTCCTTCACTGCACCCTATTAACATAGGAAAAACTTAGCAAGACCCAAATCATTCATGCTCAAGGGTTGGACTTCAGTGACAGTTCTGAAGAGCTCTGGGTTCATGATTTTACAGGCAGACTAAGATTCCAAACAGTGGAAGCAAACAGCTACAGGTTAAAAAGGCACCAATACATAACCACTGTCAGGCATGTTTCTAGTATAGCCTGAATGTCTAGTGTCTTCTGGAGTCATCACCCCAGTCAAAGAAAGTTATTCACTCTGAAAAACACCAATGGCATTGAAACTGATATCTCATTAATAAAAACTACTTACCTGTGATATAGGATACCCTGGAACATGCCCCCTCAGAGCAGGTCCTTCAGTCTGACAGTCTTGCTGTGGATAAGTCCAACGAGAAACAGGGGTTGGGCTGTTGCCAGGGGAATGGTAAGTGCTTGGAACATCTGTAGGATAAGGGGCTGGAGGATGTCCAGAAGAATAATAAGTCCCAGAATACGAGGATGCAGTTGCTCCAGGGCCTGTGGCATATGGTGGACCATAAGCCCCATTTGTGTATGAATCCATTCCCTGAAAAAGTAAGAGAAAGACCACCAGTTTAAGAATTCAAATAGGATGATTATACCTAACCTGGAAAAAAAAACTATATAATTTTAAGAATGCTTTCTAAATTGGTAATTTTCAAATTTGGAATCAATGACATTATATTTCATTATATTAGTGCCATTTATTTTTACCATCCCCCCACTGCAATTTATTTCCAGTTTTTTACAATTTTGTGTAGAAATCATTAAACTGGTCTGCCACTATTTCATATAGTGTCTAGTCTAAGTTTCTAAGTCTTTTGCTATGTGTGACACAAAAGGAAATCTAGGCAATATGAAAACAAAAGATGACAATGAAAATCTATTTAAAAAAAACTCTAAGCACTAGTAAGTGCCCCCTCTATTCTGGGCACTGTGCTAGGCAACAAAAGCACAGAATCAGTCAATCCCTACTCTCAAAGAACTTCTGTTCTATCAGCCAATATGTACATATAAGAATATGTGAAATAAAAATGTGTATGTGGAATACAAAATAATAACAAAGTAGTTAGGGAGAGAGGGCACCAACAGTTGGCAGGATCAGGAAAGGCTTCCAGTAAAAGTGTCGCTCGAGTTGCATCTTGAAAGAAGAGAAGGATTCTATGAGGGAGAGACAAGAAAAGACCACATTCTAGACATGAGGACAGCCACTACAAAGGCACGGACAGAGGTTGTAGAGTGTCATGTGTGAGAAATAATAAAGAACCAAAAGAATAGAGCACACATTATGACCATTCAAGGAAAAAAAAAATTGGAAACTAGGTAATGATTGAAAAATTATATTCTACTCATTTAAATCAAGTTACCAAGACAATTGGATTGTACTGAGATTCAGGGTTAAGCTTTTTTTTTTTTTTTTGGGGGGGGGGGAGAGGAGTAAGAGGGTTAAGTGACTTGCCCAGGATCACATAGCTAGTAAATGTCAAGTGTCTGAAGCCACATTTGAACTCAGGTCCTCCTGAATCCAGGGCAGGTGCTTTATCCACTGCGCCACCTAGCTGCCCCCCACGGTTAAGCTTTTAACAAAATACTTAAAAAATTAAGCTCATCACAGTTTAAATAGTACTTGAGAGTTTGTGCTTGAATCTGGGTTTTTAAAAGTAATAGCAGATTTGACTATCATAATCTGAAGTTGTTTAATCAACTGTAATTTTACTGTCTAAGAAAGAATAAGAAAATTTTGTATCTTCTGACCTTTACTTAGTAACATATTCAGTCATTTTTGCATATTTCAAGGTGTTTCTATGAGGGTATGAGGATGCTAATTGCTTAGACAGGAGGGGTGTATGTGTGTGTGTGTGTGGGTGTGTGCATGCACATAAGACTGAAGAAGCTTATGCTTGAAAATGATTATTATAGATTATAGCTTCAAAATAGAAATGACCAATTAAGAAACTTGGTGCCTGGTGTTGGCAAGTTTATAAAAAGTTTAGAAAGTCAATCTTTTTTCATATTGTCTGAGTCTCTAAGTTAGTTACATTAAATAGCATTAGCAGTTTCCATCTGTTATCCAGCTAAATCATTACATTAATAGCAAAATGCAAAGGTGTTGGAGTTTAACAACCTTTCACTAAGACCCTTCTCTGATAGCATGTTCACATTATGACAGGATCATAATTTCCTGTTACAGTACTGCTAATTGTCCTAAAAAACTGTGCCTAATTCAGAATAGATAATAAGGTGTCTGGTAAAGAAAGTCAAATGCATCAAAAGTTGTCTAACTATTGAATGTTGGAAGTATATTCCCCGCTTCCCTATAAAATCCAAGTTAGCATTCACATGTTGTATCCCAAGGATAAAAAAATTATAAGCACTTCTATCAGAGGACTCTGTCTCTCAAAAGATCCCATCCTCTATCTATTGTCATATGAAAAAATGCTCTAAATCACTACTGATTAGAGAAATGCAAATTAAAACAACTCTGAGGTACCACCTCACACCTATGAGATTGGCTAATATGACAAAAAAGGAAAATAATAAATATTGGAGAAGCTGTGGAAAAATTGGAACACTAATGCATTGTTGGAGCTGTGAACTGATCCAACTATTCTGGAGAGCAATTTGGAACTATGCCCAAAGGGCTATAAAGCTTCACATACCCTTTGACCCAGCAATACCACTATTAGGTCTTTTTCCCAAAGAGATCATAAAAAAGGGAAAAGGACCCACATGTAAAAAAAACATTTATAGGTGCTCTTTTTGTGGTGGCAAGGAATTGGAAATTGAAGATTGGCCATCAATTGGGGAATGGCTGGACAAGTTGTGGTATATGAATGTAATGGAATACTATTGTGCTGTATGAAACAATGAGCAGGAGGATTTCAGAGAAACCTGGAAGGATTTACAGGAACTGATGCTGAGTGAAGGGAGTAGAACCAGGAGAACATTGTACACAGTATCAACAACATTGTGTGTTGATCAACTGTGATGGACTTGACTTCTCAACAATACAATGGTCCAAGATAGTTCCAAAGGACTCATGATGGGAAATGCGCTCCAAATCCAGGAAAAAAGGGGAAAAAAAGAACTATAGAATCTAGATGCAGATTGAACCATACTATCTCTATTTTTTGTGTTTTTCTTTTTTGAGGTTTTTCCTTTGTTCTGATTCTTCTTGCACAGCATGACTAATGCAGAAATATGTTTAATGTGATTGTACATATATAACCTATATCAGATTGCTAGCTGTCTTGGGGAGGGGGGAGAAGAAAATTGAAAGTAGAAATATCAAAACAAATGTTGCAAACTATCTCTAGATGTAACTGAAAAATAATAAAATACTTTTATTATGGAAAAGAAGAAATGTGGAAAACTATCCATATGTGTAACTTGCAAATAATAAAATACTGAACTATCAAGAAACAATGAGCAGGCAGATTTCAGAGACACTTGGAAGGATTTACATGAACTGATGCTGAGTGAGATGAGCAGAACCAGAACATTGTACACAGTATCAACCACATTATGTGAAGATCAACTGTGACAGACTTAACTTCTCAGCAATACAATGGTCCAGAATAATACCAGGGGACTCGTGATGGAGAATGCTCTCCATATCTAGAGGAAAGGACTGTGGAATCTGGATACAGATTGAACCATACTGCTTCTACTTTTTTGTTTTTTATGGTTTTTTCTCTTTTGTTCTGATTCTTCTTTCACAATATGACTAGTACAGAAATATGTTTAATGTGATTGTACATATATAACCTATATCAGATTGCTTGCTATCTTGGGGAGGGTGGAGGGAGGGAGAAAAATTTGGAACTAGAAATCTTACAAAAACAAATGTTGAAAACTACCTCTACATGTAACTGGAAAATAATAAAATATTTTTATGATAAAAAAAGATCCCATCCTCCAAGACCACCTTCCTCACAGTGGCCAATCACTTTAGAGGTAGAAATCCCTTGGAAGAACCTTGATCTTATTAACTGGCTTGTATCCTTTATGCCTATCTAATTTTAACTGCTTGTTTTCTTTCATTTTCATCCTTGAAACTAGCTATTTTCTCCTACTTTCCCAACTTTTAACTTCATAGATCTGCCTGGGCTTGAATAGACCCCATGGTACTTGGGATTAGAACTAAGGTTTTCCATATCACCTTTGTTAGGCAAAGCTTACCTAGATTGGGAAACATTCCAATTACATATTTTCATTCCCCTTACCATATTACTGTGCTCAAAGATCTCAAAGCATAAATCTAGAAGTGAAGATAACAGATATATCTTGTTCCACACATCAAATGCCAACGTAGAATACCCCTAAAAGGAGAGAGCACCCCCATTACATATCAGAGATGAGACATTTCCTATTAAAAAAAAAAAAGAATGTAGGGAAGCCGCCTTTGAGAAAGCCGACACCACCACTCCAATTTGGATGCAGATCTGAAGGACTGCTGCACCCCTTTTTTCACTCCCAGTTTGCTAGAAAGAATACCCTGTAATAAATTCCTTTTAAAAATATCTTATGCGTGGACTTTTCATTTCCCCCTCTTCAGAGCAGATGTTGAATTATTACATGATGATTCAATTGGAGAGGCCTTAGCTGTTAAATGTAGGAATTGAAATCAGTAAGAAAAACTAATCAAGTCTCATTTTGAAGCTCTTTAAACTCCCAACAGAAACCTCATTCAAACTGCCAGTGGCCCTAATCTACAATTGTAGATAATGCTATTAAAATCCTCAGAGAGTGTCCTTTTTTTTTTTTAAGTGAGGCAATTGGGGTTAAGTGACTTGCCCAGGGTCACACAGCTAGTAAGTGTTAAGTGTCTGAGGCGGGATTTGAACTCAGGTACTCCTGACTCCAGGGCCGGTGCTCTATCCACTGCGCCACCTAGCTGCCCCCTAGAGAGTGTCTTTTTTGATAACACTTTCAGGGCATATTCTCAATAATGGAACTATTGGGTTAGAGTGTAGGATTTTGGGGGGATAACTTTTATTATGTATTGACAGACTGATGTCCAAAAACATGCTACAAGTTTGCAATTAGACCAGTAATAAATAAAATGTACCCATTTCTCCATAACTCCACCAGCATTGAGTTCCATGGCTTTCAATTACTTTTGCCAATTTGATGTCTATGGTAGTACTTAAAAAATTTTTGAATTTCTGGTAACTTGAGAGTTTATGTTTTTTCAAGTAATTATTAACAATTTGTGTTTCAACTCTTAGAAATTTCCAGTTCATATCCCTTTTTACCCTTTAATCACTGTGGACTAGAAATTTTTTTTTTTTTGGTGAGGCAATTGGGGTTAAGTGACTTGCCCAGGGTGACACAGCTAGTTATGTGTTAAGTGTCTGAGGCCGGATTTGAACTCAGGTCCTCCTGACTCCAGGGCCAGTGCTCTATCCACTGTGCCACCTAGCTGCCCTGAAATTATTTATTTTTTGACAGTTTCTCATACATTTTATAGTGACTTGTTTTTACAACACATTCATGTATGAATAGAACTGTTAGACTGATCTTCCTAAAACCACAGATCTGACCATGTCACCTTTCCCCCTAAAACCCATTCAATAAACTCCCTATTACCTGGGATCAATATAAAAGACCCCGTCTGGCCTTTAAAGCCCTTTATAACCTAGCCCCTTCATGCTTTTCCAACATGGACTTCCGTGCTGCTCCTCGTATGTGACATTCCATGCCGTCACTCCACGCATTTTCACTGGCTGCCTGGAAGGCTCACCTTCATCTCCAGTTCCTGGCATCACTGGCTTCCTTCAAATCTCAGCTAAAATTTCACCTTCTACCAAAAGCCTTTATGGCTCCCCCTAAATGCTAGTACCACCTTCCCTCTTTTGATGACCTCCACTCTGTCCTGTATAGAACTTGTTTGCACATAGCCGTTTTTATGAGGTGTCTCCCATTCAACTGTGAGCTCTGAAGAGCCGGAGTTTTCGCCTTTCTTTGTATCCTCACTGTTTTTAATGCTAACTTGTTGATTTGGGACTTTATGCCTAACCAGCCAAAAACTGGACCCATGTGACAACACATACAACATTCCATATCTCTAGGCCCCCTTTTCTTTAATGAAAAGGAGGGGAGATCCATTTTCTCATCTCTTCTCTAGGGCCAACCTTGGTCAATATAATTCCAGCAAATCAGCAGCCGAGCTAGCATCAGAATTCAGACCCTTTGCATCCAAATCCGGGGTGCTCACCACCATACTATGCTGCATTTCAAGGCACCTATTAGGGGTTAGATTTGTTGCCAGGCTTAAAGCTGAGGAGTTTCTGTCACTGAAGGTTAGAGCAAGTCACTTCCCCTTTTAATTTCTAATGAGAGGTTTGGGGTGGATGGTTTCTAAGATTGTTTTCCAGTGATTACACCCTATGATCCTAAACATATGCCACGAAAGAATAGCCTTGAAGTGAACATCTATCTCTGGAGGAATCTGATCGGCTACTTTTACAAAAATGTTACTACCACTCATTTATGCTATATAGAGAACTGTCTACAATGAAGTAGTAATATCAAACCAAAGGCACATTTGGCTTTTAGTAATGAAATTCCTTGTTTGTTCAATGCCATTCATGTGTGATGGAGATAAGATGAAATGAAATAGAAATTTATACTAATTTATGTGATTTTTTTCAGTCACATACCTTCTATATCAAAAATTTCTTACTACTCACTGAGTAATCTCTATTAAATTAAAAAATTTTAAATATATACAAATGTATAAATTATTTATAATATTCAATATATAGCACATATCTATAATGTAATGTGTATATTAAAATGTTCTAATGACAGAATTTTTCAATTTAAAAAATTTCCCTCTCATTTTCCTGAAGCCAGGTATTTAACTTTAAAAAATTCAATCTAAAAAGATTATTTAAATAAAAAGTGTTCAACACTCAATGAATATTCAATTATCCCAAAGAATGAACTGCATTTATGTGATGCCACCTTAATATACTGGCATGAGAATAAAATTTAACTGCTGTTAGTCAAGTTATATATCACAAATATAGCTCACTGTAATTCTAAATTTGCTTCTGAGCAGTCTCAACATTACTGAAATGCTGACCATTAATTTGAATAGGAATATTAACACTGTATTGAGTACAAATGAGATCATGAAAAGGTACTTCACAATTTAAAAACACTATATAAATGTTAAATACTAAAACATTTGACATTTATTTCCAGAGTTCAAGATGTCCAACACCACAATGCCCTCCTTGTAGATAGTTAAGTATTTGTTGGACTGTACTTGCTATTAGCACTATCTGTCCCTTCTTTCTGCTGAAAATATTCAGATGTACTCAATAAAGTCTAACTATTCAGAATCCAGGAGACCCAAAAACCCTTTTCATATCTCAACACAGATACTAGGGAGAAAACCTTTAATTCTAAAAGGACAGAGCCTAGGATCATAGATTTAGAGAATAAACTATTTCAAATAGGAAAAAAAAGCCTTTATTTCCAAACCTCCACCAGAATTTACTACTAATTTTTAACTATACCTGGCCTTGCAAATCCTGTCTTCCAGGATATGTGTTAGGGTATGGAGCCCTGGTTGGGCCAGCCGAATTCCAGTAGCTGGATCCATAGCTAGGATAAGGTGACTGCTCCTGAGGAAGAAAAGAATTCAACTTTAAAATAAAATCCTTAAAATATTGTGATTCATTTGATAAAGAAGCAGGTATAGGCAAACCTTTAACTTCCAGAGAGAAAATCCTATATTGATTCTATCACATCTACTGAAATAAGACAACTAAATTAAATAGAGCAAAAGTACATAGTAAAAGCCTGATATAACAGTGAATCTATCATCAAAATGATACGGTTAGGTCAACCAGCACTAAATGACCAAAAGAAACAATTTAGGCTCTTTCTGAACCACCAAAAAATCATCACTATTTATTCGGGGTAGAAATCATAGTACCACCTCTTCCAACATCTCGGAAGGCTAGTTGCACTTTCAAATACTCTGGGACCTATTAACATTAGTCCTAAGATTCCATTTAAAGCACAAAACAAACTACTCTATAATAGTCACCATCTAAATCTTTTTACCTCATTTTCTATTTTTAATACTCCTGATGCTTGCTGGTGTGGCTGGTTTGCTGCTGACTGCTCACAACTGTTTAACAACTAGCAGGCCATGCTCCAACGTGTACACATAAGCAGTAGCAGCAGTCACAATAATACTCCCAATAGGCATTAGTTGTACAGTTTACAATGAACAAAAACTAATAAATAATCGATTAAATGATTTATCTGATACAAGAATGTCCCTCATTCCCCACCCCCAAAGTTTCTCTGAATATCTAATGTGGTATCTATTTCAAGATGAGCACTAGCTTGACCAAAATCTTTTATGGTTTGTTTCCAGCATTTGGACTAGCTGGACCTGAGATTCAACTGGTATGATAAACTCCCTCTGTGCCTATCAGTTATTTTTCTTGCACAGTCTGAGAGGGGGACTTATACACTAGGAGGTTAAGTGAACTTGCCCAGTCACTTGGCTAATGTGTGTCAGAGACAGGACTTAAACCGAGAACTTTCTTCCTACAAGGCCAGCTTTCTCTGCAGCACTGACGCTGTTGCCTGATTTGCAGCTTCACAATGAAGCTGTTGGCATGTATTTTGCTAACCACAACCTCAGTACTTAACATTGAGATAACACTTTGCTCACAAAGTGTCCTGTGATGAGGCATTCATTAAGCTGCGTGGCCTTGCTATTCTTCACTCACATCCTCCTTTATGCTTTCTCCATGGATGTGGCAGTGGAACTTGAGAAAAATACAACAGTCACTACCCTTCTGGGAACTTATAATAGAAAAGAAGGAATAAAAAGGTACAAAAAATAAGTATGACACAAGGTATAATGAGGGAAGGATAAAAAGAGATGCAAAGTGATTTAGGACTATTTGAGGAGGGAGGAGGCTCATCACTGACTAGGGAAATAAGAGAAAGATGCAGTGTAGAGAAAATAACACATGATCTGAGCCTTTATGGAAGAGGACTGTTATGAGATGAAATGAGGAAAGGGGCAGCTAGGTGGCGCAGTGGAAAAAACACCCAGCCCTGGATTCAGGAGGACCCGAGTTCAAATGGGGCCTCAGACACTTGACACTTATTAGCTGTGTGACCCTGGGCAAGTCACTTAATCCTCACTGCCCTGACCCCCCCCCCCAAAAAAAAAAAGATGAAAGGAGGAAGGAGGGAGTGCATTCCGGATACAGGGCAAGGACCAGCACAAATGCATAGAAATGAAGGAGGATAACCAAGGGTCCAAACTGGATATCATTGGGAATAATGAAAAATAAGAATGAGAAAGTAGAAAGAGAGTAGAAGGCTTTAAATGAGAGACAAAGGAGTTAGTGTATTATATAGGTAACAGGAAACCACCAGGGATTTCTGAGCAGGGAGGTGACAAAGTCAGACATGAGGTAGATAAGAGTACTTCTGCAGCAATGTGAAGGATCAGGAAAAACTACAAGGAGCGAGATGAGTCCTCTGCTAAGGGCCAACCTAGGAACTTCAGAGTAGCTCATCAAAAACAGAGTGGCCACCAGCTGAAATTTCTTAGTACAAACTACATAAATGTTAGCTATTGTCATTATCTTAGCAAAAGCAATTTAAGAAGGCCATTTTAAGGCATGGCAGAGTGGTGAGATGTATTAGCAGAAGTACCCACAATGATCTATTGAAAAATAACTTTACCTATAAGACTGGAATCATCCCCCTTGATAGAGAAACAATTTACAAAAGGCCACAAATGTCAGAAATGTTATCTATTACTGTTGCAAGAATCAAGCTCATAGGTTTATTGTAAGGAAATATCTCTTTAAAGTACTATAATAAATGTAATTTACTATAAATTTGGTGCTCCCTGAGTCATGCTGCCTCCTTTAAGTAGTAAGGGGCTTGAGATCACGTCATAAATTTGAAGGATTGTTAATGGGGTTGTTTAGCCTGGAAAAGAGAAGATTCAGAGGGAACACAATAGATGTCCTTCAAGTATTTTAATGGCTGCCTTATTTTAAAAAAATATATTTTTAAAAAGACAAATTCAACTTGGTCCAGAAAGGCCTCCAGTACTGGGAATATTTGCATGTTACTACCGAAGAGGTAGCATTTAGTTAGGTGGTAGTGCATTGGATAGAGTACTGGGCTTGGAATCAGGAAGACTCACTTCATGAATTCAAATACAGCTTCACAGCTATTATTAGCTAGTAAGTGGGCTTACTAGCTGTGTGACTCTGAGTAAGTCACTTAACCCTGATGCTTCAGTTTGAACTGGAGAAGGAAATGGCAAACCACTCTGGTATCTCTACCAAGAAAATCCCAAATACGGTAAGGAAGAGTCAGATACAACTGAAACGAATGAATAACAAGACTTAGGATCTTTTGTTTTTGTTCCCTGAGATCAAGCCTAACAATTAAAACTATACAAAATAGAATGGACTTCTTCCAACAATGGGTGGGATTCCCATCACTTGAGGTGTTACATCAAAAGGTTGTATGTAAGTAAAATTTTTAAATGGATGGAATCATTTTACACACACAGAGAAAAGTGAACCTTGCAAAATTACAAATAAGCATGACCCCATAGAAGAGATAAGAGAAGATGCCTCTCCCCACTCCTTTGCAGAAAGGAGAGGGCCCATGAGTATGGAACATTGTACATATTTTCAAATTTTTCCATGTACCAAGTGGTTTTGCTGATTGGGACTGCTCTCTGGGAGGGGATGGGACACAAGGGGAAAGTCTCAAGCAAAAATACAGATAAATGTTCATTTAAGCTAGTACAATGACCCTCTTTCTGAAATGCTGCTTAACTCAACTCATTAGCAACTTATGGAACTTTTATTTCATGCAACCTCCAAAGTAATCAATGGTGATTATCAGGCAAGCATATCTGAGAAATGAGAGTAAAAGATAGGAAATATAATGTAAATTGTAAGAACTCATAGAATAACACACTGAGATATTTAGGCCAATTCCTCCATTTCTCAAAAAAGATAACAAGCTCCAGGATGCTAAATGTTGTATAACTATCTCATAGTAATATCAAAAGCAGAACTCAAATCTCCTGATGTCCACATTTAGTATTTCATTAAGTGACACAGGAGAAATGAAACTTGTTGCCAATAGGTTATGTTCACAATGCTGAAAATGTTATTTGGGGCAAGGAGTTATAAATTTGGAGAAAATGTTCAATATCATAAATGTGGACTGTCTATGATTCCTATAGCATATGGTGAAAAGAATGCAAGGGGGAAATAAAGAATGAATATTGAACTTGAAGTCAGGAGACTCGGGTTTTAAAACTGGTACTGATGTGAACATGGCCAAAATATTTAAGTTCATCACTAACAAAATTGACATATTATTTTTTTAGTATTCTTTTTACCTGGTTTTAAAATCAACATCATATTTGCCTCATAAAAGGTCCTAATGTTTCTTCTTTCTCTATATTTATAAACAATGTATGTAATTTAAGGAAAACTTGTTCACAGAAATTTTTTAAGTATTTTGTTGTGAAATCACCTGGGGCAACTGTTTTGGGTTTGGGTTTTTTTGTTGTTTTTGGTCTAATTCTTTGATGACATCTCAAAAGTCTTATTTCTTCCCTAGACTGATATACAAGTTTGTAATACTTATTTCTCTGTAACTTCATTAGTACTAAATTTCATTGCTTTTAATTATTTTTGATAATTTGATAAGGGGAGATGTACCTTGAAGTTGTTTTAAATTAGTGTACCCTTAGTTAATATAGGAATTTATTTTGCTCAACTGTTAGTGTTTTTTTAAGTTTGTTTTTCTTTTTCCTCAAGAAAGGGAAAGGGGGAAAAGAAATAAAAGATGGGGGCAGCTAGGTGGTGCAGTGGATAAAGCACTGGCCTTGAATTCAGGAGGACCTGAGTTCAAATCTAGCCTCAGACAGTTGACACTTACTAGCTGTGTGACCCTGGGCAAGTCACTTAACCCTCATTGCCCCACCCCACCCCCAAGGAATAAAATATGGATTTTTATTAATTGAAAAAATAAAGTAAAAAAAAGTTCTGGGACTTTACTGATTGGAGTCTGAGTTTTAAGAGGGAAAAGATAAAGGGGAATTACACTAGTGTTGAAAAGAAGGAGGTTGAATTTGGGATTTCCAATAATGGGGTACAAACATAAACATGTAGGAAGAGAGAAATGGACAAGGGGGTGTGGAAATTTATTTTGATTTGGGGACCCTGACTGAGCTGAGATTAAAAAGCTTTAGGCTCTCAGGGGTTTTTTCTATGTGAGGGGCTGGTGCCCCTCCCCCTCCACTTCAGCAGAGCCAAAAAAGCCCAGTGGGCTTTTCAGAAGACAGGTCAGAGGCCGGGGGTAAAAAAAGCCCCAGTTCCCTATGCCCTGAGGGGAGCTGCCCTGGAGATCCCAGGCTTGTCCTGCCAGGCCCTAGTGTAGCTGGTGCAGAGGTCCCAGGCACGCAGCAGGGGGCATGGCCCCTTGAGCTCCGCTGGGCACAGCCCTAGTTCGGCCGGCGGATTAGTTTGGCGTGGGGGGGGGGGGCCCACAGAGAGTCTGAGGTTTGAGGGGAGAGGAGGAACATATACACAGGTGATCTAGCGAGCCAGTGGAGGGGGGACACCAGAGGACGCAAGGAGGCCCGAAGATTAAGAAGACGAGAAGGGAAGGTGGACAGAGCAGGACACTGGAGCACTAGGAGAACATGAGGAGAGGTCTGTGAGAGAGAGACAGGGGTTCAGCGGGCAGTACACAGAGAGAGGAACTTTAGACGGTAAGGGGGGGGGGGTCGACAAAGTGAAAGGAGCTTGGAGTTAGAAGAAAGCAGCTGAGCAGTGAAAGCACAGGGGAGCTGAAGTGAAGGAGAAAAAGAGTGAAAGTTGGAGAAAGGAGAAAGCTGGAGCATACATAAGAGGCAGCAACAGCCCTTATTATATTAAAAGCAGACAGGTTGTATAATTTGCATTTCTTAACCCATATCGGTTACACTGATTTTTATAAATAAATTCTGCCTTGATTATTTAATTGAGGCTTCTTAATTGTTTGCTTATCAATTGGGAGCAGTGTGGAGAAATTTTGTAAACGGCCCATATTAAATTAATAGCAGTCAGATATCCAGCCAGTCAAAAGTCCCCAGATTAGGCCATCCTCAGATTAGGCCCCCACCAGTTAGATTAGGCCCAGCTAGTTAGCAAAAATATTTTTACAGGGGGTATGGAATAGCAACACACAAACTCAAATATAAACAAGGTGATGTAGTAATACATCAAATTCAGAGAAATAAGCAGGAGGGGAAGTTGAGAGAAAATAATACTGGGGAAGAAATAGCTGCAAGACAAACTCCATTATAAAGGGGAATTAAAATAAATGAGAATTAAAGGGGAATTAAAATAAAATAAGAAAACCAAAGAACTAGAATTTAAGGGGGTAAGCAATTAGGAGAAGGCTGAATAAATTTCAATATTGTATAGCAGCTGGAAGAAATGACAAGATGATTTTAGAGCCTCCTGGGTGGTATGAGAGTGAAATGAGCAGAACCAGAAGACTTTCTAGAAGGAAAACAATACTGTAAAGAAAAACAACTCTAAAAGACTTAAGAACAATGCAATGACTAACTACAATGCCAGAGGATCTCTGTTGAAGCTACATGCTCCAGAGAGAGGTACAAGTTCCCTGATGACAGGGACTGTCTTTTGTCTCTTTTTGTACTTCTAGCACTTAGCACAGTGCCAGGCACATAGTACTAATTTAATAAATTGTTATTGTTCAGTTGTGTCTGACTTTTTGTCAGCCCACAGACCATGCTTTTCATGAGATTTTCTTGGCAAAGATACTGGAGTGGTTTGCCATCTCCTTCTCCAGTGGATTAAGGCAAACAGGATAAGTGACTTGCCCAGGGTCACACAGCTAGTAACTGTCTTCCTGACACCAGGCCCTCCACCACCTAGCTGCACCCTTAATAATGTTTACTAATTGGAGAACTTAAGATGCAGAATAAGATGTACATTTTTAATATGATCACTGTGGATTCATATTGCTTGATTGTGCTCGTTTGTTATGAGTTTTTTCTTTCAATTTTTAATTGAGGAGGGAAGGAATAGGGGGATTTTTAGCAGTAGTGATACCAAAAAAGAGGGTCATTAAAACCATTTTTGAAATGCACAGAAGGGAAAGAAAAGCAAATTCAAAAGGAGCACATGCGCGCGCACGTGCGCGCGCACACACACAAAAATAGGACAGTTTTGAGGAATTACATACTTAGTATGGACATTCAGTTTCATACACAAACCTCTTTTTTGTGTTTTGCAGTGTATGTAGAATTTTTTTTTGCATTTTATTTATTTATTTATTTAAATTAATAAAGTATTTTATTTTTTTTCCGTTACATGTAAAGATAGTTCTCAACCTTTGTTTATACAAGCTTTCCAATTTCAGATTTTTCTCCCTCCCTCCCCTCTCCCCTAGACAGCAGGTAATCTGATATAGGTTTTATATATATATATATGTATATATATATATATAGTGTATATAGAATTTTTATGTTGAGGTCTGGAATAAAAAATAAAAATGTTAAAAAAGATATAAAATGCCTATAGCATATCCGAATTACAAATGTCAATATGCAGTTGGTGATGCAGGACTGGATATGAGTCATCTTAACAGAAAAGACTGATGAGATCACCAGAAGAGAAAATGGAGAGAAGGGGGTTAAGGACAGGGACTTGAGGTATACTCTCAAGCTGGGGGTGGGACATGGATGACATCCAACAAAGGAGAATGAGAAGCAGCCTATAACAAAGGTGAGAGGAGAATAAAGGAGAGAACACTGTCATTAAAAACTCAGGAGGCACAAAGAATATCCAGGAGTAAGAAGTGGTCAGTGTCAAATTCTGCAATAAGGTCAAAAAAGAGGAGGACTGAGAAAAAGACCATCCAACTTAGCACTGATCACCATAATAAACACAGTTACAAATGTAGAAATGTTGTACATGACTACACATGTATAACTTATATTGAATTGCTTGAGTTCTTAAGGGGGTGGTGGGGGAGGGAGGGAGGAAGAGAATTTGGAACACAAATTTTAAAAATCTATGTTAAAATGTTTTTACATGTAATTTGGGAAAATAAAATTCTCAATAAAGAAAAAAAATAGCAGTTACAGTTGAATGAGAATGTTGGAAACCAGACTAGAATGGGTTATGGATTAAGAAAAGTAGAGGAAAGAATACAGGCAGCCTTTTCTAGTTTAGATATAAAAAAGATGCTCTCATCCTTTTAAAGAATTTTAGAGGTAAAGGTGAGGAAGTATATTCCAAATATGAGACAACCTAGGAAGCAGGAACTGCACAATGTCATCAATGTCACCATATATGGGGCACAGCAAGTAAGGCAGTTTGGCTGGAACAACTCTAAAAACCTTAAGAACAATGCAATGATTAACTACAATGCCATGAGGGTTAAGTGACTTTGCCCAGGGTCACACAGCTAGTAAGTGTCAAGTGTCTGAGGCCAGATTTGAACTCAGGTCCTCCTGATTCCAGGGCCAGTGGTTCTATCCACTGTGCCACCTAGCTGCCCCCCACCCCGTATATATTTTAAAAGAAAAGGGGCTTACTTAAGTCAACCCCAATTGCCTCACCAAAAAAAAAAAAAAAAGTAAGCTATACACAAGACATGTGCAGTTAGTTTCAGGTCCAAACCTTTTGCTATTCTACTACACATGGCAATCATCATTTTGTTTGGTATTTGTTAAATTCACCATTAAAAATTTTTAAAAATGCTTTTTAAAAAGGTGTTTTAGAACAGTTATGAGAACAACTCTGAGGTACCAACTTCACACTTATCAGATTGGATAATATTGACAAAAAAGAAAAATAATAAATGTTGGAGAAGCTGTGGAAAAACTGGAACACTAATGCATTGTTGGTGGAGTTTTGAACTGATCCAACCATTCTGGAGAGCAATTTGGAACTATGCCCAATGGGCTATGGGAGTGTTCATACCCTTTGAACCAGTGGTACCACTGCTAGGTCTGTATCCCAAAGAAATCATAGAAGAGGGAAAAAGACCCACATATACAAAAATATTTATAGCAGCTCTCTTTGTAGTGGCAAAGAACTGGAAATCAAGGGAATAGCTATCAATTGGGGAACAGATGAACAAGTTGTGGTATATGAATGGAATGGAATGGAATGGAATGTACTATAAGGAAGGATGAGCAGGCAGATTTCAGAGAAACCTGGAAAGACTTAAGTGGACTGATGCTGAATGATGTGAGCAGAACCAAAAGAACATTTGTACACAATAACAGCAATATGGTGTGAGGATCAACAGTAATAGACTTGGCTCTTCTCAGAAATACAATGATCCAAGACAAGCCTAAAGAAAGGACTCATGATGGAAAATGCTCTCCACATCCAGAAAAAACTGTAGAATATTGTTTTTTTCTTTTTTAAGGTTTTCCCCTTTTGTTCTGATTCTTTCACAACATGACTAATGCAGAAATATATTTAATGTGATTTTTCATATATAACCTCCATCAGATTGCTTTCTGTCTTGGGGAGGGGAGAGAGAAGGGAGAAGAAAAATTTGGAACTCAAAATCTCATAAAAACAAATGTTGAAAACCATCTTTACATGTAACTGGAAAATACTTTTAAAAACATTTATGAGATTTCCCCCTAATACTCTTCAGGAGCATTTAAGTAGAAGTGGCCAAGGTGAATGGATGGAGAGAAGTGGGGTGGCATGGTATAAGGCAAGGCATAAGTTATAAGACAAGAGGGCAAAGGATGAGAATTGAGTTCACTGTAGAACTAAACTGATTAAGTATAAGATGAAGACAAAGAAGGAAAAAAAGTGAAGCCTGAGCCCTGAGCAAGGTTGATGGCCTGGGAGAATCCTAAGGGATAAACCTGACTGTGGCAGGTCATGGTGAAGATAAAAAACCGCCTAGGAGTGAGGCCCGGGGAAAGACAGGAGGCTGTGGTTAGAATTTTGAGTTCTTGATCATGAAAGTAGAATACTTATGGTTTGATCACCATTCTGATGAATGGCAGAGGTAAGGGGCAAAGATCAATGGAGCTGAGGAGGTGGATTGGGGGGAGGGTTACTTAAAAGGGACAGAAGTAGTAATACTTATTCAGGCAGCAGTTGGGGTGGAAAAAAGGAAAAAAAAACTAAGCCAGAAAAAGAAATCCTTGAGAAAGGAGTTAGAATGACATGGGGGGCCAGTAGGTAAATGCCCCCCACACACACATACACACGAGAAGAGAAGAGAAGAGAAGAGAAGAGAAGAGAAGAGAAGAGAAGAGAAGAGAAGAGAAGAGAAGAGAAGAGAAGAGAAGAGAAAAAAGAAAAGAAAAGAAAAGAAAAGAAAAGAAAAGAAAAGAAAAGAAAAGAAAAGAAAAGAAAAGAAAAGAGTCCCTGCCCCCAAGGAGTTTATATACTAACAGGGAAACTACACATATTCAGAATGGTGGTGACCAATGACTTTTTGGCTAAGGAGGTTACCTTATCTAAAGGGGTGAACCTAAAATGAGAGATGTTTTAGAAACAAAGAGCGAGACAAAGTGTACTCCTCTGGTCCCAATGTGTCAAAAAGCAATATCAATTGAATCTGATTCAAGACAAAGCATACCTTATAGAAAAAGGGTGACCAGGATGAAGTATTTTCTGGAATGAACCAAATTTCTGCAATTAGCAGGAAACAGAAGTGTGTAAGGAAAAGGTCTAACATGAAAGGAAATCTGATAAAAATAAAAGGGGGAGCAGAGGGGGATCCATAAGGCATACTGGAGGGAAAGACACAGCTTGATAGATTTCAGAATTAGACAGGGATAAGATATATAAGAGGGATAAGAGGGCTGGGCATGATACAGGAGGGTTTTCACCTAGGTAGCCAGTGATTCTGCATCACTAAGACCATAAGAGAAAGAGGTACAAGTTTATTTGTTTACTATTTATCATAAAATGTCATAAGAATGTGGTAGTCTTTACTAAAAGTGGAGTGCACAATCACAGAATCTTTGTTTGAGCTGAAAGGGATTCCAACCCCAAATTGAAAACAATTGACTGAGAACTGACATACTTCATCTAGCTTTTATTCCCAGGCCAGTGAATTGCCTGGGACAGACCAAACTTTGTCAATTTCATTCTCTGATTATTTTGTAGATCTCCCCTTCTGGGAGTCCCAAGCTTTCTTTATGTACATTTGCTTATTATGTTAAACAGCTTACTTTATGAAACTATTCAATCCTTAACCACCACCCCCCAAAGGTAATCTCCTCTTCTTAGCTTATTATATAAAAAAATTTATATGGTAAAACCCTCCCCAAGGAAGAAGTCCCTTCACTCTCAGTCTTTGTACCCTATATAAACTGTTTCCAGCTTCACTCTTTGGGTACTGTTAGCATCTAATATGCTGTTGTAACTTCTCTGCCCCATCGAAAACCTTAATTTTGTTATATTGTTTTCATTAATTTTCAGGTTGACCCAACTCATACTCACCATAGGTCTATCAATGATAAATTATCAAGCCTCCATTTCAAAGTCTCCAGTGAACTCACTACCTATGTAAGCAATTCATTTCATAGCTATAATTATTAGGAAGCTCTTAAATTGAACCAAAATCTGTGCCTGTATAACTTCAACCCATTCATCCTAATTTTGCCCTTTTGGGGCAAATAAATTAATATAACAATAGTAATAATCCCTCTTCTACATGCTAATCCTTGAGCTATTTGAAGACAGCAGGTAATAATGTCCACCTAATTGTTTTTGTTTGTTTATTTGTTTGTTTGTTTTGAGGGACAATGAGGGTTAAGTGACTTGCCCAGGGTCACACAGCTAGTAAGTGTCAAGTGTCTGAGGCCAGATTTGAACTCAGGTCCTCCTGACTCCAGGGCCAACGCTTTATCCACTTCACCTCCTAGCTGCCCCCCCCCCCCATCTACTTCTAAGTCTTCAATTCTCCAAGCTAAATATATCCAGTTCCTTCAACAATCCTTCATATGACACGATTTGGATCAAAGCTCCTTAAACCGTGACTTGTGACCCCATATAGGGTCTTGTAACTGAATGTGGGGTCAAGAAAAATTTAGCAACAGTAAAAGGTTATGTATACCTATTTTATACACCTATATACAGGAGTAGAGAGTGAAAAAAGTTTAAGAAGCCTTTATTTAGATTCCCTTCATCACCTTGTTTGCTCTTTGGATTATCTTCAGGAAGCAATTAATGTACAAGTCAAGTCAAGAAGCTAACTTACTCTGTGCCAGTACTGTGCTAAACACTGGCGATACAAAGAATGGAAAAAAATGTGGTGACAGTTCTTACTTTCAAGGAGTGCATTCTAATGGGGAAGACATGAAAAGAACTATGTAGAAACAAGATATGTGTGTATACATACATACATATGTATACACACATATATAATAAATGGGAAAGATGAACAGAGAAATAGGGAAATGCTTATTGTGGAAGATGGAATTTTAGTTGGGACTTGAAGGAAGCCAGGGAAGTCTGATGGCAGAGATGTGGAAGAGAATTGTAGGCATGGGAGACAGCCAGTGAAAATCTATGGAGCTGAAAGATGGAATACCTTACAGCAAGGAAATGTCACTAGACAGCAAAGCACCTGTAAGGGAATAACGTATAAAAAAGAGGCCAGATTTCAAAGGGCTTTGATACAATGAGTGGAGGATGGGCTGGAGAGAATTTCTGAGAGGCAAGGAGACCAACCAGCAGGCTATTTTTAATAGTCCAGGCATGAGATGATGTAGGTCTGCACCAAGATGGTGGCAGTGTCAGAGAAGAGGAGGGAGTTCATGTATATGACAGATGTAAGGAAAATGGACAGGATTTAGCAATAGTTTGGATACGGATGGTGAAAGAGATAGAAGAGTGGAAGATGACACCTAGTTTATGAGGATGATTGTGCCCTTCAGCACCAATAAACTTATGAGAAGGGGAGGACAGTTGGAAATGCAAGGCTGAAGGTTAGAACTAGACAAATAGATATGAGAAGCATCAGCACAGAAATAACTGAATCCTTAGAAGCTGATGTGATCACCAAGTGAAATAGTATAAACCACCCAGGACAGAGCCCTGAGGAATACCCATATTTAGTGAGGATGACCTGAATGAAGATCCAGCTTTAAGAGAAAACAGATAGTAAGATGGAGGGGGGGGGGTATGGAGATGTAGGGAAGCAGCTGGTAGAAATGGAGCAATGGAAAATTAGTGAGAGTAGGGATGATGTAGGGGTGGGGGCAATCTACTGGGAAAAAATGGGAAAGAATGAGATCATCTGTGCAGATAGACGGTGTTGCCTAAGCAAAAAGGGCTACTTCTTCATATGAGATAGGGCGGGTGATGTAAGATGAGGAGGAAAGAAAAGGGAACATTTGGTTAATGGCCTCAATTTTTTCAGTTGAAATAAGAGGCAAAGTTCTCAGCTGAAAGAGCAAGGAAAAGCTGAGTCAATTAAGAAGGTGTAAAAGGATCGCCTTGCTGCACTGAGGGCCCAACTGAGATTACATAACAAATGTATAATGAACCCAATTAGCACACTTAAATGATTTTCTCCAGCTTTGTTCAGGAGCACCCGAGTATTTATTAGAGACAGCAGCAAATGGTGTTAGTAATCCAAGGCTGAGATAACAGGGCAAGATGGGAGATGGACTAGAGGGGAGGGAGGGGTCTTGAATGAAGAAGATGTAGAGTTGAACTGGTTCGCCAAAGGATCAAAATGAAGAAAAGATGTATATGTAGCCTTAGAGATAAAGCACAGGGGAAGAGGTCGGGGGAGGACAAAGAAGAGGGTCTGGAGTTGAAAAGCAGGAGTGGTGACCTGGCTAGAGATTGATCAGATAAGGGAATTTCAGAGGTCATGAACAAGGCAGTGAGCCATGTGTAGGTGACAGCAAGTTCAAGGGTATGACCTTGTGTGTATGTGTGTGAAAGTTCAAGGCATGACTTTGTGAGTAGTAGTTCCTAGGAAAAGAGTAAATTGAGGAAGTAGGAGATTAAGGTATTTGAAGGAACATCAATGTGTAGATTGAGGCCCTCTAGAAGGTGGGATGCAGAGAAAAACTGAGCCAAGCACAGAACTCATTGAGGAAAGGAGAAGTTTCCTGGAGATCAGCAAATGACAGCTACCAGAATCTTGTTTGGAGGTAAAAAAGAACTTCAAAGGAGGAGAGTGATGGTAACAGAGGGAGAACATGGGGAAATAATTGGCAAGGAGTACTTCAATTCCCTCACCTCAACAGATGATTTGTGATATGAGTGAAAGTGTAACCACTGCTAGAAATGGTAATCAGGAAAGCTGTGTCATTAGAAGAGAACCAGGTTTCAGTAAAAGCCAGAAGATGGAAAGCGTGGGAAAGGAAAAAAATTTAAGATAAAAGCAAGAGGGATAAAAGCACCAGCTCTGGATTCAGGAGGACCCGAGTTCAAATCCAGCCTCAGACACTTGAAACTTAGTAGCTGGGAAAGTCACTTAACCCTCATTGCCCCCTACCCCCAAAACAAACAAACAACAAAGATAAAAGAAAGAGGAAGCTCTTTTAATCCTAGAGAGGGGAGGTCAAGAAAGAAATCCAGTAGTTCAAGTAGATTGAGTATTGTTCTGGCCCTAGAGTCAGGAGAACCAAGTTCAAATCCAGTCTCTGACACTTAACACTAGCTTTGTGATCCTGGGCAAGTCATTTAACACCCACTGCCTTAAACATTGGAGGTCATCTCCAGTTGTCCTGATGTATATCTCTTGTCACTGGACCCAGACAGCTCTGGAGGAGAGTGAGGCTAGATGACCTTGCACAGCTTGCTTCACTTATACAATTCATATGACATCACCCCAATATCATGGTCTTCTTTTCTTTCTTTCTTTTTTTTTTTTTTGGTGAGGCAAATGGGGTTAGGTGACTTCCCCAGGGTCACACACCTAGTGTTAAGTGTCTGAGGCCTCATTTGAACTCAGGTCCTCCTGAATCCAGCGCCGGTGCTCTATCCACTGAGCCACCTAGCTGCCCCCCATGGTCTTCTTCCAGAAGGAAGGACAAACAAGTTTTATTCTGGAATGCTGACCCCAAGACTATATTTGAATGTTGTGACCCTAGTCCAAGATTCCTTCAAATTGTGTTGGCAGGGGAAGAGAAGTCCAACTGTGGAGGGACTATGTCAGTTTGAACATTTCTCTCTGCAGTAGATGACATTTAGAATGTTAAATTAATAAAAATTGACTCTTGTAGATCTGTTCCTAAAACACTTCTCTCATCAGCACAATAAGAACCTCCTAATTGGTCTCTTTGCCAATTTTTCCCCCTTCTAAACCACCCTCCAAATAGCTGTTAAAGTGGTATTCCTGAAGCACAGGTCTCCCCCCCCATTCAAATGCTGAAGAAGCTCAACCAGCTCTAAAATAAAATGCAGGCTCCCCTGTCCACCTTTCCAGAGTTACTACACATTACTCACCTTTGAATCTTCTTGGGTCCAGCCAAACTAGCCTCTCATTATCCCTCACAAGTGACATTCCATTTTCTGCTTTTTGGCCTTTGCACCTGTAATGCACTCCTGTAGCCCCCATCTCCTTTCGTGTTGCTATTACCTCCTCTTCCACTCCCTTGCAATTACCTTGTATTTACTTCATATTGATTTTGTGTACACACACACAATCTTGTTTCTCCTAAAAAAACTGTAAGCTCAGTGAGGGCAAAGACAGTTGTCTTTATGTCTCCAGCACCTCGCACTTAATAAATGCTTTTTCATTGATCTGATTTTTTTTTTACTTCTATTTTTTGTTGTTGTTTTACCTTGCTGTCAGTTTCAGTCAGTAAGTTTAAAAATAAAACCAATCTGTATGGAAAGAAATTCATAACAGAATGTTCCCTCCCAAGCCCAGTACTGGGAGCAATGGTCAACTAACTATCTCTTCTTTTAGTCCTCAAACCTCTTTGATTATCGACAAACATCCACAGGGAACTTCTGTATGGTTTGTTAATCCTTTCAACAAGCCAATTTCTTGGGTTGTATTCATGCCTATTCCCAATGATGATCTGTGTTCTAGAAGTGATATGAGGGACATCACTGAAGAAATGTATACTGAGAAAAGGAGGTGGACTGGTCATGAGGCTAGATGAAAGAATTACAGATGGATAGCTTTACCATCCAACCAGTATACCAAAAACAAAAAAAAAAAATCAATGGAAACCTAGAGGAAGGCTTCCAGCAAGTTGGGTGGATCCTTTGGTAGGATCTATGGAAGAACATGGAAAAGAACTGCACAGGACAAGAAAGCACAGATGGGTTGCCATTTCAACCATTGAGAAAATTCCCAAATCAATTAAGTCAGACATGTTAAAACAAAAAGTTATCTATTAAAGAAACAAAAGAGCCAACTTGGTGAAAGATGGTAGAATTCTCCATTCTCCCTTAAGGGACACTGATTTTGGTCCAGCTCTAAGGAGTACAGACATAAAATCCAAAGCCTAGATAGAGGTTCCATCTGCTGGTCACATCAAGTCTGAAGAATTCGTGGGTGACTCAATCAGTCAAAATGCTGTGTAATAAGGATGGTTCCTCCAGGCCTACTCTTATTTGAACACATCCCCCCTGTCTCCCACTTTCCCACAAGCTAAGCAATCCTTTAAGAAGAATTTAACAGGCCACCTCCTACTTGGCAAGGTGCTAGCCATTAAACTGAAGCGATCCCTGAGAACATAAAATTTCCAATTCCTAAACTCTATCTTGAAAGAGTAAGTCAAGACCAAGTTCTCTGACCATCCTCTAGCCCCAATGAACGAACAAACGAACGAACACACACACACACACACACACACACACACAATCCTATCGATGAAACCACGATAGTAAGAGATGAATCCTTTAAACAATCAAACAATCAAATCAAAGCTGTTCCTAAACCCAACCAACAAATAATGCAGGGCCTTTACCTACCTAAGAGGCAGAAGGGTTTAAATAAAAACGTCTAACCAGGAGGTTGCAAAGCGGACGATGAGCAGATGAATGAAAAGTGAACAGAGATGCTGCAGTGATGACCCTCAGACACAGCACTAGTCGTCGACCAAGATGCACGCTTTGAGCTTACGGGTAGGTGGGTAGTTAAAAAAAAATAGTTGATAGCCTCCCCAATGGCAGCTTGGCATATTAAAAGACCCAGATGCCACCACCGAAGGTCCCAACATATAGGAGGGGCTGCTGAGTGAAAGCTGGCAACAAATTCGTCACCGCCTTCAGGGGAGGGGCAGCGAAAGGGGGAGGGGGTGGAAAAGGCCTATGCCGAGTGGTGGGGAGCAAATTCTACCAGCTGTGTGGGCACAGCCTGGGGTTCATCCCAGACCCCCCCACCCCCGTCTTCCGATGTCTCCCCTGGGCAACCTCACTGTTAGCTCGGGAATTTGTGCAAAGTGGAAGGCTGCGATAAAACAATTCATGATTTTATTATTATTATTATTTAAGATTGCTTTTCCCCCAATCCCTGCTCGGTGAGACATCACCACCCAGGCCACAAACCTTGTCCTTCCTCCCACCCTCTAGAAAGAGGAGGCTTAATGAAGCTAGGATCCGTTACAAACCCTCAAACAGTGATTCACCTTGGCGTCCTCGGGCTCCGCTACGCGACCCCCGGGCCTCACCCCCGCCCCCCGCCAGGGACCAGTCTCGGGGTCCCCTCCACATCAACCCTCCCCGCACACGGACGACCCCGGTGACCCCAGGGGATGACCAGACCGGGGATTACCTGGTGGCCTCCGGCCCGGCACGGGTCTGGCCAAGCGGCTCCACCGGAGTAGTAGCCTCCGCCACCTCCGCAGGCTCCGCAGGCGCCGCTGCCTTCCCCGGGCCACACAGCCTCCACCGGGCCGCCTCCGCGCATCCTCCAGGGCCCAGGAGGGGGAGGCGGTTCGGGCCGCGATGACGCGGGAGGCCCAGGAGGTGGCACGTCTCCAATGCTAGGTCCGGGTCCGGGCCCAGCACTATAGTAGCGGCTGTAGCCCGGGCCATCGCTGGGGCCATAGCCCGATCTCCTCAAGGTAGACATTAGCTCCGCTATCCCGCCGCACTTCCCGCTCCCCCCACCCCAAGCCCACTGCGCAGGCGCCCGCTGAAGGCGAGGAACTAGCCTGGGGAAAGGGGGCGGGGCAAAAGCAGCCAATCGCCGCTCTGGCTCCTCCCCCCGCGAGAGTAGAGCTCGTGGTCCACACGCCGACCAAAGAGACGGAAGAGTAGGGCTAGTTAGGTCTGTGCTAGTTTGGGTCAATCGTCGTAAATTGATGGGGGAGCAAAGAAGGGGAATACGCACGTTCTTCCTCAGCCTAAAGGGGGAAAAGACGCGTTCCCCGCTATCTAGTGTGGTCCTAGTTACATCTCTCCCCTAGCTCCTTTCTCAGGGGCCTGCGCCGTACAACCATCCCCGAGAATGGGAGCCACGTGATACCGGAAGTGGGCATAGGTAGGGAGGGACTTCCGGTGGCCCTTCCGCGGCTGTAGCCGCAGTGGACCTGCCGCTACCGGCCCCGCTGAGGAGGCTGAAGCGGCGGGAGGAGCAGGACGCGGCAGGTCCGCCCCTCCCCTCCCCACCGCGCCCCAGCCCAGCCTCCCCCTCCCGGTTCAAGATGAACTATATGCCGGGTACCGCCAGCCTCATCGAGGACATTGACAGTGAGTGGCCACCGGACCAGTCCCCCTTCCCTCTTCGGTCGGCTCACTCCCTCGGGCTCGGGTAGGGCACAGGGCTGAGGCCGGGACGCGTCGCCAGGCCGTAGCCCCGGCTCTCGGGATGGGACAGCATGAGCGGCAGAGACACCCTCTGCCCAGGGGTTTTAGGCATTCCGGAGTCACGCAGGGTTTCTTTTTCCGCCCTTTTATCTGAAGAAGGCGATGGAGGTCATTCAGAGACTCCGAAACCGCCTTTCAACCTCTGACCACTCTCCACAGAGGTGATTTTTACTGAATTGAACCTTCATTAAGTGCCTACCATTTGCGAGTCTTTATCACCAGAAGCTTGGCCCAGGTGGTGGATCATTTAGGTCATGGCAACTCTGGAAGAGTTTAGTAAAGACTAAACTTAAAGGAGCATGGGGTGAAGTGGAAAGATTGGCCTCTGATAAAAACCAAGAAACTTTGGAGAAATAGTGAGGTGTGTGCTAGGCATTGGGCATAGGAGCAGTCCCTAAGCTCAGACAATTTGGTCCAATAGTAAAGATTCACGGTAAATGACTGAAACGAGGCATACAGTGTGGTTTTCTAGGGAAATGAGGCCGACTGTTCTGGAAGTTGTTGCAGACTTATCTTCCTGTTCCCCCTCCCCCCCATTTCAATTCAGCAAACAGACATCTTTGGAATTTATGTTCTACTAAGGGGCTACATGTACACAGCTAAATGCAAAGTATATATGCTAAATTTTATCTTAGCCCAAATGGGCCGAAAGACAATTAGCAAAGTAATTTCAAGAGGTTAAGGGAATTAAGGGGGAGGAGAGATCAGCAGGTCTGGAATAGGAGGTGGTACCTGAACTGTATGATCTCTTCTGTAAAGTCACAGTGGCAAGAGAGGGCAGTGTAACAGGAACACTTTAGGACCAGTTTGAATGGAACAGAAAGTCCATGAAGATAAGTAATGTGACTGGAAGTGTCTTAAAAACCAGATCGTGGGGGTCCTTAAATGTCAAACTGACGATTCTATATTTTATGCAAAAGGCCATTAGGGGTCTGCTCAAATGTTTTATTGGGGAGTGGAGTGTAACATGTTCAGAGCTGTGCTTCTGGAATATCTATTTGGCAGCTATGCTGGAGGACAATTGAAAAAGGACAGACTGCACCAATTAGGTTATTCATGTAGTCTAGGGGACACTACATAATGGCTGTGTAAAATGAGAGAAATAGAGGTAGAATCCCTTCACACTATCATTTTATATGTACATTCTCTTTCACAGCCAAATTCCTGGAAAACACTGTCTATACCTCCCCCCCCAACACACACACACACACACACACACACACACTTATTAAGCCCTTTTGCAGTTTAGCTTCCTACCTCAATCAAGTCTGTCCTCTACAAAGTTACCAGTGATCTTTTAATTGCTAAATCTAGTGGCCTTTTCTTAGTCATCATCCTTTTTGACAGACCATTTTTTCTCCTCTGGGTTTTCATGACACTGCTCTCTATTTGTTCTCCTACCTTTCTGTCAACTTTATCTGTTTTGCTATATCATCATCCATATCCTGCCTTTTCATAGACTGTATCCTGGACCCTCTAGTTATACTTTTAGTATTCTCCTCAGCTTTTCAGTGTATTCAGTTATCTCTATGCAGATGTCTCACAGATCTATATATACATCCCTAGTTTTTCTGCTGAGCTCCAATCCCACATCACCAGCTGTCTCTTAGACATTTCCAACTGGATATCCCTTAGGCATCTCAAATTCAGCATATTCAAAACTGAACTCATTATCTTTCCTTCCCATACTCACCTTTCTCAGAACTTCTCTATTTCTATCAAGGGCATCACTATCCTTCCTGTCACCTAAATGTGCAAACACTGAGTCATCCTCAGCTCCTAACTTTCCCTCACTTCCAAATCTTATCAGTTCTGTTTCTATGACATCTCTCACGGCTGTCACCCTGATTCAGGCCCACATCACCTTTCATCTAGACAGCAGCCATCTAATTAGTCTTTTTTTCCTCTGATATCTCCATCTTCCACCTAGCTGCCAAATTGATATCCCTAAAATACAGATCTTCCCCTTGTTAATCCCCTGTTCAAGAAGTTTTAAATATTACCTCCTTCACATGTGCTGTATTCTAGCCATACTAACCTACTTGCCTTTGCTCATATACTACAGTCCATTTCCTGCCTCTGCCTTTGCTTAGGCACTTCCCTATGCCTAGCATGCACGCCCTCAGAATCCCTAGCTTCCTTCAAAGCTTTATTCAAGCCCCACATGAGGCCTTTCCAGTTTGCCTACAGCTTTTTGTGCCTCCAATGTAATATATGTATGTATGCACATATATGTTTTTAAGTATATACAGATATACACAGAGTGTATATATGTATACATTATTTCCCCACCACCAACATCTAGGTTCCTTCAGGATTTCATTAAGAAACATGTCCTTGTATCACACCTAGCAGAATGCCTGGATGGATTTGAGGATAATTATGAGTTCTATTTTAGTCATGTTTGCTGTGAGATGCCTGCAAGTAGCATCCAAGTGGAGCTGTCTAGCAGGCAGTTGGTAATACCATACTGAAGTTCAGGAGCAATATTAGAGATGAGCATAGAGATTTGGCAGTTACCTGCGTAGATATGATAATTAAACACAAAGGAGCTGATGAGTTCTCCGAGGGAAAGAATAGAAAGAATGTGGCCAAGGGCAGAGCTTTGGAGGATGCCCACATTTACTGAACCAAAGGAGAATCCAGCAAGAGCAGAGAGGCCAGGAGAGAACCAGTGGAAGAGTGTCCAGGAGGACCTTGTGGTCCACAGTGACAGAGGTCAAGTAGTAAAACTGAGGAAAGGCCTTTGGATTTAACAAATAGACACTTAGATCATAACTTCCCCCAAGCGGAGTTAGGACACTAGACCCAGACAAGAGAAGAGAGCCAGGTGAAATTAGGGTTGATAATAGGAGGGAAATTTGAAAACTCCATGAAAAACATACAACATACTTAGTGTAGGAATAAAGAAGCCTTTTTCCATTGCATTTGAGATGCAGATTTCTAGGAAATTCTGATGGGACAAAGTAATAGCTAGCCCTTAGTGAGCTTTCCCAAAAGAAGTACAGGAAACCTCTAAAAATCTCTCAAGTCAGCTTGGTATGCTAGAAAGATCCCTGGATTTGGATGCTGTACCTGGTTTCCAATTCCAGGTCAGTCATTTAATTGGTTATGTTGTGACCTTGGGCAAATCACCTGAGAGAACTGAGAATCAACTCCTTTTTTATCAAATGGGGTTAATGAAATTTGAGCTCATTTGATCAACCAATTTTAATATAAAATCAGATAAGAGCATATATATAATACATGTATAAGCATAAAGTGTTAAATAAATGTCAGAATTTTCAAGTACAATTGAAGTGGTTTCCACATGCCCATATTGCTGCTTTTTTTTTTTTTAAGTGAGGCAATTGGGGTTAAGTGACTTGCCCAGGGTCACACAGCTAGTAAGTGTTAAGTGTCTGAGGCCGGATTTGAACTCAGGTACTCCTGACTCCAGGGCCGGTGCTCTATCCACTGCGCCACCTAGCTGCCCCCATATTGCTGCTTTTTAAAGATTTTATAGATGCTGAATTACTTCTTTTTTTTTTTGACTGAATTACTTCTAATGCCTGTTTCATAATTAAGCCGTCTTTTTCTGTTATTTTACAATGGTTTTAGTATTAACTATTAAGTTCTTTTTTATCCCTGTTTTTGTTTAATTCAGTGCTTTTCTAAGTCAGGCTAATTATAGTTTTGTTAGATAGTCCTTTCTCCAAAGCTTTTAGATGCTAATTTCTCCTCATGCTTTACTTTCACTTTAACTTTTTAATCTTAGATTTATTCTGGTTACCTGTCCTAATTAGACATAGTTTTAAACAGGTGTAGCCACTGTCAGTTTATATAATTCAGATGGTGTCTGATTAACCAACTTTAATCCACTCTTTTATGTTGCCTGAGGGCCATTTTAGAAAAACACACATTTTGCAATGATTGAATGAACGTTTGGAAAGCACTCTTAGAAACCTTGTAGAGAAACCACTACATTTTACAGATGAAGAAGCTGAAGCCCCATCACTGTGAGATTCAAATTTTAGCCTTAATTTTAAGATCCCACTCTGGGGGGAATTGCAACCTGGGGGGGGGGGCTAGCTCATCCAAAGAATTGAAGGCTCATCTATGTAGCTTGTAAAATAAAAAGATTTATTAGGAGAGAGGAATATATGACCCAAGGAGAGATCACTAAGTAACACTGTCCTGCTTGATTGAGGGAAAACCTGGTCTTTGGTATGTTTACCAAACAAAGGGGAGAGAAGGGCAAGGTAACTGGGAGGGGATCTTTGAATAATAGGGTATCTGTAGGATATGTAACATCCATCCATATCCTGCATATCATCTTGCAGACCTTGGTGTTGCTTATCAGAATACCAGGGTTGTACTTAGCAACACCTATTCCTGAAGTGGGAGACTTTCCTGAGGTGCTCCTCCCCCTGGAAAGTTCAAGGATTCCTGGGGGAAGCATTGGGGTCTCTCATCCCACATCAACACTAGTTTCATCCTTTTTTGTTGTCCAGTCATATCTGAATCTTCATGACCCCCTAGATCATACATAGCACACCAGTAGTGTCCATGGGTTTTCTTGTTAAAGCTACTAGAGTGGTTTGCCATTTCCTTCTCCTGTGGTTTAAGGCAGACATAGGTTAAGTGACTTATCCAGGGTCATACAGCTAGTATGTGTCAGAGGAGGGATATGAATTTGGGTCTTCCTGACTCCAGTCACAGTGCTTTATCCACTGAGCCACCTATCTGCTTCTTTCATGGTTTTACCATCACATATTTGCAAAGACTAGAGATATATAGTGGGAAATGGCAGTAATATTTTAAAAATAATTAAGAAAAACTTTATGGAATAGAATGGCATTTTAGAACTGAAAGGACCTTTGAGAGACTTAGTTCAGCATCCTTATTTTATAAATATCAAAACCTGAGTCACAGAAAAGCTAAGTTCCATAAGGACATGGTAAGTTTGTGGCAGAGCCAAAACTAGATCTCAAATCCCCTGATTGTCAATACAGTGCTTTTCCTACTAAACTATATTGCTTTTATACTATTGAGATAGTTTATAATGCCCACATCCTGATTGGACTTCTTCATTGAACTTAGCCATGAAAATTTGAGGAAATAGCCCATTTTAGAGCTTGCTTGGGGCATCTAAAGAATTTTCCCCAACTTATGTGCTATTGTACCACTGCAAGGTCTATGGAACGATTGGTCATCATTTTAAAAATCCTCTTTTTCAGAGAAACATTTGGTGCTCCTTCGAGATGGTAGGACCCTTATAGGCTATTTGCGAAGCATTGATCAATTTGGTATGTATTAGGATCTTGAACTTAAAAACTGTATACAACAATTTTTCATTGATTGTATTTTTCAGTCCTTTCCACTATTTCCTTTTATGAGTAACTTTGTTTTATAAATGTCTTTATACTCTTTTCTTCCCCTTCAACTGAAACATGTTTTGGGGTTTTTTTAAGTCAGCAGTTTATGCATTGTTCTTCTTTAAATATGACTAGGTTAAAAAATACTATATGTGTGCATCTATATACATGGAGACACACAAGCTTGATTATCAGGATTCATTTTCACTAAGTTCTGATTTGTTTTTCCATTTCCCATTAGGTGGAGCTAAATATCAGTGTAAGTCCCTACACCAGTTGTTTCTTAGCACATAGATATTGCTATAACTACCCAAGCAGTCCCTGCACTGAAAGAATTCACCCCCTACTGATGTAGGTCTTTATTTTGACAACTGAAAGGGTTGGGGGCTATTTATAAAGCTTTTTGTTCAGAAACCCTAAATTTATACTTCAAATACTGCATATGTGTATGCATCACTTAAATTTTTACTACAAAACTGTGACAATAAGCACTTAATAGAGTTTGATGGCTAGACTGTTGCTACAAAACTATTCTAATTAGAAACAACCCCCCCACATGTACCCCCCCCCACACACAATAAGCTTTCATTGAGTTGTGTACAGATCATCATGCTTGTGCTAGGAAAGTAAAATTTAGATAAGTTCCTGGCTCCATGGATTTTACAGGTAGAAAGGGGATAAGATGCACAAATATCTATAACACACAATTACATAAGTGCATCAGAAAGTTAAAAACCAAACTACTAGACAAGACCTGAGCAGAAAGATTATTATCTACCAGAGGAATTAAAAAAGGCATTTTGGAGGAGGTGGCCTTTCAGTGGGACTATAAAAGGGTAGGTTAGGAATTTAGGAGGTAAAGAGAGAGGTGGGTGTGAAGGAGAAAAGAAGCAATATGGGGATATTTGAAGTCAGAAGACTTCAGTTCAGACATTGGCCCTGCTATATCTGTGTGACTTTAAGTAGATCCCTTCGCCCTTCTAGTCCAAAGATTCCTTATGTAAGATGAAGGGGCTGCATTAGTTGATGTGAAGACTCCCTCCAGATGACATTGCTTGTCTCCACATCTTTCCAGCACAGGCTATGCTTTCTCTCATATTCCCACCTACTCGATGTTCCTGGTGAGGGAGTCAAAATTCTCCTTCTCAACCAGTACCACTTCCAGGCTTTCCCTCTGTCACCATCACTAACCAACTTATCTTCTGAGGTTCATACTATCTAGATTTTTATCACCCAAAAGATGGCTTTTGACCTGCAAGATGTTCTCTTTCCTTCTTCAGTGAGTTCAGTGCCTGACTTGAAATCCTTCTCTCCTTTCCTCATACTAGTAGAGGACTTTAGCATACCTGTTGATGCTTCCTAAAGGAATTCATGTAAGTGAGTGATCTGGGTTCACTGCAGATGTGTTATCTTGGCCCTCACTGCAGCCATGTCAATGTTCCATTCTTCCTCGATTAATTCACTATCCCACTCTTCACATCTACTGTTCCAATCCTCCTCTCCTCAAGATTTCCCCTCCTTTCATCATTTCGGCTGAGAAACTTGCCTCATACTTCATTGGAATCGTTGAGCATTTGCTTAAAGCTTTCCTTTCTTTCCTCCTCATCTGACTTTATTCAGACTGTTTCCCTCACTATGTCCTTGTTCACCACCAGGAAAAAGTGACTCTTCTTGCTAAAACTAACCTCTCCAGATTCAGGCTTGATCCCATCCCATCCCATCTTCTTCAACAAATTGCATCCACTGTCGTTTCCATTTTGTCTTAATCTCTCCACATCTGTTGGCTCCTTCTCTCTGCTTTCAAAATGTCCATGTCTCCCCTGTCCTTAAAAACCCTTCACTTGGGGGCAGCTAGGTGGCACAGTGGATAAAGCACCGGCCCTGTATTCAGGAGCACCTGAGTTCAAATCCGGCCTCAGACACTTGACACTTACCAGCTGTGTGACCCTGGGCAAGTCACTTAACCTTCATTGCCCCACCAAAAAAAAAAAAAAAAGCCCTCACTTGATCCTACCATCCTCACTGGTGCTAGTCCTATTATATCTCTGTTCCCTTCAAGGCTAATATCCTTGTGAAAGCTGGCTTCTGTAAGTTCCTCCAGTTCTCTCTCTGACTCTCCTAATCCCTTTTCAATCTGGTTTCTGACCAATTGCAACTGTTTTCCCCAAGTTACCAATGATCTCTTAATTGCCGAATCTAAGGACCTTTTCTCAATGCTCATCTTTCTTAATATATTTGGCTACAACACTATTGATTGCTTCTTCCTTGATACTCTTTTCTCCCTAGGTTTTTGTTACCCACTAACATTGAGTATCCCTTAAGGCTCTGCCCTGGACCCTTTTCTCCCCATAACTATCTCATTTGGTGATCTCATCAATTCCCAAGAGTTCTATTACCATCTCTATGCAAATATACATAATCAGGCCTAGTCATTCTCCTGAGCCAGTCTTGTATTACCAGCTGCCTTTTGGACTTCTCAAACTTAATATATCCCAAAAACCCTTAATATATCCAAAATAGAATTCATTCTCTTTACCCCAAAACGTTCCTCTCATCCCAATTTCCTAATTATTATCAGACCCCTCCCAAACACATCCTGCAACCTCAGTGTCATGTTCAGCTCCTTACTGTTGCTTACCCCACATGTCCAATCTACCCATTGTCAAATCTTGCTGTTTCTACCTTCACAACATCTCTCATTCAAGTCCCCACCTATACTCACACAACCACAGCTCATGCCTTCTTGCCCAGACTATTATTATAGCCATCTCAATGGTCTCCCCATCCAGTCCATTTTCCACTCAACTTTCAAGGTAATTCTTCTAAATTGTAGATCTAACCATGTTACCTCCTTCCTCATTAAGCTCCATTGGTTTTCTATTACTTACAGGATCAAATATTAACTCCTCTGCTTGTCATTTAAAGCCCTTCATAACCTGGCTCCTTCCTACTTTTCTGGTTGTCTTATACTTGACAGTCTTCCACATATTCTATGATCCATCTGTACTGGTCTACCTGCAGTTCTGCATCCTCTGTTCCCATGCCTTTGACATAATCTGCCCCCTATGCCTAGAATGTTCTCTCTCCCCCACCTCCATCTTAGTTTTCTTCACTTTCTTTAAAACTTACTGACTCAAATATCTCTTCCAGCCCCAAATCTATGATTCTGTGGCAATTCAGGCTCAGAGAGTAACAGGATCAAAGACGCACCAGGCTATGAGAACCCAGTTTTGGTGTAATGATGTTGGAACATAGAGAACAGTAATATGAAATAAGGCGTATTTATTTGTATCTCAAAGTCTTCTGATGTTAAAGACCTAGTATTGAGTATTTCAATAAGCTTTACCCTTATGAGTTAAAAGTTGTGGAATGAAATGGTTAGAAGGTGAATTTCTTGGTTGATAAGCCATGTGGCAGACATGGTAGTTTGATGATGGTAGTGAGATGCAGTGAACAAGCAAAGGTTATGCACAGATCCTGTGATTCCACTGTGATCCTACAGCATGGCCCTTTACCTTGTCAGGATGATAAGTCACGAAATAAGGTTGGATTAACCTCATTGAGTACAAAAATCAACTGAATAGCAAACTACCTCAAAACACATTATCAATAAGGAAAAAGTTGAGCACCTGTTTTGTGCTAGGCACTATGTTAAGTGCTGGGATATAGATAGGAAAAGAAGGACAGTCCTTACCCTCAAGGAGCGTACAATCTAATGAGGGAAGACTCACAAAAGAAGGAGGGGGTAGAAAAATTGGGGAGGGAGTGGTGGAGTGGCCAACATACCCAAAATGAGTGCAGCTAGGTAGAAAATGGCTTCTGTATTGTGCCCCCTCCTTAAATGGAGGTTGAGGAATTAATTCATGGCTCACCCTTCCTGTCAGTGCCAGATGGTAGTGAGGAAGTACTAATATCAAGGCTGATTCCATCCAGCAGGATAATGAAATTTCCTAGCTCTGAGGTTCCTGGGGGCATGGTGAAACCATAGTAGTCCAAAATGAGAGCAAGCTGGATGGGAAATGAGGACCTAATTGTAACAGCCCACAATTGGTCATCTAAGTTGCTAATGTGAGAAAATGATTTAAAGCTATAGTTTGATGACATTTCAGTTTGATTAAATAAACCTTAATTAAACACATACTATGCTAGGAACAGGGGATACAAAGACAACAATGAAATAATACCTGCTCTTAAGGAATTGACATCCCACTGCTGAGGTGCATTTATATTTCCCTACAGGCTTTGACTCTCTCTTTCCAAGAACTAAGGACATGCCCTTTATTGCATTAACAGGATGTTCTCTTAAGCTAAGCATCATAGGATCTCTTCCCTGAAATTGATTAAGTCTTCTCTTATTAAGCCTTGGAGACCAGGAGCTTAATTCTTAATTTTTATAACCCAGTTGAAACCTTAATACTATATACTTCCACAGGGCACACCTGGAAATATCCTTATTTGAATCTCTTCTAATTTAAACAGGCTTACCTCAGAATATGTGTAATAAATGGCTTTGCACACTTGTACTCAGGAACTTAAAACTAAATCAATCTCTCTCTCTCTCTCCCTCTCTCCCGTGACATGCTTCTAGCTAATTTAGTGTTACACCAGACTGTGGAACGCATTCATGTGGGCAAAAAATATGGCGATATTCCTCGAGGGATTTTTGTTGTCCGAGGAGAAAATGTGGTCCTCCTTGGAGAAATAGTAAGTAAAGAGCTATGATTGAACCAGGTGCCCATGTTAGTTGGGTTCCAGGTCTTTCCAGTAATGTATAAATATTTTCATTTTCACTTCATTGAGCTGCTCAACTTAGAACCAGGGAGTTGTTTAATGGAGATACCCCAGTACAGTGAAAAGAGCACTGGATTGGAATCAGAGGACCTGGTTCAGCTCATGGCTGTCTGAGCATGTGATGTTGGCCCAGGCACTTGCCTCTCTGGGCCTTCAGCCAGGGGAATGCTGTAGAATAAAGGCATTAAATCAATCCCATCCAAACTGTTATGTTGTGATTCTAAAGTAGTTATTAATGTTGGTAAGATGATTGCAGTTAACTTTGCTTTTAAACCTGTTGTTGTTATTGTTCAGTTGTGTCCAACTCTTCATGACCCCACTTGGAGTTTTCTTGACAAAGATACTGGAGTGGTTTGCCGTTTCCTTCTCCAGCTTATTTACAGATGAGAAAACTGAGGGCTAAGTGACTTGCCCAGGGTCACACAGCTAGGAAGGTTCTGAGGCTGAATTTGAACTCAGGTCTTCTTGGCCCTCTATTCACTACACCACCTAGCTGCCCCATTTAAACCTAGGCCTTATTGTTAAATAGCATTGTACCTGACCTGGCATGAAATGCTATTCTATGGTTTTATGGAAGTAAATCTACTAGAACAGGCACTGAAAATGCTCTAGAAGCCTGAGGAGATAGAATGAGGCTCGAATAAATTTTGTAAAATGATAACCTCGTCTTTATGAAAGAAATTTCAAGTGCTTGAACTTATTATCTGTGTACTACAGAAGGCTTTTAGTAATACTGTAACAAGAGAAACAAAGATTAAGGATGATGTCATGCCACTATGGGGTAACTTTTGCTTGAAGACTTTGTGTGATAATCCAAAAGAGAGTTAAGGACATATCCAGAATCATGAAGATTTTATAAATGATCACAAGCAATCACTAAATAATTCTTCAGGGCCACTAGAGTACTTGATCTTAAATAATGTGGCATTAAACAAAATGTGGCGTAGCCTTTTGATTGCAAGAAAACAACAGCAACATGAATGTATCAACTAGATAAACATGTTGGACAGGCAAATCAGGAGGCCCAATATAGAGCCAGGAACATGATTATTCCCATCTAGCTGTTATAGATGGTAGCCAAAGGAGAATTATACTGTAGGGAAGGGGGCTACTGGTCACATCAACATTTTCAGCCATATAGCATACTGGCATAGCAGAACTATTTTTGGATATGAGTGGGAATCGATATTTTGATACCTTCTCACTTTTTTTCCTAAGATGAGATCACTTATGGAATTGGCTTCTGCTATCTTAATATCTTTTAATATTTTAAATGAGATTCCCACCCCTGATAACATATACCACCACCCTAAGTGCTGTGAGACACTGGAATTAGTATCTAGTTAGTGTGTTCAACATTCAGAGTAGCTGTGTGCGTTCCCCTCCCTTTCTGAAATATTTGCAAACAGATATGTTCAGCAAGAGGCTAAGCCGACTCCAAAAATATTCTTGGACGGGTTGGTTTGTTAAGGGATTATTACCTCATTGAGTCTTGTCATCCAGACTATGAAAAGAATACATTTTAATACTTTATTAAAAAAAAAAGAATACATTTTAGAAGTGATTCAGATAAATGTATTGGCACATGTTGATCTTTGTAAATATATTTACTTCATACCCCCCAAAGCCCTTCAAATTTAGGAAAAAAATTAATGTGTGCCTTTTGCATACATGAAGCAGTTCTAGTCTTCTAGTAATTCATCAGTTCTTTCATGAGAAAATATATGAGGACATCTCAAGTAGAAATGAGCAGAAGAGAAGAAATAGTGCTAACACATATTAACTTAAATTTCCTTAGGAAAATGTAATATATAGGTTTCAGAAGGAATGATTTAGAATTTAAACTAACCTAATTATACCTTCTGAAAACCTCAGACCATTAAGGGAATTTTGGATATTCAACCATAGACTGGGAATACCTCCAAAACCAAAGTTATAATCTTCTTCCCAGATGCACAAAGAAGAGTCAGAATCTTAGACTTTTTTTTTTTTTTTAGTGAGGCAATTGGGGTTAAGTGACTTGCCCAGGGTCACACAGCTAGTAAGTGTTAAGTGTCTGAGGCTGGATTTAAACTCAGGTACTCCTGACTCCAGGGCCAGTGCTCTATCCACTGCGCCACCTAGCTGCCCCCGACTTTTTTTTTTAAAAAAAGACCCATTAGTATTATTTAATGCCCTGTATTAAGATATTTAATATATAAGAAATTTGGCTGAATGGATAAAATGTAGCCTTTTTATTTTAAAAAATCATACAAATCTTTGACAAATGGGACTATAAAGAATTTCCTTCAGCAATCTGCTCAGTATTAATGAACATCAAGTGAAGCATTAAACAAGAAGATAAATATATATATATGGCCACTCAAATCATTAGTGTATCAAAGATGACGTCCTCTGTAAAGTACAAACTGAAAGGTCTTCCATATGATCCTTTCCCAAGATGATGTTTTACCAGGTGCCCAAGAACACTGCTCATCTCCAGCAAAACGAACTGCAGTGGTAGAAAGAGATGAGTCTAACCTGTACTGAAGAAATCCAAGTCTGAATTCCACACCTAATGCCTGGTGACTGAACTAGGCCTAGGGAGGGAGGGGAGAAAGTGGGGCTACATCAAACCAGGTGCTTTCTCTTATCCCAAACTATGTACTACCACAAAAGCACATGTCTTTTAAGACCAGTCCTCTTCCAGTGATGTTTTCTAGCTGCAAAAACTAGTCTCAGAGTGATTAAATTTACAATGATTACAATTACAAAAGACCCATAATAGAACAGTAGAAAGGTGTCCATACTTAGATTTTAGAAGATTTCTGTTTAGAATGTGTTCTACCAAAAAAACAAAATTTGGAATGTGTCTATCAGCCATTATTAAGGAAATAGATGACCAGAAAAAAATGGGTCAGTCATGAGCAAAAATATAAGACAACTTAAAGTGGTGTCTTGGAGATAATAAAAAATGGAAGGAAAGCTGATAGTGCCTTCCATAGATGTTCTAAGGAAGATATTATGAGAAAGCATGAACACATCATATGAGAGAATAAGGGAAGAAGGTGTCATCTTCATTGTTGAAGAGCCTACCCGATCAGTGAAATCCTGTTGTCTGCCTAAGGATGAACCTATGGATTATAGGTAACTATCAGATGATGGGTTATTTGATGTCTTTGCAATCATATAATATTGGCTCCTTTCCCTTTAGTTTAACTGTACCAGATGTACCAGCTTTCTACCCCACCTACTCCTTTCCCACCCCACCCCCCTTTAGGGAAACAGTCTGAGTTATTTATTCAGCCTACTGTCATCCTTTTTCTCTTTCAAATTGAAGTGTTTAAACACCTCTGTTTTCCAGGACCTGGAGAAGGAAAGTGACACTCCCCTCCAGCAAGTGTCTATTGAGGAAATCCTGGAAGAACAAAGAGTAGAGCAGCAGACTAAGCTGGAAGCAGAGAAGCTGAAAGTCCAAGCTCTCAAGGAGAGGGGCCTCTCCATTCCCCGAGCAGACACTCTGGATGAGTACTAGACGCTCTGCTCTGCATCGAGTGTAAGGGACATCGTGGTCACTCTTTACATTGGACCGAAGACTGTAGAGTTCTCGGAAATGGTTTTATTTTGGATTCTGTTTCACAATTGTGCCATGAAGAAATCATGTGGCCTTATTTTTTTTTCTCAACAGAATCATTATATAAAGGGCTATGAACTTTTCTACACATGGCTGTGGAGCCAGCAGATTACTTCCACTAAGCTTTATAGGGGAGCTTATTCACTTGTAAATAAAATTTGAATCTCAAAACCATCAACTTACTCCCCACCGTGAAGTCCTCTTCTGTGTCCAGGTATTGGATTAAGGAACAGCCTGTCATGAAAATAAGTATTCCTACAAATTGTGTATGGCTCACTTAAGGCATATTTCTGAGCTGTATGTTTTAAGGGTTCCCCTTCTCATCTTTGTTTTTGCTAAACAGTAAAAACAACTCCCCAGAGCAGCTGTATTTTAATTTGGAGGGGGGAAGTTTGAGTGAGGTGAGTTTTCCCCAGAACTTGTCATAATAGACATAAATGTCACACATTCAGGCGCACACACCCAACTGTCAGGGCCTGCTGTTCTATTTTTTCTAACAGTTTTCTTATTCCATTATGAGACAGCAGTAGACTGTCCCTGTACCAGCTGTTTCCCCCTTTTCCTTCTGTTAGAAAACAACTAGCTACTGTCCCGCTTCCACTAGAAATGGGTTTTTTAATTGATATCTTTTTCTTTTTCACCACTTTTCTGTCTTAAACTATCCCTTTCTCTACCCAGAAGTTTAAAAGCGGGGTAGGGGGTGGAGAGGAGAGTTGGGAAGGGAGACAATTCTATAAGGCTAAGCCATAACTCTACCAAGTCTGACTGTTTTCATTGTTGCATACCCTTAGTGCTGTGCTCATGTGAATAAGAGAGGAAGATGAATTTTCGGATCTCTTCTTGGCATCAAACATGATCGTTTTAAATTCAGGATATTAGGTTTCAGGTTTTAGTGCTTTGAATTTGCACTGTAGTTATTTGTATATTTTTTTTGTTTCATACTGAATAAGTTCATAAAAGTTCACCCTATGCTTCTCATAATTCTTCATATTTGTCACTGCTTAGGGTACAGATTTGTTTTTTTTATGTACCACAATTTGTTTAGCAATTCCCTCTTGATGGAACCCCAGTTTCTTTCCAATTTATTATTACAAAAAGTGCTGCTATGAATATTTTGAGGAAGATGGGACGTTTTTGTATTTTATCTCCTTCGGGTACATAAGCCTTGTATATGTCTGGGTCAAAGGGTATCCAACACAGCTGTTTCAACCTGAATTTTCTTCCCCACCCACCCCCACCCCTGGCAGTGAGGGTTTAGTGACTTTCCCAGGGTCACACAGCTAGTAAGTGTGAAGTGTTTGAGGCCAAATTTGAACTCAGGTCCTCCTGAATCTAGGGCAGGTGTTTTATCCTCTTTGCCACCTAGCTGCCCCCTCAACCTGAATTTTCATATACAAGATTTTTCTATTTTCTTCTTCCCTCCCCCCCCCCCAAAAAAAAAAATACAAGAAGCAATTTGCTGTAGTAGATGGAGAACTGGCCTGGGGGTCCAAGGAAATTAGGTTTAGCTGCCCTTTCTGATGCAAACATACTAGCTAGGAGACCCTGGGTAAGTCAAAACTCCACAAAATTTGAATATTTTAAGTTGCAGAGAAGGTACCAGTGTCTACTTTGGTTGAGAAAGTAACCAGGAGCTCCTTCCTACCCTGATGAAATTATGGGTTCTGTGTGTGTATTTGTCTGTGTTTGCTCTGCATTCAAGTCGAGGTAGAAGAATAAGCCCCCATGCCTTATGATAATACAGATAAAATCTCATTTCAAAGAGTACCCCTATGGCTTCCAGTTTTATGTAATCAGGTTTTCTGCGTGTCAACCAATGACTTATACACAGATCTGGTCAAAAACAAGAGCTAATAACCTATGTGGATACTACTTGTCACGTCTCTATCCATTTAGCAGTCTATTCAACAACAAATTCTAAGTATTTGTGTCCAGGATTGTGGATGCAATAATGAAATAGCCACTCCTTGTTCTTAAGGAGCAGGGCAGGCTCAGGGAGATGTGGCATGTACGCAAGGAAGGACAAACACCCAGCCAGGCAAAGTACACCAGCCACTCTGATTGAGGGTGTTAAGCAAGTCTCAACCTCAAAATGAGATGTTTGGACTAGAACAGAGGTGTTAGCCCACAACACTCCAGAGTGCTGCCAAACCAGTGTAAAATATAATTGGGAAACATTTAACAAAATAAATACAATAAAACCTAATGTTACATTTTTAAAACAATATACAAGGATCCTTAAGTATGGATTAATGGTCTCCAGTCTCTGTTTGATACCATTGAACTAGATGATTTCTAAGGTCCTTTCAGCTCTAAATTCTATATTCCTATGACTTTTAACTCGGGGAAGGGAGGCTAATGTCAAAGAGGCATAGACACGTGTGTGTGTACATGTATAGATATTTGTCTATATGTGTATATACACATATATGACATAGGCTATATACATGCATAGGTACCTATACATACATAGAGCCTGAGCTGAACCTTCAGGCAACATCATAATACAATTGAATGAGTACTCAACTTGGAGTCACAGAATTTGAATATTGGGACTTGAACTGCCATGAGGTCCCTCTGATATTCAAAAGAAATCCCTGCTCTAAACATACCTGACAAGTGGTCCAGTTTGTGCTTGAAGACATCTGAGGAAGAAGGACCCACCACCACTTGAAGCATCCTGTTTCACTTTTAGATAGATGTTACTGTTAATATGAACTGGTTTCAGGGGCAGCTGGGTGGTGCAGTGGATAAAGCACCAGCCCTGGATTCAGAAGGACCTGAGTTCAAATCAGGCCTCAGACACTTGACACTTACTGTGTGAGCCTGGGCAAGTCACTTAACCCCCATTGCCCTGCCCCCCCCCCCAAAAAAATATATATATATAAGAACTGGTTTCAAATACAGCTCCGCCACTGACTACCTATGTGGCCTTGGGTAAGCCTCAACCTTTCAGTCTTAATTTCCTCATCTTTTAAATGAAGAGTTTGGCCTAAGTGGCCTCTAAGATCCTTCCCGTATCTTTGAAGAATGGAGCTAGGATCTTCACCAGGGAAAACGATTTCAAGAAGCCTAAATGGTGAAAATAGTTTCTAGGTGTGGAGAAACATATAAAGGGCAGATACAGAACAAGACTAAGGAGTAACCAGTCTAGTTTTGCTGGAACATGGAGTGTATAAGGTAAGTCAGAATGTCACATGTATATTACTATCCCCTTGAACACCCAAACTTCCAACTCCACAATCTCTCTCTATGCCTTTCTTCTAAACCTGTTCTTTGTCCTCACCACGATGTCTAATTCCTCCACCATTTGTTAGTCTCCCAGGTCTTGGTCCCTGCTCTACTTAACTTCCTCCCCAGTTTCAACCGTAGAGTAAACCATTTCAACTTTACATGTCTCCTTGTCTCCTTATCCTATCGACACTCATACCAAAATTCAACCTTGGATTACTTCCACCTCTGCACCTGTTCCCTAAGTGAACATAGCTAAAGAAATTTATGCAATGAGTCATTTGGATCCATGACAAAAATCTAATCTTAACTAGGTCCTCACAATAGCAAGACAATCCTTACACTTCTCCCTAACTTATTTTCTGTTGTACTTACCAGTGTTTGTGCCAAACTTTTTTTGTCAGTCAATCAATAAACTTTATTAGTAGGAGGCAATTGTTAATCATTGTGTCAGGCACTGTGCTAAAACTTTTTCTTTTTCTTTTTTTTTTTTTCGGGGCAATGAAGGTTAAGTGACTTGCCCAGGATCACATAGCTAGTAAGTGTCAAGTGTCTTAGGCCATATTTGAACTCAGGTCCTCCGGAATCCAGGGCCAGTGCTTTATCTACTTTGCCACCTAGCTGCCCCATGTGCTAAACTCTTAAGATCTTTCCTCTTCAAGCTTCCCATACCACCAGTCCCTGATGATAAGGTATCCCTCATCAATAAAGACCAACTCCACTATATGTATCCTTGATTCCATTCCCTCCTATCTTGCCCCCACTATTAGCTTCTCTCCATCTGTTGCTTTTTGTTTTTGGTTTTTTGCAGGGCAGTGGGGGTTAAGTGACTTGCCCAGGGTCACACGGCTAGTAAGTGTCAAGTGTCTGAGGTCGGATTTGAATTCAGGTACTCCGGAATCCAGGGCCAGTGCTTTATCTACTTTGCCACCTAGCTGCCCCATGTGCTAAACTCTTAAGATCTTTCCTCTTCAAGCTTCCCATACCACCAGTCCCTGATGATAAGGTGTCCCTCATCAATAAAGACCAACTCCACTATATGTATCCTTGATTCCATTCCCTCCTATCTTGCCCCCACTATTAGCTTCTCTCCATCTGTTGCTTTTTGTTTTTGGTTTTTTGCAGGGCAGTGGGGGTTAAGTGACTTGCCCAGGGTCACACGGCTAGTAAGTGTCAAGTGTGTCTGAGGTTGGATTTGAACTCAGGTACTCCGGAATCCAGGGCCGGTACTTTATCCACTGTGCCACCTAGCCGCCCTGCATCTATTGCTTGTTTTCCTGTAGTCTACAAACATGTCCAAGTCTCCCTATCCTTAAAAACCAACCCCTCACAAGATCCTACCATTATTGCCAGCTATTATCCTGTATCTTTGCTTCTCTTTTTTTGTTTGTTTGCGGGTCAGTGGGGGTTAAGTGACTTGCCCAGGGTCACACAGCTAGTAAGCGTCAAGTGTCTGAGGTCGGATTTGAACTCAGGTACTCCTGACTCCAGGGCCAGTGCTCTATCCACTGCACCAGCTAGCTGCCCCTGCTTCTCTTTTCCATTAAGTTTCTTGAGAAAGCTATCTGTCCATACATCAGTGCCATCACTTCCTTTCCCCTCACTATGCCTTCTACCATCTGACTTCTAACCTCATTACCCAACTAAAACTTCTCTCCAAAAATAACAATCATCTCTTCACTGCCAAATGCAATAATAAAAATTTCTTCTTGACCTCTACAGCATTAGACACTAATAAACACCTTCTCCTCCTGGATACTCGACACTGTTCTTAGTTTTCCTCCTAAATGTCTGACTACTTTTCCGTCTCCTTCCTTTGCTGGATCATCATCCATGTCATGTCCTCTAGATAGTGTGTATCCCAAGACTCTGTCCTGTGCTCTCCTTTCTCTACATTCTAACTTGATGACCTCATTGTCTCCCATGGATTTAATTCTCTCTCTTGAGCTCTAATTGTACATCTCTAGTTGCCTACTGGACATTTCAAACTTGATGTCATGTAGGTATCTCCATTAACTTGTTATTTTTCCTCCCAAACCCACCCTTCTTATGAATTTCCTATCCACTATCCTTCCAGTATCCCAGGTATTGAGATACTGGTACAAAGCCTTGAGCCTTTCTCCTCACTCTGCCTCACATCACATATCCAATCAGTTACCAAATCTTGCCATTACTACCTTCATAACATCTCTCACATATATCCCTTTCTTTCTATTCACCTAAAGGTGTTGTTGTTCATCCTTCATTTTTTTTTTTTTTTTAGTGAGGCAATTGGGGTTAAGTGACTTGCCCAGGGTCACACAGCTAGTTAAGTATTAAGTGTCTGAGGCTGCATTTGAATTCAGGTACTCCTGACTCCAGGGCCACTGCACCATCTAGCTGCCCCCATCCTTCATTTTTGAAAAGGGCCAATGACATCACAGGGTGATGTCTTGACTTGTGCATGAATTGCATAAGTTGTACAAAGGCAGAGTTGCACAGTTGTCAGCCTCGCTTTCTCTTCCAGAGTCACTGAAGTCCAGTGGCAAGATAAAAGTCAGGATGACTGGCAATGGGACCCAGGATGCAATGGATGACTATGGTGTCTTTGATATCAGAGCCAGCTCTAAGAGCTCCATAGCACCTGCTTCAGCCACTTCCATGGCTGTTGGAACAAATTATTCTCATACACCCATTCCACCAGGGGAAGTCTTCACATACTTCGGGTAGACAACACCCAAACTCACTGATTGGTTTTAGGCCACTTGGTTACTCTCAACCTGGTTTAAGCCCATCTGCCAACATGGTGTGGTCTCTGTGCATCATGCTACAGCTTCTTGGAGCCATACTGGGAGTTGGGTGAATCAGGTGGACACTAAAGGTGGATGAGAAGCCCTGAAAAGGGTTCTGCAAGCCCTCATACCAAAGGTTCTAGTCCTCCCTGAACACCTCATGCACCCCAGACATCACTAGCACCCTATTACTGACTTCATTCTCTTTTTTTCTATACTACTGCAATGGCATCCTAATTTTCCTCCCTAACTCAAGTCTTTCCTGGTCCATCCTCCAAGCAGCTGCTAAAGTGATTTTCCTAAAGTTTGGGTCTGATCATATTACTTTCTTACTCAATAAGTTTGTATGGGAGAATGGGCTAGGATATTGCTACCACCATGAAAGGTGTAAAGAGTTTCAAATATCAAACCAAGGAATCTTGGTTTGATCCTAGAGGCAATAGGGTGCCGCTAGAATTTAGACAAGGAAAATCACTGACAGTTGGATGGAGCACATCCTGGAGTGGAGAAAGGTTTGAGGAAGAGAGAGCAAAGAGGAAGCTATTGAAATAGTCTAGGCCACGGTTTCCGGCCCTGAAAGTGCGTGTACGCGCTCCCTTCTTTCCTCTTCAAGTTCCGGGCCCACGATTGGCAACATGGCTAAACGCACCAAGAAGGTCAGAATTGTTGGTAAATATGGAACACGTTATGGTGCATCCCTCAGAAAAATGGTGAAGAAAATTGAAATTAGCCAGCATGCCAAGTATACCTGCTCCTTCTGTGGCAAGACCAAAATGAAGAGACAGGCTGTGGGTATCTGGCATTCTGGATCCTGTATGAAAACAGTAGCTGGTGGTGCATGGACCTACAATACCACCTCTGCAGTTACAGTCAAATCTGCCATCAGAAGACTGAAGGAATTGAAGAACCAGTAAAATCTTCTCCCCATCACATATCTGTAACCCATAGTCCAACAATAAATGGGTTAATTTATGGAATTAAAAAAAAAAAGAAATAGTCTAGGCCAGTGGTTCTCAAATTGTGGTCTAGGAACCCCTGAGGGTTCCCAAGACCCTTTCAGGGTATCCATGAGGTCAAAACTTTTTATAATAATTTAAAGAAATTTTAATTTTCTAATATATTAAATACCAATAAATAACATGTACATAAACAAAAGTTTTTGGAGGGTCCTCAATAATTTTTAAGATTGTAAAGGGGTCCAGAGACCAAAAAGTTTGAGAACCACAGCTCTAGGAAAGAGGCAAAGAGGGCTTGAAGGTGCAGCTAGTTGCCACAATGGATAGAGCACCGGCCCTGCAGTCAGTGGGACCTGAATTCAAATCGAGGTTCAGACACTTACTAGCTGTGTGACTCTGGTCTAGTCACAACCCCAATTGCCTCCCCCCAAAAAATACAAAAAAAAAAGAGGGCTTGAACTGGAGCAATGACTAGGTAGGTAGAGAGATGGAGACCTCTTGCTAAAAATTGGGGAAATAGAAATGACAGCATTTGATTTTACTGTCCTTCATACATCATTCCACCTCTCAATTCCATTAGCAAATTACATACCTGATATGTATTCCCTCTTAGAGCACCTTGTTGTCTTCAAAACTCAGGGACAGAATAGGCTTTGTGAGAAGGCTGGTGAACGTAAGTGGAGATTAAGAAGGAATTGCCAAAGAAATAGGAAGAGGACCAGGAGAGCAGTCCTAAAAGGAGGGGCTCATTAGCAATGTTATAGGCTAATGAGAACTTGCAAGGCTCTTGGATTTGGCAGTGGAAGTGATTTGTGAGTGAGGCACTTCTATAGAATGGTGAGGAGCCTGGTTGCAGAGATAGAATTGTGCTTGGAGTAGGGAGGAAGGAAGAGGACTTGGTGAATGTAGAAAACTCATTTTAGAATTCTAGAAGCAAAGGGGAGATGTTGGGGGGGGTGATGGGATCAAAGGAAAGGTATTTTTTTTAGGACAGGAGACTTGAGTACGTAGGCCATGGGGAAGGAGCTAGTTAGGAAGGGAGAAATTGAAGACCTATGAGAGTGGAGATTGATTATTTTGTTTGATTTTTAAATTTTTATTCATAATTTGTTGTTTTTCAGGCATTTTCATTGTATCTGACTCTTTGTGAGTCCTTTTGGGGTTTTCTTGGCAACGGTAGCAAAATGGTTTGCCATTTCCTTCTCCAGCTCATTTTATAAATGAGGAAACTGAGACAAAGAGGGTGAAGTGACTTGCCTAGGGTCACACAGCTAGGAAGTGTTTGAGGCTGAATTTGAACTCAGGTCTTCCTGACTCAAGGCCCAGCACACTATTCATCGAGCCATCTAGCTGCCTGTTCATAGTTTAACAAAAAGTAAATAAAATTAACATTTCCATAGATATTGTAGAACAGAAGATTGTGCATAAAATTGTGGATCCATTGTGCAGAGCTTTCTACTTTTCCAGAATAACCTCAACCTCAACATGTAACTTTCACAACTGTCTGGTTTGTCTGAGATTCTTTTTGACCTTCTTACTATTCTTATCTAGGCTGGTGGGTGGGGGGATGTCAGGGAGATAAGGGGGGAACCATAGCCCTAGCCCCATCTCTTCTTCCTAGTAATTATCAATAGAGCAAGGTCCCAGAGGAGACAGGACCTTGAAACAAAGATGTTTTCCTTTTATAGTACTTGTGTTTGAAGAGGGGGAAGGGAACAAGCGTTTATATAGTGCCTATTCTGTGCTAAGCACTTGACAAATATTGTCTCATTTGATTTTCATAACAACCCTGGAAAATAAGTGCTGTTGAGGAAACTGAGGCAAATAGAAGTTAAGTGACTTGCCCAGAGTCACACAGGTAGTCATCATCTGAAGCCAGATTTGAACTCGGATTTTCTTGACTTCTGGTCCAGCATTCTCTCCAGTGCACCTTCTAGCTTCATCAAAATAAGCTAAATGTGCTTCATCTTTAGAATGATTTTCAAACTGCTTTCAGTTTTCTTTGGAAGAGTACTTTCTGGCTTTTTGCACTGGTCAAGGCTATGAACATGTAGGGTTAGAGGTAGTTCAAAGTGAAAAGAAATTACGCATGTAGCTGGCTATTTTATCAAGGGCTTAGATCTTGCAGGGCTGAACATCAGACCTGAATAATTACAAATAGCCAATTGATATTTATAGCCCTAAACCCCTTTACAAAGCACTGTCCTTTCCCGAACCTTTCCATTGTGTCAAGCGTTCCAATCCCCCTTTTACCAGTTCATTCAGCCAGACAATGAATATTTGTTCGGCATGCCAAGAATTGTGCTAGGAGACCGAAATGAAAGGGCCCCTGCTTTTAAGATCCTTACATTCTATCAGTGGCCCTGATAGCAAATACAGAGTATATGAGATCACTTTGGGTGCACGTGGCAGGAGGGCATTAATGTAGGGATTCAGCAAGGCTTTCAGGCCTTCAGCCTTCTGACGACAAGAGGGTCCTCAATACTTTTTTTTTTTTTTTGGTTAGGCAATTGGGGTTAAATGACTTGCCCAGGGTCACACAGCTAGTAAGTGTTAAGTGTCTGAGGCCGGATTTGAACTCAGGTCCTCCTGAATCCAGGGTCAGTGCTTTATCCACTGCGCCACCTAGCTGCCCCCTCGATACTTTTTAAGATTGTAAAAGGGCCCGGACACCAAAAAGTTTGAGAACCACTGCTAGAGGTGAAGAGGACTTGAAGGGGCAGCTAGTTGACTTTTTCAATGTATTGATCAGCTTTGCTGATTTTCTTAATCTTCTTTTTCTTTTTTCCCCCTTATTTTTTTTTTGGGGGGGGGGGAGGCAATGAGGGTTAAGTGACTTGCCCAGGGTCACACAGCTAGTAAGTGTCAAATGTCTGAGGCTGGATTTGAACTCAGGTCCTCCTGAATCCAGGGCCAGTGCTTTATCCACTGCACTACCTAGCTGCCCCCTAATCTTCTTTTTCTTGAAGTTTTATGGATTTGCTCTCTGGAAGTAGTGAAAAAGAGGGATGTTGAGAGAAATTATATTGATATAAATAAAACAAAAGATATCAACAATAATTCATTTTCAAAATATTCCATTATTTGTGTACTCCTATTTAAATTTTTTTAATTCTTTTAAACTTAAAGACAAAATGAGGGGCAGCTAGGTGATATAGTGGATAAAGCACTGGCCCTGGATTCAGGAGGACCAGAGTTCAAATCCAGCCTCAGACACTTGACACTTAGTAGCTGTGTGACCCTGGGCAAGTCACTTAACCCCAATTGCCCCACAAAAATAAAAAAGACAAAATGAGAAAAGGGAAAAAAAACTCCCATGTACATAGCAGAACATGAGAGGAATCAGTAGAAAACTATAAATTTCCATTTCATGAAAACCTATGTAATAAATTCTATCCATTGTTTTCAAAGTATTTTTTGTTTTATTTTCCCCCTGCCTCCTCAACCTAGAGAAGGCTAAATTAAATGTGAATATGTATACACATATATACATATATAGAAACATACATACATATACTCACATAGACATATATGTAAGACCATAGTATGCCTATTTCTATTTGTCATCTCTTTCTCTGGAGGTGGACAGCATCTTCCTTTATAGGTCCAATGTTTTTCTAAATCGACCAGCTCATCATTTCTTATACTACAGCAATATTCCAACACAATCATAAAGTTTCTCCCCAACTTTCTGCTTTCTTTCCAATCTTGGCTTTATTTATACAAAAAAAATTTTTATACAAGGAAATTTTAATTAAAAAAATCAAAATTATCCATTTCAAATCTCAACAATGCTCTCTCCTTATAATATAGTTTAAGCTCTGGTACTATTGGATCTCCTTCCTTTACATTTTTCCCCTTAGTTTCTTTGAAATTCTTTACCCCTTGTTCTCACAAATGGATTTTGTTATTCTTTTTTTCTAACTCTGTAAAACAATTGGGATGGCATTGAATAAACAGGTTAGCTAAAATTGTCATTTCTTATTACATTGGCTTTACTTCCCGTGAACAATGAATATTTCTCCAATTATTTAAATCCAACTTTATTTGTATAAAGAGTGTTTTATGTTTATGTTCATGTAGTTCCTGTGGCTGTTTTAGCAAGTATACTCTCAGGTATTTTCTTTCTTCTTTTTTTTTTTTGCAGGGCAGTGAGGGTTAAGTGACTTGCCTAGGGTCATACAGCTAGTAAGTGTCAAGTGTCTGAGACCAGATTTGAACCCCAGGTCCTCCTGAATCCAGGGCCGGTGCTTTATCCACTGTGCCACCTAGCTGCCCCTCCTCAGATATTTTCTACTGTCTAGTTATTTTAAATGGTCTAAAACAATACTGAATAATAGTGGGGACAGGTAGTAGTTTCCCCATTTTTCTTTTTTAATTAAATCTATATTGGGGCAGCTAGGTAGTACAGTGGATAGAGCACCTGAGTTCAAATCTATCCTCAGACACTTGACACTTACTCCTGTATGACCCTGGGCAAGTCACTTAACCCCAATTGCCTCACCAAAACAAACAAACAAATAAACAAATAGATAGATAAATAGATAAATAAATAAATCTATTTTAACTAACTTTGAGATCATGATTACTAACCCTGCTTTTTTTACATAATAAACTCTACTCCAGCCCTTTATTTTATCTCTGTGTATATCTCATTTTTATTGTATTTCTTGAAAGCAACCTATTGTTGAATTCATTTAATCTATCCTTGCTATCCATTTCTGTTTTATGGGTAAATTCTCTCATCCACATTCTAAGTTATAACTACTTGTGTATTTCCCTATTTTTCCTCACTATCCTTGACCTATTTTCCATTCCCCTCCTTGATAAGTCTATCTACTTCTACCCACTACCATGTTTTCTTATTCCTTAATCTGCTCCCCCCCCCAGAGTCCCTCCTTTATCCTATCCCCTTGCCCTCTTATTTCTTTATAAATTTAGAAAGCTTTTATACCCTTCTAGAAACATGTATTGTTCCCTCTTTAACCCATCTCTGATGAGAGTAAGGCTCTAGTACTACCAGCCCACTTGCTTCTTCTGTATCAATTCTTCCTTTCATGCCTCATTTGTATGAGACAATTACTCCTTTTTATCCCTCCTTAATGATATAGAAGTGTAGCCTTTGCATACTCATTTTAATTTTTAATTTTGTTTTTAGCAGCTTGTTATTGTAATCAAGTTCTAGTACTGAGGGATGGGGAATGATGCCCCAAACCTTAGGTCCTTCTTAACTGTTGTTTTCTGACCTCTGTCCCAGGGCCCAACCTTCAGCACTCCTCTCTCCAGCCCTAAAACATAGCTAGGGCCCCCAGCCACGCTGTCCAGCAAGCCTTCCTGCTCCCATGTTCCCAGTGGTGCTTCTAGTGGCTGTTAACCTCAACTGTCCTCTCTGCCCTCCCTGGCACTAAAACCAGGGACTCTGCTTTCCTGAAAGTGCCCACAGCCAGCAAGGTCCCTGTCCCTCTGCTACCACACTCACCAGGAGTGTGCTAACTCCTTCCCACCACAGCCTGGGGCCATGTCTAGTCAGCACAGTTGTGTTTGGCATCCCCGACAGTGGAAGGTCCTTCAATCTTCTACTCAGCCTTCTCATCCCAGATACTGTTTGGGAGGTGAAAGTTCCTGAGGCTGCCTCCCAACCCAGCCACCCAGCTCCTCAGGCCTCTTCCCCTGTATCACTATTTAGACACGACCCAATTAATACATCAATATCGTTTGATATAGGAGGCAGCTAGGTGGCCCAGTGGATAGAGCACAGGGCTTAGAGTCAGGAAGACATGAATTCAAATCTGGACTCAGATACTCACTAGCTGTGTGACCCCGGGCAAGTCACTTAACCTCTTTTCCTTGATACACTAGAGAAGTTAGTAACAAACCACTCCAGTATCTTTGCCAGGAAAACCCCATGGACATGGAGTCATGAAGAGTTGGATACAACTGAATAACAACAACAACAACACATTTTGATAAATTGCACTTCATTCCAATGTTTTGCTGCATTTAGATATGGTTATAGCAAAAGGACATAGCCATGTTAATACCTCACTTCTCTGAAAAAAGGCATAGCACAATTGTTAGCCTTAATTTGTCCTTTACACATAAAACCAGAATGAGATGTATGCTATATTTAGATGAAATTTGTAAAACATGCACGTCTGCCGTGCCAGTGATTTTCCACTGTAATGAGGCCTAGATGCCATTTAGCAATTCTGTGTCCTTATATCCCCCTTCCAAACATACTTTTACTCGTTTTTAGCAGGGTGGTGTGATGGGTCTATTCTCATAAACCAAAAGACAAGGTGGGGAAAAAAGGGACCTGGGTTTTCACAGTGAGCCCAAGTAGAGCAAGCAACCCTTGGATTGTCAAGCTGTTCTGAGGCCTGTGAGTCAGTCATCTTGGGTGACTGGGAGGTGTTGTCAAGCCTCTAACTGTATAACTCACCTGAATGGTAGCTAAGAAATGGACTGGGGAAAAGAGTTATTAAGAACCTTGCTATGGCCACAGGCATTTTTGATTCTAGGCTGTGGTCAAGGTAGGGGTGAGCCCTACTTATGTCCTGAATGTGACCCATATTCCCAAAGCTACAGCTTCAGCAGTTTTCCTTGGCTACTACCATTGCTGGCAATATCTCCTATTGTCTAATGTCCAACTGGGCCCAATTTCAAACTGGTTTTTTTTTTTAATACTTTGGAAATGTATATGTCAGAAGATGTAAGGGTATTCTTCCAGGTTGATAGAAGCAGCCCAGCTGTCTACAGTCCAAGTAGCAAAGAACATAGGCAGAGTTCCCTATTGCTCCTCATGATGCCTTGGCATTTTCTCTTAGGGTTTTTAAAAAAGAATTTTTTTTTTTAGTTTCCCTTGGAGCTGATGTCCTTGATTCTTCTCTCAAGGGAAAATAGGCACAGAAACTGTGGTTCTATTCTCTCCCTCCCTCACAGCCCCCAACTCTGTCAAGGTCAGCTGATTTCTGTGACCACTTTCCATTGGCCTCTTAATCTAGCATGAGCACCTGCAGGGAATTGCCCCAGGGACAGCTGTCCTTACCTCAACCCCCTCCCCACCACCACCTTATCTTCCCTCTCTGTAATTTTGGAACGGAGCCTTCTCTAACAGTCAGTGATGAATGGTACCCCACCACATATACACATCTTTTCCAAGGATCAGGTAAGCTGAGAACTTCATGCAGAATTCTATGGCTGTAGACAGCAGCAGAGCCTTAAGAAGGCTAACAGATGACCATGTCAGGGAAGCTAGGAAGAGGATTCATGCATTGGGGATGAGTTGGATGAGATGATCTCCAAGGTCCTGTTCAACTCTGTGGTTCTCATTCTATGCACACCCTTGGAATGCCTGGTTGGAAGCATTTCCTAAGCCAGCAATATCAGGGTGACAGCCAGAGGTGTTACAAAGAGGGGATGAGGGATGGAAGGTGGCCTCTTCATTTTCTTCCTCATAGAGCTGGCCACCGGAAGGTCCTGAAGGGCCCCAGTGCTGACAGCAGAGAGTATAAAGGAAGGCCAACAGGTAGAGCAGGCACACGAGGCCAAAGATGGCTATTGCAGCCACTGCAGGGAGCTCCCATCTTCTGGCCTCTGGCTCACCAGTGAGATTCATCATAGCTGTGCCCTCCCTGATAGAGTCGGATGCCTCAAGGACCAAGGATAGTGAAACTGGTGCCTGGGAAGAGAAAATACTAATGGAAAAGACACATTTCATAGGACTCCCCCCCTCCCCACTGGGGCCCTGAACCCCTGGACCCTCCCTCATCACCTTTATAGACTAGAGACTTTCTTCCTTGAGTTTCTTTTTTCTTTTTCTTTTTCTTTTTTTGGCGAGGCAATGAGGGTTAAGTGACTTGCCCAGGGTCACACAGCTAGTGTCACATGTCTGAGACCAGATTTGAACTCAGGTCCTCCTGAATCCAGGGCTGGTGCTTTATCCACTTTACCACCTAGGTGCCCCAATCTTCCCTGAATTTCTATTTCAAGATATGTTCTGGTGCCAAACCTATCTACCCCCAACCTGTCTCCTCCATCCATCTTCCCACTAAGAGCCCTTGGCTTCCTCAGCAAATGAACAACAACCTAGACTCCTGAAATATTAGAGCTGGAAGGGACCTCAGAGGAGGTAGCTGGGGTGCAGAAAATGGAATATCAGAATGGGAATCAGAGGACCTGCCTTTCACTTACAACTCTCCTACTTTATTAACTCTGAGTTTGGGGAAGTCACCTAGTCTCACTGTGCCTGTTTTATTATCTGTGAAAATGTGGGGCAGCTAGGTGTCGCAATGGATAGAGCACCGGCCCTGGAATCAGGAGTACCTGAGTTCAAATGTGGCCTCAGACACTTAACACTTACTAGCTGTGTGACCCTGGGCAAGTCACTTAACCCCAATTGCCTCACTTAAAAAAAAATGTGGATAATGCTACCACTATGCACCTCATGGGCCTGTTGTAAGAATCGAATGAGATAAGGATATAAATCTTGTCAACCAAGAAGTGGTCTGCTATTACCTCGCCCAGGACCCTTTCTTAGCAGACAAAGAAACTAAGCCTCACGGAAGTTAATTTTCCCAAAGTTTTCTCAAGGCATAGTGGCAAAATCAAATGTCCCCTGCTTCCCGGTTAGGGGCTCTTTCAGCTAAACCATGGGGACCATAGGCATGCTGGACCTGGATCGCGTTGGAGCTTCTGAAAAGCTTCAGGCTGGTGGTGAGACAGTTTGCTAATCTCCCAGTTCCCTTTCAACTTTGTGATTCTATCCTGTGCACATCCTTTGAATGCCTGGCAGGAAGCACTTTCTAAGTCCAGTGCTGGCCTTCTTGCCATAGGCAGAGAAAGATCTTGATGGCAGCCAACCTTGCTCCTAGCCTGGGAGAGAGCACAGGAACACCCTTCTTGAAACTGGAAAGGATTGAGCTGGAACATCACCATTGACCAAAATGTCATGTCAGCACACACCAGGGGATGGAGTGCTCCATCAGGCAGCTCATCCTTGGAAGGCACAATCATGATGATTCACTTCCCCAGCACCTTAAGGTTTCCCCAGCACTTCTGTATAACACCCTAAGGTGGCTTGTTTGGTCAAACTGTCAGGAAAGCATCAGGCAGGGGCTCAAGCCTGAGTCTTCCCACTCCAAATCTAGTCTCTTTCAACTACACTGACAGCTATGCTCTTCGCTGTGTAATAAACACTAAAAATCATAATGGCTGGCATTTATTTATATGGTGCCTTAAAGTACTTTATAAATATTATCTCCTTTGATCTTCAAAACAATCCTATGAGGTAGGTGCTATTGTTATCCCCATTTACATATGAGGAAATTGAGGCTTAGAGAGGTCAAGGAACCTGCCCAGGGTCACATAGCTCATGTTGGAGACAGGATTTGAATTCAAGTCTTCTTGACTCCAAATCAGCGTGCGATTTACTACATTTCCTAGATATTGTGGTAAAAAAAAAATGAAAGTTTTTTAACAGTCAGTTAGGATAACTGAAAGACGCCAGTTTTTTGAAGGACCACCCTTTCGGGGAGGAGACCAATGGCATGAGCTACGCACGCCAGTGCGCCTGCTGCGCATGTCAGACTGCCTGCTATGCACTCGACTTCTGGGGTGCGAGCTGAAAAGGCAAGGAGAGAATGGAAGTGGAGCTTTTTTCCCTGCTCTGCTGGTCTCCTGACTGCGCTGCACAGATGGTCTCTCTCTCTCCAAAGGTGGCCTTCGGTTTTGGTGAGTTTTTATAAAGAATATAGACTAAGCTTAGACTTAAGACAATTTGTATTGTGTTTCTACTTTCCTATCCTTCTAATCAACATCACCTTGTGACTACCATAACAATAAAAGGTCTATCTAGAAAACCAAAAGCTTCTTCTATTTACTAGTCTGGGAGATAAATTAAGGGAAAGGTTAAGTAGGGGAGATTTATGATCTAATATCCAATTTTAAATTTCACAATATCTATACAGATTTTTAAGGAAGTAGTAAAGAGCCATTATCCCATCTACCATCCCCAAATGGCTATGCTGGTCCTCTTATGTCAATCAAAGACTAAAGAATGGGGAGCAAATGAGAATGGGGATGAGTTATAGGTGGAGTTATAAGAAAGAAGGCAGCAAAGAGCACAGAATGATATTGACCTGTCCAAGGAGACATGGGAAAGATGCTAGGATTATCAAAGTGGCTAGCTAGACATCTATGCAAGAGCAGCTAGGTGGTTTGTTGTTGTTTGTCCTTCATTCTCCAAGAGGACCATGACATCATGAGGTGATCTTAAGTGAGGGAGGGCTGTACTAGGTCACCAACCTCACTCTCTCCTCCAGAATCATGCAAGACGTACATCAGGACTACTGGAGATGGCCCCAGATGTTTTTAAGGCAATTGGGCTTAAATGACTTGCCCAGGGTCACATAGCTAGTAAGTATCTGAGGTGAGATTTGAACTCAGGTCCTCCTGATTACAGGGCCAGCACTCTATCTACTGCACCTCCTATTTGTCCAGTGGACAGAGTACTGAGCCTGGAGTCAGGATGACCCAAATTCAAATCCAGTTTCAGACACTTGCTAGCTGTTGTGAGAAAATAATGATTAATAATGGATTTCTTTGAACCCAGAGATCAGTCCTTTCTCCCCTCCTACTCCAGAAAGTTTAGCTCTTGCCTGGGACAAACTCAAGGGAACAAAAGAAATGGAGATAGACTATTTTGTCTAGCTCCGTGAACTGATCAAACCACACCCAGATAATGAACTTTGCTTAAGGAACTTAAGTGAGGGTCTTTCCCTGATGTGTCATCTGTAGAGTTCATTTTAATTTAGACTACCCTCAAGTCAAGTCCACCAATGGAATTGAATGTTGCTAACCAATTAGCTTTAATCAATGTATAATTTGTCCACTTCCTAGTGGTGCTATTGTATAAGGGATAAATAATAATAATAACAAATGTTAGCTATTATTATTATTATTAGTCACTTATACAATAGCACCATTAGGAAGTGGACAAATGTCCTAGCCACACAATGGGAAATGGATTGGGATACAGTCTCTAAATTACTGTTCCTGAATCACTGGACACCCTGCAACTATGTCCTGGTAGCAGCCCCAACATGATCCTCAGATACTTCTCTTCCCCATTCCCAAACCATCTTGCCCTCCACTGGCCAGAGGAATGTGGGACAAAGCACATGGAGTTGTTGTTAATTGCTAAAGACTGGGCCTAGTCTTTTGCTCCACCTTTTTTAAACTCTGGGACCCAAAAATAAATCCTTCAGCCGTACTCACACAGTCTTGGCAGCCAGAAGAATTAGCCCGATGAAACACAGCCTGTCTGCCAGAGAAAGAAGCTTGCTTAGGGCTTTCCTACCTGCTCAGCCCCCTTGGTCACAGTGGAACAGTCCAGAAGCAAATAGGTATCTTATCCAAGGTCATTCTCCTCCGAGTCCACTTGACTGTGCTGCTCCTTACTTCTTCCCATCTGTTGAGTTTTCCTTTGCCTTCTTCTTTCTTTCTCTCTCTTTTCTGATCTCATTCATTCAGCAGTAGTTCTTGCTGGCTAGGCTGGCAGTCCCAGGGGACAGTTAGGGGACTTTGATTACTGTTGCTCTGGAAACCCTGTGAATTGAGGCTAGGTTCCCTGTGGCTAGCAGCCAGTGCTTTGGGGGAGGATCGTAAGATCAGGGATTTAAGAGATTCAAAGCCAGAAAGAAGCTTGGGGGTCATCTAGACCAGTGGTGTCAAATTCAGAAACTATTGCTGCTGGCCACATCCTGATTTAGAAAACCACAAATTAACATTATCTATGTTGTACTATATATTTTTAAAATTCCCAAATACCTCTTTTTTTTTTTGGTGAGGCAATTGGGTTGCCTAGGGTCACACAGGTAGTAAGTGATAAGTGTCTGAGGCCGGATTTGAACTCAGGTCCTCCTGAATCCAGGGCCAGTGCTCTATCCACTGCACCACCTAGCTGCCCCCCCAGTTATCTTTTTTCTTTCTTTCTTTCTTTTTTTTTTGCGGGGCAATGGGGGTTAAGTGACTTGCCCAGGGTCACACAGCTAGTAAGTGTCAAGTGTCTGAGGCCGGATTTGAACTCAGGTACTCCTGAATCCAGGGCCGGTGCTTTATCTACTGTGCCACCTAGCAGCCCCCTCCCCAGTTACCTTTTAATCTGGTTTACCTGCAAGGCTGAATCACAAGTTTGATGCCATTAATCTACAGCAATCCTAGAGAGACCTCAGTGCTGAACTTGTGCAGAATCTAGGAACCCAGCTTCCCAGAAAACCTACCCGTTCCCAAATCACAGGCATTTTATTCCTTTTCCCTCAAAACGAGCCTTGAGTAGCAGGAGAGACATCCTCAATAGATTTCATTTAACATAGTGCCCCCTTTGACTTCCTTTACTCTAGTGCAGCTTCTCTCTGCCCTTTTTTCCTAGGCAGGACCATTCAACCTCGACCAATGTGTCAATGAGCTAGGATAGGAGGTGGAGAAAAGAATCACCCAGCTAGCCTCAGTGTTAACAAACTGAGCTCCTGAACAAGCATCAGGGCTAAAGCAGGATCATCGTTTATAGATAAAGAGCTGGAAAAAAACAAACATTAGGTCATCTAGTTCAGCCTCTTTATTGGATAATCAAGGGAACTGAAGCCTTTTCTTTTTTTTTTTTTTTTTAGTGAGGCAATTGGGGTTAAGTGATTTGCCCAGGGTCACACAGCTAGTAAGTGTTAAGTGTCTGAGGCCGGATTTGAACGCAGGTACTCCTGACTCCAGGGCCGGTGCTCTATCCACTGCACCATCTAGCTGCCCCAAACTGAAGCCTTTTCAAAAAGATTAAGTGGAAAAATTTCTGTGTTCACCTCCTGACCGCCCACTTGAGAGAAATGATTATTAAATAACTAATTGTTAATATTGGGGAGAAACAGGATTTATTCCTCTCTGAAGCCATATTTACTAGGCCAAGCCAGCATCTGAAAGACATTGCTGATTATAAGATTAGATTAATTTTCTCCTTAATCTTGCTCAGACCCCACTCCACTTGGGAAAGCCTTCAGTGTTCTTCTACCCAGGTTTGGGTGGAGATAAATTCTTTGATTAGATTGCCCAAGGCTGGGGGTGATTTGGAAATAAATTACAAGATCAAAGTCATGTTCCGCCCCCCCCCCAGCCCCTCAATAGCATTTCTCAAGTTATAATATTCATTCTTCTCACTAATTGTTAACCAAAGTTGATTGCCATCTGGTGGAACACCCACTCTTCCAAGGGCATATAAGCATGGAGAAGTGGCCATAATTCCTCTTTAATCCCCTAGAGGACAACGTGCCCTTTGTGTTAATCATTTGCTAGCTGTGGTTGGTAAAACTGATTATAATTTACCCAGAAATTCAGTATTTTCCTTGCCCCACACACTCCATGTCAGCCTCCTGCAATGTGGCTTCCATGCTAACCACCCTACTGAAAAAGCCCTCTCCAAGGTCACTGAAACTCTACTAAATCCAACAACAGCCTTTTACTGACCTTACCTTCTTTTGTCACTCGGTGACATTGGATGCCATAGACAACCAACCCTTCCCTCGTACTCTCCGCTTCCTTGGCATCTGTAACACAGTATCTTCACACAGTTATCCTCCCTCAATGAATGCTCCTTATCTATTTGTAGCTGGCTTGTCATTCTCATCTCAGCACTGCCTCTATCCCACTTCAGTAAGGTTTGGTCCTGGGCCCTCTTCTCTTCTCTTTCTAAACTTCTTTCTTTGGTGATTTCATCCCCTCCCATGATTTTAATGATCACTTATAGGCAGGCGACTCATATCTTTGTCTCTACCCCAGATTTTTCTCCCCAGAGTCCCAATACCAAATTTCAGAGTACCTTGTGCTTCTGTAGGAAATCTATCAATGCCCTGGATGTTGTCATCATTTGGGCCAGGAAAGTCCATCCTTAAGACCTTTCCTTTCAGTAAATACATGCACCAACCTTGTGCTTCTACTCCAAGATAGCTATTTCCAATTTCTGGAAGGAAAGGACTGTTCACAGACTCAAGCTTCCCACCCCCAGGAGCAGACTCTTCTGCCTGCTGGTCATCTTCCAAAAAAGCCAAGGAGAAGCTCAGAGTAGGCTATTAATCTTTTTTGTAGACCAGATAAAAGCCCATATAAGAAGTCCCTCTCCCTGAGTCCCAGTCAGCCAATTATCTTGAGGGCAGCCCCACTCATCAAAAACCAACCAAGAGCTATCTACAAACCAAATTTTTTCCCTTTTCTTTTTTTTAATCATTGTGGGGGGGGGGACAGGGCAATGGGGGTTAAGTGACTTGCCCAGGGTCACACAGCTAGTAAGTGTCAAGTGTCTGAGGCCGAATTTGAACTCAGGTATTCCTGAATCCAGGGCTGGTGCTTTATCCACTGCACCACCTAGCTGTCCCCAGGGACAAAATTCTTAATCAAAAACTGGGAGATGCAAAGGGAAAAAGAGAGTTTCGATTACATAAAACTGAAAGGCTTCTGCAGCTTCAATAAGAAGATAAGTTATTGGATGGAAAAAAACATCATTATGTCAAATATTTGGTAAAGTTCTGATGTATAAAATATCTGGGGAATTAGCACATAGAATGAGAGTCATTCCTCAGTTAAACAAAAAAAGTTGTCAAAGGATAGGAGCAAACAGATCTTAAAAGAATTATTGCAGACCATTAACCATATTGTTTGGGACAAACTGCCTCAGTTTATCCAAATAACTCGAGGAGACCACCTAGTCAAGCAGAGACAGATTTATTACATCCTCATGAGGACGGGCAAAACCCAATTACACATTGAAGTCTTGCAAAGATATGCCCAATCCTCTAGGTTTTTATAGTAATCTTGAAAAGTACTGTCCCCACGTACACCTAGGGTGGATGAGCTCACAATCTAACATCCAATCCTGTCTCACCCAAGATGCGTACCCAGCTCGTGATCCATGTACAAGAACAAAGGGGAGAAGGGGAAGGGGTACAAGTCTGAGGAATGTCAAAGAAAGAGGGAGGCAGAAATCACTCCCTTATCTGACTGCAATTTATCATGACAGGGACTGGGATTCTGACATGTGAGAGGGGAGTTTTTTATTACAGGCCATAAACTAAGGTGTAGCTGGCATGTGGGAACTAAGCAAAAGTAAAGTAAATAGTGCTAATTGGTAGAACTGTGACAAGTAATAAAACTTACTGGGGGACTGGATATCTCCCAGACCCCATCCCCAAAGTTTACAGAACTGTCCCAAGTCCATTATCTCAACAATAAAACTTAAAGGAGACAGTGAGAATTTGACAAGCAATTAACTTTTAGGCAAAGCAAGAGGCTAGCTATTCTGGGGGGGGGCTAGGTATCCTTCATACTCCATCCTCAGAGTTTAATCTGACTCAAATCCATAATTGTCCCACACACATATGAACAATTCCTCCAAATCAATAGTCCTAAGAGAAATGAAATCAAAAAACAGTTCTGAGTTTTCACCTCACACTTAGCAAATTGGCAAGGCTGAAAAAAGACAGGATTCTGATTATGGGAATAATCAGTGTTGTGAGGGCTAAGGGAAGACAGGCACACTAACGGACAATTGCAGGAGCTATTTGTTAGTTTAAACATTCTGGAAAACAATTTGGAATTCTGGGAAAAAGTAACTGAGACATCTGACTTCTTTTTTTTTTTTTTGATGAGGCAATTGGGGTTAAGTGACTTGCCCAGGGTCACGCAGCTAGTAATTGTTAAGTGTCTGAGGCCGGATTTGAACTCAGATCCTCCTGAATCCAGGGCCAGTGCTCTATCCACTGCGCCACCTACCTGCCCCCAGACATATGACTTCTACACATCTACTCCAAGGAGGTAAAGACCAGAAGACTCCCATATATCCCATAAAATCCATAAATTCAGCACTTTTTGTGGTAATAAAGAACTGGAAACAAAGCAGGTGACCTTTGATTGGAGGGTGGCTAAACAAACTGTGGCCCTGCACGTCCTCTGAATGGGTGATCCACTCTCTTTTACATCACTCCTTTCCCAAAGCAATCTCTGCAGATGATTCCATGTGAGTTGCTACACAATCTCCAAAGGCTGGCAAAGATTCTATGATGGTAGAGAGAATAACAGCAGTAAAAATGCCCAGTAATTCACAGAAGACAAGGTCCAAGAAAAGAGCCAAAAATAAAAACTATGACCTTGCTGTCTGAATTGTGGTAGTGATTTCAGGAATAAAAAATTAGGGAATTTTTCAACTAAAAAAAAACAATAAAAAACTAATCAATCAGGGCGGCTAGGTGGCGCAGTGGATAAAGCACCAGCCCTGGATTCAGGAGGACCTGAGTTCAAATCTGGACTCAGACACTTGACACTTACTAGCTGTATGACCCTGGGCAAGTCACTTAACTTAACCCCCATTGCCCTGCAAAAAAACCCAAAAACCAAAAACCAAAAAAACTAATCAATCAATAAACCAGCACTTATTAAATGCTTACTATGTGCCAGGCACAAAGATATCTGTCCACAAATGCCCAAAATATCAATGACAAGCAGAGGTAAACTTAGATTTCACAGGATAACTGATTTGATGGTTTGGGATCCATGACTAAGATATGGCTCTGGAAGATTCTACCATTTTTTTTTCATAAAGAATAGATGGGGGGAGGGCAGCTAGGTGGTACAGTGGATAAAGCACCAGCCCTGGATTCAGGAGGACCTGAGTTCAAATCCAGCCTCAGACACTTGATACTTACTAGCTGTGTGACCCTGGGCAAGTCACTTAATCCCCATTGCCCCCCACACAAAAAAGAATAGATGGATGTGGAAAAGAACAGAGAAGATGGATATTCGATCTTATCAATGTTGATAGTTCCTCCACTGGTTCTTCTACTCTCTTACAACTCATCCATGCCTTCTCCTGGTGTTCAATTCTTCTTCCTGTCCTTTAAGGGTAAATCCTTCATGGAGGGTCCACCCAATAAGTCAGTACCTTTCTCTAGGTCTTTGGAGTTTTGTATTCTGATCTAAGCACCCTTTGAGAAGGAAGGGTGTTGATAAGCTGAAGAATGTTCAAGGAAAAGGAACCAGAATAGCAAAGGGCCTTGAGTCTAGGCCATATGACGTGTTGATATCTATAATCATGGTTTTTATTGTGGGGATTTTTTAAAGTTAAAAATGCCTTAATTCCTTGGGAATAGCAATGCCCCCCCCCAACAACAACAAAAACAATGACAAAGATGATGAGGAGAACAACAACAATGACAACACTAGATCTGCCTCCAGCTCAGCCCCTATGGCCATTACTGAGGAAAGAAATCACGGTGGAAAAGGGAGGCCACCTTCCTCATCACCAGCAGTCCTACGGGCATGGCCACACTCCCCAGACCACCAGTCCTATTTCCAGCCCAGCCCTCAAAGTCATCATCTAAGGTAGAGGTATCAAACATGTGGCCCATGGGCCAAAGCCAATTCTATCTGATTTTAATGTGTTCATGAATTAATTATACACACACATATATAAACATGTGTGGTTTTCTAGGTCAATATGTGACTTAGTTTAATAGTTATGTTTCTATTTGCATTTAACACCATTAATTTAGGGAATCAGCTCCTTTGGAGAAAGGGCCAACCATCCCCAAATGCCACCCACAGCCTAGCTGAAGCAGCAAGACCCCTGAGGGACAGGAGGCAATATATGCCAGTCAAAACAAATCAATACCACATTGACTACCATCTTCCCTCAGATCCTGATGGAGACAGTCCCCAAGACCCTGAACCCAAGAGCCTTGGGAATAGAAATGCTTCTGGACCAGTACCCTCAGCTGTCATCCTGGGAAGAACCAAGCCCTGTGGAGAATCAGCCTGGAAACTGTTCCTGCAGGTGCTGCAGCCACAGCTACTGAAGACCCAAAAAAGGAAAGTTCTTAGCACTAAAGTCCTTACATTGTTAAATGATTCAACAGTCAGAAACTGATATTTCTTTATGAGTATGAATGACAATAAAGAAGAAGCAACAGGGGTCAGCTAGGTGGTGCAGTGGATAGAGCACCAGCCCTGGATTCAGGAGGACCTGAGTTCAAATTTGACTTCAGACACGTGACACTTACTAGCTGTGTGACCCTGGGCAAGTCACTTAACCCTCGTTGCCCTGCAAGAAGAAGAAGCAATAATATCTATTGTGCCTATACGCTTTAAGGACCTTGGAACCCCTTCATTTAACTTGTAATTGGAACCTTCTATATGTCTTGTCTCTCCCATTAGAATATGAGATCCTTGAGATCAGGGACTGTCTCATTCTCCAGTTGTATCCTCAGCTCTTAGCACAATGCTTTGCATACAGTAAGCACTTAATAAATGTTATCCATTTATATGAGAATTATTTGAAGGAATGGAATGACTCAAGGAGGATGCAATAACTGTATTCAAGTTCTTGAGGCTGTCATGTGCAGAGGGGTAGCTGTGTGGCTCAGTGGATAGAGTGCTGGGCTTGGAGTCGGAAAGACCTGAGTTCAAAGGTAGCCTCAGACACTTATAAGTTTTATGATCCTGAGCAAGTCCTTTACCCTCCGTCTGCTTTAGTTTCCTCCTCTGTAAAATGAGCAAAATAATATCACCTATTTTCCCGAGTTGTGAGGATTAAATAAGATAATATTCATAAAGCACTTAGAGTGCACGGCACATAGTAGGTGCTATAAATTAGCTATTATTAATGATTGTTCTTGTTATATTTGACCCTTTAGAGCAGAATTAGGAGCAATGAGTGAAAGTTACAAAAAGACAAATTTAGGCTTGATGTCGGGAAAAACTTTCTAACCATTACAGTAATCCAAAAGTGGAACCCCTTGTAAAGTAGAGTTTACCTCTCTTTGTCATTGATGCTTTGTGCATTTATGGACAGATATCTTTGTGCCTGGCACATAGTAGGCATTTAATAAGTACCTCATCAGAAGTCTTCCAGTAAAGGTTGGATACCCACTTAGGTCTATTGTAGAGGAGGTTAATTTTTGGATGTGGGTTGGACTAGATTATTGCTGAGGTCACTTTCAATTCCAAACTTCTTTGATAAGTATTGTGTGTATGAGAAAATAATTATTAATAATGAATTTCTTGGGGGGACCCAGAGATCAGTTTCAGTCCTTTCTTTTCCCCCCTCCTCTCCAGAAAGTTCAACTCTCATCTGGGACAAGCTCAAGGGAATAAAAGAAATGGAGATAGAGTCTTGTCTAGCTCAGTGAAGAACCACACCTAGATACTGGACACTTCCATCTTTTGCATACTCTTCCCTGAGGTCATCTGTAGAGTTCATTTTAATTTATACCACTCTCAAGTCATGTCAACCAAAGGAATTGAATGATGCTAACCAATTAGCTTTGATCAATGACCCACCTATATCAAAAGAGGAAAAAACCCTTGACTACACCGGGGTTGCTCTCTTTACGGCTCTCTTGGCTCTGAACACTCTCTTTTGGTGTATGCTCTTCCTCTTAGGACAATGTAGGTATGAAGGCCCGAGACCACAAGAAGTTAGGAAGACACACAGTCAATACTTTACTGATATATATATATATATATATATATCAATTGATAACAAATGCTTACTGCCCAGAATGGTGTGATACCAGTCAATTAATTTATAAAATACAGTTTAGCTAAAAATGTAAAAAACACATGTGGGAGATAGCTTAGAATGCAGGTTGTCCATTTATTATCCCTTGATCTCACTACATAGCTAATCCATCTACTTTTCTTCTCATCCATCTCTTTCTGTGTCTTTTCCCATACAATAATTTATCAACTTAATAATAATAATTTGCCATTAGTTCCAAAATCCTTCCAGTGCATTCCTCTTTGTCTTAGAGAAAACAAAAACAATTAACATGGTCTATAACAAAAACAGGTAGTGGGAGCAGCTAGGTGGTGCAATGGATAAGGCACCAGCCTTGGATTCAGGAGGACCTGAGTTCAAACCCAGCCTCAGACACTTACTAGCTGTGTGACCCTGGGCAAGTCACTTAACCCCCCTTGACCTGAAAAAAAACCCAAAAAACAAAAACCAGGTAGGAGTCTTATAATTTACATACAACAATTTAAAAGTTGACCAATACTTTAGTTTTCAAGACTGTAGATATAGTTTCCCTTTTTAACAGTAACCAAATTATACACTATAAGAAAATTTAGTGTGAGGAAATAGGAGTTGGGCACCTCTCAATCTGCACCTGTTTGAGGAAAAGGTCTGCCTGTCCTCCCCCAGCAAACAAAATCATATGATTCAGGGAAACCCTAGGCTGGTCACAATTAGGTCTGCTCCTGACCTGTGTCCATGTCGGGAGGAGTTAAAGGGTTGTCCCTGTATCACCTCCCCCATTGGCTAAGGAATATTGCATCCTGATTGGCTAGTTTTGGGCACATGGATTGTAACCTTTGAGTAATTGGTGAAGAAGGGGAGGGGCCTGTCAAATTAGGAGATAAAAAGGCCTTCGAGCCTCCATTTTGTTGTTCACTCCACTAGGGGTAACCCATTCTCACAAGAATGACTAATAAATGAGCTTTTGACACATCACCAATGCTGAGTTCCAGAAGTTATTGGAGTGATATTTCTCACACTTAGGAACATAGTACCTTAAAACATTGGGAATTTCTAAAACTTGAAACAAAATCAATTAATTACCAATCAGGTGTTCTTAATTCAGATGCATTGTGCTTTTGCTCTATACTTTACACTGAAAATCTATCATTATGCCTTATGAGACAATAAATTGAATATTTTAACTTTCCAAGGCCTAATACTTTTAGCACTTTAAAAGAAAAAGACTATTATTCATAAATTTACATAGTTCATTTGATATAACATGGGGAGTTTCCCAGCTATGTTTAAAATGAGAGGAAAACCCATACCTTAGATACTTATCAGATAACCAGTTAGTTGCTTCTTTTCCCAAAGCAACTTTTTGTCAAGGCTTTTAGGGCCAGCAGATCTTTAGCAGAGCTGACAGGGTGTGGCCCTTTTACCCACGTTAAATGAAAGCTGTTCTTAGGGCAGTGTGGTTCAATGATTAGAGACTTTAAAAACATATATGCATATATATTTTTTCCTTTGCAACTTTTACACATTACAAATAATTCCTGATTTTAAACTATTCCACTAAAAAAATATTTCAAAAGTGGCATATTTTTTAAACCAGCTTTTACAATGTTCATCTAGGGCTATGAATACCTAGCAGAGAATTTATGTTTCCATGCCAAATTAAACTCTAAGTAGTTCATAATGTAAAGATATCCAGAAGTCAGAGACTGCCCTTTGCCCACCTTCAGAGTCTGGCCACAGCTCTGGAGGGCAACAGGGGTTTAGAATCATCTTTTAATGTGCTACAAGAAAAAAATTCCCATAGACTGTATACACAATTACAACATTTGATGGACACATAAATGCACATAAGATGATCATAAAACATCCGAAGAAATGAACAGCTGTGAGATGTTACTTCTTCCTGTCTAGCCCACTCTGAATGTGGTATAGGCTAATCAGGAGGCCTGTTTACCTTAATTCTCTCCCTTGCAAATAATGGCCATTTGGTGTTATAATAGAAAATCGTCCATTTCTTTTTGCCTACATCCATTTTTTCCTCAATTTTTAAGGATATACCCAAGGGGTGGGGGTCCCACAGAATGCTCTCTCCTTGTCATGGTGGGTTGGGCTAAACTGCACCAAAGACTATCATACTTGTGTTCAAGGAGGTACTGACAAGAACCTAAGGAACGTTTCTCTAAGTCAGGATGTCTCTAGACTAAGAGAAACGAGAATCTAGAAGTAGTCTAGCTATTCAGATCTCAGACCTTGGGGGCCCACCCAAAGTGACTGAGGCTCCTGACAGAGGAGAAAAGCACAGTGTACATCCTGACCAGGGAATCCAAGAGACAAATGAGCAGCCCCCTTTTTACCTGTCTGACGACTTTTCCCTTCCAGGGTTTTAACACCAGAAATGTTTTGGGGCAGACTTGCGACCTGGATTGGGCAGGGGGGGGGAAGCTGGGGTGGGGCACTAGCTTATCCAAAGAATTGGAGGCTCATCATGAATCTTATAACATAAAAAGAGATTTATTAAGAGAGAGAAATATGGCTAGAGAACAGATCACCTTAGTGATCATTCCTCATTCATCTCTTTGATGAAATCTTTTATGCCACCTCTCACACACAAGTTGTCATTGGTGATAGGGTGCAGACTATTTATGCCCAACATATAGCTCTCTATTGCTCTCTGACTGACATGAAATTTGAATGGCTCAGAGCTTTGTAACACTTCATGATTTGCAGCTGTGCTGAATTGCTAGAAAAATATTAGTGTTAAAAAATTGGGATATTCTTTGAGTAGATTGGGATCAAGTATCAAATGAGAATGATGTGCAATTGGCAAAGATGACAAAAGATGAGAACATTCAACATTAGAAGGATTGTGGAAAGACAGGCAAACTAATACACTGCTGGTGGAGCTGTGAATTAGTCCAATTATTCTGGAAAGCCATTTGGAATTACACTAAGAAAAGGTGACTAAAATGTCCATGCCCTTTGGAAGCTTTGCCCTTACCTTGCTATCCTCTTCTGAGGGTGTATTTTGATCTTCCTTGTCACCAAAGAAACTTTCTAGGGTCAGCATTTTTTTTCAGTCTGCTCATTTTCCTGGCCTATTTCTTGACTTTTAACTCCTTCTTAAAGTGGGGTACTGCTTACAGGACTCACGGTTCTAAGCTTCAGGGGGTCCCGGGTGGTATGATTTAAGGAGAGGCATGTTCTCCACTTCCCTGGCCTGTGTTCTAGTCTGTAAGCAACCACAGGCCTACTTGCTCTTTAACCTGGAAACAGCCTATTTCACTGTGGTTGCAAGCTCCAGTGCTCCTTCACCCCTCCTCCACCTGGGCTGCCACTCAAGACTGCTTCCTGGTTCTGAGCACAGGCAAAATAACAGAGTTCCAACTCAGCGTCAGCAGCAACCCTTGCAATCTCCCCCCCAGCCAACCCCTCAACCTTTTCACCAGTCCATGAGCTGAGTTCCAGAAGCAGCTGCAACCGGTGGCCTGCCTGGGGCTGGATCTGCTCGGCCTGGTATGGATTTGTGCTCCACTCTAACCCTGGTACAACAGATCTTTCCTGCTGACCTTCTAAGCTGTCTTTGGCTGGTCCATGCCCTTTGACTGAGAGATCTCACAAATGGCATGTCAAAGATAGAAAGGTTTTACATGAACCAGAATATTTATAGAAGTACTGTAGTAATAAAGAACTGAAAACAAATTGTGGGACATGATGATGATGATGGTTTACATAGCACTTTAAAGTTTGTAATGCACTTTAAATATACTATCTCATTTGATTCTCACAATAATCCTACAAGGTATATGCTATTATTTTTTTTTTTTTAGGCAATGGGGGTTAAGTGACTTGCCCATGGTCACACAGCTAGTAAGTGTCAAGTGTCTGAGGCCGGATCTGAATTCAGGTACTCCTGAATCCAGGGCTGGTGCTTTAACCACTGCGCCATCTAGCTGCCCCCCCCATATGCTATTATTATTCCCACTTTAGACTTGAAAAAACTGAGTCAGAGAGGTTAAGTGATTTGCCTAGAGTCACATGACTAATAAATATTTGAGGAAAGATTCCAGCTTAGGTCTTTCTAACTAAATCTAGCACTCTAGCCACTATTTAAGAAACAGTGAATTAATCAGTGAATAAAATAGTTCCAAAAATAGGGGGGGAAAGCACTCTCTCAAATTATTTCTATGTAACCAAAATGTTCCAGATTTTGAAATTAGGGAGGGATAAAGCAGAAAAAAAGAACTATAGGCTAATGTAATTAATTAGCATTGATGAAGTAAATTAAATAAAATGATAGGGAAAAAATGAGAATATGTCCAAAAAGTATTAAGCATGAAATGCAAGGCTAGTTCAACATTTAGCATAATAAATCACATTAATAATAAAAACAACAAAAAACATATGCTCATATAAGTCTATGTAGAAAAGGCCTTTGATAAAATGATACTCATTTATTTAAAAAAACATAGGGAATAAAAGTGCCTTTAATTTGAATACATATTTTTAAAAATTTTTTATTTACATAAAACCAAGAACTGTCATTTTTTTTAAATGGTAAGAAAAGAAAAAGAAATTAAAGGAATAATCAGTGGCAAACAAGCAGTAAAATTATCTCTATTAGCAAATTATATGAGTTTATTTAGGAAATCCTGGAAGCAACAAAAAATTTAATCAGTTACTTAATACAGTAGGGGTAGGAATGGAGCTTCTTAACTCTATCCTGAACAACTGAAAGAAAAAGTCCTCTCTTGGGGGAAAAGAATATTTAAAACAACAACAACCTAAGACTGCAGCTCTTAATGAATTCAACAATGATAACAAACCATGAGATTAAATGATATATTCCTGGTCACAAAGTTAGTCAGTATGTGTCAGAGGAATGAGTTGACCCCAGGTCTTTCTGGACCCCAGGTCCAGAGCTAGATAGATGATTTGTTTGTTCAGTTTTTCAGTCTTGTCTTTCTTGGAGTAGTTTTCCATTTCCTTTTCCAGCTCGTTTTACAAATAAGGAAACTGAGGCAAACAGGGTTAAGTGATTTGTTCAGTAAGCATCTGAGGCTGGATTTGAACTCAGGAAGCAGATTCTTCCTGATTCCAGGACCAGCACTCAATCCATCGTGCCACCGAGCTGCCAATAAATTGATAGGCAGAAAGAAAGAGAGAGGAAGAAAAAGAAAGGAAGGAAGGAGGAAAGGAAGGAGGAAGGGATGGAGGAAGGAAGGAAGGAAGGAAGGAAGGAAGGAAGGAAGGAAGGAAGGAAGGAAGGAAGGAAGGAAGGAAGGAAGGAAGGAAGGAAGGAAGGAAGGAAGGAAGGATGTTTGTTATTATATGTCAGGCACTATATTAAATGCTAAGAACACAAGCAAAAAAGACAGTCCCTTCCCTCAAGAAGCTTACATTCTAATGAGGGATGACACATGAAAGGGAGCTGGAAAGGGGTGAGAGTGATTAAGGGGAAGGGGAACCCCATAAAGCGAGGCTAGCTCTCTAGTAGGACATGGTATCTGTCTCAGTTTTTTCATATGTAAAAGGAACAATAGGTGTAGTACTTACTTTGTGTAGTTGTTATGATGCTCGAAAGAGAAAATGAATTTTAAACACTTTACAAATTTTAGCACATTCTCTTAGTCTACAAACATTTAAGTACTTCCAACTTGGCAGTCACAGTGCTAAATGCTGGAGATACAAAGAAAGGTCCCTGCCCTCAAGGAGCTTACATTCTAATTGGAGAAGACATGCAAATAACTGTACATATGAGATATATACATTGCAAATGGAAGGCGCTAATTGTGGAGGGAGCAGGAAAGGCCTCCTTCAGGCCAGGCCAGATTTGAGGTGAGTCTTAGAGGAAGCCAAGAGGCAGAGGTGAGGAAGGAGATCATTTTGGGCACGGAGGAAAGCCACCATACAGGAAAAAGTGCTGGATTTAGCATCAGAATCCCCGTTTAACTGTCTTATCCTTATCCTAAATGCTAGACTACTTGAATGCAACTCTGAATTCCATGATTACTCTGTCTATGGCTTGAGATGAGTCACTGAACCTCTCTTAAGGCCAGATTTCCTCACTTGTAATATGGGGATGATAATATTTGCACTACATAACTCACAAGGTTGTTATGAGGCAATCCTGTTGTTCTGAGGTAAACCATCAAGTGTTATATAAATGGAACCTATTCTAGGGCAGAGACAGTGGTAGATCATCTCCTCTGTATCTACCTGAATATTATATACACAGCAGTTGCTTAATAAATGTTTGTTGAATGGTACTGTCATTTTAGTTGGGCTTTCTATCTCCAGGTTCCATTAATATCTCTAAAATTCAGTTTAGCAAGTATTAATAAAATGTTTAGTACCATAAAAAGGGTATAGCTGGGTGGGGGATGCAAATGGAGGCAGGGAAGAGAAGTTGGAACACAAAGTTTTTTAAAAATTGATGTTAAAATTTTGTTTTTACATATATTTTGGAAAATAAAATTCTATTCAAAAAAAAAAAAAGGGTATGGCTTGGTTCCAGGGAAGACAAAACCAACAAACGCCACAATCCCTGCATTCAAGTAGCCTAGTATTTAGGATAAGGATAAGGCATATTGATGGCAGCTAGGTGTCACAGTGGATAGAATGCTTAACCTGGAGTCAGGAAAATCTGAGTTCAAATCTGACCTCAGATATTTACTAGCTATGTGACCTTAGGCAAGTCACTTAACCATGTTTGCCTCAATTTCTTCATCTATTTGTTGTTGTTGTTGTTGTGTTTTGTTTTATTTTGTTTTGAGGGGCAATGAGGGTTAAGTGACTTGTCCAAGGTCACACAGCTAGTAAGTATCAAGTGTCTGAGGCTGGATTTGAACTCAGGTCCTCCTGAATCCAGGGCCAGTGCTTTCATCCATTGTGCCACCAAGCTTCCCCCAATTTACTTATCTATAAAATGAGCTGGAGAAAGAAATGATAAACCACACCAGTATCTTTGCCAAGAAAGCCCCCAAAAGGGGTCACAGAGTCAGACACAACTGAAAAAAAATCCTGATAAAAGCACATAGTTAAATAAACTATAAATCAAATTATAATATAAGTACATAGACATCAAAGAGAGACAAGAGAAAGTGAAGGTAGGAAGGTGATTAAGTGAAGGTTTTTTGATGAAAATGGCACCTAGGCTAGGCCTTGGAGGATGATCAGGAGGCAAAGATGAAGGAGTGTAACCAATGAAAAGTTCAAGAGACATAATTTCTGGATAACTAATCATCTTATTAACTATGGCTAGCGAATGATTAATAAAAGGATGGTCATTTGTCTTCTCTTGTAAACCAAAGATCATCGAAGCCTGTTGATACTACTTCTTGTTTGTCCTTGTCCTCAAAAAGGATCATGACATCAGGTTGATGTCATGACTTGCACTGAACTGGATTTGTGAGGGAACACTGTTGCAAGGTCACCAACCTCACTCTCTCCTCCAGAGCCATCTAGGTCCAGTTGCAAGATATACGTCAGGACAATTGGAGGTGGCCCTGGATGTTTTTAAGGCAATTGGGGTCAAGTGACTTGCCCAGGGTCACATGCGACTAGTAAGTATCTGAGGTGATACTTATATGCCCTTGGAAGAGTGGGTATTCTTGACAGATGGCAATCAACTCTGATGAGTTAGCAATTCATGAGAAGAATGAATATTATAAAGAGAAATGACTCTAGTCTTATGAGAGACTAAGGGATGTGCTTTTGATTATATCACTCTTATTCCCAGACCACTCCCAGCAATCTAGACAAAGGATCTACCCCCCCCCCATCCCAGCCTGGGGTTCCCCAGTTGGGTGGGGTCTGAACAAGATTGAGGAGAATGTTAAATCTAATTTCATCATCAGCCCTATTCTTCAGGGGCTGATTTGATCCAGTAAGAGAATGAGAAAATAGGAAGGGAAAAAAATCCTTGATCTCCCCAAGAGTAATTGGTTATTAATATAAGAAGAGAAATCATCATTTCTCTGAGGAGTCATTTCTAGCTATGAAGGATGGTAGCTCATATAAAGACATGGAGAAGGGGAGAGCACAATGAAAAAGAACTGGTAACAGTGGCTCCCGGCTTCACTACCGTAACTCAGCTGCCTTCTTCCTTTTTTTTTTTTTTTGGCACAGCAATGGGGGTTAAGTGACTTGCCCAGGGTCACACAGCTAGTAAGTGTCAAATGTCTGAGGCTGGATTTGAACTCGGGTACTCCTGAATCCAGGGCCAGTGCTTTATCCACTGTGCTACCTAGCTGCCCCCGACTCAGCTGCCTTCTTACCCTAAAACTTCCCTCAGGGCCTGGGGTCTTCTCACTCTAAAAAAGTCCTCTATCAGGCCAGGTTCCTTCTCCCACTGGTGAGTTCCACAGGGACGGGGAATCCTTACTGGGGCTGGACCCAGACCAGCCAAGCATCCTTCCCCTCCAGAACTGGCCACCATACTCCTAGCAAGCACCCCCTCCACCTCTCCTTTTTGGCTTCCATGTTGTTTAGAATATAACCACTTTGGGGCAGCTAGGTAGCACAGTGGACAGAGCAGTGGTCCTGGATTCAGGAGGATCTGAGTTCAAATTCTGCCTCGGACACTTGACACTTACTAGCTAAGTGACCCTAAGCAAGTCACTTAACCCCAACTGGCTCACCAAAAAAAAAAAAAAAAAAAGAATATAACTACTTTGAGGACAGAGACTGCCTATTTTTTTTTTTGCTTGTATTTATTGACTCCCCAGCTTTTAACACAGTACTTGACACACACCTGGTTTTACAAATGCTTGTTGACTGCCTGCCTGCATTGCTGGAACAAAGAGTACAGGATGGGGAGTATGATGAGCTAAGTCTATGAAAGCAGGCTGGAGAGAAGCTGGAGTAGATTGGTCTGGACGGCCAAGCTAAGAAGTTTGTCTTTTCTTCAGCAGGTAATGGTGAGACACTGATGTTCTTTGAGCAGTGGATATCATTGTTGATCCTGAACGTTACATGAATGGCAAAGAGCTGGGGACAAGAGCAGTGGCATTGGCAGTGGGGGAAAGGGTCCCAAGAGCTATTGCTGAAGGAGCATGGTCCGGACTTGGAAAGGGATTAGACATAAGAAGTGCAGAAGAGCATGGTACTGGGTGTGACAGGGGCCAAGTGAAATAGAGGATAGTCCTTGCCCTCTGGGAAAGAGAAGAAAAATCTCCCCACTTCTGTCCCCATCTTTTTTTCCACTAGCTCTGACCCTTCCCTCCTTCCTGGGGCCTTCTATGGCAGAATGCCAAGCTTCCCTGAGGCAAGCTTTCCATGTAATCTGTATCTCAGTATGGTGTCCTCTGTTTTATGGAGAGGAGGGGGGCTTTGCCCCCATCAAGAAATCATGTCGGGACAGCTAGGTGGCACAGTGGATAAAGCACCAGCCCTGGACTCAAGAGGACCTGAGCTCAAATCTGGCCTCAGACACTTGACACACTTACTAGCTGTGTGACCCTGGGCAAGTCACTTAACCCTTATTGCCCCACAACAACAACAACAAAAACCCATAAAAAACGAAAAAACAAAAACCCCCCAAAACAAAAGAAATCGTGTCATACAGTGCCAAAAGACTCATGATGGAGAATACTCCACATCCAGAAAAAGAACTATAGAGTCTAATGCAGATCGAAGCATACTATTTTTACTTTTTTTTTTCTTTTTGAGGCAATGAGGGTTAAGTGACTTGCTCAGGGTCACACAGCTAGCACATGTCTAAGGCTGGATTTGAACTCAAGTCTTCCTGAATCCAGGTCTAGCACTCTATCCACTTTACCACCTAGCTGCCCCCTTCACTTTTTTGGTGTGTTTTTTTCCTTTTGTTCTGATTCTCCTCTCACAACATGACTAATGTGGAAATATGTTTAACATGATTGTACATATATAATCTATATCAGATCCCTGGCTGCCTTCGGGAGGGGGGGAGGGAGAAAAATTTGGAATTCAACATTTTACAAAAATGAATGTTGAAAATTATCTTTACATGTAATTGGAAAAAAATAAAATACTATTTAAAAAAAAAGAAATCCTGTCATAGACACCAATGTCCACTGTCTTCTGTCTCCTCCAGTTTGCCTTGCCAGTAGGGCAGATAACCATCCCCAAATTCTCCCATTCCCCTTTTAGCCCTCTTGATTTCTCAGTGTGACACATAAGAGTACCCTTCTAGATGAGAGAAAGAGAAAAGAACCTTGGCACTGCCGGAGGTCACTTGGCAGCCGTTCTCCCAACCCCCTCCCTCTCTGTGTGAACTGCAGCCTTTTGACGTCAGCAGCAGCCAGCAGGATGTCTCAGTCCCTCAGTTTCCCCAACCCCCACCCAGGACTGCTGTAATTCATGGAGGGATGGCAACACCGGGACCTTGAGCTTATCTGCACTGCCCTTCTCATAATAGCCTTCTCCTCCACCCCACCCATCACTACCTCCCAGTGATACTAAGCACAGCTGGACACTGTGTTAGGCACACGTGCACACGTGCATGCCCATGAGTATGAGCGCACACATACACAACCATTACCCACTGATCCCAAACATATTTACCACCTTTATTAATATATTATAGGGGGCAAAGGTTCTAGATAGGTCCCTCCAAGGCATGGAATAGATGAAAGATATGGACTCTCCTCTTCTCTCCCCAGCTTTCTGCCAATAACTATCAGCAAATATTAACTGCTGTCTAAGTACAAGACATTGTGCTAGGGATTAAAGGAAGAGACAAAGATGAATAAGACACAGTTCTTACCTCCATTGTAGCATGGTACGGACGAATAGAAATTAAATAACAATATGAGGTGACAAATAATTAACAGTAAATGAATGGGAGGGATAGCTAGATGGCTCAGTGGATAGAGTGCTGGGCCTGGAGTCAGGAAGACATCTTCCTGAGTTCAAATCCAGCCTCAGACACTTACCAGCCTTTTGACCTTGGGCTAGTCACTTCACCCTGGTTGCCTCAATTTCTCCTTCCGGAGAAGGAAATGGCAAACCACTCCAGCATTTCCACCAAGAAAACCTCAAGTGGGGTTATAGAGAATCGGACACGAATGAAAAAACGACTTGACCATAAATGAATGGGAAAGGGAACAGGAGCTTTAGCTGCTCCAGGAAGGCATGACTGTGGCTTAGCCCGTCCAGAAGGCTGAATGAATGATATTTGTTATGCACTTACTATATGAAAAGCACTGTTCTAAGCACTGGGGAAACAACCAGAAAATGGATACATTGTCTGCCCTCAAGGTGTTCACATTCTACACTAATGGGGGGGGGGGCAACTACAAATTGGATGGGAAAGTCCCATGGTCCTTAGAGTGCAACTTCTTTAATGTTTTTTCCCCCAGTGATAAAATCGGGTCTGTTTTTGATGTTGAAGCATGTGACAATTCCAAGGCCTTTGTTTGGTTTCTGGTTCTTCCAGATCGGAGGTTGTTTGAGGGAGGGAGGGGAGCAGAAAGATGGGTTCTTCAGCACCTGCAGGAGCAGTTACTAGGTTGCATCTGAGCAGGGACTGCTTCCTGGGACAGGGATGGGGGAGGGGGAAATGAGGAGGGGGGTGAGCAGGAATGGTCTGGAAGCAGCTGGTGGAGGGCTTCCCTGCTTATCTGTGGTCACTTCCAGTGAAGGGTGTTCACTTTCAGTACCTGCAGAAGCAGTTGCCAGGTTGCATCTGCAGAGAGTTGATCAGGAAGCAGGGGCTAGAGGACACTGCTGCTCCCAAGGTGTCATTTCCAGGGCAGTCGAGCTTACCTGCCTATGAGGGGCTGGTCTTGGTGATGAAGGTGGGCCCCTTCACTGGGATTGCTCCCCTTAGAGACGGTTGGACACTCCCAATGAAGGATGAGCAAATTAGCATCTGCAGAAGCAGCTGCCAGGTTGCCTCTCTACAGGGGTTGCTTCCTGGGGTGGGGTGGGGTGATCTGGGGGTGTTGCTATTCCCAGGGTTTGGAGGTTCAGGGTCTTAGACTGACTCTATCCAGGCCTGAGGGGAACAGGTGGTGGAAGTGCTGCCTGTAGTCTGACATCCTGAGAATATGGTAGCTGTTACCCTCCTGGGGCTGTTGGGAGGCACAAACAGGATAATCTATCCAGAGGGCTTTACAAACATGAAATTATTGTGGTGGCCGGGATCAGCTAGGTTCTGCTATCCCTGATATGTCCTGTCCATTGCGGTTTTTTGGGGGAGGGGGAACAGTGAGGGTTAAGTGACTTGCCCAGGGTCACACAACTAGTAAGTGTCAAGTGTCTGAATCCATATTTGAACTCAGGTCCTTCTGAATCCAGGGCCGGTGCTTTATCCACTGCGCCACCTAGCTGCCCCCTTGTCCATTGCCTTTTCAGGGGTCCTGTTTATCCCTGGGAGTTTCACTCTGGACCTCCCAAGCTCGGAGAAAAATGAGTTTCCACCAAAGAGAAGTAAATAGGAAACTGAGGTCTAATACAGGCCTTGGGATCATAGAGGTTATATAGACCTAGAGCTGGCTGGGATCTTAGTGGCCAATCTAGTTCAATTTCCCTCATTTTGCAATTAAGGAAACTGAGGATCAGAAAAGATGTGTTGGGGCAGCTAAGTGGTGCAGTGGATAGAGTACTGGTCCTGGAGTCAGGAGGACCTGAGTGTAAATCTGGCCTCAGACACTTACTAGCTATGTGACCTTGGCAAGTCACTTAACTCCAACTGCTGCCACCCCTCCCTCCCCCCCAAAAAAAAACCCAAAGAAAAGAAAAGAAAGAAAGCAAGAAAGAAAACTGTCTTGCCCCAAATCGTCCAAGTAGTAAGCACCATTCAAAGCCATGTCCTCTGGCTCCAGAGCCAATGTGCCTTTCCATTGTCCTACACTGTACATAGCAGGAGCTGGATGGGTGTGTGTTAAGTGAATGAATGAAATCTCCAGAAGCAGCAGAGAAACTGGTCTAGAAAGAACGCCTGAGGGGCAGTGAGGAAAAAGGCAAGGGAGCCAGGAAGCAGAAGGTCCCGACTTTGTAACTGACTAGCTTTGACCTTGGGCAGGTCACCTCCCTTCTCTGGGCCTCAGTGTATCTATCTGTCAAACTAAGGGTTTGGGTCTCTCCCAGCTTTATCATTCTGTGTTCTAACTCTCTATATCTGAAGGTTCTTTCCATCTCAAACATTCTAGCTCTAGCAGTGGGCCAAGAGCCTGGGAGACAGGATCCCTTCTGAGGGGAACAGCTTACACCTCCAGGCTTGATCTGCGTGGCTTCCCCTCATCCCCATCACCTTAGTTCCTGCTTCCCTGGTCACAGCCACAAGCTGCAACTGCAGCTGCAATTGCGGGAGTCCCCCCTCCCCTTTCCCTCCCCCTTCCCTGCCCAAGTATCTCAGTGAAGCAATGCCTCTCTAGCCTTGACCCCTTCCTTCCCTCCGTGAATAATGATCCCTTTATCTCCTGTTGATGGTGCTGCAACCTTCAGCTGCGGGCATTTAAGAAGGAGAGCCCAGGGGACTCAAAGAGCAACTGCTGGACCTTGACAGGCCAAGAAAGCTGTGGCTGCCCCAGCTGCCCAAGGGAACAATGCTTCTGGCTACTTTTAAACTGTGTGCTGGGAGCTCCTATAGGCATTTGCGGAACATGAAGGGTGAGGACTCTGGGCTGCTGGGACTGGGACCTTTTTGAGGAAGGACCTGGGGTTCTTAGATAGTGGGGTGCCTCAGGAAGAACACTTGACTAGGAGAGAGACAGGGAACCCCGGGACTGTAACACCAATCAGCTTGGCAAATTCACTTGATTTCACTAAGCCTCCCTTTCCTCCTTTATTAAAGGAGGAAGGGATTCTCCCGTGGATGCAGATGTTTCTGGGGGTGGTCAAGGAGGATTTGAAAAAGGAGGTAGTCCTAAAGTGGAGGCAGAGGAGGAAGAGAAGGAGGGGAAAGAAGATGGAGTGGGAGAGTGGGAGATTAAAAAAATAATGACGACTATGGCAGGGAGTAGGAATGTTATCTTTCACTGCCTGCCTTTGGTTCCATGTACTGGTACCCATGCCAGAAGCAGCTGGCCTCTCTCTGGCCCAGACCTGACCCTCATGGGAGGTGATGCGGCAGCCACGAATGGACCCAGATGATGCCCTCAGTTACACCCAAGTTAGTCACCAGGTAGATTTTGGTACCTCCATCAGTGGGGTTTCTGAAATGAGGTAGATATCACTTTTCTCTCTCTACTTCTAGCTCAACGTTCTCATCCTTGGGGAGATATGTTCTAAAATCCAGAAAGTCAGGGAGAGGTAGGACAGAGGTATTACCAGAAACCCAAATAAGTTGGGGAAGCAGGAAGGCAGGCTGGATCTGAGTTCAAATATTACACCTGGCACTTACTAGCTATGCAACCATAGACAGATCCTCTAACCTGTTTCCTCATCTGCAAAACAGGAATAATGAGAAGCCTGTTAACTCCTTCAGGGCTGCTATGAAGTGCTAACGACATGACATAACCTGTACAAAGTATTTTGCAAGCTTTCAACGTCAAGGGGTTTGGGGTTGTTTGTTTTGTTTGTTTGTTGTTTTAAACTAAGGAGACACCTGAGCTGGAGAAAGAAGATTCATTTCCCCCTTGCCTTTAGATAGTTTTCCCCTCTCTCTGCCAGCATGGCTCTTACCTCCCTCTAAAGTCTCAAGCCCAAGGATTGCTGGTCATTTTAATAGAGTATATAGCCTCCGTCCCTGCTTCCTGAGTGTCTCAGGACTGGGACCTGGTTCTCTGAGCACAGGTTCTGGTTTCCAGGGTCCCTGAACCTCCTGGATGTTGAGGATGACCATCAAAGAGCAACTTCAATCTTTGAAGATACCAAGGTCACCCTGGCTGTTTGTAATCTCAGGGAGAGGGGGAGACAGAGATGTAGATGGGAAGTGAGGCAGCAGGAATCACAGGGATGCTTGGACAGGTGGTCAAGAGGAAGATCTAATAGGAAAACTGTTCACAGGCAGTTTGTATAGGTTTTGAGTTACTAAAATATAGCTGCTCTGGCTGGGAGGGAGCACAAGATCCAAGGAGCAAGTCTCTTATTGAGTTCATTATCCAAACTCTGTTCCCAAAGAAGTGATGGGGAAGTTCTTGGCTTTCAATGCCCTCATTGCTTAGATCTGTCTTGTTTTTCACTTGACCCTTGATCCCAATCATTGGGCTTCATGCCCAGAGTGATCTGAAGATTGAAAGGGGAATTTTCAGAAAGCATCTGGTCCAGCCCTTGGCTGCCAAGGGCAGAGTAATTCAAGATTGTAGTCTGTGATGGTTCTTCCTTAGGCAGTGGGGTATAGTGGAGATAGCGATGGAGACCAGGTGGAAGCCTGAAGATGTGTCCTTCTGCAAGTCATATCACTTCTCAGTTTTCCTATTCCCCATTCATAAAAGGAAGGGATTGAGAGTCAGGAAGATCAAAGGATGCTAGGCTCAGACACTGCTCTATCCTAAGCAAGTCACTTAAACTTTCTGAGCCTCAGTCTTATCTGTCAAATGGGGATAATATAACACCTACTTAAGAAAGTTTTCCTGAGGACTAAATGGGATAATGAAATAAAGCACTTTATAAACTTTTTTTTTCAACTTGGAACACACTTTTATTTTGGATGTCAGGATAGGATGAAAGAAGATGGATAATAGAATAAATATCATGGGGAGGGAATAGGATGGAAGGGAAACAGTTAACAATAGTAATCATAAAAAAGAGAAACGGGGGAAAATAATTTTGGATGTCAGTCTGGTGGGTCCATAAAAGCTGGTCAGTAACAACCAGGGGAAACACCTGGGGTCAGGAACTGGGGAAGGGGCCTTGTCATTGGGTGGAAAGAGAGGGAGAGGCTAAGGAAGACCTTGGCTGGGACAGGGCACAGACCCAGGCTGTGGGGCCTCCCAAAGGGAAGAATAAGCCAAGTGCATGCTGAAGCTGCCACCCTATATAAACTTTTTTTGTTTTTTTGTTTGTTTGTTTGTTTTTGTCCTTTTTTTGGTGAGGCAATTGGGTTTAGGTGACTTGCCCAGGGTCACACACCTACTAAGTGTTAAGCATCTGAGGCTGGATTTGAACTCAGGTACTCCTGACTCCAGGGCCAGTGCTCTATCCACTGCGCCACCTAGCTGCCCCCATATATACTTTTAAAGTCCTATGTAAGTATCGATGATGTTGATGTCTGAGGTTTGTTTCAGCCTTAATATTCTCTTCTCCCTCCTCTTCTCCAAAGGTCTAAGGCAGCAGGCTCTCATGGCCATCAGCCAAGAACTGAGCAAGAGGGCCCTAGGAGGCCCAACACCTAGCACATGGATCAACCAGGTTCGCCGTCGGAGTTCCTTGCTCAGTAAGTGCTGGGGCTTCAGAAATCTCACCGGCTGTAGGAAAAAGGCCCCCCAGTCTTAATCTAGGTATCCAGGTGGCTTCCTCCTGTTCCTTATCCTTGTGGGATTTCCGACCAGGGAAGATGACAAGCTGGTTTCCTAGAACTGATCAGCCCGCCTCCCCCAACCCAGTATCCTTCACATTTTGTTGTTACCTGTCTCTCCCTACTTGCATGTTGGAACCTGATTATTTGGAGGAGTTTGAGGCTTCAGAGAACTAACCGATGAAAGCTAATGGGAATTGGAAGCAAGGGACCTGGGGGAGATCACTGGGATTCTGCCTTCTTCAAGGGGCCATTTTGCCTATAACCCCCAGGCTCTCGGCTGGAAGAAAGCCTCTACAGCGACCAGGACATGGCCTATCTACGACAGGGGGAGGAGGCCATGCAGAAAGCCCTTGGCATCCTTGGCAATCAGGATGGTTGGAAGAGTGAGACTGAACGGGTAAGGATGTGCCTTTTTTCCTATCTGTAGACATCCTTCAAAGCCTGCCTGAAACCCCGCTCATCTCTTCCCTGATTAAGGATAACCTCCTCGGCTGAGCTCCTAGAGCACTGGTTAGCGGTACCATCCATGTCAGTCAACAAGGGTCAGGCACTGTGATAAGACCTACAGATACAAAAAAGGGCAGAGGGAAGACAGTTCTGACCCCAAGGAGCTTCCATTGATGTGGTCCTTAAATGTAGAGAAGGGGCAGCTAGGTGGCGCAGTGGATAAAGCACCAGCCCTGGATTCAGGAGTACCTGAGTTCAAATCCGGCCTCAGACACTTAACACTTACTAGCTGTGTGACCCTGGGCAAGTCACTTAACCCCAATTGCCTTACCGAAAAAAAAAAAATGTAGAGAAGCAGTTTGGTGTGGAAAGGGCACTGGATTTAGATTCAGAGAACCTGGATTAGAATCCCAACTCTGACGTTTACTAGCAGTATGACATTCAATTAATAACTTAACTTCTCTGGGCCTCAGTTTTTTTATCTACGAACTGAGTGTTTACTAAGTCACTTTTAGGGAACTGACCGGGGGCAGCTAGGTGGTGTAGTGGATAAAGCACCAGCCCAGATTCAGGAGTACCTAAGTTCAAATTTGGCCTCAGATGCTTAACAGTTACTAGCTGTGTGACCCTGGGCAAGTCACTTAACCCTCATTGCCTAAAAAAAAAAAAAAAAAAAGGAAGTGACTGGAAAGTCCCATGGTAGAGAATTGGAACACAGGTTTCATAGTGGACCTCAGGATTTAGAGCTGGAAGGGCCCTTATAGATCATTTAGGCCAGAGCTTCTCTCTCTCTCTCTCTCTCTCTCTCTTTTTTTGGTGGGGCAATTGGGGTTAAGTGACTTGCCCAAGGTCACACACCTAGTAAGTGTCAAGTGTCTGAGGCCAGATTTGAATTCAGGTCCTCCTGAATCCAGGGCTGGTGCTTTATCCACTGCACCACCTAGCTGCCCCTAGGGCAGAGCTTCTTAACCTGGGCCCCCTAGATTCTTTTTTATGATCCCCTTGGGGAGGTCTTAGATAGATTTCAGGGGGTCCATAAACTTGAATGGGGAAAAAATTTAATATTTTCATTACATTCTAACTGAAATTTAGCATTATTTCTGATTATGAATTTTTTAAAAGTATTTTGAGGAGCCCATGACATGAAAAATATTAAGAACTTCTGATTTAATGTCATTTTACAGATAAGGAAACTGAGACCCAGAGAGGGCAAGCTAGTTAGTGGCAGAGCTGGGACTTTTTTTTTCTTTTTGGTCTTTGTATCTCCAGTGCCTAACACGGTGTCTAGTACACGACTTAATAAATGTCTTTTGGGATGAATAAACTCTGAGCTTATAGATGAGGAAACTGAACAACTTTGCCTGAGATCATACAGTAAATTACTCATTGTGGTGGGTTCTTTTTTCTCCTGTAACATCATGCTGTTTATGTGTTCCTTCCTATTCTACCAATAGGGAACACTTGATTTCCCACTCTGAGCAGTGCCAGAATTAGTACTCAGAGCCCCATGTAAATCTGGTTAAAATTGGCTAAGATTGCCTTCCCTGAGCCCAATGGTTATTCCTACTTCCCATAACTGAAAACTACTCAACTTTTTGATCACCAGTAGAAGCATTATTTGGGGAGGGAGATAGGGATGGAGGGAGGGTAATGATAGGTCATATTCCTAAAGCACTAGAAGGTTTACCAAGGCCTTTTGTTATTCTAATCTGGATGTGCATAGGTTTCCTCTTTCTTTCTTTCTTTCTTTCTTTCTTTCTTTCTTTCTTTCTTTCTTTCTTTCTTTCTTTCTTTCTTTCTTTCTTTCTTTCTTTCTTTCTTTCTTTCTTTCTCTTTCTTCCTTCCTTCCTTTCTTTTTCTTCTTTCCTTCTTCCTTCCTTCTTTCCTTTCTTTTGATGAGGCAGTTGGGGTTAAGTGACTTGCCCAGGGTCACACAGGGGGTAGTTAGTGTCAAGTGTTTGAGACTGGATTTGAACTCAGGTCTTCCTGACTCCCAGGACCAATACTGTATCCACTGTGCCACCTAGCTGCCCCAATGTTTCCACTTTCCAAACAAAGAGTCACTCTGAGGTTCAGAGGCTGAGCCCAGTCACAGAGCTCAGAAATGCTTAGGGGCCATATGATGTGGTGGCAAGAGTGCTGAGCTTCCAGTTGGGAGAGACTTGGGTTTGAACCCCATCTCTAGTCCTTACTAGCCAAATGACCAGGCTATGAGCAAGTCAGTTAACCCCAACAAACTTCATTTTCTCAGCAACCAACTAGGAAATAACACCAATAGTCCCTACCTCGCAGGGCTATCATTGGGGTCAAAGATAATCTATGCAAGATGCTTGGCAAACCTTAATTATATTAATTCCATTTGCAGTTGCCATTTCTTTTTTTGTTTGTTTGTTTGGGTTTTTTTTGCGGAGCAATGGGGGTTAAGTGACTTGCTCAGGGTCACACAGCTAGTAAGTGTCAAGTGTCTGAGGCAAGATTTGAACTCAGGTACTACTGAATCCAGGGCCGGTGCTTTATCCACTGCGCCACCTAGCTGCCCCCAACAGTTGCCATTTCTACCATACGAGAGTGGATTTGCAACTTTTGGTCAAGTTTTCCACTCCATTAATCACTTTCCCAAACTTTCTGGGTAATTAGACAATGTAGACTTGGACTCCTCACTCCTGGTTGTTTGGGGGATGCTAATCAACATCTCCCCTAGTAATGCAGGACATCTCTCTCAAAGAACTCTATGAGTGAGCCACCAAGGTCAAACTCTGGCCTTCTCAGATGTGCCTGTACCCAGTGATAACAATCTCATTAGCATCATCTTGTGGAGGCCATTGATGTTATCACCAGTTGCATGCTTCCTCATGATCTCATTCTTCTTTGCCACCCTAGGAGAAGGGGGAAGGGATCTGGAAGATGAGGAAACTCACCCAATTAAGTCAGAATTAGGAATCCACCTCAGGGTCCCACAATCTGAGCTCAAAGGGGCTTTAAAGGCTCTCTAGCCCCACCCATGCCTACCATCCCCTTGACAGCACCCCCACAAATGTTGATTTGGCCTCGAAAGAGGAAGAGCCTCATGCACCCAATCTGCCTCTGACTTCGGACACATTACAGATTATTCTTAGTTATGTCCTCTAGGGCCAAGCAGAATAAATCCAATCCTTCTTCCACAGGACAGGCCTTCAGAATCAAGTCCTCAGGATCAAAGCTTTGGAGCTGAAAGCAATCTTGGAGGCTGTGACACTAACTCCCTCATTTTAGAGTTAAAGAAATGGAGGGCTAGGGGCGGCTAGGTGGCACAGTGGATAAAGCACCGGCCCTGGATTCAGGAGTACCTGGGTTCAAATCTGGCCTCAGACACTTGACACTTACTAGCTGTGTGACCCTGGGCAAGTCACTTAACCCCCATTGCCCTGCAAAAAAAAAAAAAAAAAAAGAAATCGAGGGCTAGAGAAATCAAATGACTGGCCCAGGGTCACATAGCTAGTGTCTGAGGTGGCACTTGAACCCAGGTCTTTCTGACTCTAAACTCAACCACTGAGCCATGGTGCTTTTCTTCATCTTCCATCCTAAGTCTTTGCTTGGACAGGCTGAACTTCAGCTGGTCATGGGGCCTGATCTTCAGGCCTTATGCCATATTAGATACTTATATTAGACATCATTATTAATAATGATCATTATTCTTCCTAAAATATACTATCTAGAATGGAACACAATACCTTCTTATGTGCTCTGATCAGGGCAGAGTAGAATGAGGCTTTTAGGATACTTACTATGTTATCTCACTGCCATTCAAGATCTCATTAGGGTGTTGTTGGTTTTTTTGGTTTTTTGTTTGTTTGTTTTTTGTGGGGCAATGAGGGTTAAGTGACTTGCCCAGGGTCACACAGCTAGTAAGTGTAAAGTGTCTGAGGTTGAATTTGAACTCAGGTCCTCCTGAATCCAGGGCCAATGCTTTATCCACTGTGCCATCTAGCTGCCCCCTCATTAGCTTTCTTCATCTCCATCTTTCAGTTCTGTCTTGGCTCAATATCAGGAAAACTCGGACAACTAGAATTGTCCTAAATTGGAATGAGCCCCTTTCTAAAGGAAGATGACAGACAACTTATCTCTGGAAAACAACTTATCTCTGCTTTAGATGAGGATTTGGGCTGGAGGACCTTTTGAAGCCTCTTCCAACTCTTTGATATTCTCTCATTCTCTTGTTCCTGTCCATTGCTTTTATCTATGCTGCTTGTCTGGAACTGCTATGAACCCATGGGTAGAAGGGATTTCTTCCCACATGTTACTTCAGCTCTCCCATCTTTCACCAAACAGGCAAATGGAGACAAAGTGATGAGTAAGGTGGTCCCAGATGTGGGCAAAGTGTTTCGGCTGGAGGTGGTGGTGGACCAGCCCATGGAGAGGCTTTATGAGGAATTAGTAGAACGAATGGAAGACATGGGTGACTGGAACCCTAATGTCAAGGAGATCAAGGTGAGGTGATGTTCGTATCTATCCTTTAAAGCCCAACAAAGATGCTAACTTCCCAACTCCTCCTTCCCTAATCTCTCATGTCTAAGAACCTTCCCCTTTAACCCACAGTTCACTTTTTGAACCTTTGCATTATCATTTTGTGTCCTTCACTAAAAGCTTCCAATGCCTCATCTTGGTGGGGAAGTAAGCTTGGCTACTCAGAGGACACGGTGGGCTACAAGGTGGGGTAGATCCTACCAAGCAGATCTCTGGGTATGGGCCAGAAGAACAGTATTTGTTTGTGGTTTGAGCACCAACCTAATTAAACATATAGTGGTTCACCACCAAGGTGTATATTTCAGCCATAGCAATTCTTGAAGACCATATAATGAAGCATAGAAAATTTATGATCTTTATTAGTTAGAGGCAATATTAATTAGATCTTGGAGGAGTCAAGTTTCTTGTGCATGTGTCATCTTCCCCTACTAGACAGCCAGCTCTGTAGGGTGGAGACTGTGTCTCCTCTATACTTTGTCTCCATCAACACAGTGTCCTACACACAATAGGAAGTCAAGTTTTTGATTGTGAGGTGAGGTGGGGCAGGGGAGGGCCGGGAAGGTGATGAAGAAATCTGTAACAACCCTCTCTGAAGTTTGAGCCTATGAGCCCTTCTTTTCCATCCTTCTTACCAGTGACTTCCTTCCTTCCTTCCTTCCTTCCTTCCTTCCTTCCTTCCTTCCTTCCTTCCTTCCTTCCTTCCTTCCTTCCTTCCTTCCTTCCTTCCTTCCTTCCTTCCTTCCTTCCTTCCTTCCTTCCTTCCTTCCTTCCTTTCTTTCTTTCTTTCTTTCTTTCTTTCTTTCTTTCTTTCTTTCTTTCTTTCTTTCTTTCTTTCTTTCTTTTCTTTCTTTTTTGCACGGCAATGAGGGTTAAGTAACTTGTTCAGGGTCACACAGCTAGTAACTGTGAAGTGTCCGAGGCCAAATTTGAACTTAGATTCTTCTGTATCCAGAGCCGGTGCTTTGTCCACTGTGCCATCTAGCTACCCTAGTGACTAATTTTTTTGTGCCTGAGAAGGTCCTGCAGAAGATTGGGAAGGACACGATCATCACTCACGAGACTGCCGCTGAGATACCAGGCAACATTGTAGGGCCCCGAGACTTTGTGAGTGTGCGGTGTGCCAAGCGTCGGGGTTCCACTTGTGTGCTGGCCGGCATGGCTACCCACTTTGGGGATATGCCTGAGCAGAAGGGTGTCATCAGGTAATTGCTATGAGGCTTAAAGACCTGATTCACTAGTTCCTCAGCTTCTAAATTCTCTTCCCAAGAGCCATTTCTTTTGTTAATGGTCCTGGATACAACTTGACCTGGAGACATACAATAGCTGTTGAGTAAGTAGTGCTCAGAAGTTCTCATGCCATATTAGTTCCCTTCCTTCTCAAAACCTCTTTTGCAAAACAAAAACAAATCAAAATCCACAAAGATTCTTTCCATTGTTTCCCAAAGAGGGAAACCAAGACAGAAAGAGACCAGAATGAGGACTACAGGTATATAGGTTTAGAGCTAGAAAAGCCCTTAAAGGAAATTTAGTTAAAAACCCCTCATTTTACACATAAGGAAACTGAGGCTGAGAGCTTAAGTGATCTGCCCAAGTTTATAAAGGTATATTAAGTCCCCAGAGCCAGAATTGAAATTCAGACCCTTTGGCCCCAAATCCAGTGCTCTTAGAGTTGTACCATGCCAAAACCTGCTCTGACCCTCTTTCAAAGTATAACAAATTCATTTCCCTATTTAAAGCTAAGTAAGGACCACTAAAAAAACCAAGAGCTGGGAGGTGGTGGAGCTTCAGGTACTGGCATAACCTGTAGAAACTGTCAAAAATAGCTTCTGGGATGGGGGCAGCTAGGTGGTATAGTGGATAAGGCACTGGCTCTGGATTCAGGAGCACCTGAGTTCAAATCCAGCCTCAGACACTTGACACTTACTAGCTGTGTGACCCTGGGCAAGTCACTTAACTCTCATTGCCCTGCCCCTCCCCCCCCCCAAAAGCTTCTGGGATGGACAGAGCTCTTGGCCTAGTCAGGAAGACCTAAGTTCAAATGCGGCCTCAGACATTTACCAGCTGTGTGAGGCTGGGCAAGTCATTTAACCCTGTTTGCCTCAGTTTCCTCATCTGTAAGATGAGCTGGAGAAGGAAATGGCAAACCACTCCAGTATCTTTGTGAAGAAAACCCCAAATGGGGTCATGGAGAGTCAGACAAGACCAAAACAACTGACAACAAAAAAAATGACAATAATTATAGCAGCCAATCATAACCTAGTGCCTGGCACACAGTAGGCACTATATAAATACTATCTATTTGCATTAGGATTCTTATTTTTTTTTGTTTTGTTTTTGCGGGGCAATGGGGGCTAAGTGACTTGCCCAGGATCACACAGCTAGTAAGTGTCAAGTGTCTGAGGCCAGATTTGAACTCAGGTCCTCCTGAATCCAGGGCTGGTGCTTAGTCCACTGCGCCACCTAGCTGCCCCCCATTAGGATTCTAATGATCTAATATAGCAATGCTACCAGGTACTGTTTAAGAGACTGGAACTGTGAGCTCTCATCATATGACTTTGATTCTGCTCATCCCCTAGAGCTGAGCATGGTCCCACCTGCATGGTTCTCCACCCTGTGACTGGAAACCCCTCTAAGACTAAACTGACCTGGCTGCTCAGCATTGACCTCAAGGTGAGTGGTGGGAGGGTAGTAGGAAGGGATATTATTTGAAGCTCAGCCTGAGGGGCTTTCTTTTCTGCCCACCCAGCTATTCTACTAGGAGCTCTATTCTTACCGTCCAGATAGATCAAGTCCTGCCTCGTTCTCTTCTCTAATTGCCCTCATATTCTCAGAAGATAAATGGCTTCTCTCTTGGGTTCAGGGACTAGTGGTCCCTAACCACCCACTCACTCTTGCCTCCTTAGAACAATTGATTTTGATGGGTGGAATGCCCTTTCCTTACCAATGGGGGCCAGCTGCATTCCTGGACTCTTACCAGACTAATTCTATCTAGGCCCAGTCACTCATATCCTACCCTCCTACTCAGAATTCTATTCAGACACTTGGTTTGGAATCAGAAGACTTAAGCTTGAGGAGCCAGGTGACCTTGGGCAAATTACTTGTTCTCTTGGAGCTTCAGTTACTCATCTATAAAACAGAGGTCTGTATTCCCTTCCTCATAAGGTTGTTGCGAAGAAAGCACATTGTGAACTTTAGATCACACTCTAGAAGTGAGCCATAGCATAGCATATTTTTGTATGTACATTTCTCCTATCTCTCTCACTTGAGAACACATAATCTTTGGTTTTTTGATTTTGGACAATGGGGGTTAAGTGACTTGGCCAGGGTCACACGGTTAGTAAGTATCTGAGGCTGAATTTGAACTCAGCGGGGCAGCTAGGTGGCACAGTGGATAGAGCACTGGCCCTGGAGTCTGGAGTACCTGAGTTCAAATCCAGCCTTAGACACTTAACACTTACTAGCTGTGTGACCCTGGGCAAGTCACTTAACCCCAATTGCCTCACTAAAAAAAAAAAAAATCACAATGAATTTGAACTCAGGTCTTCCTGCCCCCAGGGCTGGTGCTCCATCCATCGTACCACTTAGCTGCCCCAGAGAACAGATCATCTTCAAAGACAGGGGCTCTATTCTGTTATGTTTTCACCTATCATATTATCACATGTATATACATTTTAACAACTTAGAATTATGGGGTATCCATGGGATGTATTCTTAGAGGTCAGTTAGGGTGACAGGACTTAGATTTGGAAAGAAATCTAGCCAGCCCAACTGCCTCACGTTGCAAAGGAGGAAACTAAAGGCCTAACTTTTCCAAGTCCCCAGAGGCAGGGAATAGCAAGTCCAACTTTCCTCACCCAATAAGTACACCCCCAAATTCTTTTTTTTTTTTTTAATTTTTCGTTGGTTTTTTTTTTTTTTTTTGCAGGGCAATGGGGGTTAAGTGACTTGCCCAGGGTCACACAGCTAGTAAGTGTCAAGTGTCTGAGGCCGGATTTGAACTCAGGTACTCCTGAATTCAGGGCTGGTGCTTTAACCACTAAACCACCTAGCCGCCCCCACACCCCCAAATTCTTAAGAGATCTTTAGCAGCAGCTGGCAGGTACACTGGGCCTCTCAAGCCTATAAGACCTGAGTTCAAATGTGACCTGCCACTATGTGTGACTACGGGCAAATCATTTAACCTGCCTGCCTCAGTTTCCTCAACCATAAAATGGGGAGAATAACAGCACCTACCTCCCACTGTTGTGAGGATCAAAGCAGATATTTGTAAAGTGCCTGGCACATTGTAGGCATTTAATAAATGCTTGCTCCCTTCCTCCCTTCCCCGTCTTAAGCAGCTACGTTTTAGACTCTTAGTTTTAGCCATGTCCTTATGAATGTTTTCACTTCAGCTCATGGTTAGTTGGAGAAGAGCAGCCTTGAGGTCTGCAGGAGCAGCATTACAAGCTTCTCTGCTTTCCTGGGTAGCATTCACAGAGCTGAAGGATGGCTGTCCGGAAATCCAATATGCCACATACTGATATGGGGCTTATGGTCAGTGGGACTTGGGGCTTTCTTTTTTGGGATAGTTTGGTTCAAAAGAAACTTTCTACTTGTCTCATGATCCAGGGCTGGCTACCAAAAGCCATCATCAACCAAGTTATGTCGCAGACACAAGTAGAATTTGCCAACCACCTTCGCAAGCACCTGGTCTCCAGCTCCACTTCTGCTGTAAGCTGTTGAAGACTTCCAGAGAGCTCCTATTGATCCCTTAAGCCATTGTTGCCTGAGCACCAGTTAGCAAAAACCCAGCTGGGAAAAGCCTGCGTTAAAATCTCCTTTCTAGACCAGTGGCTAGGAGTAGTGGTGAGAAGGGGTTGGGGGGGTGGGGGTGGGGTGGAGGGAACTGCTTATATAGTATAGCAAACAAGGGCAAAACTTGCTAAGATCATAGATAGCACCAAGAAAACAAGAGCCTTGTCTGCTCCACGTTCACTATCAGGGTGGTGCTGGGACAGGCCAGGTAGAAACGAAGCTAGTCCAAGGCCGCCTAAATCCTCAACTGCTGGGAACATTTACAAATCCTTCTAGCCCCCCTGGGTGAGATTGAAGTAAGGTGCAGATGTGAGCAGAGTCCTGCATTTTGAGTTGAGGCCTTGGGCTTGAATCTCAAGTCTGCTGTTTACTACACGTGTAACCTCAGGCAAATCACTGAATGTCTGGGCCTGTTTTCTCCCCTGTTTAAAAGGGTTTTGGACTAGATGACCTCTTAGGTAGCCAGATCCACTGCATGGGAGGGGAGGGAGACTAAACAATCATTTCTTTGGCAAACTAAATTATAAGCCTTGAATCAGTTATAAAAACTGTTTCAAGTGAGAGATGAACAATGAACACCAAAGAATATTCTATTTCACAACCGCCTATTTTGTTTACTTAAAAGAAAGAGAAGAATGTCAAATAGGAATAGAGAAATAAGAATGCTAAGGAAAGAAAAAAAAAAGAGAGAGAAGCAGGGAAAGATTGACCGAAACTATCAATGGAGCTGTTTCCCATGGTTTAAAGTTAAAAGGGATTATGATTCCTGATATAATGTCAAGAACACTGGCCTTGCACCCAGACCTGCTTTAGAAGTCCTTGCTCTGTCATTTAATTGTTCTGTGATCTTGGGCAAATCACCTTCCCTTTCTGGACATCAATTTCCTCATCTGTGATAGGAAGGGGTTGGACTAAAAGCCCCTTTCTAAAGCTAACCTTCCCGTATTTCTGTTTTGGGTATTCAAGGCTAGTAAACCATGTGTTCTGCCTGATGGGTCATGACTTCGGGGGGACTTTAGGAAAGTAGATCTCGGCCAACATATGCCTATCATTTTAAAATGCTGTTTAGGCCTAAAAGATATACAGCTACCAATTCTTCAGCTAAAATGTCTATACTGATAAATCAATGCCTGACTTTTGGGTGGGTGTAGCAAGGTCTCTTTCCAAGTTTCAGGCACTTCTCAATTAGAGTACACTTGTTGTCGTTAAAAAGATTTGCAAGCAACAAAGAGAATAAATCTGTTCTCAAACACTTTCCCCTCTACTTCACAAAATGTAAGTTAACAGAATGAAAGGTTTGTACAATGTGGAAACAAGGCTTTATTTATTCAAAATACTAGTGAGAGTTATTTATTGTTTTAAGTTTTACAACACAAGATGGTATTTATTACTATTTATTCTGATTATTCCAAAGAGAGTGAGCCAAACAGCCATTCTAGCCTGGGGTGAAATGTCACTTTTGACTTGTCTGTCCAGAGTCCAAAGATCACAGAGAGGTGAATAGCTCACATTTACCTAGTGCATTACGTTATGAGTGGAACCAATGATGATTTTCAAAGTAGAAAAGATTGTTCATTTAAGAAAATCTACAGGGGCAGTTAGGTGGAACAGTGGATAAAGCACTGGCTCTGGATTCAGGAGGACCTGGGTTCAAATCTGGCCTCAGACACTTGACACTTACCAGCTGTGTGACCCTGGGCAAGTCACTTAACCTTCACTGCCCCACCAAAAAAAAAACCAAACCAAACAAGCTATAGAAAATCTACAGAGGAACCTTAAATGAGAAAAGAAAGCAATATAATTGCTGGTTTCAAGAGAAAGGAGAGCAGACTCCTAAAAAGATGGGCCCAGGTTTTTCAGCAAGACTAAAAGCTGTGGCATTTCAAGGATCATGGGACTTCAAGAAGAGGTTCCTTCAGCTGTTTCCAAAACTCATTGTAACTATGCTTGAAATCTGAGATGGTTTTAAGACTGTTTAACTTTGGTTTGGAATAAAACAACCTGTTTGATGATCCTAACATATTAACTGTCATCCTTAGGAGAATGTAAACTAGAGTTTTCAGCGCCCATTCAAATAACCTTCTTCCCAAAGTACAAACACATTCTGAATGTGATACATACATAGCCAGGATCACTCTGCATCTATATAAACTTGCAAAATTGAAAAATACTACAAAAGAATTCACCTCAGGGTTCCTTCAGATGTGATCATCCCCATTCTCAGTCCTTCAGGCAGCACCAGACTAGCACAAATCCCTCCTTTTCCCCTAACATTATCACTTTATCCCTCAATGGACCTATTGCTGCCTTGGACCACCCGGAACTGGAGCAGAACATATACTGTGCCAAAGGAAAAGCAATGCGTGTTACAATAACCACTGATTTTCAATTTGTGTCATGGATACTATCACTTATAGACAGGCTTGGATACTCAGTGAGCCCAGAGATATGATATGCCATTATGTGATGGGAACACTTTACCCCTATGTCCTTAGGGAGCCCCAGGTTAAAGGTTACCATCAGGTCCTTTGGAACAATCCCATAAGAACTATATGCTGTCCAAATCGGGCAATTTATAGTTGCAAAACCAAGGTCCAAGGGCTCTTCGGACGTACTGTTTTATTTTGCTCCAAAAAAGTGTCAGGGAGGCTATGTGGGAAGTTGATTTAACCTTGTGGGAAGTGGAGGGGGAGAAGAGGAATCACATTCACTTCTGGTTCAGTCTTATTTAAGTACACTGGCAAACTGCCACTGAATCAGTTCTTAAAAAGGAAGGGGGGGGGGGCAGCTACATAGCACAGTGGATAAAGCACCGGCCCTGGATTCAGGAGTACCTGAGTTCAAATCCGGCCTCGGACACTTGACACTTACTAGCTGTGTGACCCTGGGCAAGTCACTTAACCCCCATTGCCCCACAAAATAAATAAAATTAAATTAAAAAAAAAAAAAGGAAGGGAGGGGCAGCTAGGTGGTGCAGTGGATAGAGCACTGGCCCATGAATAGAGCACCAGCCCTGGAGTCAGGAGGACCTGAGTTCAAATCTGGCCTCAGACACTTAACACTTACTAGCTGTGTGACCTTGGGCAAGTCACTTAACCCCGATTGCCTCCTCCCCCGCCCCCCCCCCAAAGGAAGGTAAGGTTGGTAGAAGACAACAGCTAAATGCAACAAAACCCATATGCATAGGAAATAAAGGGTAATGTAAATGGTATTACAGCCATCCCTTCCTTATGACTGCTACTGCTACCATCCCAGTCAGCCCCTTCCTAACTTTTGCTTGAGACCACTGTAATCACTTCTTTTCTAGCCTCCATATTTCTGTTCTCTTCCCACTCTAATCTAGCCCATGCCTTATTACTAGTTTTATTTTTCAAGTGCATAGCTCTGATCATGTTTCCTCACCAATCAAAAACACTGATGATTCCCTGCTGCCTAAATAATAGTTCGGATTCCTTAGTCTGGCTTTCAAGGCCTTCCATAATCTAGTTCTAATCTACTTTCCCACTCCCACACCACTGCTCACATTGGATCATACTATTTGCTCTCCTCTCCTCTCCAATCTTAGCCTATCCTTCAAAGCCTTCCTCACATTTCACCTCCTCTATTTAGCTTACCTGATACCTCCCCCTTCTCTCAATGATCTCCTCCTCATTTAATTTAATTTTTTTTGGGGGGGGGCAATGAGGGTTAAGTAATTTGCCTAGGGTCACATAGCTAGTGTCAACTGTCTGAGACTGGATTTGAACTCAGGTCTTCCTGAATCCAGGGCCGGTGCTTTATCCACTGCGCCACCTAGCTGACCCCTTCCTCATTTAATTTCATAGCACTTTATTTCTCCTTTGCATTTGCCATCCTCTATTTGGATTTTAGTTATTGGTGTACTTCATGATTCCTATTCTTTGAGAGCAGAGACCATGTCTTTATCTCAACCCCCAGGTGTAGCCTACTGCATTGTACAAGGTAGGCTCTTAACAAAGGCTGAATAAAGGAAACAGAAAACTTTATGCCAGAAGCCAGGTTGGCTAAAAGTAGTACTATCACAAAAGACTGAAGTAAAAAACCCATCATTTCCCTTCAGATTGCTTCAGCCTCCATGACCTGCTGGGAGGGGGCCAAAGGCACTGTGCTCCACAGGTCTAGTCTAAGAGATAGACACAAAGTGCCAAACAAACTCATTTTCAAGTTTTATTTCAGACTGGTTATTATTTCCTTAAAAGTCACAAGCAAGGGTGTCTCACAATTACAGTTTCATGCACCTGGCTGTTTTGGCATTTCAGAGACCCTTAGATAAGAAAACTATTTACAATTTAAAAAACGCACAAAAAAATGAATAGTTTTTAGAGTTGTTGGAGCACAAGGCTCCTCGCCAGGACCACTAATTCAGTTGCTTTTGGAAATAGAACAGCTGTCCCTGAAGAATGGGACAGGGTTGATATCCGCCTATGGAAATGTTCTTTAAACAAAAAAGCAGCTTGGAAGAGACAACTCTCTCAGTGTTAGAAACATGGCTAGTTGAGCAGCCTGAGATCGAATGACATGTGGCACGGCACCAATTTCACAGGAAGCTCATTGGATTTTGAAGAGTCAGGAGTTTTCAGAGCACGGTGCACCGGTGAAGAATACTCATTCATAAACAAGGGACAACAGTGGAGGACAAGGGGTTGCCTGTCCTTGCCCTACACTGCTAACCTAAACTTGTAACTTGAGAAAGGAGATGCTGGTCCCTTTTGAGGTGAGGACATCAGAAACTGTTAAAAAATGAAAGTATGTAACACACCCAGTTTCATTCCACAGAAAAGCAGTGACTAACAAGAACAGGGAAACCTGGCTATGGCTCCCATGGGGGACTCCGTCTCCCATCCACTTCTGTTTCAACGTGGTATAAGACATCGGCTAGCGTGTGCTCCACCACGGCACCCCAGCCCATGTCACTCATCTACAAGTTGGAAGAAGAAACAGGAATAAGATCATTAAAACAAGGCATAAGACATCGATGAAAGAACAATGACATTTTAAATCAATACTCACAGGGCGATAAGTGAGATCTCTTGGAGGATACTTGAAGCAGGGTCCAAAGTTGATAGAAACCTGAAGGACAGTTCATGCACATCATACATACACATTAAATGACTCTTTCTCATAAAATTTAGCCCTGATGTTCAGGGAACTGTCTAATTCTAGAACTTTTAGGATGATAACAATTGAAGAAACTTTAGAGATTACAGAATCTGGCTTTACAGATAAGGAAAATACAGTCCAGAAAGGTGATGTGACTTGCCCCAAATCATATTACTAGTCAAGTGAAAGAGCAAGGACAAGTATCTCTTGACTTCCAGTTTAGGGTTTCCACCAAATTAGGAGATTATACTTACCCTAACTTTTGATTTTACCTAATTATCTGTTTGTTTAATTTGCCACATTAGTAGTACATACCAAAATAATATTCAAAGTTCAATTATTAGCCTAAGAAGAAGAGCCACCATCAAGTCATTCAACAAATAATTGACCTCTACTATAATAACAATATTTATTTAGTGACTTACAGTTTATGCTTTTTTTGGGAGGGGGGTGTGTGAAGCAATTGAGGTTAAGTGACTTGCCCAGGGTCACACAGATAGTAAGTGTCAAGTGTCTGAGGTCACATTTGAACTCAGGTCCTACTTGAATCCAGGGCCATTGCTCTATCCACTGCGCCACCTAGCTGTCCCTACAGTTCATGCTTAATACACAATATCTCATCTGATCCTTACATCTGATCCAGATGATGATATGAGGAAGGTAGAAGTATTCATTTTATAGATGCTCATTTTAGAATTGAGGAAATTGAGGCTGGGGGTGGGTGGGATAAGTGACTTTCCCAGCTTATAAGTGGCAAAGCTTATTGCTGAATGTCACACTGAACATGGTGGACACAATTTTTTTGGGGGTGGAGCAATGAGAGTTAAGTGACTTGCCCGGGGTCACACAGCTAGTAAGTGTCAAGTGTCTGATGCCAGATTTGAACTCAGGTCCTCCTGAATCCAGGGCTGGTGCTTTATCTCCTGTGTCACCTAGCTGCCCCGCCCCAGACACAATATTTTAAATTAAATTTATTGAATTCTGACTCCATGTCCAAGGTTTAGTTCTAAGTATTATTCACCACTCTACTAGGTTCAAACATCTGATGCTGTCATAGTCCTTGGTGAAGCCAGTAGTTTGTATAACTGTTACATTGAAAACAGAAGTATCAAGATAAAAGTCACCTATTCGATTCAATAAACACTGAAGTACCACTAACAGAGAGCAGACTGGAGAAGACGCAAAGATCAGTATTAATTAGATTGTGCTCTCGAGGAACTTCTCATTGAAGAAGAAGGAGAGCTGCACACAGATAGATGATACAGGACAAAATATGACGGGGTGAGAGGATCACAGATTTGGAGCTGAAAGGAACCTCCAAGGACATCCAGCTTTACAGATGAGGAAACAGGCTGTACTGTTATTAAGCGGCAGAGTCAGAATTTGAATTCGGGTTCTGGGCTTCCAAATCCAGCCCACTTTCCATTGTATCTTTGCACGAGAGACATGCAGAGGGGGCACTGTGAGAATCCTGAGCAGGGCAAGACCACTTTCAACTAGAAGTAGATGGAGACAAGGGGGCCTGAACAGAGGGGATGAACTTCACTATGCAGGAATGGAGAGTGGGAGAATTTTATAGGCATGTAGATGACATGAACAAAGACATGGAGATGGGAGACTACAGGTAAACGCAGACATATGAGTTTGGCTGGAACGTAGAGGAAGTGGGGCTAAGGTGCAGGTTATGAGATCAGGCTGGAGAGCTAAGCTGGAACCTGTTCATGAAGAGCCTTGAATGTTAGAGTTTATACTTTATTCAGTGACCAATGGGCAGCCACTGGAGGCTTTTTAGTAGAAAAATGACAGGATCAGAGTAATGTGCTAGAAAGATTATTCAGGAAGCATGTGAAAAATTAAGTGGAATTCAGATTCAGAAATCTGAATGCAGATGGAAACATACTATTTTCACTTTTGATGTTGCTTTTTTGTTGTTTATTTTTTCTTGCATTTTTCCCCTTTTATTCTGATTCTTCTCTTACAACATGACTAATATGGAAATATGTTTAGCATGATTGTAATATATTTGTATTGTAATGTATAGCCTATTTTTATTCAGATTGCTTGCTGGCTTCAGGAGGGGGAGGGAAGGGAGGGTGGGAGAAAAATTTGGAACTCAAAAAAAACCTTTACATGTAATTGGAAAAAAAAATTTTAATTAATTTTAATTAAAAAAGAAAAGAAAAATGAAGTGAAGAGGGAGAGACTTGAGAGTAGGATGACAGAAGGTTAAGACAATGTTAATGTGAAAATGTGGACTTTAAGGAGGTTGGTTGCAGGGGAAGCAGAAAGGGAGGGACAGTTGAGACAAAATCAACAGGCTTAGCAACTGAAAAGAAGTAAGATGAAAAGCGAAGGTTATTAATAAAAAAATTAACATAATGCTTGTTACAAAAATCACAAAAGATCAAAAAGACACATGTCTGTGGTCATCATTTTCATTCTACACACGTAAGTGAGGAACTTGCAACAGGTCCACAAACCTCTATCCCTCACAGCAAATGTTTTCTGTAGAGTGCCCAAGACTCAGCCTAGGTTCTAAAGGATGGAATACTGCCAACTTTTTAACTAAAAACACACTCTCATCCTACCACCAGACCTATTCTGATTTCTGCAGCAGAATCTAACAACTGTTCTTTTCCCCACCATCTCTAGGATCTGTTACATAAGATGACACTCAGACCTACCGTGCAGCTTTTATACAGTGAGATGGCAGGAAAGTAGACCCCTTCAAAAATTTCTTTGTAGGCCACTCCTTGGCTGACACCATTTTTGTAGAATATTATCTGCAAGATTAAAATCCAATGGCTTTAACTTGGAACAATGCCCCATCGTTATCGAGCTGTCCATGCCCTAGCTTCTTGGCCAGTAACCCACAGAGATCAAAGAGAGAGAGAGGGACCCCTAGGTGCAAAAGTACTTATAGCAGCCCTTTTGGTAGCAGCAAAGACCTGAAGACTGAGGGTTGCCCATTGACTGGGGAACAGCTGAGTATGTGACAGGAGTACTGCTGTGCCATCAAAAAAGGTGAAAAGGAGTGGTTTCAGTGAAACCTGCAAAGACTTGTACAAGCTAGTGCAGAATGAAGTGAGCAGAAAAAGGGGCACAGCATAATGACAACAGCGTATAAACAAATGACTTGGAAAGGCTTAAGAATTTCAATCAAACCAACAACCAACTATGACTCCAGAGATGAGGAAGTATGTTACCCACCTCTTTTTGTTTTTTTGCGGGGCAATGAGGGTTAAGTGACTTACCCAGGGTCACACAGCTAGTAAGTGTCAAGTGTCTGAGGCCGGATTTGAACTCAGGTCCTCCTGAATCCATGGCCAGTGCTTTATCCACTGCGCTACCTAGCTGCCCCATAGTAGGTACTTAATAAATCATTAATAGATCTTGCACGTCGTCTCTACTATGTTTGTTCTTTCAGTCCTCAAAGCTACCCCTTGATTGATTTCTCTATGTTCTCTACCCACCACAGCATTTTCCTACTCAAAAGAGATGGGTCCTTCTGAAGCAGGTCCACCCACCTTGATCCAAAAGTAGGAACTACCTTGTTTTCTTGCTGAACAGCTGCTCATTCCCATTTACTTCATTTTCCTTTATTCTTTTTTTTTCCTAAGATGCTCTGAAATCCACCTTATTTATTTATTCTTTTGTGTGTGTGGGTAATTGGGATTAAGTGATTTGCCCAGGGTCACACAGCTAGTAATTGTCAAGTGTCTGAGGCCAGATTTGAACTCAGGTCCTCCTGAATCCAGGGCTGGTGCTTTATCCACTGCGCCGCCTAGCTGCCCCCCACCTTATTTACTCTCCCACAGTTTCTTCCTCAATTTCTCCACTTTCTCTCTATCTTCTCCTTTTCTTAAGATCCCAGATGACTTCTGCATATCCGTTTGGCCAGATACTACCAGCTTGGCTTTTCCATTCCACTTTGTGTCTGACCCTTAGACGCTGGCTCAACTATAGGTGCCTCCTTTGGAGTCTCTCATGATCGTGAGTAGTTATCTTTTCAATGGCCTTGTGAGCTATGTGGGAGCAGGATCTTCTAACCTCATCATACAGACGAGAAAAGGGAGTCACCTAGATGTTGAGTGACCTGTCCCAGGTCAAGGTCTCTTGATTTCTAGTCTTAGAGCTTTCCACTGTAAATGCCCAGGTGTAAGTCATTCTTACCTAAGGCAAAATAGCAAAACTCTTCATGCTGAATCTCGTAGTGAAACCTGCTCTATGCTGTGGTTTCTATGCTCTCTTCTCTAGACTCATTTTACTCTGGATTATGCCAAAGGAACCTTGGGGCCAACTATGGTCTGCACACTTCAATAAAAATGTCAAAGCCATTCTTAACGTGTGGGCCGTACCAAACGCTCCATGGGTCACATCTGACCAGAGGGCTGTAACTTGCCAACTCTTGCTTCAGACCACTCAAGTAAAAACTGTGACTCACTTGACTATGGGGGGTCTGCTTGAGGCTCTTCTCAGCTTTATCCACAAAATCCTTTTCTTCAAAATATAAGTAGCTCTTGAACTTTATCAAAGCCTTGAAGAGCAGAAGAGAGAGAAAGTAAAAGTCATGAAGCACCATCTCTAGTACCGTGAAATAACAAAACACATACTCGATGCCCAGTTTTGGCCCTCTGGGATAAGGATTCAAAACTTTCAGGCACTGAAGCACTCGCAACACAGCTAATTTGACAACTGTCTTACTTAATCCCCAAGAAGTAATTCAGTACATATTCTTTTTTGTTTGTTTGTTTGTTTGTTTTGGTTTTTTTTTGTTTTTTTGCGGGGCAATGGGGGTTAAGTGACTTGCCAAGGGTCACACAGCTAGTAAGTGTCAAGTGTCTGAGGCCGGATTTGAACTCAGGTACTCCTGAATCCAGGGCTGGTGCTTTATCCACTGCGCCACCTAGCCGCCCCTCAGTACATATTCTGTATGAAAAACTGCCATCAAGACATCTGCTGACCTTTTATAAGTTTAGTTTGGACTCTTGCTTATTATAAAATCTTGAATTATTGAATCTTGAATCTCATGTGTCTATACTTCATAAAAGCCAAAATGAAAACCAGGATTTATGTTATATCTGAGCTTTCCTATGAGAGAGCTTGGAGAATTCATCTGTGGATAGAGTAGAAGTTCTTAGCCTTTTCTGTGTCATGGATCTCTCTGGCAGTCAATCTGTTGAATGTTGAAGCCTATGGGCGGACAGGCCCCAACTCAGAATTGTGTTTTTCAATGCATAAAATAAAATACATGGGTCTAAAAAGGAAACCAACTACATTGGTTTGAAAGACTTAAGAATTCTCATCAATTATGATTCTAGAGAATATGGAGTATATCAAAATGTTTTTTTGGGTGGGGCAATGAGGGTTAAGTGACTTGCCCAGGGTCACACAGCTAGTAAGTGTCAAATGTCTGAGGCTGGATTTGAACTCAAGTCCTCCTGAATCCAGGGCCGGTGCTTTATCCACTGCACCACCTAGCTGGCCCCCCAAAATATATATATATATTTTTTGGTGGGGCAATTGGGGTTAAGTGACTTGCCCAGGGTCACAGAGCTAGTAAGTGTTAAGTGTCTGAGGCCAGATTTGAACTCAGGTACTCCTGACTCCAGGGCCGGTGCTCTATCCACTGCGCCACCTAGCTGCTCCCAAAAATATTTTTTAAAAAGTAACTTCATGGACCCTCAAGTCCAGTACCTCTGGATAATGACAAAAAGAATGTTGTCCAAAGTACCTCTACTATTCATGAAGACTATCTGAAGCAATCAATTAAGGGTACAATCTTTCAACTGAATTCCCTAAGCCACTGCCATTACAATAGAGCTAGATGACATGCTTGTAAATCACACTAACTCTTGATTTTCTGAACCATGTTCTACTGCTCCCTATTTTCCACCTAAAATTACAGCGTTTCATGAGACTTGATGAAATGATGAAAGACCAAAATTAAGTATGTAACCTTCCACCATACAATCACCAGGGCCTCTCATATACTGCCATCTCAGAGTCCCCTTTCTTTTCTAAGGCACAGTCTACTCCTTTTCTACTCACCATTACTAGCACGAATTTGTGATTACAAAGTGAGTTTTCAGGGGTCAATTCATTAGGACTCTAGATGAAGAAACTAAGGTTCAGAGAGATAGTGATTTGCCCATAGAAAGTAAGTTTCAGAACTATTTCTATCTGCTTCTAAGCTTAGATGTTTAAGCCATAGGCAATTATAATGAAACATACTTTCTTCTTGATAGAAAGACAGGAAACTATTGCTGTGTTGGTTTTGCGCAATTATTATTCATTAGAAAGGGGGAAAGACTTATTAGGATATAACATTCAAAAGGCATCAACAAAATATTAAAAAATAAAAAGAAAAAAGTTAATTGCAAAAACAACAGTGGGCCTGCTTTATACCCCATCATGATAGTGAAACAAGAGTTGAAAATGCATGAGAAGGGAAACACTGACCTTATCTTTATAGGTATCGGGCAAAGACTTGGCAGTTTCTGTCTCCTCAGGAAGATTGATATAAAATCCCAGTATGTCACCCTGACCATAGCCAGAAGAATAGCGCTTGCCAATGGACTGATGAAACTTGGTCCCCTTCTTGCTCCGCCATGAATAACTGAATTTGTCATAGCCCAGAGGAGCTTGGAGGTTACCTGTCCCAATAAAACACATGAGTCAGAGGGTCATATCAACTCTGGTTTCCTACAGGAATGATTCTGTTTACAATTCTGTCTGATTTGCTTCGGTTTCTTAAAATGGCTGTTCTCAATGTTTCTGAGACAATAAATAATTATATAGGGCAAATGCTCAGTAATTAAACCATTCACAGGAGTATCCAAGGAAGTTGTACAAGATGCTCAGCAAAATTCTAGCTGGTGGCCATGTACGGTTTCCTTCCAATTAGCTCCATTAGTCCAGACCAACCCTTTACTGCCACCTGCTGGGTGAGAAGCTTACCAAGAGGCTGGGACCAGCCCAGCCTGGCAGCCGTATCTGGAGGCATCTCATCCACTGAGATCTCAAAGTACCAGGCACCTTTCCGAACTCCATGTGAGGCTCGAACCATCGAGTAGCCCTTCTCTCCGATCACAGTCAGTCGGTCATCTGAGATCTTTAGCTGAGGAGCTGTAGTGACGGAGATCAAAAAAGACTGTTTAAGGAGCCAACTGTTCTTATTACTTTCATTTATTTATTTATTATTTAGAATTTAATTTTCTCAAATTACATGTAAAAACAAATTTTGACATTAATTTTTTTTGCGGGGGGGTGAGGCAATTGGAAGTAAGTGACTTGCCCAGGGTCACACAGCTAGTGTTAAGTGTCTGAGATCAGATTTGAACTCAGGTCCTCCTGAATCCAAAGCCAGTGCTCTATCCACTGCACCACCTAGCTGCCCCTGTTGTTCTTTTCTTTTTTCTTTTGTTTTTTGATGAGGCAGTTGGGGTTAAGTGACTTGCCCAGGGTCACACAGCTAGTAATTGTTAAGTGTCTGAGGCTGGATTTGAACTCAGGTCCTTCTGAATCCAGGGCCGGTGCTCTATCCACTGAGCCACCTAGCTGCCCCTTGTTCTTTTTTTTTTTTTTTGACATCAATTTTTAAAAACTTTGTGTTCCAAATTCCTCCCCCTCCACCCAAGAACTCAAGCAATTCAATATAAGTTATATATGAATAGTCATGCAAAACATTTCCACATTAGCCAGGTTGTGAAAGAAAACAGACAAAAACAAAACTTCGGATAAAGGAACTAACAAAAAAATTATGCTTCAATATATATTCAGATATCGTTAGTTCTTTCTCTGTAGATGGATCACATTTTTCATAAGTCCTTCAGAGTTGTCTTGGATCATTGCATTGCTGAAAATAACCAAGTCATTCACAGCAGATCATCTTACAATATTGCTGTTATTTTGTATACAGTACATTTCACTTTGTATTAGCTCATGTAGATCTTTCCAGGTTTTTCTGATAGCATCCTGCTCATCATTTTTTAATAGTAAACTACATTTATATAGTACTTTTTTTGTTTGTTTTTTGTGGGGCAATGAGGGTTAAGTGACTTGCCCAGGGTCACACAGCTAGTACGTGTCAAGTGTCTGAGACCAGATTTGAATTCAGGTCCTCCTGAATCCAGGGCTGGTGCTTTATCCATTACGCCACCTAGCTGCCCCTATATAGTACTTTAAAGAGAGATTTCCTTACAATAAATCCATGAGGTTGATTATTGCAAAAACTGTTCTTATTACTAATGAAGATAATGACTCATATTTACACACAGTTTTAAGGTTTAAGTGTTTTCTTTATGACAATCCTGTGAAGTGAGGAACATAAATGTTATTCTTATTCTCTTTCTTTAGAGAAGAAAACTGAAGAGGTAAAAAGTAATGTGGCTGGGTAGGCTACAAGCCCAGAAAGCAGCAAAGTTGGCATTCAGATCTAAGTCCTCTGATTCCAATCACTTTCTTACTGAGAAAGGGCACAGGGAGGCACACAAATCACATGCAAAGTCCCTGGATTCCAATGGAACCCATTCAGACACAAGAAGTCTGGCAGTTTAAACATACAAAAAATGCCCCCAAGATGCAGAAAACACCACCAGTCTCCTCACACTAACATTCTGTGCCTTGATACAAAAATGACAATAAAATACTAGCTGTGTCTTTCCCTCTCCCATTTTACAAGGATATCATTCCTTCCTACTTATTAAACATTTTCAAATTAAAGGGTTTAACCATAAGTATGAGTCTCCTCTGAAACTGATCAGCCAACTAGTAAAAGAATCCTTTGGCAAATCTCAAAGACCATCTACTTAGGGCTGTAATCTGTATTAGTGGAGGGAGTACCCACACCACTGAAATTAGAGATACTTGAAGTACTGAATAAAGTAGAAGTCTCTACTCTAACCCTTCTCTGATGCCTCACTGTGATGTGGAGATGATCTGGGGTTTTCGAAGGGATATGCAACACAGCACAATCTCTGATCTGCCCTACCACACTAGAAAGATTGATAGATAGTGTATATGTCATCTGAGGGCAAGCTTGACTCAATTTGGAAAGGTTCGTCCAAGGCTTGACCACTCATGAAGACTGTTTAGCAAAGTCAGGCAGAGGCTGTGACCTTCACTGGTTGAGGGAGTTCACCAAGACATGAAATTGTGCATCTTGACAGAATCTGGTATGACACTTGACTGTTTTCTGGTACGGTAGGCATACTGCGCACCTCGGTCATGAAGCGCTAACAAAACCCGTTCATAGAGGCAGGCTCTGTAGAGGTCTCCTGGAATAGGCTTCCCTGCCCAACAGTCCAGTTCCAATTTCTCAGGGTCTGGGGCATGAGGGTCTGGTTCTGCGAGAATGTATCGATAGCCATCTTTGTTAAATGGGTGTTCCAACGGATAGCCATGAGGGGGAAGGCGCTGAGCAGAAAACAAGGGGTCACTGGAGAAAGGAAAAAAATACAGGAAGCTAGTGTCATCTTTGGCTCAGATGTCTACAGTAAGATTTTCTTGCATGGTTGGATTTCCTCTAAAAACACATTCACAATTCCCACATGGTTTTTATTCTTTGAATGCATCATTCTGCTTCCTATAGGCAAACAGAGAACAGTATCTATTTAGGACACTGGTTCTCAAGCAGCCTCTCAACAACAGCTGGTCATCGTTTTGGTGGTTTGCAGGCTAACTTGAAATGCAAGGCATGTGACTGGTGTTTGTGGGAGTCTCTGAGATATTATCATATTTTTTAAAAAAAGAGGATTATAGTGTAGGCCTCATACTAACATCTGACTCTGATGCCTCAATGTGGTTCTTGAAGACTATAGTGAAAGAAGATGAAAAGACTATAGTGAAAGAAGATGAACTCTGGCAGATTCTATCGAGCTGTAAAGGCTCTGAGTATGGTCCCAGCAACAGACTGTAATTTCAGGCTTACCTTGGTTATGCTTGGAAAAGATTAGCAACCAAAGGAAAGACTACCAGGTGATGAATTTGTGGGGCCACAGCTGGACATTTAACTGCCTACTCAAAAATTCAGATCTGTACTAACAACAAGGAAGAAGTGAGGGAAAGCCCAGAACACGCTGCCCAAGGACATCACCTCAAATACTGGTTTCACTACCTCTTTCCTATTCCCCATTCTGCTTTTTGCCAAGATTCTACGGTTCTCATTTCCTGTGATTCTCACCCAACACACCCAAGAGGGACACAGAACAAATGGTAGGGAATGGATCAGGCAGGGGGGGCAACGCCCTCGGGAGAGTGTGCTTTGCAATGACAAGTCAGAGGAGATAGGATAGCCGGTCTGAGGCTTCCCTTTACTGTTTCAGAGACTCTTGCTTAGGAGGTTACTTGATGAAGAGAGTTCTTTTTCCCATTTAGCCACTGGAGAACATGACTTTTTTGCTACCGAGGCTAGTGCCAGGGCCAACTGGTATACTGTTTACCTTCGAGCCTTCTTGGTTGTTCCTGTGGTCCCTCCATCCTGCTGTTTGCGCTTGGCTCCTCTTCCTTTTCCACTACTTCCTGCTGCAATTCCCCCTTAGAAAGAGAGGGAAGCTCACTATCAATTGGCTGTGATGGAAGGGAGACATGAAGCAAGGGCAGAAATTCCCAGGGAACTAAAAGGCTGAAGTGAATTTGTGCTGCACCAAAGGCAGCCTTTCTAAAAAGGACATCAAATGTGGTTTCGCCCTAACTCGGAATGACTCCACTAGATGGTAAATCCCATGAGGGTAGGGACCCTGTCACCACTAAACTTTGGCTCCCCTCAAGGCACAGCACAATACTGTAGTTCTGTACACAGTGGGTGCTTAAAAGACGTCTGCTGAACTAAGTCTTTTAAGGATTATTCTCAGGACGAAATGATTCAAACCACTAAACCCTCTAAATATGTACAGACAAAACCAATCTTTTCTTTCTCAATAAAACACCGTGAACTAGCAGTTCACTTTCTGAAGACACTGACAAATGCAATTTCATTCATGGTGTTTCCAAATACCCAGAGCTAAAAAGAATGAAAACAATTAAATAGATTTAAAAAAAAGTTTCCCTCAAAATCAGAACACATAAAGAGAATATCCTCATGATAAGCAGATTTCCACTTGCTTTAACAGCACATGGTACACACCCCATAAGCATAATAAAAACACAGTACCTGCTAAAGCAGTTAAGCACTTGACTTCAATGTTCAACCAAATAAAATACACCAAACAAGGAAAAACAAAAACAAAAGCACTAAAAAGGTGTTTCTCTCCAGTGCTACCTAGTCAATCTCCATTGTGACCACTTTAGGTACATGAAGAATATCAATTTTATGCAATTAGAAACAAGGTTTTAAAATTTAGCAAGACAACTTTTGAGTATGCTAATAGCAATGTACTGACATTTTGGGGTATACTTCGTAGGAATTAGATTCAAGACAGGCTAAACCTGGACTAGGGTATTAAATGAAAGTATAGGTATGAGTATGTATATGTATGTGTGTAAGCATGTATGCACATATACACACATCTTACAGAAAAAGAACACACACACACACCAGACTAGTACCTTGGGTAGTTTTGAAATAAGAAATCAGTACAGTTCTGCCCATGTCTCTCGAATGAAGTTAGTTTAAAAAAATTTTTTTTTATGGAACTGTAGGCAAACACCTTTATATAAACAACAACTGCATAGAGTACGGTTATCTAAGAGTGTAGCAAGCTTGTAAAATATCAGCATACCCCTGTTGCAGTAAAAAAGGAACAAGGTCAAGGAACAAGATCATATTCTGCACAAGCAGGTCAAGAGGTATTAAAGAGCTAAATTCTTAAAATATGACAAGAGTTCATCTGTTTCCTCAGAAAGGTTTTTGATGATTAAAAAGGGCCCCAATGTTTTTGGTTTAATTTGGCTTACCTAACTCATTTGGCATTTTTTGGAGTATAATTTACATTTTAACTCATAGTGATGTTTTGAATCTAATTATTATAAACAGAACAAAAAGCATTAAGGAGAAGACTGGCCGTGCCAGGCAGAATATGACAGTGTAAAAGCTTCTAATAACTAACATTAAAATTGAAATTACAGTCTCATATTTAGTTCTATGGTCACCATTTTAAGAATGCTTTAGATTTTTAAAAATTGGTTTTAGCTTCTAGGACAACTGAGCAAAAAAAGCACTTTCCAAACCACACAATACTTAAGGTTGAGAGGCTGAGAGGTAAATATTCACCTCCAAAAGAGGCTCCACCTGTAAGAACAGAAGTGGCACCATGTATTTGTCAAATATTAACAAGTCTAAGGAGAAAAAAAAATCAGTGTTTGAAAGGAAACAAACAACATTCCCACTATTTTTTGTACTAAGAAATTCTTTCAAGTAGTAGAAAAAGCTTAGAAGTTCAAGAAGACATGAGTATTCCAAGGCAAGTGATGGATCCTATTTTTACAATGAAAACCCAACCACTTTCTAGCCACCCTCTTCACCTGAAGTCACCCAAACATAAATTCATTTCAGATATGGAGACTGGTCACCGAAAGGAAAAATAACTGTCAGCAAGTAATCAATACACAATGGCTGAATTTGAATAAAACTCCTGAACAACTTAAAACTTCAAAATGAGAAAAAGAGGAAAATGGGACCCACAGAACAGGAAGGTAATTAACTTATAAATGAAAGTAAAGGTTGAGGGTAGATGCTACAGAGGAATGGAACTTTTTTAAATGACCGGTTGAGGTAATTTCCAAGGATCTTGACTTTCCCTGTCATGGGGACTTCTTTACTCTAGGTGGATCCCAACCCAGAATGAACTGTCTTCATAATTTGGTAAAGAAAAACCAAAAGTTGTCACCTAGTGGTCAATCTAAGTGTCATCATTATAATAGGGTAAATTATAGCTCAGAAACAATAAAAATAACTAAATTTGCCTCTAAATGAAAAAGACTACAATGTGACAAAAAGTCCTACCAAATTACCCAACTGCCTAGCTACAAAATATGAAGTGACCACTAAAAAGTAATCATATTGAATAGCTATCAATAGATCTTTCCAACTCCAAGACTTCCAGAAGCATTCCTATTTAATATCTTGAAAATATTTTAACAATAAATAACTGAACACTTGCCATTTAAATTTCCACTAGTAGACACTGTGCTGCTTTGCTTCTGGTTGTCATAAGCTGGGCCAATATTACCAAGATCCTAGAAGAAAACATAATTTTAAAACAAACTCTCTTAACAACGTCATCATATCAAGTCCAGGGAGGCAGATGCTCCGGATAAGATAGAGAAGGAATTAAAATAGCACCAAGGAACTGGAAGTGACATTCCTGAAAAGATCTGAGATTTGTAGAATACCAAAGCGAAGCCATTTTCCCTTAACATTATTCTCCAACAATATCTTTCTCAAAGACAAAAGAACGCTTTCTAAGTACACAGAAGCACAGAATACCCAGTTTGGAAGCCTACTTAGAGATTAATTACAAACAAGAAACTCGAGGCAGAGCCCTGATTAGAGGTTAGACCTGCCATCTCCCAGACTCGTACTCTTTCCATACGATACAATATAAGCCAGTGCACCTGATCCAAAAGCCCAAATTTGGGGTAATCTTCTTCCGGGTCTTTGCTTCCAGGGTCTGGATGTTCCTTCACCAAAAATACATCCCTTTCTCTACTCTGGAAGGAAGGAAAGTTTTAGCATTAAAGGCAAGCAGCTTCTGAATAGATCGCCAACCACAAAAACACCCTGTCAGTACCCATCTCCTAATCTAACAACCAACAAATAGTTATTAAGCCCTTGCTACACACCAGAGACCTGCCAGATGTCAGGGCTGACAAGAAAAAATAGAATAGGCCGAGCCCTGGGAGAACGTAACTCCCAACATGGGAGATGATGTGCATTTACCCAGCTCCATATGACAAGTGTGGAAGGTAACTGATGGGGAAAGCCTCAAGCATAAGATAGCATTTTTTTATTTTTATTTTTTGGCAGGGCAATGAGAGTTAAGGGACTTGCCCAGGGTCACACAGCTAGTAAGTGTCAAATGTCTGAGGCCTGATTTGAACTCCAGGGCTGGTGCTTTATCAACTGTGCCACCTACCTGCCTCACAGGATGGCATTCAACCCAAAAGGCCCAGATGGAGAAGGTGGACAGTCCAGGGGTAGGGGCACAAAGGCAAGGTAACAGGTGACAGATGCTGTGCACGTGAGTAACATGAACAAGGAGTTTGGCAGGGGGAGAGTGGTCCGGGGTGCTAGGGAACCAATGGATCTTATTGAATGGGAAGATTCTGAATGGGAATGTCAGTTTTTTGAATGGGAAGTCAGTTTTACTCTAAGAAAATCACTCCAGCAACTGTGAAAAGGACTGGGCTGAGGAGAGGTTGATGGCAGGGAGACTGAAGAGGAATAGTCTGGGCAAGAGGGTGAATAATGATTAAAACAACCCATTCATCTGAAGAAGCACCCCAGAGTCCTGTATATTCTGGGTTATGGTTTGGTTTGGGTCTATGTATGTTTGTGCAAAACAATGGAACACAAATAGTTTTAACATGTTAATTAAGGTTTCCAAGAGCTGCAGTACCTTATAAAATACACCCTATACAAATCCTATCTCACCTCCATTTGAACAAGATTTACTTAAAAACGAATTAAATTTGGGGCAGCTAGGTGGCGCACTGGATAAAGCACTGGCCCTGGATTCGGGAGTCCCTGAGTTCAAATCTGGCCTCAGACACTTGACAATTACTAGCTGTGTGACACTGGGCAAGTCACTTAACCCTCATTGCCCCATAAAAAATATTGATTAAATTCACACATGGAGTTGATTCTTGCTCATTCTCAATAACTAAATACCAAACTGTTCTCATCTCCTTTATGCTAGTACATTTAAAAAGACTAGGAAGAATAAAACTCATCTAAAGGAAACCAGCTTTTCAAATATTTAATTTCCTCAATTGTCTTTTACTTACCATTGTTTTAACAATGTTATTGGGCCAAGTCATTTTCCCAGGTCTCTGTCTGGTAGTCATGCACTCCCAGTACTTATCAATGAATGGTATAATATCCTATTTTTAAAAACAAAGATGAGTTAATATCTTTATAACTACTTTAAACATCACCGGTCACTGAAGAAAAAGAAAAACAATTACATTAAAATTTTTTTAAAAATCTAAATGAAAGGGAGAAGCTAAGCATGACTGCTCACTGTTTTAATTAATATGTACTGAGCACATACTATATTCATAACACTGTGCTAGGAATAGAGGGACCCAAAAAATATTAGATCACTCTTTCCTCCAAGGAGCTGACAGTTTATCTGGGGAAGACCACAGGGAGACTAATCAAATTCATTCTATCAAATTACTTTTACCCTAAATGATCCTTCTAAATTTTTTCTTTCACCAGGCCTGCAAGGACAGTGTCACATAAATCCTCCAAATACTTTTTTTTTTTTTTTAGTGAGGCAATTGGGGTTAAGTAACTTGCCCAGGGTCACACAGCTAGTAAGTGTTAAGTGTCCCAGACCAGATTTGAACTCAGGTTCTCCTGAATCCAGGGCCAGTACTCTATCCATTGCGCCACCTAGCTGCCCCCCACCAAATACTTTTAAAGTATGTTGGCAAGCTATTTTGGGCTATACTTCAAAGTTTCCAGTTATCTACACTTCAAGGTCTGGACTTTTAACTCTAAGTTCAGAACTATGATGCCCCATTAAAGCTGAATCAGACTGGGAAAACCTGGCCCTCCATATTATATAAGGGAAACTAGAACACCTGTTCCAAAAACCTACATTTTTTACACAGGTTAAAAACAAAATATCCTCTCTTTTGCAAATTTTTCTTTGTTTAAAAAAGACAACTCAGGGGCAGCTAGGTGGTGTAGTGGATAGAACACTGGCCCTGGAGTCAGGAGGACCTGAGCTCAAATCCAGCCTCAGACACTTAACGCTTACTAGCTGTGTGACCCTGGGCAAGTCACTTAACTCCAATTGCCTCACCAAAAAAAAAAAAAAAAAAAAGTTAAAGAAAAAAAGACAACTCATTTATAGCACTGAAATTTGATGAAAAAAGGATGTTGAAGCACAAGGGAAACAAATCAATTTAGCAAATAGATCATATAATTGATTTAAGTGTAAATAACATGCAACATTATGACTTGTCATCCATCATTTCTGGCTAGTATTTTATACCAGTTAAGAAAATAATTTTTCACATACTCTGGCCTGGTCACATAGTCTACATGGCTAAGAAAGTATTTCACAGTTACTGTTGTCAATAACAGAAAATATACTGCAAAGATATACATGCAAAATAAATAAGCATTATACTACTCAGGTAACTTTATTCCCCACTCACTTTTTTTGTGTATTTTCTTGTTTTATAACAAATCTCTTAATCATTTTGGCTTTGTGGCAATTACTGAAGCATAATCTGGATGCTTCTCATTGAATCTGGCATCAAATTTATCAAAAGTGACTTGCTGTCTAGGGACACTAATGAAACTGACTTGCAGAATTATCAAATCAAGGACATAGTAATCATGGCTATTATAAAATGAAAGAGAGCAAGAGGGGACAAGGAAAATGTCAATGGAATAAAAAGCTAGGAAGTAGATGAAAGGACAAACACTGTCACAGAATTGAAGTTTCATTCTCCTTGGATGTCGGCTTCCTGAGAGATTTCCAAAAGGGACATGCTCAAGGGTGGAATGCTGGTTTTCAAACATTTTTTGAGTGTCAGAGACAATCCAAACTGATGGGATTGGAGGATGAGACCCCAGAATAGCAGGTACTAAGCTTTTCAGGAGTTTGTTTTCCTTTTTGGGTTGGTTTTGCTGAGTCAATAATTTGCAGCACAGTGAAAGGACTCTGCTCCACTGGGTCAAATAAAGGGAATGCTGTTTAAAGCTGGCAGATGAACATTTTTCAGACTAACAAAAGACAAACCCAGACTTCTTTCCAAGACAGGTTAATTTCAATTCTTTAAAGGTGATGGCTTGGTATACACTAATTTTGTGTTAGTGTGCTTTTAGGCCAGAAATCCAATATGAAAAATAACTTCTTAGGCAGAGGTTCTTAAGCTTTTTTGTTTCATGGGTTTCCCTATGGATTCCTTCTCAGAAGTATAATGTTTTTAACTTTTCATTGCACACCATGCACAGAGGTAAGGGAAACAACAATAAGCATGATATATGCAGCATATAGGGAGAGAAGATCAATAGGCCTATGTGGGAAAGCTCATGTTGTTCCAGACTAGAACCACTAAAACGGTGTGTCTACAACTGTCTATTGATGTCTTTCCTTACCTAATCATTCAAACAACAAAGACTTATTAAGCACTACTTCTGTGCCAGGTATTTGGTTAGGTGCTGAAGGTACAAAGACAAAAATGAAATAGCCCCCATCCTTGAAAACTTACGTTCTATCAAATTCAAAAAACCCACTTCTAGCCCTCAGATTTCCATCCTTCTTTGAGCTCCTATACAATGCATCATGCAATTTAGCACTTAATGATGGAATTGTAGAATTATCTAATTACTGATTCTGCAAAAGCCTTGGCTCTGCATCCATATTATAAAGTGCTTGATTGCAGGGACAAGATCTTATAGTGGCTCATCTGCCATAGAGAATAGCAAATTATGCCCTCAAAAAAATACTTGATTAAGTCAGCATCTACTTGGAGGTAAAGAACTGAATGTTTTTCAAGCTGTGGTTGCTGCTACTAGTGATGATGATGACGACGATGACAAGATAACAGTTTTGAGCTGGAAGTGACCTTAGAAGCTACCAAGTCCAATCTCCTCATTTTACAGATGCAGAAATTGAAGGTAAGAGGTTAGGTGACTTGCTCAGGGTCACAAAGCAGTCTGTCTAGAGGAAGAATTTTAAATTAAGTTCTTCCTGACTCACAAGTTGGCTTTCTAGCCACCATGCCACACTGCTTCCCTACAAGTCAAGTAACATTGTAACAGGAAAAAAAACAAAACAAAACCACAGAACAAGTAAAAACATGGAGCTTGATTGAATCCAAGCTTAGATTTTATCCCGAAAAACAGCTATTATTCTTAAAGCTCATACCCAGAAAGTTTTACCTGATTCTTTGGAGCTACCATATCACTGATGCTAGAAGGAATGGGACAACTCTACCTTGTCTTTGGAGAACATGGTTTTAGGATGTTCATCCTGTGTTCGGGACTGCCATGTCAGGTTGGCCAAAGCACTAAGGCACATTTCTTTTAAGTCTTTGAAAGGAAAAAGAAGAACAAGATTTAATCTGTGGCAAGAGGTATTTCCCCAAAGCTAAATAGATATTCAACTCAAAATCCTCATGTAAAGTATAGCACAAAGAGTACATCTACCAGCAAGAACATGGCTGTCAAATGAACTGAAGATGGCCAAGGAACAACTCATGGCTAGTGAAGAGGCTGCGTATACCTCAGAGAGCATGCAGCAGGATGATAGGTGGTCTCCTGGTTTAGGACTGGCCCATTTAGTCTCCTCCTCAACCTTCCATTATTGCACCAGATCAAAAGCATTCTCTATTTCTATAGTTTTAGGATTTGTACTCACTTGCTTGCTTTCTGAGGAAGTAAGTGTTCCCACTGTGATGACATACATTACAATGAAAACTGTAGTTTGTCATAAAAGGTAGGCACGACCTGCAAAGAACCAAATTTAAATATTTTACTTTGCGTATGTATAGATTTTTTTTTCCTTCACTGAAAACCCTGGACAATTTTAGTCTCAATTTAGTCTTCAAACTTGAAAAAATAATCACCTAAACCTGATGATCCTGACAATAAAACACACCCATAAAAGGATTTTTTTCTAGTTCAAAAATCCTCTAGAGCTTTGCTCTATCTGATAATTGTATCAAATGGAGATAAGTCTGTTTTGGCTCTGCTCCAGGTAACCACCTCGCTAAAAATCCCTATCAATGAGTACCTAGCCTATTTAGTGACTGCTAGGTCAGTGGAAGACACAAAGATGGAGAAGAGAGGTCCAAGCCCTCTAGGAGCTTAAAATCTCATTGAGAAGATAAGCTATTAACATGTGAAAAGTTAAAACAATAAAGGATGATTGTCAAATCAACCCTGCAGTCAGTACTTGGAGAATCCCAGGGCTGAGCAATCACTTCAGCAGGAGGTGCTCAAGGAAGCCTAGGTAGGATTTAAGAAGACATGGAGAAGGGATAGGGCATTTCAGATCTGGGAGCATATGTCACAGAGGGGGAAAAAAGGCAAAAGATATGAGAATAGAAAATAAATCAATGAAATAACAACAATAGGTATAGCTACCACTTACAAAGCACTTTAAAGTTTGCATACTGCTTTACAAAAATTTACAAAAATTCTTTCATTTGATCTTTAGAACAACTCTGGGAGGTAGATGCTATTATTATCACCCCCATTTTATAGCTGAGGAAACTGAAGCATACAGAGGTTAAATGACTTGTCCGGGGTCAGTTTGAAGTACAGTCTAAAACTATCCACTGCCTCACCTAGCACCTAGGTTGGGATGAGGCAGGAGAAGTTTCAAATATCAAAATAAATTTGGACTTTATTCTCTAGGCAACAGATAACCATTGACCAGGGGAAGGACATGATCAAAACTAAGTTTTTAGAACATTAGTTTTGTTATATTGCATGGAGTAGATTAGAGGGGGAAAAATCTGGAGGCATGGTATATGGCAAATTGGAGTTATACAACTACTGCAGTAGGACAGGAACCAGGGAATTAAGGCCCAAGCTAGGGTATTACAGACTAGGGATCATTAGTAAGAGATATAAGAGCGATAAGTAAGGGATATAATGCAGATCTCGATTAATGAATAATAACCCCAACAAGTGGTCAGTCACCTTCTTCTTGCATATCTCCAATGATGGAGAGTTCATTACCTTAAGAGGAAGCTTATTTCTTTCTTATACTGAGCTCAAATCTGCCACTTGGCAAATTCCACCACTGGTTCAAATTTCACCTTCTGGGGCTATGCCAACAGAATCTAATCTTTCTTTCACAAGAAGGTCTTTCAAATATTTAAGTACTACTATCACATTCCTTTGGACTTCTTCAGTTTATACACAATCAATTCCTACCCCCAACCATCAGGACTCTTGGTTTTAAGTCTCATCATCCTAATCATTTCCTCTAAATGCACTCGCATTGATCAATAACCCTTTTAAAATGTGACACCCAAGAACACAATACTGCAAATGTGGGCTGACCAGAACAGAGTAGGATGGCATTACTTATTCAATAAATGAAGCCTCAGAGCACATTGGGGTTTTTTTTTGGAAATCACATCAGACTACTGAATACTGTGGTCAAATGAAGCCTCTAGTTCTTTTTCAAATGGCATGCTGTCCAGTCAAGTCTTCTCCATGCTGTATTTATGATACGAGGAATGGAAAAAACCAACTGGAAAATAATAGCAGAATTTAGTGACTAAGTAGATTGTAGTTATCCAAGTAAAAGTATTCAGCTGGTCATCTGAAACTTGGTACTGAAGCTCAGGAGTTAAAGATATAGATTAGGTAGAGATCAGCAGAACTTGCCCAAAAAGAGAATGAAGACAGCATGTGAAGGATGAACTTTGGGAATGACCACCCACATTTAAGGGAAGAATTGTTTAAAAAGACAGATGAGAAATAAAGGTATGGCACAAGATTAGAGTGCAACAGGAGTTTAGGTCCTTATTTAAAGATTATAGAGCATCTCCCAAATATATGTAACTATGATCTAGGTAGGCACCTTTATCAAATTACTAACAGACAAAACTTTTGCTACAAAAATTTCTCACTTATAAAAACCTATATATTTAAACTGATTCCATCTATGGCTTGCTACCACATTTTTGTTCCTTTACCTGAGATGCGGAGCCCAGAAAGTGAAGCAGTTCACAGTGGAGTTTAGATAACTGCATTATAGTCTGGGTTGAAAAAAACTTCCTGGGGCAGCTAGGTGGCACAGTGATAGAGCACTGGCACTGGAGTCAGAAGGACCTGAGTTCAAATCTGACCTCAGACACTTGACACTTACTAGCTGTGTGAACCTGGGCAAGTCACTTAACCCCAACTGCCTCATCAAAAACAAAAAACAAAAACAAAACCAAAACAAAACAAACTTCCTAGAGCAGGGCTTCTTAAACTTTTTCCACTTGTGACCCCTTTTTGCCTGAGAAATTTTTACACAATCCCAGGTATATAGGTATATCACATAGGTGCACATAACCTTTTATTGTTGCCAAATTTTTTGTACCCCCCCACCTATTCAGTTACATAACTGCATATTAGGTCAAGACCCAATTTAAGATGCTAGGCCCTAGAGCATGAACTCTTTGATGCACAGTGGGTACATTACAATAAATGCTCACTAAATAATACTTCCTAATTCAACATCTTTATCCCATCAATTGAAGGGTATGGGACAAATACTGTATCTTTGAAATGTTTACATATTAGTATTTATATTTACAAAGACTAAAATTTGTTACCTACTGCATCCATTTTTAACAGAGAGCTTTAAAAAAAAGCTGAAGGAAATACACACGTGGTATCAATGCCAAAAGTGTCTGCTGTGAACCATTTTGTACATATCCCACACTGCAACTCCACCTCTCCCAGCTGTCGACCATTCTCTTCATCCACAGAACCAGTCTGAGTGTCCATGACTTCTGAACTATCTCCAGCTCCTTCCTAGTTTCATGGAATTTTAGAGGAAAATGAGAAGATCAAATCTTCAGACTAGTTTGTATTTGGACAGAAACTTATCTACACAAAAAATCCAAAACAAAAGTAAGAAATACTTACCAGTGTATCTTTTCCATTAGAGGATTCAGTCTCCAAACCAGCAGATACATCAACCAAAGTAGAATCCCTATGAGAAATCATTTATACAAATATATGTTTTTTAAAAAAATACTCTGTCCAACGAAGAGGATTTTAAATTACTAGTCTCTTGTTTAGCCATCACAGCTAGAATTTTAGGCCCTTACAGTGCCCTTAGACTAGAGCTCCCCAGACTAAGTATTTGAGTAGTAAAAATCAGGTCACAAAAACTCACAGGAGAAGAAGCAGCTTAGGGTTGCAGAGAAAGGTAATGATACCAAGAAAAAGACATGGTGGATGGACAAGTTTGCCTTTGTGGGTGGTACCTATGTTTATAACAATGGTGGCTCAACTGTTGGAGTTGTAAAATGAAACTGTAGATATTGTCTTATGGAGAGTCCTAGACCTTTTCTTCTTTTAGCAAGGCATGCTTCAAAAATAATGGTCAGCTCATACATGCACCCTTAATTAAACTGAACTGGGCATGATGAGCCTCAGCCAGAGCTGAGGTCTTGGCTACCCTACCCTAAGTGTGCATGTCAGGCCTTGTGTGGAATAGCCTCTTCTTGGGGGAAGTGGGGCTCTGCTCTCAGTGAGGTGAGGAGGCTGTGATAAAGGAGGATTCTGGGCATTAGGATAGAAGGGGAGTGGACTCGAGAACCTCCTTTATGGGACAGTTTGGTGGAGTCTGAAGGGCATAGAACAGGACCTTAAGGAGGAGGAAGGGGGACACTGCCCTTACAACTAGCCCAGGGTTGGGAAAAGGAAGCCAGGCTCCAGAAGGGTCCAAGGTCTGGACCAACATCTGGAAGGGTGGTGAAACACCCAAAGTTTGGAGATGGGCGGGGCCAAGGATGAGCCAGAGAAGGTCTAAAGGGAGTGACCCGGGGTCAAACACGTGGGTTGGGGGCCCTTGCCAGGCATTGAGTTCAGTTGCTGGAGGGGGTGGGGGCCCTGGGTATGGAAGTAGGGAAAAGGAGGGGGTTCTCAGCTCCCGGTTCCGAAGGGGCGGGGCCCAACGCCGGGACCAGGGAGGAGCCCGGGGCTCTCAAAGGGCTCCAGGTTAAGCGGGGCGAGGGGAGGGGCCAGTGACAGAAAGGGGAGGAGCCTTTAGCATGCAGTGGTCTACAAACTGGGAGAGGTTGAGGTTAGGCCAAGGACCTGGGGGTCCAGGGCTGATAGGGGTGGGGACCCAGCGCTGAGGGGCGTGGCCTGATCTGGAGGGGCGGAGTCAGGGCTTGAAAGGGGTGGGGCCCGGGGCTCGGAAGGGGGCGGGACTTTTGGCGTGAATATCAAGAAAACGATGAAAGCTCGGGGCCTCGGCGGGAGGGGGTGGGGGGGGGTTGGCGCTGAGAGGGGATGCCAGAGATCTCAGGTTATATCTCACCCGCTTTCGGCCTCCCCAGAGTTCGAATCCGCGCAGGTGCCGCCGATGTGCCCCTCTCCAGTTGGGGCGGCAACACTCGCTGCTGCCGGCGGTGCCTCTCCTTCTTCAGTTCCCGCCGCTGAGGCCGGCGGCCCCGCGCCGGCCCCGGCTCCGGCTCCCGCCGCCGCCATCGCTGCCTGCTGTGGTGCTTCTCGCGAGATAGGTAGCAGAGTCTCGCGAGACTTGAGAGCCAGGCCCGCCGTCTTCAAATTGCAGAGGCGGTTGGGAGGAGACAGCGATCCCGCCCAACGGTCTCTTTTTTACCCCCGAGAAAGAGAAAGGACGTGGCCACCGTGCTTCTCACCTCGTGTCTTTTGAGATTCGTCACAGCTCTGCTAACTAGTTAATAAATGTGTCATTTAAGTGGACAGGGTGCTGGACAATATCCATTTATCAGGAAGACCTGAGTTCAAATATTACCTCAACACTACAGTTTTTATTTGTTTTTTTTTTTTTTTTTTAGTGAGGCAATTGGGGTTAAGTGACTTGCCCAGGGTCACACAGCTAGTAAGTGTTAAGTGTCTGAGGCCGGATTTGAATCAGGTACTCCTGACTCCAGGGGCCGGTGCTCTTATCCACTGCGCCACCTAGCTGCCCGACACTACAGTTTTTAACCTCTGCCCTTCCCTCATTTACCGCCTTCTGTAAGATGGTGATAATCAGCACACAGAGTTGTGGGCTGAAATACTTTTTAAACCATAACACTTTTAGATGAATGTTGGCCATTTTTATTGTTATTGCCTCCTTTGTTGTTCACGGGTCGTTTATATCGGACTCTCCATGACCCCATTTTGGGATTTCTTGGCAAAGACATGAGTGATTTGTCATTTCCTTCTCCAGCTCATTTTTACAGATGAGGAAACTGAGGCAAACAGGGTCAAGTGACTTCCCAAGGTCACACAGCTACTAAGGGTCCTGAGGTCACATTTGAACTCTTCCTGACTCCTGGCCCAGCACTCTTCCCACTATGTCCCTTTCCAGATGAGTAAAAAGGATTCTTTTCCATGGAGTGGAGAGTCCCATCTCAGGGATTTAGGAGGAGGCTGAGGAACTCCAACCCACAAAAGCAGTGGCAGTAAGATTGGTTGTAGGACCTTGGGTTCTTGCCTGGGTTCCCATATTTGTTTGTTAATTCTCACTGCTAGGTGGGACAGTGGGGTTAGAATCTGCAAGCCCAGAGTTCAAATTCAGCCTCTAACACTTAGTAGCTGTATGAACCTCGAGCAAATCATTTAACCCTGTCTAGCTCAGATTCCACATCTGTAAAAATGGGAGTAACAGTAGCACAGCCCTCAAAGGGTTGTTGTGAGGATCAGATGAGATAATATATGTGTTAGCTTAGTATAAAGAAACGTTAAATGCCTTGGACCTACTAGCCTTTGGGATACAAAAAACAACACAACAAACTAGTCCCTGCTTTCAAGGGGGGAAACACCACATGCACAGAAAATTCAGTGTTTCATGTATACAAAGTAGCTTCTGAGAAGAGAAGACTAGCAACTAGGCCAAGGGATGCCAGTTGAGCTGAACGTTGAAGGAGGCTAGGGATTCCATTGAAACAGGTGAGGAAAAGTAGTACTTTCTAAGACGGGGGAGACAATCTAGACATAAGCCTCTTCTGACGGTGTCACTACCCCTGACTCACACCTGGACTATGGTAATAGGCTGCTGGTGGGTCAGCTTGGCCTCGTTCCTCCCACTCTAATCCAAGTCTCCACTTAACTGTCAAAATTAAACACAGATCCGGCACATCACATCCTCCTTCAATAAACTCCTATGGCTTTCCTATTTTTTTCCAGATCAGATAGAAAGTCTTCTGTTTGGCTTTCAAAGCCCTTTTCTACCTTTCTCCCCTTCATGTATGTACCCTGCAATCCAGGGATGCCAGCCTCCTTGATCTTCTAACAAGACACTCCAACTCCAGACTCCAAACATTCTCACTGACTACAGAACATTCTTTCTCCTCATTTCCACCCCTTAAGCTTCACAGCCTTCCTTCAAGTCTCAGCTAAAGGCCTTCTTGGTAGTAGTGCCTCACCTCTAAGACTATCTCCAATCTATCCAGTATGTAGCTTATTGGTACATAATTGTTTGAATATTGTTTCCCCCATTGGACTGTGAGCTCCATCAGGGCAAACACATTTTTTTCCTTTTTTTTTTTATACCCAGCATTTAACATAGTGTCCAGAACACAATAGGTACTTAAATACTAGTTTACTGATGAATTGACTGGCATTGGAAATAATCTGAGCAAAGATGAAGAGGCACTTTAGGAGAATGGCAAGGGGATTAAGCTGAAAGGCAGATGGGTTCTAGGTTTATGGGGGGGGCCTTGAACTCTGGGCATAGGAATTTGAATACCAATATTAATAATTATAACTGCATTTTATATAACACTTTAAGGCATCTAAAGTGCTTTACATATATTATCTCATTTAATCCTCATCCAGCAATCCTGTGAAGTGGGTGCTATTATTACCTCAGTTTTACAGATGGATAAACTGGGACAGAGAGAAGTTAAATGACTTACCCGGGGTTACATGGCCAATAAATGGTCTGAGACAGGATTTGAGCTCAGGTCTTTCTGATTCCAATTCTGGCACTCTATCCACTATGCTTCTTAGGTTCACTTGGTATGGAATAAAGACTCATTGAACTTTTTTTTTGGGGGGGGGGGCAGGGCAATGAGGGTTAAGTGACTTGCCCAGGGTCACATAGCTAGTAAGTCAAGTGTCTGAAGCCAGCTTTGAACACTCAGGTCCTGCTGAATCCAGGCCAGTGCTTTAGCCACTGTACCACCTAGCTTCCCCCTCATGAACATTTTTAATCAGGCATTTATGAATAAGGAAGATTATTCACAGGTATTTCTCACAGAGAAGTAGCACATTGGATAGAATGTATAGAGGTCCTGGAGTGAGGAAGACTCATCTTCTTCCTGAGTTCAAATCTGGCCTCAGGTACTTACTAGTTGTGTGACCCTGGGCAAGTCATTTTAGCCCTGTTTGTCTCAGTTTCCTCATTTGTCAAATGAGCTGGAGAAGGAAATGGCAAACTACTCCAGTATCTTTGCTAAGAAAAACTCAAATGGGGTCACAAAGAGTGGGACATAACTGAAACAACTAAACAACAACAAATTTCTGGAATTGAATTGTTCTAGCATCCATACGAAATACTAATTGGAGGGAGTATAGTATGGTGGAGTCAGGAACCCCTATTAGGAAGATATTATAATGGTCTGGGCAGGTCTGAGCAGGTAGCAATTAGGAAGGGGAAAGATGTGAGAGTTAATACAAAAGTGGAATTCAAAGGACTTGGTACCTGATTGGATAAGATAGGTGTGGGGGAGGAGTCAAAATAAGGAAAGTCTAAAATGGTAGTGCCACAGTCAGAAAAACTGAAGTTAGAAGGAGAGCAGATGTAATTGAGAAAAAATTAAGTGTGGAAAAGAGAACAGGTTTGGATAGGAAGATAATGAACCCAGTTATGAACATATGAAGTTGAGGTGCCAGTAGGACATGCTGGTGGGAAAAAAAAAGTCTTTTAGGCATTTGGAAATTAAGTTCTACAGCTCTTAAGGGAGCCAAGACTATATGTCCATGTCTTTATCTATGTCTATGTCTATGTCTATATGTCTATGTCTATGCCTATATGTCTATGTATGTCTATAGTCATCAACAGCACCATCACCATTGCCATCTATCTATGAGCCATTCTTTTTTTTTTTGTTTTTTTTTTTGTTTGTTTGTTTTTGTGGGGCAATGAGGGTTAAGTGACTTGCCCAGGGTCACACAGCTAGTAAGTGTCAAGTGTCCGAGGCCGGATTTGAACTCAGGTCCCTCCTGAATCCAAGGCCGGTGCTTTATCCACTGCGCCACCCTAAGCCATTCTTTACAGAGGTGGCTATTGAAGCCTTTGGGAGCAAATGAGATTCACAAAGAGAGAGAGAACATACAAAGTGAAGAACACTGATGACAGGCTCTTGAGTTTTGATGAGAATAAGGAACTAATCAATCAACCAATGAAGATTTATTAAGTACTGAAAATGTTCCAGAAACTGCTAAGCTCTGGGGATACAAAGAAAAGCAAAACCACAAAAACAAATCTTGTGTTCAAGGTGTTTACATGTTAATGGGTAAAACAATATGTAAATAAGTAAGACTATTTGACAAACCTAAGTACAGAGTTTAAGGAAGGTAACTTTGGAGGTAATGGCTCAAATGGGTTGGGGAACCAGAAAAGCATCTTTCAGAGAGCTGAGTCTTAAAAGAAGCCAGGATTTTAAGAAGCAAAAGTGAGAGGGAAGGCCACTCCAGGAATAGGACACAGCCCATGCAAAGGTATGGGGGATGAGAGATGGATAGAAAGTAGGCCAATGTAGCTAGATTATAGAGTGCAAGGAGAGTAAAGTGTGAGAAGACTGGAAAGGTAGGAAGGGGCCAGGTTGTGAAGAGCCTTAAATGTCAAAAAGAGGACCTTCTCTTTTATCTTGAAAGTAATAAGGAGGGACAGCTAGGTGGCACAGTGGATAAAGTACCTGTCCTGGATTCAGTAGGACCTGAGTTCAAATCCAACCTCAGACACTTGACACTTACTAGCTTTGTGACCCTGGGCAAGTCATTTAACCCTCATTGCCCCACAAAAAGAAAAGAAAAGAAAGCAATAAGGAGCTGAAGGATGTATGTGTGGGGCTGTGTGACATGATCAGACCTACTGTTAGAAAAATCATGCTGTCTGCTGTGTGGAAGAGAGATTCTAATGGGCAGAGACTTTGGGCAGGAAGAATAATTAGAGACCTAATGCAATAGTCTGGGGAAAAGGTGATGAGGGTTAGGATGGGAGCTGAGTAAGAAACAACAAGATTTGGGGGCAACTAGGTGGCGCAGTAGATAGAACACCGGCCCTGGATTCAGGAGAACCTGAGTTCAAATTTGGCCTCATACACTTGACACTTACTAGCTGTGTGACCCTGGGCAAGTCACTTAACCCCAATTGCCCAGCAAACCCCCCCCCACACACACACACAAAGAAATAACAAGATTTGGCAACTCTTGGCTATGTTGATGTGAAGGACAGTGAGGAGTAGAGGAGGAAGCCAATATGGTGGACCTGGGAGACTAGGGGGATTGTAGTCTTTTTTTTTTTAGTGAGGCAATTGGAGTTAAGCGACTTGCCCAGGGTCACACAGCTAGTAAGTGTTAAGTGTCTGAGGCCAAATATGAACTCAGGTACTCCTGACTCCAGGGCCAGTGCTCTACCACTGCGCCACCTAGCTGCCCCTGATTGTAGTCCTTTTAATAGTAATACAGAGGTTCAGAAGAGGGCAGAGTTTTGGGGAAAAGATAATGAATTCTATTTTGGGCATGTTAACTTTGAGATGCCTAGGGGGAACACCCCATTTCAAAATGCCAAAAGACAGTTGGAGATGCAGGAGTGGCGCTCACAACACTGTGGGATGGATATATAGATTTGGGAATCATTTGTAAAATGATTACTGAACCCATTGAAACTAATGAGATTCCCAAGGGAGATAGTAGAGAAAATATGAAATCCCATGATAGAGTTGTGGGAGAATATCCACAGCAGAGAGCATGACAAAGATAGGGATCCAGGAAATAAGACTGAGGAGTGCTTAGAAAGATAAGAGATGAACTAACAGAGAGTTTTATCACAAAAAAAACCCAGAGGAGAGAATATATAGGAGATAAGGAATGAAACAGAGAAGCTGGGGAAAGTATGGGGTCTCTGAAGGCAAGGGAGATGAGGCTTTTTAGTAGGAGGGGGTGGTCAACAGTGTCAAAAGTTGAAGATGAGTTAGGGAGGATGAAAATCAAAAAAAGTCATTGGAACTGGCAACAAGCAGGTCATTGGTGACCCCTGAGGGAGTAATTTCAGTTGAGTAATGGGGATAGAAACCAGATTGCAAAGAGTTGAAGAGTCAGTAGTGAGAAAGAGGAGACATTGAGCAGAGACAACTTTTTCAATAAATTTATCAGTGAAAGGGAAGAGAGATGAGATAGTAGCTGCATAGCACAGAAAGGTCAAGGGGAAGCTTTTTTAAAGAAGTTGACAGGAGCAAGGTAGAAAGGACCTAGTATAGAAGGAAAGACTGAAGAAAAATGGGAGGGGAGTATATCTGATGGCACAAGCCCCTAGCAGACCCTTGACCACAATGGACATTGAAAAGACCCAGAAATTATAAAAACAGCTGTAAATACATACAGCTTTCTAGATTTGTGAAATGCTTAAGATCCTCACCACAGAGGTGGGTGGTATAAATATTATCTTCATCTTTCAGATGGGAAAACAAGCTGAGAGACTAGCTTCAGGACATACATCCAGTATCTAGTTCTTTGAGTGCCCCTATCTAGTGTTCTTTTCACTACATCACATCATCTCCCATAGCAAGGTCTGTACCTGGATCTTCCTCATTTTGGGGGTGCTTCTATGATAAAGAGCCCATCCTAAAAAAGATTATAAAATAGATGACCGGGGCAGCTAGGTGGCGCAGTGGATAGAGCACCAGCCCTGGATTCAGGAGTACCTGAGTTCAAATCCAGCCTCAGACACTTAACACTTACTAGCTGTGTGACCCTGGGCAAGTCGCTTAACTCCAATTGCCTCACTAAAAAAAAAAAAAAATAGATGACCATTAGATCAAATAGGGTGACCCCCAAATCCCATTTGACCCGTTTCTGCAGGGCTTTGTTCTTACCTAGCTGCTATTAGCCCCTCTTGGGGGCGTTTACATTTTAAATATAGCATTTAATATACTTTTGCTAACAAACCAAAAGCCTTCAGGACACCCTCCCTCTAAACATGACTAGTTGGAATTCCAAGTATTTAATTGATGAAGAAGGATAGATACTTTGGAATGACTGAACCTACTTAATGGAACACAGATAACTGACTGCCTCCTCAAAGAGCCAACACTGGGACCTCAGAACTGTTTTCTATGCAGCTCTATTGTGTGGAAGAAAAAGTGAAGTGACAAGCACCCTCCCCTTCTTCAGGGGTCTCTGAAGATTCCAAGGAAGGTCCCATAAAACAACAGGTTTTATTTGTCCTCTGCTCTCAGCAAGGAAGGGAAGATTAAGAGAGAAACACCTGCCTCTAATCTAGGTCTTTTGGAATAGAAGGAAACCATAGTCCTAGAGCCTGGGAGGAGAAGCCCCATCTCTCCCAGCTGAGGAGATATTTATAGGCTGAAGGGAGAAGAGCAGTACTTTTCCGGTGAATATTGAAGTTGGAGGTAGCAGTGTGGGTGCTGAGGTGGGTTTTTTGGCAACAGTCTTGTGGTATCTGCAGCTAGGGCTACTGGGAGCTATTGAGCTCCAGAGTAAAGTGATGTTATATATTTCCTCTTATCATCTAGGATCCTAAGTGCCTTAAGTCCACCTGAATTGGAAACTGGTCTTGAAAATTTTAATCTATGCCCAAAGGTAAGTAGCTCATTTGTTAGGGGATGTCCATGAATTCATTATTCCCTTGGTTTGGGGGAACTTATTACCCTTAAATCAAATATTAGACTATTTGGGGAATTTACAATCCTTAAATAAAACCTTAGAAATCCTCTTTATTTGATGGATTGAGAAAATGAGGCTCAGTTGAAACGACTTGTCCAAAGTAACACAAAGTTAGTGGCAGGGTTGGAATCAGAGCCTAGATCTACATCTTGGCTCAGGATTCTTTACCATTGCACCACAATTAACTCTCAGTGTATTTACAGAGAAAAGATTTGGTGTGATCCTGGGTGAAGGGGATGAAATTTTCAGGTTATCCAGGTGGCTAATTAGATGAGGGAGAGTTGGAATAGCTATATTTTATTTAGTGCCAAACACACTCTCTTTGTAATAGGAGGTGCTTCATGCCAGGTGTAGAATTCATACACTACTAGTCCTAAGTGAATTTTCAGGTGAATCTTCATCCAGTAAAACCTAAATTATGGCAAAGAGGTTGGGGGGAGAGCCTCAGAGAAGATAAGGAACAAAGTCACGGGTTTTTTTCCCCTTTGTCAGTATTCTGTAAATATTCAGGAACTGAGTAGTATATAGTAAGTAGGCTTTAAAAATTTTTTTATTTTTATTTTAAGGATCTCTCAGTTGAGAGGAGGAAACTCAGCTTACAGAGAATTAGAGCAGACCTAAGAAAAGATCAGACTCTCTTATTTTGGAGAAGCAACAAACTAAAGAAGGGGCTTTCCACTTTGGGAGGAGATAATCTTTTTTTTTTTTTCAGTGAGGCAATTGGGGTTAAGTGACTTGCCCAGGGTCACACAGCTAGTAAGTGTTAAGTGTCTGAGGCCGAATTTGAACTCAGGTACTCCTGACTCCAGGGCCAGTGCTCTATCCACTGTGCCACCTAGCTGCCCAGGAGATAATCTTTTAATTTCTTATCTTCTCTTTCCTACAGGTTGCCAACAGATGGGGCCTTACTGCATGGTCACCTTTGATATTGTCTCTTCCTTGGGCATTTGTGTACCAAAGCTTCAAGTACAGGTGCCAGTCAGCATACCGCCAGCCCCCTCACACTGGAGTATAAGGTTCCTGAAAGGAAGGACACAGCCTGGCTTTTGCTAGACTCCTACCCAATAATCTTCTCTTTCTCCAAACTGGGCAGCCATGTGTTTCTGGATGTTACTTGTATTTTGAATTACTAGATGAAGCCGTGGGACGTGTTTTTGAGCAAAGAAAATGTGGAAGAATGGTCAGTCATAGGGTGGCATGATTGGCTGGGCTGGAGAAACAACACATATATTCCTGATTTGTCCCCCTAATGGGCAACCTTTTCTTTTGCCTGTAAAGAACCCAGATGAAGTTCACAAGACTTGGAGAATCTGGATTCAGGCAGCTAGAGATTCTAAAACCTATCCAGTAAATGAAGATTACATGCCCTGTAAGCAGATGGAGAAATTTGTTAAACCTAGGGCAGTGCTAAGAGGCATGTTAAATGTCACAAGGGAAATTGGTGATGTGGGGGGTCCTGAGGTATTCCTCTTTAAAGAATTACACCCTCTCACACACAAATCCAATTAGAATAAAATAATCTTTTATTTAGGTGCTAGAGAAAGAAGACCAAGAGAGGTCAAGGACTTCTCTCGAGGGAAGATAGGTATCTCATAGAGTCATGTCTCTGAAATTATCTCCTCAGATAGGAGAAAGGCAAAAGCTTTTATAGATAGTAGATGGGGTAATTGGGTAGGGGTGACCACCTGACAATGGAAAGTTCCCTTTGGGGGTGGGGGAAGCTTAACTGAGAGGTGGTGGTTAGGACTCCTGGAGTTATCTCTTTCCCCTGGCACCAATCAGGCAGAAGCCATGCCTAATAGGCTTAACTCCCTTACTTCTCAAGGTGTTTATGTCCTTCAGTTTAGCTGGCCAGTTTAAACTTTAATAGTCCCAAATTCCTTGATATGTCCCAACCCTATAACATTAAATATATCATCTTATGAATTAAATTTATACCATTGCAGGGGGCACAGTCCAGGGTCAAGAAATTCTCTGAGTAATTTCTCTAATTGTATATTGATCAAGGGGCAATGAAGGTTAAGTGACTTGCCCAGGGTCACACAGCTAGTAAGTGTCAAGTGTCTGAAGCCAGATTTGAACTCCGGTCCTCCTGAATCCAGGGCCGGTGTTTTATCCACTGTGCCACCTAGATGCCCCTCTATGATTCTTAATGGCCTGAGAGTCAGAAATCTATAATAGGGTGGATTTAATCAATGTCTGTGTTGTCACCCACATTTCCTCAGCAAGAATATAAGGTCTTTGAAGGCAAGGGTGATTTAGTTTTTTGTTTGTTTTTGTCTTTTGTCTAGCAAGTATGGTTCCTTGCACATTGGAGCACCTCAGCAAAATCTGTTGGGTTGAATTGTAGCACATATAACCTCTACATGAAGCTGACAGGCTCACAGCCAGCAGGCCAGAGGCAGCCTGCAAAACTCCAGACTGCTGCAGTCATAACCAGATTAAAATATAATCAGGAAATGTTGTTAAGTAGACATAAACACAGTACAACATACATAATGCTAAGTTGTGGTTTTTTAATTAAGTTTGATACCACTGCTACAGGATCACAATTAGTCATAATACTTACCCATCCTTGTATTCAGTAAAATAAAAATAGAATTCTTTGGAGCACCTTTTTTTTTTTTTTTGGTTCTCATGCGATTTAAATAATCTTTAAGCTTTCTAACTATCTGCATATAAGTATTTTCTATGTGTTGAAATGCATTAATGCAAACTTATAATTAGAAATATGTCTTATAATTAAGCCTATTGTGGCTTTAAAAAAAAGTAGTGAAAGAAAGTCTGGGGTTGTTTCTCACTTAAGGTTCTCTTAAATTGTATATTTTATTATCAGTTGCCATATATTTCAAAGACCAAGACCTTTGTTTCTTTTTCTTTTTCTTTTTTTTTGTGTGAGGCAATTGGGGTTAAGTGACTTGCCCAGGGTCACACAGCTAGTAAGTATTAAGTGTCTGAGTCCGGATTTGAACTCGGGTCCTCCTGACTCCAGGGCTGGTGCTCTATCCACTGTGCCAAGCTGCCCCAAGACCTTTGTTTTCAAATCATACTATGTTTTCTGGGCATGACATTGCAAAGACATGTCTATGACTTTGTATCTCAAGTAATTTGGTCCTTTTTTTTTTTTTTAAAGAATTATTTTGAAGGGCAGCTAGGTGGTGTAGTGGATAGAGCACCAGCCCTGAAGTCAGGAGGACCTGAGTTCAAATGTGGCCTCAGACACTTGACACTTACCAGCTGTGTGGCCCTGGGCAAGTCACTTAACCCCAATTGCCCCACAAAAAAGAATTATTTTGAGGATCCTTTTATGTTTCTTCATATTTTAACTAGGTAGTTAGATGGATAGAACTAGCCTTGAAGTCAGGAGCACTTGGGTTTAAATTTTGCCTCAGACATATATACTAGCTCTGTGACCCTGGGCAAGTCATTTAACATCTCTGTCTGTTTACTAACATTGGAGACAATAAGAGCATCTACCTTGTAGGATTGTTGTGAGGATCAGATGGGAGAAGGAGAAAGGAAGGGAATAAGCATTTACACAGAGCCTACAAGTGCCAGCCAAGCACTGTGCTAAGAACTTTATAAACATGACCTTATTTTATATGCAAACTTTTTTTTTTGTGAGGCAATTGGGGTTAAGTGACTTGCCCAGGGTCACACAGCTAGTAAGTGTGTAAAGTGTCTGAGGCAGGATTTGAACTCGGGTCCTCCTGAATCCAGGGCTGGTGCTCTATCCACTGTACCACCTAGCTGCCCCTTCCTTATTTTATATGAAAACATTGAAGTGCCATAGAACTGCTAGTCACTTGTACTATTCTGAAACTTGCCAATTATTTGCCTTTGAGAATCATGGTATAGGGAGCAGCTAGGTGGTGCAGTGGATAAAGCACTGGCCTTGGATTCAGGAGGACCCAAATTCAAATCTGGCCTGAGACACTTGATACTTACCAGCTGTGTGACCCTAGGCAAGTCACTTAACCCTCAATGCCCCACAAAAAAAAAGGAGAAAAAAGGGGGGGAAAAGAGAATCATGGTATAGCTTTTCTCCTTGTTGGGAGAACATACATATTCCTTTCACTTCTGGAATAGTACCTGTTAGTAACTATTTTAGAACCCCGCCCCCCCCCTTAGATTGAAAATGTCAGGTTCCTCCTCCCCACTTTCTGGAGTTTTAGTTCATCTGAAGTGTGAACTTCTTGCACATTGTCTTGCATATTTGTTTGTTCCTCTTCCCACTTTAAAAATTTGCTTTTAAAAGTTATGTTCACATTTATTCAGTCTTACTTAATTTTATTTATTATTTGCTACTTCATTAATGTTTGAAATTGTTTGATGGTACTTTGTATATTTCCTAATTGTTTCATTAGTATTTGTGCTCTACCTAACCCGATCCCCCACCCCATGGTGGAAGAGAGGGGGAGGGAAGAAATAAATTAGTTTTAATTTTAATAAATTGTTGAATATATTCAATTTTTAAACTTTTGGTATTTCTTTCATTATGTTCAGAAATGTGAAATTTTGAAGTAACTTCTTTCTCTTAGTTCTAAAATTATAGAATTTACTGGTCATGATATTTTTCTTTGACTTCTTTCATTCAGGACCATGGTCAAGGGGGGTGTTGAAGCTAAAAGGGCTTCAGAATTGCAGTTAGTTTAGAAAGCTAAAAAGCTAGAGTTGTAGATGGGAACAATCAACCTAACTACCTATTAGCTTCTAGGAGCCAAAGTTGTGAAGGCAGGCATTTAATCTTGTGTAAGAAATATGGAGTTGTGGTAGGGCGCCTGGAAATCGAAGTTGTGAATAGGTAATTGGGTGGTTGGTTGGGTTTTAGAGGTATGGTGGTGGGTGATAAGTCTAGTGGCTATGTGCTTAAATTATGGTGCTAGGTTGGGGGGCAGCTAGGTGGTGAAGTGGATAAAGCACCTGCCATGGATTCAGGAGGACCTGAGTTCAAATTTAGACCCAGACACTTGACACTTACTAGCTGTGTGACCCTGGGCAAGTCACTTAACCCTCATTGCCCCCCCCCAAATTATGATACTAGGTTTTTATTGGTTGGATAGCAGCTGGAGGCTGAAGTAGGTGGTGGGCCAGGCAGAAGTCTAGAAGCTCAAGGAAGGCTAATGACCTAACTATAGACTGTGGTGTGGGAAGGTGTGGCTTTTCAGGGGTTAGAGGGGGTAGCCCAGTGGTTCTTGGCAGGGTAAGGGAGTAGCTTTTTTTTGTGTGTGTGAGGCAATTGGGGTTAAGTGACTTGCCCAGGGCCACACAGTTAGTGTCAAGGGTCTGAGGCTGGATTTGAACTCAGATCCTCCTGAATCCAGGGCCGGCCACCTAGCTGCCCCAGGGAGTAGCTTTGAAGCAGGAGATTACCTGTCTTCCTTCAAGACACAGCTCAAATTCCACTTTCTGCAAAAGACCACTCCTAGTCTCTTCCCCCTTGAGAAGACCTCCTGATAAACAGCGTCATGACAGATTAACCACCTTTCCTTTTTTCATAGGATAACTGAGCTAGCAGATGAGGGGAATAGTGTGGATAGAATTTACTTCGATTTTAGCAAAGCTTTAATAAAACCTCTCATCCTATTCTCATGGTGAAGATGTAGACTATACCATAATATACAATCAGATGGATTGATTGCTTAGTATATTGACTGAGTGATTGCTTATGGCTCGATGTCAACATGACACAAGCTCTCCAGGGGAATACGCCAGGGGTTGATGCTTCACCTGTGTTGTTTAAGGTTTTTTATCCATAACTTGGAGAAGGGCGTGGAGAGTGTGCTCATCAAATCTGCAGATGAAGCAAAGCTGGAAAGGATTGCTAACATTGTGGATGACCCAGATAGGATCCAAAATCTGGAGAGACTACAGCATTAGGGTTAATACAATAAGATGGCATTTAATAGGGATAAAAGTAGAGACTCTGTTGCCAAAGAAATCAACTTCCCAAATATAAGATGGGTAGGTCTGAAAAATACTGGGACCCACAAACAAGTCAGCACTGTCATGTGGCAGGCCAAAAAGGTAATTAGACTGTAGGCTGCCTTGAGAGGTGCAGCTTTCACTAATACCTTGCATCCACTTGGCTTACTGCTGTTGCTTAGTAGTTGGTCTTTCCTCACTCCAGTCTCTCTTCCCCTTAGTTGTCAAATTGATCTTCCTACAATAGATGCCTAAGAATGTTACTCCCCTACTCCATAAACTCTAGTGGCTCCCTCTATACCATTTTTTTTTGTAGGGCAATAGGGGTTAAATGACTTGCCCAGGGTCACACAGCTAGTAAGTATCAAGTGTCTGAGGCTGCATTTGAACTCAGGTCCTCCTGAATCCAGGGCTGGTGCTTTATCCACTGTGCCACCTAGCTGCCCCCTCTATTACCTTTAGGATCAAATATAAAATTCTTCAGAAGTCTCTGCTAAAGTCCCCACCTTTAGAGGCAGCTAGGTGGCGCAGTGGATAAAACACCTGCCCTGGATTCAGGAGGACCTGAGTTCAAATCCAGCCTCAGACACTTGGCACTTACTAGCTGTGTGACCCTGGGCAAGTCACTTAACCCTCATTGCCCCACAAAAAAACAAAAACCAAAGACTAATATTGTAATGTTTTCCACAATTGCACATATATAGCCTATACTGATTACTTGCAACCTTGGGAAGATGGGAGGGTAAGGGATAGAATTTGGAACTCAAAACTTTAAATAAATAAATAAAGTGCCTAAAGCCCCACCTTTATCAGGTCTTTCTCTGTTCTTAGCCTTGGTCCCTTCCCTCTTAGCATCTCTCCAACTTATCCTTAGATCTGGTTTATACATAGTGGTTTCTTATCCTCTCCTCCATCAGACCAAGTTTCTTGAGAGCAGGGGCTGGTTTTGTTTTTTAATTTTGTTTTTGCCTTTATATACCTAGTATTCAGCACAGTGACTTGGTACTCAGCCTAGTGGGGTTATTAATACTATTGACAGTTTTTAGAAGGTGATGGTTCCACTGTACTCTTTCCCATGAGACTTCAGAGTTCTGGGTATCCTTGCTTAGGACATGGAGAGAGTATCCAGAGAGAAGCAACTAGGATAGTGCTATTGGGTCATTTTTCAGTTGTATCTGACTCTTTGTGATCCCATTTGGGGTTTTCTTGGCAGAGATACTGGAGTGGTTTGCTATTTTCTTCTCCAGCCCATTTTATAGATGAGGAAAATGAGGCAGAGTGAAAGGACTTGTCCAAGGTCACACACCTAGTGTCTGAGGCCATATATGAACTTAGGAAGATTTTTTTGATTCCAGGCCTGACAGTTCATCTACTGTGCCACCTAGCTGCCCCAACAATAATAGTAAAGGACCTTAAGTTCGTGTCCTATAAGGACCAGCTGAAAGAACAGGGGATGTTTACCATGAAGCCTTGGGTGGTTGGTTGGGATATCTGTCTTCAAATATATGAAGGGTTGCCATATTGAAGCAGGGTTAGATTAGTTCTGTTCATCCCCAGAAGGCAGAAGCAAAAGCAACAGGTAGACATTGCATAGAAGTAAATTTAGACTTGATGCCAGTGAGTTTCTAAATGATTACCATCATCTAAAAAGGGGAATGGGATGACTTTATAGGTAGTGGGACCACCCCTTCCCCCCTTGGAAGTCTTGGCAAAGGCTGGATGACCATTTTTTAGTCACCTGATAGTGGGACTTTCTTTTCTGTACAAGTTATATGGTCAAAGACATCCCAATCAATTCTCAAATCTTGTGTTCTGCAGCGTTCTTTGGGAATATGAAATGAGATGGTTGAGCTTGGAGATATTCCTGCCTTAAGAGTCCTTGGATACAGAGAAATTGGTACAGAATGCCTGACATTGATAAGGTAATTCTAACCCACCTTTTGCTGTTTCACTACAGGCTACTTATTTCCAAACCAGAATCTGCCTATAGTCAGTTGTTTCCCTCCCCTGTGCTGCCACCAAGAGGAGGTCCCTAACTCTGGGCAGCTACAGTAATAAACACAGCATTACATTGTTCCACTTGAGCACTGGGGAGTAGAGGAATGTGGCTATGTATAAACCTAATGCAGAATTTTCCTTTTGTCCACTTGGCTCACTGTTGTAGGATCTGGTTGTGTTGCCACTCCCATCCTCTTTCTCTGCTGAAGCATACTTGCCTCAGCAGAGAGCAGATAATCTCATCCTTCTTCAGAATCTAACAGTAGAGAACTTTAAGGTCATCTGCCTCCTTAACCCTCATTTAAAGGTGATAAACTTCGTCCTGATAGATCTGGCTACTTGTGAGTTTTTGGGTCAAGTGTCTGAGGCCGCATTTAAACTCAGGTCCTCTTGAATCCAGGACCAGTGCTTTATCCACTGGGCCACCTACCTGCCCTGAGGAGGGATTTGGCCCTACTGGGTAGCTGTCTTTTCCCATTCCTTACCAACCCTCCCCTTTAGAAATCATTTCTGTGCTAGAGCCCACAATGTGCACTGTGTCGATTCATAAAGACCAGCTTTTATTTGTTGTGGATTCTTTGGGCTCCAGTAGAAGTGAAGATGTGCTCAGGAAAGGGTCAGAGAAACATTTCCCCACCATCCTGCAGTGGATGAGAATTTGAGGCGCCCTCTATCTCTGGATGCCAGTTTTCCTTCTTTTCACAGAACCCCAGGGGTTAAACTACCATTGTGGGGCATGTGTCCGTGTGTGGGGAACCTTCCCAGCATGGGAAAGACCAATATTTGGATGTGAACAAAACGGCAAAACTACATTTTGTTCCAGAAAACACCACTTGCCCATTTCTCATTAATAGGTGGACTCCAGTACGCCTTACTTCCTATCCTTCAGAGTATCCGTTCTAGTTGTTTACAGGTGTCAAACGTGGCTTGTGTCCCCCCAGTGAGATATATGGTAAAAACGAATTCCTTGCAGTCTCACTTGTTCTTCTTGCCCCCACCCCAACTACATTCCTGTCTTCCTAAAGCTTAGCTCTGAATGCCACCTCTCATCCCAATGGCTCCTCTCTAGTGCTGGCCAAACATTCCACACATGAGCTGACACATTGCTCCACTTGGCTCTATCACACCCTTATCTATTGATCGACACCCAGGTTGCTCTCCTTTTTAAAAAATTCAGGACTAGTCCCCAACTTCCTTTCTACTGTGATATTCAGGGACTTCACTATACACAAGGATCTGACACCTGGGTTATTAATCTTAACTTGAATGACCTTGGTCTCTCCACCTCAGGAGATGTGGGCCCTGGAGATAATCAGACTAACTAAGCACTGTATTCCCCCACTCCTCTTGTCATTCATAGCCTTCCCACCCCCAATAGCTACCATCTCCTTTTCTTTTCACTGTCAAACTTCTAGAAAACAGATTACACTTGCTGCGCCCACTGCTTCAACACCTTGTAACCTGGCTTCTGACCCTACCACTCCACTCAGTCCTGAAGACTGATGATCATCTCGGTTGTCCTTGGTGATTCTCTTCCATGCAACTTCTGACAGCTACACACTCCCCCGATGATCTCACCTCCCTTGGTTTTTGTGCCTACTATCTCCTGGATTGCTTTCTAATAAAATTTTTATAATAGCACTTTAAGGATTTCCAAGCGCACTGTTATTTCATGGGAGTTTTATGACAACTAGATCAGGTACCATGTTTACTCTTACAGTTTAGGAAGGGGCAGCTAGCTGTCAAAGTGGATAGAGCACTGGTCCTGAAGTTGGGAGTACCTGAGTTCAAATGTGACTTCAGACACTTACTAGCTGTGTGACCCTGGGCAAGTCACTTAACCCCAATTGCCTTAAAAATATCTGGGGTCATCTCCAGTTGTCCTGATATAAATCTTGCCACTGGACCCAGATGCTTCTAGAGCCCTCCTTCACTTAAATCCAGTTCATTGCAAATCAAGACATCACCCTGATGTTGTCCTCTTAGAGAATGAAGAACAACAACAGGTTAGGAAACCCTAAGAGAGATTAAATCCTTTGTCCATAGTCAGGGTCAGAGGCATGATGGCAGCCCAGGGCTTCCTGCCTCCCAATCCAAGATGTTGTCCTTTTCCTCCTCTTCTGATCCTCAGGATCCCTCTTTTCTTTCAAGACTCAGCTCTCAAGTACCTTTAGGAAAGCTTCCCCCACCCCTTATCAATAGATAATCTTTCCCTCCTCAAATAGATCTTGGGCACTCTGATCTCTCCTTTTGACCAAATCTTGTATTTAACTTTTTTGTTTGTGGGGTTTTTGTTTTTTTTTTGTGAGGCAATTGAGGTTAAGTGACTTGCCCAGGGTAACACAGCTAGTGTCAAGGGTCTGAGGCCGGATTTGAACTCAGGTCCTCCTGAATCCAGGGCTGGTGCTCTATCCACTGTGCCACCTAGCTGCCCCGTATTTTACTTTTATGGTCATGTCTATGTCAGGAGAATGTGTGCTCCTTAAAGACACTTCATTCCTAGATATGCATTGGTCACTGTTTTGATCACAAAGTGATTTTCCTAAATTTTTCTGGAACACAACTGAACGGTTCCTTTTCAAGGAGTTCAGCTTTCTCTAATTCCTCCTTCATTTGAAAGTAAACTAGTTTTCTAGAACACTTCCCCCTAGCTCTCTCTCAGTAACATTCTACCCAATATATCATTTATTTGTGTATGTATATTATCTCTGTTAGAGTAGAACCTTTTGTGGGCAGGCATTATGTTGAGATGCTCTGACTTGCCTAACTGGTCTTTTCATGATTCCTCAAATAGCCCGGCCTCCACTACCCTTGGACCCACCTTGAGTGTTCTCACACAATACTCTCCCCTCCTCCTTATTATTTGCTAAAATACTAACTTCAAGGCCCAGCTCAAATACTGCCTCCTCCCCAGTGATCTCTCTTATCATGCAAGTAAACATGGACCTCGTGTCATCTTAGGCACTATTATCTTAACGGGTTGTGTACTTTCCTTGCTCCTCAGCAGGTACCTTATATTTCTCACAGGGCCTGGTACATAGTAGGTATTCACTAAAATACTTAACTAGTTTGATTAAACCAAGCCTCTCTCAAGAGTATAGGCAACTCCCTTGATATCAAGGCCCAGTTTGCCCCTCCCACATCCCAGGGTAAGTTCTGAGGGGGGAAGGTAAGAGAGGACTACTTGTAGGGCTGAGTAAAAGGAAAGTGGAACCCATTAGACGGGGTGAAGGTAGCCGTGGGAGAGAAGAGACGCTCAGACAGGCCTCAGCTCTCGGCCCTGGGTCTAGAGTTGGCCGACCAGCTTTTATTTCCTCTCTAGAGGGGACATTCCTGCGACCTTGTGTGCGGCCACAGGACACAGACTTGAAAGGGGTGGACACATCCATTCGGGATGAGACCTGAAGAACTAGACAAGTTCACAAGGGCTCTTCCTGCCCCTGATTTTGCCCCTCTGCAGCAGGGGGTGATTTCTGTAGCACTTCCCCTGGGAAGGGTAGCTCCTGGCATTACTGGAAGTATCTGCTGGTGTTGGCTCTGGGGGAGGAGGGAGTGGGACGTCCAGCCCCATCCTTGGCATCTGCTCTGGAAAAAACAACTCCTATAAGGCTTGACCGGTATGTCTCCTCCCCTGAAGGGGGTCCGTGGGTCTTGGGGGCCACTGCTCCATCCTGGTGGCCGGCCCTTTAAATGTCCATCTCAAATTGTGACTCCTCATCTGGGGAGAGAAAAGATAAAAGGCTGGTGAAGCCCGAGGACAGTTAGCATGCCTGATATCCTGGGACTGGGCTACAGTGTCTTTAAGTAGAGGTGACAGTGTTTTCCCTGCTGGGCTCATCTTCACACCTCTCCCCGCTCTTCATCCAAGTTCATTAGAGAGTAGAGGGAGGAAGGGAAAGTTTCCCTCACACATCAAGCCAAGAGGCGGAGTTTCCAGAGATTGCTTCACTCCCCTGGTTCCTTTCTTTAACCCCAAAAGAAATACAGGAAGTCTAGGCTACCAAAGTCACATCCTACTTGGGACTTGGCATTACAAACAGGCCACTGCATTGGGGTCAAAAGAGACACGAGAAATCACCCAGTCCAGCTTGTCAGTTTATACAAAAAGGAACAGAAACTAAGATTAAGCAACTTGCCCAAGGTCAGAGAGCTATTTTATTACATGTCAGAAGCAGGATTCAAATTTAGTTCTTCTGAGCCCAAATCTGGTCATTTTACTACCCCATTAGGCTGTTTCTCTGATTTGGGGGGTAGATTTGGATACTCCGGTCATTCCCAACGACCCCCTAAGCAAACAGCTACTCTCTTCCTCTCCATTTTCTAGGAAGTTCATGATAAAGCAGATTGGGGGGGTGGGGGTGGGGAAGAAGGGCAAAGTTGGACTTTCCTGGCACCCGGTCCTCCACGTCCTGACTCCTGGCATCATCACCAGCTGCTTCCATGACTGGAATGCTCTCCCTCCTGGCTTCACCTAAAAATCTCCCTACACAAAGGCTTCCCCAGGCCCCTTCCATGGGCGGATTATGGCCTTGTTTGTACACAGCTGTGTGCCTCTCTTCCCTTAGACTGTGATTTCCCTGAGAGCAGGGACTGGATTGTTCTTTGCCCTTTATCTGTATCTCTGAACTCAGCATAGTGCCCAGGACATAAGTGTTTATCCACTGATGCCTTAAAACAATTTTCTTTTCTTTCTTTCTTTTAAAAAAAATTTGTTTTTTTGGCAGGGCAATGAGGGTTAAGTGACTTGCCCAAGGTCACATAGCTAGTGTCAAGTGTCTGAGGCCAAATTTGAACTCAGGTCTTCATGAATCCAGGGCCGGTGCTTTATCCACTGTGACACCTAGCTGCCCCCAAACAATTTTTAAAACAAAGGATGATCTAGAGGGGGGGGAGGGATATATTTAGAAATGAAAGTGATGTAAAAATAAATGAAATCAATAAAATTTAAAAAAATGTTGGGATTGGGACAAGAGGCAGGTTTACTGACCCTATTTTAGGTGTGTGTCTTTTCAGGGAGAAAAAGGACAAACAGGGGTCCTGTCCTTCCTTCCTACCTGTCCCACCCTAACCCCCCTCATATATTTAAACTGCATGTAGACAGAGTGCTAGACTTGGAGTGAGGAAGAACTGAGTTCAAATTCTGCTTCAGACACTCACTAGCTGTGTGACCCTGGACAAGTTTCTTAATCCCTTCCTCATTTGTAAAATGGGGGCAATAGCACCTATTTTATGGTTTTGGAAGTTCAATGACATAACAAGGCCCTTTAAAAACCTCAGGGTGGTGGGCAGCTAGGTGGCGCAGTAGATAAAGCACCAGCCTTGGATTCAGGAGTACCTGAGTTCAAATCCGGCCTCACACACTTGACACTTACTAGCTGTGTGACCCTGGGCAAGTCACTTAACCTCCATTGCCCCGCAAAAAAAAACACAAAACACCAAAAAACCAAAAAACCTCAGGGTGCCATATAAATATCATTATCACTATTAATCTCTCTTTTCCCACTGTTCCCAGATCCCAACTTGTCTCTGCCACCCTTCCAGAAGCTGGTCCTGTGCACCACCCATTTCTCTTGCCAGTAATGTGGCACTCAGGGTATCTCGCTGCCCTGCAGTTCATGCTGTGCGACTCCCAGCCTTCTATGTACTTCCTGAGTCTCAAGTCCAAGCCCCTGGGGCAGAGGCAATCTTTCAGCTACCGTCAGCATGTGGCAACCCCCCCACTCCCTTCTCCACAAAGCCCAAGCTGCTTCCCTCTTAGGTCCTGGGGTTCGCTGCCAAAGAACTGGCCACTAACAGCAGACAGGGCTAGGGCAGGGAGGTGAATCTGAGAGTGATAAGGACAGGCAAGAGAAAAAGAGAAATGGGTGGGTTTTTATCTTCTTTCTAGCCTCTCTCCTGGAAATGACAATCTTCTTAAGTAAAGGCTTAAGAATTTTCCAACAGGGGCAGCTAGGTGGCGCAGTGGGAAAAAAGCACTGGCTCTGGATTCAGGAGGACCTAAGATACTTGACACTTACTAGCTGTGTTGCCCTGGGTAAGTCACAACCCCAACTGCCTCACCATGCGCCCCCCCCCCCAAGAAATGACCAGAAGCTATCTAGTCCCTCCCAAACGCTGAAGAGAAATTCAGGGAGGCAGAAGAGGGTGAGATGGTAGAAAGAGTATCAGAGTCACTGAAATGGAGGACGTGGGTTTTAATCTTGCCTCTGCCTTTACTTGTGTGACCCCACTCTGGGCCTCAGTTTTCACATCTGAGGAATGACCTCTAAACAACTTTCCAGATCTAAATCTACGCTTCCTCTGGCCATCTGATTCATAGAATCATAGATTCAGAGCTAGAAGGGACCTTAGCGGTCACTAAGTCAAACCCCCTTAATTCTACACAGGAGGAAACTGAGGCCCACAGAGGTGAAGACATTTGTTTGGGGCCACACAGCCTAAAGTGTGAGAACCCTGTTCTTTCTGATCACAAGTCCAGTAATCTCTACCGTGCTGCTTTCAGTCTAATTCTTACAATTCTTTTTTTTTTTTTTTTTGGTGAGGCAATTGGGGTTAAGTGACTTGCCCAGGGTCACACAGCTAGTAAGTGTTAAGTGTCTGAGGCCAGATTTGAACTCAGGTCCTCCTGACTCCAGGGCCGGTGCTCTATCCACTGCCCCACCCTCAGTCTAATTCTTAAAAGCATGCATCCCCTCTAAAAGTCTGCTAGGTGGCCTCAAGCAAGCACACTGGGCCTGGAGTCAGGAAGATCCAAATTCAAATCCAGTCTGAGACACTTACTAGCTGTGTGACCTCTGTCTGACCCAGCTCCTTCAACTATAAAACGGGGATCATACCACCTACCTCCCAGGGTTGTTGTGCGGATCAAATGAGATAATGTGTGTGACACATCTAGCACACTGTAGGCACTTATTAAATGCTTCTTTCCATCCTTTCTCCCTCTACCAGACGCCTGTCTTGGCCTATCAGCACAACTGTCTCCTCACAGGCAGGCTCGCTGCTGTCTCTTTTGCAAAGTTCTGCTTTGGGTGCCGCAAACCCTGAGGAAGCTTACTAAGGGAGAGATAAGTAACGGCAACATTGAAGGATGTTATTTCTTACCCAGTGCCAAATTGAGTCATGACAATGATACAGAGGGGTCCGTTTTATTCACTTCTGTTTAAAAGGGCTGCCCTTGCAGAACTTCCTGCTGCCCTGGACTTATAATAATATCACAACCGCTCCTGACTCAGCTTTTTATGCAAAGGAAGAAACAGGAAGCAATTGCAAATTTTCTGTAACATCTCTTGGGAAAGACCTGACCTCAAATACGTTCTCCTTGCAGGTATGGGGGATTGTTTGCCTTTCATTCTCTGAAGAGGACCATGACAGATGTCATGGTTTGCAATGAATTGGATTTAAGTGAGATGGGGCTGTGCCAAGTCCCAGCCTCACTCTCCTCTGGAGACATCTGGGTCCAGGGCAAGATTTGTTATCAGGAAGACTGTAGATGGCCTTGGATGTTTTTAAGGCATTTGGGGTTAAATGATTTGCTCAGGGTCACACAGCTAGTAAGTGTCTGAGGTGAAATTTGAACTCAGATCCTCCTGACTCCAGGGCCAGCACTCTGTCCACTATACCATCTAGCTGAGGGGTGGGGCTATGTTGGGTATGAAGGGTGTGTGAAATAGGGAAAAGGCCAATTTGCTGATTTCTTCCAACTCTAACCCTTGGAAAGCACCTTAGTTGGAGGTTAGGTCCTGGGGGTGTTAGCCTTGGACATCTATAGTTCTAGGTTCATGTTGTGTGACTCTAGGCAAGTCATTTTTTCATCTGGGCCTCAGCTTTGTGATGTTCAATAGATACAGAGAACTGGTCCTTTACAGCTCTGATATCTTGCGTTTCCCAGGCAGCCTCATCTCTACTACGGCTTCCTGGCTTTCCTCATGGCTGTTGGGTAGGTGGTTCGGGTTCATTTCAGTAGCAGGCTCATCACCAGGGGGGCTGGTTGACCCCAGGAATGGGTGGCAGATCCCGGGGAGGTGTTTTGGCCACAGGAGAGTTACGACATTCCATCAAAACTTCCGGTCATAGATGATCCTGGTACCTGTAAGAACACAAGTACAGTTAGGTCAAGATGTCTATATGCATGCTCTGATTCCAACCACAGGTTCGGTGGCAACAACAGGGTCAGGGGAGAGTCCAGTGCTCAAACCCAGTTTCCAGTGGGTGCTGAGCAAAGAACAAAAGTTTAGAATCAGGGGGTCTGTGTTCAAGTCTGGCTCTGATAACTACTGAGCTTGGACAAGTGAATCTCTCATGGACTTCATTTCTTCATCTGTAAAATGAATGCGTCAGACAAGATTCCATCCAATTCCACAAACACCTGTTATTAAGGGCCGATTTCGGATGAGGCACTCTGCTAAACACTGGACACACCAAGATTAAAAAGAAGTCTGCCCTTAAAGAGCTTACGTCTTCTGGCAGGACATAGAATAGGTACACAGACTTAGAGCCAGAAGGGGTCTTAGGAACACCTGTAAACAACCACCATGATCTAGAAAACTGTGGCCCAGAGGCTCAATGACTTTGCCAGATGCACCCACATTAAGTGTGGGAGCGGCTGTTTGAGGCCAGATCCTGACTCAAAATCCATCTTTCTCTCCACTGCCCATTTCCCAATGGTCTCCCTAACTTACTGGAATAAGTAACTGAAAAATAATGCCAATACATTTCAAGATGGAGTTCTAATACCAGGGGGACTTAGGTTCAGGCTTTGTGTGAGGTAGCACCTCTAAAGTCCCTTCCTGGGCACCTATGGCCCTTCTTTCTGGAATTATTTCCCTATATCTATCTTCATAGTCTCCCAGCTCCTGGTTGGTGCTTGCTAATTAACACACGATTGCACTTGGGAGATCGTAAAAATTCAGGAAGGTGGAAGGCAACTTCTCTCTGTCCCTTTCCTGACACTTCCACAAGTTGTGGCTTGGGCCTACGCCTCTGAGGTATGGGGAACCCACAGCAGCTTGGGGCAGCATATCCCGGTTGTTGGCCTAAATTTGTTAGGCATTTTTTCTTATACTTGTCTGAGATCTGCTGCCCTGTACCCTGCCTTGGTCAGGACTCCTTCCACTCTCGAGGATCAAGCAGAATCTCAGCCTATTGCCTCTTCCACAAGACAACCCTTTACGTATTTAAAGACCATGACCAGTTTTTTGAAGCAGAATGTGTCTCCCTACTACTCAGACAAGACTCTGTCCCTTGAACATCCACTTTAACTCCTGCCTTTGTGCTTTGTCTTGGGTTGTTTTTTCTCCAACTTCAGACTGAGAAAACAAGACATGGTGGAGAGGAGACCTAGATTCAGAAGACCTGGGTTCAAATCCTGATTCTACCACTCACTTGATGTGTGACCTTAGCTAAGTCGCCTCATATCTGGGGCTTGGTTTTCTCCTTTGTAATATAAGGGGACTTGATTTCCAAGATGCCGTTCAGGCCCTACCCCCTTCTCAACAGAATCTCCTCTGGACCATGCTAGCCCACGTGGATCTCTTACTGTTGCTGAGCTTTTGCAGCCTAGAGAAAATACAACTTAGCACCCAAATCCTATTTTGGTTGGTTTGAGCCAGTTTCACAGTGGGCTGAACACCAGCCCTCTGAGGGCAGAGAAGTGCCTGAATATTCATATTCCACAAAGGGAGAGGCACACAATGGTCTTTAAAAAAATGCTGCTGACAGCTAGGTGGCTGCTTATATCATGTCAATCCAGGGGTCCTGGGGAGCACCTCTCTGTGGAAATTTGTTTTGTTTGCTTATATATTATAAGTGTTTTCTTTTTCTTTTAATTGAGGGGTAGATGAGGAGGAGGTGGAAAATAAATGCTAACAGAGAAAGAAGCCCTTTGAGTTCTGATAGTCTACTCTGTTCTAGAATGCTTTAATTCAAAAGGGCTTTTCTCAGATTAACTCCAACACTCACTCTCAGGCTGGACTTTACTTCTACCGCAGGAGATTTGCTGGAGTGCATCTTCTGCCAATTATCCTTTATATCACAGTATGAAGTTTGTTCACCTGTCCTTTACAAAGTGTGAAGCTGCCTTTTCAACAGAAAGCAAGAAAACTGATATTTTACATTCTTGGAAAAAAGAATGCAAGGTTGGCTAACCTCAGGGAGGGGTCTCTGGGTCCTAGCCCAATCTTTACAAATATTATCTGATGTTTAAAAACCCCTAAAACCCCCACACTTTCCCCCCATAGAATCATGTCTTTATTTACACGATGCAAAAAGAACACGTATTGTTTTCATAGGATCATAGATTGAAAACTAGAAGGCAGAGTCCCAATTAGGTCCAAATTCCTTATTTCACAGATGAAGAAACTGAGGCTAAGAAGCTAAGTAATTTGAGCCCAAAGTCAGGTGAGGCACCAAGTGGAAGGGGGAGGAACCAGGTCTTCCCCTTGTCTTTTTTTTTTTTAATTTTTAATTAAAAAAAAATTTTTTTTTTAAGTGAGGCGATTGGGGTTAAGTGACTTGCCAGGGTCACACAGCTAGTAAGTGTTAAGTGTCAGGCACGATTTGAACTCAGGTACTCCTGACTCCAGGGCCGGTGCTCTTTCCACTGGCGCCATCTAGCTGCCTTTCCCCCTTTGTCTTAAAGCAAAGCCTGTACTTTTAAAAACCTCATCTGACAAGACAAAATTCATACCATAAAATGCCAGGAGGTAATACCACAGAAATCCAATTGCAGGATATGCCCGCAAGGGAGAGGGTAAAATTATTAAGCATCCTGAAAGTCAATTGACCATGGCAGAGGATGCAAAGGGAGGGAGCTGGACACAAAGCTACCTTTGAGTAAAAGCATTCCCTTCCCGTGGCACATGAGGAAGAGAAGGCAGGATGGAGGAGGGGGGAAGGAAGGGGTGGCAGCCAAAGGGGAGGCAGGGCCATCTCGGGTGAGTTTAAGACAGGAGCTGCTTTTTATTCTCCAACGCTAGCTGGGACTGAAGCACATCTCGATCAATCTAGAGGGAGCCTTAGCACACAGAAATGTGATGGAGCAAAATGAGTGGAGAATCAGGAATCAGATTCAAAGCTCGGCCCTGGTCCTTATCTGTGTGACCTGGAGCAGAAACATTCCCTTCTGAGCCTCAGCTGCTACATCCTTAAAATGAGGGGGCCGGCTCAGGTGTCATCTAGGGTCCCTCCCTGCTTTATTTATTTAAAAAAAAATTTTTTTTAAGTGTGAGGCAATTGGAGTTAAGTGTTAAGTGTCTGAGGCCGGATTTGAACTCAGGTACTCCTGACTCTCAGGGCCGGTGCTCTATCCACTGTGCCACCTAGCTGCCCTCCCTTCCCTGCTTTAAATCGATGGTCTATGGACAAAGAATATCAGAGCCCGAAGAGGCTTTAGAGACTATCTCATCTCCATTTTCCACATGATGATACGGAACCCTGGTGACAAAGCCACAGGTCCAAGGACACCTGGTCCCCTCCTGTTAAAGGGTGATTTTATATTTTTCTAAGGGCAGCTAGGGTAGTGTAGTGGATACAGTGCTGGGCTGGAGGCAAGAAGACCTGAATCAAATTTGACCCCAGACACTTACTACGTGACCCTAGGCAAGTCACTTCACCCTGTGTGCCTCAGTTTCCTCATCTGTCAAACGTGCCAGAAAAGGAAATGGTAAATCACTCCAGTATCTTTGCCAAGAAAATACAGGGTCACACAGAATCGGACACTACTCAACAACAAACATTCTCTGTGAGAATGCTGGCAGCAATATGAACATCTGAGCTATGACTGGGGGAGAGTTCATAATCAAATGAGGGATAGAGGCAGGGATATGCTGGTAAATGCCTAACATCCAGTTAAAAAAAAAAGTGTACGCACCACATTTCAAGTTTCATCTGTATTATTAACATTTTCTTGAGCCTAGACAATCCACAAAGTAAGAAGTCAAGCACTCACACTGAATTTTTAACAATCAGCTTTCACCTGGACCAGCTGGCCCCAGGGTGATCGGGAAAGATAAAAATATATCACTTTGATTCCATGAAATTGAATCTGAAGGCGACTGTGATCAAAATAGGCTGCATGCCTATTGCCTATTGTCAGGGCCTTGCCCTGCTGCCCATGTGGAAAAAGGAGCAGAACTCTGTGTGGATTCACTTGATCAATATTACACACCTACTGTGCCCACCACAGGAGATGTAAATTTTAGACTAGATTAAATCATCTCTAAAAGTGCCGCTAAACATTAAAATAACATGGTCCTATGAACTAATCAGGTATGGTTCCCTGCCCTCATTGGGCTTATAGTCTAGCAGGGGTCTAACACAGATACAACATACAGTAGGAAGGCCATTAAAGAGGAACAACAAAAATAGCCAAGTGAGATACACGGTGAGAGGTCACTATTGGTTCCAAGGCTTGGAGAAGGCTTCATTGAGGAGGTGGCACCTCTGCTGGGGTTTTGAGGTTTTGTAAGAATTCAATAAGCTACTATTCTAGACATGGGAAGAACGTGAACAAAGACTGGGGATGAGGGGGCAGCTAAGTGGCTAGAACATTGGCTCTGGAGTCAGGACCTGAATTCAAACCTGGCTTCAAGACACTGTGTGACCCTGAGCAAGTCATTTAACCCTGATTGTCACATATACATACATACATACATACATACACACATACATAAATAAATTTTTAAAATGGTCTTCTTTGGCTTAGAAATTTCCTGGCTTGAGCCCAGCTAAAACCCAAGTCTCATTAAGAGGAAAAGATCCATAGTCTTCCAGACCCAAGAACTCTTAGGTTGCTGGAGGAAATGCCAATAATTTTAAAATCCAGAGTATGTTTGCTATGGAGACCATGCTCTTAATGGATCTCTCTGCATCCACTTTCTGTTTCTCACCCATCCTTCACAGAGCTGCTAAAAGAATCTTTCTAAGGGCATGTGTTCTTCTATAATACTCCCTGCTAGGGGCAGCTATGGTGGCACAGTGGAGAAAGCCATTGCCTTGCATTCAGAGACACTTGAAGCTATTAGCTGTGTGACCCTGGGCAAGTCACTTAACCCTCACTGACCCACAAAAAAGAAAAGATAACACTCCCTGCTTGTTGTGCATCTTCCTACTGTCTCTAGAATAAAATTACAAAACCCGTAGTCTGCTAAGTAGCCCCCTTCAAATCTGGCTCCAATCCACTTTTTAATTTGACTTGACAAGCGTTTATCTAGCACCTACCACGGTGCCACAGCACTAGGCATGGCCTGGGGACACAGCAAACCCCAGATACCTCCTGTCCTCTACTTGCTTATCACTTTCTTTTGTGTCCGTTACGCTTCAGCCCAGCTAGACTACTGATTTTTTTTCTGATGTTCCACCTTCAAACATCAACATCAACTAAATATGAAACAGGCTAACCTGTAGTAGTAGTGAGTTCCCTGTCATAGGAAGCCTGCAGGGAGAAGCACCATGACTACTTTTTAGAGGATTCCTGCTTGGCTATGAGTGGGACCAGATGTCTTCTGACATTTATCCAATTCTTAGATTTTATGACATTTTTTCAACTTCAAACTGAGCAAAATAAAAAAGATCAATGAGGGCCTTGAATGACTTTACCAAAGGGTTCCAAAAAAAGGGCTGATTATATCTCAGAGAATTTGTTAGGTCCCATAGGGCAATGTGCAAAACTCAAAATAGAAAGGTGCCCTGCAGATTGCATATCAACTTACAAAATCACAAGTTAACATTATCTATGTTGTATTCTATCTTTATTTATTTTGCCAAACATTTCCCAGCTTTAGAGCAGGACTTTGGCACTGGAAACACTGGTGACCAGTGTGTCCCAATCCACCTACCTATCTTTGGGAAAGGCAGAAGTGAAAGAGATGTGCCCACACCCCCTCCCCTTGCCTCAGCTCATGTTGTTTCCTCTCTTCCCTTCCTCACCTCCTGGAATTTCCACACGTCCTCCACAAAAGCATTCCCGGATGCTTGCCCACTGCTGCCCATCTCAGCCTGAACTTAGCACTTTTATTTGCACTTGTCTGATCCACTAATCGAGTTGTGCTAGACTGAGAAGTGTGAGCTGAGAGGTTTGAAGAGTCTCGGGGAGTGTGCCCACTAAGCCTGGAGTCAATGTGGCACCAGAGACTCCTTTTGTGACTGTGAATGCTCATGGGCAGGAAGAAGGAAGCCCAGAAAATCCTCTGTTACAGTAAAACTGCTTGGCTTCCTTGGTGACCGGTGCCCCCAGCTTGGTCTCTCAGCCTCTGATTCTGTGGTTTACTTTGGGGTGGAATTTCCTAGTGGCTAGTGAAGAAGAAAAAAAAAAGGAGAATCCGTTTACAAAAGTAGCCAGCTGAGAACGACATCAGCTCTATTCCCAGGCACTGCCTCATCTCTGCCCCCCTCACACAGACCTGCTCTATTCTATGGGAGGAGTCCCTTCCTCCCAACCCCCACACTGGGGGACTCAGCAATTTTACTTCTCCTCCTTCAGCCTCATTTCTAGCTCCAGAAATGAGGGAAGCATGCCTTTGATCTCAACAAGCACTGGCAAGGGCTCTGCCTTCTAATTCAGGCCTATCCCTTCCCAGTGCCTAGTATGGTGCTTTGCCTCTGTTGTAGTGGGAGTGTTAATCTGGCTGATGAATGCTTGCCTTCACTAGGGCAGCACTTCACTGCTTTCCTCCTGTTTCCGCTCTGCCCACCCCCTCACAAAATACAATTCCACTCACTGGAGCAAGGCCAAGCGAAGACTTGGAAGAGTACTGGGCAGAATTCCTAGAACTGCAGCTCCCGTTCCAGGGAGAGAGAGATACATTTCAGCACGAGGTCAGGAGAGGTTCAATTTGTGGCTCAAAGTCACGAGCGGTCGGGCGCTCCCTCAAACCAGACACTGCCCAAACTAGTGCAAGGGACAAGTTCTGGTCAATAGGCTGTCAGCCGGGGACACACGTACAAACCTGAGCAGGGGTGTGGCCATACAAGAGAGCAGGCTGCTGATTTCACCGACAGTGTCACCACACCACCTGTGGATGCTGGGAAGCCCATTTTAAAAATAGCTTAATTTTCTGTGCTGAGAGACTACAACTAGGAGTCAGACCAAGTTTTTAGCTTTCAAGGAAAGAATTTTTTTTTTAAGTGAGGGCAATGTGGGTAAGTGACTTGCCCAGGGTCATACAGCTAGTAAGTGTTAAGTATCTGAGGCCAGATTTGAACTCAGGTACTCCTGACTCCAGGGCTGGTGGTCTATTCACTGCGCCACCTAGCTGCCTCTAAGGAAAGAAATTTTTAAAAAAGGAGGTGGGGTGGAGATGTGAACCTAGAGAAGGCTGTTTGGTAATAGAAGCAAAATTTTCCAATTCTTTCTTTCCCATGTAGAATGAAGTGGGGTTGGATTCGGGCTCCCCTAAAGTCCTTTCCACAGCTCTACATCCATGATTCTGTTTCCCCTTTCGGGAAACAACCAAAACCTGGGTGTTTCAACTTTTATTATGTCTTAAAATCTCCAACTTGGAGGGGGTGAACATCTCCTAAACTACCCAGCAGAGCTTGGCTCTGGGTAAAGGACTGATAGAGCCAGCTGGTGTCTTCCCCATGTTATCAAATCTGTTATTTATTGAGCACTCACTGTGTGTTTAGTACTGGGCAATGTGGGGAGGAGCTAAAGATAAGTGACTATTTTGGTGTGGTAGAAAAGAAGCAAGCAAATACTAGCCTTGGAGTCAGAAGCACGGAGTTAGAATGCCAGTTCCGTCAGTTACGGGACATACGACTTTGGGCAAATTACTTAAGCCTCAGTTTCATCCTCTGTAAAATGGGCCAAGGATGGCATTTCCTTCACAGGTTGCTATGCAAGGAATAAAGGAATACACAGACATACCTGATATATACATATATATATATATATATATATATATATATATATATGTATATATGTAGTGTTTTGCAAACTTTGACAACAGTATAGGAAAGGTCCTGGTCTCTTTTCCTTGGCGATCATACTCATTCCTACCCTTTTAATGACCACCCCTGTACGAAGGACTCCCAAGTCTCTATTTTTTGCCCTGACTTTCTTCTCTCTTTAGAGCTCCATACCCACATCACCAACTGCCTACATCTAGAGGTGCCATCAACACATCAAACTTATCTCATTAAAAACCAATCTTGATCAGAAAATTAAAAAAAAAAAGAACCAATCTTGGGCAGCTAGGTGGCACAGTGGATAGAGCACCACTCCTGGATTCAGGAGGACCTGAGTTCAAATCTGGCCTCAGACACTTAACACTTACTAGCTGTGTGACCCTGAGCAAGTCACTTAACCCCAACTGCCTCACCAAAAACAAAACAAAACAAAACAAAACAAACAAAAACCCAATCTTCCCCTTTTCCCACAAAACCTGTTTTTTTCTCCTACTTCATCACCTGTCAGCAGTACCACCACCTCTTGCTTCTCTCCCATGTCTGTAAATCTTTAAGTGTCTACTGTGCACCTGGCACTGGGCTAACCATATTCAAAACCTTGGTAATCTTTGCTGTTTTGTCTCTTATCTCAAACCAGTCAAAGGCCAAGTGCTGTCGTACACCTGCAATACCTTGCATCCACCTCTTCCATTTCTATTCTCCCACCCCACCCCCAGAGATTGTCATTAGTAGCTCTCTGAAGTACTGAGGCAGTGTAGTAGATAGAGTGCCAGGCCTGGATGTAGAATACTTGAGTAAAAATCCAGCCTCAGACCCTGACTAGCTATGTGACCTTGGGCGAGTCATTTAACCCCGTTTACCTCAGTTTCTTCATATGTTAAATTGAGCTGGAGAAGAAAATGACAAGCCACTCCAGTATCTTTGCTAAAAACAAAAATAACACCCCCCACCCCACAAAACCCAAAAAAACCAAACAACTGAACACCAAAGACTAGTAGAAGTCTCATTAATAGGTCATCCCATCTCCATGTCCTTCCAATGAATCCTTAATCCTTCTGGTTAGCTCAAGTACCACCTCTTCTCACAAGATGCTTCTCTTGAGGCCTCCCTCCCAGCTGCCAGTGGCTCTCTCCTCCAAACCACCTTGTAATATACTCCCCAGCTAGACCGTAAGCTCTCTGAGGGCAGGACCTGCTTCATTTGTATCTTTGTATAAGAGGAGTAGTGAATAAGGGACTGGGTCTCTGGGTTAGAAGAAGTGAGTTCAAGTCCTCTGACACAGGTGGGTTGGGCTGTTATTGGTCAAGTCATTATACCTCTTAGTGTCCCAGGTATGCAGGCGGAAGAGAGTGGTTGATCTGCACTGGTATAAGGAGTTCCCTACAATGAATCACAGGTATGAATAAAAAAAATAAATTCCCCATAGCCTAGCACATGGTAGGCACTTAAACACTACTCCATGGACTGAATCTGCCAAACCCATCCTTCCTATGCATAAACATAGTTACAGAAGCACTGAATCTTGCTTCCAGTGAGTAAGGAGAGAAGGATTAAATTGCTACTGTAGAAATGCTTAAGGGTTTTCTTCCTGCAAAGGCCGTATAATTATTACCTACATTTAAAGTATACTATGCAGTTGATATGTTGGTTGGACCTTTTTTTCTTTAAAACAAGAACAACCATGACTACTACTACCACCATTACCATTATGTTACAACAAGACATACTAGTTGGGATGGAGGAAGGGATACATTTGGAAATGGGTATGATGTAAAAACAAAAGACATTAATTTAAACAGAGAAATAAAGTGTAGCCTGGCCTCCCTCCTAGAACAGAGGGGAAAGGGCCTTGAAGAAAGCCTCTCCTGGTTAACAGGGAACATGAAACATTCTTTAACTAAGTAGAAAATGGGATTTGGGGTAAAAGCAAAGAAGAAAAAGCATTTGAAGAGGAGGAGGTGAAATTTTCAACTGTGAGAGGTCTATTATCTGTTCAGGGTGTAATGGGAAACCTTACAAAATTTGACAGACTAGAGGGCAGCTAGGTGATGCAATGGATAAAGCACCGGCCCTGGATTCAGGAGGACCTGAGTTCAAAGCTGACCGCAGACACTTGACACTTACTAGTTGTGTGATCATGGGCAAGTCACTTAACCCTCACTGACCTGAAAAAAACAAAAACAAAATTGACAAACTAGGTAGCTACTATTCACTGTAGCACTTTCTGTTTGTTTTTGTTTTTCCCTTTGGTAAGGCAATTGGGGTTAAGTGACTTGCCCAGCGTCACACAGCTAGTAAGTGTTAAGTGTCTGAGGCTGGATTTGAATTCAGGTCCTCCTGAATCCAGGGCTGGTACTCTGTCCACTGCGCCACCCAGCTGCCCCTGTAGCACTTTCTGTGGTCAGAAATGATTCTATTACAAGAAACCCAGGAAGCATTGCTAATGACTGAAGTTTTCAGCAAGAAAATCAAGCCCTTAGGAAGTATGGGGCAGTTTTCATCACTGTTGTTGACTAAAAGCAAGGGCTTGAGAGGAGAAAGGCACACAAGCTGCTTAAGATGGGTTCTGATAGGGTTTGGATTTCTGTCCCATGGCTTAAAATATAGGAATGACCTGTTCCTGACCAGAAATGAAGTACATCTAAGAAGGGTTGGTAAAAATATATATTTGCCTGGAGTCTGGCAGTGGTGGGGGAGGAAGCTTTAAAATGAAATAGGAGAAAGAAGCCTAAGCACATCCATCAAGCCAGATACTACCTATAATAATATAAGGAAGGAATAACAGTAGGCAGCCATGGGCTCAAGGGTCTATAAACAAATGCACAAAGAGACATAATTCCTCTAAGGAGGAAAAGGGGGGACCATCTACAGAGACTGATGTGCATATACAGGAATTCATTGGTCAACTTTATTTTTTTTTAAATGCAGGCACAGAAGATGGAAAAAAGGGCAAAGAATGGAAGATGATTATGATGCCAAGACATGGTTCTAGAAGAATAAGATTCCTATAAGGAGCTCTAGCACCTGGCACATAATACGCACTTCATAAATTTTTATTGATTGATTAAAGATCAAAATAGGTTTAAAAGTAAGGAAAGCTAAGAATAATAAAAAGTGGAGCTTCTTAAAAGCCATATGGGGGAAAAGGGGAAGACCAAAGAAAGGACAGGTCTGCTGCTAGGAAGGGACAATGATAACAAACAACAGATGAAAACAGAGAAGCAGAATTCTTATTTTTCACGTTTTAATGACAAGGAGAATGATCTTTAGACTGGAAAAGACATGGACAAAATGGTAGTATGGAGGTTGATATCTGTGGTACACAGAGACATGATCAAAGAAAACTCACTGATTCCGGAGGATTTCAAATCAGGTCCAGAGAGATAAAATGCCAGGGGGCTGAAAGAACTGGCAGTAATCTCTGAAATATTGTGGAAAGTCCCAGAGAAATGGAAACGAGGGGGATGCTACTAATAGGGGAATGATCAACAAGCTGTGGTACATGCATGTAACAGGCTATTACTGTACTAAAAGAAGTAACAAATGAGGAATCCAGAGAAACACAGGAAGATGAGTATGAACGGCACAAAAGAAGGGCAGAACCAAGAGAATATATACAATTACTATCATGTGAATGAAGCACACTAAAATGTGTTAGGATTCAGATTACACAAGATGACCAATGTTAGTTCCAGGATCCATGAGGAAATATATTCTCCTTCTCTTGAGGGGTGGTGGAACTCAAAGGGTGTGTGATCTGTTGAATATATTCTTTTTTTTTTCTTGCTGGGCAATTGGAGTTAAGTGACTTGCCCAGGGTCAGACAGCTAAGTAAAAAGTCAAGTGTCTGAGGCCGGATTTGAACTCAGGTCCTCCTGAATCCAGGACCAATGCTTTATCCACTGCACCACCTAGCTGCCCCCTGTTGAATATATTCCAAGACAGAATGCCCGTGAAAGCATGTTTTGATGAATTATTTCTTTGACTTCTCATTCTTTCACGTTCCTGACAGATGGCAGAGCATGAGATGGATATACAGTACTACGGAAGCAACAAAGATAAGCTGGGACAGACGTCAGAGACAGTGGAGGACAAATAAGACTGAACAAATGAACAACAACAAATTCTGGGTTGGTTAGATCACATCTGAGTGTTGTGTTCAGTTCCGGGTGTTATGCTTTAGGAAGGATATTGAGAAGCTGGAAAGCAACCAGGGAGACCACCAGGATGGGGAGGAAAGCTTCACAACAGTATCAAGGAGCAATTCAAGGAAGCTGTGATATTTAGAAGGGAAGACTGGGAGAAAGAATGATAATTCTTTTTAATTATCCAAAGAGCTGTCATATAGAATGGTAGATTTGTTGCTTAGCTCCAGTAGAAAGAACTAGGCATGATGGGTAGATGTTACAAAAGAGGCAAATTTAAGTTTAAAGGGCACTTTCCCCTTAAAATTTAGCAAATCCAAAATTGGAATGGACTTTTAAGTACCACCTGAAATTCGGGAAGCCTTATCTAACTCCTCTTAATTCCAGTGTTTCCCTCTTTTAATTATTTTGTATTTATCCTGAATTCAAATCTCACCTCAGACACTTACTAGCTGTGTGACTTTGGCAAAGTCACAAGCTCAATTGCCTTTAACATCCAGGGCCTTCTTCAGTCATCCTGATGTATATCTTTCCACTAGACCCAGATGGCTCTGGAGGAGCATAGCCTGCCTCACTTAAATCCAATTCACTGCAAGTCATGACATCACCTCCCTATAACATGGTCCTCTTTGAGAATGAAGGACAAACAACAACAATTTATCCTGCAGATAGCTTGCTTTGTTATATTTGTTTGCAGGTTGTCTCCCATTAGATTGTAAGATCCTGGAGGGCAAGGATTAGCTTGTCTCTTTTTACACCCACAGCATTTAGCAGTGTCCAGCACATAGTTGGAACTTAATAAATGCTTGTTAACTTAGCTCACTTCTCCAATGAATAATGCCCTTTTCACTCTTCACCTTACTAAGTACTTTGCTGACATCTCTCATGCACAATTCTGTTCTATTTTTTTCGAGAGCATGAAGCATAGTACCTATCACACAGTATGCACTTAATAACTATTGATTATAGTCCAGCACTGTGAGGCCTGAAACAGCACAGATGTGTTGAGTCATACATAGAGAATAATACGTGATCAGTGCATGACAACGACAAACTTTTTCAAGGTCTCCATTGGGTGGAATGGAGGAAACTTGGGGAGGATTTGATAGAAAAGGTAGCAGTTGATCTGGACCTTAAAGGATGGATCTGAACAGGCACTGGTGGTGGTGGTGGTATGCATTACAGGCTGGGTGAGCTATTCTGGGGAGCATGGGTTAAGGTGGTAGAAGAAGGGCCATGCACCACTCTGAACTTCAGTTGGGAGCCACGAGAGATTCTGAGCAGTGCTTGCACATTCAGCAGGTCCCAGAGGCAGCTCCAGGGCCCCAGGAAAACAAGGATTTTTCTGTTTTTTTGTTGAGGCAATTGGGGTTAAGTGACTTGCCCAGGGTCACACAGCTATAATTGTTAAGTGGCTGAGGCTGGATTTGAACTCGGGTCCTCCTGAATGAAGGGCCAGTGTTCTATCCACTGTGCCACCTAGCTGCCCCAACCAGGATTTTTCTAAAGAGAACAGAATGAACTTCTCCCACTGGTCTGCCATTTGCAGAAAGGGAAGGAAAGAAAGGATTTGGGGGTTTTTGTTTTTCTATTTTCTATTTCCCCCAGAAAAGCAGAAAAGAACGCTTGTCTTTTAAGCACTGGCTAATGAAATTCAACACACACCAGAACTGCATGACCCAGTTCTGATATTCCAAACTACGTAGTGCAATGGAAAGTAAGAGTTAGCTTGGAGGCTGCCCAGCCTGGCCACAGCCCCAACTGACCTTCCTCTTTGTACCTGCCTGGCAATACTTGTAGTGCTTCAAAGGCCTCTGATTTTACTGGCACAGTTGCCCTTTCCACGGAGACAGGGCCCAGTCCCTCCATGTTTGGTTGCTGTGTACAAGAAATGTTAACGCCTGGTGGCCAACCTTCTGGCTAGGAGCCTCCCAATGGAAATGCTGCCATCCAGGCTAGAGGCTGCCCAACACACAGATCAACAAGTGTACTGGGCTTGGTGGGACCGGCCAGGGTTTGCATTTCACAGGTACAGTGCCTGAGGCATCATGGGCTTGTTGGAAGTAAAAATTGAATAGGATACCTAAAAGGGAGGTCCCTCAAGAATAATCTCCAGGGGGCAGCTAGGTGTCGAAGTGGATAGAGCACTGAACCTGGAATCAGGAGTACCTGAGTTCAAATCCAGCCTCAGACACTTAGCACTTACTAGCTGTGTGACCCTGGGCAAATCACTTAACCCCAATTGCCTCACTAAAAAAAAAAAAAAGAATAATCTCCAGGCGGCTAGGTGTCACCATGGAGAGAGTACTAGGCCTGGAGACAGGAAGATTTGAGTTCAAATCCTGCTTCAGACACTTCCTAGCTGTGTGACCTTGGGCAAGTCACTTAACCTGTTTGCTTCAGTATACTCCACTGAAAATGGGGTTCATAATAGCACCTACCTCACAGGTTTTTTGTGAAGATCAAATGAGATCATTGTAAAACACTCAGCAGAGTGCCTGACACACAGTAAACATCATATAAAATGTTAGTTATTAAGCCATATTGTCAAACCATCAGAATAGGAGGCAGTTCACAATATATTGTCCCCAAATAAGGTTCTTTGTTCTTCCTCTTCATCCAGATGAGGGATTATTTATCCAAGAGCTACAGATGCCTTAGTTTGCAGGGGCTCCATGAATTTGGAAAGAAAAAAAAAGCGACTGCTTTTATTTTCCACTCACCCCTAATTGACATTTAGCATTTCCTCTAATTATTCATTTAAAAAAATTATTCTGGGCAGCTAGGTAGTGCAGTGGATAGAGCACCAGCCCTGGAGTCAGGAGTACCTGAGTTCAAATCCGGCCTCAGACACTTAACACTTACTAGCTGTGTGACCCTGGGCAAGTCGCTTAACCCCAATTGCCTCACAAAAACAAAAAAAATTTCTGAGACAAGATCGATAACACCACAAAAGGTTAAGAACCCCTGGTCCATGGAACTATCCCCAAAGGGCTATAGAACTGTGTATACCCTTCGATCCAACAATACCACTGCTAGGTTTATATCCCAAAGACATCCCCCAAAAGAGAAAAAGACCTATTTGTACAAAAACATTTCTAGCAGCTCTTTTTGTGGTGGCTAAGAATTGGAAATCAAAGGAATGCCCATCAATTGGGGAATGGCTAAACAAGCTGTGGAATATGATGGTGATGGAATATTATTGTGCCATATGAAATGACAAACAGGATGACTTCAGAAAGGCCTGGAAAGACACGTATGAACTGATGTATAGTTAAGTGAGTAGAACCAAGAGAATGTTGTGCACAGTGACAGCAATATTGTTTGATGAAGAACTGTGAAAGACTTAACTATTCTCAACAATACAATGATACAAGACAATCCCAAAGGACTATTGATGAAACATACTATCCACTTCCCAAGAGAGAACTGATATTGATGGAACACAGACTGAAGTATGCTATTTTTCACTCTTTCATTTTTTTCCTCTAATTCAAGTTTTCTCATAAAAAATGACTAATGTGGTAATGTTTTACATAATCACACATTTATAACATATATCTGAATCCTTGCTGCCTTGGGGAGGAAGGAAGAAGGGATAAAAACTGGAACACAAAATTATAAATAAAAATGTTTATTACTTAAAAAATTTTGTTGAAATTAAAAAAAAAAACACACCAAAAACTCCTGGTCCAGGCTAAGAGAAGAATGAGGACTGAAAGGCTAGTCAACCAGGATACCTAGGGCTAAGTCCTCCAGAGTGAACAATGAGCCACTTGGGCTTTCAATAGACAGTTTTATCTGGAGTAGAAAAGGCCCTTTGTCCCCAGAGGGTAGTGGATCAGAGAGCTGGACTGGGAGCCTCAGATTCAAATCCTGTTTCCAACAATGAACCACCTATGTGACCACAGGCAATTCTCCTCTCTAAGCCTCAGTTTCCTCATAAGTAAAAACAGAGAAAAGCTATGTAGTACCTACCTCACAGAACTGTTAAAAAGCTCAAGGGTGTCCCCAAAGTATTAGTACAGTCAGAATAGCTTAAAATATTATGTACTATGGAAAGTGGGCTATATTAATGCCAGCTTCTACTCTTATTGGCACACAAATGTCACAGGTCAAACAAGGGTTTAACAAAAGGAATTCTGTACCCAGATAACTTCAGCTGCAGCAATGACAGGTTGTTCTGATCCTTGCCTCCTAAGTCAGACATGTTTCATCCTCCACTACTGTTCTGGAAGGATACAAAGACCAGGTCCTATCATGGGCACCGACACTGACTTTCTGAGTTACTAAGAAATCATTTTTCACTTCTCTGCCTCCATTTCCCTTACCTGTAAAAAATGTGGTGGGAAGGGGAGGTGGGACTTCTTTCTTTCCTTGTGTTAGTAATGGTATTCAGAGAAGAAAAATGATGTCCTTAGACCCCAAAGTTTTGTTACTCATTCTCCCTACTCACCAGTGATCTTGTCAACATGAAATGGTCCTACCCTCTACAGTCATCCCAGGACCAAATCAATCAACTGTGTCACTATTTCTTAAAGGGAGTGTCAATTTCCCATAACTCACCATCCCCATAACTCCCAGTGAGGAAATTCCCTCTCCTAATGCAGATTAGCAACTGTTCTGAGACATCTGTCTGGAGAAGGAAATGGTAAACCACTCCAGTATCTTTCCCAAGAAAACCCTAAATAGGGCCATGAAGAGTTAGACATGACTGAACAACAATGGCTACCTCCTTCCCTCCTGAAGTTTCTTGGGAAAATGAGAGATGAAGGGATTTGTTCAGGGCCAAATCTGTAACTTTCTTTCTATTTATTTTTACATCTGTGACTTTTGCTGTGTTTTCTTTCTTCTTTTTAGACTATAAGCTCCTGAAGGGCAGGAACTTTCTTTATATTTGCATACCCAGCACCTAGCATAGTGCTTGGGTAAGCACTTAATGTTTTTTCCCCCATTCAAAATGATGAAGTTTTGGTGGTTTTTTTGGTGAGGCAATTGGGGTTAAGTGACTTGCCTAGGGTCACACAACTAGTATGTGTCAAGTGTCTGAGGCCGGATTTGAACTCAGGTCCTCATGACTCCAGGGCTGGTGCTCTATCCACTGTGGCACCTAGCTGCCCCCAAATGATGAAGTTTTAATCAAAAGTTTGATCTGACTCTTCCCCATTGGCCTGAGTCACCTCCATATCTCTAGCCTTCCCACCAAGAGGTCTGCTCCCTAATTGAAGAGCCCCTCCCTGAACTGCCAGGAAAACACCATCCACAGTTTTCTTCACTTCAGGTTTCTCCAGTCTGGTCTATTCCCACAGTGGCTGTTCTGTCCATGCCAGAACCTTCTTTCCTTCCCTGATTCCCTTTTCCCTTATTATGCATTATTTTCTCTAGTATAAAATCATGGCACCATAAGACCATAGAGAGCTTAGGGATCACCTACAGCTGTTTAACTCCTTTATTTTTTAGGCTAGGAAGCAGACTCAGAGAATTGAAGCAATCACCTGCTCAAGGTCACATGGGGAGAAACTAGAGGGAACTAGGATCTGAACTCAGGTCCCAGACCTGAGTTCAGTCCTCTTGTCCTCTCGCCACATACTGCTTTCCCCAGACTTCTCAACAAGAGCACCAGAACTCCCAGATCTAAGTATTCTTCAGAGGCCCTACAGCTGGGGAAATGCAGGCTTGTATTCCCATATGAATCGAAATTCCTGCTCTGCTTTTGTCCTTAGCACAGTGCCTGGCACACAACAGTGGCTTAATAAATATGTCTTCTTGTGGCTGCCCCAAACCACTGTTGTTCAAAATGTTCTTGGAACTCTTCTTTGGGAATTAACTTTCAAAGAGAGTTCAGGATTAAGAAATGCCTGCAGCCCCACCATCAACAAAACCCAAGCCTAATACAGAGGATCACCCAGCTCAAGGATGTTAACAATGGACACTCCACCAGGTGAAGGAAATACAATGACTGCTCTGCCCAGACCCTTCGATGTGAAGTGATCTGCCACATCTGACGGTGGCCACGTCTTCTGGATTCCAAGTTGCTTTGCCAGGCCACCTCTTAATTACCTCATTTATTCATGGGGCATGGTTTAGAATTTCTTTTGAAAATTAAATTCCACTTACCAAAAGGACAAAGACTGGCCACCACTGTGGCTTCCAAAGCACATACCCCAGGACAGCTAGGTGGCGCAGTGGATAAAGCACTGGCCTTAGATTCAGGAGAACCTGAGTTCAAATTCAGCCTCAGACACTTGACACCAGCTGTGTGACCCTGGGCAAGTCACTTAACCCTCATTGCCCCACAAAACAAAACAAAACAAAAAAAACAAAGCACATGCCCCAGGCTCTGGGAGAAGCTGCACAAGGAGTTTTGTGTGACAATGGTTCAAGAGGCATAATTAACCATCTTATTAATTGTGCTAGTGAGTAATTAATAAAAGGACAGTCATTTGGTTGTCTCAATAAACCAAAACTCCCACATGGAACCCATTCAACACTTATATGCCCTTGGGAAGAGTGGGTGTTCCTGAGAGTGGGAAACAACTCCGATTGGTTAACAAATAATGAGAGAGAATATTATAATGAAAGGTGTTAGAATAATCTAATGAGGGCCTGGGGGATGTGACTCGGGTAAAGACCTGTCTTTATCTTTACCCCTACCACTCCATGTAGGGTAATCTAGACAAAAGGGGAAATCCACTTCCACCCAGACATAAAGGGCTGGAATTTACTAATTCCTCTAAAGTAGAATTTCTGGGCCTTTTATCAGATCTGAGTTTTCCTTCCCATTATCAGTTTTGCACTTCAAAGGCTGCCTGAAATAACCTACTGGTGCTGATATCGGATAGAGGAAATAGAAAAAGGGAGAAAGCTTCATCCTAATTCAATAATTGGTTATGAATAGGAGAGAAATTATCATTTCTCTCACTTGTCTGTGCTTGGTCATGCCGAGTGTTGAAGGGGGACACCTTAATTTGAACATCTGTGGTGAAGTGTAATGAACTCTAGATTAGGAATTATAAAACCTGGTCTTGGCCACTCCTTGGCTTAATTCCTCTTTGTGCTTCAGTTTTCTCATTTGTAAAATGTATCGCAGATTGAGAGTTGGAAGATATCTTAGAAATCACCTTGTTCAGATGAACAAACTGAAGCCCAAGAGAAGCCATGAAGCTTACTCAAGGTCATTCAGGTAAAGAGTGACACAGTCAGGACGCCCCTTTACTAGATGACTAGCTAAGGTTCCTTTCAGTTCTAAATCTCATCCATAAAGTATCTGGTATGTTGCTTTTAAAATGCTAGCTCCTATAGAAGATTGGGGCACTTTGTATATGGAGCACTGGACTCGGAGTCAGTAAGATGTGAGTTCAAATCCTGCCTCATGCACTTACTAGTTAGTGGCCTCATCCCTCTCCAAGTCACTTAACTTGTCTGTAGTATCTACCTCACAGGACTGTTAAGAAGCTCAAGAGAGATTACAGGTTGTCCCAAAAGTATTTAGTGTAGTTTGAATAGCTTATAATATTATGCGTTATGCAATATTATGTATATCACTGTTTCATCACCTGCAAAGTGGGGATAATAATAAAACTTCTCTCTCATGGTTGTGATGATAATATTTCTTAAGTGCTTTGCAACCCTTAAAGAACTATATAAACGCTAGCTATTATTGTCACTGTTGTTCAGTTGTGTCCAACCCCTTGTGACCCCATTTGGGGTTTCTTTGGCAAAGATACTGGGGTGATTTGCCATTTCCTTCTCCAGCTCACTTTACAGATGAGGAAACTGAGGCAAACAGGATGACGTGACTTGCCAGGGTCACAGAGCTAGTATCTGAGGCTGGATTTGAACCCAGGAGTATGAGTCTTTTGTGACTCCAGGCCCAGCACTCTATCCACTGTGCTACCTAGCTGCCTATTCTTAGGTACTTTTAAAAAGAAAAAAAAATGATGTATCGCATCTCCCTTGCTAGATAGTTTCCTTGTGAGGCACATGGGGAGTTCTCATTAAATACTACCTTCACTTTAAATGGCTAACAGGGCCCCTAGTGAATGACTCGGATTCATGGAAGAACCACAGGGTAGAGGCTAAGTACGTGGGATTCTTAACCTTGATGGTGTCACTGACTCTTCTGACATTCTGCTGGTCTACGGGCCCCTTCTCACAATCATGTTCTTTAGTGCAATTACAAAAGAAATCAATTATATTGAAATACAGTTATTAAATAGCCTCTGAAGTCCCTTCCATGTGTAAAGTACTATATAGTTGGCCAATGTTATTATTACTTTGGAGGCAGATATCCAACCTGTGGGTAAGAGGCCCTTTTTTTCCTTTGCACTGGTTTACTGGAAGAATATTTCACAAGAATTTTCCTTCCCAACTTGCACTCAGCAGTGGGACACAGTCTCTACACTGTGAGGGACAGCTTGGAATGCTGTCTTGTGTTCTGGCTAGGCACAATCCCCCAATTGTCTTCAAAGCAACATCTTGTTCCACAGCCACTTATTAAGAGACCTCTCCAGGGCAAACCTCCCAGGCACAGACTTAAGTTTGTTTAACTCAAGAGATTTTGCCAGTGCCAATGCCGGCCAGTTCCACGTGAACGATTATCCTTGAATAGCCCCCAAAGAGTTATGACTTCATCCAGGTTTGAAATGAGCATGCCAATAAAAATGTGAATCCCTACATGCTTCAGTGCATGGTTATTAGACTTTTTGTGGGCAAAAAATCATTCCCTGGTGTCCAACCTTTTCCTGATGAGCCTTACTGAGGCAGAGATTGTACTCCAAATCTTTCTAGCCTGGCACAATCTGCCAGCGTTCACATGCCACTGGCCTGTTCTTCTAGAACCCAACACTTTTTATATGGGAGATGAGGGATTACAGGAGCTAATTATGAAAATTGTTGGGTGTAGAGCCTATGAATACTTACTGCCCACAATCCCTGCCTAAAAACCTCACATTTATGGAGGTTTTTTTCCCCCATAAGAACTCTAGGAGTGAGAGAGAGAGAGAGAGAGAGAGAGAGAGAGAGAGAGAGAGAGAGAGAGAGAGAGAGAGAGAGAGAGAGTGTGTGTGTTTTGAACTGGACCTCTGATTTCATTGGTGAAGGAGACTCTTGAACCAATGCAGATGAACAGCTGTTCTTTTTTTTTTTTCAGGGGCAATGGGGGTTAAGTGACTTGCCCAAGGTCACACAGCTAGTAAGTGTCAAGTGTCTGAGGCCGGATTTGAACTCAGGAACTCCAGGGCCGGTGCTTTATCCACTGTGCCACCTAGCTGCCCCTGAACAGCTGTTCTGCAAAGCATAAAGTGACTGGTCACAGAGCCAGTATGTGTCACAGGCAGGACGTAACCCCCTGGTTTTCCTGACTCCAGTCCAACTCTCTATCCACTCTGCCAGACTATGTAAGGATTATTATTCCTGTTTTACAGAGGTAATCAATAAACATCTGTTAAGCACCGAATATGTGCCAAGAATTGTGCTAAATGCTGGGGATACAAAAGGAGGCCCCTGCCTTCAAGGAGTTTACAGTCAAATGATGTAGGACATTTGCCTTACAGATGTTAAGTCACTCTCCAGATTCCAAGATGACACTGCCTCTATAAAGCCTAGGAGATTAACCTGGAAAGAGAACCTGTGGAAAAGCCTAATTTCCGTCCTATTCAGAGGTTGTCCAATGAACAAGCGGTGTTGGTATAATAACAGCTGACATTTTAGAGCACTCTACAAATATTATCCCACTCAATCCTCACTACCACCCTGGGACTGCTTCCACTTTACAGACAAGGAAACTGAGGCAGATATGCATTAAATGACTCATCCAGGGTCACATATCTTCCTGCTGCTACATTTATCAGGGCCAAGGCTTAAAAGAAAAAAAAGAATACAAAACCCACCCTAGCTAAAACTTCTAAACTTCCCTTGGAATGTCACTGAAAGAGATCAGGTGACTCAGTTTGTTGTGGCTAATGATCAAAGTGGCTCCAGTCTGTCGGGGAGCCAGGCCATGGTCACTACAAGGGAGATAGCTCCTAACAGCTGCCTCTTTTCTCTATAGAGATAAAATATCTATGCCTTCCCACACAGTCTAGTGGTGCGGGAAGAGCTGGCTATCTTTATTTTACAATCTATTTGCAACTGAAAATAGAAAAGTCATTTCCTCTAGAAATATCTGACTGGGGAATCCCTAACTTTTAGCTATCCCCCTGAGAGTCATTTTCCCTTGCCTCATTTTCTGACGTTCCCCAGAGAGAGTTCATAAATCCTTATGCTGGAAAGGACCTCTGGATCCTTCGAAGCAGTTAGAGAGTGCTAAGCTTGGAATCAGGAAGACGCAGTTCAAATCTAGCCTCAGACACTTAAGTGCACAAGGCACTTAAAATTCTGCTGGTTTCAGTGTCCTCATTTATAAAGTGGGAGTGATAACCTCTCAGGGTTGTGAGGATCAAATGAGATAATCTGTAAAGTGCTTTGCAAACCTTAAAGTGCTACATAAATGTTATTGTTGTTGTTGTTATTATTGTCCAATTACCTTACTAATAAAGAAAAATTCAAGGTTCAACAATTTGGTCCTTGTCCCACAGATGGTCAAGTAGCAGGCAGAGCCACTATTTGAACCTAGGTCCTGACTCCAAATCTCCCTCTTCTCTCTCTGCTCAGTACCACAGTGCCTCTTCAGCAAGGACACCTCACACCAATGGCTCTCCCTTAGGAATCTAAGCCCTCTGAAAAAGCACACATCCTTCCCCACCAGCAGGAAATCTAACGCTTGGAAGAAGGCATTCAAATCTAAGGTCTCACATGCAGAGCCTGCTTATCTGCACAGATTCATCACCTGCCCCAAATGTACTGCTCCCAGTTATCTGCAGTTAATCAAGTTTGTGGCCAAGGGGGTAAACATTTTAGGGGAGAGGAAAGTGGGTGGGGATGAGGGAAGTAAGACAACTAGGTGATAGATGTCTTTGCTGTTCATATCAGATCTATTGATTTTGGCAGCTGAAAACCTGGTCTGACCTGGCCTGAGATTGGGAGGGAGCGGATGCTGCCTTTAGGGGGTCAGTGGGCAAATGGACAGACGGAAGGACACCCAAGAGAAACTTGCCTTCTCGGAGTCCTTGTTTTCTTATTCTTCCTCAGTTGTTCTGAAGGGAGACCTAATACTCCAATAAAGGAGACCCTTCTCTGCTCCAACTGCAGATTTTCAGGATAAAATATAAAGTCCTCCAGTCACTAGCATTTATAAAACACTATACTGTTTGCAACACATTGTACATGTTAACTCATTTGATCCTCAGAAAATCCCAAGAAGTAAGGGATCTTACAATCTCCATTTTTTATTGTTCAGCTGTTTTTCAGGCATGCCCAACTCTTTGTGACCCCATTTGGGGTTTTCTTGGCAGAGATACTAGAGTGGTCTGCCATTTCCTTCTCCAGCTCATTTTACAGATGAGGAAACTGAGGCAAACAGGGTGAAGTGACTTGTTCAGGGTCACACGGCTACTAAGCGTCTGAGACCCGATTTGAACTCAAGAAGATGAGTCTTCCCAGTAGCCTTACACATTTTACAGATGAGAAAACGGAGGCTAAAGTGACTGGCCCCTGGGTCACACAGCTAATAAGTGATGAGGCAGGACTTGAATTCAGGGATTCCTAACTGGAAGTAGCCTCCTAAAGCTTTTGATAATTGCATTTTTAAGTTCTTTATGGCCTGGCCCCTTCCTACCTTCTCCACTTGAATTTGAGCTCCCAGAGGGTAGGGGGTAGTTTCTGCCTTTTTCCCTCTCCCAAGTGCCCAGTGTAGAGTAAATGCTTAATAAACACTTGGTGTTGGGGCAACTAGGTGTCACAGTGGATAAAGCACCGGCCCTGGAGTCAGGAGGACCTGAATTCAAATCTGCCCTCAGACACCTGACACTTACTAGCTGTGTGACCCTGGGCAAGTCACTTAACCCCAACTGCCTCACCAAAAAAATTTAAAAAACAACAAAACAGTTGTTAATTTAAGGAAGAACAAAGTTAACTTGGGTCTCCATGCATGAGTTGCCCTTAGGAATACAGAAGAGAAAGTAACCCTCCTTTTCTGGGGCTGGATCTTTCTCTCCTTGGCTAAAGTACATGGTCAAGATCAATCCCAGTGCTGATGGGCTTTCACCAGCATTTCCCACCTGGGGTTAGGGTTAGCAAACCCTAACCCTAACTACAGTGAGGCCTGACATGGTTTGGGCACATAATTGGCTTTGTTGTCATCGTTGTTGTTGAGCCGATCAGTTGTGTCTGACTCTTCTTGACCCCATCTGGGGTTTCTTTGGCAAAGATACTGGTGTGGTTTGCCACATCCTTCTCCAGCTGACTTTACAGATGAGGAAACTGAGGCGAACAGGGTGAAGTGACTTGCCCAGGGTCACACAGCTAGAGAGTGTCTGAAGCCAGATTCCCTTTTTGCCTAAGAAATTTTACGCCCCCAGCGTATATAAGTATATGAAATAGGTATACATAACCTTTTACTGTCGCCAAACTTTTTTCAACCCCCCACATTCAGTTATGCCACTCCATATGGGGTTGAGACCTACAGTTTAAGAAGCTTTGGCTTGGGGCAGCTAGGTGGCGCAGTGGTTAGAGCACCGGCCCTGGAGTCAGGAGTACCTGAGTTCAAATCCGGCCTCAGACACTTAACACACACTAGCTGTGTGACCCTGGGCAAGTCACTTAACCCCAATTGCCTCACTAAAAAAGAAAAAAAACTAAAAAAAAAAAAGAAGCTTTGGCTTAACCCACCACAGCTCAGAACTCCTGACTTCAAGCAATGCACCAAGGGTGGGGATTACAGGTATGTGTCACCCATACCATCTAGCCTAAAGTTCCTCTTAACAGGCTGATGATGTTTTTTACTAAGTCCCAAGGCAGCTGGTTTCATCCAAGCAAACAAAGGCTACAGTAGGCTTGTCACCCACTGGTGGTTAACTTATAACTGTGTCTAAAGTGGCCACAGGGCTGAATGCTAAAGTCTCAGGGATGTCTCTGTCACACAGGGTCATAGATTTAGGGAAGTCTGGAAACAAACATTTATGAAGCGTCAGGCACTGTGCTTAGCTCTGGGATATAAACACAAGCAAAAAAAAAAAAAAAAAAAGACAGGTCCCTGGCCTCAAGGTGCTTACATTCTAATAAGGAAAGACCACACATAGAAAGAAAGCTGAAAGCCTGGAAAGGAATGCTAATTCATCACTGTCATTTAAAAAACAAGGAAACAAAAGTTCACCCAGGAGGGTAAATACAAGTCACTGAGATGTGTGGCAAAGGTAAACAGCTTTTTCAAAACTAAGTGTTAATCTGTCTTCACAATTACTTGGTACATACTGGAATGAGCACTGGTCTTGAAAGACATGTGTTAAAGTCTAGGTGTGTGACCCTGGCTAAACCACTTTTTACTGAACTTCACAGTGACCTAAAGGCCAGAGTTTCTGAACTTCCCATTTCTCATCTGTAAAAAGGGGATAATAATAGTCTACCTACCTTACAATGTGGAAGAGGAGTACTTTTTAAGTGCTAAAAGACTACAGAATGACATTCTCTCCATGAAATCTGGAGAGAACAAAGGGATTTTTTTATCTGACTATAAGCACTCACTTTTAACCACCCTGGGCCTCAGTTCTCTCATTTGTAAAAATAACGAGGTTGGATTAGATCATCTCTAAGATTTCTTCCCCATTCTAATATTTCAGGATCAGGCCTACTGGGTGCTTAACTTGGGTTAAATGCTCATGTGGAAGGGACTGGCAGCTGCAAGTCTCTGCTTGAGAAAAGAACCATGTGGCCCCAGAAGGACAGGCCAGAAGATAATACCCCAGCACTCACAAGTTCCTCCCCCCCATTCCTGCCCCAGCTCAGACGTAGTTTTCTCTATTCTAGGGCCGTTTTTTCTGAATCGAAACCTTTTGCCCCACCTTTAAGCAGGGGAATAGCTGTGATTCTGCCCTGCCTCCCCCCCCCCCCAAATGATTGGAAAGAGAGGAGAAGTAAAAATCGTGGCAAGGGGCACAAGGAGTTGAGGAAAAGAGGTTAGAGGGGAGGAGAGGGGAGGGAAAGTGGTGAGCCACGGGGAGAAGTTTCATCATGCAAACCCGAACGCAGGTTTCATCAGCTCCTCCAGGCAGGGCTCCCTGGGGCTTCATGGGAATGCTGTGTACCAGAGGAAAGCCCTGGACTGGCCCCCACCCCTCCTCCTTCCCGACCATGTGCCAAGCTCAACTTCCTTCTAGGCCACTCAGGATTTTTCCTGGCTCCCCTTCGGCCACCTCCCCAGACCTTCCTCTTTCCTCACCTCCCGTCTTAGCGAATCTACTTGTTTTTAAAAGCTGGCTTGGCCACATGGAGGGGGCTGGAGGAATACCAAATACCACCAGGTCCTCGGGGGGCGGGTCGGTGTGCCCTGTTAAGCAACTGAACGCGTAGCCCGTCCCATAGAGAGAAGGAAAACAGGAGCACCTTTCACCCACCCCCTAACATCCCGAGGGAGAGCGATTTCGGGATGGGGGTGGTGGTGCAAGAAGGAAGAAATATTGGTGCACTGGGTCTTCTGCTCTGCCCTCGATCCTCCCTCGGGATGCCGCGGGCACAGTGCCTATAGGATCACACCAACCGCACGGTCCACCAGCATGGCAATGCCCAGTGAGGGGTGAGGGGCAAGAATGGCGCTAGGATTCGAGTTGGGGAAGAGTTCTTTGTCTCTACGATCCTCGAGAGCTGGGAAGTGGGAGCGGTGGAAGGAGGCGGGACACGTTATTTGTAAACCACAGGCACAGGCTGCGCGGCAGGCACCTGGTGCTGGCCCCCTCCCCAATTCCCCCCGAACGCGCGCGCTCCAGCTGCCTCCTCGGGGATCTTGGGCTCTCCACGTGCCGTCAGGCTGGCCTTCCACTTGTCCCTTTCTCTGCTCCGTTGGGTCACCCTCCCCCCACAGCCGTGCCCTAGAGCGTCTCCGCCCCCCTCGGGCAGGTGCTCAGCCTTTAACCTGCTCCCACCCGCCCCTTCCCAGGGTCCGCAGTCCGCGGACCCCCAGCCCCGGGCGCCCCACACAATACCTCCGGGGGTGGTGCTGAAGAGCGTGCCTCCCGGAGTGGTGCTGTAATCCCCAGGCGGCAGCTGCGAACCGTCGCTGAGCACCACCCGACGGGTGGCCGGGATGGCCCGGCTCGGCGTCTGGCCGCAGCTCCCTCCCGCAGACATGGTCTCGGCCTCGCTGCAGCCGCGGACCCCGGGTGCAGCGGGCTCTGCTTCGCGCCCACGCCCCGTTCCGCCCCCAGACCGCCCCTTCCGCTGCCACGGCTCGGCAGCCCCTCGGGACTTGTAGTTCTCACCCCCCTGCCCCGCTCCCGAACCCCTAGATGCCCGGGCTGTCCAGAGAGGGGGCGGCACGGGAGACCCCAGCACCGCGCCTCCCGGGCTGCAGCCCAGTCCGCGGGGACGGCACCGGCATGAAGGGGTTGCCAGTTTGACGCTGTCCCCGACGTGGACTCCGCACCCTCGGCGGGACTCCAGCCTCTGCAGCTCTGAGCAACCCTAGCCGAGGTTCCCAGGGGATCGAACTCTGGATGGGAGACCGCAGGGCGGCAGCTACTGCTATAGGTTCTCCCCCGGACTCAGGAGAGGGTCCCATGGGGAGAAGAAAGCGCTTTTCTCCACCTCACTTTCCTCCTTTTGAAAACACATGTTAGTAACCGCCAGGGCTAAGCTTCGGAGGGCAGACGGGGCTCCAGGAGAGTTCACAAACACTTTAGAGTAGCACTGCATTTCCAACAATGCTTTGGGCTATAAGACCCTCGCTCATCGGGTGGCGCTGGGAGTCTCCGTGGACTACATCTCCCAGAAGGCCGTGGGCTAGGGCCGTCAGTCTCCTGCTCTCTGATTGGTTGGGCTTTTTTACACTCCTCACAGTTGAAAAAAAAAGTGCGTGATGGGGAAGTGGGTGGTCGGTGGGATGAGTGTCATTCTTGGGGGTTTTAATAACAGAATGTACAGGCAGGTTGAAGCTTGCCTACGTCTGGGTTGAAGAGATGTTCTCTGAGATCCCTTCCAACTCTAGATTCTGTGATTCTGAATATGAGGACTAGTTAATCTATCTCAGAGGATACACTTATAAATACTAACGTTGTGACCCAGGGCAAGTAATTTAAACGCTGTGTGCCTTAGTTTCCTCATCTGAAAGGATAACAATAGCTCCTACCTTTTAGGGTTTCTTTAAGCATCAGATGAGACATTTGTAAAACCCTTTTAAAGGGTTTTGTGAACTTTAAAGTGATATATAAATGTTACTTATTATCACCCCCATTTTACACATGAGGATACTGATGCTAAGAGAAATTAAGTGATTTGCTCAAGGATCACACAACTAGTATCTGAGGCAGGTTTTGAACTCAGGCCTTCCTGAAGCCCAACATTCTCTTGACTGTAACACCTAACTTCTACTTAGCTGGCTGGTGGTAAAGGAAGTTTTTGCACTAAAGAGGATACTACTGGGGGTGAAGGTGTGGGTGGGGAGGAGAAGGGCTCAGCCACCCTCTTGGTTAATCAGAAGCCATAGACCTTGAAGAAATTGTTTGGATTATATAGAACTGAAGAGAAATGTCAAAATGCCCATTCATCAGTCACACCCAATGCTTTCTTTTTTAAGTTTTTTTTTTTAATTTCTGATTTTTTGGTGAGACAGTTGGGATTAAGTGAATTGCCCAGGGTCACACAGCTAGTAATTGGCAAATGTCCCCGGTTGTATTTGAACTCAGATCCTCCTGACTCCAGGACTGGTGCTCTATTCACTGTGCCACCTAGCTGCCCCTTGTTTTGATAGCTTTAACTCAACCTTCTAGAGCATAACAGTCAATATAAATGACTAGATCCTGTTTTGAATCTGTCAGTGGGTGCTAATGAGAGTTTTTTTGTGTTTAACACTTCTGTGTGTGTGTAAGAAATAAACATCTATTCTACTGGATTCCTGATTCATTTGTTCGTTTGAGTATACCAAATACCTGGCTATTCCCCACTTTGGTGATATCTTAGGCATGAGTCAAACCCAAACTTTTAAGTATTCTCAGAGTGCCAAGATGAGAATGTAAGTGGTCAGGCTCCACCAGGACTTGAACCCAGTGTGTGGTTCCAGACAGGAGGGGCCCCCTTAATGAAGAGGAGAGGGTTCAGTCCCCCAGGTCTTTGGGCCCGGATGTGGTTTTAAGTATTAGACTGATATTACACCTCAATCTTCCTTGCAGAAATTTCTACCTATTATATTCATTGTTATACTGCTTAGGACCAAGAAGAGCAAGTTTAATCCCACTCTTAAATGATAGCCCTACCCATACTTGATAACAGCTATCTTATCTACCCTTTGTCTTTTCTCTCCTAGGCTATTTTTTTTTTTTTTTTGGTGAGGCAATTGGGGCTGACTTGCCCAGGGTCACACAGCTAGTTAAGTATTAAGTGTCTGAGGTTGGATTTGAACTCAGGTCCTCCTGAATCCAGGGCCAGTGCTCTATCCACTGCACCACCTAGCTGCCCCTCTCCCTAGTACTTTTAAAGGGATCTCTGGTTGCTCTCCAGTATGTTAATATCCTTTCTCAAATGTGGTTATCAGAACTGAACACAGTATTCAGGTTTCATCTGACCAAGGCAGAGTGTTAGAAAGGCATCATAGTAAAAGCTGGCCTTGAAGTTAGGAAAACCTGGCTTTAAGTACCTACCACCCTCAGTCTGCACCAGAGTTTTATTTTGCTCAGTAAATAATGAATGGATCTTACATCGATGACATTTTATACTTGACAAACTGTTTTGAATGTGTAAGGTTGAAAATCTATCAAACCAATAGTCAATCTACCTACTCCACTTAAAGTAACTAACACTATACCTTGATATTTATCAGGTGGGAATACATCTGTTGAATCAAAGACATTCAATTGGATGAGAAAAGTCCTTATTTGATTTGCAAGAAACAAAATGCTTCTAGCCATTGGATGAAATGAAGTGGTGCTACCCAGAAAGTGTATTGGGATTGATCGAAGAGTTTGTCACATTCTATGGATTGAGGTCAAATAAAAGCTAATTTGGAAGTGGGTATTGCAGGGGCAGGCTAGCCTAGTGTTGGAAGCAGTCCCGGCCAATCCCCATCTCTAAAAGCTAATTAAGTCTGGTTGGCTAATTTGTATCAATTGATAATCATTAGGGGGCACTAAAAAAATAAATAAATAAAAATGGGGCAGCTAGGTGGCACAGTGGATAGAGCACCGGCCCTGGAGTCAGGAGTACCTGAGTTCAAATTTGGTTAACACTTACTAGCTGTGTGACCCTGGGCAAGTCACTTAACCCCAATTGCCTCACTAAAAAAAAAAAATCATTAGGGGGAGGATGCTGGTGGGGTCTTGTGAGTAAAAATATTAGAAAAACCCTGACTCCTCAGGGTTATACCTAAGAACCTTAAGGAGAAGTAGCTACCTGACTTGCAGTCCCAACCTCCCAAATACAAATGTAGGGTTGGGTATAGGGCCTGTGCTACACATACATATATCTCCTTAGATTTTTTTTGTTTTTTGCAACAATTCTATGACAGAAAGGGCAGGTAGTCTTGTTCCAATTTTACTGGTAAGGTTAGTAGTAAGGTCACATAGCTACTACCTATTATATGACCTTAGTCAAGTCAATTTGCCTCTTTGAATCTCAGTTTTACCATTTGCAAAATGAGAGAGTAGTATGAAATGACCTCTAAGGTCCTTTCCAGTTCTGAAAGTCTGGGATTCCATGAAGTAGCAGATGATTTCACTTCTGCCTCTTCCCCCTCCCCTTCCCTCCCAACCACTGCTCCCCCTCCTTCCCTCTTCCCCCCTCCCCCCAATCCTACTTAGGTTAGGTGGGGTTGGATCCCTGAGGAACAGTTCAATTGAAAATGCTATTGGTTTAATTACTGGGTGTGTGTGTGTGTGGGGGGGGTGGCAGGTGGAATTCAATGAAGATTTTTAAATGTTTCTTGTGTACAAGACACTGTATTAAGCACAGGGATACAAAACTTAAAATCAATTAGCATTTATTTAAGTGCCTCCCTGCACTTAACATGAGATTTCCTGTCTCTCTGTCAGAGCTGTAGCTTTAGGAGATCAGGAAGGAAGGGATTATCTGAATGAGGGCCTAAAGAAATGGTTGGGGGTATCCATGCTGGGTAGATTTGGTTGATATCCGCTCTCAAACATTAAGCAATACCATAGCCAGGGAGAAGGATAAATAGCTGGTAGAACCATGCTTGTCAGAACCAGGAGAATATTGTACACAGTAACAGCAACATTGTGTACGGATCAACTGTGATAGACTTGGCTCTTCTCATCAGTGCAACAATCCAAAACAATTTCAAAGAACTCATGATAGAAAATGTTCTCCACATCCAGAAAAAAGAACTGTGGATTCTGAATGCAGATTGAACCATACTGCTTCTACTTTTTGGCTGTTTCTTTCTTCTTTTTTTTAGGTTTTTTCCCTTATGTTCTGATTCTTCTTTTACAATATCACTTATGTAGAAATATGTTTAATGTGATTGTACATATATAATCTATATCAGATTGCTTTCTGTCTTGGGGAAGGTGGAGGATGGGAGAAAAAATTGGAACTAAAAATCCTATGAAAAAAATGTTGAAAACTATCTTTACATGTAACTGGAAAATAATAAAACACTCTTATGATTTAAAAAAAAGAACCATGTTTGTCCCCTTTCCCACCAGAGGTGCTCCTTTCTACAGAGAGGGGAGTCCGTTAGTTCCTTGTTGGAGGCCTTCTAGGTCATCTTAAGACAAAGGTGCTGACTGAATGAGACATACATTAGAGCTAAAGGAAATAGATTGTGTAGCTTTAAGATCCACAGGGGAAAAAAAAGGAGAGGAACACATTGACTTTTATGTTCACCCCAGAGCATTTATTAATTGCCCAAGATGAGTATTTCAACACAAATATACTTTTAATATACTTTTGTTACAAGGAAGGGCATTTTCGTGGTGGAGGACAGGGTCAGTGATAGTGATGTAAAAAAGGGAACTGAAGGGGCAGCTAGATGGCACAGTGGATAGAGCACCGGCCCTGGAGTCAGGAGTACCTGAGTTCAAATCCGGCCTCAGACACTTAACACTTGCTAGCTGTGTGACCCTGGGCAAGTCACTTAACCCCAATTGCCTCACTAAAAAAAAAAAAAAAAAAAGGGAACTGAGAAAAGAAGAGAATATCAAGAAAATATCTAAAAAAGCACAGAAGAAACCAAAGAGGAATTTTGAGGGGAACACAGACAAATAAGACAAGGCTTTTACTACTGAGGGCTCTCAAACCCTTCAGTGAGCCAGGGAGATGTATACCCCAAGCATGTGAAGATTTTCCTGGGATGAGAACAATTTATTCCAACGGCCTTCTGAGGTAGACGCATTAGAGCTGTTAGAGCTTGCTTATCAAAGTCCCGTGGTGACAGGCAAGTGACAAAGCAGGTATAAATACACTGGGAACTTTAGTCACAACCCTGAACACATGCAGTCCAGGGCATAGGGTTATCTTCTCCCTAGAAGCAGCAGTGGGATTGGGCAGCGCCCTCTCCCATGGTATCTGAGCAGCCTTTTGGAAGGACCTCACTTGTTCACCTCCTGGAGTGAGGAAGGGGCTAGAAAAGGTGATCTAAAAATTGTCTGCTTCATCCAACCCTTGGCCTGCTTACCCTGGCAGGCGAGGATTCCACTCTGGGGTCAAAACACAGAAAAGTGTATGAAAACTTTTGCAAAAGTGATCCCATTCACTGTTGGTACTGGACAACAAGAAATCCAGTAGGCATGAAAGATGAACAGCTCTCGTTGCAAGAGAACTCAGTAGGTACTGTATCCAAATAGCAGCCCCGATGAAACAAGGCAGGCAGATGAAGACCAGCTTACTGAAGTCGGAGCTGGACACAGGTTTGTCTGATATGAATATTGAGTGCTGTGGATAGATTCACTAAGCATACTTTCCAGGGATGTCCTCATAGATGACAAAGTTGACACGTGCATTGCCAGAGCAAGTTCAGTGTTTCTGAGGCTCTGAAAGAAAGTTTGGGAAAGAGAGGTATCAGACAGTCTACTGAAGTGACTGTTGTGCTGACCTCATTGCTGTATGCAGAATTGCAATAGTTCAAAAGAAACGTGACTTGCACAGATTTAGAGACATTGCCACTCCAAATGTTCATGTGGACTATTTGTGCCCCACCTGTGGTAATAATTTCTGAGATCATATTGGTCTGATCAGCCAGTCTGATATACTGTCCCTCAGCTCCAACATGATGTCATTTTGGTTCTCATCAAGAATGACAGACAGCAACCAGACATGTTAAATTTAAGGTATAGTGAAAGGAACAAGTCATAGATGGTACACTTGAAGTTTTGTGTAAAATCCCCATTTTCTGACTTTTTTGTGCATTGAAATATTTATGTTTGTTGATGACTTTCTAATGCATAATAAAATAGCAGCCCCCAAGACCTTAGAACAAAAGAGCTAAGAGTTTGAATGGGGGGCTAGGTGGTGCAGTGGATAGAGCACTGGCCCTGGAGTCAGGAGTACCTGAGTTCAAATCCAGCCTCAGACATTTAACACTTACTAGCTGTGTGACCCTGGGCAAGTCACTTAACCCCAATTGCCTCACTAAAAAAAAAAAAAGAGTTTGAATGGAAGCTGGAAAATTTCATGCCCAAAGTTCCGCTCAAACTTTGCCATCTCACCCATTGCCACTTTTACTTCATTACATGGCAATGGACCATTAACATCACATTCCAGTTCAGATTATCAACTTCTAACAGGAAAGGGTTGCTAGAAGTCACGAGACCTGAGTTCTAAACTTGAAGCTTCCAGTAATTCCCTGTGTGCTATTAGGTAAATGACTTTGCCTTTCTGGGTCTTGTGTCCATTGTCTGAAAAATGAGTGCAATGGAATAGATGACCACTAAAGGTCCATTCAGTTCTGACCATTTATGATTCTGTGAAAACCTTCATAGCATCTGTAGAAAAAGGTGTTTAATTAATGTTTTTTGGGTGAAAAACAAAAGTGTGTTCCTTTCCTTTTCTTTTCCATGAATCTTAAAGCTACATAATCTACTCCTTGAGCACTTTAAAGGTCACAGGACCAGGGCAGCTAGGTGGCACAGTGGATAAAGCACTGGCCCTGGAGTCAGGAGGACCTGAGTTCAAATCCGGCCGCAGACACTTGACATTTACTAGCTGTGTGACCCTGGGCAAGTCACTTAACCCTCACTGTCCCAGAAAAAAAAATCTGAGCCATAAAGGTCATAGGACTACAGGATTTAGATGAAGAAGGGATCTTATCCTACAGATGAGGAAACTGAGTCTCAGAGAGGTTAAGTTGGTTTGTCGAAGTTCACACAGTCAGAAAGTGACAGACTCAGGTTTTCCAGCTGCAAAGTCCAGCTTTCCACAATACCATGCTATTCCTAAAGCAACGCAGTAGCATCTTTGTCATGGAAGGGCATGTTTTCTAGGACTTTCTTCTAGTTTCAACTGAAAAGAAAAAAAGGAGTCCATCTTAGATTCTACCTGGTCCTGCCCCAGGAGGCTCTGACTATTTTAGAGTAGCCAAACTGACTCACCAGCCCAGGCTGACTAATAGATGGTATCCAATGCTTTTGAGAGATTAACAGTATTGATGGGAATTAAGGATCACCACCACCACCAAGGCCCTGTAAAGTAGTCAGTCTTTTCAGCACTGGAGTAATGCTTGTCTCAACACAGCCTTGACAGGCTGGATGAGTGCTGAGGCTGGATGACAACAGCATTTCCAAGCAGTGCCTTTATGAAGATGTGGGCAACTGGAAGCTGGCACTGAAAGAAGTTCTTTCAAGGCACACTGAGTCACAACTTTGAAGAGCTACAGTCTAGCTCTGAAAGGCTAGCAGTGGAGAAATATAATGGGGTATGCTGTTTATATCTCATAGAAAGTAGAAATAAAATAGAAAAATATTAGTTGAATATAACCTGCATCCCAAAGAACATTGGTATGGGATTCTTTCCTCATTAGTGGAAATCAGTGCCCTGAATCTGCAGGAGGGGTGGGGAGGAATTGGAGAGAAGAGAGAGGAGATATCAAAACAAACAAACAAACAAACAAACAAAATCCCTCTACATTTTTGTTTTAAATGAAGAGCTACTTTTTTCCCCTCCCACCCCAACCCCAATTGAGGAAGTAAGAAAAACAGAAACCCTTTCACAATATGTCTTAACATATGGTGGAAGGAACTCCATAGGATGATGAAATCAAAAATCCTGGAGTATTTCTGTGAAGTTTGCAAAGAAATTTATATAGCTCATCTCATTTGTTCCTTGCAACAATCTTGAAAGCAAAGTACTATAGGCAGAAATATCTCTATTTTACAGATCAGCAAATCAAGACCCAGAGAGGTTAAGTGGCTGTATGATCACATAGTTAGTCAGAGGGAGGGGCAGGATTCGAACCCAGGTTTCTCTTGTCCTTCAGATCAACCCTCTTTCCACTACACTATGCCACCAAGTAGAATAAAGAACATCATAATTCAGAAATGGGGAGACGTAGTGGGGAGAACCATTAGAAGGTTGTGTCACAGCCCAGGCTTGAAGTGATGAGGTCCTGAATTAGGGTGATGTTCCTCTGAATTGACAAAGAGGGAGAGATGCATGTTATGTTGGAGAGATTGACCCTGGTCTACAGGATGGGAGGTATCAGGGGGAGAAGATGAGAGCACATGGGACCTGAGCAGCCTTCACTGGGGAGGAATAAGGTGCTGGTGCTCAGTCCAAATCCTGGCCCAAAATAAGAATGTGGGTTAGGAAGTGTCAAATATTTGTTGTGCTCTTTGGATTTAAAAAAAGGAATGTCTCCCATCCCTTGGGATAAAGTACTTGAGCCTCAGAGAATGGAAATTATTTGCCCAATATTCTAGAACCCAGGTTTTCTGTCTTGAAGTTGAGTCCTCTTTTCATTAAATAATCTCTCAATATGAAAAAGTCTAAATGACTCTTTCAAGGATATATGGTGCACCAGTAGCCAAGACCTGACTAGTTGGCAATGTGGTTTAATAGAGGGAGTGTTGAAACCTGAGTCAAGAGACTGGGCCAGGCTCTTAAAAGCTTTGTCAGTCAGTCAACAAACATTAAGTGTTCTCTATGTGCCAGTCACTGTGCCAAAATCTGAGGATACAAAGAAAGGCAAAGAACAAAAACAAAACAAAACAAACCTTTGAACCTTAGTGTTTTCATCTCTAAAAATGATCATCTGAGTCTTGCACTACCACCCTCATAGAGTTGTAAGGATATAAACCACCATACTTTACAGAAACATGAACTTTTAGTGTTAGAATCAAGTCTTCCATCACCAAGCCAGTGATTCAGAACCTGAAACTCCACTTCTATTTCAAGGGATAAATCTGACATTTACTAAGCCCTGGCACTGCCCTGGACCCTGTCTAGGGGTAGGTGTCATTCCTAATTGCTTTCAATCAAGTTTATACAAGAGAAAAAGATTAGGCAAGTCAAAAAGGAAGGAAGGAGATGGAGGGTGGTGATGAGAACTGCTGAGTGGTTGGAATTCATTTCTAGGAAGGGGCCAGTGTGTGGGAAGTGCTAGGGGAATCCAAATCCTTCTCCCTTTGGGAGCAGGTTTTCCCAGTGTAATTCCAGAAGCTGGTCTCTGGAGCAGGGGTTCCCCCTACTGGCAGTCCCTGCAGGCTGCCTCCCCCCTCCCTTTTTATCTTTTTAAAAGGCTCATCCTGTTATTCTTTTGATGAAGTTAAGTGGGCGCTCCCTTTCTGGTCCTTCTGCTTCATTTGTTTGACTGTTGCTTATATAACTGAAATGAATTGTTCATTAGCAAGTGTAATGCCCAGATAAAACCAGGGGTGCTTGTTAAAACTGATGCACATTGTCTTGGTTGTGAGCCGGTTCTAATTAGTTTTTAAGGTTATGTGCAATCATGCCTTAGGCATTTATCTTCCTTGCCAGAGACTTGGAAAATTGTTTACAAAGCTGATGGGAGATGATATATGTTGGTGATTTTTTTTCCTTTTGCTCCTTAGTTTCTTTAGTTAAGGAGTTTTCTTTGTTACTCTCACTGGCTCAGTCTCTTCTTACCTGGCCTGTATCTAACTCTTATAATGCTCCCTTTTTGGGGACCAGGCTGTGGAAATGATTAGTCAGTGGTTGGGGGAGGGGTGTGTACAGGGAGGAGTGGTGGTGGATGGAGGGTGGGTGTAGTCTGCTGTCTCTCTGGATATTCTGGTTCCTTCTGCCTACAGCTTGGTGCTATGGATGGAATGTTGGACTGAGGAAGACCTGTGTTTAAATTCCACCACACCCGTAAACCCGTGTTCCCCTGGAGAGGTCACAACCTCTCTGAGTCTATTTCCTCCTCTGTAAAATGAAGATATTATAGCCCCTACCTCCTAGGATTGTTGTATAAGAAATGAATATTTCTTTCTTATATTTGATGACTAATTATTGTATTAAGCTCAAGATTTTTTCCCCTTTTCTACTCTCTCATCCAGAAATCAACCAGTGTGGGAAATCTCTCTTGAAGATTTATCCAGTTTTTTCCCAAGGAGATCATAGAAAGGGGAAAAGGACCCACATGTTCAAAAATATTTATAGCTGCTCTTTTTGTGGTGGCAAGGAATTGGAAATTGAGGGGTTGCCCATCAGTTGGGGAATGGCTGAACAAGTTGTGGTATATGAATGTAATGGAATTCTATTGTGCTGTAAGAAATGATGAGCAGGAGGAGTTCAGAGAAACCTGGAAGGACTTGTATGAACTGATGATGAGTGAGATGGGCAGAACCAGAAGAACATTATACACAGTATCATCAACATTATGCGTTGATCAACTGTGATAGACTGGATTCTTCTCACCAATACAATGGTACAAGAAAGTTTCAGGGGACTCATGATGGAAAAGGCTCTCCAAATCCAGAAAATAAAAAAGAACTGTGGAATATGGATGCAGATTGAACCATACTATTTCTTTTGATTTTGGTGCTGTTGTTTTTCTTTTTTGAGGTTTTTCCTTATTGCTCTGATGCTTCTCTTATAGCATGACTGATGCAGAAATATGTTTAATGTTATGTATATATGTGTGTATGTGTATATATATATAGATATAACCTATATCAGATTGCCTGCTGTCTAGGGGAGGGGGGAGGGAGGGGAGGGAGGGAGAAAAATTTGAAATTGGAAATCTTATATAAACAAATGCTCAAAACTATCTCTACATGTTACTGGAAAATAATAAAATACTTTTTAAAAAAAGATTTATCCAGGTCAAGATCTAATCAAACAGTAAAAGAAATTCTAAGTTTTGGCTAATGGGTATATTCCTGCTCATTGTGTTTGCTCAGACAGGCCGGGGAAAATGTTGATTCTCCCTATTATCAAGATAAGCAATATGTAAATTGATGTCTCTTTGACCAAGATTTGAGTGACTTAAGTCATGTACCCCAAAATACCCACTTCCCATTGTGTTAACCAATCAGAGGTGATTAGGCATCCCTCGGGAATACCTCCTCTTCAATGGGCATATAAACTGTGACCCCACTGCCATTAGGAGTCTTTGGTCTAAGAGAGATGGCCAAATGATCATCATTTTATTACTAAGCTATTGGCCTTATTCATAAAATTATTAAATTACCCAGAAACTATGTCTTTTGAAACTTTTTAATCATCACAGTTGTAAGGATCAAATGAGATGATATTTGTAAAGTGCTTAGGAAGGTCCCTGGTAAATAGTAGGCAAATGAATAATTAAAAATATATATATTTATTTTATTCTGAACTTAAGAAATAAAACAAAAATTTCCATAATATAGTAGAATAGGAAAAAAGATGATTGTGCATGAAACTGCAAGTCTATTATGTACAGTTTGCTATTCCTTTTAAGTATATAATCAAGTTATCATGTAACTTTCTTTTTTTCTTCTTCCTCCCCCCCCCCACCCTAGATGGCTGCTATTAGACACAAATATGTATATATATGTGAGTATATACAAATATGTACATACTTCTATTCACCAGTTCATTCTCTGGATGCAGAGAGGGTCTTCCTTCATATGTCATTGGTAGTTAATTTGAATATTTATAATAGTAAAAATGACTTAGTCACTCAAAGTTGTTCTTAAAACAACTTTGTTTTTATAATATAAAACGTTTTCTTGGTTCTGCTCATTTAGATCTTTAATATCTCATGTAAGTCTATCCATGTTTTTTCTTTTTCTTTTTTTTTCAGGGGCAACGAGGGTCAAGTGACTTGCCCAGGATCACACAGCTAGTAAGTGTCAAGTGAGTGAGGCTAGATTTGAACACAGGTCCTCCTGAATCCAGGGCCAATGCTTTATCCACTGTGCCATCTAGCTTCCCCCCTTTTTTTGTGTTTTTTCTAAGATCAATGAGCTCATCATTTTTTATAGCGCATCGTTTTTTACATCACAATCATATACTACAACTTGTTCAGCCATTCCCCAATTGATGGGCATCCCCGCGATTTCCAGTTTTTTGCCACCACAAAGAGAGCTGCTATAAATATTTTAGATCATATAGGTTCTTTTCTTTTTTTCCTAATCATCTTGGTGGGTGGGTCGGGGGAGGCATCACCAGTCATCCTGACCTATGTCTTACTACTGGACTCCAATGACTCTGGAGGAGAGAGGGAGGCTGATGACTTTGCATAGCCCTACCTCACTTGATTCTAATTCACTTGCTAGCATTTTTTTGTGGGGGTGGGTAGGTGGGGGAATAAGGATTAAGTGACTTGCCTAGAGTCACACAGTAAGTGTCAAGTGTTTGAGGTGAGATTTGAACTCAGGTCCCCCTGAATCCAGGGCTGGTGCTCTATCCACTGCGCCACCTAGCTGCCCCCATTCTAATTCACTTGCAAGTCAAGACATCATCCTCCTGATGTCATTGGTCCTCTTCAAGAAAGAAAAATGAACAGCCACCACCACCACCAACTACAACAACCACTATCTTGGGAAACAGACCTAGTAGAGTTATTGCTGGGTCAAGTTTAATAACTCTCTGGGCATAATTCCAGATTGTTTTCCATAATAGTTGGATCAGTTCACAGTTCCACCAACAGTGAACTAGTGTCTCAATTTTTCCACGTTCCTTCTAACATTTGTCATTTTCCCCTTCAATCATTTTCTCCCCCTCTTAGAACTATCTAACCAATAAATAAATAAGAAGTCAAGGAAGTGAATAGAATTTTAAACAACTTGATATGATAGATATACAGAAAGAATTGAACGCAAATAGAAAGAAATATACCTTTTTCTCAGCAGTTCATGTACCTTTATAAAGATTGACCATATATTAGGACATAAAAATTTTATAGTTAAAAGCAGAAAGGTTAAAAGTACTCTTTTCAGACAATAATGCTATAAGAATTATGTTTTAATAAGGGGCCACAGAAGTATAGATTAAAAATTAATTGGAGATTAAGCAACCTAATCTTAAAGAATTAGTGGGTTAAAGAACAACTCATAGAAAACAAGCAATAATTTCATTAAAGAGAATGACAATAATAAGAAAACATATCAAAGCCTATGGGATAGAGCAAAAGCAGTAATCAGAGGAAAATTTATCTCTCTAAATGTTTACATAAATAAAATAGAGAAATAGCAGACCAAAGAATTGGGTATTGTGAGGGAAAATCAATCCTCTTCTCAATAATTCTTGGGAACTCAGCATCTATGTGACAAAGGCTCTTTTATTTCCTGCTCATGAGGAGGCACCCTAGTATGCAGCTAGTGGGTGCAAAGAAAGGGGGCCCTGTTTTATACCCTAGTCCATAAGGCAAATGGACCCTCCCCTTTTTCATCATTGGTCCGATTACACAAGGGTTACAATCTACACACAAAAACTAGATAATCAGAACGAAGTATTCCCATCCCTCTTCCTTATATGGACATAACTCAGGAGTGGACCTTATTCTTCCTTATATGGATACAACTCCGGAGCAGACCTTATTGAGAATGGGGCTCCTTGAACCAGGTGATTTTGTTAGCCTGAGGGGGAGGAGGGGATCTGAAACCTTTGTCCTATAAACAGGTCAGGAGAAATATGATTGATTCATTGAGAGGAGACTACCCATTTTCTCACAGGTTTACAATTAGAAAAAACTAGAAAAAAAGAACAAACTAAAAATCTCCAATTAAACACTAAATTGGAAATCCAAAAAATTAAAGGTGAGATTAATACAACTGAGGGTAAAAAATCCATCAAATTAATAAATAAAACTAAGAGTTGGTTTTATGAAACAAGTTGATAAAATAGATAAACCATTGATTAATTTGATTTTTAAAAGAGAGAAGAAAACCAAATCACAAGTATTAAAAATGAAAAGGGTGACTATACCATGAACAAAGATGAAATTAAAGCAATAATAAGGAGTTTTTCTGCTCAATTACATGCCAATACACTTAATAATTTTTGTTTGTTTGTTTTTTTTTTGTTTTTTTTTAGTGAGGCAATTGGGGTTAAGTGACTTGCCCAGGGTCACACAGCTAGTAAGTGTTAAGTGTCTGAGGCTGGATTTGAACTCAAGTACTCCTGACTCCAGGGCCAGTGCTCTATCCACTGCTCCACCTAGCTGCCCCCTACATTTAATAATTTAAGTGAAATGGAATTATATTTACAAAACTATAAGTTTCTTAGATTAGTAGAAGAGAAAATAGCACATCTAAATAGACCTATTTTAGAAAAATGATTTGAACAAGCCATAAATTAGCTTTCTAAGAAAAAAGCCCCAGACTTTATAAGTGAATTTTATCAAACATTTAAAGATCATCTAATTCCAATATTAAATAAATTATTTGGGATAATAAGAAAAGAAGGGATCCTACCAAACTCCTTTTACAAAACAAATATGATACTGATACCTAAACCAGGAAGAGTAAAAACAGAGAAAGAAAATTATAGATCAATTTCATTAATGATTTTAGATGCAAAAATCCTAAATAAAATACTGGCTAAAAGATTACGACAATATATTACAAAGATTATACATTACGACCAAGTGGAATTTATACCAGGAAGGTGGGGATGGTTTAACATAAGGATACCTATTGTTTTTGTTTTTGTTTTTTTGTGGGGCAATGGGGGTTAAGTGACTTGCCCAAGGTCACACAGCTAGTAAATGTCGCCACCTAGCCGCCCCAAGGATACCTATTAATATAATTGATTACATCAATAATAAAAATTACAAAAATCATATAAGGGGGGCAGCTAGGTGGCGCAGTGGATAAAGCACCAGTCCTGGATTCAGGAGGACCTGAGTTCAAATCCAGCCTCAGACACTTGACACTTACTAGCTGTGTGACCCTGGGCAAGTCACTTAACCCCCATTGCCCTACAAAAAAAAAATCATATGATGATTTATCAATACACGCAGAGGAAGCTTTTGATAAAGGCAAATTAATCATTGCTTCTTTTCTTCTCCTCTCCATGGGAGCTGATGAGGTCATCATATCCACCGGCCATACATATGACCACAGTTTCCCCAGGCAATCTTCTAATACTATAAATTTCAGGACAGTTATGATCTTCATTGGAAGAGGAAGTTTTTTCACCAGGAATTCTCTATGATAATGAAATCAGTTAACCAATCAATAAACATTTATTATCAGTGTTGCAGGTTCAAGGACAAAAGTGAAACTGCTAGCTACATTCTATCAAGAGACAACATGCACACAGACACACACACACACATATATATTAATATATATATATATATTCTGTTAATATGAATGTATAGATCACTGGAATTTGATGGAGCTGTGGTATTATCCAAATGGATTTTATGAGACTCTGGATTAATAGGAGCAAAATACCCTTTGCTCAGAGACTTCAAACTCAAACCAGATAGTCCCTATTTACTTTTCCCAAGAGAATAAACAAATTTAAATGCCCCTTTGAAATTCTTATTCACTATCTTCTTTCCCAAGAAAGTGAATAGATCTTATTCTTCTCCTGATCAACTATCTAGATAATACCCTCCTGTCTCCAAATAATCTAACCATAGCATCTGCTTTAAGTTGACCTGTTAAACTTGATTCGTATTATTTAACTGATTTACATTTGTAGTATTTGCTTTGGATTGATTTGTATCATGCCAGTGAAGTTATTCTGTAACCTGTGAGCCAAGAAACCTTAAAAACCCTTAGAAAGAAGGATAGCTCTGAGCTCCCTTCTGAGGAGGTGTGGGGGTGGGTGGAGTTGGGGGTGGGTCTCCAGCATGATCATGCTTATATTTCTTCTTGGGACAAAATAGTTATTATGTCTTTTCTGTCCGTCTCTGATCTGGTTCTCTGATCTGCTTTTGGTAGGAGATTTATGTTCTCTGTTATCTGATTTTTAGGAGGACAGGCATGGAAACAAATTGTAGGAGATATTATAAGATATAATTTCTCTGATATGTTTATTAATTTGTAGGAGAAATTAAAGATTAATTTCTCTGATCTGTTTGTAGGAGGCAAAAATAAACCATATAATTTTAATATTCAGCAATACACACACATATATAAAAGGGGGAATCAAGTTTATATATATATTATATACTCATATATATAATATATATAAATGATTTTTTCCCCTTTTAAATTTCTTATTGTAAGGGATGGCTCTCTGGGAGGTGTAGTAAGCAAGGATTCCTTGGGAAATATAAAACCAAAAGAGACCAATTAAAATTTATTTAAAATATAGGGGAAAAAAGAAAGAAAAAATGCTAGGTAATTTTTTACTGGGAAGGGCACTAGTACAGGGTGGACCAAAAGTCACCAAGGGGCTTCAATATTTAATTACTCCTTTATTTTTTGTTTTTAATTTACAATACCATAGCATCATGTACAATTTATATAGGAAATGGTGAAAAAAAGAAAAAATAATTTTCAAAAATTATTAAAACATCATAACTTTAGGTCCACCCTGTAGTTAGAAATTTCAGGAAATCCCTCACATAGGAGGAGGCATTTGAGCTGGATTTTGAAGAAAACCAGGGGTTCCAAGAGGCAAAGGTGATGAGTAAGTGTGTTGGGTTCAGTGGCGAGGCAATGAGAGTTTGAACTCCAGTGGTAGACATGTGAGTGGAGGAGAGGGACAGATTCAAGAGATGTGAATATAGAATATGAAGGCAAGATTTGGCAACTGTTTGGCTGGGTGGAATAAGGGAGGGTGAACCATTAAGGATGATGCCAAAGTTGGAAGACTAGAAGGATGACAGAAATAGGAAAGTTCAGAAGAAGGGAAAGATAATGTTTTGGACATTTTGAGTCTGAGAAGTCTATGGGATGTGCAATTCAAATTTCCAATAAGCTGTTACTGACGTAGATGCAGTCACTGAGAGCATATGAGTTATAGTGCAAGAAGAAGAGGACCCAGGACAGAGACTTGGGGTATGCCACAGTTAGTAGGCATGATATGGTTGATAATCTCACAAAACAGACTGGGAAGGGATTAGACACGTAGAAGGAGAAACAAGAGAAAGCTATGTATGTTATGAAGACACAAGAAGAAAGAGATTCATCAACAGTGTTAAATGCTTTTGGGAAGTCAAGAAGGATGAGAACTGAGGAAATACCATTGGATTTAGCAATTATAATACCACTGGCAACTTTGCAGAATAGTTTCAGGTGAATAATGTAGTCAGAAACCATATTACAAGAGGTTGAGGACTGAGTGAGAGCAAGTGTAGGCTACAAGGTGCAGATGGCTTTTTCTAGGAGTTTGCTTGTAAAAGGGAGGAGACATATAGCACAAATGCTTGAGAGGATGGCAGGAACAAATGAGGCTGTTTTGGGGAGAGAGAGAGAATGGTGGAGACTTATGATTGTAAATCTTAGAGAATGAGCCGGTAGAGAGGAAGAAGTTGAAGATTAGGGTGAGAAGGTGATGATTGTGGGGCAAAATTTGCTGGAGGAAATGAGAACAAGCTCATGTGTCAAGGGGCTGGCTTTGGACAAAAGAGCCACCTCTTCATCAAAGAGAAAGGAGAGGGGGCAGCTAGGTGGCTCAGTGGATAGAGCACCGGCCCTGGAGTCAGGAGTACCTGAGTTCAAATTTGGCCTCAGACATTTAACACTTACTAGCTGTGTGACCCTGGGCAAGTCACTTAACCCCAATTGCCTCACTAATAATAATAAAAAATAAATAAAAAACAAAGAGAAAGGAGAATGATAGGAGAAGTTTTGAGATGCAGAATAGGGAGGGAAAGGGGGCTCTCATCCAATGAACAAGGTGCTGAGAGTTGGTTAAAACAATAAAAAAATCACATCTACCTCTCACAGAGTTGTTGAATGGATCAAATGAGATAATTTGTGTAAAGAGCTTTGCAAAACATATTGTTAATATCATAAATGACAGCTATTATATTTCCTAAGTTGTGGAAGTCTGGTTTGTGTAGGGGAAAGAATCCTGCACCTAGAGTCAAAAGCCCTGGGTTTGAGTCCTAGTGGTTCCATCTCCTAGATACATAACCTTGGACAGATCTCTTCATCTTTCTGAGCTCTGCTTTCTTCATCTGCAAAGTGGATGCACTACTGCTAGCGTCCTCTGCTTTTAGTGTGGAAAGCACCTTTAAACCATAAGACACAAGGTATTTTTTTTTCGGGGGGGAGGGAGTCAGTAATTGTTGGGAAGATGAGAGGAAAGTTCTCATGAAGAAGGTGGCATTTGAGCTGTGAGATATGGATAGAGGTTTGTATGGCAAAAGAAAGGCCCTATGTCCCATACAGCCAGATTCTAGGAATCTTTTTTTTCTCTAATGGGTTTTAATTAGAGCAGTGCCCAATCCTTTCCCCTGTCCTTCCTCCTTCCCTCTTCCTTTTCCCCCCTACCCCTTAGAACCACATTGGACTAACAGTGAGAGTGATTTTTCAGTGTGATCAATCACGGGGTTCCTATTTCCTTAAGAAATTGGCCAGCTCTTCTGTATGTTGGCTGAAAATCTTTTTTCCCCTTTGCTTCTTTGGCTCTGAGCTCCTCCCCTTTCTGTTGCCACGTCTACCTTATTGTCCTCTGTCCCTGGGAGCTTCACAGCCTGAATTGCCCTAATTACCCACTGGGAGGTTGTCAGGTCTTGACTGAGGGTTAGAAAGGGAAGATTGTAGGATCTTAGGGGAACCTCAGTATTTGGGACTCAGACACAAGGCTCATTTGTCTCATTCCTGCTACCAATCAGTAGCAACTCAGTGGGTGTGTTATCCTGAGGGAGTCTGAAAAGAGGAAATAATCTATTTTTTGAGTCACTACCTTTCAATTCAGCAATGGTAGGATAGGAAGATCATGGACAATGTAAAATACCTGACCTCTAGTCCTACTGTGTGACTATAGCCAAATCCTTCCCCTTCTTTGAGTATCAGTTTTGTCATCGGTACAATGAGGCAGTTAAACTAAATCAGTGGCTTCCAAACTTCTTGAGTATGAGGACTCCTGGTCAAAAAAAAATATTTTGAGCAACTCATAAAATAATAGTATCTATTAAGAAAATTACAAAAATGCTATTATTGTTGTTGGTCAAATAGTGTTGACCAATTCAACCATGCCCTGCCAGTTACTCTAGTCATGACATCACTCCGAAACGTCATAGTCCTTTTTGGGAAGGAAGGACAAACAAACAATTAGCCTTGAATCCCTTGTCTACTTGTGTAATTGCCAGTCATATTATTAAAAATTCTAACCTTGGGTTAACTATACTATCTTCTTTTTCTTCATCTACTCACATACTGCAGAACATTGTTGAAGGAAGTTCTAAAACAAATCAAATCTCAAGTGGCAATTCTTTCTTCTTCCTTGTGATTCCCAGCAGATCTTAGCTCTGAAGGGCAGTTTGGAGGTGAAGTATTTTTCATTCAATCAATTAATCATTCTATCAACATTTATTTGGCACCTACTATATACCAAGTACTGTGCTAAGTACTAGGGGCAGAGGAGTGGGTAGAATTGATTTTCCTTAATCACACACCTGTGACTACTCACTGAAACTGACTCAAGTTGTGATCTTCTCTTGAGGTCTCTGCTTCTCTTTTCTTTTCTGTCTTTTACCTGATTGGGGGAAGGGGGTAGGGAGTTGCAGAAAATACAAAGGTCCTTGATGAAAAGTAACTCTCTGCTAGGAGACAATGAGATAAGCTCATGTTTTGGTGAGGCGATTGGGGTTAAGTGACTTGCCCAAGGTCACACAGCTAGTTAAGTGTCAAGTGTCTGAGACCAGATTTGAACTCAGGTCCTCCTGAATCCAGGGTCGGTGCTCTATCCACTGCGCCACCTAGATGCCCCCCATGAAGGTTTTAATCGGGGGTTTCTATACAGATTTAATTCTCTGAAAAGTTAGAAAGCTTAAAGATACAGATTAGTGATAAAAATTCATAAGACTCTGGGTCTCCATATGATTCTTATTTTTGCCAGGCCAGAAATGAGATTTCACAGAAAGTCGAATTTGTTGTAATCAATTAGTTACAGGTTTTCACCTTCCATTCCCATCTTGCTCTCTATAGCAAAAATATGAAATTAAATTAAATAGGACAAAATTAAATTATCTTTTATTTATCTAGAGAACCATTTAAAATATAAATAAACTGAGCAAAATTTAAAATAGCAAAGAAACACTTAAGAATGAATCATACTGCTCATTGCATGTGGTAATAAATCAGAAGGGAGGAAAAGAGAGTGGAGTAAATTCATCATTGTTCTAGTGACTTCTTTGAGTAGGCATAATTCAGTCATTCCCTACTAGATTCTTTTAATATGATGCGATATGTGTGTGTGTTTGTTAGTTGTGTATGTCCACATGTATCTGTCTAGGCTTTCAGGGAGGCAAGAACAGACATCTTTAATGCCCCTTCCCCACCACCCTTCTCTGAAGATTTTGATTCCTGCTGGGAAGGGAAGAAAGAAGTTGGGGCCAGAGGTCTGAAACTCTGCTCTCCTCAGAGAGAAAGGGTACTAAGTAGATTTTTATCTATTTGTTTCCTTAAAAATTATTCATTGGGGGAACTTACTTTTTAGTTCTAGATAAACTCCTGATCACTGTTCCTTTTTTTAATTAAGTAAAAGTATTTTATTATTTTCCAGTTACACATAAGGATAGTGTGACAACTGGAGTGATGCTCCCTGATGGAGAAATACTGTAGAAAAGCTCCGCCATGAGGAGAAGGCATTTGAGGGCAAGCCACGTGACTTGGAAGGTCAGTTCCTTGATGTCAGGAAGTGACATTTGGTGTTTCCGGTTTAGACAGGAGGCTTGTGGGACAAAGAAGGGGTGAAGTGCTCTCTCTTTCACCAGGACCTTGTGGGGAGTGGAGCAAAAATGCTGGCTCCCTGAGATAAATACGCCTCTTTCTCTCTCCTCACCAAATTCTTATGCTCCCTAATAAATGCTTAAAAGTCTAAACTCTTGCTAAAGCTTCTAATTTATTGGCAACCACTCATTATATTTTTAGACAGACTAGCTAGAATTTTAGCCACATTACAGACAGCAACCATTCAGATGGTGACTACGAAGTATTCAATAGTTTTCAACATTTGTTTTCATAGGATTTTTAGTTCCACATTTTTCTCCTTCCCTCCTTCCTCCACAAGATGGAAAGCAATCTGATATAGATTATATATGTGCAATCACATTGAACATATTTCTGCATTAGTCATCTTGTGAAAGAAGAATCAGAGCACAAGGGGAAAACCTCAAAAAAGTAGGAAAAAAACCCAGCCCCAAAGTAGAAACAGTATGGTTCAATCTGCATTCATAAGCCACAGGGTTTTTTTTGGATGCTGAGAACATTTTCTATCATGAGTTCTTTGAAATTGTTTTGGATTATTGCACTGCTGAGAAGAGCCAAGTCTATCACCATTGTTCATCACATAACGTTGCTGTTACTGTGTACATGTTCTCCTGGTTCTGCTCTTCTCAGTCAGCAGCAGTTCATGTAAGTCTTTCCAGATTTCTCTGAACTCCTCCTGCTCATTGTTTCTTATAGCACAATAGTATTCCATTACATTCATATACCACAACTTGTTCAGCCATTCCCCAATTGATAGGCATTCCCTCGATTTCCAATTCTTTGCCATCACAAAGAGAGCTGCTACAAATATTTTTGTACATGTGGGTCCTCTTCCCTCTTCTATGCTGACCACTGTTCCTTTTTTTTTTTTTTTTTTGGCAATTGGGGTTAAGTGACTTGCCCAGGGTCACACAGCTAGTAAGTGTTAAGTGTCTGAGGCCAGATTTGAACTCAGGTCCTCCTGAATCCAGGGCCGGTGCTTTATCCACTGAGCTACCTAGCTGCCCCCTGATCACTGTTCCTTAATGAGGAAGGAGGGACCTAAATTCTGTATCCAAAGATTGAACTTCGCACCATAATGGACACACATGGAAAATAGCAAATAAATCCATTAATCCAAACAGATAGCTGGCAAATAACAGATAGCAGACAAATCAGAAATCAGAGAAAATGTACACAGGAGAATGTTGTTGGTGTTTGTTCTTTGTTTTTGAAGAGGACCAATGACATCACAAGGTGATGTATTGACTTGAATGTAAATTCAGTTTAAATGAGACAGAATTGCACAGAATCATCAGCCTCTTTCTCTGTTTCAGAGTCATCAAAGTCAAGTGGCAGGACAAAGGTCAAAATGACTAATGATGGTTCAGGATGCAGTGGATGACCTTAACATCTTTGATGTCTGACCGAGCTCTAAGCTCTCCACAAAATGCCTGCTTCAGCCACCTTCGTGGCTTTTGGAACAAACTGTTCTTATCCACCCATTCTGCTGGGGAAAGTCTTCACATGCTTGAGGTAGACATCCCCTTAACTCACCAAAGGGGTTTTTCAGCCATCCTCAACCTGGTTTAGTTCATTTGCCAAGACAATGTGGTGTGGCCACTGCACAAGCTACAGCTCCTTGGAGCCCCTCTCTCTCTTTCACCTCTCACATAGGAGAATATATACCAGGAAATGCAGATTGAATGAACTCTCCCTTTGGGAGTGAGATAACTCAGCTCAACAGAGAGAGAGAGAGAGAGAGAGAGAGAGAGAGAGAGAGAGAGAGAGAGAGAGAGAGAGAGAGAGAGAGAGAGAGAGAAGGAGTTTTAGATCTTACCTGAAGTCTCTAGTATAGCAAGCTGGGAGTAGGGACATGATAAAAGTCCTAGGTGACATAATGGATAAAGTACCAGACCTGGAGTCAGGAGGACCTGAGTTCAAATCTAGCCTCAGTCATTTACTTGCTGTGCAAGTAAGTGAGCAAGTCACTTAACCTTCTTTGCCTCTATTTTTCCTCATCTGTCAGATGAGCTGGAGAAAGAAATGGCAAACCATTCCAGTATCCTCGCCAAGAAAACCCCAAATGAGGTCAGGAAGACTTGGATATGACTGAAATGACCGAACAACAACAACAACAACGTGCTACATTCCAGCTTCTTCCCAGAGTCTTTTTCCCTTCATGGACTTGAAGAGAGGTTGGAATTTCATCTTCTCTCTTGACATTGGAAGCCAGAAAAGCTCAGATCTCTCTTCTTTCCTACTCTGCCCACCCCTCATACGAACTCAGAGCACTGAGTAATCAGTTTCTACCAATGAAAGAGTCCCGTGGTACAGGCCATTTGAGGCAACAGTCACATTCATAAACAAGAGCTGCAAAGAAAGAAAAGGTGAAAGCTACTTCAAGACTTAAAGTTATTCTTCTGGAAAGCATCCTCATCACCCTGATTCTGCTGTGGCCACCCATTACTCTCTTCAACTCTTTCTTTGAGCCTTTCTATGGAGAGATTTAAAAATTGTACGAGTAGCCAATAACTTCTCCCCCTAGTTCTGATCCCACAATAACTATTTCTTCTAAAGCTGGGAAGAAATACAGCCCCCAGGGTCTTTGGTGTCTTAGATCCCCTTGCAATGCCTTGCCAGAATGACCACTATACCTCTGACTCTCTACATCACATTCCCTAATGCTAATCCAAATCTTCTCGATCCACAGATTTCTTAGACTAACTCTTCCCCTTCCCCAATCTCCATATCAAAAGGCCTTGTTTCCTACCTCCAGGCTGCACTCTTGACAATACTTTCTCTACTATGCCATAGAAACCTCTTCACCTTGGAAGCTCTTTCTAAACTTGTTTTGTTTATTACACTGGTAAGTGCCCTCTGCCCGTGTGGCCTCTGTGATTGGCTGGTTCTTTTCGGAACCTCCATTTTAAGGAGGCTACTCAGGATAACTGTGTCTTTGTTCCTCTCTAGTCGGCATTGCTGACTCTCCAAACTTTCTTTATACCATGTTCCTGAAGTGATGCCTTCATCTCGTGTTGTCTTCTTCCACTAGACTCTAAGCTCCTTTAAGGCAATGATTGTCTGACTTTCTGCTTGTATTTGTATTCTTAGAACTTAGTAGAGTTCCTGGCACAGAGTAAGCACTTAATAAGTGCTTGTTGACTTATTGATTACCTTCCTGAGACAAGAAGTCATTTGTCAATGGTTCCTCCTTCTCCCCTACTCCATACTCTAAATCCTTTCATCATTTTAGAGTCTCTCCTCTTTTCCTCCAGTCTTGTGCCCTTGATCCCTTCCATTCCTGTTTTGTCTAGGAGCTTCTCCTTAGATCATTCCCTCTCTCTCATCTTGTATCTTTCTTTATTCACTCACTCCTTCCCTGATGCCTACAAATCAAGGTCTTACCCATACTTTAAAAACAACCCAACCAAAACCACTGAAAAACTTCATTTGACCCTGCTGCCCTCTCAAACTATCATCTTAGATCTTTTCTCCATTTTATGGCCAAACTCCTGGAAGGGGTTTTCTAGATTCATTGATTCCATCTCATCACCCCACCCCCCCACTCTTTTTCTCATTCCCTTGCATCTGACCCAATCACTTAATTGAAATTATCTTCAAGGTTATCCATCATCTTTCAATTGTGACATCCATTTCTTGAGCTTCACTCTACTTGACTTCTCAGCAGCTTTGGACATTGTTGCCCACCTCTTTCTCCCAGATATGTTCTCTTTCTTTGGCTTCTTGTGACATTGCTCTGTCTTGGTTCTCCTTCCTACTTGTCTGACAACTTCTTCTCAATCTCCTTTGCTGGAATCTTGTTCCTGCCCACTATGTCCTGGTTCCTCTCTTCTGTCTCAGTTGCTCCCTGTTATCTACAGAAGAAAAAAATTAAAAATCTTTTTGCTCATGCTCTTTGTTTGCATGTTATAAACATTTATGGATTATCCTCCAAAGGTCTCTTATAACAGTGAAACAATTAAGTAAAACTAATAATTCTGTGACCTCATCTGAAAGTACATGTAACATTCTATATTTGTAGCACATTCCACCTCTTGATTTAAAAAAATTAACAGAAATCTATTCTCCCTCTTAGCCCTCATCTCATTGACAAAAGAAAAGAAAAACATTTTTTTGGGGGTAATAAAGTCAAGTAAAACAGATTCCTTCAATGGTTATATACATATATAGTATGCATAAAATATTTATGTATGTATATATAAATACACACACATATATACAAATTTACCTCTAGATATCTTTTATATAAATGTAGATATATACTATGTATATCCACATATATATTCTATATAGCTAGTTATATACCCATGGATAGGTATAGATATCTATATCTCTGTATATCTCTAAATCTATCTCTTTATCTGTGGTGGAGGAGATGTTGTTTAGCCTTTTAAGTCAGTCTGCATCTTCATGACCCCATTTGGGGTTTTCTTGTCAAAGAAACTGGAGTGTTTTGCCATTTCCTTCTCCAGTTCATTTTGCAGTTGAGGAGACTGAGGCAAACAGGGTTAAGTGACTTGCCCAGGGTCACACAGATGGTAAATGTCTGAGGCCAGATTTGGATTCAGGTCCTCCTGACTCCAGGGTCAGCACTCTATCCACTGTGCCACCTAGCTTCCCCCTCTATATCTATCTAAATCTCTGTCTGTCTGTCTGTCCATCTGTCTCCTTCTGTCTCTGTCTCTGTCTCTCTCTCTAATTCTGTACCCTATATCAATCATCTTCCTGTAATGGAAAGTATGCTTTGTCCCCCCCCCCCCATAATCTTTCATTTGATGACTCAAAAATATACAAACTCAATACAATGTCTGCTGTTGATTGGGAAAAATCCTAATATATTCTTTTTCTTTTCTTTTATTCTTTTTCAATAAACATTTTTATTTAGAGTTTTGAGTTCCAAATTCTATCCCTCCCTCCTTCCCTCTCCTTGAGGCAATAAGCAATCAGATATAGGTTATACTTGTGCAATTAGAAAAACATCATCATATTAGTCATTTGCATAAGAAAACTTGAATAGAAGAAAAAAATGAAAGAAAGAAAGTGAAAAATAGCATGCTTTAGTCTGTATTCAGTCAATATCAGTTTTTTCTTTGGAGGTGGAGAGTATGCTTCATTATTAGTTCTTTAGAATTGTCTCAGATCATTGTATTGCTGAGAATAGTTGTCATTCACAGTTCATCATCAAACAATATTGCTGTCACTGTTCACAGTGTTCTCCTGGTTCTGCTCTCTTCACTATACATCAGTTCATGTAAGTCTTTCAGGTTTTTCTGAAGTCATCCTGCTTGTCATTTCTTATAGCACAATAATATTCCATTACAATCATATAGCACAGCTTGTTTAACCATTCGCCAATTGATGGGCACTCCTTTGATTCCCAATTCTTAGCCACTACAAAAAGAGCTGCTAGAAATATTTTTGTACAAATAGGACCTTTTCTCTTTTTTGGGGATGTCTTTGGGATGTCAGTGGTATTGATGCATCAAAGGGTATGCACAGTTTTATAGCCCCTTGCGTATAGTTCTAAATTGCTCTTAATGGAGGGTATGTTTCATCATCTATCCTCTGGAATCAGGAATGTTCATTGCATTGATCATTGGTCTTACAGCTTTCAAAGGTGTTTGTTTTATAATGTTGTTGCTATTATATTATATTATTGCTGTTGTATAATAAACCGTTCTCCTGGTTCTGATAATTTCATTTTCATCAGTTTATAAAAGTCTTCAAATGAAAAAAATTAATAATATAGTAAAAACTGTTCTTTTGATTCTGCTTACTTCACTGTATCAGGTTGTATAAGTCTTTCCATATATTTTAGAATAATAATAATAATAATATTAGCTAAAATTTACATAGCACTTCTTATATGCCAGGCACTTTGCTAAGTGCCTCACTAGTCTTCACAACAACCTTGAGAGGCAGGTGCTATTATTATCCCCATTTTACAGATGAGAAAACTGAGGCAAATAGCGTCTATAAGTGACTTGCCCAGTGAGTATCTGAGGCCAGATTTTAACTCAGCTCTTCCTAACTCCAGGCCAAGTGCTCTTATCTACATTATCTTTCCCCCCATTTTGTATAGCACAATAGTATTCTCAACTAACAGGCATCCCTTTAGTTTTTAGGTTGTGTGTGTGTGTGTGTGTGTGTGTGTGTGTGTGTATGTTTTAGACTATCATGAAAAGGCAATTAGGTGTCACAGCCTGGAGTCAGGAAGACTCATCTTCCTTAGTTCAAATCTGGCCTCAGTCACTTAACTAGCTATGTGGCCCTAGGGAAGTCACTTTATCCTGTTTGTCTCAATTTCCTCATCTGCAAAGTGAGCTGGAGAAGGAAATAGCAAAACACTCCAGTATCTTTGCCAAGAAAGCCCCAAATGGAGTCATGAAGTGTCAGATACAACTGAAAAACAACTGTCATGAAAAGAGCTGCTATAAATATTTTTTTTTACATATAGGGCCTTTTCTTCTTTCTTTGACCTCTTTTGGGTACAGGCCTAGCAGATGTATAGCAGGGTAAAAGGGCATGTATTTAAGTAACTTTTTGTTTGTGATTCCAAATTGCTTTCTAGAATGGTTGTACCCATTTACAGATTGAGCAACAATTGCATCAGTGTGCCTGTTTTCCCACATCCCCTCCAACATTTATCATTTTCCTTTTTTTGTTATCCTTGGCACTCTAGTGGGTGTGAGGTAGAATCTTAGAATTGCTTTAAATTGCAGTCCTCCAGTTAGTAATGGTTTGGAACATTTTTTCCACATGGCTATAGATAGTCTGGGTTTCTTCCCTTGAGAACAATCTTTTCATATCCTTAGGCCATTTATCAATTAAAGAATGAGTCTTTTTTGTGTGTATGTGTGTGTGTGAAATGTGGATTTATTGCATATTTAAATTATCTTTATACTCTCTTCTTCTATATCCCAGAGCTGACCACCAGGTAACCAACACTGTTGCACTTCCCTCTATGTAGCTTATTTTTCTTCTTCAAAGTCAGTTGGCTTCTTCCTCTTTGGCTTTTCAAACTCCTTGGTTCTCCAGGTATAGAGGAAGTAAAAACCTATAAATGGTGATGGTGGTAGGGCAACCTGGGGCCTGTGTAACATATCCGGGATGCCCTTCATGAAGTAGCTGGGTGAGGCTTTCTGCTCAAAAGGGGACAGGATGTAGGAAATGATGTGTCTCACCGGGATCAGGTTCCCAAACTCACAGCCCATCTTCAAGGCACATTTGTCTTCCAAAAGCTGTGGCTCCTTCCTCTGGACCCTTATATTTTCGAGTCTTTTTTTTTTTAAAGAAAGTTTAATCAGTCCCTTATATATCTTGGTATTCAGACCTTTACCTATAAGATTAAAAACCAAATATGTAAACTTTTCATTTAAAGGTTTCTACAATATGATCAATCTACCTTATTTCATAATATACTGCCTTTTCCAGTTGAATTGCTTTACTAGCTATCCCCCATGCATGATATCCCATCTCCCACCTTCCCATGTCTGCAATATAATCCGGGATCATCTCTGCTTTATAGAATTCAAAACTTCCTTCCAGGCATAGTTTAGGTGCCACCTGCAACATGCAACCTTTTCTCACCTTCCCAATTGTTAGCATCCTCTTCTTGGTATTACCGTTTATTACTTTGTACATCCTTTGTGTAAGGTACGTCCTGTTGGTTGTGTATGTCCATAAGAGTTGTGATATGGGGAGAAAGCACGTGGTTCCTTAGGATTCTTCTGTAAAGAATTACACTCTCGCACAAGACCTAATTAGGAATAAAAGAACAGGTTTATTGGGGTACAAGAGAAACTGGCCAGGAGGAAGGTTTTGGAGAAACAAAATGCTTTTCTCCCTGACTAACTCGGAGAGCGCCCTTTTATAGGGTTTAGATGGCGTGGGTAAGAGTGTCCCTTATTGTGTGAGGGGCTGGGGGTTCTCTGGAGTTGGTTGGGGTAGGAGAGATCACTTGTGAGCAATCTGGTGATGGGTGTTAACTCTGTCCTGATGGATCCTAGTAGTCTGCTGGTGGGCGGTTCCAGGTGGTCTTCTCCTGGTGTAGTCTCTCCCAACGGATTACCTCATCCAGGTGCTCAGGAGGACTGGAATGCAGGGTGGTGGTCCTGGAGCATGCTCAGTTCAATCTGGTGCCGCTTACCTCTTTTGGGTGCGTATATCCTTGATTGAGCACAAGGGGAAGCCTACTTGATTTCAAGGGAAAACTCCTGAGGTTTCAAGGAAAAAGTTCCTTGACCTCCCCAGACAACTGTTGGGGTAACCGGGGCCCATAATCCTCTCATTACAGTTGCTTAAAGGTTATCTCGGGAAGGTGTGGATAGATCTCCTAGATCTTGCCTATTCCCTCCAAGGGAAACAGTGATGCCTTGAGTGGAGCAAGAGATGGGCTGGCTGTTCTTTCCTCCTCTGAGAGAGGGAGTACCAAACTAAAATGATATCTATCTGCTTCCCTAAATATAACTTGTCTAAAGGCATGCTTTTTAGATTCATTAGCAACAAAGCTGCTAGCTTCTCTAGTCACTATCCTTTATAGGATATTCTAAGTTTGCCCCCTTGGGCTTGATTCCTTCCCACCAAATGTTAGTTACACAAAAGACCATCATAAATAGTGAATAGGAAATCTGCTTCTCCAAGCAGATAGTAAATAAGAATTGGAGAAATTCTATAGATGAAAATATATCAGAAAATACACAAGTAAATGAACTTTTTAGATGAGAGTGAAATATTTCAGCTGAACCGAGAGAGAGGCTCTGTTCTCACTCAAGGGGAAATTCTCCAAAGTCTCTAGGGAGGGAAACTGGAAATCAAGGACGTGTTGAGGTGCCAGATTCCCATACATATTTGCCACTTCCAAATTCTGTTTTTTCTCCCTGTAGTCAGTCTTGAAGAGAGTCTGGAACTGCACGTATCCTTTCTCATAAAAGGAATGAAGAATGTTTCTTTTCTCCATAGTTCTTGAATTAACTTCACCCCTCACACAGTCATACACTGTGGAATTATCTACACCAATTAGGAGAGTCTCATGAAAAAAATGTCTCAAAATGTTGGAAACCTGGTTTATATTTATATTTACTTATTTGTGTACATGTGGCATCTCCCTCAATAGAATGTAAATTTCTTGAGATTGGGGGCTGTTTTATTTTTTTGTTTTTGTGGAATTAGGTAGTGGATAAAGGGCTAGCTTTGGAACAAGGAAATAGTGGGTTCAAATTCTACCTCTTGTCAAGTTACAGGATCTCTCAGTGTCCCAGGCATTTTTTTTTTTTTTGCGGGGCAATGGGGGTTGTGACTTGCCCAGGGTCACACAGCTAGTAAGTGTCAAGTGTCTGAGGCTGGATTTGAACTCAGGTACTACTGAATCCAGGGCCGGTGCTTTATCCACTGCACCACCTAGCCACCCCCTCCCAGGCAACTTTTTAAAGCTCTAAGTTAAAGATGAGCTGTAGATTTGCATTTGTGAAGCCAGATGTGGCTGGGCATACCCCAAATCCTTGCTGTTGGGGAGGCTGATCTCTTGATTCAGGAGCTCTGAGCTGCAGGGGGCTCAGACTAAGTCTGGCACCAATTTAGTGAGCCCCAGGGAGAGGTTTGGGGAGTCTGTTGGGCTGTCTTAAGAGAGGCAGAACTGGACCAAAGCTTCTGTGTAGATCAGTAGTAGGATCAGGAGTATGAGTGGCTGTTACATTTCTAGTCTGGGTGAGACAGGTAGACCTAGTCTGGAAGAAAGAAAGAAAGAAAGAAAGAAAGAAAGAAAGAAAGAAAGAAAGAAAGAAAGAGAGAGAGAGAGAGAGAGAGAGAGAGAGAGAGAGAGAGAGAGAAAGAAAGAAAGAAAGAAAGAAAGAAAGAAAGAAAGAAAGAAAGAAAGAAAGAAAGAAAGAAAGAAAGAAAGAAAGAAAGAAAAAGAGAGAGAAAGAAAGGAAGGAAGGAAGGAAGGAGGAAAGAAAGAAAGAAGGAAGGAAGAGAAAGAAAGAAGGAAGGGAAAGAAAGAGAAAAGTAAATGAAGGGGCAGCGAGGTGGTGCAGTGGATAGAGCACTGGCCCTGGAGTCAGGAGGATCTGAGTTCAAATTCGGCCTCAGACACTTAACACTTACTAGCTGTGTGACCCTGGGAAGGTCACTTAACCCCAATTGCTTCATCAAAAAAAGTAAATGAAAGAAAAGAAAAGGCAAATTTTAAAAATTGCATTGGTGAAAGGAGTTCCTACAGTAGGAGTTTCCTATGTCCTTGAGATCACAGATCAATCTGTAGTACCTAGAACATTTTGTTGTTCTTCAGTCATTTTCAGTTGTATCTTACTCTTCCTGACTCCATTTGGGGTTTTCTTGGCAAAGATACTGGAGTGACTTGCTGTTTCCTTCCCCACCTCACTTTACAGATGAGGAAATTGAGACAAACACGGTAAAGTGGCTTGCTCAGGGTCACACATAAGTGTGAAGGCAGATTTGAACTCAGGAAGATGATCCTTCTTGACTCCAGGCCTGGAACTTTATCCACTGAGCCACCTAGTGGCCCATCTGGAACATTGCAGGGGATTAGTAAACGAATTGAATTAAATGAATTTAGAGATGCTTTTAAGTGAATTTGTATTTTATCAATCATAGCAGCAGCGATACACAATTTGAAAAATAATGATACATATAGGTGTTCCATGTTTTTTCTGGCTCAGGAGATGTGTTTGCTAATTTATACTGAGTCACACTAGATATTTTGCTTGAAATAAAGATGAAAATAACAATGCTTGCTGAGCATATGGATTTAAAGATTCTTTGCAATAACATTGACCTCCTTTCCCTTCCCTCCCAACCCCTGAGGCATAAAGGTTGGGAATCACTGTCTGGATGATATCCAAGGTCTCTTTCAGTCTTTATGCTCTATGATTCGTCTAGAATTTCTGTGACTTCAGGGGGGAAGAGGGGCTCAGATGAAGATTAGTGAAGGATGCTATGGGGGGGGCAAGGAGGAGGCACTCGAGCCACACATAGCTCCTCATGGGTTACCCCAAGTTCTGAGGGAAAGAGCACCGGAGGACAAGGGTTTCCTCACTTTGCCTCTCTTATCAGCTGGGGCATAGAAGGGTCATTTGGGGCCTGGGAGGCTATTAGAAACCCAGGGGAAATACATTTCCCAGAGACCTTTTACCAGCTTCTTTGGCCCAGGTCCCTTGCCCTCTCCTCCACAAACCCTGTCACAGAGAGGGGGCTATAGTGAGGGAGGGAAGATGCTCGAGTAGGCAAAAGCTGTAAATTCAAAAGTTTACCCTGGTTTCTCTTTGGCTTTTTTTCTCTCTCCCTGGACCTAACCCCCACCCCCACCCCATGCCCAGTCCCCTTGGAAGGCTCATTGTCATTGGTGTGTGTGCAAGGAACTTTACTTAGTTGACCTTGCCTTCTAGGCACTCACATAGTAAAAGAAGTGAAGTTAAGTCAATAAGCATTTATTAAGCACCTACTATATGTGCCAGGCACTGTGCAAAGCACTGGAGAAGATGAAGGAGGCAGGGGGCAGGCCACAGCTTAAATGTAAATGTAATATATTCTGAAATATTTATAGCAGCATTTTTTGGTGAGAGCTAAGAAGTGAAAACAAAGTAGACACTAATCAATTGGGGAATAGCTAAACACATTGTGGTAAATGAATATAATGGGATACTGCTATGCTGTTAGAAATGATGTGTGAGCATGAAAAAAAATATTTATATTTTTTGGTGAGGCAACTGGGGTTAAGTGACTTGCCCAGGGTCACACAGCTAATAAGTGTTAAGTGTCTGAAGCCGGATTTGAACTCAGGTCCTCCTGACTCCAGGGCCAGTGTTTTATCCATTGCGCCACCTAACTTCCCCCCCCCAAATATATATTTTCTTTTTTATTTCCCTCACAACTACATGTAAAAACAATTTTAACATCCATTTAAAAAACTTTGTGTTCCAAATTCTTTTCCTACCTCCCTCCCCACACCCCTCCTTAAGAATACAAACAATTCAACATAAGTTATACATGTGTAGTCATGCAAAACATTTTCATATTAGTCAGGTTGTGAAAGAAAATAGAAAAAAAACTTAAGAAAAAGAAACTAAAAAAATATTCTTCAATCTGTTTAGACACCATCAATTCTGACTCTGGAGATGGATCACATTTTTCATAAGTCCTTCAGAGCTGTCTTGGATCACTGCACTGCTGAGAATAGCCAAGTCATTCACAGCTGATCATCTTACAATATTGCTGTTACTTTGCATACCGTACATCTTTGCATCAGCTCATGCAAGTCTTTCTGGGTTTTTCTGAGCGTATCTGGAGCATGAAAATATTCACATGAACTGATACATGTAGAAGTAAGCAGAGTGAAGAAAACAACATACACAATAGTCATGGCAATGTAAATGGGAAGAACAGCATACCAAAAAGTCAGAAGTAAATGTAACAAAATTATAAAGATCAAATGGTATCCAAATGAAGAGATATGAGAAGGCACAGGTGTTACATGTTGTACATGTGTTTAGACTTTTTTTCCAGGGCAATGGGGGTTAAGTGACTTTCCCAGGGTCACACAGCTAGTAAGTGTCAAGTGTCTGAGGCCGGATTTGAACTCAGGTCCTCCTGAATCCAGGTCCAGTGCCACTTAGCTGCCCCCCTAGACTTTCTTAAAGTATGGATCAGTTATACTGATTATTTTTTCCTCTCTAAAAGACATATTTGCCATATGGGATGGTTCTCAGGGAGGGATACATGGGATACTATGGTGATGTAAGAAACAGAAAATATCAATAAAAATTATTTTTTCAATAAAAGAGTAAATGTAACTTTACAGTTGAAGTTGAGGTCACAATGGGGGTCAGAATATTAATGTATCAAAATACACTTATTTACACCCATTTGACTGGGTCCTTCTGTGTGACCCTGGGCATATCACTTAACTTCTCTTTGGCTTAAGTGCAGGACTTACCTATGAAGCCATAGATGTGATATGATTGTGTTGGTAGAGGGCATTCCTCCACAGAGGATTCTCGACGACCAAATCACAGATCATTCCCCTATACGATAGGGTAGATCTATGAGCCGAGGATAGGAGTTAGAACATAAATAGAATGTGAACTCCTTGAAGGCAGGGATTGTTTTTAATCAACTAAAAAGTATTACTAAGTGCCTACCATGTGCCAGGCACTGTGCTAGGTTTTGAGGATAACAACAGAAAGAATGAAAAAGCTACTTGAAAGAAGCTTGAGTCCTAACAGGGAGATTTAACAAAAAAAGACCTAGATAATTGTATATAGAATAATTACAAGGTAATTAGATAGCAGGTGGTTAGGGAAGGAGGGCACTAGTAGTTGAGGGCATCAGGAAAGGCTTCATGTTCAAGGTGGCATTGAGCAGGAAGACAGGTGGAACTCATTCTAGGTATTGGGGTCAGCTAATACAAAGACACTAATGCTCAGCACTTAGAAGAGTGCTTGGACACATAGCTGGCCCTTATTAACCCCTTATTAAATGGAACTGAATTGCAGTTGCACAGGGACCAATTTTGGCTGAGGCAAGAAAATGCATCATAATTGGAGCAATCCAAAAGTGCAATGAGGGAGGTAGTGGGTTCCCCCTCCAATATAATCTGATGACCCACTTCTCCTGCATGTTTGTCTAGTGGATTCTGGTTGATGTCAAGGTCGGATTAGTTGGTCCATGAAGTCCCTTTGAGCTCTAAGATTCTGAGTTTTTACTCTGTGTTTAATTTTTTGGAAGGAGAAAAAATTTTTTAAAAAATCTATTGGATCTCCATTTCATTTCTATAAAGAACGGGATAAGTTGTATGGACCCCATTAAGGTTCCTTGTAGCTCTAACATGCCATGGTTCTGACCTCATGCCCCTCTCATTCTCTATCCCTATTCCTAGCCTTCCTGCTGCTCAGAGCAACAGGGGGCTTTGGACTTGGGGAGGGGTGGGGTAAGAGAAGGAGTAAAGTAATAGAGCTGATGATAAGCTCAGGGGGTGGAAGGACACCAGGACCAACATAGATTGAGGCAGGCTTCTCCTTGCCAGGGCTGACTGCTGAATCCAGTCACCCTGCTATGTGATGGATTAGCTGTGGCAAGAAGTGTTCAGAGGTCTCCTTCCATTAACAAGACAACTAGTTCCAAATCCCACACTCTTGGCTGAGCTAAGATCCCAAGTCAAGTCAAGAAGAACTTATTAAATGCCTACCATGTTCCAGGCACTGTGCTAAGCCCTGGGAATACAAAGAAAGGTACCCACTCCACAAGAATGAAAACCAAAACAACCCAATTTTTGCTCTTGATAAACTCACAGTTGAATAGGGGAGACCACATGAACACAACTTTGCACAAAGAAAATATGTAAAAGATAAACTAGAGATAATCTTCCAAGGAAAGATTTAGTGGGGATCAGGGGAAGGCTCCTTGCAGAGGGTAGGAATATAGGTGGGACTTGAAAGAATCCGGGGAAGCCAGAAGATGGAGATAGAGATATGAAGGGAGAGAATTCCAGGCATGGGGGGACAGACAATAAACATGCATGGAATTGAGAGATAGAGTATTTTGGCTCTTTCTCCTCCTTGCCTTCATCTTCCTTGTCCTCCTCTTGAGTGGCTATGGCCCAGGTAGAGGAGGGGAGCAGCCTCATTGGAGCTAACAACCATAGCACACAAAGTTTTGCTGCCTGGTTAATTAGCAAGTTGACCTGGGGTTATCTAAGAACCATAGAAGAGGCTAGGCGAGAGAAGAACCTGCTCCTCTTTAAATTGTACCACTTTAGACCCCCTGAAACTTAGGACAGTACATCCTGGAAGCAGTGCCTCACTTTAAGAAGGAGTTAAAAGTCAAGTAAAAGAGGGGCAAGATGAGCAGACAGAGAAAGATGTGGACCATAGAAAGTTTCTTTAGTGACAAACAAGATCGAGGTGCACACTCAGATGATAGCAACATCAGGGCTCCTACATACAAAGCTTCCAAGAAAAATGTGAATTGGTTTGAGGCCATAAAAGCGCTCAAAAAGGACTTTGAAGATAAAGTAAGAGAGGTAGAGGGAAAAGTAAGAGTAGAGGAAAAAAATTGAAAGAGAAATGAATGATGAAGGAGGATCATGAAGAAAAAGTCAACAACTTGAAGAGAGATAGAGTATTTTGTCTGACGAAAAGCAAGAAAGCTAGTGTCACTGGTTCACCGAGTACATGGAGGATATATAAGAAGACTAGAAAGGTAAGAAAGGATTAGTTTCATGAGAAAAAGGTGTGGGGGTCCTTAGGTATTTCTTTGTAAGGAATTACACTCTTGCACACAGTCCAATTAGAATTAAAATGGTCTTTTATTTGGCAATAGAGAAAGTGACCAAGGGGTAAGTCAAAGACTTCACCCCTGGGGAGGAGATGGCTTAGACACCTCTTCCTCTCAGAACAGAAGGAAGGCAAAAGCTTTTATAGAGGATAGATGGGGTGAGCACTTGAAAATGGAAAGTTCCTTTTGGGGATGGGGTGGGGAAAGCTTTGATGCGTCTCATTCCTGAGAGGCAAGGGGGATTCTTTTTTTAGGAATGATGGTCCTGACCGCTAGAGTTAACTCTGTCTCCTGGCTCCAGTCATGTAGTAACCACACCTAACTCACTTTTCCTGGTATAGAATTTTCTCCCCTTACTTCTTAGTCCTGATATCCTGTTGGCCAATTTAAACTTTAATAGTCCCTGGACTCCTTGATATGTCTATCCTGTTATCTGGTCATCTTAAGGCCAATGCTAGTTAGGTTATGAAGGGATTTAAAAGCTGAATGAAGAGGGGGCAGCTAGGTGGCACAGTGGATAAAGCACCAGCCCTGGATTCAGGAGGACCTGATTTCAAATCTGGCCTGAGACACTTGACACTTACTAGTTGTGTGACCCTGGGCCAGTCACTTAACCCTCAATGCCCCACAAAAAAAAATACAAAAAGCTGAATGAAAGATTGTTTGATCCTTGAGATAACAGTCACTGGAGTTTATTGAATGGATGGAGGTGGGATGGGGGAAAGGATTACGTGGTCAGACCTTCTCTTTAGGAAGATCACTTTGATTGACTGGAGGAGGATCTGGCGAGGTAAGAGATTTGAGGCAGGAAAACCAACTCAAAAGATGTTTCAGTGTCCTGGCATGAGATGATGAAGGCCTGGATCAGTGTGGTGACAGTATCAGAGGAGAGAAGGGGGGAACATAAGAGAGATGTTATGAAGGCAAAATCGACAAACCTGGACATTTGATTGGGAGTGATAGAGATTGAATGGGGAGGATGAGAGAGGGTGAGGAGTGGAGGATTGCAGCAGTGTCAGAGGAGAGAAAGGGATTTATATGAGAGATGTAAACGTAGAATTGGTAACTGATTGGATATGAGAGGTGAGAGAGTGAGGAATTGAATGTGACAAGACTGGATAACTGGGAGGATGGTTAGGAAGAGAGGAGGGTTTGGCGGGAAAGATAGTGAGTACAGTTTCAAACTTGATGAATTTAAGATATTTATGGAACATCCAAAAGGTAACTAGACATTCTAGACTGGAGACCAGGAGAGAGATTTTGTTGTTCAGTAGTTTCAGTCATGTCCGACTCTTTGTGATTCCATTTGAGGTGTTCTTGGAAAAGATATTGGAGTAGTTTGCCATTTTCTATTTCAGCTCATTTTACAGATGAGAAAACTGAGGAAAACAGGGTGAAGTGACTTGCTCAGGGTCATACAGCTAATATCTGAAGCCAGATTTGAACTTGGGAACATCAGTCTTCCTGACGCTGGGTCGGGTACTCTATCTACTATGCCACCAAGCTGCCCAGAGAGAGATTAGGGCTGGATAAATAGATGTAAGAATCATATTCATAGAGATAATAGTTGAATACATGGGAGCTGATGATATCGTTAAACAAAACCATATATAGAGGAAGAAGACAAGAAGGCCCAGTACAGAGCCTTGGGGCACACCCACTGATACTTCTCATGATATTGATGAAGATCCAGCAAAAGAGATTGAGAAGAGGTCAGACAGAGAGAGGAGGTTATCATGAAAACCTAGAGAGACAAGAGGACAATTGGAAGGGTCAAAAGATGGACAGAGATCGAGAAGTATGAGGCCTAAGAAAAGGCCCTTAGATTTGGCAATTTAGAAGTCATTAGTAACTTTGGAGACAGATGTTTGAGTTGAACAATTAACTCAGAAACCGAATTGCAGAGCTAAGACTAGACGAGAAGAATCTATAAGGGAGTTGATCCGGGAGATTTCTAACAAAATGGATAAGATTATGGGTGTCAAGCCTTTGTTTGGGGCTTTAGGGATGCATTGAGTGACTTGGCCTGTTGGAGATCAGAGCTACTCCTTCCCTTTGGTTCATAAAAAAGATCTTTGGCAGAGTATGGTCCTTTGGGGCCCCTTTCTGGAGAGTTCCTGAGAAAGCAGCAGAGTTAACAGTGGACCTAGGCCCCAGGGGTTGGGAAAGCCTCTGCATAGGAATAAATTCCTCCATCTCTTCAACTTTAGCCTTGGAGAGAAGCACTTTATAGATGCACATGCTTTTTCCCATTGAAAATTTCTGAGTTCCAAGTGTTTCTCTTTTGAGTGAAGTCCAAGCCACAGGGTGGCACTATAAGTCTGGGTGAATGGGAGAAAGTTGGGATTCTCAGTTGATGGGCATCCCCTCAGTTTCCAATTCTTTGTCACCATCAAAAGCTGCTATAAATATTTTTGTATGTACAAGTCCTTTCCCTTTTTCTTTAATCTCTTTGGGGTGTAGCTCTAGTAGCTGTATTGCTGGATCAACTGGTTTGCATAGTTTCATAGCATACATATACATATACAAATACACATAGACTCACACACACATACACACACACACACAGACACAGACACGCACACACATATGTATTTACCACCACACTAATTTTCTCTAGTATTCTTCTCCTTCCCAGAGAGCCACCCCATATATTAAATAATATTTTTATTTTTATTTATTTATTTGTCAAATAATATTTGTAAAGGAAAAAAAAGGAAAGGAGTAAAAATTAGCAAAACTGATCAATACACTTGAAAATATATGCAATGAATCACTGGCCATGGACCTCCCAGCCCTGCAAAGGGGTAGGGTGGGGGTCTTCTTCTCATAGTTCTTCTTTGAAGTCCTTATTCTTGGTAATTTAGCAACATTCACTTTTTGTGTGTGGGGGGGTGAGGCAATTGGGGTTAAGTGACTTGCCAAGGGTCACACAGCTAGTAAGTGTCAAGTGTCTGAGGCCGGGTTTGAACTCAGGTCCTCCTGAATCCAGGGCTGGTGCTCTATCCACTGCATCACCTAGCTGCCCCACAACATTCACTTTTAATTGTTTTATGGAAGTTCTTTCCATTTACATCATTGTAGTCATTGGGTCTATTGTTTTGTTGGCTCTGCTGACTTTATTTTGTATCAGTTCAGTTAAGTTTTTTGGTGCTTCCCTATATTCATCATAGTCATTGTTTCTTACAGCACAGTAATATCCCAGGACCTTCATGTGCCACACTTTGTTGATGGGCATCGACTTTGTTTCCAATTCTTTGTTGTCACATAAAAAAATGCTGCTATAAGTATTTTGGTGTATATGGGGACTTCCTGTCATATTCACATTTGATAAATACCACCATCTGTTTCTTCGATGAAAAAATGTTGAATTAGAACAGGCCCAAGGGCAGAACCCTATAGAGCATGGCATTATAGACCTATTCCTCACTTGACAGTGAGACATTAAAGCAATACTCTGAATAAAGCTGTTCAACCCATTATGAAAACATCTAACTGTTCTCATTCACCATGTATTTCTCTATCTTGTCAAAAGAGATATTGTCCAAAGCCTTGCTGAAATGTAGATTGCACAGCATTCCCCTAATTTTATCACTCTAGGAAACCTATAAAAAATGAAAATCATTTTATTTTGGTATGATGTGGTTTTAGTGAATTCAAGGTGATGCCTTAAGGATGACTTTTCTTCTTTTCAAGTGTTCACAAACTATCCACTTAATTCATTTTCATATTGTGCTACAGATTTAGATAATAGTCCATGCTGGTCCAGTTAATGAGGTTCTGCTAGGTGGTACAGGGGATAGAGCAGTGGGCTTGGAATCAGGAAGACTCTTCTTCATGAGTTCAAATCCAGTCTCAGACCCTTACTTGGTATCTGACCCTGGGCAAGCCTCTTCACCCTGTTGGCCTCAGTTTTCTCATCTGTAAAATGAACTGGAGAAAGAAATGGCAAACCATTCCAGTATCTTTGCCAAGAAAACCCCAAATTGTGGTCACGAAGACTTGGACACAACTGAACAACTAGGTGGCAATTTTTCTTATTTTTTAAGTGATTATTCATTATTAAGTGATATTCATGTAGTAATTAATTTATATATTGTGCAAGATATTTATGTAATAGTCCAGGCTAGTGTTAATGAAAGCCTCTACTAGGTCATGGCAATGAAAACAGGGAGGAGAAAACAGATGCAAGAGATACTTCAGAGTTAGATTTAATAGGACTTGGTAACTGCACACGAGAAATGATAGGCAAAAGTTAACAATAGCACAAAGCTTTTAAATACAGCGATATGGGTGAATGATCAGGCCACAGACCAAAACAGTGATGTCAGATGGAGGAATGAGTCAGAGGAAAGATAGCAAGCTCAGTTTGGGACATGCTGAATTTGTAAAGCTAGTCAGACCTCCAGAGAGTTGTCCTGTGGAGGATTGGAGATGCAGGTGGCTTTTCCAGTCTAAAGATTATTCTCTTTGAAAGAGAAGATCCTAGCATCCCAGTTCTGGAACAGACCCCAGAGATCATGTAATCTATCTTTTTTTTAAGAGATGAGGAAATTAAGGTCCAGGGAAATTAAATGAGAGTTCTCAGGGAGTAAGCATTAAAGTAGATTTGAGTCTGTGCCTCTGGAGGCAAGGTTCTTTCCACCATATCAACACTGCCTCACAGGAACAAACTATAAATTGAATAGTTCTGCCTTCTCTTTGTTTTCTATTATACCATCTGGTCCAGTGGGCCTACTCCCTTCTTTGTTCTTTGTTCCTAAACATTAAAAAAAAGGAATTTTATTGATTCCTTTTGTTTTAACATCCCAGTCATCCCTGGACATGATTCTGTATCAATGTCAGCACTTAGTCTTCATGTATTCCCTGTGACTATTCCATTTAATATAATAAATATTTCTTAAGTTCCTACTATATTCAGCGCCCTGTGCTTGACCTGAAGACAGGAAATATAGGACATGTACAGGGATGGTGAGTAGTCCAGTTTAGCTGGAATATGCCGTAGCTGGATGGAGTTAGGATAGCACAAAGCTGAAAAAAACTGAGAAGGTCTTGAACAATAGCCTAAGAAGTTTGAACTTCACTTGGTGGGCAATAGGGAGCCATTGAAAGATTTGGAGTAGAAGAGTGATTTGGCCAAGAGAATGTAAGCACTTCTAAGGGAGAGATTGTTATGTTTTTTATTTTTATGTCCCCAGTCTCTAGTACAGTGCCTGGCACTGAAGAGACACTTAATAAGTGATTGATAAGTGAATGAATGAATGATCAGATCTGTGGGTAAGGACAATGGTGGTGGAGTTTGGCTTCAAGTCTGGAAGAGATATGCCTGATAGAGGATTCTGCTCTCAATGAGTTATCAATTAATTTTGCTGACTAAATGACAGATTATCTGGCTGTTCCTGTCCTGCCCTCTCTGGGGGCTTGGCCTTTAGTCAAGCATCCTGTCTGGGGGAGGCTGCTGCCCAAGAGGAAGTCATCAGTTCCCTAAGTATGTAGGGTGGTACCCCAAGGAAGCTGTTTCTCCTCCCAGCCCCAGCTGCTGAGCCCATTACCAAGACCTAGGCAGGAAGACGTGAGACTCTTTGAATAGCAATGACATCAGGGTAGAAGCATCCCCACTCCCATTCCCTTCCCCCAAGTCATACTTAGCCATTGAGGCTCAGGCCCCAGGCCCCTGGCTGGCATTTCCTGCTTCTTTGCTCAATAGATCATTTTTTTTCCAGTGCTCAATAGATCATTAAGGGGTCCATGGTCTACTCAGGGAGGGGTCAGTCAGGCCTGAGGAAGAGCCCTGAGACACACAAGTGGTTGCTGGAGAAGCCAATCCCCTTTTGACTCTAGCTAGGAGAGTTCAGGCCTATTTCATGGACTGGAGGGGAAGTACGAAAGAGAACATTGGCAGAAATGATTTGAGGTGTAGAAAGGACCCCTAAAACTAAGGGTCCCAGACCTTAAGGGGGCCAGATGAACAACTATCCCCTGGTTTGAGTGGCCAGGCCCCAGAACGCATTCTATGTCCACCATATTGTTTCCTTAGGTCCATCAGATGCTGTGTTTTTCTCTCCTTCCTAGGGAATATCTTTCTCCTAGTTCTTTCCCAGTCTCTTGGAACCCTAGAATAATAGAGTAGAAAGGTCCCTAGGCTTTGACTCAGAAAGCCTGGATTTGAATCCCAGCTCATACAGTAACACTGTCACATTGGAGTCATTCATCAAATAGATATAATAACATCTCAGAGTTGCTGTGAAGAAAGTGCTTTGTAAACCCAAAATCGATCTACAAAAGAGAGCTATCTTTAGAAGTCACTCTTCCCTTTTCAATTCTTCTTTTTTTTTTTTTTTGGCAGGGCAATGAGGGTTAAGTGACTTGCCCAGAGTCACACAGCTAGTAAGTGTCAAGTGTTTGAGGCTGGATTTGAAATCAGGTCCTCCTGAATCCAAGGCCAGTGCTATATCCACTGCGCCACCTAGCTGCCCCTTCCCTTTTCAATTCAATCAACAGTCAACACCCAGCACATTGGTAATGATGACAAAACACAGCACTACTCAATGCTGGAGGGGCTATAGAAAGATAGAAATAATGCACTGTTTATAGACTTGTGAAATTGGTCCAACTTTTCTGGAAAGTAAATCAGAATTATACTAAGAAAGTGATTAAAATGTCTATACTTTAAAAATTAGAGAACCTACTGGAAATAATTTACTCCAAAATATTTATAGTAGCACTTTTTGCAGGAGTAAAAAAACAGGAAACAAAATAGAAGTCCATTTATTGAAGAATGGCTAAACAAATAGTGGTACATAAATGTAAAGGAATGATTATTATGCTTCAGGAAAGCATGGATGTGAAGAATACAGAGAAGCATGAGAAGACTTGTATGAACTGATACTAAGTGAAGTAATCAGGACCAGGAAAGTAACATAACCAATGACTACAACACTGTAAGTGAAAGGAACAAAGTGGTTGTGGTGATGACGGTGGTAGTGGTGACTGGTGATGCTGGTAGTGATGTTGTGTTAGTACTATTGATGTGGCAACTGATTATCTCTGTGTATATGTATGTACATATATGTGTGTATAAATATATGCACATATGTACATATGCACATGTAGATAAAGAAGCATACATATGTTGTACATATATTTATAGTGCATGCATATACATCAGTATGTACATATGTTCGTGTTAATATTTGTTTGCATATATACATGCACATATGTACAATAAATACATGTGTATATGTGTAGGTGTAGCTATACACATATATAGACATATGGTGATACACATACACATGTATCTATATAATCTTTTTTATTATCAGCTAGCAGAATCACTCCCTACCTAGTAGCAAGCATTTTCAGTGAGCATATATTCCTTTGTGTTATGCTTTAATTGATATTAATAATCAGAGTATGGTTGAACAACATTATCTCTGTTTTTGTATTTTTTAAGGAACTTTGTCTGATTTTGAAATATGCATGGTAGCACCTTATTTGGAGAACATTTAAGGAGGGTGGTATTTTGCTTTACCAAATCAACAGCTTCTTTATATTTAATAAACAGAAAGCACAGTAGGATCTTATATTCTTTATTCCTTTCAGTAAATTGTGCTACTGTAAAAATGTGACAGTTGTTGAGTATCCTTTCTGGAAGCTTGCCTGTTTTCTTCTTCTACCTTTTGCAGGGATGTACTTGATGCATGTGTAGTGAGAATCTGGATTCACTCTCTCAGTTAGGCTGACTATATCTTTACCTCGAGCTTCTGCAGGTACTTCTGTGAGTTGGGAATGTCTTTTTCTAGTGGTATTTGGTTTAGACCCCCAGTCAGATGTGTCCTCCCTAATGTTAACTGCCAGTGATTAGCACTCCAGTGTCATTTAACCAATAACCAGCAATTCACTATTTTTTTTTTTTGGTGGGGCAATTGGCGTTAAGTGACTTGCCCAGGGTCACATAGCTAGTAAGTGTTAAGTGTCTGAGGCCAGATTTGAACTCAGGTCCTCCTGAATCCAGGGCCGGTGCTCTATCCACTGCACCACCTAGCTGCCCCACAACATTCACTTTTACAAAGGGATATTTCCTGTGAAGACAGGAAAAACAGAAGTTACAAATGTCTCCCCATCCCACGCCCTCCCAACACCTGTGGGCATATACACCCCAATACTACCTCTGTCCTTGGTTATAGTGGGTTCAAACTTAAAGCAGTTTCTACAAAGTATTGGTCTTACTCAGTTCACTTCCAAATGTGGCATAACAACTGGATGAGTCCTCATCTCACCCATCACAAGATTAGGTCCTTCAGGTTGTATCTTAGGGCTTGGAAGCTGGGCTAGCTTGCCACAAAACCTGGCATAGACACTGGCTCCCAGAGGTTTGGAAGTTAGCCATTCTGACCTTTTGAAGCTCACAAGGTTATATCTGTCTCCAGTATTTCTTCACCTAAACAGGAAAGAATAAATGCCAAAAGAGAAAGAAGGCTTGTATTTGTGTGTCACATGTTGGTCTCAGATGGGGAAGCCTCTGCCCATCAGAGGCTTATAGAATGTTTCTTTGCTCAAATGCTGCCAGGGAGAAAAAAAGAACACTAGTAAGAGATTTACTTTGGCTGATTTGTCCCTTTTTTCTGCACTCCAGTTCTGATGCCACAGCCGGTTGAATAGGCTCCTCTTTGTGATGTGGTTAGCAGACCAGAGCAGTTACCACACTTCAGATTTGGAATCAGGTTGCCTTCATTACATATCACTGTGCCTCTCTGGAAGCAGGCTCTTAACCCCTTCCATCTGGGGATTTAATCAGCCAGATACACTATCCCTGCTCACCATCTCCTGTTAGCCTCTCTCCCCTATTAAAAACCAAAAACCGAAACTACCAACTTCACAATTCAACAGGGGTACATTTTGAACATCCAATTCATTTCCTCAATACAGAACAGTTGTCTGGGGTCCTGGGGAGGCATAAGATATTTTATTCACTTATTTCACTGGTGCTATCCAGGAATGAATCTCAAAACATTTAATGCAGCAGGAACTTAATGCAGTCCCACATACACAGGTAAGAACCCCAATTATCCCCAAATACAGATTTATGTGTATGTTCAATAAATAAAGAACATTTACAAAGATTATAAAATATGATTGTTTGATTAATAGTCTTAGTACTCAAAAATACCCATCCCCAATTCACAAGCAATAAAGAAAAAAAAGGCAAAGAAAATCAGCTTCCTATCTCAGAAGGAAACCTGGTTCTTACCATGCTTTTTGGACCTGATAGGGGCTCTCACCAAAGGAATTTAGGTCGTGGAGTTGACTGGCACCTCCCCTCCCTTGCCCCAAGGTGAGAAATCAAATTGTCCTATGTGAATTGTGTCTTCTACTATTCCTTCAACACCCAACACCATCCGACTCGAGTTTCTGCCAAAATATCTAGGTGTCCCTTCCTACAATGGGCACATCAAAACTTCCCCAGAGGCCCCTGTACCATAGGTGAAGATCCCCTTTCAGATCTAGGCAATTTGCTTTGGGTTCCTATACTAAAGGGTTCTTGTAATTTCCCTCACTGGATCCCCATCATGGCAAGGGCATTCCTATTGAAATTCCAAACTCAGCCAATAATAGAACAGTTAGATTCTGTTAGAGGCAAAGAAAACAGCATCAGTTAAGTCCTGAAGAAGTGTGGGACTGCTAAGAAAAGGGATTGATCTCTTAGGTTTGATTACTTGAGGGTTTCCTGGCCAATATGCAAACCTTATAACATGGACTTTCAGTGCAAAATGAACTCAGACAAGTTGTCTGGAATCATGTCACAAAGAAGGCAAATAGTTTATAATTGCTTGAAATAAAAAAAATTTTTAAATGTATATTTGTCAGCTATCATAGTATGCTCTAGGCAAACTGCTAGGCACTTGTATTTTAGGGACTCAGTAATACAGTAAGTAGCAGTACTTAAATGTTCAATGAGCCAACAAATGCAAAAGTGTGCAAAAATCATCTCAGAAAGAACTGACTTATAGGGGAAACACACTGGAAGAAATGACTATACAATTATAGTTTAAAACAAAGAAAATCAGTTTTTGCAAAATTTTCTCTAGTGGATATAGAAAGCTAAGATATCCAACAAAAAAGTCTCAGATGGAAGATATTTTCAGGGGCCTCCATAAGTGAAAAGGTCCGATTTTACCTGAGACAAGGCTTTATTGATTATCCTCATAAGGATTTTGTGAAGACAGGAAAAGTAACCAAATAGGTTGGATGTTATTGCTGTTGTCTCTTGCTTTTTAAAAAAATTGTACATTCTTAAGGAGAGAGGGGAGAGTCCAGATGGCAGATTAAAGGAAATCTAGATGAATTCTCTCAACATTCCCCTATAAATAACTTTAAAATAATGCCTTAAATCAAATTTTATAGTGGCAGAGTCAACAAAAAGTCAGGGTGAAGTATTTTTCTTGCCTAACAAAACTTATAAAGTCTGTAGGACAAGTTATTCATACCAGGGTGAATGCCTGCCCAGAGCCCTTAGTAGCTAGAGCAGCAGCAACTGCTGCTTTGGGAGCTCTCAGCCTAGAGATGATAAGGGGATTGGACAACTGGTTAGGTAGAGATTACAGAATGCTCTTTGTCAGCACTGGGTATAGTTGGCACTGATTGGCAACCCTTGGCCATATTCAGTTCTGGGTGGCAGTTCCAGGGTGGAGAAAAATGCTGGGGGTTGGTTACAAAGAAACAGGGGCTCTGGTCGCAGTTCCAAGGCAAAGAGACCATTAGCACTTGTGGCTGCAAGGAATCAAGGGCTCTTTCTGGGAAGGACCCATAGAACACAAGAACAGTGACCACCCCACTCCTTGGATCACACCCCCTTGGAAGCACCAAAAACTTGTAAATCTCAAGAAATGCCTCTGAAAACAACAGGGTGAAAAAGCCTGAAGCTTGGGACAGTGTCTCCCCACCCCCAGGTGAGCAGAGCCCAACTTTAACATAAAGTCCTAAGTCAAGAAATAAGCTAGAAAATGAGACAACAACAACAAAAAGGAATCTGACAATAAAAACTACTATAGTATCAGGGAAGACCAACACACAAACTCAGAAGAAAACAACATGAAAGCAGTTACAAAAAAAACCCTCAAAGAAAAATGCTACCTGGACCCAAGACCAACAAGAATTCCTGGAAGAGATGAAGGAAGAGATGAGTGTTAGAAGAAAAACTGGGAAAATAAATGAAAGTGTTGAAAGAGAATTATGAAAAGAGGATTAACAACTTGGTAAAAGAGGCACAAAAACACCGAAGAAAATATCACTTTAGCAATATAATTGTAATGTTAAAAGAGACACAAAAATTCACTGCAGAAAAGAACTCCTTAAAAAGTAGAATAAGACTAATGGAAAAGGAGGTATAAAAGCTCACTGAAGAAAACAATTCTTTAAAAATTAGATTTGGGTAAGTGGAAGCTAGTGATTACATGAGACTTCAAAAATAATTTTAAAAGTCAAAAGAATGAAAAATAGAAGAAAATGTGAAATATTACATAGAAAAAAAACCTACTGACCTGGAAAATAGATTAAAAGAAATAATTTAAGCAAAGAATTGGAAATTAAGGAGATGTCCATCAATTGGGGAATGACTAAACAAGTTGTGGTATAACGAATGTAATGGAATACTATTGTGCTACAACAAATGATAAGCAGGTAGATTTCAGAAAAACTTGGACAGACTTTCATAAACTGATTCTGAGTAAGGTGAGCAGAACCAAGAGAACATTGTACATAGTAACAGCAACACTGTGCAGTGATCAATTGTGATAGACTTAGCTCTTCTCAGACAATTCCAAAAGACTCATGATGGAAAATGCTCTTCACATTCAGAAAAAGATCAATGAAGTTTGAATGTAGATCAAAGCATACTATTTTCACTTTTTTGTTGTTGTTTTTTTTTGTTTCTTCTTTCTTGTGGTTTTACCCTTTTGTCCTGATTCTTCTTTTACAACATGACTAATGTAGAAATATGTTTAACATGATTGTACATATATAACCTATATCAGATTGCTTGCTGTCTTGGGGCAGGGAGAAGGAAGGGAAGGAGGGAGAAAAATTTGGAACTCAAAATCTTACAAAAATGAATGTTGAAAAGTATCTTTACATGCAATTGGAAAAAAATAAAATACCATTAAGTAGGAAAAAAAGACTTATTGGGCTATCTGAAAGCCATGATCAAAGAAAGAGCCTAGATATCATATTTCAAGAAATTATCAAGGAAACATGATCTTAGATCTAGAGGGTATAATAGAAATCGAAAGAATATGCAAATCACCTCCTGAAAGAGATTCCAGGTGAAAACTCCTAGGAACATCATAGACAAATTTTAGAGTCCCCAGGTCGAAGAAAAAATACTTCAACCAACCAGAAACCATTTAAATACTGTGGAGCCACAGTCAGTATCACATAAGATTTAGTGGCTTCCATATTAACGGAGAAGAGGGCTTGGAAAATGATATTCCAGAAGGCAAAGGAACTAGGATTACAACCAAGAATAACCTTCCCAGCAAAACTGAATATAATTCTTTGGGGCAAAATGCTATTTAATGAAATAGAGGATTTTCAAGCATTCCTGAGAAAAAGACCAAAGCTGAAAAGAAAATTTGATATTTGAATATAAGACTCAAGAGAAGCATAAAAAGACAAACATGAAAGAATAATCATAAGGGTCTCAATAAAGTTAAACTGTTTACATTTCTATAAGGAAGATGATGCATGTAACTCCTAACATCATTCCTAAAGCAGTTAAAAGTAGTTTACATAAACAGAGGGCATGGATGTGAGTCAATTATGTTGGAATGATCTCCAAAAAAGTGAAGGGGTGAGAAAGAGGAATGCATTAGGAGAAGGGGAAAGGGAGAGGTAGAATGGGGGACTTTTTCTCACATTAAAGAGGTGAGCAAGAAAGAGTTTTTATAGTGGAGGGGAAAATGGGGGTGGGTAGGCAATGCTCGACTTTCACCCTCATTGGAATTGGTTCAAAGAGGGAAGGATACAGACACACACACACACACACACACACACACACACACACACACACACAGAGCTGTGTATAGGAATGTAACTTGCCAAATAGGGAAATAGGAGGGATAGGAGATAAAGGGGAGGGGGTGTTGATAAAAGGGAGGGCAGATTAAGGGAGGCAGTAGTTAGAAGCAAAATAGACTTTTAATTTTATTTATTTAATTTTTTATTTTTAGGGCAATGAGAGTTAAGTGATTTGCCCAGGGTCACACAGCTAATGTCAAGTGTCTGAGGCTGGATTTGAACTCAGGTCCTCCTGAATACAAGGCCAGTGCTTTATCCACTGTGCCACCTAGCTGCCCCCGCAAAATAGACTTTTGAAGAGGGATAGGATAAAAAGAGAGAGAAGAAGAAATAGAAGAAAATGGGATCAAGGAAAATATGCAGTTAGTAATCATAACTGTGAATGTGCATAGAATGAGGTCACCCATAAATTAGAAGCCAATAGAAGAATGACTTAGAAAGCAGAATCCAACAATATGTTGTTTTCAAGAGACACACTTGAAAGAGAAACACATACACAGTGTTAAAATAAACAGCTGGATCCGAATCTATTATACTTAGTTGAAGTAAAAAAAGGAAGAGGTAGCAATTATGATTTCAGACAAAGTAACAGCAAAAATAGATCTAATTAAAAGGGACAGGGCAGCTAGATGGCACAGTGGATAAAGCACCGGCCCTGGATTCAGGAGGAGCTGAGTTCAAATATGGCCTCAGATACTTGATACTTACTAGCTGTGTGACCTTGGTTAAGTCACTTAACCCTCATTGCCCTGCCCCTCCCCAAAAAAGGGACAGAGAAACTACATTTTGCTAAAAGAGGGCAGGTAGGTGGTGCATTGGATAGAGTACTGGGCCTGGAGTCAGGAAGACCTGAGTTCAAATTCAGCCTCAGACACTTGCTAGCTTTGTGACCCTGAATAAGTCACTTAACCTGTTTGCCTCAGTTTCCTTGTCTGTAAAATGAGCTGAAGAAGGAAATGACAAATCACTCCAGTATCTTTGCCAAGAAAACCCCAAATGGGTCAAGAAGTCATATACAACTAATCAACAACAACAACAACAAAACCCAAACATATAGACAATGAAATAATATAAAACATTTTTACAGCAAGTTTCTCTAATAAAGGACTAACGTCTTACATCTATATTGAGTATAGAACTTAACCACATTTAATAGAATAAGAATCATTCCCCAATTGATAAATGGTCAAAGAATATAAAGAGGCAGCTTTTTAAAAAGTAATAAACATTAAAAAATTTTTTTTTTTTTTTGGTGAGGCAATTGGGGTTAAGTGACTTGCCCAGGGTCACACAGCTAGTAAATGTTAAGTGTCTGAGGCCGGATTTGAACTCAGGTACTCCTGACTCCAGGGCCGGTGCTCTATCCACTGCGCCACCTAGCTGCCCCTAAACATTTTTATTTATAGTTTTGAGTTCCAATTTTTATCCCTCCTTCTCTCCCTCCCCTCATCCCTCCCTGAGGCAACAAGCAATCAGATATGGGTCATACATGTACAATTATGTAAAAATTACCATATTAGTCATTTTGTACAAGAAAATTTGAATAAAATTTTAAAAATTAAAATAAAAAAAATGAAAGAAACTGAAAAATAGCATGCTTCAGTCTGTGTTCCATCAATATCAATTCTTTCTTTGGAGGTGGATAGTATTATTTTTCAATAGTCCTTTGGGACTGCTTTGGATCATTGTATTGTTGAGAATAGTTAAATTATTCACAGTTCTTCATCAAACAATAGTGCTGTCTCTGTGCACAAAGTTCTCTTGGTTCTGTTCACTTCACTATACATCAGTTCATATAAATCTTTCCAGGCCTTTCTGAAATCATCCTGTTTGTCATTTCTTATAGCGCAATAATATTCCATTACAATCATATGCCACAACTTGTTTAGCCATTTCCCAATTGAGGGGCATTCCTTTGATTTCCAATTCTTAGCCACCACAAAAAGAGTTGCTATAAATATTTTTGTACAAATCGGTCTTTTTATCTTTTGGGGAATGTCTTTGGCATATAAACCTAGCAGTGGTATTGCTGGATCAAAGGGTATGCCCAGCTTTATAGCCCTTTGGGCATAGTTCCAAATTGCTCTCCAGAGTGATTGGATCAGTTCATGACCACCAACAGTGGATTAGCATCCCATCTTTCCCACATCCCCTCCAACATCCAATATTTTCTATTTTTATTTTATTTGCCATTCTGATTGGTGTGAGGTGATACCTCAGAGTTTTTTTAATTTAACAGGCAGTTTTCAGAAGAAAAGGTATCTATATTCATATGAAAAAATACTCTAAAACACTTTGATTAGAGAAATGCAAATTAAAACAACTCCGAGTGACTGCCTCACACCTATGAAAAATGGCAAATGCTAGAGAGGATAAGGGAAAAATAGGTATATTAACGAACTGCTGGTGGAGTGGTGAATTGGTTAGACCATTCTGGAGAACAATTTGGAACTAGACCCAGTTGGTTATAAAACTGTTACCCTTTGATTCAGCAATACCACTACTTGGTCTGTATCCCAAAGAGATCAAAGAAAAAGGAAAAGGATCTATATGTACAAAAATATTTATAGAAGTTCTTTTTGTGGTAGCAAAGAATTGGAAGTCAAGGGGATGCCCATCAGATGGGGAATGGCTGAACAAGCTGTGGCATAGGATTGTGATGGAGTGCTATTATGCTATGGGAAATGATGAAAAGGGTGGTTTCAGAAAAATGTGGCAAGACCTAGATGAACTAATATAAAATTAAGTGAGAAGAACTGGGAGATCATTGTGCATAGTAACAGCAATGTTGTCATGATGATCAGCTGTGAAAGACTTGGCTGCTCTGATCGATACAACGATCTAAGACAATTCCAAAAGATTCATGATGAAAAAATGCTATCCACCTCCAGAGAAATGATGAACTTTGAGTGCAAAGTGAAGTATCATTTTCTCACTTTCTTTATTTTTCTTGCTTTTAAAAAATATGGCTAATATGGAAATATATTTGGCATGATTTCACATGTATAATTGATATCATATTGCTTGCCTTCTCAGTGGGTTGGGGAGGGGTGGGAGGAAGGGAAAGAATTTGGAACTCCCAATTTAAAAAGAAAAGAATGCTAAAATAAATAAATAATGTGATTTTAAAAATATTTTAAAAAATTATAAGTTCTAAGATTTTATCCAAGCATTTGGTGTCTCCCCCTTTTTCAAATATCTTGAGAAACAATCCCTCCTTGATCTCTAGTTTGTGCCACCCCCAGCATGGATCTCCTTTGTGTATACTTAAATTAGTCTGGAAATTCTCTTCCCATTATCGTTCTCACTAGGGCCATATTTCCTCATGTAGTACATTGCAAACTGTGTTCAGGTGTGGTGGCTGAAGAAGATTATGAACTGGGAATAAGCCCAGGAAAAATTGTGAAGCATGTTTTCTTCCACTACTATCACCATAATCACTATCATTTCCATATAGATGATCATTATTGATACCAACATCATCCACCACCACCATCACCAAAGTTGTTGATGGATTGATCTCATTTTGGATTCTTCCCCTTTTTGGTTTTTTCATTTTTCCTCCTTCCTTTGACCTCTCAGACTCCCAGTTATTTCAAACCTTCTTCCCACCATCTAGGACAATACTTGGTGCTGTAGAATTATATATTTGTTTTTTTTTTTGTTTTTTTTTGGTGGGGCAATGGGGGTTAAGTGACTTGCCCAGGGTCACACAGCTAGTAAGTGTTAAGTGTCTGAGGCTGGATTTGAACTCAGGTACCCCTGACTCCAGGGCTGGTGCTCTATCCACTGTGCCACCTACCTGCCCCTGTAGAATTATATATTTTTCTCTTTCATCCTCTACCAAAACTTCCATTACATTAATATCCTCTGTAAAGTGATCTGACAAACTATATAACATATAACAGGATAATTCTCACCTTTCTTTTAAAAAATTTTTAATAAATGTTTTTATTTAAAGTTTTGAGTTCCAAATTCTATCGCTCCCTCCTCTTGACCATCTTTGAGGCAATAAACAATAAAATTTAGATTATACATGTGCAATTACATAAAATATTACCATATGAATCATTTTGCATAAGAAAATTCTAATAAAAGAAGAAAATGAAAGAATGAAAGTGAAAAATAGCACATTTCAGTCTGTGTTCAATCCTTCTTTGGAGATGAATAGTATGCTTCATCATTAGTCCTTTAGAATTGTCTTGGATCATTGTATTACTGAGAATAATTAAGTCATTCATAGCTCTTCACTGAACAATATTGCTGTCACTGTGTACAATGTTGTCTTCGTTCTGCTCATTCCACTATACATCAGTTCATATAAATCTTTCCAGGCCTTTCTGAAATCATCCTGCTTGTTATTTTATAGCACAATAATATTGCATTACAATCATGTGCCACAGGTTGTTTAGTCATTCCCCAATTGATGGGCATTCCTTTGATTTCTAATTATTTGCCACCACAAAAAAGCTTTTATAAATATTTCTATGCAAATAGGTCTTTTTCTCTTTTTGGGGGGGATGTCTTTGGGATATAAAACCAGCAGTGGCATTGCTGGATCAAAGGGTATGCACAGTTTTATAACCCTTTAGGCATTCACTAGTCTTTTAAAGAAGGCATTTATAAGGATTGGTCCTGGGCCAAACTGAGAGCTCGAAGTGCCTTTTCTTATTTGTTGTTGTTGTTCTCCAGTCATTTTTCAGCTGTGTCTGACTCTTTATGACCTCATTTAGGATTTTCTTAGCAGAGATATTGGAGTGGCTTGTTATTTCCTTCTTCAGCTCATATTACAGATGATGAAGCTGAGGCAAAGTTAAATGACTTGTCCAGGGCGACACAGCTAGTAAGTGTCTGAGGCCAGGTTTGAACTCAGGTCTTTCTGAATCCAGGCTCCTCACTCTATTCACTCTACCACTTAGCTGCCCTCTTGTCAAATTTATTTTCTCTTTTTCATTTTAGCATTCCTCTTTCCTCTGGGCTCCTTCCCCAGATACGAAGTATTGCTATCTCTGTCCATCATTCATATCAAAATCTGCTTTCAGAAAATAACCTAATTTTCTCATTTCCATTAAGGTACGAATCACTGATACAACCTAATGTATTATCCTTCGTGGGAGTGTTTTCAGCTTACTAGGGAGAAAAAGTTTAAGTCGAAGGAATAAATTTCTAGAGACAGAATTTTATTTTTTAAAGCATTTTAATTTATTATTTATTTTAAACATTTTCTTTTAAAATTTTGAGCTTCAAATTCTCTCCCCCAACACTCTCTCACCCACTAAGAAGGCAAGCACTATGATATCAATTATACATATGAAATCACACAAAATACATTTCCATATTAGCCATATTTTTTATATGGGGCCAAGCAGAGTAAATCTAATGCCTCTTGAATACATTGGTCATTTGTGCACATTTCCCTTAGTTATTGTGTGGCCCAGGTGCCCAGAACAAAGACTCTGGCACAAAGTAAGTAGACCCAAAATACCCCAAAAGTGGGGAGTTTATTTCTCAGTTTCCCTCTTGGAAGATGAAGGATTAGCCTGAGGAGTTTCCCTCTGAGACCAACAACAATGACATGTGGAGAGCTGGCCAGCCAGCGGCCTGTTCCCTCTGAACCAGGAGGGGGATGTGCTAGGCTTAATTTAGGCTGCTCTGTCTTTCATGCTTTAAAAGGATTTTCCCACGACAAACCCAGGACCTGCAGTTCAGTGCCACCAGCACCACTACTGAGACATGAGGGGACAGAGATGCAGCCAAGGGTGTGGGCCCCATGACCCTCATTCTGCTTCTCTGCTGGGGTTGTAGCCTTCTGCTACAGTGTGGTTTGGCTTTACATACTCAGCCCAATCAATGGAACGTGCACTGCGTGGGGGTAAAGCCATTGGATTTATCCATATGTGTGAGTCTGTTCATCTGGGTGTATGTAAACATGACTTAGGTTCACAGGATTCTGTTAATTATTAGAGGGAAATTGAGAGATTACCTGATGCAACCCCCTCATTTGTCAGATGAGGAAAGTGAGATCTAGAGAAGGGAGGTGAATATTCCCAAAGTCACAAAATTAGTAAAGGGAGCTCAGTGGATAGAGCACTGGGCCTGGAGTCAGAAAAGACTCCTATTCCTGAAAATCTGATCTTAGACATTTTGTTTTTGTTTTTGTTTTTCAGGGCAATGAGGGTTAAGTGACTTGCCCAGGGTCACATAGCTAATTAGTGTCAAGTGTCTGAGGTCAAATTTGAACTCAGGTCCTCCTGAATCCAGGGCCGGTGCTTTATCTACTGCGCCACCTAGCTGCCCCCTGGCCTTAGACATTTACTAGCTGTGTGACCCTGGGCAAGTCACTTCACCCTGTTTGCCTTAGTTTCCTCATCTGTCAAATGAGCTGGAGAAGGAGATGGCAAACCACTCCAGTATCTTTGCCACAAAATCCCCAAATAGGGTCACAAAAGAGTGGATGTGACTGAAAATAGACCCCAAAAAATCTTCCTCTGGCATTCTTTTCATTATATTAAACAATCAAGCCATTATAAAGCACCTACTTTATGCTAGGAACTGGGACATAAAGACAAAAAGTGAAGAGATTCTTGCCCTCGAAGAGCTTACAGTCTGGTGAGAAGAGGTAACACATACACATATAAGTATTTACAAATAGATACAAAATGGATATGTAGTCCTGGGCTCACCCTCCCAACCCACTCTCAAAGCGGTGGGTCAGGTTCCCAGAGCAAGGCTACTTATTTCTTTCCTCCTAGTTCTAGGGGCTTCTTATATTATTGCTCTTGAACCCCCATCTGGTGTGTTTTCCAATGTCAATTGCCAGTTAATACCTCTCCAATATTATTTAACTAGTTGATATCTTCTCAATATCAGCTATTGAATTGGCATCAATGAGCTTTTATAAAAGAATATGAATTGAAAAAGTATAGCAAAGACAGAACTTCAAAAACATACCTCTAAATAAATTCAATTCAAAAACCCCTCATTAAGCACCTACTATGTGTCAGCTACTGTGCTAGGATCTGGGAATATAAACCAAAAAAAAAAATAGGCCCTGTCCCTAAAGAGCTTATAATCTAATGGGAAAAGACAAGAAACAAAAGGAAGCTGAAAAGTCAGGGGTAGGGGGGAGAAAGGGAAGGCCACCAAGGCATGGGAGAGAAGGGATAGATTGTTCCCTAAGTCAAAGCCAAAAAGAGCTGCTGATGGAAGGTGGAGTTGTGAGCCCAAGGCAAATTCTTCCCAATATATACTTTTTTTTTTTCCGGGGCAATGAAGGTTAAGTGACTTGCCCAGGGTCACACAGCTAGTGTCAAGTGTCTGAAGTCAGATTTAAACTCAGGTCCTCCTGAATCCAGGGCCGGTGCTTTATCTGCTGCACCACCTAGCTGCCCCTCCCCAATATATACTTACTCAGCCCCGAGGAAGAGTGAACTTGAACTTAAGTGTTGATTGCCAAGCTGTCACCTCCCCAAGTTCACTTCTGGGTGTGGCAGAGCTGATGGACATGCATCATGTATGTGCAGGACACATCTTGGCCATTGTGTTAATTCTCTGCTGGGCTAAGTCAAACTCCTGAAGGAGGGATGGAGTCTCAATTGGCTCAGCTGCTGTTATAGATTCAAACAACCAGCTATGCTGATAGCTACCTGCATACACTATTCTGGACTCCAGGTGCTAAGTCTCTGGGGGATCTTCTTTCCTTCTGAACCTCACGAGGTCATGACCTTGCTAGTTCCATCTGTTATGGGGTTAGGTAAACTGGCCAGCTGACAGGGGTCAGCAAGAAAGATAAGCCCATTAGGCATGGCTGCTGCCTTTGTGGACCCAGGGAGACAGAGATGGGAGCTGCCTCTCACCCAACTTCCCTCAGCCACCACCATTGGGAGATGGTCCTCCCTTAGATGATCACCCCCAATAAGGGAACTTTCCATAGTCAGATGATCATCCCATCTGGTTCCTCCACCATCAGACCTCTATAAAAGTATTTGCCTCTCTCTCTCTCTCTCTCTCTCTCTCTCTCTCTCTCTCTCTCTCTCTCTCTCTCTCTCTCTCTCTCGCAACCCATAAGGGTTAAGTGACTTGCCTAGGGTCACACAGCTAGTGTCAAGTGTCTGAGGCTGGATTTTAACTCAGGTCCTTCTGAATCCAGGGCCAGTCCTTTATCCACTGTGCCACCTAACTGCCCTCCTACCTTTCTCTTACTCAAGGAGATAGGTATCTCAGAGAACCATGTCTCAGTGTCATGCTATCTCCCCATGAGAAAAGTTCATAGACTTTTCTCTTAGTTTCCTTTCTCTAGCACCAAAATAAAATATTTTATTCTAATTGGATTTGTGTGCGAGAGGGTGTAATTCTTTAAATAGGAATTCCTAAAAGGACCCTAACACCCAACCTATTTCCCTCATAACACCATCTAAGGTGCCAGTTTTATGGAATGGGGATAGAAATTGGATGCTTTTTGTAAGGAACAGGAAGAAAGCCAGATCCTTATTATATCTACTAGGATCAAGAGAGAGTATATGCAACAGAGGCAGAACCATGTGTTTGTTGACTGGGACCTCATTGGTCAGTAGCCTTGTCACACAAGATGATTTGAAAGGAAAGACATTAGCACCTGGAGGGACAAGGACAGGTCTCTAGTAGAAAATGAAGCTGGAGTTCTCTTAAAGGAAGCTAGAGGGGCAGCTAGGTGGCGCAGTGGATAGAGCACTGGCCCTGGATTCAGGAGTACCTGAGTTCAAATCCAGCCTCAGACACTTAACACTTACTAGCTGTGTGACCCTGGGCAAGTCACTTAACCCCAATTGCCTCACTAAAAAAAAAAAAAAAAGGAAGCTAGAGATTTTTAAGAGGTGCTAGAGAGGAAGCAGAACATTCTGGGTATACCGAACAGCCAGTTCAAGGTCATGGAGATGAAAATGAGATGATTTTTATGAGGAAGACTAAGAAAGCCAGTTTGGCTAGACTGTATAGTATACTATTCTTCCATGAACATATATGTATAAATATTTGTGTGTTAAATGGATCTAAATGTCATACGCATGTATATATTACATGTACTATATTATACTATATTATACACATTGTGTATATAGCACACATATTATATACTATATAGCACATATAATTATATAAACATATTATATATAGTACACTGTATACTTATATACTATACATTGGATAACTATAATATATACTATATACTATATACAGTATACTATACACTTTATTTTGTTGTTCATTTTCAGTTGTGTCCGACTCTTTGTGACCCCATTTGGGGTTTTCTTGGCAGGGATATTGGACTGGTTTGCCATTTCTTTCTCCAGCTCATTTTACAGATGAGGAAACTGAGGTAAACAGGGTGAAGTGACTCTCCCAGGGTAACACAGCTAGGAAGTGTCTGAGGGCAGATTTAAGCTAAGGAAGCTGATTCTTTCTGACTGCAGGCCTGGCACACTATCTGCCCCATACACTGTATACTGTACACTACATTATAGCATATAATAAAGCACAATATATATTAGAGAAGACATACTATGTTATATATTATAGTATTTATATAGCATAATATATACTATATATACACAATGTATCACATATAATAGGTACAATATCTATATATTATATACACTATTTATATAGTATACAAATTATATATCTAGTATATGTAATATATATAATATACAGACCCACTAAACACATGGTATAGTAATACATAGCATAGTGAAATATATAGTAATAGATAGTATATTACATATTCTATATAATATATAGTACATAGTATATAGTTATATATGTCTGTTGGATGTATGTGCATGTTCACTGTACATTTATTAAGTGCCTATTATATGCAAAGCATTATATTCCATTGGGGCAGATATGAAGATACTATATTATGGCATATAATATAGCACATTCACTATAATGTCACACTATATTGTATGTATTATAATATAGCATAATTCATATTAGGGAAGATCTATTATATTATGTAATATAGTAGACCTCTATATTATATACATACACACCCTATATTACACATATGCTATACATTCAATATAGAGTATATGTTGTTTGTCCTTTGTTTTGCAGAGGATCAGTGCCACAAATTGGATTTAAGTGAGGCAGAGTTGCACAAAGTCATCAGCCTCACTCTCTTCCAGAGTCACTGATGTCCAGTGGCAGGACAAAAGTCATAGTGACTAGTTATAGCTTGGGATGCAGTAGATGACTTAGGGAGTCTTCAATGTTTGACCAAGCTCTAAACTCTCCACAGCACCTGCTTTAGCTGCCATTGGAGCAAATTGTTCTCATCTACCCATTTCTCCAGGGGAAGTCTTCAGATGCTTGGGGTTGATACCCTCTAACTCCCTGAGGGATTTGAGGCCTATCAGTTATCCTTAACTGGGATACATACACACAAGTACATATATTTCTATACATAGATATATGTACGTACTTACATATACACATACACACACCTGCTTTATACTATATGTGCCTCTGTTGGATTTATGTTCATGTTCATTCATTTTATATTTATCAAGTGGCTATTGTATGCAAAGCATTATACTTCGGGGGGGGGGGCAGATATGAAGCTAAACTAGGCCTTGAAGGACAGGTAGGGTCTCAATAGATGGAGAAAGGAAAGTGGGCCCTTTTAGGTCTAGTGAATAGGAGGCAGGAAAATAGGGGGTGTTTGAGGGTAACAGTGGGCAGTCTAGTTTGACTGGAGCAGATAGTAATTGTTTTTTTGGTTTGGTTTTTTTTTTTTTTTTAGTGAGGCAATTGGGGCTAAGTGACTTGCCCAGGGTCACACAGCCAGCAAGTGTTAAGTGTCTGAGGCCGGATTTGAACTCAGGAACTCCTGACTCCAGGGCCAGTGCTCTATCCACTGTGCCACCCAGCTCCCCCTGAGCAGATAGTACATGGAGGAAAACAGGGTGAGATGAAGTGGGAGAGGTAGATTGGTGCAAAATGGTGGAGGATTTTGTATGCCAGGCTGAGGAATGTGGAATTGATCATACATTGGACTGTTGGCGGGAAGTATCTACTGTGTATACTGACTTCACGGCCCCATTGCAATGTGTCTTTGCACATTGTATGTATAAACAATTCTCTATTGGTTCCCAAGAACAATGGCTGCATCTTCTTTTCCCAAGACCCTTTCACTGGCACCACATGAAACAGATTCCAGCCAGTTTACCCCTCCCTCTCCTTCCTGGAGCAAGGGCTGATGGGGGTGGAGGGGCCAGGGGAACATCTTACCCCTAGCAGAGATCTTTAATTCCCCAAATCCCCATCAACCTGGCCTCTGGGTGCAAGCCTGTGCTGCTAATAGCACAGGGGACAATGGGAGCATTTAGGGACTTGGAGGCCTCCTATTGCCTCTGGGACATACTCACGGAGTCCAGGAAAGGCTAAGGGGAGAACCTTTCTGAGAAAGCCAGGGAACCTTCCACTTCCCCCACATCCGAGGAGAGAATCAACATTCCAGGAACTGTTTACATTATTTCCCTCCCTGCTTCCCTGTCTCCCTGCCCCCCAAGCCTTCCTTAGACTGGGCTTGCAGATAACTGTGCCCCCATAAACAAATCCATCCTGCCCTGGGGGAGCCCCCACCCATCCAGTCTTCCCTTGAGGTCTGGGGAAGAACCCGTCCCCTCCCTACTCCTCCTCTGTTATTACACTAACCTTATTTCCTTTAAGAGCAATTGGGAATACAGGTTTAGGGGAGGAGAAGCCAAGAGCTGATGTTCAGTAATATGGGAACCACAATATTAGGGAGCTCCTCGCCAGCAGAATTCTCTGAAATATCACCTTGCTCCACTACTCCATTCTGCACCCCACTCCTATTTCTCAGAATCCCGGGAAAGTCATTAGCAGAGATGGTAATCTCGGAAATTTTGGATGAGATGGGAAGACCTCTGTCTGAAGTGAAGATCAAGAACAATATTCTCTTCCTAGTGTTATCACCTATCGACTCTGTGATCTGTAACCTTAGGCAAGCCCCATTTGGGGGGCTTCAGCTTTTCCATCTGTAAGATGGTGAGGGTGACTACTTTTCTTTCTCCAATGTTTCACAAGAGAATTCCACAAGGATTTCATGAGGCAGTGTTCACAAAGGGAATTCTTAAGTCCTAGGGGTCAGGCTCAGGCTCAGGCTAGAGGCATACATGATGTGTGACTGTTTTTATCTCCATCTTCATCTAGGCTTGGGATACAGTTTGAGAAGACAAAAATAAATGGGGGTGGGGTGGGAGAGGAGCTTGCCATAAAAAGCAAAGGAAGTCCTTGTTCATGGGAGGTTGAACAGGGCGGGGGAACGAGGAGGTAGGTGAATAGGTGGCCTGTCAGACCCGGCCCAAAGATAGCCCCTTTGTTTTCCCAGAGGATGCTCCAGGATTTTTTTCATTCCCTATTCTACCATGGGAATAAGTTTCTCCCACCCCCAAGCAGCTGAGTTTATGTCTGCTCTGTACCATTCTGGGTGGAGGTTTTAAAAGATTCTTAGAGCTAAGGAGTGGCTAGAACAGCTGAACATCCACTAGGATGTCTCCTTCCTTCCTTTTTTTCTTTTTCTCTCATTACTTTTCTTTCTCATTCATTATTTCTCCCTTTCTTCCTTTATTCTTTCCATTTCACCTTTTTCTCTTATTTTTGTTTTTCCTTATTCTCTTTCCATTGTTTTTCTTTTTCTCTTTTCTTTCTCTCTTTTTCTCTCTGTCCCTTCCTTCCTTCCCTCCTTTCCTTCCTTCTTTCTTTCTTTCCTTCCCTCCTTTCTTTCTTTTCTCCTCTAAGCTACAACTAATATCACAATCTCTTTTTCTATATTCTTTAAGAAACTTTAAAATTTTATTATCTTTTGTCTTCATATCACCTTCATTTTAGAATATATCCCTCCCTCAACCAACCCAGAAAGTCACCTCAAAACGAAAATTTAAGAAAAAAAAAAAGCAGTTCAGTTAAGTTTACCAAACTGAATGAGAGAATATGCAATATTTCCCCATAATGTTCCCTCTAAAAGGAAGGGTAAATGTATCTTCTCATCTCTCTTTGGGGCCAAAGCTTTCATATTAAAATTACATGTTATGCTCTCTTAAAAAATTTAAATTGACATCTCTTTTTCTATCACCTACATTTCCCAAGTGCATCCCTTTCTCTGCTCCCTTGGAGAATCATCCCTTATGATGATGACAACCACAAAAAGTTTGGAAAACCTAACAAACACATCTCCCCAAATCTGACCGTATCATTATATGTAGTGTTCCACACCCATCATATTCTCCCTCCTAGGCAAAGAAGGGGGAAATGGAAGGGGTACTTTCTCAGCTTGAATGTTTAAATCACACATCATGTACTCTTAACACAGGGTCCTAGGGCAGGGCATCCTTGTGATGTTTAGGGCTTTCAAATATCCACTCCTATTCCTTCTCCTCTTTCCTTTTTATAGGGAAATAGTAAAAGACATCTGGTCCCAGCTTGATGGGAAAGCAAATTGCCCTGTCTCCTTTTGACAAGGGGAAAAAAGTGGCATTTTTCTTTCTGTGTCCTCTCCTTCGAAAACAGGAAATGCCCCCACCCCCACCCTTTCCCCCTGCTAGTGCCTGCCCCCTGGCATCTGGATCTTTGCCGACTCAGACCCTCTTTCCTCTGCTTCCCCGCCCCCCACTTCTTCCTTGACTTTACTGATGAGCTTTCATTTACCCAACATGGTTTGTACTGCCCAGCTTAAAATCCAGAGTCCCTTCCCCCTCAGTCAGGAAATTACCCCACCCCTTTCCTAATTGGAGGGGCCAGGACCTGGGGGTATCAATACCGCCCATTAGAGAATAAACCATCCTTTTTGCCCGCCTTCCTTCCTTCCCAAAGCTCTGAGCCACTGTGGCTCTTATTCAGGGGCTGCTTTCCCAGGAAAGGTGTGGAGAGAATTGGGTTGAGGAATGTTGCTGGTCGGAGATGCCATCTTGTTCTTAAGCCAGCCAGGACTGTTGCTTGGACTGTCCCTAGCCTCCTCCTCTGGGAAAGAATGGAAAAGAAGGCATGTTGTTTTAACTGGCATTTTGTATTTGACATCTTTCATCTTGCTCCAACACCTTCCCCTCCCTCCCCAAACAAAACAAAATGAAACAAAACAAAACTGTGTTTGCAAAGCAATAAGCTAAAATAGAACTGGAAGCTTGCTTCTAACATGAAGGCAAAATACGACTCACCTCCTGACTCAGGCGGCTGAAAGCTGACTCTACCCTACTAAATTCATAGACTTAAAACTGGAAAAGCCATCTCTCTGATCCAACCCCCTCAATTTAAAGATGAGGAAACTGAGGCTCAGAATGAATAATTTGCTTGAGGTCACTTAGTGGATAAGCCGTAGTGTCAGGGTTTGATGGTAGGTCTTTTGGGTCCTCTCACAAGTGCTTTTCCCAGGGTATCATGCTAGCCAGAGGGCAAACTCCCATCGAAATGTCGCTCTCTCTCCATTGGTCTCTTTTACCTCCACCTCTGACCCCTGGGGTTCTTTGGCAGGTCACCACAGCACAGAAATGGCAAAAGAGGCAGGCTCCTGAGATCCAGATAATAATAACTGACATTTATTGGGGTGGCAGCTTGGTATGGTGGGAAAAGTACTGGATTGGAATTAGAGGACCTGAGTTTGAATCCCAACACTATCACATACAACCTGAGTGACCTTAAAAAGTCACTTCAATGAGGATGTTAGGGTAGAGCCTAGCTTCTTAAACTGGGATTCATGACCCCATATGGGGTCATGTAACTCAGTGTGGGGGTTGTGAAAAATTTGACAACAGTAAAAGGTTATATATACCTATTTTATATACCTATACACCCAGGGTCGAGTAAAAATTTCCCTGGGAAAAAGGGATCGTGAGTGAAAAAAGTTTAAGAAACCCTGGGCTAGAGGATCTCTAACACTTTCAGGGACAGCTAGGTATTGCAGTGGATAGAATGCTGGCCCTAGAGTCAGGAGGACCTGAGTTCAAATCCAGCCTCAGATACTTGCTAGCTGTGTGACCCCAGGCAACTCACAACCCCTAATTATCTCCAAAAAACTCAAAACAAAACAAAAAAGCCCACTCCTTCTTGCTCTAAATCTATGTCTCTGAAGCTCTTTACCTAGATTATCTCATATGAACCTCATAGTAACCCTTTGTGCCCATTTTCCAGATGAGGAAACTGAGGATCTGAGAAGTCAATCGATTTGCCCACAGTCACACAACTACTAAATGTCTGGGATAGAATTGGAGCCCAGGTCTTGCTGGCTTCAAGACCAGGATGTGATCCATACTGTCTCTGCTCAGCTACTGGAGAGACTGAAAAGCTGTTCCAGCAATTAATGTATCAGGGAGTTTAGGATATGGATAAGCATGTAGCCTTTTTCACTTTACCTCGTCTTCTCCTTGATATTCAGCAGTGTCTCGGAGTGCCAAGGACTTCAATGAGGAGATGGTGGGAGTGAGGAGAGGAGAGTGGTGGGAGATAGACAGGGAAGGAGACCAAGATAGAATGTTAGCCCTGGATCGAGGATGTGCTGGGATGGTTAAATGTTCAGTGGGAGCATTCACATCTCAGAAACTGGCAGACACTACAAGTCAAGACTTGATTTATTGTTTTGTTGATTGTCTTGTTCTGTTGTTTGTCCTTCGTTCTCAAAGAGGACCATGACATTGGGGTGGTGTCATGACCTGTACTGAATAGGATTCAAGTGAGGGAGGGCTATGCAAGGTCACCTCCAGGAGAGCCTCTAGGCTCTCCTCCAGAGCCATCTGGGTCCAGTGGCAAGATATACATCAGGATGACTGGAGATGGTTCTGGATGTTTAAGGCAATTGGGGTTAAGTGGCCCAGGGTCACACAGCTACTAAGTGTCTGAGGAGAGATTTGAACTTAGGTCCTCCTGACTCCAGGGACAGTCCTTTATCTACTGCACCACCAGTTGCCCCTGTTGATTTGTCTGGGCTTGAGACAGGGGTGCAGGAATTGTTAATAAGGCAGATTAAACTTAAAAGTATGTCCTGGTTACATTTTTCCCTTGGAGAGCCGGTTGTTGAACATTTACCTGCATATCTCTGCCTGGATCTCTCTTTTCATCAGGGTAGAAGGACCTTTTCTTTGTCCCTTCTCCTGTGATTAGGAATTAAAATGGGAGATGCTAGATCTTCACTTAAAAGTAGCTAGTTATGAGGGCAGCTAGGTGGCGCAGTAGATAGAGCACTGTTCTTGGATTCAGGAGGACTTGAGTTCAAATCCAGCCTCAGACACTTGACCCTTACTAGCTGTGTAACCTTGGGCAAGTCACTTAACCCTCATTGTCCCGCCAAATATAAAAAAACAAAAACAAAAACAAAAAAGTAGCTAGTTGTTACAGTGGATAAAATGCTGGATCCAGTCAAGAAGACCTGAGTTCAAATGTAGCCTCAGACACTTACTGGCTGTGTGATCCTGAGCAAGTCACTTAACCCTGTTTGCCTTAGTTCCTCATCTGTAAAATGAGCTGGAGAAGGAAATGGCAAACCACTCCAGTATCTTTGCCAAGAAAACCTCAAATGGGCTCATGGAGAGTTAGACATGACTGAACAACAACTATACCTCTAGTATCTTATTCAGTGTCTGGCACCTAGTAGGTGCCTAATAAATGCTGATTGATAGAACTGAAAATGAAATAAAATTGAATTAAAAATGCTGATCACTCGATTGCACACTAGGTCATCTGTGATTTTGATTCCAAAATCATGCATACCATGATTTACAGCCATCCAACATTATCAGGAAAATGTTAGTTAGATTTTTTTTTTTACATTAAGTAGATCTGAATCATTGAAAATACTATATTTAATTTCCTAAATAAAGTCCAGCTGACCTTTTCTTCCTACTCCATTTTAGGCTAAACTCACTGTCCAGGATTTTATACACACATAATTTAATACATTTAATCCACATATATTTACATATACACAGGTAATGGTGAATTGGCCAATGAGAGGCCAGCTCTCATGCGCATACATAGCATGTTTGACCTGACGCAATCGCCATGTGGACATTGGAACATGGACAGGTATTTGATGATTGTTTTCTCTGCTAACTGTGTAGTAAAGAAATGGACTTTTGATTGCCTGCTGAGTCAGATATAGGAATGCACAGAAAAGATTCCCATGGGAGCAATTCATTCCTTTTCCTTCCCTGGTGGCAAGCAATGAGGATGAGGTGCTTTGGGATTCTGCTTGGGGGAGTAGCATCTGCCCTTCTCTCACCTGAGGCCCATGTGAAACTGCAAGCATATGACCTGCTATTGCTGAGAGGCAGCACCACTACCACCTACCTACTCTCTTCATCCTGGATGACATGGGGCTTGTGGATGCATTGCCCTTAGGTTGTTGTTTGTCCTTCATTCTCAAAGAGGACCATGACATCGGGGTGGTGTCATGACCTGTACTGACTTGGTCACCAACCTCACTCTCTCCTCCAGAGTCATCTGGGTCCAGTGGCAAGATATATTTTCAGGACAACTGGAGATGACCCTAGTCGTTTAAGGCAGTTGGGGTTAAATGACTTGTCCAGGGTCACATAACTAGTAAGTATCTGAGGTGAGATTTGAAATCAGGTCCTCCTAACTTCAGGACCAGTGCTCTAAACACTGTACCACCTAGCTGTTCCTTACCAAGAAGCTTAGGTGGAGAAGTATTGGAGATGGAATGGACTATACTGAGCTCTGAAAGATTGGAAAAGCCCTCAGAAATCAAAGAGCTATTGTCCATTCCGGAGTTTGCTGGCCTGATCTGCCAGCCCATCCCGGAGGAGCGATGGGGATCCAGCCCATGAGTAGATTGATCCCAAAGCTGTAATCTCAAAGTCCTAAAGGCGAGGGCAACTTGTCCATCAGCTATGCTGCATTCAGAAGTGAATTTGGTATGGACAGATGACTTGTAGCAACTGTTTTAAGTTTGGGCCCATTCTATCCAAGGACCCAAGTGGTAAAGTGAGAATGTACTCCTGATTTGGAGGAGGAGGGGCTGTTTGTGCTGCTATCCTTACCATATGTTCTTTTACTATATGTAAAAGCTAATTGATGATAGGGGCAGCTAGGTGGTGCAGTGGATAAAGCACCGGCCCTGAATTCAGGAGTACCTGAGTTCAAATCTGGTCTCAGACACTTAACACTTACTAGCTGCGTGACCCTGGGCAAGTCACTTAATCCAAATTGCCTCACCAAAAAAAAAAAAAAAAAGCTAATGGATGTTAATTGGTTAAATGATACTGAACATGAATCACTGGAGGATTTCAATGATATAAAGGAGATGTTCTGACACTTCAGTCATGTCTGACACTTTGTGACCACATTTGAAGTTTTCTAGGCAAAGATACTGAAGCGGTTTGCCATTTCCTTCTCCAGCTCATTTTACGGATGAGGAAATTGAATTAAGTGACTTGCAAAGGGTTACTCAGCTAGTAAGTGTCTCTTTTTCTTTTTCTTTTTTTTGTGTGTAAGGCAATTGGGGTTAAGTGACTTGCCCAGGGTCACATAGCTAGTAAGTGGCAAGGGTCTGAGGTCAGATTTGAACTCAGGTCCTCCTGAATCCAGGGCCGGTGCTTTATCCACTGCGCCACCTAGCTGCCCCCTCTCTTTCTTCTTCTTCTTCTTCTTCTTCTTCTTCTTCTTCTTCTTCTTCTTCTTCTTCTTCTTCTTCTTCTTCTTCTTCTTCTTCTTCTTCTTCTCCTCCTCCTCCTCCTCTTCCTCCTTCTTCTTCTCTCCCTTCCCCTTTCTGCCTCTTTTCCCCTTTTTTGTTTTACCCCCTCCCTTTCTCTAACCTTTCTCCTTCTCCCCTCCCTCCTTCCCCCTTCTCTCTTTCATACTTTAAACATCTGTGTGATTTTGTCCTTGTGAATGCTGCTCCCACCAACAGAGATTTTAAAAAAACCAACCCAAACCCAACTCTCTATGACTTCGTATATGATCTTTGAGTGTTATAGTGGTTGAAAAATTCTTCAATGTGTGTCCAACTTGAGGTTAAATCTCTTCAAAGATAGCTGAGCTGGTCCTTGGAAATAGACGCCCAGCCTATCTTTGGGACTTGAAGACTTTGCTACTTGGAAGGCTCTGCCAAAGCTTTTGCTTCACGGCTATAGTGTTTGGGAGCCCTGAGCTACCTCTCCTGCACTGTGGACTTTGGTGTAGAACTTTAGTGGAAGATATATGTGCATATGTGTATAACTTATCTAGTCTCTCACTTGTATAAAATTTGCATGCATATATGCATACATACAGATTAACTCAATGTCCACTAGTTTAACATCAAAGTTTGGTCAATATATATATTTTTCGACTAGGTGGCGCAGTAGATACCTGATACTGATACTAGATACCTGAACCTGAGTTCAAATCCAGCCTCAGACACTTACTAGCTGTATGACCTTGGGCCAATCTCTTAACTTCTGTTTACCTCAGTTTCCTCATCTGTAAAATGGGGATAATAATAGCATCTAGCTCCGAAGGTTGTTGTGAGAACCAAAATGAGATAATATTTGTAAAGCACTTTGCCTAGTGCCTGGCACATGTTAGGTGCTATATAAATTCTTATTTCCTTTCTTCTTTTTGATTTTCGCATGTGGATAGTTAAGAGTCTCCAGGGATCAACAAACTACTGCTGTGAGCCAAATCTGTCCTTTAGTTCTCAGGCTATAAAAGAAAATAAAAAACAACCAGGTGGTGGGCCAGCCTGAGGACTATAGTTTGCGGAATCCTGGAGTAGACCAGTCTCTTTCATATGACTTGAATTTCCCTGAGAAAGTTTTGGAGTATTGTAGTGTTGGATGTAATTGGTACAAACACCACGTGTGAAGGGCAGCAGCTGGAGGATCTGGCTGCTCTGTTAAGGTCTGCAAAATAAAATGTCCAATCTGAGATCGACTGGGTTGCCCCTTCACTGTAAGGTTATTGTCTTATGATTAGTTCTCCTGGGTGCTGGACCGAGCCCTCATTCTTTCAGATTAAGGCTCTGCTTTTGAGACATTTTTCAAGTTTCTCTGGGTGAGGCTTCAGGAAATGCATAAGATTTGCTGATAGCAGCTGATTAGAAATTGCTTCTCGCTGACTTGGATCTCAAATGCCCTGATATGGGATCTCCATCAGAGGGCAGAGGGAACTTCTCAGCTCAGGGGCCTCCTCAGCTTCCCCTTCAATTTCAACTAATATACTCTTTTTATTTTCATTTTTTTTCCCATCCAACAGACATGTTTATTAAGCTGACATGGGGTACAGGGGCAGATGAAAGGATAAATATAATGTGGTCTCTGCCATCAAGGCCCTTACATACTAATAAGGAAGATAAAAAGTGTTCACAAATAATATACTATAAAATAAGAATTCAGGTGTACCCTAGTTTAAGTAAGCAAAACCACATCACAATTTTCCCCATCACGGTTTCAATATATTGCCGGTTAAGATAAGAAATCAAATGGGAATTTGGGGGGAGTTTTGCATAACCCTAGATAACTGTGTTTTCATTTAGCTGGTGCCTACAAGAAGAAATAACAGGAAATAAGACTGGAAGAGTCTAATTAGCCTACTTTAAGGCAGTGGTCTGTTCTTTTTTTTTTTAATGAAGTATTTTTTTTTCCAGTTACATGTAAAGATAGTTCTCACCTTTTGTTTATACGAGCTTTCCAATTTCAGATTTTTCTCCCTCCCTCCCCTCCCTCGCCCCTCCCCTAGACAGCAGGTAATCTGATATAGGTTTTATATATATATATAAAATATTAAACATATTTCTGCATTAGTCATGTTATAAGAGAAAAATCAGATCAATGAGGAAAAACCTCAAAATAGAAAAACAACAGCACCAAAAATAAAAGAAATAGTATGGTTCAATCAGCATCTATACTCCACAGTTCTTTTTTTAGTGGTCTGTTCTTGGTGTCAGCTGAACGCCAGACAGAAAGTTATTGATCTAGCCTTGGACTTCAGGCTTCATTGGACCCTGTCTGCTTTGTAGGCCATCAGCCTCTCCACTTGGAACCACTCCAGTGGACCTTGTCCTTTGGCTGTGGGACTTCCACTTTTCCTTACTTTGTAAACCTGAAGCCTAATGACCCGTCCCCCAGCTCCTGTTGTTGCCTCTTTCTCTTGCTGCCTAGTCTCAACACTTATTTTCTTTACCGCACTCCACAAATATCATTTCTAAGTTGTTTATTGGTTTTGCTTTTTAAGCAGAGAAAAAGAGAAAATGTGAATTCAGAACAACTAAATAACATAATTAGTAATCTCTTTGTATGATTCTTCCCCCCAACCCAAATGCCTAGAATACTCCCTTCTTACCTCTGAATCTTAGGATCTCCAATTTCCTAAAAAACAGCTCAAGTGTCTGTCATCTTCTTTTTTTTTTTTTTGGTAAGGCAATTGGGGTTGTGACTTGTCCAGGGTCACACAGCTAGTATGTGTCAAGTGTCTGAGGCTGGATTTGAACTCAGGTCCTCCTGACTCCAGGGCTGGTGCTCTATCCACTGTGCCACCCAGCTGCCCTGTCTTCTATCTTCTACACAGAGCCTTTCTTGATCTCCCCACCATAGCTGCTAATAGTCTCCCCACCAAAACATTTACCTTATTTTAATTTTGTACATATTTCAAATTAGGAGGCAGTATGGCCTGGTAGATAGAGAGCAGATTTTAAAGTCAGGATAACCTAGGTTTCAGTATCACTTCTGGAGCAAGTAAGTCTAGGCAAAAATCACTTAACTTCTCAGGGCCCTAGGAAACTCCCTGAGACTATAACTTGAAAAAACATGAGCCCATTTGTATTGATAGAGGGAGTTCCCTCAGCATGAGTTCAATAAATAAATGACATCACAGGTCTGGTTCAAAAAACATTTTATGTTTATGTAAATATGTGTATGTGTGTGCTGTCTCCCCTAATAGAATTTGAACTCTCTTAGAGACAGGACTATTTCATTTTTCCTTTGTATTTTAAGCTTCTAACACAGTGCCTGGCTCATAGTAGAAAATAAATGCTCATTGATTTATTAATTAATAATGTGGATAAAAGGAAACCACCTAGCCCTGGATGAGGAGGCTCTAAATTACAGCCTTTCCACCTAATTACAGTTGCCTGGCCCATCCTGGCCCATTATTTCTAGTCTCCTTGTGACCCCTAGATGAGAATGGTGTCTACTTACTCAACTTCCCCTTCCAAATCCCCAAGCTGATTTTGGAACTTATCTAATGAGGCTGTCTGGCCCAAGTTCATAAATACATTGTACAATCCCAAGCCTATTAAAAGTCAATCAAGGGGCAGCTAGATGGCGCAGCGGATAGAGCACCGGCCCTGGAGTCAGGAGTACCTGAGTTCAAATCCGGCCTCAGACACTTAACACTTACTAGCTGTGTGACCCTAGGCAAGTCACTTAACCCCAATTGCCTCACTAAAAAACAAAAAACAAAACCCAAAAAAACCAAAAAGTCAATCAAAGGGGCAGCTAGATGGCGCAGTGGATAGAGCACCGGCCCTGGAGTCAGGAGGACCTGAGTTCAAATCTGGCCTCAGACACAACACTCACTAGCTGTGTGACCCTGGGCAAGTCACTTAACCCCAATTGCCTCACTTAAAAAAAAAAAAGTCAATCAAGATACCTGCTGAATGCAAGGAGAATTTTTGACACCCCACCTACATAATCTTTGGTTATCTAATTTCTCCTCCCCATGGCTAATGAAAAGAGAAAAAAATTATGAAACAAATACAGACAGCATTCTCATTACCTCAAAAATTTAGAATCATTCAGCCTACCATACAGCTCACCCCCCAAGTTCACAAAAGCCAAGGCTTTTTGTTAGAGTTGCCTTGTCTCATAGAGCCTGACCCCAGAATAAGGAAGCCAGGGTAGCAAAAAAGAGGAATTGAATCTTTGGATACTCTATGTTACAGTTAAGAATCAACAGTTTCCCTCATTGGGTCAAATACCAAAAGGAGAAATGAGGAAGCTGAGTCTGAATCTTGCCTCAGATACCTACTAAATATTTGACCCTGGGAAAGTCACAACCTTTCTCTGTCTCAGTTTCTTATCTGTTAAATGGGAATCATAATAGCATCTGCCACACAGGTTTATTGTGATGATGATACAAGATAATGTATGTAAAATATTTCACAAAATTTAAATTGTTTTATCATCATTATCATGTGTTGTTTTGGTTTTTTGGGGGGGAAGGCAATTGGGGGTTAAGTGACTTGCCCAGGGTCACACAGCTAGTAAGTGTCAGAGGCTGGATTTGAATTCAGGTCCTCCTGACTTCAGGACCAGTGCTCTCCATCCACTGTACTGCCTAGCTGCCATCAGTATCATCCTCGTCCTCATCCTCATCTCTTGTACATTTGCTTGCATCTGTTGTCTTTTACTGGGAAATACTTTTCATGCTTGACTGGGGATTCATAATGAACCCCAACTACCTAATCCTGCTTGAGACCAAAGCCAAAAGAAGATGGTTGTGATGAAGGGGATGAGGGAATAGAGGAGGATGAAGAACTGAAGAGAAAATACCAGCCCAGTTGTTTAGAGTACATACAAATATATTCCCAGAGACATCCATGGGCACTCACAGATTGCATTTTGCTCTGGTCAGGCCACACCCGGAACCTTGTTGTCATTTCTATCCCATTTTTAGGAAGGACATTGGTTACAAATTGTGGTTAGGGGGGTGGTGTGGCTTGGAACCCTGCTCCAAAGGTCTGGTTGAAGGAACTGGAACTGTTTAGACTATCAAAGAGAAGATTCAGAGGGAGTGATTGCTCTTTTCAGGCATTTAAAGGGTTCTCATATGCAAGAGCAATTAGACTTCTGTGTTCTGCTAGGGCCCATAGAACAGAATTAGGAACAATGGGGACAAAGGCATATAGAGGCAGATTAGGGCTTAACGTAAGAGAAGACCACCTAACAATAAGCTCTCTTGAAGTGAAACGGGCTGCCCTGGGAGGGAGAAAGCTTCCCTGTCACCAGAGGAGAAAATGCTTTAGAGGAATAAGAAGAATAACACGGGAGGTAAAGGGAATAAATGATGGGATTATATAGTCAAAAATAATCTCTCACAGGCACTCTTGGTCATGTTCTACACCCAATCCTATTGTCTGTCATTCATCTCCATCAAGTCATCACCCTACATCTCTCCTTTTCTCAGCCAGACTCTGTGAAAACACTGCCTATACTTTTTCTCCTGTCACTCACTCCTCAACTCTTGGCAAACTTTGTTACTCAAATGAAATGGCTTTCTCCAAAGTTATTCATAATCTATTCATTGCTGAATCATGGCAATGGCGTTTTCTCAGTCCTTATCCTTCTCCATCTATCTGCTGCATTTGGTGCTGTTACCCTCCTCTCTTTTTTTTTTTTTTTGCAGGACAATGAGGGTTAAGTGACTTGCCCAGGGTCACACAGCTAGTGTCAAGTGTCTGAGGCTGGATTTGAACTCAGATCCTCCTGAATCCAGGGCCGGTGCTTTATCTACTGTGCCACCTAGCTGCCCCCTCCTCTCTTTCTAAGAGGAGACCACTCTCTCCTCTATGGATTTTGGTGACACTACTTTCTCCTGGCTCTTCTTCTGTTTGAGCCCTCTTTTTCCATCTTCTTTGCTAGTTCATCATCCATATCATACTCTAGAACTATGGGCATACACCAAACTTCCGTCTGAGGCCCTCTTCTCTTACCCTCTACATTCTTCTTCTTGGTAACCAAATCAGCTTCCATGGGTTTGGCTATCATTTCTATGCAGATGACTCAGAGTCCTTCATCCTCTCCCCAGCTTCAGACCTGCATCACCAATTGCCTTTTGGATATTTCATTTAAAAAAAAATTTTTTTTTCAACAAACATTTATTTTATTCTCCATTTACATGTAAGGGTAATTTTCAACATTCATTTTCATAAGATTTAGAGTTCCAAATTTTTCTCCCTCCCTCCCTTTCCTCCCTCCTCCACAAGATCACAATCAGGTTATATATGTACAATCCACAAGTGTTCTTTTTATCAGTTCTTTCTATAGCAGTGCATAGTATGCTTCCTCATTAGTTCCTTGGGATTGTCTTGGATCATTGTACTGCTGAGAGTAGCTAAATCATTCACAATTACTCATTGAACAATACTGCTGTCACTACGCACAATGGCCTCTCAGCTCTGCTCACTTCACCATACATCAATGTTCATTAGTCTTTCAAGGTTTTTTGGGGATCATCCTGTTTGTCATTTCCTATAGCACAAGTCCATTCCACTACAATCACATAACACAGCTTTTTCCATCATTCCTCAATTGATGAACATTCCCTTGATTCTCAATTCTTAGCCTCCACCAAGAGTTGCTATAAATTTTTTTTTTTACAATTTTTCCCCCTTTTCTCTTTTTCATGATTACTATTGTTAACTGTTTCCCTTCCATCCTATTCCCTTCCCCATGATATTTATTCTATTATCCATCTTCTTTCATCCTATCACTCTTCAAAAGGGATTTGCTTCTGTCTGTCCCCTCCCCCACTCTGCCCTTCCTTCTATCCCTTTCCCCCTCCTATTTTCCTGCAGGGTTATAGAGATTACTCCACCCAATTGAGTGTGTACATTATTCCCTCCTTGAGCCAATTCTAATGAGATTGAGGTCTTTGAGCCAATTTTGATGAGTGTTAGGCTCATTTACTGCCCAGATTAAATAGATTACTTCACCCAGTTGGGTGTGTCTATTAGTCCCTCCTTGAGCCACCTCTGATGAGTTTAAGACCTTTTCTGATGAGTGTAAAATTCATTTACTGCCCTGTTCCTCTCCCATTTCTTCCCCTACTCCATAAGCCTTTTCCCGTTACTTTCATGTAGGATTTCGCTTCTGCCCTTCCCCCTCCCCCAATGCATTCCCTTCACCCCTCAATTTAACTCTAAAGATGTTATCATCTAGCTAAGTGACACAGTGGACAAATCATCACCCTTGGACCCAGGGGGATCCCAGCCAAAACCTGGCCTCAGACACAAGACAGTCGCCCACTGTACAACCCCAGGTATGTCCCCCAGCTCCAATTTTTTTTTATGGTTCTCTAGGGTCTTGCATTTGAAAGTCAAATTTGCCATTCAGTTCAGGTCTTTTCATCACAAATATCTGAAAGTCTTCCTTTTCTTTAAAGTCCCATTTTTTCCGCTGAAAGATAATGCTGATTTTTGCTGGGTAGGTGATTCTTGGTTGTAATCCCATTTCCTTTGCCCTTTGGAATATCATATTCCATGCCCTCTGGTCCTTTAATGTAGAAGCTGCTAGATCTTGTGCTATCCTGACTGGGGCTCCACAGTACTTGAATTCTTTCTTTTTGGCAGCTTGCAATATTTTCTCCTTGACCTGAGAGCTCTGGAATTTGGCTATAATATTCCTAGGAGTTTTCCTTTTGGGATCTCTTTCTGGAGGTGATCGGTGGATTCTTTCAATTTCTATTTTAGCTTCTTCTTCTAGAATTTCAGGGCAATTTTCCCTGAGAATATCTTGGAAGATGATGTCTAAGCTCTTTCCTTGATCATGGTTTTCAGGCAGACCAATAATTTTCAAATTATCTCTCCTGGACCTATTTTCCAGGTCAGCAGTTTTTCCCAGAAGATATTTCACATTTCCCTCTATTTTTTTATTCATTTGGATTTGCTTTATTGTGTCTTGGTTTCTCATAAAGTCACTGGCTTCCATTTGTTCAATCCTAATTCTTAGACAATTATTTTCATCAGAGAGTTTTTGTACCTCCTTTTCCATTTGACTTTTCAAGCTGTTGACTTTTTTCTCATGTCTTTCCTGCATCACCCTCATTTCTCTTTCCATTTTTTCCTCTACCTCTCTAATTTTATCTTCAAAGTCCTTTTTGAGCACCTCTATGGCCTGAGACCAATTCGTATTTTTCTTGGAAGCTTTAGATATAGGGGCCCTGATGTTGACATCTTCCTCTGAGGGTGCCCCTTGGTCTTCCTTGTTACTGAAGAAACTTTCTATGGTCTTCACCTTTCTCTGTTGGCTCATCTTACCTTTCTTTTTCTTTTTCTTTTTTTTTTTTTTTAGTGAGGCAATTGGGGTTAAGTGACTTGCCCAGGGTCACACAGCTAGTAAGTGTTAAGTGTCTGAGGCTGGATTTGAACTCAGGTACTCCTGACTCCAAGGCTGATGCTCTATCCACCGCGCCACCTAGCTGCCCCTCATCTTACCTTTCTTTTACTAGACTTTTATCTCCTTAAAGTGGGGCACTGTTTCCAGGCTGCAGTATCCCAAGCTTAATATGTCCCAGGTGGTATGATTTAAGGAGAATCAGGTTCTTCCCTCACCTGGCCTGTTTCCTGGTCCTAGATGACCCCAGACCAACTTGCCAATCAGCCAGCTTTGTGTGTTGTGGTTGTTAGCTCCTACGAGCCTGTGCCCCTCCCCCACCTGGGCCACTTCTACTCGAGCCTACCACCTGGTTCTCAGTAGGGGTGTAGAATCCAAGTTCTGCCTTAGCACCAGCATAGACCCCTATAGTCTCTCCCCTGCCCAGGGCTCAGCCCACTCACCAGACTGTGAACTTAGTTCCAGACAACACTGGTGCTTCAGCTGATTCAGAGGCTCTGGGGGTCTGCTTCTCTGGTGAGGACTTCCTGAGACTGGATCTGTGTCAGGGTGACTGTGGGGTTGGGCCCAACTCTTGTATCAGCACAGCAGCTCCCTCCTTCTGACCTTCCAAGCCGTTCTTGGTTAGAAGATGATTTCAGCACATTCTTCTGTGAGTTTTGCTGCTCCGGGCATTTTCCTATGACCTTATTTGGATGTTTTTTGGAGTGATTGTGTCATGAGTTTGGGAGCTCACTGCCTTTCCTCTGCCATCTTGGCTCTGCCCCAGAACCTACTGGATATTTCAAATTGGACATTGCAGAGATATCTCAGATTTCCTTTGTTTAAAATGGAACTCATTATCTTCCCTTCAAAACTTTCCTCTCTTCCAAGTTGCCCTATTTCCAAGGTCCCAACTTTCCAGTCTCTCAGGTTCATATCTTCAGCATCATCTTTGCCTCCTCACTCCCTACCACCTCACATATATACAATTAATTGTCAGATATCACTATTTCTACCTCTGCAACATCTCCTATGTTTCAGACCCAACTCTCTGCTCATAGCTGCCATCTTAGATCAAGCTCTCATCCCGCCTTTTAAATTTTAATTTAAAATTTTTCTCAGTTACATGTAAAGATATTTTTTGAGTCCCAATTTTTTCTCCCACCTACTCTTTCCTCCCCGCTTCCAAGGCCAGCAAACAATTTGATACAGGTTATACATTATTATCATGTTAAACATATTTCCACATTAAGCAGAACAGAAGGAAAAGATGCAAGAAAGAATAAACAACAACAAAAGTGAAAATAGTATGCTTCAGTCTGCATTCAGACTCCATGGTTCTTTTTCTGAATGTGGAGAGCATTTTCCACCATAAGTCTTTTGTCATTGTCTTGGATCATTGTATTGCTGAGAAGAGTTAAGTCTATCATAGTTGATCATCACAAAATGCTGTTGATACTGTGTACATGTTCTCTTGGTTCTGTTCATTTCACTCAGCATCAATTCATGTAACTCTTTCCAGGTTTTTCTGAAATCCTCCTGCTCATAATTTCTTACAGCACAATAGTATTCCGTTAAATTCATATACCATGGGGCAGCTAGGTGGCTCAGTGGATAGAGCACCAGCCCTGGAGCCAGGAGGACCTGAGTTCAAATCCGGCCTCAGACACTTAATACTTACTAGCTGTGTGACCCTAGGCAAGTCACTTAACCCCAATTGCCTCACCAAAAAAAATTCATATACCACAACTTGTTTAGCCATTTGCCAATTGATGGACATTCCCTCAATTTCCAATTCTTTGCTACCGCAAAAAGAACAGCTATCTCATCCCCTCTTGCTTCGGTTATTGCAATTGGTCTCCTTACTTCAATTCTCACCATTCCAGTCTGTTCTCTACATTGTTGCCCAAGTGATATTCCAAAAGTGCAGGTCTGACCACATGACTCCCCTATTCAATCAAATCCAGTGTTTCTCTGTTGCCCTTTTTTTTTTTTGGTGGTGGTGGACCAATGAGGGTTAAGTGACTTGCCCAGGGTCACAAAGCTGGTAAGTGTCAAGTGTCTGAGGCTGGATTTGAACTCAGGTCCTCCTGAATCCAGGGCCGGTGCTTTATCCACTATGCCACCTAGCTGCCCCCTCTGTTGCCTTTTAAAGGATAAAACAGAAACTCCTCTGTTTTGGTTTTAAAACACTATACAACTATCTCCAAACTATCTTTCCAGTTTCCCTGAATATCACTCCTCCCCCTGCACTCTTGAGATCTAGCCACACTGTCTTTCTTTGTTCTCCATCTTCCATTTCCATGCCTTTGTACTAGCCATCTCCCATGCCATTCAGTCCCTTCTCACCTCCACCTCACAGACTCCTTCTTCTTCAAGTAAACCTCAAGTTCCACATTCTCACAAAGTCTTTCCTGATAACTTCCCAACTCCCTCGCAGTCACCACTTGTATTTGACCTCTTTATATGTATTCTTTTTGTCTTTATTCTGTAAAAAGTTACGTATGGGGCAGCTAGGTGTCTCAGTGGATAAAGCACTGGCCCTGGATTCAGAAGGACCTGAGTCCAAATCTGACCTCAGACACTTGACACTTACTAGCTGTGTGACCTTGGGCAAGTCACTTAACCTTCATTGCCCCCCCCACAAAAAATTATGTATATACTTTAAATTTTCCCTGTTATAGCATAAGTTCCTTTTGAGTAGGAATAATTTCATTCATTGTATAGATGGTTCTTGTTTTATGTAAGTGGACAATTCAGCAGAACTCTACTAAAGAGATTTTATGTAATTCAAATATACCTCCTGAAGTGAGAAGGGAAGAAGGGAGGCAGGAAGGGGGCCTCATACCGTGGAGGGAGAAGGCCCAGTACATGGTTCAAGGATACATGAGATTGGGGGCCCAGCCACGTAGGGACCTGGCTGGAACTTAGACAAAGAACATGAGGGGAGCAGATACATGGGGAAGACCCTATGGCAGGTGGGCAGAGTGGAGTAAAGGTCTCCTTTCTTGCCTCCAGAGGTCTCAAACCAAGCCCAATCTGGTGTCAGAGGCAGTGGTGGTCTTTCTGAATCTGCTCTTCTGCCTTCACTTGGAGGGTTTTTTAGGGGGGTTTTTTTGTACGTGAGGGGGGAGTGAGAGAAGGAGGAGGAGGCAGAGAGAGCAATTCTATACATAAGTCAAATTTGTGTAATGCAAATTTATATAAAGTGAGAACTGTCTGTGTTTGTGTTTTCAGCACCTAAGCAAAATACTTCTCAAGGTAGTAGTCCCTTAATAAATGGCTGATTCACGGATTTATACTCAGAACTGTAGCTTAGGACTATATAGGTAGATGCTTAGGATGCAAAAATGAACACTCACTACTGAAATTTTTTTATGAATATAAATATTTTCAATGCCAGAAAATTCTTCTTTTCATCTCTGGATATTTATTTTGAGATATAAAATGTGTTATTTTTTTTATTTTTAGGCATTAAGCATTTATTAAAGTATATTAGGGATTAGTAAAGAGAACACGTGGAGTTCAGAAAGATAGAAAAGCCTATCTACCCTAGGGTTCAGACTGGACTCCTCCTTCTCTTCAGTCACCAACTCGAGGTCCCGGACAGGAAAAGACCAAATGTATTATTATTGAAGTCTCAAAGTGGAAAACAACAGGGATTGTCTTTTATTTTATTATTGTTTCTCTAATGTCTAGCTTTGAGCCTTGAAAATAGTAGGTAAGGACAGCTAGGTGGTGCAGTGGATAGAGTGTCAGGCCTGGAGTCAGGAAGAAATCTGGTTCAAATCTGGTCTTAGACATTTACTAGTTGTGTGACCCTGCACAAGTCAATTGACCCCGTTTACCTCAGTTCCTCATTTGTCAAATGAGCTGGAGAAGGAAATGGCAAACCACTCCAGTATCTTTGCCAAGAAAACCCCAAATGGGATCACAAAAAAGTCAGTCAGACATGACTGAAACGAAGGAACAAAAATACATTCTTAGTGGATTAGATTGGATTGGATTCAAAATCGGGGATGGGCCCACTAGAAATATATCCCAAGGAAGTCAAAGATTAAAAAAAAAGTTCCATATACACCAAAGTATTTATAGCAGGACTTTTTGTTGGTCCTCAAGAATGGAGGACAAACAAAAACAGACCCTTTTTTGAGTGGCAAAGAAATGGAAAGGAAAGCTGCTCATCAGCTAAACAAATTATGATAAACGAATGTAATAGAACATTATTGTTCCATAAGAGACAACAAATGTGAAGAATACAGAGAAGCATGAAAAGACTTATATGAACTGATACAAAGTGCAGTTAGCAGAATGATACAAAACAACATATATTACTACAACCATGTATCCAGAAAGACAAAAACCAAACCAAAACTTGAAACGGAACTTTGTGTAATTATGATGAATATCTTGTCCCTGAAGGAGAGATAAGAAAACATCTCTTCCTTCCTTCATTGCAGAGGTGAGGGAATATCATTTTGGAATATTACATATGCTGCCAAATTCAGTTAGTATGTTGGTTAGTAGTACAGAACTGTTTTTCCTTTCTTTCTTTTTTTTGTTTTTTGCTATGCAGTCTAGTACACCTAGGGCAGCTTCTTGAGTTAAAATTTGGCCTCAAACATTTACTAGCTGTGTGACCCTGGGCAAGTCATTTAACCCTTTTTGCTTCAGTTTCCTCATCTGTAAAATGAGCTGGAGAAGGAAATGACAAACTATTCTAGTATCTCTGCCAAGAAAACCCCAAATGGGGTCACAAAGAGTTGGAGATGACTGAAAAAATAATAATAACAATACAAGGTCTGGCACATACACAGCATTTAGGAAATGCCTTCTGATTGACTGATTGAAGAGAAATGACTCTTTGGGTAGTGACTAGGAGAAGGAAATATTTGGAAATGAAGGTGATATAAGAATTTTTTTCAAATCAAACCTGTGGTTTCCTTGGTATAGGACACTCCCAAGTAGGAATGGTACAGATTGGCATGTTATTTGTAACTTCAGAGTCTTAGAGAAACTGGAAAGAAGTTAAATGATTTGCCCAGGGTTACGAAGCCATTCTTTATTAGATATAGGATTTGAACCCAGGCCTTTTGAACTTCAGTTCTTTATCCGGCATGCCATGCTGTTTCTCAAAGTAAGACAGAATCATCTACCCATATCTATCTATCTATCTATCTATCTATCTATCTATCTATCTATCTATCCATCCATCCATCCATCCATCCATCCATCCATCCATCCATCCATCCATCCATCCATCCATCCATCCATCCATCCATCCATCCATCTATCTATCTATCTATCTATCTATCTATCTATCTATCTATCTATCTATCTATCTATCTATCTATCTATCTATTTCTCTCTCTCTCTCTAATCTATTTCTCTATCTAGTTTGCCTTTCTGTCTGTCTATCTTGTTAAAGTAAGGGTAGGAATAAGTGGGACACATACTTTTCAAACCCCACCTAGTGTGTATCCAATTCTTTGTTCTACGCAGCACTGGGTATGCTCATATATTTATATATAGCTGTGGTTGTGTGATAGGCATTCTGCAACTACAATGTGAGCCTTGGGATGAGAATACTCCTGGGTTATTGCAACTTCTACTGAGGGGAGTGACTGTTTCAAGCCTCCCTGTCCACCCTTATCTTAAGACACAACAGTCTGTTCCCTGTGCCTGTTGTTCCAGTGGGACAGTATGTACTACTGCTTGTCTATACTCTCGGCGGGGGTGGGGGGGGTGGGGGGTGGGGGGTGTTTCCACACACATAAACATCATATCAGGATATTTATCCTTAATAACTACAGAAACCTACATTTGCTTGTTTCCGAGGGCACAGGCTGAAGGTCATCTGGGGAATGTGGGTCAGGGCTGTCTACATGGGCAATGTCTGTTTCTATTCAGAGTTGGATGACCTCCATCCAACAGGCTAGGCAAATTCCCATGGTGCCAAGTCATTAGGCAAGAACAACAGGCCAATTCCCCCTTGATCCCTAAACAGAAAAGTACAAATAAATGGGATACCCCACAGGACTTCTGGGGACAGGTGACCCAGTTGTCTGCCAAATCAGTAGCTATAAGCAGGAGAACACCATCTGTTGTCATCAAAGTCTTTATAGGAAATGAAAGGTGGAATGGGGGAGCATGGGAGTAGGAGGGAAGAGCCCTTGCTTCTTCTCAGAAAGCCTTGATTTACCAATGGGAGCCTGGGATTTCTTTCCTACTTCCTAGTATTGTTGTCCATTGGATTTTTGCTCACCTGATACTCCATCCAGATCCACCCAACACTAGAAATGATTTTCAAAATTAATTAATTAATTAATTTAGAATTTTCTCCAAGTTACATGTAAAAAAACCCAAATTCCTACCTCCCTCCTCACCCTTCCCTAATAAATCAATCAATTCAATATAAGTTATACATGTGCAGTCATGTAAAACATTTCCACATTAGTCAGGTTGTGAAAGAAAACAAACAAAATAACTTTAGAAAGAGGAACTAACAAAAAAATTATACTTAAATATGTATTCAGATACAGTTCTTTCTCTGTTGATAGTTTGCATTTTTCATCTGTCCTTCTGATAGCATCCTGCTTATCATTTCTTTCGCAATTACTATTGCTAACTGTATTACCCTTCATCCTATTCCCTCCCTTTGATATTTACTCTATCTTCTTTCACCTTATCTCTCCTCAAAAGTGTTTTTTTTTTTTTTTTTTTTTTGCTGGGCAATGGGGGTTAAGCAACTTGCCTAGGGTCACACAGCTAGTAAGTGTTAAGTGTCTGAGGCTGGATTTGAACTCAGGTACTCCTGAATCCAGGGCCAACGTTTTAACCACTGCGCCACCTAGCTGCCCCCTAGTGTTTTGTTTTTTATTTCCCCCATCCCCCAATCTGCTGTGATAAAATAATGGGATTTAGCAGATACTCAAAGGCCCACCTGGAGATTAATTTAAACTGATTGAATTAAGTGAGAGTGATTGACTGCTGATTAGCCTACTTCAAGTTAACTAGATTGTAGGCACACCTGGCTAGCCCTTAAGAAGATATTGTTCTCAGAAGACTTTGAACTTAACTGGAGACCACCTTCAAGTCCAGTGAACCAATGGATTTGGATGATACTAACCAATCAGTTTGAAGCAGTGTGTAAGGACCGCCCGTGCTGTGGACCTATAAAAAGCTTCCACACCCTCAGTTTGAAGGGGAGTTTGTGACTGAAGCAGGCTCGTGGTGGAGGACTTGAGGAAGAACCCAACCAGGCTGGAACTCTAGGCTAGATAGGCCTTTTCTTAACTTTCCGAACTCCACGTGAATACCTGGTATGCTTTAATAAATGCTTAATGCCCAAAGACTGGTGCTAAAGCTTCTAATTTAAGGTGACCACACATTTAGATTTTAAACATCACACTGCCCTCCCTTCCTTGGCCTCCCCCCCCCCCCTTATCCCCTTCCCCTCCCATTTTTCCTCAGGACAAGATATATTACTATACCCACTTGAGTGGGTATGTTATTCCCTCTTTGAGCCAATTTTGATGAGAGTAAGGCTCGCTCACTCCCCTGCTTCTTACCCATCTTCCCCTACACTCTATTAGCTTTTTCTTGTTTCTTTGTTGTGAGCTACTTTACCCCATTCCACCTCTCCCTTTTCCTTTCTTCCAGTGTATTCCTAGAAATGATATTAATCCAAATTTCTACAGTGCTTGAAGGTTTACAGCAACCCTTTAAACATTAATATTCCCACTTTATCGATTCAGGAGACTATGTTTCAGAGTGACTGGCCCAGGATCATACAAATAGAATGGTTGGCGACCAGGACTTAAATGTCAGGGTTTCAGACTCTAAGACCAGGCCTCTTTCCACACCTCCATGCTGTCTCTTATCTATTACTTTATGTGGCCCAGTACATAGAGTACCAGGCCTGGAGTCAGGAAGACCTGTCTTCCTGAATTCAAATCTGTACTCACTTATTGTGTGATCCTAGGCAAGTCACTTAACCCTGTTTGCCTCAGTTTCCTCATCTATAAAATGAGTTGGAGAAGTAAATGGCAAACTACTTCAATATCTTTGCCAAGGAAACTACAAAGGGAGTCACAAAGAGTTGGAAGCAACTGAACAACAAATACTGTCAGATACTGACTAACCCCAAGAACCTACCAAATATAGATAAGAATAATTTCATTCACAGGGTTTGGGAAATTATCAGAGTATTGTGGAATTTAGAACTGGAAGGGGCCCTAAGGAAAATCTGATCCCATCCCCTCCCACCTCCCTTCACTAGGAGGCATAGTGCTACAGTGGAATGTTCTTTTGGAAGCTCTAGAACCTGGATTTGAGTCCTAGCTCTGTAACATATCACCTGTGAGACCACAGGCAAATTAATCTAACTCTCTAGGCCTCAGTTTTACTGGACTAGATCAAAATTTCTTAAACTGTGGGTCATAACTCCACATGGGTCACACTGAATGTGGGGGTCGTGAAAAATTTGGCAACAGTAAAATGGTATGTGAACTTATTTTATATCTTTATATACCCAGGGTTGAATAAAAATTTCTCTGGCGAAAAGGGGTCGAAAGCAGAAAAAGTTTAAGAAGCCCTGGACTAGGTGACCTCTAAGTTCTATATCTGTTCCAAATCAATTATCCTGTTTTACAGATGAGGAAATTGAGACCAAGAGAAGGGAAGTGACATTCATTTTAAAAGGGTTAATGTCTCAAACACCACAAATCTCTAAAGTAAAGCTTGTTCCCAAACTTTTTGGAGTTACTTAGTTTGGTGGCAATCTCCCAAGTTCTAGAGTAAAGAAGTAAAAAAAAAAAGGTTTTTGTGGCATAGATTTATTTTAGAGATCAAATTTTTAAAAAAGAGTTTCCTGGTAACTGGCAATACCCTGGTGTGTTGCAAAACCAGGGTTGGGAAGGTTTCTTAGGGTTTCTACCCTATGCCAGCAGTCTCCAAAAAGACTGGAAGCCAACTGGAGCCAATGCCACTCTTGGATGGTTTGGGGGAACGGGTTAGTAGGGGTCCTTAATATGGGAGTCTGTGAACTTGTTTAATATCATTGGTTTCCTTTGCAATCCCATGCATTTAAAAACATTCTGACCTTCCTCCTCCTCCTCCTCCTCCTTCTTCTTCTCCTCCTCTTCCTCACCATCACCACCACCACCACCTTCCTCCTCCTCCTCCTCCTCCTCCTGCTCCTGCTCCTGCCGCTGCTGCTTCCCCCCCCCTTCCCTTGGAGCGGACCATCCTGGTGCCTCTTTTGTGAAGCAGCGGCTGAGAAGACCCCCGGACTCGCCATGGCCGACAAAAAGCCAAGACTCAATACAATGACCACATTAATTTGAAGGCGGCAGGACAAGATGGTTCGGTGGTGCAATTTAAGATTAAGAGGCACACACCACTTAGTAAACTAATGAAAGCCTAGTGAACGACAGGGTTTGTCAATGAGGCAGATCAGATTCCGATTTGATGGGCAACCAATCAATGAAACAGACACACCTGCACAGTTGGAAATGGAGGATGAAGATACAATTGATGTATTCCAGCAGCAGACAGGTGGTGTTTACTAAAAAGAGAACCTGCTACTCTACTCCAGAACTGTGCTCCCAAGGAAAACAATACATTCACAATTAGAAAACCAAGATTTGGTTCATCCACATCCTGAGTACTGCAGTATAGTTTTCTCTCTTCTGTGATTCCCTTCCCCCATTCTTTTATTGTACATAAAGTAACTGGTGTATGTGCACAGGCATAATGTGTATTTTTTTTTAACTAAATGGCTGATGGTATGTTTTGATCAACATCAAAAGGAGATGGGGAGGGGAAAAAACAAACTGGTTCTGTGAAAATATCCCTTTTCTCCATTAGTGGCATGCTCATTCAACTTTTATCTTTATATTCCAGTAAGTTATTTTGCTCTCACTATTTAACAACAACAAAAAACCCCACAAAAAATCCTTGCATACCTTGTTTGATTGGATAATTTCAATGTTTTTCTTTTATCATTGTAAAACCAAGGACGATTTTATAACTTTTTTGTACGTAGCTGTTACATGTAGGGCAATCTCTGTCTCTCAGTAGGGATAAATTACTACAAAGAAATTGATCCTAGATAGTTTTCCCTTCAAGTCAAACATCTTGTTGTTTAAATAAACTTCTTGTTTAAAATAAAAAAAAAACATTCTGAGAAAGGGTCCTTAGGCTTCTCCAGATTGCCCAAAAGGCTCCATGAAAACATGAAAAGTTAAGAACTGGTTAGGGGGTCCCTATGTCTCCACTTATAGACTGTGGGCATTTCCTGGCACCTAAAAGCTTAAGTTGAAGACTGCATTGGCACCAAAGGCATCTTCTGGGAAGTCACTGGGAACCCTTGGTCATGGGAGAACCATTTGGTCCTTGGGAGATGAAGTTGCTTCCTTTTCTACATGGATAATTATAGGACCTTCCTCCCATCCCATCCCCCTTCTCCTGGTTCAGTTTCCCTGAGGGACTGCTCAGCCCAGTGACACTGGAGCCAGAGTCTCAGGAGCATTCAAAAGAGGGGCCATGCCCTGCAGTCATTTTCCATGATCAGTTTCCCCCTTTTTGTCCCATTGTTTCTGAGGAGGAAGACGGGGTCCAGCCCAAAAGGGCCTTGATAAAAGAATTAGATCTTCCTGGCGCCCAGCTTCAGCACAGGGCATATATTTTCCAGCATCTCTTCCCCACCCCTAGCTAGAGAGGGACTGGATTAGTGATTCTGGGAACATCACCTGCCAAAAATGGAGCCCAGAATTGAGGTTCAGACCCTGACAAGTGGGGGAATCAGAGAGTCCAATGGAAAAGGTATTGGTTTTGGCAGTCAGAGTTGAGTGTCATCTCAGAGACTTGTTAATTGTATGAAATGAGGCCAGTTTGGTCTCTCAGAGCATCAGTTTCTTCCTCTGTAAAACTAGGCAGGACTATAACGGGATTTTTGAGCTGTCTTAGGTGGGAAAGGGAATTAATAGTACCCAAGAAAATGTGGTATTAGAATATCATATTATTCTAAATATATGATGTCAGTTTACAATTTACTTATTTTTGTTTTTTTGTTTTTTGTTTTTTTGTGGGGCAATGGGGGTTAAGTGACTTGCCCAGGGTCACACAGCTAGTATGTGTCAAGGCCAGATTTGAACTCAGGTACTCCTGAATCCAAGGCTGGTGCTTTATTCACTGCACCACCTAGCTACCCTGAAATAATTTGTTAATAATTTTTTTTCATAATAAGTAAATTGTAGAGGGGGTGGCTAGGTGGTGCAGTGGATAAGCACCGGCCCTGGATTCAGGAGTACCTGAGTTCAAATCTGACCTCAGACATTTGACACTTACTTTACCCTCATTGCCCTGCAAAAACAAAACAAAACAAAAAACAAACAAACAAAAAATAGAAGTATGGGAGAGGGAGAGATTATGACTTGTATGTAAATTGGAATTGTTATTTTACTGATAGAAATCTCAGAGTAGGGGATTCCCTCTACCAATACATAGTCATAGCTGCTCTTCAAATCAGTCTAGGAGAGTTATCTGGAGATCCAGAGGTTATGTGATTTATCCAAGGTCAAACTGCAGGTGTTTGGAGGCAGAAACTGAACCCAGATCTTCAGAGCTTTAAGACGAGCTCTCTAGCCACTAAAGCACAGCTGCCTTTTGTATACAGTCAGTGAACATTTAGTCGATCAGTCCAACAAACATTTATTAAATGCCTTCCGTTGGCACTGTGCTGAACATTGGGAATACAGAGAAAGGCAAAAGACATTTCGTGTTTTCAAGGAGCTCACTGTCTAATGAGGGAGACAAAATGCAAACAGCTCTATACAAAAAAAGCTATATCCAGGTTAACTTGGAGCTCACCAACAGAATGTAGGCACTAGAATTACAGAGTATCCAGAAAGCCTGCCAGCAGAGGATGGGATTTTAGCTGCGTCTTGAAGGAAAACAGTCAGAAGGCAGAGATGAGGAGGGAGAGGATTTTAGGCATGAAGTAAAAAAGCTCTGAAGCCAGAGATGGAGAACGTAGTTCTAGGAACAGCAAGGAGGCCAGTATCACTGGATTTCCAAGTATCTGGGGGTGTAGGGGGTGGGGTGGGGAAGGTTTAAGGTATGAGGAGACTAGAAAAATGGGGGGAGGGCAGGTGTTAAAGTGTTTTGAACTCATAATCAAAGGATTTGCTATTTGATCCTGAAGGGATAGGAGTCACTGTTGTTTATTGAGTGTGAGGGTGACATGGTCAGACCTGAGTTTGGGGGAGATCACTTTGGTGGCTAAATAGAGGGTACCCTGGAGTGAAAAGAGGACTGTGTCTGCTATACTCTTGCAAACAGTGCTAAGTCCTAATGGAAGTGTAACCATTCTCTGTAGGAGTGCAGGAGAAAAAGAGGGAATAGAAAATCTTTTTTTATCCCCTAAAAAAGAGAAGTAAAAAAGGATGGAAAGAAAACCTTGCAAGTGAAGGCTCCTGCTGCTTCACCTTCGATGTGCTGTTCAGAATTGAGGAGAGAAGAGAAAGGGTGATAACCCTCTTCTCTGTCTAAATTAAGGAACTCCAAAGAGGGTTAGCCAAATAAATCAGAGGCTACTGGACATACTTGGGTCTGATTCCTTGACTTCTTTTCTTTTGAAGGAATGTCTCCTTACTAAGATTCTGGCTCTGTCTTTACCTCTTTCCTGGGGCAAGAGATACCAGACTTCCCCTGGAGCCCAAGCCTTTGCTGGTAGAGGGAAGCAACACAAAGTTTGGGAGGTAGTACAAAGTTGGGGTTGTAAAGGGGACAGGATAGACAAAGTCAATTGCTACAGATTTGGCAAAGGAAAAAGACAAGCATCCTTCCTTCCTCCTCTTTGTCTCTCGCCTTCCCTCCTTCCCCTTCCTCATCTTCTCCCTTTTTCTCCCTCCTTCTCTCCACCCCTCTATTCCCCTCCCGGGACTATTGGCTGCTGCCCCTTTAAGGGCCGCCACTCCTCCCAGAAGTGGTGGCACCAGGGGGGGAAGGCCGAGCGTTCCTGGCCCCAGTCAGGAGGGGAAGATGGCCCAGGCCCGGGGAGCCTCTCCCACGCTCTGCCACCCCCTCCCCTGAGCTGGGTGAACCCGGCAATCCCCTCGCCCTCTTTCCCTCCCTTGCTCCTCAGTCGGGGATGGCCCCGTGGCCCCGTGAGAACAGCTCTTTGCCCGAGTGGCCAGATCACCCTACAGTGGCGTCCGCCGCTACCAACACTAGTGGGCTGTCCGCAGCGCCGTGGGCAGTAGCGGTGGCAGGGGCGCTTTTGGCTCTGGCTGTATTGGCGACTGTGGGAGGCAATCTGCTGGTCATCGTGGCCATCGCCAGGACCCCACGACTCCAGACCATGACAAACGTGTTCGTGACTTCACTGGCTGCAGCTGACCTGGTGATGGGGCTCCTAGTGGTGCCCCCGGGGGCCACCTTGGCGCTGACGGGACAGTGGCCATTCGGTGCCACGGTGTGCGAACTGTGGACCTCTATTGATGTGCTGTGTGTGACCGCCAGCATTGAGACTCTTTGCGCCCTAGCCGTGGACCGCTACTTGGCAGTGACCAATCCACTGCGCTACGGCGCCCTGGTCACCAAGCCCCGTGCCCGAGCAGCTGTTGTCTTGGTGTGGGTTGTGTCCACCGCAGTTTCTTTCGCGCCCATCATGAGCCAGTGGTGGCGCGTAGGAGCTGACGCCGAGGCACAGAGTTGTCACTCCAATCCGTTCTGCTGCGCCTTCGCCTCCAACCTGCCCTACGCTCTGCTCTCCTCCACAGTCTCCTTCTATCTTCCCCTGCTCGTCATGCTCTTTGTCTACGCGCGGGTCTTTGCTGTAGCTACTCACCAGCTGCGCCAGCTGCGTCGGGAGCTTGGCCGCTTCCCTCCAGAAGAGCCCCCTCCTTCCCCATCGCCCACTTCCCAAGAAAGGCCCTGTGCCCAGCCTGGGGGAGTCCATTCCTGCGGCCGCAGACCAGCACGCCTGCTGCCCCTTAGGGAGCATCGAGCCCTGCGGACCCTCGGTCTCATCATGGGCACTTTCACCCTCTGCTGGCTGCCCTTCTTCGTGGCCAACGTGGTGCGCGCCCTCGGGGGGCCTACGCTGGTTCCCGGTTCGGCATTCCTGGCCCTCAACTGGCTTGGCTATGCCAACTCTGCCTTCAACCCACTGATATACTGCCGCAGCCCTGACTTTCGCAGCGCCTTTCGCCGCCTGCTGTGCCGCTGCGACCGCCGCCTGTACATTCGGCGGTGCTCACCGTGTCCACGTCGTTGCCTCCCCCGAACTCCTAAAGCCTCCCCAGACCCAACCGCCGGAGTCGCGGGCGCTCTCAAGGCTGCCCAGAGTCAGGGGACAGAAGATGGGAACGAGGCCGTGGGGCAAGGTGGCAGGGGACGCTCTCTGTGGGAGGGACAGCGGGAGGTAATCCAGACTTCACAAAGCCCACAGCTCGAGGGGTAGGTACCAAGGAGTGAAGGGCCCTGGGACTGAGATAATGAATACTTGTGCCTCGCTCTACAAACTTTTAAAAAGCAGACTAGGGGTGGGGGTGGTCGGGATGGGGAAAGGTGGAGAATGTCTCGGGGAGGGAAAATCTGCCGACCTTTAAAAAAGGATTGGGGGGGGGGTGTTGCCAGAAATAGGGGACTCAGAATTCTTATCTGCATGAGGCAAGAGGGAGAGTTTGGCCCTTGGAGGAACCCTGCATTCTTCAGCTGTCCGAAGGCTAGAGTGCGGAGAGGGAGGGCGGTGCCCCATCCTGGGACTAAGGGCTAGTACCCTACTTTGAGCTCGGCCCGGGAGTGTGGGAGATGGGGTAGGGAGGGGGTGGGGAAGGCGGCAGCGGCGGCGGTGGTCGTGAAGGCTACAACTTGGGTCTACGCTCCCAGGTCACTGCCTTCGCTGACTGTGCCAGACCCCCCAGCTCTCTGAGGACTGAAGACCAATTGACTTCAGCTTCTATCTCTGCCCCTCCGAAGGTTTGGCAGAGAAGGAGCGACCCTGACCTTGGGCTGTAAAGAACCAACCTGTTTGGAGAGCTTGTGAAAGTGAACATTCTTCCCCAGGAGTGGGGGGCAGGGGAGAGGTGTAGGGTTGGGGAGTGGTAAGCGGTCACCCCACGTCTCTGGGCATTTCTCATTATTCAGTGATCTTTATCCTAAGTCCTGTGCAGTGTTCACCGGTCCCTACTCCTTTTCGCATCCCTGCCCCGTACTCCAACTTCTCCATGCCCTCTTTTCCTCCTTTTCCCAGACCCAAGATGTCTATGCCTTTCAGGACTTCGAGGAGTTCCTTGCCTTGGGTTGCAGTTGACAGAAGCGACAATCTCATTGACCCAGACCCCTTGGAACAGCCTGGGAACTCAGTCAGACTGTGTCCTGTGACGGAAGTCTCTCAGCCAAACCCTCTGTGGAGTAGTGAGACTATCAGAGCTGCGCCCTTGCCTTCCACCCTGTGCCCTCCAGGACCAGCTGTCTGTTGCTATGATAAGGAGCTAAGGAGCCTATTGGTTGAGAGCGAGTAGACTGAGATCTTCCTAGGTCCTTCCAGATGTTGCTACAGAGAAAATGGAGTCAGCTCCCAAAGCACCTGGCTAAATGGAATAACCTATCACTACCTCAACAAGTGGGTGTGTCCTTTCAGCCTGCTCTCATTAGTCCTAGGAGCAGGAGGGATAAGCAGTGTCTAGGGGCACCCCATCTCTCTTATGTTGGTGCTGCATGATCAGGTCTCAGGGCAAAGAGAGCATCCCTGTTCCATTCCTTCATTTTCCTAGATCAGGGGATGATGGCAATTCAGAAGACCGTTTGCAGTTTTCAGGCCTTTAGAAATATCCTTAGATGCTGGTAAGAGTAGGGGATAGGAGAAACCCAGAAGTCTGGATTTTGTTCTTAGCTTCCTCATTTCACCACTAAGCCTCATTTACCTTCATTTTTTTGGGAGAGAACAGCTCATAACTACCTCATAGTACTGTCAGAGGGACTCCTATTATTTTGTGTCGGTGGGGGGAAAGGGTACCCCCTTGAAAGTTTCTATAAACTCTTGGTGTTTATAGGAAAGGTGAACCTATTCTTTTGTTTTAAAATAAAATCAATAAATGTCACTATATAAATTAATCTGTTGTCCCTTTCTTCTCATTCTTTTTCCTTTCTCCCCAAGTTAATTTTCCTCTTTCCCCTACTTTCCCCTTTATCCTTGGTCTAGCTCCTAACACATCCAGTAAATTAGAGATAATCTGCATAATCCTTCCTCCTCCCCTTCATCAAATTCCTCCAAATTTTTATCTTCATGTTAAGCTTCAAAGTATTTTGGCAAAGGGGCAAATTAGGGCATCCCCAACTGAAATGCGATTAAATAGCAAAGTCATGCTGCCCTGGGGCTTGTACCTTATCATAGGATTAGTTAATTGGGTTCCAATTCAAGGTGTTCCTTGCCTACCCTGTTGTGAGCCTGAGGTGTGCACAAGCACACAGGGCATCCATAGTACTCTCAGGTGGTGGTTTTGTATAAAGGGACACTTGTTTGTGCATATGTATATGCATTTCTGTGTATAGCTAGGTCATAGTGCATTGCTATGAGCCAACGAGAGAAGATGTATCATACTGTAAATATGTCCTGGTAATCTTCCCACTCCCTGTCCTCCATTGACTTCAGAACTCTTTATTATCTAAGTAGAAGTAAAACTATGGTTTAAAACACGTCTTTGATCATTTAAAAACTTTTTTTGGTCTGTGATTTCATTGGTGTGGGGGTTATTAGTGAGGAAACCCCTTTCACTATTACAGACTGTAACTCATAGTTTCTTTTTTTTTTTTTGTGAGGCAATTGGGGTTAAGTGACTTGCCCAGGGTCACACAGCTAGTAAGTGTGTTGTGTCTGAGGGCGGATTTGAACTCAGGTACTCCTGATTCCAGGGCCGGTGCTCTATCCACTGGGCCACCTAGCTGCCCCTAACAATTCTGATAAGTGATCCATAGGTTTTTGTTTTGTTTTTGCAGGGCAATGAGGGTTAAGTGACTTGCCCAGGGTCACACAGCTAGTTAAGTGTCAAGTGTCTGAGGCTGGATTTGAACTCAGGTCCTCCTGAATCCAAGGCCAGTACTTTATCCACTGCACCACTTAGCTTCCCCTAACTCATAGTTTCTTAAGAGTCACTTAGGGCACCTTGAGAGATCAAGTGACTTTTCCATAATCACACAGTCTGAGACAGGACTTAGACCCAGGGCTTTCTAATTTCAAGGTCCACCAGATCTGCCTCTAATGCTCTTTTGCATATTTAGAAAAAAACAATTGCTTAATGATCTGTGCAACAGGTTTTGTCCACATTAGTTTATAAAATAATTGATCAACACATTTATTGAGCACTACTCCGTGCAAGGCATTGTGGGTGATAGAAAAAAGAATCAGCCAGGTCTCTGTCTTCCTGGATGAGTTAGACTTTTGTATATTGGTATTCGAGTATGAATGGGATCTGGATTGTGTTGGCCTATCCGTTTCCTAGGAAACCAAGTTTTATTAGTTGGGATGTACATCTCCCAAGAATGACTTGTTTCCTTTTTGTTCAAAGCATCACTCCATTTCTGGCGTCTGAGACCTTGCAGGGTTTCCTGGCCAAGCCTCCCGAAGCCTTTGGAGAGTGGTCCTTACCTAGGATAGTCTGCTTTAGCCCAGGGGAGGGTAAGGATTCAATATTGCTTCCCCCCTCCCTAAAAAAAACCCCACCCCAAACAAACAAACAAAAAAAACAACCAGAAGACTTGGGAGAGAAGGGTGATTTGGAACTCAGGTCAGTAGAAATGTCCAGAATATTGTCCACAAGCTCTGAGTGCCAGGGGCCCATTGGGCCTCTGTGCCAGCTGTCAGACTCAGGCTTGAGTGTTTAGACTTGTGCTAAGGCTGTGGGCTCCATCTGTGGATTGTCACCCCTGTATCTGACAGCTCAAGAGGCAGCAGCTCCTTGGCATTTCTCCAGAAATCCATGGTCCAGCTGCAAAGAGAGAGAGATTTACATCCTTGGTGGGGAGCAGGCTGCTCTTGGAACCCGTTGTTGGCAAACTGAAGGGTGGAAGTCAAACATCCAATCCCTGAACAGAGGGATGTGAAAACTTACAGACCAACTGGAAAGAGCCTGTTGGGCCTCACACTGCCTTCTAAGAGGACTTCAGCCAGCAGCAAGATTGATGAGTGATTTTTTTTTGAGGGGGAGGGGGTACTTAGGGAGGTGAGGTTTGAGAGGATAGAGCGGGAGTGATTTTTTTTCCCCCCAAAGGCATCATTCCTTCTGTCAATAGTAGAACCCAGGGATCAGCTGACCTTTTGGCAAGCAGCATTGTGTGGAGTGGAAAAAATGCTGGATTTGGAGTGAGGAGTTAGAGGTTCAAATACTGGCTCTGTTACTTTGTGACCTTGTATAAGTCACTTAACTTCTCACTTCCTAAGGTGTAAAAGGAGGATATCAGGCTAGAAGGTCCTTAAGATTCTTTCCACCCCTAAATTCTATTTGATTTTATAATCAAGGCAGACCACTTGTGGAGAATGCTGAAACGATGTTAAGAGAGCTGGGTTAAGTTCCTGCTTATCTTCAGCTTCGTGGCCCAGGGCAAATCTCTTAGCCTCTCTAAGCCTCAGTTTCTTCACCTGCAGAAGAGGAACAATTATCCTTGTACTACTTACCTCCCCCGGTGGTTGGAAGGAAAGCTCTTTGTTGTTATTAAAGCTCTATAGACTGTTTTCTCTTACAACCTAGCGAATGTGGGAATGTTTTCCATGACTACTCATGTATAACTTATTTTGAATTGCTTGAGTTCTTGTGGGTAGGGGGTGGGAAGGGAGGGAGGAAGAAAAATTGGAACACAAAGTTTTTAAAAATTGATGTCAAAATTTGTTTTTAACATATATTTTGGAAAATAAAATTCCATTCAATTAAAAAAAAGCTCTATAGAAATATGCATGACTCTCGAGGTTCCTAAGAAAAGGGATGCTTAAGTTAATGAGAGAGCAATTAAGCAATCAGTGAGCATTAATTGCCAACAGCAGGGACTTATTGAATAAAGAACTGACCTTAGAGTCAGGAGGACCTGGGTTCATGTCTAGCCTCTGATATATCCTGGCTATGAGACCCTGGACAAGTCACTTAACCATTCATTGCCCCACATCCTCTAAAATGACAAATTGCAAATCAGGGGTCAATTTGTATTGGTAGAAGGAGTTTCCTCATTGAAAATTCCCTAGAGGGAATAGGATGGAGGTAAATACAGTTAACAATAGTAACTGAAGATAATTTGAAGCAAGTTTGTCTGATAGGCCTCAGTTCTCAAACACATAGAGAAGTCAAATTTGTTAAAATGAGAGTCATTCCCCAATTGATAGATGATCAAAAGACATGAAGTTTTCAGATGAAATAATCAAAGCTAGCTATAGCAATATGAAAAAAAAAAGCTCTAACTCACTATTGATTGGAGAGATTCAGGTCAAAACAATTCTGGGTACTACTTCATACCTATTGGATTGGATAATAGGACAGCAGAGGAAAATGACAAATGTTGTAGGGGATATGGGAAAAATGAGACATTAGTACACTCTTGGCAAAGTTGTAAACAGATTCAAACATTCTGTAGAGCAATTTGTAACTATGGCCAAAGGGCTGTAAAACCATGCATACTCTTCAACCTAGCAACACCACTACTAGCTTGTTATCCTAAAAGAGATTTTATAATCAAGGCAGACCACTTGTGGAGAAAGCTGAAACGATGTTAAGAGAGCTGGGTTAAGTTCCTGCTGGTCTTCAGCTTCATGGCCCAGGGCAAATCTCTTAGCCTCTCTAAGCCTCAGTTTCTTCACCTGCAAAAGAGGAACAATTATCCTTGTACTACTTACCTTCCCCGGTGGTTGGAAGGAAAGCCTGGGGAGATATACATGAACTGATGGAAAGTGAAATGTACTATATACAAAATAACAGCAATATTGTAAGATGATCTGCTGTGAATGACTTATTTTCAGCAATGCAATGATCCAAGATAACTCTGAAGGACTTATGAAAAATGCAGTCCATCTACAGAGAAAGAACTTATGTTATCTGAATACAAACTGAAGTATATTTTTTGTTAGTTCCTTTTTCTAAAGTTTTTTTTGTCTGTTTTCTTTCACAACCTGACTAATGTGGAAATGTTTTGCATGACTGCACATTTATAACTTCTATTGAATTGCTTGAGTTCTTAAGGGGGGGCTGGGGAGGGAGGGAGGAAGAGAATTTGGAACACAAAGTTTTAAAAATCGATGTTAAAATTTGTTTTTACATGTAACTTGGGGGAAAATATTAATAAAATAATTTTTTAAAAGAAAAAAATGAAAATTGCCTATAGGTATATCACAGGACTGTGCTACAGGCTGAGGATACAAATGCAGAAGCTCTTTGTCGTTATTAAAGCTCTATAGACTGTTTTCTCTCACAATGTAGCTATTGTGGGCATGTTTTCCATGACTACTCATGTATAACTTATTTTGAATTACTTGAGTTCTTGTGGGTGGGGGGGTGGGAAGGGAGAGAGGAAGAAAAATTGGAACACAAAGTTTTAAAAAATTGATGTCAAAATTTGTTTTTAACATATATTTTGGAAAATAAAATTCTATTCAATTTTTTAAAAGCTCTATAGAAATATGCATGACTCCCGGGGTTCCCAAAGATTGAAACTGCAAACAGTTATACCCACAGTGATATTCCCTCCAGGAAGCAACTTTAGGCTAGTGCAATGTGAAAGGTGAGGGCAGCTAGGTGGCACCACAGTGCATAGAATGCCAAGCCTGGAGTCAGAAAGATTCATCTTCCTGAGTTCAAATCTGGCCTTAGTCACTAGCTGTGTGATCTTGGGCAGGTCACTTTAACCCTGCTTGTCTCAGTTTCCTCATCTGTCAAATAAGCTGGAGAAGAAAATGGCAGACCACTCCAGGATCTTTGCCAACAAAACCCTGAATGGGGTCAAGAAGACTCAGACACTACTGAAATGATTGAAGAATAATAATAAATTCAGAAGTCTGAGAACTCTGATAATCAGGTGAGTTTTTGCCCTAGGTGGGATAAAATGATCTCACCCCCAAACCTTTTCCTATGACTGCTGACTAGAAAGTAAAGGGAAGAGGAGTGTTTGAGCAAGTGACCCCTCCCCTAACCTTAACCTTTGTGGGTATGTGTGTGTGTGTGTGTGTGTGTGTGATGAACTCCTTTGGGGGGGGTCTGATAAAACCTATGGACCCCTTCTTAGAATCATGTTTTTAAATTCATGCAAAAATATATAGGCTTACAAAGGAAACCGATTATATTGAAATGCAGTTATCAAAATATTTTTAAAAGAAACATTCACAGATCCCAGGTTAAGACCCCTTGGTGAAGGGTGAGGAAAGTATCTTATATTCTGTCCCACAGTGCCTAGCATCCTATGAGCTGTACAAGTACAGATTCAGTAAATCTGGCTTGGGGATATCCATGACAATAATGCTCCCTACTGAATACATCTCCAGAAAAAGAGGATCTTTCTTCATACGCGCTGTAGGATGCCACCCCAATAGGGCAGGTGTGTTTGTATTTCTGTGCATAGACAAACAGAGCCTGGCTGGAGGGGAGGGATGAGAGCCAGCTAGTGGCTAAAGACACAAAATGTCCTTGGTATATCCCTGCCTCAAGCCATCTGCTGTGAACTCTTGGAGGGAGGGAGGGAAACAGACGCTGGGGTGAAGGTGAGGGTGAGGGTGAGGGTAGAAATTTCCAGCCCTGTTTAACAGAAGGAACATTGAACTGGGTTGTAATCCTTTGTAATTCCTCCACAATACTGAAACTTGAAATAAATCACACTGTAACGCCTCAATTTTCCCTAATGATAATATAGGTGAAGAATAGTCCTTGCTCTGGTCTTTTGCCTCTTAGAGAATGGAAAGAAAAATAAATAGTATTGGAAATTTAGAGCCCCAAATCACCCTAGAGATCAGCTAGTCCCAGTCCCCTCATTTTATTTTATTTATTTATTTATTTATTTTTAGTGAGGCATTTGGGGTTAAGTGACTTGCCCTGGGTCACACAGCTAGTAAGTGTTAAGTGTCTGAGGCCAGATTTGAACTCAGGTACTCCTGACTCCAGGGCCAGTGCTTTATCCACTGTGCCACCTAGCTGCCCCCACAGTTGTTTTTGCATGTTGTCTCCCCCCATTTGACTGTGAGCTCCTTGAGAGCAGGGACTGTTTTTTTTAACAAGCATGCTTTTTTTGGGGGGGGGGTGAGGCAATTGGGGTTAAGTGACTTGCCCAGGGTCACACAGCTAGTAAGTGTGAAGTGTCTGAGGCCGAATTTGAACTCAGGTCCTTCTGACTCCAGGGCCAGTGTGCTATCCACTGCACCACCTAGATGCCCTGGGACTGTTTTTTTTTTTAAATTTTTATTTGTATCCCCAGCACTTAGCACTACTCTGCCTGACACACAGTAGGTGCTTAAGAAATTCTAGCTGACTGACAGAACTAACATGACTAACACTGATTGGATTAAATCCTCATGCATATGTACAAGCTGTATGTGTGACTTATTAACTGTACCAATTTCTCTGTTTTCTCATGTTCATAATTCAGGGATTTCTTCCTCTCTCCTCTCTCCTCCCAAGAAAACACCCCTTTCCCAGAATCCTGTCTTTTAGTTTTGTAATATTCCAATGTTACTTCTTACTTTGATGCTTCAAAAAATAATCTGTAATTTTTTTTCATATGCAAACCACAACCCATTACACATTTGTTTCCTGAATGTCTGTGGGAAGAACTTCATTACCTGGTGATCAGCTCTCCAGTTTATATTTTCTCCCATGACAGACATGGTCTAGTTCCCAAGCCCCAACTCAAAGCCTATATGACTTATTTGCATTTAATCTTTGAAAACCCAAGGTGTACTCCATGATGGGATATACCATGGGTGTGAAGAGGTGACTGGGAAAGGCTTCTTTCTGGAAAACCAAAGAACTGTGGATTTAGAGGTGGAAGAGACCTTAAAGGACTTCTAGTCCCTAGCTTCTTAAACTGTAGATCTCAACCCCATATGGGGAAGAGTAACTGAATGTGGGGGTCACGAAAAATTTGGCAATATACCCATAAAGCTTGGGTCATGTAAACATTTCTCTGGCAAAAAGGGAAAAAGTTTAAGAAGCTCTGGCCTAGTCCAATCACCTCATTTTACAGGTAAGGAAACCAAGGCCTACGGAGAGTTAAATGACCTTTGTAAAGTCACAAGGGACATAAATAGCAAAGCCAGGATACAAACTCAGTCTCTCAGATTTCAAATTCAATGCTCCTTACATTTCGCCATACATCCTCCCGTGCAATAGCTTTAAATAGACAGTAAGAGCAAAAATTGCACCCATAGTTGGAAAAGAGAGCATTTCGTCAGAGGGGCTAATGAGAATCACCTGTTTGTTTTTGTTTTGGGTTTTTTTGGTGGAGGGCAGGGTGAAGATTGATTTTTGTAAGGCTTATCCTCTGATTTCCCTCTGAAAACACTAGGTGAGCCTGGCACCCCCTGCTGGCAGAATCTGGAAAAAACAAGTAGAGGCTTTACTAATTGATGACTGGGTTTTATCCATTCTAGGCTAAAACTAGAATGTTATTGTTTTCTCCCCCATGGCTAAGAGCCACAGACAGCTCTATTCATAAACAGAAAGGAAAGTCCCCTATGGGGTATAATTGGAGGCACAAATACTTGTCCATGAATATGTCCTCCACTGGCTTGTCTGAAATTCCCATAGGTCTCCTCTCTGAGTGAAGATTGAAAATGCAAACACATTTCTTGAATAAAGGAATACATCAAGCCACTATAAAGCATCGACATCTTAGTCTGAGCAAGCTTACCATATTTGCTCTGGTCTTCTGGTAGGTCTGCACCCAAAGGTTTAATGAGGGCGATATCTGGTTTCAATAGTCACAGAAAAGGTGCCTTTCCACTTTACCCTCCATTTAGGGGGGGTGTGGTGAATGACTGATGATGACGAAATTCAAGTTTGTCTTCTGGAAATATAGAAAGGGTAGAGGATTTCTCCCCTCCCCCACAGAGGTCTTAGTGAGAGACATGGATTTTAGTCCTGGTTTTAGACAGTTATTGGCTGTGTGAACCTGGGGAAGTCTTTTTGGTTCTCTGTGCTCAGTATCCTTATCCATAAAATAGGGATAATAATACTTGCACTAACTACTTGGTGGAGTTATTGTGAGAGAAGTGCTCTGTAAACATTAAAGTGGCATTGAAATATTGGATGAGGGGGTAGCTAGATGGTGCAGTGGTTAAAGCGCTGGCCCTGGATTCAGGAGTACCTGAGTTCAAATCCAGCCTCAGACATTTAACACTTACTAGCTGTGTGACCCTGGGCAAGTCACTTAACCCCCATTGCCCCGCAAAAAAAAAAGAAAGAAATATTGGATGATATTAAAAATAAGAGTATTTATATAGTACTTTAAGGTTTGCAAAGCATTTTACAATACCTCACTTTATCCTCACAAAAATACTGGGAGGTAGGTGCTATTATTCCCATTTTCTGGATAAGGAAACTGAGGCAGAGGTTATGTAACTTGCCCAGGTTCACCTAGCTAGAAAGTATCTGAGGCTGGATTTGAACTCAAATCTTCCTGTCTCCAGAGTTAGTATTGTAGCCCTACGCCACTTAACTGTCTACTATAGGAATGTTAAATTTTACAAAAGCCACAATGAATAAAATTAAACTGAAAAAATCTTCATGGCAGGTACACAAAGTGAGATTTAATCTTATCAGTATCATAGTATTTAGGTCTGAAAGTGACCTTAGAGAAATCTAGTCCACCTTTCCTTTTTTTCACAAACAAAAAACTAGAATTGTGTACACTTAGTAGGCGCTTAATAAATGAGTATGGATTGATTTGAGACATGCCCAAGATCACACGGGTAATAAGGAGTAGAGCAAGGGTTTGAACTCAGGTCTTTTTACATGATGGAAGGTCAGCAGAATGACATGTCAGGCAATAGCATGAAGGACCAGGGAGATGATGGTCCCGGCATGCTTTGCCCTAGTCAGGCTACACTTGCAGTGTTGCTTTCAGCTCTGGGCACCACTTTTTAAGGATGGATATAGGGGGCATAGTGGATAAAGCACCGGCCCTGGATTCAGGAGGACCTGAGTTCAAATCTGGCCTTAGACACTTGATACTTATTAGCTGTGTGACCCTGGGCAAGTCACTTAACCCTTATCGTCCTGAAAAAAATAAAAGGATAGTGTAATGATTGGAATGACGCCACCTACTGGAGACTTGCTGTGGAGAGCTCCACCGTCATTCCAATCATTACAATAGATATAAACAAGCTGAAGTAAGTTCAGAAGAGAGCAACTGTGACGAATACAAAGTCCAAGAGACAGAATTTCTGGATAATTACTTATTTTATCAATTATGGTTAGCAAATAATCAATAAAAGGACGGTCATGTGGAGTTCTCTCATAAACCATGGAGGTCTCTTGATGCTTATAGGAATCAACTCTGGTTATAAATTAATGAGGGAATGAATATTATAATGAGAGGTGGGCCTATTCTAATGAGGGGCTGGGTATGTGATCATGTCACTCATGGAGAAAGAGAGACTCATCTCAAGCCAGACTACTCCTGCCGGGGCACTCTATACCAAAAGATCTAACCTCCGCCCAGTCAGTGAACAATGAACGGTAGTGATGGTAGATTAAGAATTCCAACTATCAAATCCAGCCTCAGACACTTAACACTTACAAGCTGTGTGACCCTGGGCAAGTCACTTAACCCTCATTGCCCCTCAAAAAAAAAATTCCAACTAGATTAGATTCTTCTTGTAAGGTCTTCTATTTGGCTGGAGTCCTACCCAGGATTGAAAAGCATGTAACCTGAGGATTTGGTCGATGCCATCTATCAGCTATGACCTTTTGATGCTGGCCAAATAACCTACAAGGGATGATTTCTGAATAAGGAACTAGAGAAGGGAACGTCTTCATCTCAATTAGTAAATGGTCATTCACATAGGAGAGAAATAATAATTTCTCTCAGAACCAGGATGGTGAGAGAAGTGGAAACCATAGCACATCTGGATCTGTTGAAGGCACATGGCATTTTTAGCCTGGGAAGAGGAGATCTATGGAGGACATGATGGCTGTCTTCAAGTATTTGAGGAGCTATCATGATGTAGAGAGTAGCATTAGATTTGTTCTACTTGTCCCTAAAGGGCAGAACTAAGGACTCATGGGTAGAAACTGCACAGATCAACTATTGGCTCCATATATGGGGGAAAAATGCCCAGCAGAGCTGTCCCAAAGGGGAATGGCTGTTTTGGAAAACTGTGTGTTCTCTCTCACTAATGACCTCGAAGCAAAGGCAAAATGACTATTCGTTGCAGTATTCGAGAGGGGATTCAAGTCAGGTATGAGTTGAACTAAATGATCTTTGAGGCTCTTTTCTAATCTGGCTAGAGAGGGTCTGGGGGATTTTATAGCATCCCAGAGCTCAGACATCCATGGCAATGTATTTCTCTGATCTCCATTCTCCCATTTTGTAGATGAGGAAAGCAACTCGCTATTGTACAAGTAGTAATTAGCAGAGGCCAGATTTGAATGTAGGTCTTGGACAGACTTTGAGGGATAGTGGAGAATAAAAGGGCCTGGAGTGCTATGGTCCATGGAGTCACAAAGAGCTGGACCCTACTGAATGACTAAATGACAGAACCACCACCACCACCTCCTCTAACTCTAAATACTGTATTCATTCCTTTATCATATGCTATTAAATGAGCTAGATACCCCTGCAGACTCCCATTTCCGTTCTAAGTCCTCTGAAGGGTCACATGAGTGAGCCCCTACCAGCATTTCTTCCCTCCCAGGATCCATCTCTGATTCAAATTGATGTTGGAGGGGGCAGCTAGGTGGCGCAGTGGATAAAGCACTGGCCCTGGATTCAGGAGGACCTGAGTTCAAATCTGGCCTCAGACACTTGATACTTGCTAGCTGTGTGACCCTGGGCAAGTCACTTAACCCTCGTTGTCCCACAAAAAACCAACAAAAAAGTAATTGAGAAAGAGGTCAAATGACTGAACTCCCTTTGGTCCTCATAAGAGGCAAGGTTTGGAAGAAGGCAGTAAAGAAGAGCAGGAATAAGGCACATTCCTAAAATCTTTCTGGAAATATTTTTAAATAGTGACTCTACCACTTAACCAATATTGTAAGCTTGGACAAGTGACTTAGCCTCTCTGAGCCTTAGTTTCCTAATTTGGCAAGTGGGGATAGTAATTCTTTCCCTACTTCTTGAAGTGCTACTGCCTCCCAAATTGTATTCACTTGTTGGGTCCCCTAGACAATGGCTACCCCCAACTTCAAGATACTTTGCTATCCTGAATTCTTCAATTGACAAATCAACAAGCACTTATTAAGCACCTACTTTGTGTCATACTTGGTTCTACATGCTGGGGGTACAAAGAAAGACAGAAAACAGTCCTTACTCTTTTTTTTTTTTTTGGTTGGGAAATGAGGGTTAAGTGACTTGCCCAGGGTCACACAGCTAGTAAGTGTTAAGTGTCTGAGGCCAGATTTGAAGTCAGGTCCTCCTGAATCCTGGGCCGGTACTTTATCCACTGTACCACTTAGCTGCCCCCAACAGTCCTTACTCTTGAAGAACTCACAATCTAATGGGGGAAACAGCACACGAATTGACAAACAAACATTCAGGATAGATTGGAGACAATCTAAAAGGCAACAGCATTAAAACTGACACATTCCATCAATATGTCTCAATAGTAAGCCAGGCGATACGATCAGCTTGAAGCAAACATATTTGCTGAAATGACATCGTAAGAAAAATATAAACAAAACATCTCTCCTAAAAACCTGCAGCACATTCTCCCACAAGTATAGCCAGCATCAGCAGATGGAGTAGATACGTGGAGAAGTCCCTAGGGGAGAGTACATGTCCAAGGGACATGTGTGGGTGAGGCATGTAAAAGAAAGAGCCTTTTGACCCTGTAGGATTGTAAGTGTACAGAGATCCTTTATTTGCTCTCATTGACCTTGTTCTTTCAGTCTTTACTGGACATTGCTGCAGTGGTCACTTCTGGTTGCTATAAAATTGTAGTCTGTCCTGCCTCCAACTTCTGGCAAGGTTACAATTCTTGCAGGCTTTGTTCTCCAAGTAGAATGCTGTGCAAGACCATGAGGACTCTCTTTTCTTTTCCAAGAAGTAGGATGCATCAGGAAATATCTTTCTAGAACAGTAGTTAGAAGTGTGGTCCAGGGATCCCTGGGAATCCAAAGGGGAGCCCAAGATACATTCAGGTCTGTGAGGTCAGAACTAGTTGCACAATAACAGTAAGATATTCTAATTTCTAACTCATGTTAAAATAGATTAAATCAAAAGAAAAAAATGGAGAAAGTACACTATGGTCAGTAACAGTATTCAATATTGTTTTAGATCATTTAAAATAACTAGATAATATAAAATACCCGAGTGAATATCTGCCAAAATAGACATAGGAACTATATGAACATAAACATAAAACACTTTTTATACATATGAACTCAGGTCCAAATAATTGAAGTAATATTTATTGTTCATGTATGGGTAAAGCCAATACGATTTTTAAAAGGATCGTTTTACCTAACTAATCTATTTATTCAAAGTTATTCCAATCAAATTACTAAAACATTATTTTACTGTTAAAAATAATAATAAAATTAATTTGGAAGAACAAAAAGTCAGGAACTTCAAGGAAACCAGGAGAAAATTATATAAAGGAAGTGGAATCAGCAATATCAGAACTTAAACTATATTATAAAGTGAGAGAATTGTTAAAGTGTAAAATGGATAATTTTGATTATTTTAAATTAAAATTTCTAGTATAAATAAAACCTATATAACCAAGAATAGAAGGAATGCAGGAAATTGGGGGAAAAGCTTTCTTAGATAATCTCTCAGATAATATGTGATTGGGTTGGAATATTGTTGTGATGTAGGAAATTATAAGCTGATAGATCTAGAAAAGCATGGAAAGACTTGGACTTATGAAGGTGGATACTATCCACTGTTAGAGATGCAGATGGCAGGTGGAAATAAGCATAGTATGGTCTTACATACATGTGTATGTATTGTATGTTAATATTTATGTGTATATGCATGTATATATAAATATGTAAATATATATCCATACAATTGTAGCCTCCTTTAGGGGAAGGGGGAAGGAGGGGAAAAAGAAAGTATAAAGTGCATAGCAGAGAACAAATGAGAACCAACAAGGAAGCAAAGAAAAGCTGGGCAGCTTTGAAAAGAGTGGATAATATTTAGATTTTCTTTCTTTTAAAAAAATTTCTTTTGGGGACAGCTAGGTGGTACAGTGGGTAGAGCACCGGCCCTGGAATCAGGAGGATCTGACTTCAAATCCAACCTCAGACACCTGACACTTACTAAGCAGTGTAACCCTGGGCAAGTCACTTAATCCTCATTGCCCCACCAATTTTTTTTTTTTTTTTGGTGAGGCAGTTGGAGTTAAGTGACTTGCCCAGGGTCACACAGCTTAGTAAGTGTCAAGTGTCTGAGGTCGGATTTGAACTCAGATTGTCCTGAATCCAGGGCCAGTGCTTTAGCCACTGTGCCACTTAGCTGCCCCTATAGGTTTTCTTGAAACGCAAATTTGTTTTATATTGAATCTTCTCTTATGTTCTGCTGTGTACATAACAAAGTTTTTTCTTTTCTCATTTTGCATGTAAGTTTAAAATAAATAAAAATTTTTACCAAATATAATTTTCTAACTCATATAAACTAAAACTCTTTGAGGGTTCTTCAATGGTTTTTAAGAGTGTAGAGGGCCCCAGACTTTGAAAACTGTTGGAGAAGATGCAGTTCCTGGAACTCAGAAGCTCTTGAACTTGGAATTCTCCATGAAATCTCCTTTCTCTGCTATAAGGCTATATTCTAGGGTCATGCTGTTTGGGTAATACAAAATCCCACTTTTACACAGAAGGTTCAGATTCAGGAAGCAATATTTTTCCTGTCCCCCCTCCCCTCATTTTATTTTGTTTTCAGTTCCAAATTCTCTCTCTTCTTCCCCCAATTATTGAAAAGGCAAGAAAAACAAAGGCCATTACAAATATGTATAATCATGCAAAACAAATTCTTGTATTAACCATGTCCAAAAAGGAAAGTGAGAGGAAGAGAGAGGAAGGAAGGAAGGAAGGAAGAAAAGAAGAAAGGGAGGAAAAATTTAAATGAAGAGGAAATGTTGTGTTCTTCCAAGGTCTTTTAGGCCCTAGGTAAGCATCAGTCTTCTATGTCTGTGTTCTCCTGCAAGACATCATTGCCACTGATCATTGTAATCTAGTGTTTGATAAATGCAAAAAATTCTAGCTTTTGGGACAAAAGCTCACTATTTGACAAAAAACTGCTGGGAAAGCTAAAAAATAGTTTGGCAGAAACTAGGTATAGACCCACATTTTACACCATTTACTGAGATAAAGTCAAAATGGATACATGATTTAGACATAAAGGACAACACCATAAGCAAGTTAGGGGAGCATGGAATAGTTTACCTGTCAAATCTATGGATAAAAGAAGAATTTATGACTAAACAAGAGATAGAAAGCATTATGGGATGTAAAATGTATAACTTTGATTACATTAAATTAAAAAGGTTTTGTACAAACAAAACCAATGCAGTCAAGATTAGAAGGAAAGCAGAAAACTGGGGAAATTTTTTTATAGCAACTTAAAATAGCAAACTAAAGAAACCCAGCAAAATAAAGGCCTCATTTCTCAAATATATAGAGAACGGAGTCAAATTTATAAGAATATGAGTCATTCCCCAGTTGATACATGGTCAAAGGATATGAACAGGCAGTTTTCAGATGAAGAAATTAAAGCTATCCATAGTCATATGAAAAAATATTCTAAATCACTATTGACTAGAGAAATTAAAATTAAAACAACTCTGAGATACTACTCCATTCCTATCATATTGGCTAGTATGACAGAAAAGGAAAATGACAAATTTTGGAGGGGATATGGGAAAATTGGGACACCAATGCATTGTTGGTGGAGTTGTGAATGGATACAATCATTCTGGAAAGCAATTTGGAGCTATTCCCAAAGGGCTATAAAATTGTGCATACCCACTGATCCAGAAATACTACTACTACTAGGTCTGTATCCCAAAGATATTTTAAAAAAGGAAAAGAAAAAAAGGAAAAGGATCTGTTTGTTTCTTTTTCTTTCTTTTTTTTTTTTTTGGCAGGGCAATGAGGGTAAATGACTTCCCCAGGGTCACACAGCTAGTGTCAAGTATCTGAGGCCGGATTTGAACTCAGGTCCTCCTGAATCCAGGGCCAGTCCTCTATCCACTGCACCACCTAGCTGCCCTGAAAAGGATCTATTTGTACAAAAATACTTATAGTGGTTCTTTTAGTGGTGTCAAAGAATTAGAAGCTGAAGGAATGTCCATCAATTGGGAAATGGCTGAACAAATTGTGGCATATGATTGTGATGGAATACTGTTGTACTATAAGACATGATAAGCAGGATGCTTTCAGAAAAACCTGGAAAGGCTTACTGATGAAAAGTGAAGTGAGCAAAACCAGGAGAAGAGTGTACACAATAACAGTAATATTGCACAATAATCAACTGTGAATTTCTTAGTTATTCTCAACAATAGAAAGATCAAAGACAACTCTGAAGGACTCATAGTAAAAAGTTTTATCCACCTACAGAGAAAAAACTCATAATTTGAATGCAGATCAAAGTATACTATTTTTTACTTAATTTTTTCATGTTTTTTAAAAAATCTGTGTTTTCCTGCACAATATGATTAATGCAGAAATATGTTTTGCATGACTGCACATGTATAAGCAATATTAAATTGCTAACCTTTTTGCTATGAGGAAGGGGAGGAAGAGGAGATTTTGGAGCTCAAAATTCTGAAAAAAATGTTTGAAAATTGTGTTTACATGTAACTGGAAAAATAGAAAATATTTAAAAGCAAAAACCAAACCAAAAAAAGACATCATTGCTACTTTGAGAAGAGAGAAATTCCTCCTTTTCATTTCTGAACTCTGGAAGAAGTACAAAGTTTAAGGTAAGGAATGAGTCCTTAAGAGCTCAGAGCATCCTCAGCACTCCTTCATTTCTCAGCTCTCTTGAATGACTCCACCAGTGTAGTTCCCTTTTTGTTAAATTCTTTTACAGTTTAAATTCTAGGCCAAGGGGCAGCCATCCAGCTGAACTCTCCCAACATTCCCTGCCAAACAACTATAAAATGCCTCAAATTAAATTTTGGAGAGACAGAGCCAACAAAAGGTCAAGGTGAGGCATTTTTCCAGTCCAAGACATGGCGCAGAGGCTTGTTCAGAGCCCACACATGACAGCCAAAGCGGCTTTGGGAGCTCTCAGCCTAGAGATGGTAAGATGGTTAGATGATGTATAAGAAAGAGATTACAGGGGACCGCTTTGCCAGCATTGGGTACAGCTGGCACTGGTTGGCAATTTTATTGTCCACATGCAGTTCTGCAGTCATAGTTCCAGGGCAGATAAGAGTGTGCATGTGTGTGTGTGTGTGGGTGTTGTCACAAGGGAGCAGGGCCTTAGGTCACAGTTACAAAGCAAAGAGGAGCACTAGGCTTGTGTTTTCAGTAGACCAGGGGATCTGTCTGGGTAAAGACAGATCAGGAGAGCAGTCACTAAATTTCTTCCTGGATCATACCACCTATGAAAACAACAAAAACTTGCAGACTCCCAGAACTGACTCTGAAAGCAATAGAATGAAAAAGCCTGAAGCTCGGGACAATGTCTTCCCACCCCTAGATCAGCAGAGCCCAACTTTAACATAAAGTTCAAAGTCAAGATATAGGCGGGGGGGGGGGGGGGGGATCAGCTAGGTGGCACAATGGATAGAACACTGGCCATGGATTCAGGAGGACCTGAGTTCAAATCTGGCCTCAGATACTTGATACTTACTAGCTGTGTGACCCATGGCAAGTAACTTAACCCTCATTGCCCCACCAAAAAAGAAAGAAAGAAAGAGAAAAAAAGAAAAAGACTGGGAAAATGAGCAAACAACAATAGTAAGAATTTGACCATAAAAAGCTACTATGGTGGCAGGGAAGACCAAGACAGCTCAGAAAAAGACAACAATGTGAGAACAGCTCCCAAAAACGTCTCAAAGAAAAATGCTGATTGGACCCAAGACTAATAGGAATTCTTGGAAGAGTTAAAGAGATAAGAGTGGCAGAGGAAAAATTAGGGCAAGAAATGAGAGTGATGTAAGAAAATTATGAAAAGGGAATTAAAGAGTCACAAAAAGTACTGAAGAAAATAACACCTTAAAAAAAAGAATTGGTGAAATGGTAAAAGACACAAAAATCCACTAAAAAGAAGAACTTCTGAAAAAGCTTAAAAATTAGATTTTGGGCAAGTGGAAGCTAATGACTCTATGAGGCATCAAGAAACAATAAAATAAAGTCAAAAGAATGAAGAAATAAAAGAAAATATTAAATAGAAAAAATGGACTTATAGAAAAACTCATAGAAAAAACTGACCGGGAAAATAGATCAAGGAGAAATAATTTAAGAATTATTGGACTATCTGAAAGCCATCATCAAAGAAAGAGCCTAGATATCATATTTCAAGGAAAACTGCCCCTAGATCTTAGATCTAGAAGGTACAATAGAAATTGAAAGAATCTACTGATTACCTCCTGAAGGCATCCCCAAATGAATTAAATTCCTAGGAATATTATAGCCAAATTCCAGAGCTCCTCGGTCAAATACTTCAAGCAGCTAGAAAGAAACCATTCAAATATTGTGGCACCTCAGTCAGTATCACACAAGTTCTAGTAACTACCACACTAAATAAGTGGAGGGCTTGGAATAAGATATTCTGGGAGGCAAAGGATCTAGGATTACTACCAAGAATAACCTACTCAAAAAAACTCAGCTTAATCCCTCAGGGAGAAAATGGATATTTAATGAAAGAGAAGACTTTCAAACATTCCTGAGGAAAAGACTAGAGATGAATAGAAAATTTGACATTTGAACACAAGACTCAAGAGAAGCATAAAAAGGTAAACATGAAAAAGTAATCAAAAGGATCTCAATAAAATCTAATTATTTACATTTCTATATGATAAGATGATACATGTAACCCTAATAACTTTATCAATCTTAGAGCAGTTAAAAGACATTTACATAGACAAAGAGCATGGGAATATGTCAGTTGTATTGGACTGATCTCAAAAAAAGGAAGGGGAGAAATTGGATGCATTGGGAGAAGAGGGAAGGGAGAGGTAGTATGTAGAAAATTTTCTCACATAAAAGAGTTGTGCAAGGAAGAACTTTTACAATGCAGGGGGAAAGGGTGGGGAGTGGGAAATGCTTGACCCTTACTCTTGTTGGAATTGATCCCAAGAGGGAAGAATATATATACACACTCAGTTGTATATAAAAATGTAACTTACTCAATAGGGAAATAGGAGGGGTAGGAGATAAGAGAAATGGGGGAGGTGATAAAAGGGAGGGCAGATTAAGGGAGGCAGTGGTTAGAAGCAAATTAGATGATGAGGGACAGGATGAAAAAAGAGAAGAAACAAGAAAATGGGATGGAGGGGAATATGAAGTAATCTTAACTGTGAATGTGAACAAGATGAGGTCACCTATAAAACAGAAGCAGATAGAAGAATGGATTAGAAACCAGAATCCAACAATATGTTGTTTACAAGAGACACACTTGAAACAGAAAGACACACACACAGAGTTAAAATAAAGGGCTGGAGCAGAATCTAATATACTTCATCTGAAGTTAAAAAAAAAAAAGGCAGAGGGGACAGCTAGGTGGCACAGTGGATAAAGCACCAGCCCTGGATTCAGGAGTACCTGAGTTCAAATACAGCCTCAGACACTTGACACTTTCTAGTTGTATGACTCTGGGCAAGTCACTTAACCCCCATCACCCAGCAAAAAAAAAAAAAAAAAAAAAAAGGCAGGGATAGCAATCATGATCTCAAACAATGCAAAATGAACAATAGACCTAATTAAAAGAGATAATCAGATCTAAATAAAAAGAGATAATCACATTGTACTAAGAGGTACCAAAATCCAACACTCTTCCAAAAAGCAAATGCATTACTTATGGTATGAAGTCTGAAAGAGACTTTGCCATACACCCTGTAATTTTATCAAATGGATAGAAATGTTCAATTCAATCAATTAACAAGTATTTATTGAGTGCCTACTGTACATCAATTCATCGATCACCAATTTTTCAGTGCCTGGTATGTAGTTAGCACTATGCCAGGTATTATATAGATAGAAAAGAATACCTGGTTAAGGGCAGGGAATCATATACCTAGGGTTGACCCAGTTGATCTTCCCCAGCTTCAGTTTCCACATCTGTAAAATGGAGAGGTTGGGCTAGATGACCTCTAGGTCCATTCCAGGTGTAAATGTATGATCTTATGATCTATGATGTTGTGATCACATACTTATAGCTTAAAGGACCCTTAGAGATCGCTAGGATCATAGTTTGGTGCTGGAAGGAATTTGAGAGGTCATATAGCCTAACCCCTTCTTTTTACAGGGGAAGAAACAGGCTCTCACATAGGTGACTTGCCCAAGGATACACAGGTAAAAGCAGAGCTGAGATGAGAACTTCTTACTTCAAATCTAGAACGTTTTTCACTATAGTCTCTAATATACTTCTTTTTTTATTTTGCGGGGTAATGGGGGTTAAGTGACTTGCCCAGGGTCACACAGCTAGTAAGTGTCAAGTGTATGAGGTCGGATTTGAACTCAGGTCCTCCTGAATCCAGGGCTTGTGCTTTATCCACTGCACCTCCTAGCTGCCCCCCTCTAATATACTTCTCAGAGTTGTTGTGAGGATCAAATTAGACAGTAATTGTAAAGTACTTAACACAGTGTTAGATGTAGACTCTTCAATCCAATGACTTTGGCATACTGGCTATTCCACCAAGATACTCCATTTCTTGGCTCCCTGCATTTTCTCTGGCTGTCCTTTATGCCTGGAGTGCTCTCCCTCTTCATCTATGCCTATTGACTTCTCTGACTTCCTTTTAGGTCTCAACTAAGAATCCCAACTTTTACATTCAGCTTTCCCCAACCCTTCTTAATATAGACCTGTTTTCAAATTTGGACTCAGAGAGATGAGGAAACTAAGGCAAAGGTTAAGTGATTTTCTCAAGGTCATACCACTAGTAAGTGGCTGAGGCTGGATTTGAACTCAGGTCTTCTTGATTCCACTCCAGGCCCTCTACCCACTGCACCACTTAGCTATGTAACAATTAGAATGATGCCACCTGCTGGAGAGTTACTGTAGGAAAGCTCCACCATGAGGAAAAGGCATCTGAGGGCAAGCCATGCAGCTTTCTTTGGTGTCAGGAAGTGACATTTGCTCATGGGTACTGTCAATCAAGTCTACCAGTCAATTAGCTTGCAGATGTGTGTGAGAGTGGATGGGATGTTCCCAGTTTCACAGGAGGCTTGTGGGATGAAGGAGGTGTGGCTCTCTCTCTTTCATGAGGACTCTCATAGAGAGTGGAGCTAAAATGTGTGCTCCCTGAGACAGATAGATAGATATAGGCATCTAGGCCTCTTTTTCTCTCTTCACCAAATTCTTATTCTTCTTAATAAATGCTTAAAAGTCTAAACTCTTGTTAAAGCTTATAATTTATTGGCGACCACTCATTAGATATTTTAGACAGACTAGCTAGAATTTTAACCCCTTACAGCTACCCCAGTATTTCCTCCCTAAATACTACTTTGTATTCCACAAATTTTGGTATGTTGTCTTATTGTTGTCATTATCTTTAATGAAATTATTGTTTCTTTGATTTGTTCTTTGACCCACTCACTTTTTAGAATTAGGTTATTTAGTTTCCAATTAAAAATTAATGTGCTTCAGAGGGCCCCTATTGAATGTATTTTTATTGAATTTTTTTGTACCTGTTTGTGAGGTTTTTATGCCCTAATACATAGTCAGTTTTTGTGAAGGTGCCATATACAGCTGAGAGATAGTCATGCTCCTTTCTATTTCCATTTACTATTCTCCAGAGGTCTATCATATCTAACTTTTCTAAAATTCCATTCAGCTCCTTAACATCTTTCTTGTTTATTTTATGGTTAGATTTATCTATGTTATCCCATTCCATCCCCTAGCCATTGGTGGTTTTTATGTTCTGTTTGTTTTTCTATAATAATAAAACCTACTTGAAAAAAAGGGGGTAAATTACTACATAGTTTTACTATCTATTTCTTCCCAGAACTCATTTAAATTTCATTAGACTACTGCTGGATTCAATCACTATCAGCCCACTGGGAGGTTTGGTAGGTTCAAAGAGACTGAATTGCTTGACTCCCCTTTGATCTTGGTTTCTTGGCCTGGTTATTCCACTGCAGGCTTATATGCAGGAACAAAGGTTAGAACCAAGTTCCCACTCTGCTCTTGGGCTCAGAGCTATATAGTTAAGTTTCCAGAACTTGTTCCATACTCCATACAAAGCTAGGGCCTATCTCACTCATGACTGAAACTGCTCCTTTCCACTTTGAAACTGTGAGGAATGCGGTACTAGATGACAGAGTTGCCAGATGAAACTTGTTCTCATTCCCAGCACTGCTTTTGGGATCCCCTGGGGTTGCTTTCTGCCCTGGTGCTTCCAGCCCTGGTGTTCAGTTTCTGCTCCCTTACTTACTAACCCTGGGACTAGAATGTTCCTTATCACTCTCATTGCTGCTCCTATCATTGCTGTGCTCCTGGTCAGTCACTTCCCTAGTGTCTACAGACCTCTCTTTCTACCTTCCCCAACTGCCCGACTCGTGATTGTAAAAATGTTGGCATTCTGGATCAGATTTTGGTCTGGCATATTGTCTAGGGTGCTGTGGAGGTGGGTGAGCTGGGCAAAGATGCAAACTCTCACTCTGCCATCTTTACTCTATAGTTAGCTCTAGGTTTTAAAAAAACCCAAGTCTTTTTTTTTTTTTTTAGTGAGGCAATTGGGGTTAAGTGACTTGCCCAGGGTCACACAGCTAGTAAGTGTTAAGTGTCTGAGGCCGGATTTGAACTCAGGTACTCCTGACTCCAGGGCCAGTGCTCTATCCACTGCACCACCTAGCTGCCCCACCCCAAGTCTTTTTAATGTGTCTCTTTCCTGAAGAATATCTGGAACCACATTTGTGTCTCCTTCAAAAACCATCCATACCAACTCTGCCCCTCAAATAACATCATATCAACACTCTCCACTAATCAGGAGTCACTTCTTTCAATTAGACATCTCAAAATGGATGAGGTTATATAAAGCATAAATTCAATATTCAAAAATTGAATTCATTATCTTTTCCTACAAATTTTCCCTTCTTCTAAAATTCCCTATTACTGTTGAGGACACCACCATCTTCCTAGTCACCCAGGCTTATAACCTAGATGTTATGCTTCATCCTTACTCTCTCTCACTTCCATATCCAAGCAGTGGCTAAGTCTTGTTGATTTTACCTTCTACATACATACATACATACATATATACATACATACACACACATACCTCTCTCTATGTATATATGTATATGTGTGTATAAATATACATACACACACACACACACATATATAAAAAATCCCAAACTCCCTTTTCTCTCCTTTGACACTGTCACCACTGATGTAGGACCTCATTACCTCATGTTACAACAGTCCTCTGGTTGGACTACCTGTTTCAAGTCTCTCCTCACTGCGTTCCATTCTCTACTTGGATGTCAAATTGATCTTCCCAAAACACAGGTCGGACTATATCACTCCCCTATTGAAGAAACTCCATAGGCTTCCTATTATATCCACGATCAAATATAAAATCCTTGACTTTTAAAAACCTTTGGAACCAAACCCCTTCCTACCTTTCATGTCTTCTTATACCTTACTTCCCTCCACATACTCTACAATCCAAGAACACCATCCTGCTTGCTGCTCCACAAGACATTCCATCTTCCAACTCTGGGTGTTTTTACTGGCCACCTCCCAGTCACCAAATCCTTTCTCTCCTCATCCCTACCTCCTGGTTTTCCTGGCTTCCTTCAAGTACTAGTTAAAATCTCACCTTCTAAAAGAAGCATTTCCTGGGCAGCTAGGTGGCAGAGTGGATAAAGCACCAGCCCTGGATTCAGGAGAACCTGAGTTCAAATCCGGCCTCAGACACTTGACCACTTACTAGCTGTGTGACCCTGGGCAAGTCACATTGCCCTGCAAAAAAAACAACAACAACAAAAAGAAGAAGAAGCAGCAGCCTTTCCCCAACCCCTTAATTCTAATGCTTTCCTTCTGTTCATTATTTCCTATATAACCTGCATATAGCTTGTTTGTACATATTTGTTTGCATGTTGTCTCTCCCATTAGCCTATGACATCCTTGAGAACAGAGACTATTTTTTAAATATTATATTCCAACTTCCTTTATTTTTTTCATATAAATATTTTATTATTTTCCAGTTACATTTAGAGATAGTTTTCAACATTTGTTTTTATAAGATTTCTAGTTCCAAATTTTTCTCCCTCCCCCTCCCCAAGACAGCAAATAATCTGATATAGATTATATATGTATAATCACATTAAACATATTTCTGCATTAGTCATGTTATGAGAGAAGAATCAGAGCAAAAAGGAAAAACCTCAAAAAAGAAAAACAACAACAATAAAAAACAATAGAGGGGCAGCTAGTTGGCACAGTGGATAAAGCACCACCCCTGGATTCAGGAGAACCTGAGTTCAAATCTAGCAAGTCACTTAACCCTCATTGCCCCACAAAAAAAGGCATAAAAAAAACCACAATAGAAATAGTATGGCTCAATCTGTGTCTAGATTCCACAGTTCTTTTTTTTTTTTTCTGGATTTGGAGAGTATTTTCCATCGAGTCCTTTGGAACTATCTTGGACCATTGTATTGCTGAGAAGAATCAAGTCTATCACAGTTGATCAACACATAATGTTGTTCATACTGTGTACAATGTTCTCCTGGTTCTGATCATCTCATTCATCATCAGTTCATGCAAGTCTTTCCAGGTTTCTCTGAAATCCACCGAGAGCAGGGACTATTTTTAATAGTATTTCATTTTTTCTAAGTACATGTAAAGATAATTTTTAACATTCATTTAAAAAAATTTTGAGTTCCAAATTTTCTCCCTCTCCTCCCTTCTCCCTAAAATGGTAAACAATTTGATACAGATTACACATGTGCAATCATGTAAACAAATGTCCATTTTAGTCATGTTATTAGAGAAGAAACAAATCAAAAAGAAAAAACAGGAAGAAAATAAAGTGAAAAGAGTACTGTTACCTCTGCACTGAGATGCCATAGTTCTTTTTCTGGATGTAGATATGAGTTTTTTTAACTGTCTCTGATCATTGCTGAGAACTAAGTCTATCATAGTTGATCGCTGCACAATATTGCTGTTACTAGTGTACAATGTTCTCCTGGTTGAGCAGGGACTATTGTTGCCTTCCTTTGTATTCCCTGCACCTAGCATTGTACATATCACATAGTAGGTACTTAAGAAATGCTTTTTGTTGATGTGACTTTGTTTCTCTCTCCATAGACACAATGGCAAGCAAAACATACCAAGTTTTGTCGGAAGCTTGGTTAGGTTAACAAAACAACAAGTTTTTTAGACCTATTCTACTTGTATTATTACTTTCCTAAATTGTTCTGGGTTGTAAGGTTTCTCATGACTTCTAATGGTAAGGGTTTTATGACCTGATACATTCAAAGAGAAAAAAGAAAGGCCCAGAAGTTGCTATCAAGAACCTAGCTGCTATTGTTCCCAAGTGATCTTTGCCAAGTTCTTTTATATCCCTTTTGCTTATATATACTTTTCCCAACTCAATAGCACTTCCATAGAGACACATACAACAAAGGAAACCCAACCAGATATACCCTAAAAGCCACCTGGGAAGTCAGACCTCTGAAGTTGCATATCTCTAATGTGATGAGGTCCCAAATGGCTTTTTGGATGAGGTAGAATCTCCAAAGACAACTTCTAAAATAACAATATAACAGGGTAGCCTTAAAACACCAGCAAAAAAGTCTTATTTCTCCCAGCTTTTGTTTGTTAGCTATAGGAAGTCCTAGTGAGACACAATATGGTGGCCTTCTCAAGGGCCAGCAGCTCTTGCCTGCCTTCTTGCTCTCCTATCTTACCTTCCTTGTTGTAGTAACTGTAGCTTAGAATGGGATTGCTCTGCGTCCTTGTACAAAAGGGCTGCTACTCTTGATTTTTGTTGTTGGTACTGGTGGTAGTGGTGGTGGTGAAAGGGTGAGGGAATTTCATTTCCTGTTAGGATCCTCTTTGTAGGAGTCAGGCAATCTTTCACATCAGCCATATTCTCAGTAGGTGCTTCTGTCATTCTCATGGAATGTTTATGTTGCATTTGTTGACAACTATTGCCATGGTGCCTGACCATCATGTATTATGTTGCTCTGGTAACTGGCTTCTCAATGCCACTTTTGATACTACCTGAGAAGAAAAGGCATTAAGCAGGAACCAGGGAAAAGAAGGAAAGAAGTGGGTGTGGGAGGTGTCTGAAGAGAGAACTGCAAGGAAAGTGGTTCTCTATATTGTCAGACTTTGTTCAGTTTTCATCTCAATTATGCCTACCCTTTCCGTATTCTTGGATGTTCCTTTTGCCCCGAAGACAGTGGGAAAATTGCTGGATGACTTTCAACAAGATGAGAACCCCAACAAGGTGTACCTGGCCTATGGAGGTAGATGCTGAATGAGCTGAGGGTTAGACACTCAGTGTTTAATATGTCTTAGCTGACTCTGGGCAGGGCTGACTTAGTCTTGGGGGAAAGGGAGAGGAATATTGGGGAAGAGGTGGTGCAAGTCTTTGTCTTTAGTGATTTTTCTTCTTAGTAACGGAGTTTCCTAGTTGTGACTGGGAAGGGATAGAGCTAGATTGTCCAGGTCTTCCATCATTCTCTTTTGTTTTTGTTTTTTTGCGGGGCAATGGGGGTTAAGTGACTTGCCCAGGGTCACACAGCTAATAAGTGTCAAGTGTCTGAGGCTGGATTTGAACTTAGGTACTCTTGAATCCAGGGCTGGTGCTTTATCCACTGCGCCACCTATCTGCCCCTCTATGATTCTTCTTCTTTTTTTTTTTTGGTGAGGCAATTGGGGTTAAGTGACTTGCCCAGGGTCATACAGCTAGTAAGTATCAAGTGTCTGAGGCCGGATTTGAGCTCAGGTCCTCCTGAATCCAGGGCCGGTGCTTTATCCACTGCACCACCTAGCTGCCCCCATCATTCTCTTTTACTCTCCTCAGTCTTCTATATAATTTTTAGAAACATGATAAGAACCATGGCCTTTTTGCCCATCCTACCCCTTCTAATCCACATGCTCAATGTAGCTGCCCTTTCTTTCATCTGCCCACTTTCTAGGTCCCTTGAACCAAGAATGGTTACAAAGATGATACGGTTAATAGTTTGAAAAAGGTGGAGTCTGATACAGACTAATCTAAGTCTGCATGTGTATATATATATATATATATATATATATATATATATATATATATATATATATATATAACGTCTCAACCTTTAAATGAGTTCAGAATTCAACTGCGACCTTTATGAAAAGGAAGAAATTGTGTACTAATTAATAGCACATTATTTTGCAAAGAAAAAGACAACAGTACTCAAGGTCTCCTATCCCAGGTGACTCTCAAGGGAAGCCTTGGATAATGGGACTATAGGCAGACTATCTAAAAAGGCATGAAAACTACTAGAAACAAGAGGCTTCCATAACTCTTTTTCTGATCTCCTTCACAGTTTGCATGACAGGAAATGGGATTCCCTGGCTTTCACCTGTGGTACCCAAGACCCTGATGAAGCTTGCCCATGATCCTTCCCTCAGCCACGAATACCTTCCTGGGTATGGCTTGGATTCATTCATCCGTGTGACCACAGAGCTACTTGTTGGCCGACATAGCCCAGCTATTGTGGACAACAGGGTGAGAAGGCTTCTTTCTCTCCTTCACTTTGCCCTAAATAGGCTCCAACAAAGTAAGGAGTAACCCTGAAGGCTCTTGAGCAAGGTAGCTTCAAAGAGCTTACAGTGCTTTCCCAACTATCTTTTCATTGAGAGTAAATCTCATTTTCCTCATCTGTAAAATGGGGCTGTACTAGGTAAATTATGCTATACTATGATTATTGGTTATCCCCAGCTCTTTACTGTTTGGTCATCTGAAAGGGCTGCCCAGTGAGAAATCCCTCTGTGTTGGAGTGGCTGTTAGACTTCTGGCAATAGGATGGCAGCAGAAAGCAAGTTTGACTTTCTTACTACCTAGCCCCAACTGAAGGAAAAAATTAAGCATAACAAACCATCTAAGCTATCTATGGCTATGGCTACGCCAGGTTAAGTGTTACCACAACAAGGAAGAAAGAAGAAACTGAATTTTAAGTAATTTGCCCAAGATTCTAGACCTTGTTAATAGTGTGTTTGAGATTAGAACTTGGGTCTGCTGGCTCCTAATCCAAGGTTCTTACTATTTTAAACCACTGTCTTTCAATGAGGCAACAACAAAAAAACGCTTTAACCTTTTCGAAGTTACTCTGCTCAAAAACCTTTAGGGGCTTCCTAGTAGTGATACAATCAGAATCTTTAATTTGACATTCAAGGCCTTTCATAATTTGGCTTGAACCTAATTTTCTAACCCTTATTTCACATTGCTCTCTTTTGCATACTCTTTGTTCCAGCCAAATGTACAGGATATTTCCGATGTCTGAAATGAACTCCCCTTTCCTCTTTCTTCCATCTCCCTCTCCTACTGAAATCCTTCTTTTCCTTCAAGGCCCAGCTTAGTTCAGGAGGACATCTTCCTCTTCTTCCTTCTGCTTTTCCTTTTCCACCTCCTTCTCCTTCTCCTCCTCTTCCTCTATCTCCTCCATCTCTTCCTCCTTCTTTTCCTTCTCCTCTTCATTCTCTTCCTTTTTCTCCTCCTCCAGTTCTTTCTCCTCTTCTTCCTTCTCCTCTTTATTCTCTTCCTCCTCTCTTCTTTCCCTTTTCCTCCTCCTCTTCTCCCCTTTCTTATCTTCCTTCTTTTTCTCTTTTTACTTCTTCATAAGAACTATTCTGACTCCTCAGGTACGAATGATCCCTCTATTCCTGAAATCTCTTATCCTTCTTTCTCCAGTTTAAAATGAAAATTCAACAAACACTTATTAAGCACATCCTATGTGTAAGGCCTTCTGATAGGTATTAGGGATACAAAAAAGAAAAATGGCAAAGTGCTTGTCCTCCATGACCAAACAGTCTAATGAGAGGTTGATAGTTGATATGTCAGGGAAACAAATAAACATGATAGGAGGTAGACTGTGATTCAGGAAAGGAGCTAAAGGAAGCATATTATGTGAAGATATTTGAGGAGGGAGAGACTACTTTCATCTGGGAGTAGAGGATAGTGAGGTAAGGGTCCCTGAAAGCAGCTAGTATTTGAATCAGGCATTGAAGGAAGGTAAAGACTTCAGCAATGTAACTAGCGGGGAATCTATTCCAAGAGGAGATGTCATGGGCTAAGGAATGGGGATGGGAGAGGGCAAGATAAAAGTGGAGGGTTGTAAAGTCCCACAGTACATCTTGGTAGGGGTGTAGTTTTTAAAATGGGGAGCCAAATTAAGATTTTTTACATAGAGAAGTGATATTATGGTGGTGCATTAGGAAGAGAAATGGACAGGTGATGACATGAACTAGAGACAACATAGACTGGGAGCCAAAAAAGGCCATTTGGGAAGCTGTTATGATAGTCTAGGTAAGAAAAGAGGGACACTTGAACTAGGATGGTTTAAGCAGGGGTTGCCAAAGAGGGATTGGATGCAAAAGATATTTTAAAAGTAGAAGAAAGAGGAATTGTAAAATTATTGGATGTGTGAGGTGAGGGAGGAAGAAGAATAAAAGGAAATTGGGTGAATGGGAAACTGAGAGCCTGGGAAACTGGGAGAATGATGGAGCTATTCTCAGAGATAGGAAAGTTAGCAGAAGGAGTAGAGATTGGGGGGGGGGGGCAGGGAGGGAATGGGAGATGGGCAGGAGAGATAATGCTGACAATGCACTTATATAACATTTCTACCTTGAATGATCATCCTTACTTATGTGACTGTAAGCTCACTGAGGACAGTGACAATTTGTTCTCCATCTTTGTATCCAAGAGCCAAGCACAAAGTCTTTTACAGGGTAAGTTGTTTAATAGAAGTTTGTGGAATACAAAAGTATTTGATACAGCTAAATGTATAATTGTTATTGTTTTTTTTTCTTTACTGGTAGGTAGGGGGTGTGCAAACTATTGGTGGGAGTGGTGCCATTCATCTTGGGGCAAAGTTCCTCAGGGATTGGCATCGGGGTCCCAAAGTGGTGTATATGCAGCCATCGCAAAAGGGTAAGTGGCATCAAAGGACAAGGGGGACTCTTTCTCATTCCTGATACACATATTTCTTCTCTTCTCATTTGTTTTGGAGACTTTGCCTTCCCAGTAGGATGACAGGTTGCCAGAGGGTCCCTTGTCACAGCTCCATCTTTAGGATCAGATCCTGCCTTTTTTTTCCTCCTTACTTTCCACCACTGATAAGAGGGAATAAGCTAAGACTTTCTTCCCTTCATTCTGTCCCTTGGCCACTCCAAGCTCTTAAGTCCTCTGCTTGGTAGCTAAGAGAATGGTCCTCAGCCAATGAATGGCCCATATAACAAGACTGAAAGATTTCTGCCTTACTCTCCCACCCCATATCCCATCTGTTGGTTGATATGTGGGTGGGGATGAGGGTATGTGTGTGTGTGTGTGTGTGTGTGTATGTATGTGTGTTCCCATAGACCAACATGGATTCATCTTCCTTGAACTGGGCTATACTGTTCGTGAGTACACCTTCTGGGATCCTTATCGGCTGGTTTCAGACACAGGCAAGCTTTTTGATGTAGTGGAGGTAGGAAGCCCTACCCCCTTCCCTGCTTCTCTTCTTTTCTTCATCAGATCTCTTCCTACTTCTTTTACCTCCTACCTTTCTCCCCTCTTAGCACCATATTTCCCTCCTAGCTGTGGAGTTTCCCTCCTCATCCTTGCTACCAACCTCTTGGGGAAGGGTAGGAGTGGTTGAGATGATCTTTCCCTACAGCGTGCCCCCGAAAGAAGCATTCTTGTGCTATACAAACCTGGAAGTTTCATACTGCCCCGAAAAAAATGGGCAAAGTTGGCTAAAATTATGAAGGTGAGCCTGACCTGCCTGCTCTCCTCTTTGAATTGCCATCTCTTTCCTCCCCACCCTCTCTCATCATCTGTCTCGGTTCTTTCCTCTCTCCCTATAGAGAAAACAGATTTTCCTCTTCTTCGATGTGCCGGATCAGGGCTTTGTCAGTGGCGACCCAGATCGGGACAACAAGATCTTACGCTATTTTGTGTGTCAAGGCTTTGAGTTCTTCTGCAGCCAGTCTTTTTCCCATTCTTTTGGCCTTTATGGTATAATCTGGGCATGGGTCAGTGGGGAAAGGGCGGGCTTGGTGAGGACTTTGGCGCCACACTCACAGTAGCAAGAAGAGAGCTAGCAGTTCTTCACTCTCCTGGGGAAACGATGGTTTCCAGAAGATATAGCATCAGTAAAAGAGCCCCTGAATGCTTGATGGGGCTCTGGCCTCCTTCACCTAGCTGAGTTAGGGTCAGATGGATGGAATTCCCTTTGGGACTGGGCCACGGTGCTAGAGGTAGACAGATTTTCCTTCTCCAGGTTAGGGTCTGTGAACCTAGAGGAGGCTAAGGATTTCAGGGCCAGTGACACTCTGGCCTGATTGCTCTTCTGGGCTACTACATGGCTATCTTTGTGATTGCTACAGATGAGCGTATAGGCAACTTGGTCGTTGTGGCAATGAGCAACAAGGCCTTACTGTGTATTCGCTCCCAGCTGGACATCTATGCCCGGTATATGTGGAACAGCCCTCCTGCATTGGGGTCAAGAGTGATCACCACCATTCTCAGCAACCCTGCCCTGAGAGTAGAGTGGTAAGAAGCAGAGGGGAGAAATGGAAAGGGAACAGAGTAGCCGGAAATGTCGAGCTTAGGAGATACCCACTCCTTGACTGAATACACTTCATTTCAATTCAATTTAATTAATTTCAGCCAGCATTTCTCACCCATCATCTCATCTTTTCTCACAACCACCTTGTGAGGTAGGTAGGTAGGTTGTATAATACAATTTTTTTTGTTGTTGAGGCAATTGGGGTTAAGTGACTTGCCCAGGGTCACACAGCCAGTAAGTGTTAAGTGTCTGAGACCGGATTTGAATTCAGGTACTCCTGAATCCAGGGCTGGTGCTTTATCCACTGTGCCACCTAGCTGCCTCAGTATAATACAATTTTTACCACTTTACAGATAAGGAAACTAAAGTTCAGATAAGTGAATCCAACTAACAAGTATTGGGTCAAGGAACATGAATAGGACTCAATGGACATAAGAAAGAATGTAGTGTTTACTATGCTTTTCAGCAGGATTTGGGTTCAAACAACCTTCTGGTTCCTTAATAGCCCTTGATGAAGCCAGAAGGCCTTATAATCATTAAGTTTAGAGGGCAGCTAGATGGTGCAGTGGATAAAGCACCAGCCCTGGATTCAGGAAGACCTGAGTTCAAATCCAGCCTCAGACACTTGACACTTAGTAGCTGTGTGACCCTGGGCAAGTCACTTAACCCTCATTGCCCTGCCCCCCCCCCAAATCATTAAGTTGATAACATAAGCATTAATTAATACATTCAATTAAATTCATTCCACATTAATCAAGTACATGGCTCTAGGAGTGCTGGGATACAAAGAGAGATTCACATGAAAGAGTGCTTACCCTCAAGAAGCCTTCATTCTCCTGGACTGATTGGTTAAATGATAATATTCTGCATTCTTTCAGCAAACATGTATTAGGTACCTGCAGGGCACCGTATATATCCAAAGATCTATCTGACATAGAATATTTTTCTCCATTGAGTACCTTGGGAAGTTTATTTGGGCAGTGTTATAAAGAATAGATTTGAGATGGGATAGCTTTGTGGTAGGAAGGCTAGCTTTTCCCTCTAGAAAGTCCCCAGAGACCCCTAAGCTTTGGTGAGGTAGCCATGAGGACATACAGGTTAGTGTTCCTACATACCTCTTTCCTGTTTCTTGGGTTCTGCAGGAAGAAAAGTCTGAGAGGGGTCGTAGAGAATATCATGTTAACTAGGGAGAAAGTGAAGGAGAAGCTCCGACTCCTGGGCACACCAGGCTCCTGGGAACATATCACAGAACAAGATGGGATGCACAGCTTCCTTGGCATCAGTGGTAAATAGGACAAGGAAACTCTTTCCACCTCTCCCTTCCCTCTCCCACATTCCCAGCTCCAGTGACAGCCCTCCTCTTTAGCCCTTGTTTATTTTGAACAGAAAACCCAGTCTGGGGGACATACAAGTCCATAACCATACTCCAGATTTTAGAAATGCATAGAACTTGGGTTGGGTAAGCTAACAATATCCTCTCTGAGGATATTCTCTGGTAAAATATTGGTCTTTGGTAAAATACTTTATTGATCTTTTTTACTAAATGTTTTTTTTTTGGGGGGGGAGGGATAGTCCTTCAGGGCAAGGACCAGTGTGAATTATATCCTTCTCATACTCTAAGTGAGCCCATGTTCTAGGTCAGTGGCAGCAAACTCAAATAGGAATAGTAGTCACTAAACCTCCATAAGGATCCCTGCAACTCACATGTTGACTTAGAAAACTATATATTAGCATTATCTATGTTCTATTGTATTTTTATTTATTTTGTTAAATATTTCCCAATCACATTTCAATCCAGTTCCAACCACTCTGGGTGAGGCTTCAGGGCCTGGGCATGTTGCAGGCCTTTTCTAGATCTTTATTCTTACCTGACAACAGTGATACTGCTTTTAAAAGCTTCCTAGAACCCTAGGAAAGTTTGTTTCCAGAAAATAGATCTTCTCTTCTGGCCTTATCACCCCCAGGGATGTACCCCTGGGTGGTGTAAGGTATAACAGATCTAGACTCTAGAGCCCTATGTTAATTCATTAGCTGATCAGGTGGACTACCTGGTCACAAAGAAGCATGTCTACATCCCCAAGAGTGGACAGATCAACCTCACCTGTATCAACAGTCAAAACATCGACTACATTGCCCAAAGCATCAATGAGGCCATCCTTGCAATAGGTCCAGGTCCACAGCCCAGGGAGCCTCCACCTCAGGATTCGTTGGTGCCCGAGGATAAAGAGCCCGTGCAAAAGACCAAGGTTTCAGGATTGGCTGCTTTATTACGGAATAAAAAGTAGTTTTCAAAGATCCTGTGCCTGCTTCTCCTTCCTGCAGTGCCTCCTCTTTGTAAAGCATTTCCTGCTCATCACAACCATTGCCCAGGTGCTGTATTCTAAGTGCTGGGGTCCCAGAAATAGACTACAGAGTATTAAGGGTGATAGCTTTTGTCTTGGAAGTGGCATAAAAGATATCCTGAAGGGCAGTATAGTGGGAAAAGAAGTTAAGTGGCAATGGATTAATGAATAAAAAAGCAGTATGTGCAAAGTCCTTGGACTACAACTAGAAAAACTAGATAATCTCTGAGACAACACAAACAGGAGGTTTCAGTTGCAGGGTGGATGGAAAAGTTTCATCATTCTAAGGCAAAACAAATGGCAATAACATCTTCATTAATGTCATTTCTTCTTGTGAGAAACAGGTGCCGGCCATCTTCTCAAAATAAGTTCTTTCAGAGGCAACTTTGGTATGACAAAAGCTTTTTATTGCATTCTCATGAGAATTTGTGCCCACAGTAAAAAGGATCAGTGAGTACTGGTGCTAAGAGTATGCAGCGAGATTTATCCTAAGCCCTGACTCAGTAAGTCCCTCCCCTGAGTCACTATAGGTTGCTAGGCTCAGGTTTACAATCTTCCCAGAAGAGTTCTTGTGAGGAATTGGGGGATGGGTTGACTCCTCTCAGAATGAATAAAGATCCCCAGGTGAGGATAAGTGTATATTCAGATTGAGAGATTTCAGTCTGGGAGAGTAGATAGTGAAACTTCCCATGGGAAGTTTTAGCAGAGGGGTAGGAATTGTAGATTGTAACCCTTGAAAAAGGGAGGGGCCATTTTTCTGGTTAGGGATGGGAAGAGATAAAAGCAGGCCCACAAGCCTGCATCCTCAGTCACTGCACCAGATGGAGGAGGGGGTGGGCCATTCCCAAGAGAATGACAATAAATGAACCTTTGACATATCACCAATGCTGAGTTCCAGAAGTTATTGGAGTGATTCTTCTCACAGTTCTAACTAAATTCTCCTTGATATATTACCTCTCCCATTCACATACACCTTCATGCAACCCATGATCAAAAATGGGATGGAGATTGTAGGCATGGGAAGAGAAGTTAATAAGTCTATTAAGCAAGGGCAGTTGTAATTAGGGTTGAACTTTTACCCACTTTTACTAGAACACTGGTGAGAATCAACTCAAACTGGTTTTTATCAGTTCTCCCTCTAACCCTGAAAAACTTTTCTCAAATTCTTGAGTTGACCTGGTTCTCTAGATAATATTGCCTTGCTGTTCCTTATATGGGCATGCTTTTCCCTAACTGAGAAGAGTCTACTACTTTAACAGGTTGTTACTGTATCTCACATTCTGATAGCACCATATTCATTCCTGAGCCTGAATAATTTGGCTGTGCCAAGGACTTTGGTGAGAAGAACTTTTCACTGATGAGCTGGGGCAGCAGCCCCAGCAAAAGCAGTTGCCAAATGTCATCTACACAAGAATTGCTTCCTAGGGTGACAGCTGCTGGAGCTGGGCTCGAAGCAGGGCTGGTGGTCCACAGGGGTCTAGTGCAAAGGAGCCATTACTATTACACCAGTGATATAGGCATACCTGCTTATAGGTGGCAGTTGGGTACTGTTGCTGGTGGTGAGGATGGCAAACCCGTCCTCCACAGGTGTTGCTCCACTCAGTGATGGCTGTGGGAACCAGGGCTATTGATCTGTAGTGAGGCACTGTTATTTCCAGGGCTTTGGGACCTTCAATAGTTCTAGACTGTTTTTATTAGGGTCTGAGGAGAAATGGGGGTTGAGGTGGTTTGATTCACTTGGCATATGTGGCTGCCTGTGTGTCTGTCTCTGGGTGCCTTGCCTGCTCATGAGCATTACTTTTTATTAAGTCTTGGCTTATTTACTTTTATTTAGATTTATGAAATTAAAAATGTTGAGTGGAAAAAAAAATGAGTGGACTCTCCTTTGAATTCCTAAAGCATTCATTAGGGACCTCTAAAAATACATGTGTAGATGTATGTCTGTGTATGGGCTTACACCATAACAAGAATATTGGCAATATGGTGCCAAAAGCTTCAAATAGAACAAAAATGGGCTATGTTAGGACAAGTACACAGTGGTAAGGAAAGGATTCTGCTCACAAAATAGACTCTCCATAGACAGCTTTTGAAGAACCTCCCTTTTTGGGGAAGGAAAGATTAAACGCTCCCTGAAGGGAGGCAGAGCATAGGCTGCTTCCGGAAGGCTAGGCAGCTTCCGGGAGTTGGTCTTTTTTTGGTCTTGGCCCTTGTGGTGGTGTTAATGTTAGCTGTCTCTGGTGGTGTGAGCAACTGTAGACTTTCAGGTTCGGTGAGTTAATTACAGAAAACCCTAAATTCCTTTGAACTAGCTTAACTGGAAATGGTCTGGGTATAATCTTAGAGTTAAGAATATTTATCTGTATTTCCATTTTCCTATTTCCTTATCTTTGATTTTTATTAGTTTCACCTTTGTTGTTTAATTAATTCCCAAGTAATAAAATCTGATCCTTTTGTGAACTAATGCTTAGAGGCTCCTTTCTTATTAGCCTGGGAGAAATATCTAAAAAGGGCAGTTCAGAGCAGAGGGTGAACCTAAAAGGTCCCCAATATTAAGACGAGTTACCCAAATAACACTCCATATATCAAATTTTGGCCCTCACACAAGCCACTGTGGAACTGAGTTCTATGGTTTTCCTAGAGCCTGTGGCAACACCCAAGTGGTCCTTTCAAAGATTATATGGTACTTACTGGTTGACATAGTTCACCCTTATGGAAGATTCTATTAGGGTAACAGCTGGTTGGTCAGTTGGTGGATTGAGCTTCCAGGTGATGGACCCTGGCCAATCAGGAGAAAGCAGGGCAAATGTTTGAATGGAATCAACCCATCAGTTAAATTGAAAATTTGAATGTTTCAAGTAAAACAGCAGCAAAATGTATGTAATAAATGTAACCCAAGCTCTGGGCTCACATTGACTTGGTTCCAGTTGGTCCAAAAGATCCTTATTTCTTTGGCTGATATGTCCTTGGCCAGAAATTTCAGAATATATTTCATGTCTAGATTTCCGCTGATGTGACTAAATGGGATCTTCAATTCCCTTATAAGCACTCAAGTTAACAAATGCAGGCATAAGGTAATAAGATAACTTTTATTCTACCCCAAATGTGGAAAATGATTTGAACATACAGAACCCCGTAAAACAAATGTAGAAAGTACACATAAAGTACTCATAATAATCCATGTTTATGGGTTCAATTAATATACTTCTTCCTATCTGGTGTGTCTCCCCTTTCCACAGAATCTTACACAGTCCACCATTTTAGTGCTACCACTGTACAGCTTTGAAAGGGAAACATACTTTGGTGTTTATAGATAACAGTTTGATATTCTGACGAATCTCTTACAAAGAGAACTTTTTTTTTTTTTTTGGCAGGGCAATGGGGCTTAAGTGACTTGCCCAAGGTCACACAGCTAGTAAGTGTCAAGTGTCTGAGGCTGGATTTGAACTCAGGAACTCCTGAATCCAGGGCTGGTGCTTTATCCACTGCACCACCTAGCCACCCCACAAAGAGAACTTCTAATGCTGGGACTCCTTGGAAGGGAAGCACACTTTGGGGATGTTAGATAAGAAACCCATATCTCATTGGACATATACTATCTGAGTAACTAGTAATAATCACAGAGAACAAAATCCAAATGTTGATTTTTTTCTCCCTGAATTGATAACTAATTTATGAATTGATAACTAATTTATGAAATGGGGACAGGCATGCCTGGTTCTTTGGATAATCACTGGGAAAGACCATGATTGGTGGTTGGAAATGAGGCAGCAATTGCACTTTAATAATTACAAAAAATGTGAGGATAAGCATCACAGAAAGTATAGAGACGAAAGATGAAAGGTGGGGAGGGATGCCAAGACTGACAGTGTGGGGACAGAGGTTTGGGTGAGGGAGAGCCACAGATTATCATACACATAACCATGGATTAGAGTTGGGACCACTTGGCAGCAAGGACCCTTAGGAGATGGTAGAGTGCTGGAGTGAGGGGAGAAGGGGAAGGAATTTGATATCTCATTTTTATAGGGTGGGTTTTTTTTTTGTTGTTGTTTGTTTTTTGAAACAGACTAACTCCTATATGTACCACCTTGGGGTTAGTTCATTAATACATCCAAATTATTTCAAAGTTGTCAGTATTTTATTATTTTCCAGTTACATGTAGAGATAGTTTTCAATATTTGTTTTTATAAGATTTCTAGTTTCAAATTTTTCTCCCTCCCCTCCGTCCCTCCTCCCCAAGACAGCAAGTAATCTGATATAGGTTATATATGTACAATCACATTAAACACATTTCTGCATTGGTCTTGCCCAGGGTCACACAGCTGGTAAGTTTCAAGTGTCTGAGGCCAGATTTGAACTCATGTCCTCCTGAATCCAGGGCCGGTGCTTTATCCACTGTGCCACCTAACTGCTCCTCCACATTAGTCTTGTTGTGAAAGAAGAATCAGAGCAAAAATGAAAAACCTCAAAAAAGAAAAACAACAGCACCAAAAACAAAAGAAATAGTATGGTTCAATCTGCATCCATATTCCAGTTCTTTTTTTTTCTGGATTTGGAGAGCATTTTCCATAATGAGTCCTTTGGAACTATCTTGTACCATTGTATTGCTGAGAAGAATTAAGTCTAGCACAGTTGATCAACACATAATGTTGATGATACTATGTACAATGTTCTCCTGGTTCTGCTCAACTTACCTGTAAGTCCTTCCATGTGTCTCTGAAATCTGCCTGCTCATCATTTCTTACAGCACAATAGTATACCACAACTTGTTCAGTCATTCCCCAATTGATGGGCAAACCCTTAATTTCCAATTCCTTGCCACCACAAAAAGAACAGCTATAAATATTTTTGTACATGTGGGTCCTTTTCCCTTTTTTATGATCTCTTTGGGAAAAAGACCTAATAGTGGTATTGCTGGGTCACAGGGTATGCACAGCTTTATAGCCTTTTGGGTCAGCACCTTTCTGATGTTCTTTTGGTCTGACCTGTGGAGGTCTGGAATTTGTCTAGAATTTATGTATCATCGGATCAGAACTCTGACAACAATGCCTAGATGGCTTTTTCTGATTCAGTACATATTATCAGGATGTGCATTTTGATTAATATATGATACAATTTGTAAATTATGCTCCATTGATCTTTGGGATGGTTTGTGTATGACTTCTAGGTTCCCCTTTGCAATCCTATTTCCTGCTATTGCCCCTTTGTACTGGCTACTTATAATATACATACTATACTCACCAGAAGAGGGATAGTGTTGGTCAGGGGGAATCAAACAAGATACAACTTTTTTTTTTTTTTTGCAGGGCAATGAGGGTTAAGTGACTTGCCCAGGGTCACACAGCTAGTAATGTTAAATGTCTGAGGTTGGAGGGCGGCTAGGTGGCGCAGTGGATAAAACACCGGCCCTGGATTCCAAAGTACCTGAGTTCAAATTCGGCCTCAGGACACTTGACACTTACTAGCTGTGTGACCCTGGGCAAGTCACTTAACCCCCATTGCCCTGCAGAAAACAAAACAACAACAACAAAAATGTCTGAGGCTGGGTTTGAACTCAGGTCCTCTTGAATCCAAGGCTGGTGCCTTATCCACTGTGCCACCTAGCTGTTCCAGCAAGATATAACTTTAGCAAACTCCCCCATGTTGTAGCTGCAGTCCCTTGCTACCCATCCTGGGCCATTGCCAGTCATCTTAACCTTTGCCTTGCCACTGGACTCCTATGGCTCTGGAGGAAAGAGAGTGAAGCTGATGACTTTGCATAGCTCTGCCTCACTCAAATCCAATTCATATGTAAGTCATCACACTCATGATGTCATTGGTTCTCTTCTAGAATGAAGGAAGAACAACCCATTCAATGTATAGGAACTACATGAACAATCTTTTTTTTTTTGTCTTCTCCGAGATGTATACTGTTCAGGCCAGATACCTGTATTCTCAAACTTGGGACATGGTAACCAGTGATGCTAGTGTTTCTCAAGAAATAATCCTTCTCTGTCCAAAGGAGTACAGATTCTAAGATTACAACATTTAGGAAATCCCTTCCCCTCAACTAGAAGGCAAGGAGTCAATAATTTCATTGTCCATTGAGGAAAGTGTTTCTGTATCCACTTCTGACTCTTTATTTGCTGAGCTATCTAGCTGCCTAACCCTGCGTGTTTTCCCAGAAGAAACAATTCAATCAATCAACATTTACTAAGTCCCTGTTATATACCAGGCACAATGCTAAGCCCTGGGGATAGAAAAAGGGGCAAAAGACAGTCTCTCTTCTTAAGGAGCTTCCAATCTGGTGCGGCTAGGTGGCACAGTGGATAAAACACTGACCCTGGATTCAGGAGGACCTGGGTTCAAATCTGACCTTAGATGCTTGACCCTGGGCAAGTCACTTAACCCCAATTGCCTCACCAAAAAAAAAAAGGGATACAGTATGCAAATAAATATAATACAAAGCAAGACAAATACTGGATAAATAGGAAATAATTGATAGAAGGAAAACACTAGAATTAAGAGGAGTTGGGAAAGTCTTCTTGTAAAAGGGATTTTAGCTGGGACTTAAAGGAAGCCAGGGTGGTTAGTAGTCAGAGCAGAGGAGGGAGAGAGGGAGAGCATTCTAGGCATGGGGCCAGCTAGTGAAAATGCCTGGAGCCAAGAGGAATGGTGTGTGTTTGTGTGTGTGTGTGTGTGTGTGTGTGACAATCAGGAGGCCAGTGGCACTGTATTGAAGAGTATGTGTTGGGCAATAAGGTATAACAAGACTAGAAACGCTAGAGAGGGCTAGGTTATGAAGGGCTTTGAATGCCAAATAAAGCATTAAATGAAATAGCATAGAAACAAAAGCATCAATGGAACATTCCCTCCCAAAACCGAAGGCAAACTCTCTTCCAGTTAGATACCCATGCTATCACCTGGAAGATCAGACACATATAGGGATCCAACATAGGGGCACATGATTTGGGAAAATGTGTATGCAGGGAAGAGGTTTGGAGAGATAACTCATGCACTTCATTCTGTAGGGCATCTGATGTTTTCTGGTTTTTTTGTTTTTTTTGTTTTTTTTTTTAGTGAGGCAACTGGGGTTAAGTGACTTGCCCAGGGTCACACAGCTAGTAAGTGTTAAGTGTCTGAGGCCGGATTTGAACTCAGGTCCTCCTGACTCCAGGGCCGGTGCTCTAACCACTGCGCCACCTAGCTGCCCCTCTGGTGATATATATATATATTTTTAAAATCTGGATACTGTTTATTTGTTTGTTTGTTTGTTTTTTAATGAGGCAATTGGGGTTAAGTGACTTGCCCAGGGTCACACAGCTATTAAGTGTTAAGTGTCTGAGGCTGGATTTGAACTCAGGTATTCCTGACTCCAGGGCCGGTGCTCTATCCATTGTGCCACCTAGCTGCCCTGGTGATATTTTAAAAATGCTTTTTCTGGACTTCCTCTTCTAGGTTCTTCTTTACTGAGCTTCTACCTGTCCACATTACCTCAGACCTGGACTATTACAATAGCCTGCTGGGGGGGGGGGCTCCCTGACACAAATCTTTCCTCATTCCAATCCATCCTCCAATAAGCTGCCATGTTGATCTTGTTTATTTATTCATTCATCTATTTATTGATTTGCCCATCCATTTATTGATTTATTTTTCTTTGTGATGTTTTATTTTCTTTTCCAATTACATGTAAAGATTGTTTTCACCATTCATTTTGTAAGATTTTGAGTTCCAATTTTTTCCCCTCTCTCCCTTCTCTCCCCCATGTCTCTCCCCGACCCCCACTATTCAATAAACCCCAGTAGTTCCCTAATACTTCCAGGATAAATATAAAAATGCTTTGTTTGGCATTCCAAGTCCTTCATAACCTACCCTCCATACCTTTCCAGTCTTTTTTACATCTTCTCTTCCCAGTCCTGCTACACACTCTTTTTTTGGGGGGGTGAGGCAATTGGGGTTAAGTGACTTGCCCAGGGTCACACAGCTAGTAAGTGTCAAGTGTTTGAGGTCAGATGTGAACTCAGGTCTTCCTGACTCCAGGGCTGGTGCTCCATCCACTGCACCACCTAGCTGCCCAGCTACACACTCTTACATCCAGTGACTCTGACCTCCTTGCCCTATTTTGCACAAGGCTCTCCTCCTGATTCTTGGCATTTTCTCTGGCTATACCCCATGCCAGGCATGTCCTCTCTCCTCCACTCTGACTACTGACCTCTCTGGTTTCCTTTAAGTCCCTCCTGAAATTCCATCTTCTACAGGAAGCCTTTTGAAGTCCCTGGATTGGGGAACTAGCTCACCCAAAGAATTGGAGGCTCATCACAAATCTTGTTAAATAAAAAGATTTATTAAGAGAGAGGAATATATGGCCAGAGGACAGAATCACTATGGAGATTATCAGCTGGGTAAGAGAAGAGTGGGTCTTTTGTATGTTTATGAGAAAAGAAAGGGGAGGAAATTACAAAGCACCTGTGAGGGAAATGCAAACAACAGGAAGGGGATTTTGGAATAATGTGGCATCTGTAAGATATGCAGCACCCATGTCTTGTATATCATCTTGCAGACCTTGGTATTGCTTATCAAGTACCAGGATCCTGCTTGGACACGTCTTATTCCTGAGGAGGGAGGCAGAGCTGTTTTTCCCTTGGGAAAGTTTAAGGATTCCTTGGGGTTAGGGTCCCTCATCCCACAACAGTAGGTGTTTGATAAATGTTTATTGACTGACTGATTTTCCTAAAATGCATGTCAGATCATGTCACCCCTCCAATGAACAAACTCTAGTTTGTTTCCTATTGCCTCCTGGAGCAAATACAAAATATTCTGTTTGGCATTCAAAGCCCTTCTTAACCTAGCCCTTTCCAGTCTTCTTTTACCTCACTCCCCAACCTGTGCTCTCCAACAGGGACAGTGGCCTCCTGGCTGTTCCAAGAATAAGACAATCTATCTCTTGGTTCCAGGCATTTTCTCTGGCTGTCCCCTAAAACACTCTCCTTCCTTCTCTTTGACTACTGAACTCTGTGAGAAATGATTATTTCTCGGGACATCTAGGTGGCACAGTAGATAGAGCACCAGCCCTGGAGTCAGGAGGGCCTGAGTTCAAATCTGGCCTCAGATACTTGACAGTTACTAGCTGTGTGACCCTGGGCAAGTCACTTAACCCCAATTGCCTAACCCCCCCCAAAAAAGAAATTATGATTTCTCTCTTCTATTTAATAGCTAATTATTGAATCTGAACCAAGGTTTTTCCCCTTTTGTATTTCCTCATCCAGAAATCAACCAGTGTGAGAAATCCTAGGCAGAGATTTACTCAGGCCAAGATCTATTCAGACAGTAAAAGAAATTCTAAGTTTGGGCTACTAGGTGCATTCCTGATTATCATGTTTGCTCACACAGGTCTGGGAAATGTTGATTCTCCCTTTTGTCAAATAGGTGATATGGAAATTGAGAAATTTCTTTGAGAGTAACCCAAGTCACTGTCCCTCCAAAACCTTCATTGTAATATTAATTCTCTCATTAATTGTTAACCAATCAAAGTTGATTGCCACCTCTTGGGAACACCAACTCTTCAAAGGACATACAAACTGTGAGTCCATGGTCAAAAGGCATCTTTGGTCTAAGAGAGATGGCCAAATGACCATCCTTTTATTAAAATGCTGGCATTATTAATAAAATGAATAAATTACCCAGAAATTGTCTCTTAAACCTTTTTAAATATCAGTTTCCTTGATTCTGTCATGCAGAAAATAGGGTAAGGGGTAAGGGATGGGGGTTTGGGGTCTTAGGAATTCCTCTTTAAAGAATTACACACTGTTGCACACAAAAGCAGTTAGAATAAGATAGTAATTTATTTAGGGCAGGGGAAGGGAAGGGAAGGGAAACCATGAAAGAAGTCCTTGGACTTCTCCTGGGGAGAAAGGCATGGCACAGAGAGAATGGCTCTGAGATACCAATCTCCTTGAACAGGAGACAGGCAGGTACTTTTATAGAGGACTGATGGGGGTGACCATCTGACTGTGGAAAGTTCCTTTAGTGAGGGAGGACCATCCCCCACTGGTGGTGGCTGGAGGAATTGAGTGAGGGGTGGCTGCAGATCTCAAGCCATCTCCTCAGGACACAAAGGAAGCAGCCACATCTAATCTTATCGACCCAGTGTTAAGGGAGACTAGAATGAAGGGTGGGGGTCGTGGAGCTAGCTCAGTCTGATCTGGTTCCACTTATCTCTCTAGGTGTGTCTGTCCTCTGGTTTAGTTTCACAAGGAGAAGGTTCTTTGATGTGCCCTAGAGAACTTCTGGGGTGCCCTGGGCCCATAACAATTCCTTTAAATCGCAACTAAAATTTCATCTTCTATAGGAAACCTTCCCTAACCCCTCTTATTTTCAGTGCTTCCTCTCTTTTAATTATTTCCTATTTATTTTATATACGTCTTGCTTTGTATATATTTGTTTGTATATTGTCTCCTCCACTAGATTGTAAGCTCCTTGAAGGCAGGCACTGTCTTTTGCCTCTTTTTTTTTTGGGGGGGGACAGGGCAATGGGGGTTAAGTGACTTGCCCATGGTCACACAGCTAGTGTCAAGTGTCTGAGGATGGATTTGAACTCAGGTCCTCCTGAATCCAGGGCCGGTGCTTTATCCACTGCGCCACCTAGTTGCGCCATTGCCTCTTTTTATATCCCCAGGGCTTAGCACAGTACTTGGTACATAGTAGGTGCTTAATAAATGTTTATTGATTGACTAACTGATGGGCAATTAGTTTCTGCTATCAGCTTCTATACCACCTGCCAGCCATCTCAGCTACACCACACTAGGTTGTACTAGGTAGAAGTCTTTCCTTGATAAGAACAGGTTGACAGCTTTTAAATCATAGTGTGATGAGTAAAACTAAATGTGTGGTTGCCTTAAATTAGAAGCTTTTAGCACCAGTCTTTGGGCATTAAGCATTTATTGAAGCATAGTAAAGAGAGAGCACGTGGAGTTCAGAAAGTTGAGAAGAAGCCTATGTACCCTAGAGGAAATATAAGAGTACAGCCTGGCCTCCTTCTTCTTCCCTTCTGCCACCATGAGGTTCCAGCCACGAAACAGAGACAGAGCCAGGGAGCCAGCCACACTTCCTACTTCCTGCCTTCATTTTCAAATATAACTACACAGTAGTCCACCCATAGTCATTTTAGGTAACAAACACTAAAAAGGAGGGAAAAACCCTTAATCAGCACACTTACAAGTCTGAAAATGTTTGATACCCATAGTCCTCTACATCTGAAAAGATAGGCAACTAGGTAGCATAGAATGTTAAACCTGGAGTCAGGAAGATCTGAGTTCACATATGATCTCAGACACTTACTAGTTGCATTACTTTAGGAAAGTCACTCAACTTCTCTCTGCCTCAGTTTCATCATCTGGAAAATGGGGATAATAATAGCAGCTATGTCCCAGAGTGGTTATAAGGATCATATGAAATAATATTTGTAAAGATCCTTGCAAATATTAATATACTATATGTGTTAGTTATTATTCCTGCTTCTTGGACATTATAATTATATAATGTTCAGAATTTTTTGTTGTTCTTTCCATTTGATTGTTTTGTCATTGTATATGTTATTTTCCTGGTTCTGCTTACTTCTCCTTATATCAGTTCATGGTAGTTTTTCCCACAAAGTATTACTATTTTGAATTAAAACATGATAATCTAGAGATATACTGGCTCTTTCTTGAGGAATGAAGTTCTCATACTTTTTGGTCTCAGAACTCATTTACCCTTTAAAATTTTTTTGAGATCCTCCCCAAAGACCTTTTATTTATGTGGGTTTTATCTAGCAATATTTACCATATTAGAAATTAAAATGTCTTAGTAGTATTATGAAAATAATTTTGACCTTATAGACCCTCTGAAAGGGTCTTATAGACCCCCGGGGGTACCTGGACCACACTTTGAGACCCACTGGTTTAGGTGCATACTTACTAGGTAAGTACATTTAAGCTACATTTGCTCAAAACATGAGAATTGTCCTTACCTTTGTTGTAAAACTTATGGTCATTTCCCCTTCATTTTAAATATAAGTATCTTCTAGATAGTGTTAACTTGTCTATTAACTGATTTACTATTGATAATAAATTTTTAATTTGAAATTCTTTTCATAGTTATAGCATTCTTTTTTTTTCCTTTTTTGGTGGGGCAATGAGGGTTAAGTGACTTGCCCAGGGTCACACAGCTAGTAACTGTTAAGTGTCTGAGGCCGGATTTGAACTCAGGTCTTCCTGAATCCAGGGCCGGTGCTCTATCCACTGCGCCACCTAGCTGCCCCCCCCCCATTCATTTTTAATTGATAGTTTTCTCTTTTTTAGAATATATTTTTTAGTTTGGCATAATCTAAGACCTTGAATTAAAAAAAGGAAGGCAAGAGACAAAGATGTCCAGATACTGACTGCTACTGTATCAGGTACTACAGTCAGCCACCTTGGAAGGAAGAGAAGCAATTGAGGAGCTCAGGATCCCACAGGAGAAAATTGGGGCAGTAGGATACTCAAGGACTCAGATGTCTCTAGAACAGAGGTGACAAACATGCCCTCACATGAAACACATCCACACTCCTGAGGGCAGCCTGAATCAGATTAAAATGTAATTGGGGCACTCTGGGTCGGCATAGCCATGGCGGCCCATGTCCTCTCCGCTTGGGTCCGCCGCCTGCCCGCGGCCTTGGCGCCGCCGTCCCGGCCGCGGGCCCCAGCGCTCCCCTTGGTGCGTCCTCTGGGCTCGGTCCCGGGCGCGGCGGCGGGGCGGCGGCGGAGGGCAGCCGTGGCGGTTCCTGTCCCGGCACACATGCAGGTTTCTGGGTTATCCCTACAGTTGAGCCACCAGTATAGTGATATCTCCCCTCTGACATTGGAGAGTGTTAAGGACCGTGTGCTCTATGTCTTGAAACTATATGATAAGATTGATCCAAAAAAGCTTTCAGTATCTTCCCACTTCATGAAAGACCTGGGCTTGGATAGTTTGGACCGAGTAGAAATTATAATGGCCATGGAAGATGAATTTGGGTTTGAAATTCCTGACATAGAGGCTGAAAAGTTAATGTGTCCACAAGAGATTGTAGATTACATTGCAGATAAGAAAGATGTGTACCAATAAAGTTTTTTTTTTTAAATCAAAGAACTCGGATGATTCCAGCGAGTGTCTGAATGTGAGAACACATTATGAGACCATTGCTGCTGTTGTCGGAGTATTTCTGTTGGAACTATATTTAAAGTTGTCTAAATATGTGTTGGCCTTTAAAAAATAAATATATAAAGTCAATATCCTCAAGCCTTTTGCACGTAGAGTACTGCCTTTATATTAATTCTGTTTAATGTTTAAAAGCGATCTCATTGTTAAAAGAACCTTTATGTCAGATGCAAGGGGCTTTTCTGGAATTAAACATTGGAATTGGTTCCCAAACTCATGTTTTCTCTTTAGTATGACCATCCCTCTCTGAGTAAACATGCAGGTTTTGCTTAAAAAAAAAAAAGTAATTGGGGGGCAGCTAGGTGGCTCAGTGGATAGAGCACCAGTCCTGGATTCAGTAGGACCTGAGTTCAAATTCGACCTCAGACACTTGACATTTACTAGCTGTGTGACCTTGGGCAAGTCACTTAACCCTCATTGCCCAGCCCCCCAAAATGTAATTGGAAAATATTCAACAGAATGAAGAAAATATAACATGACATAAATACAATTAAAATTTAAAACTAGGTCAATGTGCAGCCTCATACAAGAGATCCTTATGTAAGGACTAGTGCCCCTCTTCCTCACCCCCTATTCTATTTGAATTTAACACCATTCTTCTATATCAATGTTCAGAGTATGGATAATAAACAAGTTGAGCTAGAGATTTTAACTCAAAGAAGTAAGTATGATTTCATAACAATTCTTGAGACTTGAATGGGGGGTGCTATTTATGGCTGGGATATGGCAATGGAAGGGTACATCTTGTTCAAAGGGAACAGACTAGATAAATAGGGCTGCAAGGTATCTTTGAACATCAAGAAGGTATTCACTTGTGTAGAAATCCATAAACCTGAAGGGGGCAGTGGGGTTAACGTGGTTGACAGTATTTGGGTGAGGATCAAAGGAGGGAGAAGGAAAAGTAATATTATGGTTGGATTGTATTACAGGTCTTTAGACCAGCTAGAAAAACTGGATAACGTTCCTAACACAGACCCATAGTTGTGAGTGATTTCAACCAACTGGACATCTTTCCATCTGATAAATTATTGATTTGTTCTGGTAATAATTTTATCTTTCAGAAGGTGAAAGAAACCACATGCGAAACTTGTCAGATGATTCTTGGATAAAAATTCAGTGCCATTCCACATTAAGTCTATGATACATGCAAGGGAACTTGTTAGACTGTGGATCTTCACAAAATGAAATAAGATGAAGTGCCTGGCCCTCCATTTGAAGGGGTGACTGAGACATGTGCAAAAATGACTATAACATACAAAAAAGAGTTCTAAAATACTATGAGAATTTTGAGAAGGAAGAGATCAATTGAGAAGAGGTCATCTGGGAAGATTTTATGAAGTTGGTAGAATTTGAATTAGGCCTTGAAGAAAGAGAGGAGTTTCAATAGGCAGAGATGGGGGGGGGGGAGGTTGGTGGCGGCTTCATTCCAGGTATGAATTAAAACATGATTTGTGGCACAGAGAAGGGGGAATGAAGGGGGATAATAGGATATGACAAATTATTTGATTTAACTGGAATGTAGACTAAAAGAAGTGTGAGGTGAGACAAATGAGCTAGGGAAGATTACTTGGGGAGCAGTGTGAATGAATAGAGGGGAGAGACCCGTAGAGGTGGAAAAGGCAGCTAAGAGGCTAAAACTATTGTATTAATGAGACCTCATGAAGACTTGAACTAAGGTTGTGGCAATAGAAGTGGAAAATAGGGGATGGTTATACGAGATGTTGTAGAGATAAAATAAATGGAACTTGACAAATGATTGGATATGAGATTTGATAGAGAAAGATGGATAAAGGATGATCCCAAGGTCATGAACCTGGATGACTAGAAGGATTTCAGCAGAAATGAAGCAATTAGTCACACAGAGTTTGGTTTGGGCTTTTTTTGGGAGGGGGAGTGAGGGTAGGGGATAAGTTCAGATTTAAGTGCCATAGAGTCAGAGATTCATCCATTTACAGCTGGAAAGAAACTTCCATTTAGTTCACCCTTGTTTTATAACTGAGAAAGCTGAGGCCAAGAGAGGTGAAGTGACTTACTGGATCTACTCTTCCAACCCATACTTGGACTTATCAGTTCAGGTCTCCAGAGTTCAGCTCTATCTCCTCTCAGGGCACTAGTTTGAGTTGTCTTTTCTCTAGTACTGTCACACTTAAGCTCCCAATCCCACGTGATTGCCTTTATATCATTTCACAAAGACCAGCTCCCTAATATCATCTAACAAGTAATTATTGCTCCAATTCGATTTTGACCGTTTTATTTTGATCATCGTCAACAGCACTGATAACCAATTAATGGCAATTAGATTTTACAAAGGGATATTTACTGATGATGAGCAGCTAAGGTGGCATAGTAGATAGAGTCAGGAAGATGAGTCTTCCTGAGTTCAAATCTGGCTTCAGACACTTGCTAGCTGTGTGATCCTGGGCAAGTCACTTCACCCTTTTTGCCTCAGCTTCCTCATCTGTAAAATGAACGGAGGATGGGGGCAGCTAGGTGGCACAGTGGATAAAGCACCGGCCCTGGATTCAGGAGTACCTGAGTTCAAATCCGGCCTCAGACACTTGACACTTACTAGCTGTGTGACCCTGGGCAAGTCACTTAACTCCCATTGCCCTGCAAAAAAACAAAAAAGGAAAATGAACTGGAGGAGGAAATGGCAAACCACTCCAGTATCTTTGCCAAGAAAACCCTAAAGGGGGTCACAAAGAGTGAGGCATGACTGAAAAATGATTGAACAACAATTTACTGATGAATATCTGAGAGTCAAAGGACAAAACAAAAACCTCCCAAACCAGAACATACTTCTCCCTCTATACCTTGGTCCCTGTGGGAAGTGAACTCCAACTTAAAGTGGTCATTTGAAGGACCCAAAGTCCTTGGTAGCTAAGTCAACTCACTTCAAGGCAATGTTAAGCAGGTCGTTTTTCAAGAATAGTCTCTCACACAGTTTATGACCAAACAAGAGACAGAGAATATTATGAAGTGCAAAATGGAAGACTTTGATTACACTAAATTAAAAAGATTTTGTACTGTAACGATTGGAATAACGCCACCTGCTGGATACTAACTGTAGAAGAGTTCTGCCCATGAAGCGAAGGTCTTTGAGGGCAAGACCAGGAGTCTTGTCTTTGGTATCAGGAAGTGACGCGAACTAGTGGGAGGAGGAAGGAAGAGACTGGCGCGGAGTCTCGGGCCTCTTTCCTCTGGACTCTGGCGGAGAAGGGAGCTAGAAATGTGCTCTCCCTTTAATAGATAGGAATCTAGGCCTTTTTCTCTCTCTTTACCAAATTCTTATTCTCCTTAATAAATGCTTAAAAGTCTAACTCTTGCTAAAGCTTATAATTTATTGGCGACCACTCATTAGATATTTTAGACAGTTTAGCTAGAATTTTAGCCCTTAACAGATGGCTGACCACGAAGAGGAAAGCTGAACCTCACTTCTGATCTTCTGGTTGGGTAAGAAATTTCCCCTCCCTCTCCCTTTAACTGCTAAGTACTGGCACACTGGCTGTGTTTTCCTTTAAATTTTTTCGAATGGACCTTTTAAACTCCCTAATTACCCTATTTTTGATTTTAGTCTGTTTAACCAGACAAATGGGAGATAAGATCATGTTAATGCTTTGTTTTTGTGGATTTTCTATTTTTCTTTTATTTTTGTTAAAAGAGCCAGCAACTTACTCACACAAGGAAATATCTCTCCCTCTCCCAACCATGCTTTTTCAGAGAAACCTGAAGAGATTCCTGCAGCTTTTCCCAGTTCTAACACTAATTGTTGCTTTAATTTTGCATGCCTGGAGGCAATGACCCACCCTCTAGAAGCTTTTAATCCCCTAGCACCTGGAGGCCCAGTGGGGGAAGAGGAATCCAGGCCTGAGTTCAAAATCAAGTCTGATTCTAATTGCTCTGGTCCCTCCCCTCCTCTCCAAACCCCACCCTCTACTCCTCCCATGGCCAAGCCCATTGCTTCCCTGGCCCGGGAAGTCCAAAGATCTAATGCGCATGCTCAACTTTCTCTAACTGCATTTGCAGCTTCAGGCTCACCCCTTCCCCAGCCTGGCTGTGCTTCTGAGACAACCTTAGAAAGCCCTTTAAATTCCAGATATACTCGTTTTGTTCATAATTTTGCTAACCTGCTTTTGTCTTTAATTAGTAATCTTATAAAGCATTTGTATGGTGAAAAGCCCGACAGACAATATAGAGGGGTTAAAGAAGAAAAACTTAAGCTGAATAAGAATGACAATCAACATAGTTCAAGACTCTGCTTCTTTTGCCATGGAAGGGTATATATTTTACAGAAATGTAGAAGTAAGCAGCAAGGTATTGATATGAGTATTGGGGATTTTAGATATCGGAATCAAAAGTGTTCTGAATTCACTCAGAGTAATAGTATCAGTTCAGAGGTTACATAGGATTTCTATGCTATTATATGTACATTTTGAAATTAATGGTATAGGTTTATTTTCGTAGAGGTTTTCATGCATTTGAGATTGTGTTTTATACTTAGTTTCTAAAACAAAGAGAATATTTGTAAAAGCTTTTTATAGTCATGTGGTCCAGTTTATATTTTATAATACTCTTATTGATATTAAGTTCATATTCATTTAGATTTCCCTAGTTTGAATTTCATTGTCTTTTATTGTTCCACATGTATCTTCTTCTATTCATTCATCTATCTAATTTTGAAACATGGTTTTGATTTCATAATACAATGTTAATTCTAGGAGTATTGTGCTCCCATATTCTGAGTTGTTTGTTTTTTTTATTTTTTCTCAACTGATTATTTGATCAAACTCTTTAAAGCATTTCCCTAGCAAATTGTTTGCCATGGCAAGTGTAAATTGATTCTAGAAGTATTATTTTTGATAAGCATATTCCAAAAAAAAAAAAAAAGAGGGGAACATTTGTAAAAGTTTTCTTTTTTCAAAAAAAAAAGTTCTTTGAGATTCTGTTATGCTTTAACTTGTATTTAAATATATTCAGATTTTTCACAAAAGTAATTGTATACTAAGTTTTTTAAAAAGGGGTATTATTTGAAATTGTTGCATAATTATATATTGTGTTCTGAGTCAAGATGTATTCACATTTTTTGCAATCATTTATTATCCTCAATTTTTAAATACATATGAGACTTGGATTATGGGAACTTATCATTTAAGACATTAATTGCCTTTATTCTGAGTTATCAGATGCCAGTTGGCCAAGATGCCATCCAATCACAAGAGGAATACACGCAAGAGCAGACACTGAACTGTCACATGAGGGGAGACATGCATGAAGTCAAGGTATGGCCAAGGGAACGGCTTTTGACAAATGTTGAGGTTGGATTCTCTTGGTTTAATATTTTATTTTTCCCCACAATATTGTACAGATGGCTGGAAGTATTGATCCCACCCATCTCACTTCTACACCTGGCTTCTATGCTCCCTCCTATATGCCTGATGCCATGGACATCTCAATCCCATGCATCTGATTAAGTCTGACTCAGTTTCTTCCAATATGTTCGGTGGCACGGACATATATTCCATCCACCTCTTTTAAGCCTGGCATACTGTATGGGCAGTACATACTGCTCAAGTGTGGGAATGCTCATATCCCATCATTTCTCTGTTCTTTTATGGTAACCCCCATAATTATCTCAGGTGTCATGATAAATACAGTGTTGAATTTGGCCTTGACATCTGTTACCAATTATATTAGATTTTTTAATTTCTCATAATGGCATGAGGATAATTAGGCAGATGATGCAAAAAGTGATGAAACAAAGATAAAAAATTATTTTTAATAATTAATATCGCAGCAATTGTCTTCTCAATTACCCTCCATAAGGGGGGGACTATAGTAATATTATAATTTTAAAGAATGTTTCAATTTTTGTTTTATTATATGTTTCATGTGTAACAACTAAGATTCTGAATTCCCTTAGACATGTTTTTGAGAACTTTCATTGTTTGATTTGATTATTGACAAAGCTATTTTAAAGTTGTGTTAAGCTCAATTTTGTAGGAAATTTCCTGGCTGATTACCAGTATCCACACATCAACCCCTGAAAAGACTTCCATTCCACGACTACACCTAGAGGACATCTAAGAAAAGACTTTCAGAGACTTTAAATGAACAGTTTTGATTTGTTGTTTTTGTTTTTGTTTTTTTTTTCTCTTTCTGTTATAATATACACCATCTGTAATATGTATTCTCTGCAGAGGCCCTCCCTTTGCAAGACTAATGTCAAAGCGTCAGTTCATGAGGACAAAAAAAAATCGCCCCTCTGGACAAAACTTTCCTCTCTTCCTTTTCTATATTGTTGTTCACATATTATTAGTTATCAATAGTTATTATATTCTTTTTACTGTTCCGTCAAGGAAACATTTTGTTTCTTGAGGAACAACAGGGGGCACTGTAACGATTGGAATAACGCCACCTGCTGGATACTAACTGTAGAAGAGTTCTGCCCATGAAGCGAAGGTCTTTGAGGGCAAGACCAGGAGTCTTGTCTTTGGTATCAGGAAGTGACGCGAACTAGTGGGAGGAGGAAGGAAGAGACTGGCGCGGAGTCTCGGGCCTCTTTCCTCTGGACTCTGGCGGAGAAGGGAGCTAGAAATGTGCTCTCCCTTTAATAGATAGGAATCTAGGCCTTTTTCTCTCTCTTTACCAAATTCTTATTCTCCTTAATAAATGCTTAAAAGTCTAACTCTTGCTAAAGCTTATAATTTATTGGCGACCACTCATTAGATATTTTAGACAGTTTAGCTAGAATTTTAGCCCTTAACAGTACAAACAGAAGCAATGCATCCAAAATTAGAAGGGAGGCAGAAAGCTGGGAAACAATTTTTATAGCCAGTATTTCTGATAAAGACCTCATTTCTAAAATATATCAGGAACTAAATCAAATTTGTAAGAATCCAAGTCATTCCCCAACTGAGAAATGGTCAAAGGATATGAACAGGCAGTTTTCTGATGAAGAAATCAAAGCTATCTATTTCCATATGAAAAAATGCTCTAAATCACTATTAATTAGAGAAATGCAAATTAAAACAACTCTGAGGTACCACCTGACCCCTCTCAGATTGGCTAATATGACAAAAAAAGGAAAATAATAAATGTGGGAGAAGCTGTGGAAAAATTGGAACACTAATGCATTGTTGGTGGAGCTGTGAACTGATCCAACCATTCTGGAGAGCAATTTGAAACTATGCCCAAAGGGCTAAAAAAGCTTTGACCCAGCAATACCACTGTTAGGTCTTTTTCCCAAAGAGATCATAAAAAAGGGAAAAGGACCCACATGTACAAAAATAGTTATAGCTGCTCTTTTTGTGGTGGCAAGGAATTGGAAATTGAGGGGTTACCCATCAATTGGGGAATGGCTGAACAAGTTGTCCTATATGAATGTAATGGAATACTATTGTGCTGTTAGAAACAATGAGCAGGGGCAGCTAGGTGGCGCAGTGGATAAAGCACCGGCTCTGGATTCAGGAGTACCTGAGTTCAAATCCGGCCTCAGACACTTGACACTTACTGGCTGTGTGACCCTGGGCAAGTCACTTAACCCCCATTGCCCCACCAAAAAAAAAAAAAAAAGAAAGAAAGAAACAATGAGCAGGAGGATTTCAGAGAAACCTGGAAGGACTTACATGAACTGATGCTTAGTGAGATGAGCAGGACCAGGAAAACATTGTACACAGTATCAACAACTTTGTGTGTTGATCACCTGTGATAGACTTGACTCTTCTCAGCAATACAATGGTCCAAGATAGTTCCAAAGGACTCATGATGGAAAATGCTTTCCAAATACAGATAAAAAGAACTATGGAATCTAGATTGAACCATACAATTTCTATGTTTTTTTGTTTTTCTTTTTTGAGGTTTTCCCCTTTTGCTCTGATTCTTCTTTCACAGCATGACTAATGCAGAAATATGTTTAATGTGATTGTACATATATAACCTATATCAGATGGCTTGCTTTCTTGGGGAGGGGGGAGGGAGGGGAGGGAGGGAGAAAAAGTTGAAACTATAAATCTTATAAAAACAAATGTTGAAAACTATCTCTGCATGTAACTGGAAAACAATAAAATACTTTTATGGAAAAAAAGGAATAGTTTCTCACTAGATTTAGATGTCAGTATGTTCTTTGACAGACTTTTTTTGTTCTTGTTGTATTTCTAGTGGCTCTTCCAACCTCTTGAAGTTCACCAGGGTAATAGCTGTGTCCTTTCTGTCTCTGATACTCATTCAAAATATTTGTTTTGCCTTCTCATTTTGTGTGTGTGTGTGTGTGTGTGTGTGTGTGTGTGTGGTTGGGGGTGGCAGGGTGAGAAAGTGAATCTTTGTAAAAAGAGAAAATTTAATTAAAAAAAAGAAACTCATTCACCTACAATTAGGGACTGAAGAGATATAGGAAATACCTGACAACCAATGAGGGAGAGGACTTTCCATGGGGGGTTGGGGGAGGGGGGAGGGGGAGAGAGAGAGAGAGAGAGAGAGAGAGAGAGAGAGAGAGAGAGAGAGAGAGAGAGAGAGAGAGAGAGAGAACTTTTGTATGTAGACCCAGTTCCTTCTCAGCAATTTTTCTTTCACTATAGGAAACATGCTTTAAGGACTGGGCCCTCATTGGTCAGTCTCCTTATGAACAAAAACAAAAGCAAATACTAAACAAAATTGCTATGCTTTATACTATTATATACTATGTCTGTGCATAGCTATTGATTATAATACTTAGCTTGAGAATTCAGTGCTATTCCAGATGGTCTTAATTTTGTTCTCTTCAGCCTTTAAATCTTTCAAAGATCTTGCATACTGTGGTTATTTTTCATGTCAAAGGTTGCACTGAGTATTGGATTTTTTCTTCATGAATTGCTCAAAGTTATCTTGATTTTTAAGTGTTCTTTTTTTTTGTCTTGAAAAAGAATGATTACCTTTGCTAGGAAAACTGAATTTGGGATTAAGTTATATTTTCCTTAACTTTCTAAATCATAACAGAATTATGAAACACAGAATATGACTTCCAGCTTTTTCTGTTTCTCATTTTTGTAGAAAAATCTTATAAATCTGAATTGGTGTTTTCAACATGTGATGTCTTTCATCCAGTTGCATGTAGCAAATATCTTTGTTATTGTAGTCTTGAAGTTTTGCAATCATGTGACAGGGTTCATTGAATTTCAGATATTTCTTCATTCATCTAACATTCAGTTAGAAGAAATTTATGAAATACAGGAATACCTCATTTATTGTGTTTTGCTTTATTATGCTTCACAGAAAATGAGTTTTTGTTTGTTTGAGTTTTTATTTGTTTGTTTACAAATTGAAGGTTTGTGGCAAATCTATTGGCACAATTTTTTCTAACATCATGTCTCTGTTGCATTTTGGTAATTCTTACAGTATTTCAAATGGTTTCATTATTGTTATAACTGTTATGGTGATCTGTGATCAGTGATATTTGATGTTACTATGGTCATTGTTTTGGGAAGCCATGAACCATGCCAACATAAGTCCACAAACTTAATCAATAAGTATATGTGTTCTGACTGCTCCACCAACCAACCATTCCCCATCTCTCTCCCTCTCCTTGGGCCGCCCTGTTCCCTAAGACACAACAATACTGAAGATTATTATATAAATTTAGTTAATTAAAGCAGCTACAGGGCTTGAGAGGATTGTCTCCAATTTTGAAAGAAATTCTACTATGGGTAAAATACTATCAAACACCATCACATGCTACAGAGAAATCTTTCTTGAAAGGAAAAGTCAATCGATGAGGCAAATTCCAAATTGTTGTCTTATTTTAAGAAATGGCCACAGCCATCTCAGCTTTCAGCAACTACCATCCTGATCAGTCAGCAGCCATCAATATTGAGGCAAAACACTCCACTAAGCAAGAAGATTAGGACTTGTCAAAAGGCTCAGATGATGGTTAGCATTTTTAGTGATAAAGATAATTCTTTTAAATTAAGGTATGTACATTTTTAGACATAATACTATTACACACTTGATAGAATACAGTATAGTATAAACAACTTTTATATGCACTAGGAAACCCAAAAGTTCATGTGATCTGCTTTATTGCAATATTTGCTTTATTGTGGTGGTCTGGAACGGAACTTGCAACATCTCTGAGGTATGCTCATTCTTATAATGTGTCAGGTATTGAATTAAGCACTGGAGATAGAAGGAGTAAAGAGGAGTGCTTCTCTTTGTTTGTTTGTTTGTTTGTTTAAACCTTTTTACCCTTGAGACTCAGAACTTCCAAGGACTAAGTAACACTTGTAGCTACTTGCTACTGTGGTCCAGTCTGGGAATAGTGGTGGAAAAGCTGAGATCAGACTGGGAGCAAGAGGAAAATCAGCACGTGGACTATTTCAAGCCCACCTTTCACTAAGGAAAGGTGAGTCTACACTGGATGACCAAGGGAGGAAGCTTCTAAAATCTCATTGGTAGCTGAGAAGTCTGAGAGAAATATCTATCTAATGACCCTCTCCACTGGTCTCTCTCTTTTAAAAAATGGGGCAGTGAGGGTTAAGTGACTTGCTAGTAAGTATCAAATTTCTGAGGACCAACTTGAACTCAGGTCCTCCTGAATCCAGGGCAGATGCTTTATCCACTGCACCACCTAGCTGCCCCTCTTGTTTCTCTTTTGTATTCTAATCCAGGACTTGCAACTAGGGCTTGAACACTAGTACCAATCACTTTATCTACTGTTCATGAACTGAGGGTACAGGAGGAAGCCCTAGGATATTCAAGGTGGGGGCTCCCCCTGGAGGGAGCACTTAGCTTATTCTTTTGCATCATTTCTGGAATAAATGAAATGACCTCAGAAAAATGATTACCTGTATAATATAAATTTAAAGGGTTGAAAATGAACCAGGAAAGCTCTCTTATGTGAGATGGAGATTTTAGAACAGCAGATTTTTTCTATTTTAATATAGATAATTTTATAAATTTTAAATATTTAATTTTATTCATTTAATTTACTAATATTTTATATTAGTCCTAAGACTCAGAACCTGGTCTGTAAAAGTTTCTTTCTTGCCCAACCATTTAAAGCAGCACAGATTTGTGGGGTGGGAGCCCAAGTGTGCTTGAGTAAGTTTGAACCAGCTCTCTAGCTGCTTGTTAAATTTTCAGCATGAGCATTTACACCTCAGAAAGTGGCAAAAGCTATAAATCAGGGCTTGATTTATTATTTTGTTGATTTCTAGATTTAAGAAAGGAAGAAAATGTTAAATAAGGTAGTTTAAACGTAAAAGTGTGTCATGCATATATCCTTCCACCTTGCCCTCCCCTGAGCCAGTTGTTAAATATTTACTAGGTATGACTTTACTGGACATGTGTCAGAAAAGATCTTGATGAGACCATTAGGTTGGTGACTTGGCTATAGCATCACCTTGTGGGAAAATTATATGTCACATTCCCTCTCTAGCTAATTAATAAAGTGATACCCTGTCTTTTTTGCAGGCTTACAAAGACAGAACAAAAGGCATTATGAGCTGCTACTGTAATATTTCAGTTGTCACGGTGTGCTGTTTAAAAGTTCGAGAGACATAATTTCTGGGTAGTTAATAATTTTATTAATAATGCTAGCAAATTACCAATAAAATGGGTCATTGACATTCTCTAATACCAAAGATGGATCATAGTGATGGGCTCACAGTTTCTATACCTTTAGAAGAGTGGCAATCAGGGACAGCTAGGTGGCACAGTGGATAAAGCACCAGCCCTGGATGCAGGAGGTCCTGAGTTCAAATGTGACCTCAGACACTTGACACTTACTAGCTGTGTGACCCTGGGCAAGTCACTTAACCCCAATTGCCTCACCAAAATTAAAAAAAACCACACCAATTAATGAGAAGAATGAAATAATGAGAGGTGGTCCTATTTTTGGGGGTTTTTTTGCAGGGCAATGAGGGTTAAATGACTTACCCAGGGTCACACAGCTAGTAAGTGTCAAGTGTCTGAGGCCAGATGAACTCAGGTCCTCCTGAATCCAGGGCTGGTGCTTTATCCACTGCACCACCTAGCTGCCCACAGAGGTGGACCTATTCTAATGAGGGGCTGAAGGATGTGACTTTGATTATGTTATTTACTTCTAAATTGCCCAGTTTGGGGCAATCTAATCAAAGAATCTATCCTCACCCAAACCTGTATAGAGCAAAATGGGCTTCTTCAACTGGGTGGGGTCTGAACAAGATTGAGGAGAAAGTTAATTCAATCTCATTATCAGCAATGTCATTCAGAGACTAAACGACCTATAGGCTTTCTGAAACAATCCTGGTCCTAACTTGATAATTCAGATGAGAGAGAAATAATAATTTCTGTTGTTGACAGATTCCTACCAAGTCTACACACAAACCATACCAGTGTCCCCAAAATATCATTTGGAGAAGGTTTCTTATTTGACTTCCTGAAATATAGTAGTCAGATTCTTTTCTTCCTGATAGTTTTTGGGAAATCCCATAATACTTAGCTTTCTTCCCTTAATCTGTCTTGCAGATGAGTTACTTTTATCTATGTTGCATCCAAACATTTTTTTGGGGGGGGGGGACTCTTAACTTGAAATTCCTTAGGTGTACCTATTTCTTTCTTTATCACTAATTGTGATTTTTAAGTTAATTTCTTTTCTTCCTTTAATTCCTTCAGTGTGTTTATTATCCATTTTATTATTTCTAGAAAAAATTTTAACTTTATTACTTATACCACCATTGATGTTATTCCATTTTTATTCTGGTGTTTTTGCCTCTAATGTGTGTATACACATATGTGTGTTTATATGTATATATGCAGACATACATATATACACAGTTTTTTCTTTGTGTTGGATTGCTTCTGTTTGCTTATTCTTTTTATGATTTTAAAATTTCTTTGAATGATTTTTGGTAGTTTTGCTACTTTGGGGTATTTCTATGATTGCTTTTGAGGAGAATATTGAGGAAGAAGACTCTTGTTCCCAGAAGTCTTTTTGGATAGAGGTATCTAGCAGATACTTAGGAATGAAGGACTAAAGCTCTTGGGAGAGGTCAGGTCTAGAGACATAGATTTGGGAGTCATAAGAATAAAGGTGAAAATTGAATAAGGTTACTAAGATAATTGAATAAGATGACTAAGATTACTAAGAAGAAAGAAGGGAATAGGGCCAGGACATAGCTCTGGGAAGCAAGTACATTTAGGGATGTTCTTGTTCATCCTTTGCTTTTGGAAGAGGACTGATGACATCACAGGTGATGTCTTGACTTGCATGTGAATTGGATTTATTGAGGGGGACAAGGAGTAGCAATGGTGTGAGGCATAGAAATTGAACCATGAATCAAAAGTTCCTTAGAAGACAAGATAATTTTTTTAAAAAGAAGACAAGGTCAATAGAGATTTGTGGAAGAGGCAGTTGCCACTATAAAATGCTTTAGAGAGATTAAGAAATATGAACACGGGGGCAGCTAGATGGCGCAGTGGTTAAAGCACCGGCCCTGGATTCAGGAGTACCTGAGTTCAAATCCGGCCTCAGACACTTGACACTTACTAGCTGTGTGACCGTGGGCAAGTCACTTAACCCCCATTGCCTAAAAAAAAAAAAACAAAACAAAAACAAAAACCAAACAAACAAACAAACAAAAAAGAAATATGAACACGGAAAAAAAACCCATAGGACTTACAATTGTTGATCTAGAGTCAAAAGGGGCTCCAGAAGCCATATATTCCAATCCTCTTAGTTTATAGATGAGGAAACTGAGGCTCAGGAAAGTTAAGTGGTTTTCTTAAGTTAGTAAGTAGGATTTGAACCCAGGTCCTCTGACTTCAGAACCAGTGTTCTTTTCACTGTCCAACTGTATTCATGATTGGTGAACGTTCACCAAATCTCCCTGGTATTTATTTAGTCACTGTAATTTGTCTGGGTTCAGCATCTAAGTAGGGAAAGCAGGCTCCCCAATGCCACATTTATTGGTTCATGCCCCCATCCCACCCCCAACCTTGGTCTTATGGAAACTTGCTAAATATAGAATTGTTAAGTAGTCTAGGGAATATTCTAAGACACAGAGAATGTGCCAATCTGTGTTGGTGGAAGAAATGCCCTCACCTGAGATTTTAGTGAAATCACAGGTCTAATCCCTAATCCCTAACCTATTGATAGAAAGAGTAGTGGGCTCAGAAATCTGAGAGTTTTCCTCAGAGAAGAGGGAGAAGTTAAGGGGAAACAAATTCTAAATGTACAGACATGAACCAGGTATAGGACAAGTGATTCATTTCTACTCAATGAAAGCAATGATAAGCAAAGGAAAATCATAACTCGTTGCAAATTGATTAGAATAGAATTCAACAATTTAGTTTGGGGCAGCAGATGCAGTTGGCTTGGGAGGCTGATGTAGCTAAGCCTTATCAACAGCTTTTGCAAAGCTGCTAATTAGGCACATCATATTTCATCTCTGCACTATTATTGCCTGATCAAACAGCTAACTTTGATTTTCTTTCCTGGTGGTGGAGAGAGCACCCCTCACTGCTATGAGAAGTACCACTGCCACCGCCTTGCTAGTGGGAGATACTGCTGCTGTGTACAAAGCTATTCAAGTCTTTTAGGTTTTCACAAAGCCCCATATAAAAAAAAAAAGATACTGGTCATATGCTAAGGAACTCCCCCTTTCCCCTTCCCACTCCTTCTGACAGCTCAAGGTCTTCCTCATACTCAAAAACCATCAGGAAGAAAGTAGCCAAGAAGTTGTTATTATTTTTGGTATGTCCCCAGCAGCCAATCAGGTGATTCACTTCAAAGATGAATCATACTTGGTCAGAAATTGAACCTCACGCCCCACCAAAAAAAATTATCCTTGAGGTCCACCAGATTGGTGACTGCAGGTGGTCTAGGGAAGTAACAGGAAAAGGTACCCACTACACATTATTTTTAATGTTTCTGTTTTCTTGGCATTTATGTTGGCTGCTCAGATTCATTAGGAACCTATATGTACTGGTTGTATGCTGATTATATACATATTAGACTATCAAACTGAAGGTCTACAGAGCTGTTTTGCTGACCTCCTTGATGTAGGCCTGTGAAACCTAGACAGTGCACCTTCACCAGGAAACCAAATCGCTTCCATTTGAATTGTCTTAGGAAGATTCTGAAGGTCACCTAGCAAGATAAGGTCCTGGACACTGAGGTCCTTTCTGTAATTAAACTGCCAAGTATTTAAACTCTACTACACAGAGCGCAACTCCAATGGGCTGGCCATGTTCAAATGACAAATGTATGTTTGTCTAAAAGACTATTTTATGGAGAACTCACATGGGACGAGTGCTCATGTGTATGGTGGTCAGAAAAAGCCATACAAGGACACTCTTAAGGTCTCTCTTAAAAACTTTGGAATTGATTGTGTAGCATGGGAGACATTAGCACAGGACCACCCAGCATGGTGTGCCCTCATCAGAGAAAGTATTGTGCTCTATGAGCAAAGAAGAATTGAAGTGGCTCAAAAGAAACATGAGATGTGCAAATTTAGAGAATCTAGCCCAAATGTTCACATGGGCTATTTGTGAGCTCATTTTGGACTGATCAGACATGGTCAGAAACATTGCGACTTGACTCTAACATAGTGATATCATTTTGGTCCTCTTTGAGAACAAGGGACAAACAAACAAATAAACAAACAATATACATTACATGAAGATTAGTGGTAATATTTCCCAAAAGTTTACCCAAAGTTCTCGTGCCCATTTGCCTATGCCTTAGTTTTTAAGGGTTTTTTTTTGTTTTTGTTTTTGTTTTGTTTTTTTGGTGGGGCAATGAGGGTTAAGTGACTTTCCCAGGGTCACACAGCTAGTAAGTGTCAAGTGTCTGAGTTCGGATTTGAACTCAGGTCCTCCTGAATCCAGGGCCAGTACTTTATCCACTGGGCCACCTAGCTGCCCTGTCTTAGTTGTTTTTTTTTTTAAATGATATTTAAGTGAATCTTTTTCACAAACATTTTAAATAATGATATACTATACTTGTCTCTTCCACTCTTTTTCTTCCATGTCTTCCCTCCTTCCATATGCCTTTAATTTTATTTATTTATTTATAATTTCACCTGTTACATGTAAAAACAAATTTTCACATCAATTTTTTAAAAAACTTTGTGTTCCAAATTCTCTTTCTCCCTTCCTTCCCTTGCCTCCTTAAGAACTCAAGCAATTCAATATGTTATACATGTGCAGTTGTGCAAAATATTTCCACATTAGAACTAACAAAAAAATTATACTTCAATCAGTATTCAGATTCCTTCAGTTCTTTCTCTGTAGATGGATTGCATTTTTCATAAGTTTTTCCGATAGCATCCTTTCTTACAGCACAATAGTGTTCCATCCTAATCTCATCCCACAATTTGTTGATTCATTCCCCAATTGATGGGCATCACCCCAATTTCGAATTCAACTTTTAAAAAAAAAATCTCTTTTAGGGTACCAACCTAATAGTGAGATTGCTAGATCGAAGAGTATGCGTGGTTTTATAGTCCTTTGGCCAAGTTCCAGATTGCTCTACAGAATGTTTGAATCAGTTTTACAACTTTACCAAGAGTGTATTAATGTCTCATTTCCCTCATATCCCCTACAACATTTGTCATTTTCCTCTGCTGTCCTATTATCCAATCCAATAGGTGTGAGGTAGTACCCAGAATTGTTTTGACCTGAATCTCTCCAATCAATAATGAGTTAGAGCATTTCCATATACCTTTAATACCCCTGCTGCTCATCTATGCCCAGCCCCTCTTAGCTATCTCTTATCTGACCTCAGCATCACCAAAAAAATGAGGAATTTCCTCCTAATTTTTTTCCCCTTACTTTTCCTCACTCCTTATACCAAAGAGGGAGAAGGGGGTGGACAGCAGGTGGTGCTGTTTAGCAATTAGGAGTCAGCCACAGCCAGGAGAAAACTCCATTATCTGGAAATGAATTTTAGTTTGAGTAATTCAGCATCTCCACCCTCGGAACTCTTTCTTCAGACTCAGGGGAAGGTGTGGGAGAGAGTGAAACCTTTTTTTCCTGCTTGGCCTCTTTTGAGGTTCCCTGGCTGGCCTGTAGAGGTACGGGGAGCTAGGAATGTGCCTATGCCGGCATCCGAAACGTCTGTTGAATGCAGTTTTGGCACAGCCCATGGGTGGTGACGCACTGGGTCAATTCTACTTGCCTGGGAGTGGCAGAGAGCCTTTCTTCTATCATTGGGGGTGGTGGGACATATTCCCTATTCATCCCATTCTATTAGCTCTGGGTTCTGTCTCCAACATTGTTAGGATTCTGGGGCAACACACCCTGAAAGGACTTGTAATAGTAACATTGGATCAGAGATTTACATTTGGAAGAGATCTTATAAGCAATTTAGTCCAACCCCCTCATTTGACAGAAGAGAATACTGAGACCCAGGGAGAGGAAGTTACCTGCTCAAGGTCATGCAGGTATTTCAGCATGAGAGGTAAAATTTGAACTGAGATTCTTTGACTCTCTAGGCCCAACATTTTTTCCATGGTACCCTATGTAAGGAGACAGTGTGCTTTATCAATCAATTGATCAATCATCAATCAATCCACATTTATTAAATACCTACTATTTATTAAGTATCTACTAAGGGCTGGGGATACAGAGGCAAAAGACAATCCCTGCCTAATGGGAGAGACAACACGAATATACAAAGCAGGCTATGTGCAGGATAAATAGGAAATAATCAGAAAAGGAAAGGCACTAGAATTAAGAAGGGTTAGGAATGGCTTTCTTTAGAAGGCAAGATTTTAGCTGGAATTTAAAGCAAGTGAGGGAGGTCAATAGTTACAAAATAGCACTAGCTTTATTCCGAGAGGCCCTGGGTTTGAACCCCAGATCTCTTTTTCTGCCACTTTCTAGCTATGTGCCCACACCAGATTCCTTCAGTCCTCTGAGCCTCAGCTTCCTAATTTGTTAAATTAAAAACCAGGCTGGATTAGATGATCTCTACCAGCTTTAAATTCTGTGATAAGCCTTTTAATCCTCTGCTCTTGGCTGAGCCTTCCAGAGCAGGTTATTTTCCTGCTCTGGAAATAGAGTATTTTGAAATCTAGCAGGTCAGTCTTTTAGGAATTTAACTTTTCATAGTTCCCCTTGTTATTTTTGCTTGCTTGTATTTCCATATGCATTTTTATCATTTGTATCTAATTCTATAAAATAATCCATTGGTATTTTGATTGGTATTGCATTATATCTATAAATTACCTTAGAAGGGTTTTAAATTATCACCATCGGGGCAGCTAGGTGGCACAGTGGATAGAGCACTGGCCCTGGATTCAGGAGTTACCTGAGTTCAAATCTGGCCTCAGACACTTAACACTTACTAGCTGTGTGACCCTGGGCAAGTCACTTAACCTCAATTGCCTCAACAAAAAAAAATTGAATAAATAAACAAATAAAAATTATCACTATCTTGGTTTGATTTATTGTGGGACAAGAGATTTACTCCCAGTTGTTTAATACTGCCTTCATTTCTGTAAAAAGTCTTATAAAAATTGCCCTTGTGTAGTTCTCATGTGAGGGTTGGTATGTTTAGCACCCTGGGGTCTTGACCTCCTCCTCTGTAAAATGAAAGCAAGGGATGGATTTAATGACCTCTAAGGTTCCTTCTAGCTCTGAATCTATGGTTCTACAAGCTTAAGATTAAAAAAAATTTGTTAGATCCCTATTATCTACATAGCTAAAGTCCAAATTCTCCAGATAGTGGCACCCTATTCTTTTATGGTTATTTTTTTCAAATTTAATTTTATTAGAAATTTAGCTTTAAACATCAGTACAAACAACTATACTTGCTTATTAACTACTTACATGCAAATCAACTAATTTTAAGGAATAAAATAGTCATTTTTTTGGTTATTTTTTTCTAAGTCTCCAGCAGTATTACTTGTTTAGTGATCAATGTTCACTTTTCCACAGAGGATCATCCTGTGAATTCTATTTTTGTAGTTCTGCTTTTTTTCTTCTTTGCAGTATTTCATATAAAATTCTTTACCAAATTTCTTCAGAATAATTCCTCTAAATTTCCCCTTAATATTTCATTAATTTAATGTACCATCAGTTCTTTAAGAATCCCCCGACTGTTGGATTTTTAGATTGTTTCCATTTTTTTCAATTCCTTGTGATGCTGCTATGAAAATCTTTGAACAAAGGCGGGTTGTTTTTGTTGCTGCTGTTGATATTGTCTTTGACAATACTGTGAGATTTTATTTCCAACAGTGGAAATATTGGTTCAAAGGGTGTGACTATTTTTGTAATGTTGCATGTGTAATAAAATAATTCCACAAGTGTGCAGTACTACCAGTAATGAGTTAAGTGTACCTGTTTCTCATAACCCCTCCAACATTGAATTTTCTTGGATTTTAATTGTTTTTTTTCCCCTAGTATGATGAGTACCTCAAAGTTGTGTAAGTTTGCAACTCTGATTATTATCGAGGTTGGACATTTTTTGCAAGTGATTATTAGCAATTTTATCTTTCATTTTTTTTAATGTATGAGGTATTTTATTTTTTCCATTACATGTAAAGATAGTTCTCAACTTTTGTTTATACATGCTTTACAATTTCAGATTTTTCTCCCTCCCACCCCTCCCTCCCCCCTCCCCTAGACAGCAGGTAATCTGATATAGGTTATATCTATATATCTCTATACATATACATATATATATATATATACACACACACATATATATACACATAATAACATTAATCCTATTTCTGCATTAATCCTGTTACAAGAGAAAGAATCAGAGCAGTGATGCAAACCTCAACTAGAAAGAAAAAAAAAACCAACAGCACCCAAAACAAAAGAAATAATATGGTTCAATCAGCATCTATACTCCACAGTTCTTTCTTTCTTTTTTTTCTTGGATTTGGAGATCCTCTTCTATCATGAGTTCCCTGGAACTCTTCTGTACCATTGCATTGGTGAGAAGAATATAGTCCATCACAGTAGGTCAACACTCAATGTTGATGATACTGTGTACAATGTTCTTCTGGTTCTGCTCGTCTCACTCATCATCAGCTCATGTAAGACCCTCCAGGTTTCTCTGAACTCTTCCTGCTCATCATTTCTTACAGCACAATAGTATTCCATTGTATTCATATACCACAACTTGTCCAGCCATTCCCCAATTGATGGGCACCCCCTCAACTTCCAATTCCTTGCTACCAACGTAAAGAGCAGCTATCAATATTTTTGTACATGTGGGTCCCTTTCCCCCTTCCATGATTTCTTTGGGCAAAAGACCTAAAAGTGGGATTGCTGGGTCAAAGGGTATGCACAGCTTTATCGCCCTTTGGGCATAATTCCAAATTGCTCTCCAGAATGGTTGGATCAGCTCACAGCTCCACCAACAATGCATTAGTGTTCCAATTTTCCCACAGCCTCTCCAACATTTATTATCTTCCTTTTTTGTCATTTTAGCCAATCTGATAGGTGTCAGGTGGTACCTCAGAGTTGTTTTAATTTGCATCTCTTTAATCAATAGTGATTTAGAGCATTTTTTTCATATGGGAATAGATAGCTTTGGTTTCTCATCAGAAAACTGCCTGTTCATATCCTTTGACCATTTCTCAATTGGGGAATGACTTGGATTCTTATAAATTTGATTTAATTCCCTATATATTTTAGAGATGAGGCCTTTATCAGAAGCACTGGCCTCAAAATTGTTTCCCAGCTTTCTGCCTCCCTTCCAATTTTGGATGCATTGCTTTCTATTTGTACAAAAATTTTTAAATTTAATATAATCAAAATCATCCATTTTGCATTTTATAATATACTCTATCTCTTGTTTGGTCAAAAACTGTTTCCTTTCCAAAGATCTGATAGGTACACTATTCCTTTCTCTCCTAATTTACCTATGGTATCACCTCTTATGTCTAAATCATGTATCCATTTTGACCTTATTTTAGTATAAGGTGTAAGATGTTGGTCTATGCCTAATTTCTGCCATACTATCTTCCAGTTTTCCCAGCAGTTTTTGTCAAATACTGAGTTCCTATTCCAGAAGCTGGAGTCTTTGGGTTTATCAAACACTACATTACTAGTGTCATTTACTACTGCATTTCCTGAGCCTAGCCTATTCCATTGATCTACCACTCTATTTTTTTAGCCAGTACCAGATAGTTTTGATGACTGCCGCTTTATAGTAAAGCTCCAGGTTTGGTACCGCTAACCCACCTTCCTGTGAATTTTTTTTCATTATTTCCCTGGATATTCTTGATTTTTTGTTTTTCCAGATGAATTTTGTTATTATTTTTTCTAGCTGTATAAAATAATTTTTAGGTAGTATGATTGGTATGGCACTGAATAAGTAAATTAATTTAGGCAGTATTGTCATTTTTACTATATTAGCTCTGCCTATCCATGAGCAATTGATATCTTTCCAATTATTTAGATCTGATTTGATTTGTGTGAAGAGTGTTTGGTAGTTGTGTTCATAGAGTTCCTGGGTTTGTCTTGGCAAGTAGACTCCCAAGTATTTTATATTATCTACCGTTACTTTAAATGGAATTTCTCTTTCTATCTCTTGCTGCTGGACTTTGTTGGTCATGTATAGAAATGCTGATGATTTATGTGGATTTATTTTATACCCTGCTACTTTGCTAAAGTTGTTAATTGTTTCAAGTAATTTTTGACTTGATTCTCGAGGATTCCTTAAGTATACCATCATATCATCTGCAAAGAGTGATAGTTTTGTTTCCTCATCTTTCATTTTTTGAAAACAATTCTATTTCCTCTGACCATTTATTCATTATTAATTGGAAGTTACTCCTTTTGTGACTTTTGAAGTTTCCCTATTTTCCTGTTCCATGTACTTCATGCTGTAGAACAGCAATTTACACACTTTTTGGTCTCAGGGATCCTCTATATTCTTTTGTCTTTTTTCTTTTGGCAGGGCAATGCGGGTTAAGTGACTTGCCCAGGGTCACACAGCTAGTAAGTGTCAAGTGTCTGAGGCCACATTTGAACTCGGGCCCTCCTGAATCCAGGGCCAGTGCTTTATCCACTGCACCACCTACCTGCCCCCTCCTTTATACTCTTAAAAATTATTTGGCCTTAGACACTTGACACTTACTAGCTGTGTAACCCTGGGCAAGTCACTTAACCCCCATTGCCCTGCAAAAAAAAAAAATTATTGAGGACTTCTGTTTATGTAGATTATAATTGGTGATACTTAGCATATTAGAAATTAAAACATTTAATATTGTTATAAAATGGTTTTGAACTCAGAGACCCTTTGAAAAGATCTCAAAGCCCCTGAGGGGTCCGTGGACCCCACTTTGAGAACAATTTCTCTAGGTAGACTTCACTGCTCTATATTTATGACGATGCCTGGTATTTTTCTGCATCTGTGCTTTTGTTCAATTTGTTTCCTATGCCTGGAATATCCTCCCTCTCCTTCTGTAACTGATGAATCATTGCCCATCCTTTACAGCTTTCCTCAAAAGACTTCCATGTAGCTTTACCTCTTTTCTCTTTACCCCCTTAGCCTCACATAGCACTTTACAATTTTATTTTAGTAAAATTATTATGAATTATTATGCATATGGGAGCTTTAGGTTTTAGAGTTGGAAGGAATCTTAGAGATGCTTTCTGTATAGTTATTAGCCCAACACCTCAATTTTATAGTGTTATCTTTATTTTTGCCTGATCGTTCTAATATCTCCCATGAACTAGTACATATGCTTCTCTGCATATAGTAGTCATTGAATAAATTTTGGGGGGGCAGGGAAATGAAGGTTAAGTGACTTGCCCAGGGTCACACAGCTATTAAGTGTCAAGTGTCTAAGGCTGGATTTGAACTCAGGTCCTCCTGAATCCAGGGCCCCTGCTTTATCCACTTCACCACCTAGCTTCCCCTGAATAAATGTTTTTTGAATGAAGTTTGAATAGTACAATGGTGTGCAATAGATCCTTGAGTCTGGAGTCAGGAAGACTTGAGTTCAAATCAGGCCTCAGAGACATGCTAGCTATTGTGATCTATATAAAGTTAGAGAGACATAGTTTCTGGGTAATTAATCATTTTACTAATTATTGCTATCAGATTGTTAATAAAATGTGTCAATGTTACTCTTGAATGGCAAAGATGGATCATGGTGGCTTCTTGACACATATACTCTTGGAAGATTGGGTGTTCCTGACAGTCCATTCTGATTGGTTAACAATTAATGAGAAGGGGCAGCTAGGTGGCACAGTGGATAGAGCACTGGCCCTGGAGTCAGGAATACCTGAGTTCAAATCCAGCCTCAGACACTTAACACTTACTAGCTGTGTAACCCTGGGCAAGTCACTTAACTCCAATTGCCTCACTAAAAAAACAACAACAACAACAAAAAAAACCCCCAAAAAACCCCCAACAATTAATGAGAAGAATGAATATTAAAATGAGAGGTGGACCTATTCCAATGAGGAGCTGGGGATGTGACTTTGATTATGTCACTTTTACTCCCAAGCCACTCCTAGCAATCTAAGACAAAGGATCTACCCACACCCACCCCAAGCCTTCCCCCTTTGGTGGAGTCTGAACAAGATTGAAGAGAAAGGCTCTCATTATCAGCAGTATCTTTCAGATACTGATTTGACCTAGAAGAGAATGAGGAAAAAGGAAGGGAAAAAACCCTGGATCTCTTCAATAATTAGTTATTTAATATAAGAGAGAAATAATAATTTCTCTCATGATGTGACCCTGGGCAAGTCATTTAATTTCTTCCTTTAGTTTCTTCATCTGTAGAATGAGGATATAATAGCACCTACCTCTTAGAGTTATTGTATTAAAAAAGATAATATTTGGGTAGCTAGGTGGTACAGGGGATTCAGGAAGATCTGAGTTCAAATCCGACCTCAGACACTTGACACTTACTAGCTGTGTGACTCTGGGCAAGTCACTTAACCCTCATTGCCCTGGCCAAAAACCAAACAAATAATAATCTTTAAAAAAACAAAAAAGGAGATAATATTTGTAAAGTGCTTAGCATAGTGCCTGACACATAGTTGCTGCTCAGTAAATGCTTGTTTCCTTCCATTTCCTTAAATAGCTCGTCAACCTTTAAAAAGCTGTTAGCATTGCAATTAAATGATCCCTAAAGCCCCTCTGACCAGTTACATTCTGCTCTTTTATGATTTTATAAGTATCACTTAGTGGAAGTCTTTAGAAAACAAGCTTCATATATAGATAAAGATTATTTTTTCATTACTATGTAATTATTTGTAGAGGCAACATTGGAAAGATTGTCAGATTCCAGTCATTTCATCTCTCTGAGCCTCAGGGAACTTTTAAAGACTAAATTGTGGAGGCTGCTGTTTTCCACATAGAGTAAATCACAGGTTTTTGACCACACCGACATGTGGTTTATGTGTAAATGGTGTAAAAGTACTTGAAGACAGTTAAGAACTGCCTATTATATCAAGTAGTTAAAATTTTCTCCCCACAGTCTCCAAAGGATTTGGGTTTCACTATCTTAAGATGCTTTTCGTCCTATGCTAATCAATTTGTTTAGCAACCCCTTAATACCAAAGGAAACAAAATCTCTTGCCTGTCTAAATGATCACAGATTCAGTTAGTGAGGTCCAAATCAATGAAGTTTCATTTCCTACTCTGACCCAATTCTAGCAAAGATGGGACCTAGATAGTGGGCAAATCTGACTCACTGATTAAAAAACTTTAATAGACTTGAGAGCTACTTGGAGGCAAAGACCATATGTCTTGTCTAAGCTTTATTTAGCCCCTTTTGTTGGAGGGCTCCTCCTGACACAAAGGGCCTGGGCTGGGAATGTTTCACTGCTCTGCCTCACTGCCCGCATCCACCCAGAACCTTAGAATGTCAGTATAGTCTAGCACTCCTTAGTTGTAGATATTAGATCCCCTTAGAAACACTCAGGATTACAAGGCTTAAAACACAAAAGTTTTATCTACAAATGAAAAGACGTTGATATTGGAGGGAGGACTGAGAGTATCAGATGCAACCCTTTTGGCCTAGATAAAAAGCTTGCTTGCCCCAATTAAGTAGTCACCTCGTAGGACAGAGTTCACTTTTCACCTTTTCCTTTGATCTTCATGGAGAGTGTATAGATGGAGAGAGCAGAGATACTTCTTTCACTTCCCCCCATCAGCAATGATCTCTCTCTCTCTCTCTCTTTAGCAATGATCTCGTAACAGAAGCACATGGTAGCATCCAATGAAGTCCAAAAGGAGTTGGTGAAAGGAATAGGGAATCTAGTACTGAGGATGGAGATCCTGCTGCAGAGATGGCAGGTCCCAGAGCCGAGGTGCCTGATAGTGCTAAGGTATGGGTTCAGATTCTTTCCAAAGAGCTCTGGGTATGGATTTTAGCTGAGCCCAAAGCTGGAGATGATGGAGACTACAGCCAACCATCTGCCTGCTGGTATGGAATCTGATTGTTTCTTAAGGTCATAGCAGTATTCTAGGCCAGGACTTAAGCTGAACCCACATCTGCAGACTAGAGATGGTAGAGGCCATGGTCAATTAGAGACATATAAGATACTGTACTCAAGAGCAGGCCTAGGGGGCACACCTCTTAGCAAAGATGCTACAATCCAAGAAGACTAGCATGAAGATGTCACAAGAAGATATGGAGTGGGGGGGCACCGTAGACTGGCAAGTCCAGAGGTCTAGGGCAACTTAGACATGTGTCCCCTCTATGTAAGCCTCTATTCTTTGAAATCTATAGGTATCCAATCTTCTAATTGACACTGTGTGTATTGTGGGAGACTGTGCTCCAATTTTATGGGAGAGATGATTTTATCATTACTTTTCTTACTATGCCATTTGCTGTTGTTCAGTCATGTCCAACTCTCACCCAACCTTCCTCCCCCCCCCCCCATTTGGGGGGTTTCCTAGGCAGAGATACTGGAGTGGTTTGCTATTTCCTTCTCCAGCTCATTATACAGATAAGGAAACTGAGGCAAACAGGGTGAAGTCACTTGCTCAGGGTCCATACATCTACAGTGTCTGAGGCCAGATTTGAACTCCGGAAGATGTATTTCTGATTCCAGCCCCTCACTCTATCCACTAAACCAATCTAGCTGCCCACTAAGACATTTTAGTGAATGTCTTTTTTTGAGCTGTTTTTTTTTTTCTGATTGATTATCTAAAGTAAACATTACTACAGAGTACTTGGGAATTGGTAGGAGAACTAACTTACATATCACTTGGAACCTGGGAAAATTATCCTTCCCCTCCAAGGGACACAACCTGCAATATGTGAGTTTGGAGGGTGGGCCCAAAGGAATGCTACAAAAACAATAGAACCATACTTAGAGCAGGTGGAGACAGTGGAGACAACCCTGCTAGGTTACTGTGCTTCAGGAAGTCCCAAGAGCATAATGAGAGCAGTGACCAAGGGCACCTCCCCAAAACTCCTGGGGTATGGTGATTGGAAAGCAGCAAACAGAGGCAAATGAGGAATACAAGCAACACAAGGAAAGAAAAGGGGAACATCAGTTTGGAAGCACAAAGTAGTACTATAAGTTACAGAGACTATGCAACACGTCACTGGAGGAAGGTTTTGTCCTCCAAGGTATATGGGCTCAATCTATTATTGGATTAGAGTCCTTTCTTTGCCCATTAATTTATTTTTAAAATGTTATTGATACCTTTTTGTTTTTATGTTACCTTCATTTCCCAGTATAGCCTCCTCTCTGCCCAGAGAGCCATAATTTATAACAAAGATAAAATGAAAGAGAAAATTAAAAGCATTCAACTAAAACTAACCAACACATCAATGAAGTCCAACAGTATATACTGTATTCTATCTCCTTAGTCCCTACATCTGCAAAGAAGGGAGGAAGGTGCATCCTCCAGTGTCTTCTCTTAGGGCCAAGCTTAATCATTATAACTGCATATTATTCAGTTTGATTTTTGTGTTGGTGGGGATTTTCTATTTTGTTATGATATATTACATATATTGTTTTCCTGGTCCTCTTTAATTCACTTTTCATCAGTTCACATAAATCTTCCTTATGCCTCCCTATCTACTTCATATTCACCATTTCTTATTCATATATTCTTAATTTGTTAAGATATGTTTATTCTCAGTTGATGAACATCTACTTTGTTACAATTTTTTTTTACTACCACAAAAAGTGCTACTATAAATATATTTTGATATATCATACCTTTTGTAGAGCTTAAAATTCTAACTGTGATGTTTAAAATCTAATGAGTGGTCACCTTAAATTAGAAGCTTTAGCACCAGTCTTTGAGCAATAAGCATTTATTAAAGTATATTAGGGGTTAGCAAAGAAGAGAGAGAGGAGAAAAGCCACCTTCACCTAGCTATCTAAGACAGAGAATCTGTCTCCTGCACCAGCTGGTTCTTGAACCAAAAGAGCATGATCCTCAGCGGCTTCTCCCAGAAGCACCTTAATGAACAGGAAGCAGGACTGTCCTCACACACAGCTCCAGCTAATTGGCTGTAGCACTGCTTGACATGACTTATGGGTGTTTCTATGAAGAGATGTAACTGTTCAGCTGCTAATCACATGCTTTTTTCTCAGGGTGGTTCTCTGATTCTGACACTTTCTACTTAAAAATATTCTTGGGGTATATGCCTAGCAATGTGATCACTGGGTCAAAGGATATGGCTATTTTAGTCACTTGTCTAGTTAGTCATAAACTGTACTAAGCACTGGATACACAAAGAAAAGTAAAAACTGTCCCTGTCTTCAAGTAATATTCTATTAGAGGAGATAACATGTAAATAATACAAGATGTATATGAAACAGATGTGCAGAGGCTCAGAGATGGGACTGAATGTCATGGGGGAGGAACACTATCAAATGGCCAGTTTGACTGTAATATAGCATGCATGAAAGGAGTCAGGAAGTGACGCGGACTAGTGGGAGGAGGAAGGAAGAGTCTCGCGCTCTTTTCCTCTGGACTCTGGTGGAGAGCGGAGCTAGAAATGTGCTCTCCCTTTAATAGATAGGAATCTAGGCCTTTCTCTCTCTTTACCAAAATTCTTATTCTCCTTAATAAATGCTTAAAAGTCTAACTCTTGCTAAAGCTTATAATTTATTGGCGACCACTCATTAGATATTTTAGACAGACTAGCTAGAATTTTAGCCCTTAACATAAGGTAGATGGGAGCCAAAGGCTTTAAGTGCCAAACAGGAGAGTTTGTATTTGATCCTAGGGGTAATAGGGAGCCACTGAAGTTTATTGATGTAGGGGCCGAAATTTAATATATGGAGCATTAATTGGGTGACTCACTGAAATATTGGGGTCCCAGAAATAATGAGGAACCTCTAGGTTCAAAGTTCCCTCCCCTCCGAACTGCCCTTTTAGATATTCTCCCAGGCCAATAAGAAAGGAGCCTTACAGCTTCTTTTCCACAAAAGGATCAGATTTTATTACTTGGAAATTAATTTTTTTTTAAATGAGGCAATTGGGGTTAAGTGACTTGCGTAACGATTGGAATAACGCCACCTGCTGGATACTTACTGTAGAAGAGTTCTGCCCATGAAGGGAAGGTCTTTGAGGGCAAGACCAGGAGTCAGGAAGTGACGCGGGCTAGTGGGAGGAGGAAGGAAGAGACTGGCGCTCAGGGCTCGCTCTCTTTCCTCTGGACTCTGGCGGAGAAGGGAGCTAGAAATGCGCTCTCCCTTTAATAGATAGGAATCTAGGCCTTTCTCTCTCTCTTTACCAAATTCTATTCTCCTTAATAAATGCTTAAAAGTCTAAACTCTTGCTAAAGCTATAATTATTGGCGACCACTCATTAGATATTTTTAGACAGTTTAGCTAGAATTTTAGCCCTTAACAGATGGCTGACCACGAAGAGGAAAGCTAAACCTCAGTCTTCTGATCTTCTGGTTGTGTAAGAAATTTCCCCTCCCTCTCCCCTGGTGTACTGGTGTACTGGCTGTGTTTTCCTTTAAATTTTTTCAAATGGACCTTTTAAACTCCCTAATTACCCTATTTTTATTTAGTCTGTTTAACACAGACAAATGGGAGATAAGATCATGTAATGCTTTGTTTTGTGGATTTTCTATTTTTCTTTTTCTTTTGTTAAAAGAGCCAGCAACTTACTCACACAAGGAAATATCTCTCTCCCTCTCCCAACCATGCTTTTTCAGAGAAACCTGAAGAGATTCCCGCAGCTTTTCCCAGTTCTAACACTAATTGTTGCTTTAATTTTGCATGCCTGGAGGCAATGACCCACCCTCTAGAAGTTTTTAATCCCCTAGCACCTGGAGGCAAAGTGGGGGAAGAGGAATCCAGGCCTGAGTTCAAAATCAAGTCTGATTCAAATTGCTCTGGTCCCATCCCTCCTCTCCAGACCCCAACCCTCTACTCCTCCTATGGCCAAGCCCATAGCTTCCCCCTGCCTGGGAAGTCCAGAGATCTGATGCGCATGCTCAACTTTTTCTACCTGCATTTGCAGCTTCAGGCTCAGCCCTTCCCCGGCCTGGCTGTGCTTTTTGAGACAATCTTAGAAAACTCTTTAAATTCCAGATATGCTCGTTTTTGTTCATAATTTGCTAACCTGCTTTTGTCTTTAATAGTAATCTTATAAAGCATTTGTATGGTGAAAAAGCCCGACAGACAATATAGAGGGGTAAAGAAGAAAAACTTAAGCTGAATAAGAATGACAATCATCACCATAGTTCAAGACTCTGCTTCTTTTGCCATGGAAGGGTATATATTGTACAGAAATGTAGAAGTAAGCAGCAAGGTATTGATATGAGTATTGGGGATTTTAGATACCGGAATCAAAAGTGTTCTGAATTCATTCAGAGTATTAATGTCAGTTCAGAGGTTCATAGGATTTTCTATGCTATTACATATACATTTGAATTAATGGTATGGGATTATTTCGTAGAGATTTTCCTGCTTTTGAGATTGTGTTTTATACTTAGTTTTTTAAAACAAGGAGAATATTTGTAAAAGCTTTTTATAGTCATGCGATCAAGTTTATATTTTGTAATACTCTTATTAATATTAAGTTCATATTCATTTAGAGTTCCTTAGTTTGAATTCATTGTCTTTTATTGTTCCATGTGTATTTTCTTCTATTCATTTGTCTATCTAATTTTGAAACATTGCAAGATGGTTTTGATTTTATTATACAATGTTAATTCTAGGAGTATTGTGCTCCCATATTCTGAGTTATTTGTTTTTGTTATTTTTTTTTCTCAACTGATTATTTGATCAAACTCTTTAAAAGCATTTCCCTGGCAAATTGGTTGCCATGGCAAGTGTAAAGAAGTATTATTTTGATAAGCATATTCCAAAAAAAAAAAAAGAGAGAGAGAGGAACATTTGTAAAAGTTTTCTTTTTTCAAAAAAAAAAAAGTTCTTTGAGTTTCTGTTGTGCTTTAACTTGTATTTAAGTATGTTCTGATTTTTCACAAAAGTAATTGTATACTAAAGTAAAAAAAAGGGTATTATTTGAAATTGTTGGCATAATTATATATTATATTTTGAGTCAGATGTATTCATATTTTTGCAATCATTTATTATCCTCAATTTTTAAATCCATATGAGACTTGGATTATGGGAACTTATCATTTAAGACATTAATTGCCTTTATTCTGAGTTATCAGATGCCAGTTGGCCAAGATGCCATCCAATCACAAGAGGAATACATGCAAGAGCAGACACTGAACTGTCACATGAGGGGAGGACATGCATGAAGTCAAGGTATGGCCGAGGGAACGGCTTTTGACAAATGTTGAGGTTGGATTCTCTTGGTTTAATATTTATTTTATTTTCCCCACAATATTGTACAGATGGCTGGAAGTATTTCATCCCACCCATCTCACTTCTACACCTGGCTTCTATGCTCCCTCCTATATGCCTGATGCCATGGACATCTCAATCCATGCATCTGATTAAGTCTGACTCAGTTTCTTCCATATGTTCGGTGGCACGGACATATATTCCATCCACCTATTTTAAGCCTGGCATACTGTATGGGCAGTACATATTGCTCAAGTGTGGAATGCTCATATCCCATCATTTCTCTGTTCTTTTATGGTAACCCCCATAATTATCTCAGATGTCATGATAAATACAGTGTTGAATTTTGGCCTTGACACCTGTTTACCAATTATATTAGATTTTAAAATTTCTCATAATGGCAATGAGGATAATTAGGCAGATGATGCAAAAAGTGATAAAACAAAGATAAAATTATTTTTATTAATTAATATTGCAGCAATTGTCTTCTCAATTACCCTCCATGAGGGGGGACTATAGTAAGATTAATATTTTAAAGAATGTTTCAATTTTTGTTTTATATATGTTTCATGTGTAACAACTAAGATTCTGAATTCCCCTTAGACAGTTTTTGAGAACTTTCATTGGTTTGATTTGATTATTGGCAAAGCTATTTAAAGTTGTGTTAAGCTCAATTTTGTAGGAAATTTCCTGGCTGATTACCAGCATCCCACACATCAACCCCTGAAAAGACTTCCATTCCACGACTACACCTAGAGACATCTGAGAAAAGACTTTCAGAGACTTTTAATGAACAGTTTTGATTTGTTGTTTTTGTGTTTTGTTTCTCTTTCTGTTATAATATACACCATCTGTAACAGGTATTCTCTGTAGAGGCCCTCCCTTTGCAAGACCAAGTGTCAAAGCGTCGGTTCATGAGGACAAAAAAAAAAATCGCCCCTCCTGGACAAAACTTTCCTCTCTTCCTTTTCTATATTGTTGTTTCACATATTATTAGTTAGCAATAGTTTATCATATTGTTTTTACTGTTCCGTCAAGGAAACATTTTGTTTCTTGAGGAACAACAGGGGGGACTGTAACGATTGGAATAACGCCACCTGCTGGATACTTACTGTAGAAGAGTTCTGCCCATGAAGGGAAGGTCTTTGAGGGCAAGACCAGGAGTCAGGAAGTGACGCGGGCTAGTGGGAGGAGGAAGGAAGAGACTGGCGCTCAGGCTCGCTCTCTTTCCTCTGGACTCTGGCGGAGAAGGGAGCTAGAAATGTGCTCTCCCTTTAATAGATAGGAATCTAGGCCTTTCTCTCTCTCTTTACCAAATTCTTATTCTCCTTAATAAATGCTTAAAAGTCTAACTCTTGCTAAAGCTTATAATTTATTGGCGACCACTCATTAGATATTTTAGACAGTTTAGCTAGAATTTTAGCCCTTAACACTTGCCCAGGGTCACACAGCTAGTAAGTGTTAAGTGTCTGAGGCCGGATTTGAACTCAGGTGCTCCTGACTCCAGGGCCAGTGCTCTATCCACTGTGCCACCTAGCTGCCCACTTGGGAATTAATTAAACAACAAAGGTGAAATTAATAAAAATCAAAGATAAGGAAATAGGAAAAAGAAATACAGGGGCAGTTAGGTGGTGCAGTGGATAGAGCACCAGCCCTGGATATAGGAGCACCTGAGTTCAAATCCAGCCTCAGACACTTAACACTTACTAGCTGTGTGACCCTGGGCAAGTCACTTAACCTCAATTGCCTCACCAAAAAAACAAAACAAAACAAAAGAAATACAGATAAATTCTCTTAACTCACCACACCTAGAGTCTGCTAGCTTTCTCGTATCACTGAGAAGACCGAGGAGCCAGCGAGCGAGCTCGAGAACATTCTGGAAGAGGCTCTCCTCCCCTCAGAGAGCATTCAATCTCTCCTCTCCAAAAGGGGAGGTCCTTCAAAACTGCCTATGGAGAGTTCTTCTTCTGACCTCAGTAGCATAAGTAACTTCAGGGTGGGCCAGGTGTGGCCTCTCCCAAATGAGTCAGCTAAAACTCCGATAATTTTTTACCACAAATAATTTTTACCACATTCATCAGGAGACTATAGTGTATGTTTTAGAAATATCAAGGTGAAAAAGAAAGAAAGAAAGAAAGAAAGAAAGAAAGAAAGAAAGAAAGAAAGAAAGAAAGAAAGAAAGAAAGAAAGAAAGAAAGAAAGGAAGAAAGAAATATCAAGGTGGTGTTGCTGCTGCTGTGATTATTGTTTTTGTTGGTAGAGGTAGTGGTGGTGGTGGTCTTTGTTCTCAGAGACCTGGAAAATATCAAGGTCCATTAGAATGGGAAGAAGTTTAAGGCAATAAAATAAAAGGGTTGTACTTTACATAGCTTCAAAGGGCAAAACTAAGAACAATGGACAGAAGCTACAAAAAAGCAGATTTAGGATTAAGAAAAAAAAATTCCTAACAATCAAACCGATCCAAAAGTGAAATGGGTTTCCTCAGGAGATTGCAGGCTTCCCCTCACTGAAGGGCTTTCAGCAGAAGTTAGATGCACCACTTGCCAGAGATTTTTATAGAGGGAGCCAGTGATGGTGTGGAGTGGATGGTCACTTAGATTCCTTCCAACTCTGATATTATTTGACTGTTTGACCTCTGAGATAACATTTAGCTTCAGATCTCATGAACAATTTTGTTTTTTAGGCAACTTGGAGCAACTGAAGGTTTTTGCATAGTTGGTGTTTTGAAACCAAGCAAAAATACCCCCTAATAAAGTTTCTATTTAAAAAAAACCTCCTATTTATCCTTCATACATTTTTGTAAAATACCCCCATGTATGTTTATCTGCATCTTCTTTCATCTTGCCTTTGGAATGTAAACTCCTACAGAGCAAAGAACCTGCCTTGTTTTGAATTAGCTTCAGGCATGCTTTAGACACAAAGTATAACAGTCTGGAGACTACAGCATGGACCTAGGCCCTTTGCTCTTCCTCTTAGTCCAACACCACTCAGCCAGTCTTTTTTTTTTCTTTAAAAAAAAATCATTTTTATTATGAGCACAAACATTTCAATATACAAAGAAGAACAGCAAAAGAGGACTGCATATGAAATAGTGAACTTCTATTACTTATGTAGTGAGCCCCACAGCTAGTGAGGCATTTGTATATTGAGACCTGCCTTGCCTCCCAGGTGGTCTGAAAGGAGGCATGATAGACATCTCTAGTCTTTTCTAGCCTTCCTCACTTCTCCAAGGAAGACTTTAATCTCTGCCAGTAGGGGAAGCAGGAAGGTAGGTCCAGAGGCTCTCCTCTCCTCTGCTCTCCTCGTACCAGGATAGAAGTACATCTATCTGCTCCCTTAAATATTGTTAGTCTAGGGGAAATGATCAGGTTCAAGCTAACTTTTGACTGCTGTGTCATTGTTGGTAGGAAAGGAGGACCCCAAGTTTCATATACAAGGCTTGGTCCCTTTCCCACCAAATACCAGTTCCACAATGAACATACACAGTGAATAGTAAAGATACACATTTATTCACATCACAGCAAAACAGGAATCAGAGAAGGTATACATAAAAGAATACACAGATAACAGTGGCCCTGGAGTCAGGAGGATCTGAGTTCAAATCAGGCCTTGGACACTTGACCCTTACTGTCTGTGTGACCTTGGGCAAGTCACTTAACCCCAATTGCCTCACCAAAAAAAAAAAAGAAAGAATACACAGATGAAGGAAGAGGATCTTCCATTGGGAGGAAGGTAAGTCAGCTCAACCAAGAGAGTCCTCGTCTCATTCTAGGGGAAGCTCCCCCAAGCCTCTAAAGTAGCAAGATGGGAAGAGGGACACAATGGATTTTGCTGGCTCCTCTCTTCCTGGAGGCTTTCCTTGCTTTTTTTGGCAGAGCAATGAGGGTTAAGTGACTTGCCCAGGGTCACACAGCTAGTAAGTGTCAAGTGTCTGAGGCCAGATTTGAACTCAGGTTCTCCTGAATCCAGGGCTGGTGCTTTATCCACTGCACCACCTAGCTGCCCCCCCCCTGCAGTCTTTTCTTTTAGCAACCTGTAGTGAGCTAGGCCTCTTCCATCTTCTGGCTGGAAGCCAGAAGGGCTCAAAACAACTGGAAGCTTGAAGAGTCTTAAAGGATTTTGAAGAAGGCTGGAGCTCCTCTGTTCTGTCCAGCTTTGCGCTGCCCTTCACACAGGTCAGGGAATTCAAAGAAGAGAACCCCATACAAATAGGCTTTCAGATGGGGGCTACACATACTTTTTTTTTGTGGAGTAATGAGGGCTAAGTGACTTGCCCAGGGCCACACAGCTAGTAAGTGTCAAGTGTCTCAGGCTGGATTTGAACTAAGGTCCTCCTGAATCCAGGGCCAGTGCTTTATCCACTGTGCCACCTAGCTGCCCCCTTATACATACGTTTTTTAAAAATACTATATTATCCAAAAAAAAGCAGAGAGGACCTATTTGTACAAAAATATTTATATCTGCTCTTTTTGTGGTGGCTAAGAATTGAAAATCAAAGGGATGATCATCAATTGGGGAATGATTAAACAAGCTGTGGTGTATTATGCTGATGGAATATTCTTGTGCTATAAGAGATGACAATCAGGATGATTTCAGAAAAACCTAGAAAGACATGTATGAACTGATGCATAGTCAAGTGAGCAGAACCAAGAGAACAATTGTACAAAGTAACAATATTGTTCAATGAAGAACTGTGAATAACAACTATTCTCACCAATACAATGATCCAAGACAATCCTAAAGGACTAGTGATGAAGCATGCTATCCATCTCCAAAGAAACAACTGATCTTGATTGAACACACACTGAAGCATACTATTTTTTACTTTCTTTCATTTTTCCCTTTTTATTTGAGTCTTTTTATATATGGAAATGTTTTACATAATTGCATATGTATAACCTATATCTGATTGCTTGCCATCTCAGGGAGGGGGGTGGGTAGGGAGAGAGGGAAGGATGGAATTTGGAACTTAAAACTTAAATAAATAAAGTAAAAAAAGAACTGTATAAAATTTGCCACAATAGTACCAAATTTTCTCTCTTTCTCTCTCTCCCTCCCCCCTCTCAATTTTTACATTTTACTTTTATTGATGATGTTATTACATCATGTTCATTTCTGGATATAACTCTTTCTCCTCCTCTTCTCAGCCAGCGAACCCTTTTTAAAAAAAACAACAGGGAGGGAAGCAGCTAGTTGGTGCAGTGGATAAAACATCAGCCCTGGATTCACGAGGACCTGAGTTCAAAACTGACCTCAGACACTTGACACTTACTGGCTGTGTGACCTTGGGCAAGTCACTTAACCCTCATTTCCCCCCCCCCCCAAAAAAAGGGGAGGATTTTTAAATAATCAGCTTAGGAAAACTAATCAAACACCAGAATATACAAAGTATACAAAATAGTAAAATTAATGATGATGATAGCTGGTATCTCTATGTGCTTTATGGTTTGCAAGCTACTTTATAAATATTATCTCATTTTATCCTCACAACAACCTTGGGGAGTAGCTGTTATTATTATCCTCATTTTACAGATGAGAAAGCTGAGGTAGAAAGAGGTTAAGTGACTTATCTAGAGCTTCTCTGTATATTGTTCATGTTTCATCAATGCTCTTGTCTTTTTTTTTCCCACTGGTGTTACTACTCACTCCTTCTCTCCATAACTCTCTTCACTCTGGAAAAAAAATAACAAAAGCCTCTCCTTGTAACAAATAGTCAAGCAAAATATAGTGACAAATACAGTCAATCAAAATAAATGGACTCATTGGCTGTGTCTGAAAATGTGTCTCATTCTCCACTTCTATTCCATCATCTCTCCATTAAAAGGTAAGAAGTATGTCATCAGTCTTCTGAAGTTATAATTGGTCACTTCACCAATCAGAGTTTTTAAGTCTTTCAAAGTTGTTTTCCTTTACATTATTGTAGTTGTATAAATTGTTCTCCTTTTGCCCTCAATGTTACTAACCTGTGCATACCCTTTGACCCAGCAACACCACTATTAGACATATCCCAAAGAGATCAAAGGTGAAAAGGTCCTATGTGTACAAAACTATTTATAACAACTCTTCGTTGAGACAAAGAATTGGAAACTAAGGGGATTCCCATTGATTGAGGAATGGCTGAACAAATGCATATGAATGTAATGGAATATTATTCTGCTATATGAAATGATGAAAGGGATGGTTTCACAGAAACCTAGGGAGGCTTTGAGGAACTGACATAGAATGAAGAGAACAATTTCTACAGTAACAACAACATTAATAATGATGGTTGATTTTATATGTATATCTTTCAGATGGAAGTTTTGGACAGAAAATAAATTGTGACATAAATATAGGTGTTCAAGTCACCCTGTAAAAGATGTGGGATGATTCCTTATTTTTATATCAGCATAAAAAGAACTTTTATATTTAACAAAAGAAACTAGACAATGTGAGTATGATGAAACTGTTTCAAGGACACAAAATAAGAGAAAATTTAATGCCGTCCCAGCTAAATGACCAAAAAATTATTTTACTGAGTTAGAAAAAAATAATTCATTTGGGAGGTTAAGAATATCAAAAGAAATACTGAAAAAAATGTAAAGGAAGGAAGGTTAGCAGTACCAAATCTTTTTTTTTTTTTTAAGATATAGTCTTTCTTTTTGTGGGGCAGTGAGGGTTGAGTGACTTGCCCAAGGTCACACACTGGTAAGTGTCAAATGTATGAGGCTGGATTTGAACTCAGGTCCTCCTTAATCTAGGGCAGGTGCTTTATCCACTGTACCACCTAGCTGCCCCCAGCAGTATCAAATCTTAAGCTTTATTATAAGGCAGTAATTATTAAAACTATCTGGTACTGGCTAAGAAGTAGAAAGATGGGGGCAGCTAGGTGGCGCAGTGGATAGAGCACTGGCCCCGGAGTCAGGAGTACCTGAGTTCAAATCCAGCCTCAGACACTTAACACTTACTAGCTGTGTGACCCTGGGCAAATCACTTAACCCCAATTGCCTCACTAAAAAAAAAAAAAGAAGAAGAAGAAGTAGAAAGGTAGATCAATGGAACAGAGTAGACATATAATTTACAGCAGCAAATGATTATAGAAATTTTGTGTTTGACAAGTTTTTTGGCATAAGAATTCATTATTTGGTAAAAATTGTTGGGAAAATTGGAAAGCAATCTGGCAGAAACTGGGCATAAACCAATATCTTACACCTTTTATCAAGATAGGACCAAAACGGATACCTGACAGCTACAAAGAGAGATATTACAAGAAAATTTGAAGAAGATATTGCCTATCAAACTTATGGATAGGTGAGTAATTCATGAAGAAACAAGAGATAGGAATATGAGGTGTAAAATGGAAAGTTTCAGTTACATTAAGTTAAAAAGGTTTTATACAAATAAAATAAATGTAGCCAAGATCAGAAGGAAAGCAGAAAATTGAGGGGAGAAAATTTATATACAGTTTCTCAGATAAAGGTTTCATATCTCGAATATATAAAGAATTTTGTTAAATCTATAAGAATGAGTCATTCCCCAATTGATAAATGGTCAAAGGAAATGAACAGGAAGTTTTCCAATGAAGAAATCAAAACAATTTACAGTCATTTGGAAAAAATGCTCTAAATCATTATTTATTAGGGAAATGCATATTAAAACAACTTGAGATATCATTTTACATCTACCAGATTGGATAAAATGATAGAATGGGAAAGCAGTAAATGCTGGAGAGGATGTGAAAAAACTGGAACACTAACTCACTATTGGTGGAACTGTGAACTAATCCAACCACTTTGGAGAGCAAAATCTGGAATTACTCCCCATCTCTTTCTTTGGTCTAGACAAACAACAGAACAATCAATCAAGTCCTGATTTATATCATTTTGTTTACACTGAAAATTTAGCACTGGGCTTCTAAGAGTCTGTTCTAGTTGGTTCTAGTGCACTCTACTTGGTAAACTTCCCCTTTCCCTTCCACCCAGAGAGCCATTTAAAATTTTAAAAATTAAAAAAAATAGAGAGGGGAAGAAAAAAAATCAGTTAAACTCATTGAATTCATTGAAATGATCGGAAAAGGCATGATGTTATATGTAGTGTTTCACACTCATGGACCCTGACCTCTGCAAAAGAGCAGGGGGTGGTACACCAGGATTTTTTTTTTTTTAAAGAAGCATGTCTAGCTCTTGCCTGCCCCTAGAACTGATTCCATTTAGTTATTTATTTGTTTGTTTGTTTGTTTATTTGTTTATTTATTTATTTATTTATTTATTGTCTTCATTCAATACTTTGGATCCCTCTGGGCCTCCTATCAAGATGAGATTAGCCTCAGACCTCAGCCCAGATTTAAAGCTTAAAGATACTGACACCCAGGGGCATGCTGGTACTAGCTTGTACTTGCTCATGAGAATACATTGTTTGTTGCTTAATTTATCGTTATGTTGATTGCTTAGATTTAATAAAATGACAGAGAAAATGTTAGTAATACAAATTAAGCCTAAAAGTGTGACATAGATTTTCTTCGGAGCTGGTTGTTAAACATTTCCCAGAACACCCCTGCTGATACCCTTGAATATGATTTTGTTTGTTCCAGTTCAGCTGTTGGTTCTGTGCACCTTCCTGCCACATTGTTCCCAATCTCTCAAGGAACATTTTGCCAATAGTCTGCCTCACCACTTTTACAAATATCACAGGTACTTTGCCCTATTCAATTCAGAAAAATGTGTTGTAGTGGTCTCAAGAGGGAGAGGACAAATATAGCTTCAAATTCCAGCCTTGTTCTAAGTGCCAGGCAAGCTTTATAACCTTGGGCAAGTAACTTCACTTCCGAAAATTGAATCAAAACTCAGCTGAAAGCAAAAAGCATTTATTGAGCATGGCACCTGGCTTACAGTAAGTCTCTATAGCTCTGACATTCTGTAATTTTGGATTCGATAAGGATGCACTTGCCTTTAGCATTGGGGGTACAAAGAGGAAAGCTGCAAAGCTACTCTTTTGAAGGAGTTTACAGTATGATGGGGAGAACGATAGATATACAAATAACTATTATGCAAAGGAGTGAGACAAGCCAAAAACAAGGCCTAGGCAATGTCCTATGAGAAATATGAGGAAGGAGAATAACGACAGAAATGACAACATATGGCCTCCGGCCATGGTAAGGAAAAGAGTCATTTCATCATAGAACTCTGACCTTCTCCTATTGGCTGTGGTCAAGACAAACTGCATTCTCCACCAGAAACAGTAAAAACACTCCTTCTTGGGATCTATTAGAAGTTGGTTATGGTGCTTAATTAGCTGGGGACCCACAGATTTCTCCTTGAAAGCAGGGGAGTATATTTGCTGAGCATACAGGGTTAGATTATTTGGAGGACATTTAATCTCAAGATCAAACATGTCCCTCTTATAGATAAATTCTTTGCAGTATTATTGGATTAGCAGGATCAGAGAAACACCATACAAATAATGTATCTGCAGTTCAGCAAGGCATTGGCTGTTATCTTTTTTCTTTTTCTTTTTTTTTGGGCAAGATAAAGAAATGTGAACTAGAATACAATAGTTGTTAAGTTAATTCAGAACTGGCTGAATGATTAGACCCAAGGAAGGTGATTAATAGTTGATTTCAAACTGGAGGGAGGTTTCTAGTGGAGTACCCTAGGTACCTGTCCTTGGCCTTCCACATTAATATAAATTATTTAGATGAAGGCATAGACGGAATGCCTATCAGATTTAGAGGTGACAGAAAACTGGGCATCATATTACATAACATCCAATATGTAATGGGTAACATTCCCCAATATAACCAGGAACCTAAAAGATCCCAACAGGTGAGAACAATGTACTGAAGTTAATGTGGTGAAAATTAATGATTACAATGTAAAGTCCTATACTCAGTTCTCTCCCCCCCGCCCTGCCCCCATTTTCCTTTTTAAAAAAATGGGGGCAGCAGTGGATAAAGCACCAGACCTGGATTCAGGAGTACCTGAGTTCAAATTTGACCTCAGACTTGACACTTACTAGCTGAGTGACTCTGGGCAAGTCACTTAACCCCCATTGCCCCACAAAAAAATAAATAAATAAACAAAGAAAGAAAGAATCCCTTCAATTACATGTTAACACTTGGTTTAAAAAAAATGTAATGCATAGGGTGCTAGGTGGTGCTAGAGTGTCAGGCCTAGAGTCAGAAAGATTCATCTTCATGAGTTCAAATCTGGTCCCTCCCAGCTGTGTGACCCTGGGCAAGTCACTTAACTCTGTTTCTCTCAGTTCCTCATCTATAAAATGAGCTGGAGAATAAAAGAGCAAACTATTCCATTATCACTGCCAAGAAAATTACACTATAAGAAGACTTCAAATCCAGTGTAATTGGGGTCACAAGAATCAGACACAACTGATAAACAAAAACTATAAGGTACAGTATGGGAAAGGCATAGGTAGACAGCAGAACATATGAAAAAAGGTCTGGAAGCCAAAAAAAAAGCTTAGATCACATTAAGAGAGGCATAGTGTCCAAAATACTGTAGGTGATTGTCTCCCTACATTATGGGCTTCTTGGGCAATATTGTAAGGATTGTGTTTAGTTTTAAGGTGAACATTGACAAACTGAAGTGTGTCTAGAGAAGGGCAGGTAGGATGGTGAGAGCATTAGACAGACAACTTGCAGTGCTATCATTGGTTGAAGTAATGGGAGAAATTTAGCCTGGAAGAGAGAAGACTTAGTAGGAGGCAAGGCATAGTTACTGTCTTCAGCTGTATGAAAGGCTATCATGTGAAGTGGAGGGAGGTGTGAGATGCTTTTCTTTGGCTCTGGAAGGTAGAACTAAGATTGTTGGGTAAATTTTGGATCAATAAAAGGAATAACTTAATAACTAGTTTTTGAGGGAAGAGAGGTTTCAGACCTGTGGTTTCTTTTTTTTGCTTGTTTGTTTTGGTTTTGGTGAGGCAATTGGGGTTAAGTGACTTGCCCAGGGTCACACAGCTAGTAAGTGTTAAGTGTCTGAGGCTGGATTTGAACTCAGGTACTCCTGACTCCAGGGCCAGTGCTCTATCTACTGTGCCACCTAGCTGCCCCCAGACCTGTGTTTTTTAATGGTATAGAAAATTCCCATTATTGAAACTCCTTCCATTAATTCAGATAATCATTGTATCTTTAATATCTTAGAGAGCTGGCTGCTTGCACTTGAAAGGTCAAATGACTGCATGGTCAGATGACTAGTATATGTTTGAAGGAGGACTTGAACCTAGATCTTCCTGTCTCCAAGGCAGACCTTGCCAGCATGATTTAGGTTATACATTGCCCAAGAGAACCAGGTTCCCTAAGCACCAAGTGGTGCTACCTCTCTTTTAATAGTTATTCAAAATGGACTGACTCAATTGTCAGTGGGTTCCCTCCCACCAGAGGTCTTCAAAATGTCTATTTGTCTAGAATGTTATAAGGGTCTTTCTTGTTCATGGATAAGTTGGACTAGATGACCTCTGATGTCTCCTTCAAATCATATATTCTGTGATTCTGATTCCCTGTCTCTAGAAAAGAGAATTAGGACCAATGAGGGAACCAGAGGACCATAGATTTAGAGTGGGAAGGGATTGCAGAGGTTGTTTAGTTGAATATCCTCATTTTGCAGATAAGGAAACTGAGGCTTGAGAGGTTAAGTAACTTTTCTAAGTTCACACAGAAGTGGCAGAGCTATAATTTGAACCCAAGTCTTCTGACTTCAAATGCAGTGTATTTTTTCACCACCCCCACCTTTTATTCCCAAGGTTACAGAAAAGCAGATTTGGGGTTGGCATATTGAATAATCTTCTAATAAGCAGAATAATTGGATACCATCCTTCCCTTCTTGTTTTTCAGCTTCCCCTCATGTGTTGTCTTCCCCCCTTATATTGTAACATCCTTATGGGCAGGGACAATTTTTCTTTTTTGAATTTGTAACCCCAGCTCGCGTCATAATAGGTGTTGGCACATGTTGTCTATTCATTCAATCACTTCTGACTCTTTGTGTCCTTGTAGACTATAGGATGCCAGTACTATCCATGGGGTTTTCTTGGCAAAGATACTGGAATGGCTCGACATTTCCTATTCCAAAGGATTAAAGCAAACAGAGGTTAAGTGATTTGTCCAGGGTCACAGAACTAGTGAATGTCTGGGGCCAAATTTGAACTCACATCTACCTGACTGCAGGCCCAGCACTCTATCCAATGAGCCACCTAGCTGCTTCCCATTGGCACATAATAGGTGTCTTAATAAAATGGTTACTGACTGCCTTTCCTAATACCTCTCAATTCTAGTCCCTTTTCTCTACTAATTATTTCCTGTTTATGGCTGACAAATAGATCCCTGGGCCTAGAGTCAGTAAGACCTGAGTTCAAATCGAGTCTCAGACACTTACTAGCTGTGTAACCCTGGGTAAGTCACTTAATCTATTTGCCTAAGTTTCTTCAGCTGTATATAACCAAGGAGGTTTTACAAAGGAATATTTTTTACATCTAAAGCATAAACACAAATATATAGACTTACTCCTCCAATACATGAAGCATACTCTCCCTTTCCTCCCAGAGAAGAGGATTAAGTTCATAGCCTAGCTCAGTTCCCACAAAGGACATGGCGGGATAATAATAACACCCACCTCACAGCGTTGTTGCAAGGATCAAATGAGATAATATTTGTAAAAGTGCTTGGTACAGTACCTGACACATAGTAAACACTTAATAAAAGCTTAGGGACTGATGGATTTCTTAAAATGTAATGAATTGGGGGCAGTTAGGTGGTGCAGTGGATAGAGCACTGGCCCTGGAGTCAGGAGTACCTGAGTTCAAATCTGACCTCAGACATTTGGCACTTATTTGCTGTGTGACCCTAGGCAAGTCACTTAACCCCAATTGCCTCAAAAAAAAAATGTAATGAATTGCCTTGTACAGGGGTAGTGAGTTCCCTGTTGCTAGAAGTTTTCAAGCTGAGAACCAGTGACCACTTGGTGACTTTTTAGAGGACATTCTCTAGGGCACAAAAGGTAGGAGGCTGCCCGCAGTGATCTCCAAGCTCCCTTTCAATTCAGATTTACAGTTTGCCAAACAAATTCAGAGTAAACAAATGCCTACAGAGAAAATACCCAGTTATCTGATTGTCTGGATCCTTGACCTTTCCTATGTACCCCTTTCCAATTTTTTCTTTTTTTTTTCTGGCCATAGATTTGTCCTAATGTTACATATGGGGCTAAGGAAAAGGTTTCAGTGTACTCACAAGAAAACGGCAGCATTAAGTAATAACACTCTCAACTATTTAATGCTTTACAGTTTACAAAGTCTGTTCCTTCCAATGACCCACCTCCTTGCCACAAGGTGGGTAATGTAGTGTTTATATTATCCTGTTTTATAGATAAAGAAACTGAAGCTGGGGAGTGGAGAGTGTTATGGAGTAGTGATGTGCCCTTGATTGCACTGTTAAATGTTTGCTGATCCAGGATTCAAAAGAAAACGCTGGATGGGGTTCAGTTGGGGCAGGAAGACGTGAAAGCAAGGATTCCATACTCTCTCCCTGCCGGCTTCCTACTTGCTCTTAGAAGAAGCATTGCTGAAGGAGCCATGGAGGGTGAAATCTGTCTTTCCTCCCCTAAAGTATAAACTCCATGAGGGCAGGGACTCTATTATTTAAATTGTCTCCCCATCGCCAGGCACAGTGTTCTTCATAAATGTTTTCAATTTAATTTAAAGTAAAGATGGGCAACCATAGGCAATATGTAAAGGGCAGGAGAAGAGGGAAAAGGTTGGTGAGAGGCTAGGCTGGTGTTTACTAAATGCCCAAATGACTAAGTAGGCTCAAATGCGGGAACCACACCCTGCAGAATACAACGCAGCCTTTATATTACTGACCCCAGTCCTCTTCCCTTCTACCACCATCCCCAATTCCTCTTTAGGGAAATTGATATCGAGCACAGCCCCCTGGAAACTCCAGCTGGGATTTTCCTGTTTTTGTACTTATTAGGGACTGTGGTTGGAAAAAGTATAGCCAGCAGTGAATGCTCTGCCCATGATAAAGCCCAGAAATAGTTTTCCTTAAAATCTTACCATTCTTCCAACAGATTACTTTCTGTGAGAAGATGCTGAGTACCAGATTAGGAGGGTCTCCACCCTAGTTTTAGAACTTCTGTTCTAGAGTCTAACTCCTCACACATATGCCTAAGGGGCCAGGCATGACCTGTCTCAGAATTTTAGCAAAACCTTTTTCTTTTTTTTTAAACCTTTTCAGTTGGCAGACATAAACTACAAGATGAATCGTAGGATTTAGAGCTGGATGGGACACCATTATTAGGGTCTAAGCATCTGAAATGTATGGCTGAGTGACATAGCTAGGAGCAATGATTTGGTTCCGGCAGCTCAGTGAAAGTATATTCTCTTTCGTGAGACTACTGAAATAGAAATCCATGGAGCCCACACAGCGTGGATTTCTGATTATCTGACCCACAACTGAAAAAACTACTGAGAAGACATGGACACTTCTGTATTATGAAGGCCAAAGGGCTAAACTTGTTTGGAATACAGGCACTCTCATTTCTGTTGCTGTAAGAGGATAACTTTTCCAGTCTAACCTGCTGGGCACCTTGCCCAGGTGCTCTGGGCTGGCTGAAACTATCTTCCTCTTTCGGTCAAAGAACGAGGGCAGGGCAAGAGAGCTCTCATCCTCCCCCACCCACAGGAGGTGTTCATAAACAGTCCTGTAATTTATTGGAAGAGCCAGATCAGAGTTGTCCCTGGGATCGCACCCCCAGAATTAGGGGACATATTGCAGGGGGCAGCTAAGAATGTGGGCATGCTATGGTGGTAACTCTGTCAATATCCGGTAAGACACACATCCTTGAGCTCTGACTCAGTGCCTGGAAAATGTGGAGAAGCCAAGCTCCATATAAAAGCTTTCTGTAGGTGAACCTGTAGGAATAAACACATCAGCTGAGAGAGGAGGAAAGAAAGAATTCTAAACAAGAAGATATAGTGAGGGAAATAAACAATGTTAGCAACTAGAAGTGCTCTAATTGTCCCTAATAAAATCTCATAAATTGTCCCTCTTCAGAGAGAGCCAGTGTTCTCTACTTCTTTCATGTGAAAAAAAATTATTGATATTTTTAATATCATCTTAATTTCCAAATATGTCCACCCCATCCCCTCAACTCTCCTCACTCTTGCTGATTTCAAGAAAAATTATCACGATTTCCCAAGACCCAGGCAATTTGTGTCTGACACGCAAATTCATTGTCTTCCTCCCTTTTTCTCTAGTGACAGTGAAAGGGGATCTCAGATTTCACTGTCAACCAGCCAGATTTCCCAACTGTGTTTCTCTTTACCCATATTATTAGACATTTACATATGGGAGACCTTGTACTCAGGACTCTACTGCCTCACTGTGCTGTGAGGTGACCCTTGTTTCTCAAAAGATAAGCCAGTAGTAGACATGAGGCTGTGGTGGGTCCTACTGTGCTAGAAAAGCTTTGAATACAACCCAGAAATGAGTTATCAGTTGTAGAATGTAAGTTCCTTGAAAACAGGAACTTGTTTCATTTCTCTCTTTGTATCCACAGTACCTTGTATAGTCTGGGCATATAATAAGTGCTTAGTACGTTTGTTGATTGATTATTGTGGGAGAATCAACCAGTGTAGTCTAGTCTAGTGAGACGAATTCAACCAACCAATCAATCCATGATTATTGACCACCTACTATGTGCCAGGTACTGTTGCTATGACTGGAGATACAGAAAGAGCCAAAAGACAGTCCCTGACCTGAAGCTCACGATCTAATGCAGGGGACAACATGCAAACAAATATATACACAGCAAGACACACAAAAACATACATAGATGATAAATGGGAATAATGAACTGAGGGAAGGCAATAAGAGCTTAGAGAAGGCTTCTGGTATGTAACGATTGGAATGATGCCACCTGCTGGAGACTTATTATAGAAAAGCTCTGCCATGAGGTGAAGGTCTCTGAGGGCAAGACCATGTGGCTTTTCTTTGGTGTCAGGAAGTGCATTTGCTTGTGGGAGGAAGAAGGGGGAGGCTGGCGCTCTGACTCGCTCTCTTTCCTGAGAAGGCAGCTAGAAATGCATTCTCCCTTTAATAGATAGATGAATCTAGGTCTTTCCTTCTCTCTTAACCAAATTCTTATTCTCCTTAATAAATGCTTAAAAGTCTAACTCTTGCTAAAGCTTATCATTTATTGGTGACCACTCATTAGATATTTTAGACAGACTAGCTAGAATTTTAACCTTAACAGGTAGAAGGTAGGATTTTAGATGGGACTTAAAGGAAGCCAAGGAGGTCAATGATTATAGTGGAGGAAGGAGAATACTTCCAGGCATAGAGGACAGCCAGGTTTATCATAAAGTAATTATTTGGTTTGTCATGAAGATGTGATGGCCTTTAAGTTTCCTTCCACCTCTGAGATTCTATGAAGACTTCAGTACCCACTCATGAAATCAGATGTTCTTGAAGTATTGATGCATATAGGAGAACCACTTAAAGTTGAGTACATGTGTTGGGAAGGAAATCATACCATGACTATTAAAACCTTTTCCTAGGATCTGTTTTGATTCCAAATCTGCTTCTCTTCCTTCTTTCATTAGGTCTTTTCCTGAATGGGGAGGTAGTTCCATTATTAAGTCAATTGGCCAGAAATTGTTGGCAAAAAGGAAAGTTGGTTGGTTCCTTAATTTAATTAGCAGATTAAAGAGAAAATGCTCATAAATGCTATTTTGCAGCCCAGTTAGGGATATAACAGATTTAGTTTACATCTTCTTAGGTGAGGAGTCTGAACATTTCTGAGGGGATTCAGTGAATGTTAAGAATTAAGATTTCTGAGGTCATTTAATCCTATCTGAACAGGAATCTCTTCTATATCTACAATAACTCTGACAACTGGTCATTTGACTTTCAAGTAAAGACCTTCACTGATGAGAAATTCTGACTTCCCAAGATAGCCCTTTCTAAGTTTGTACAATTCTAATGACCAAGTTTTTCCTTATAGCCTACTGTAATGGGCCTCTCTTTAATTTGCTTAGCCCTAGAGAGCAGTAATAAGAACAGTGTGTGGGAGTTAAAGCAAGGCAGATTTTAGTTTGATATAACAGATAACTAGTATTATTCTAAAGTAAAATGGGCTGCCATTGGAAGTAGTAAGTTCTCTATCACTGAAAGTTTTCTGACTGACCGTGTATCATGGATGTTATAGAAGGTATTCAGGACGAGGGTATGAAATAGGTTAGGTAATCACTAGAGCTCCTTCTAATCATGATGTTCCATGGTTTGATATAATAGACAAATGAAGAGCCATTAATAAATGGCATTATTTATTTATTCATTTATCCATCTGTTTGGAATTAAATGGAAAGTTTGAGTAGATGATTAATGGGTAGAGAGCAGAGGGTTTTTGTGTGTGTGTGTGTGGGGGGCAATGGGGGTTAAGTGACTAGCCCAAGGTCACACAGCTAGTAAGTGTCAAGTGTCTGAGGTCGGATTTGAACTCAGGTACTCCTGAATCCAGAGCTGGTGCTTTATCCACTACGCCACCTAGCTGCCCCTGAGAGCAGAGTTTTTCAAAGAATTAGGGGCAGCTAAGTAAGTGGTGCAGTGGATAGAACACTGGCCCTGGACTCAGGAGTACCTGAGTTCAAATCCAGCCTCAGACATTTGACACTTACTAGCTGTGTGACCCTGGGCAAGTCACTTAACCCCAATTGCCTCACCAAAAAAAAAAAAAAAGATTAATTAGGTAGCAATATGGAGGCTGGATTGCAAGTAGAGGTAGAGACTAGAAGTAGGAGGATCAATTAAGAGACTGTTGAAATCTGGGCTCCAACTAGGTTGGCAGCAATGGGAATGAAGAGGTGTGAGTAAATGTGAAAAACATTTGAATGGAAGAAGATAGTGACTGATTAGACATGGGGAAATGAGGACTTGGGTAGCCTTGGTAATAAGAAGTGAAGAGGTTAGAGGGGAAGCAAGGACACTAACTTAAAAAATTGCTACTTTTTGTTTTCATTTAAGTTTTAATTCTGAATATATTCTTGCATTCTCCTTAACATAGAGAGTCATCCCTTGTAACAAAGTTTTAAGAAATGTTTCAGCAAAATCAATCAACACATCAACTGTGTCTTACAGAATAGGGCACCCAGTTTCCGGTTTTTAGCAGCCACTAAAATGTACTGCTATGACTGTTTTGGAAATGCCATTTATACCAAAATTGTCATAACAGCACTTTTGTGGTACCAAAAATAAAGTATATCTTGACAGACAGGAAGTTAACTGGTTATTGATGTGGGAGCTCATGATAATCAGCTGTCTCTGTGCTATAAGACCATCAACTAATTAGATCAAATGTCAAAATCCACATCAAATTAGAAGAAAAAATAAAGATGACTCTGACAACAAATGCAGCAACTTTAACTAGACCTTTTCAAAAGAGTAGTTGACATCAAGCCAAAGATATTGACCTGAATTATAACCATTTCCTTGAAAAGTTTAACGGATGTAAAAGTCACCACAAGGAGGACAAAAGAGCCTCGAAATCACCTTAGCCAGAAAATACTTGATCTTTTTGCCAAGTAGAGATAAAGCAACCAAAACACCACAGAAACGAATTGCATATTATGATCAGTATCACTTTTTAAAATAGCAAAAAATAAAAGTAGGAAAAATATCAAGAGCATTCATAGATAAAATCGGCAACAAAACAATGGAAAATGGGATTAATTTATCTGCATTTCTACAATAAGCTGTTTTCATCATCAGTGATACTGGTACCAATAGATTTGGACCCTATCATCTTAGTTCTTTATGTACTTGGCATATTAATATACTGAAGGCCACTCCAAGAAACATGTCTAGAATTGTCCTTCTTGGTTCTGGTAAACTAAAAGGGAGCTTTGGCCGTGTGTGACTCAAGAATAAAGGGCTTTGCTTTGAGATGACAAAATCTTGTAATTGGCTGCAGAGCCAGAAAAATTGATAACAATGGTGTCTCCTTAGCTTCTTTCTTCTTTTCTTGCTTTGACTAGTCAAGTTTTAAGTTGCTTCCTGTATCCATCATGGTCATCATTTCTTACAGCACATTTTTTTTTAATATTGCAAGTACCACAATTTGTTTAACCATTCCCTGATTGATGGACAGCCACTGTTTCCACCTCTTTTCCACTACAAAACAAAACCTGTTCCTATAAATGTTTTTGAACATATGGACCTTTTTGTCCTTGAATCCCTTGGTATGTGACTAACAGTGGAACCTCTGAGTTAAAGGTTATCTTTTTTGGTCATTTTCTTAATATAATTCCAAATTGCTTTCCTGAATGATTGGACTAATTCACAGTTTCACCAACAATGCATTATTGTGCCTATCTTTCCACAATTCCTCCAATATTGAATGAACTGTCTTTTGTCACCTTTGCCAATTTGCAGGATATGAAGTGAAACCAGATTTAAAACCCATCTCTTTATTTATTTTTTTATTTAAAAAAATTATTTATTTATTTATTTTGCAGAGCATTGTTAAGTGACTTGCCCAGGGTCACACAGCTAGTTAAGTGTCAAGTGTCTGAGGCCAGATTTGAACTCAGGGAGTCCTGAATCCAGGACTGGTGTTTTACCCACTGTGCCATCTAGCTGCCCCCGAAACCCATCTCTTTAAAAGAAATGTTCTCCCAGTGATGCTGTATGGTTGTGAATTTTGGAACAACATAATCTCAGAAGAATCAAAATGGGCATCCCAAAGTAAAATGGAGAAAATAATGGTGGGCACATTAGGCTGTTGTGTATTTCCAGAATGACTTACTTATAAAAAGTGACATAAGGAATGTGACACAGACAAGTGAGGTAGTTTTGTTACTATTGTGTTAAATTTAATATATATTAAAAACACAAAATACGCAGGAGGAGTTCAGAGAAACCTGGAGGGTCTTGCGTGAGCTGATGATGAGTGAGATGAGCAGAACCAGAAGAACATTGTACACAGTATCATCAACATTGAGTGTTGATCTACTGTGATGGACTATATTCTTCTCACCAATGCAATGGTACAGAAGAGTTTCAGGGAACTCATGATAGAAGAGGATCTCCAAATCCAAGAAAAAAAAAAGAACTGTGGAGTATAGATGCTGAATGAACCATACTATTTCTTTTGCTTTTGGTGCTGTTTTTTTTTCTATTTTGAGGTTTTTCATCATTGCTCTGATTTTTTTCTCTTATAGCAGGACTAATGCAGAAATAGGATTAATGTTATTATGTGTATATATATGTGTGTGTGTGTATAGATCTATCTATCTATATATATGTATATAGATATATAGATATAACCTATATCAGATTACCTGCTGTCTAGGGGAGGGGGGAGGGAGAGGAGGGAGGGAGAAAAATCTGAAATTGTAAAGCTTGTATAAACAAAAGTTGAGAACTATCTTTACATGTAACGGAAAAATAAAATACCTTATATGTAAAAAAACAAACAACCCCCCCCCAAACCCCACAAAATACAAATAAGTTCAAAGTTTTATACACAAACTTCTTTTTCTAATTCACAATAAAAAAGAAAAATTTTAGGGGCAGCCAGGTGGCACAGTGGATAAAGCACTGGCTGTGGATTCAGGAGTTCCTGAGTTCAAATCCAGCCCAGACACTTGACACTTACTAGCTGTGTGACCTTGGGCAAGTCACTTAACTTAATAACCCCATTGCCCTGAAAAAACAAAACAAAAAAAAAAAGAAAAATTTTAAAATAGTAAAAGAGATACTTCTTAGATACACTGAAGGATTGATCTCATTGATGTGGACACTTCTTCCTTCTTATCCTCTTCAACTCTTGTACCAGTGCCCCCATAAATTACCTGTGGGAGCACATTCAAAACACTGGGAGTGTTCCTTTATGTTCCTTGACATTATCCTGGTACTAGTGAGGCTCTGGGATGGTCCATTGTTATTCCTCCCTCCTGCTACATGACCAGCAGTGTGGTATACTGGAAAGAACAATGGATTCAGAGTCAGAGAATGGTGGCTGGAATCCTGACTCGGCTATTTACTATTTACTGGACTTTGGGCAAGTTATTTCACCATTCTAGGCCTTGGTTTTCTCATCTGTAAAATTAAGGTGTTGGACTTGATAACCTTTAAGGTCGTTTCCAGATCTTAATCTTGACTTATGATACTTTTTCAGACATATAGTTGATATCTTTTATATCATATAAACTCATCACTAATATTATGCTGGTGTGTTCAGGTCCTTTCTGCATAAAGAATAGAAGAAAGGTGTGACTGGAAAGGATATGGGCAGGTAATATAGTTAGAACAAGGGATCATGGACAGCCCCAAATATTGCATTGGGGTACCAAGCAAATGTAAAAAAAAAAAAGCTTTGGGAAAAGCCTCCAGAATATTAAGTAGATCCGCTATGGATAAGAATTACACAGGATAAGATCTGGACTGATGGAGGGAAGTATAAATTCATCATAACACTGAAATATATAGTATGTCAAATCTACCGTTTGTCATTGAAAGCTCAGAACCTTCAGTATTCAGTCATATGGGGTGGTGGGGCGGGGGCAAATTTGTAACCTTGTCTAGGTTGTAAAAATCAATGTTTCTTGTCCAACCACTGGGATGTTGGAGGAATAGTCAAAGATCCTAACCTTTCAGGTCTGGCAGAATAGCAGAGGTGGTTGCCTGGATATAGTAGGTGTTTAATAAATGCTTGTTGATTAAGCTTATGATTTGTGTGGTAGCCCTCTTCCTTATCTATGTTAGTCTTCAGCCTTCCACTGAAGCCCAGGGAACTTAAATGACTTGTTCAAGATTATACAGGTAGTATCTGAAATGAAATTTCAACCCAGGGCCTCTGACTCCAGAAGGAATCCCCCCTCTCTCCCTCCCCCCAATATAACATTGCTTTCCTATTAATTACCCCTTGGGCTTGTTTCCTAGTTTATAAAATAAGATTATTTCAAATATCCCTTTCAGTTATAACTTTCTGTATTCTAAGGTCCCTTCCAGCTCTTACCTTGTGATCTCAGGTCCCTTCCAACCCAGTTCTGTGACTGTCTCCCAGAGTCCCTGAGTGTCACTGTCACACCAGGGATCTGACAACTCTCACATAAACACACCCTTCCAGACAATATTCCGGCTTTGAAAATACCAAGCCGACTCCCGTTTTCCTAGAGAGATCATGGGAGATTGTCCAGGGCACAGGCTCGAACGACCTGATTTCCTTCCCTACTCCCTCGGGGCTCTATAAGATCTTTCTCCTGGGAAATCTGTCCAGGAGTGGGTGATCTGCGGAGTTGTTGTCCACCTCTCAGTCGGGTTCCAGGGTGGGGCTGAGGTGCTTTTTCCTACCAGCTTCAGCCTCAGGAAGCTCTTGGTTCTTGTAAGGAACTACCTAGAATGGGGTTCAGGAGAAATCGAGGAAGTGTTAGAGTTTTTTTGGGGGGGTCAACTCGAATTTAAGACCGTGAGAGCACAAGCAGATGATGCCTTTCGGGTGTCTGACTAGGGTTTTGAGGGAAAGATCAGTTTGCAGAGAATGCCAAAAACTGAGAATTTCGGATTCCTGCATTTCCTGTATTTATGTGTATTTCCCCGACTTTACTGTAGTAACTCCTGAAGGGCAGTGCCCATTTCTTTTATTTTCTTTGGATCTCTCTCCATGGTAACTACTAGAGTTACACGGTAACTACTGAATGAAAAATGAAAATGCTGGCACGTAGCAGGCCCGTGATGGAACTCTTAATTCGAGCAGCCTTCGACTACGGGGAGCCTAGGCTGGGGGCAGGAGCGCCAGACTCGGAGTTCAAGGAGCTCGGGTTCGAATCCCTGCCAATAACGCTCGCTCCAGGCTCCACCCGGGCGGGGTCGCTTAACCACTCAGAAGCGAAGTTTCCCCCTCGGTAAAACGGGAATAAGTCATCCCGCCCGCTTCCTAGGACTGTTCAGAGAGGCCCAAGTGAGTTGCCAAGTCTCTTTCTTTTTCCTTCGGCCGATGCACCCTCTCTACCCAACCTTAGCCAGCGAGCAGGGGGGCGGGGTCACTCGGGTCCAAAACAAGTTCCCGGAGGTGCCGCGGCGAGCGCGCGGACAGGTGGGGGGCGGGGCCCCGCGCGGGGGGCGGGGCCGGAAGCTTTAAAGGGGCCGTGGACCGTGACCCAGGAGTCAGAATCACCGGAGGTGGCAGCGGCGGCAACAGCGGCCCCCCGACATCAGCCACAGCCTCGGCATCATGTCCCTGTCGGCTGGGGGCCGGGGCCTGGGGGCCGTGTGGTCCCCGACGCACGTGCAGGTGACGGTGCTCCAGGCCCGGGGGCTGCGGGCCAAGGGCCCCGGCGGCACCAGCGACGCGTACGCGCTGATCCAGGTGGGCAAGGAGAAGTACGCGACCTCGGTGTCGGAGCGCAGCCTGGGCGCGCCGGTGTGGCGGGAGGAGGCCACCTTCGAGCTGCCGCCGCTGGGGCTGCCCGCCGGGCCCGGGGCCACCGCCACCTTGCAGCTCACAGTGCTGCACCGCGCCCTGCTCGGCCTCGACAAGTTCCTGGGCCGAGCCGAAGTGGATCTGCGGGAGCTGCACCGCGACCAGGGACGACGGAAAACCCAGTGCGTGTGGTGGAGCGTCCGGGGGAGGGGGCGGGTAGGGGGAGGGGCTCCTGGAGGGGGGAGGGGCTGGGAACTACTCGGGTCTGGGGTGCTGGAGGAGGGAGAGGGGAAGCGCTGTTGGGCGACGGGGAGGGTCTGGAGAGAAGAGGGGAGCGCATAGTGGGAGAGATGGAGAACTAGAGGGGAAGGTGGGGGGGCATTTTAGAAAGGGGGCTCAGAAGAAAGAAGGGAAGGGAACGATTGTTGGGGAGACCGGGGAAGGAGAGGTTATTTAGGATTGGGATTAGGGTGGGGAAGGGCAGGTAAAGGGGAGAGGTGTGGCTAGTTGGGGAGGAAGGGAGAGGATGCTAAGAACAGAGAAAAGAGGTAGTGGGGAAGAGGGAAGGATTTGGGGGAAATGTGGAAGAATGGCAGAGAGAATGGCAATTCTGGAGGGGGGTAAAGAGAATGGGAAGGAAGAATGAAGAAGGTTTATAGAATAAACTATTTTTATTTTGGGGGGACGTCATAGGGAGGTGATTTTGCAGAAAAGCAAAACAAAAAATCCTTTGTGAAAATAGATATAGAATAAACTGTATTTTTATCCTGTGTGAAAAAGAGATTTTAAAAAGCCTGTTATAACTTGATGGCCAAGTAATATGTAATATGGTATGGATGTGAAATTTATGCGTCTTGCTCTTTCCCCTCAATCCCAGCGACAGAATGAGTTGTTGGAGTTCCTTTTACTCATTAAGAGTAGCTATCATAGGTGAATCAGTGATTGTATTTGTGTTGTATCTGGTGGGTTTATGATACTGAAACTAGGAACTTTGAGTTAAGGATGGACAGAAGTGAATCAGAATTTGTCATTCCAAGGAGAAGATCCTATAAGGAAGCTTGAATCTAGAAACTTAATGACCAAAAGAGCATGCGTTTCTGGGCAATGAGGACATCTGGGCATTGTGCTAGAATAGGTTGAGTGGGCAGAAAACCAAAGACAAAGAAGATGGAAGGTGACCTAAAGTAGAGATACTTTGTCATGGTCATCCTCGGTACAGGGGAGAGAAGATTTATAAGAAAAATTAGAAATGGTTTGGTACCTATTAAAGAGATGTTAACTTCTAGCTATCTTAGATACAATGTTTCTGGAGAATTTTTGAGTTAATGGGCTGGGATCACAGGCCAGCCATTAGCAAAATTCTCGAATAGGTGATTGTTTGCTTTTGTTACTTTTCTCTCTCTGGGCTTTTTCTTTCTCTCAAATGAGATGTCAAGTGTACCGATATGGGCAAATCTCACCTCTCAGGAAAAAGGTGAAAAATTAGTCAGCATTAAGGTGTTAGGAACAGAATTGGTTACTCTTTGGTCTCATAGGGCAAGTCTTAACTCAAAGATGAAATTAGTATTAGGGCCAAATTAGTTGGGGAAGATATTTTAAAGGAAAACCCAGGACCCTCTGGGTGCTATATAAATGTCATATAAAACAGGTCGAACAGGCAGCTAGTTCTGGTGCTAGAGTGTGACCAGGACCAGATAAAAATGCAATTGGGAAATATTTACCAAAATAAATACAAATATGATAAAACAGATAATATTACATTTTAGGTCAGTATGTGGCCCCCAGGGATCTCTAGGTATGGTTTAGTGGTCTCCATTTCTATTTGTATTTCATATCACTGATCTAAAGGAGGAATCAACAGAGCACAGCCCTGGAATTGAGGACTTCCGGTTCAAATGTTGCCTACTACATGTATGACTTCGGGAAAGTCATTTTTGTTGTCAAGTCATTTCCAGTCTTGTCTGAACTCTTTGCTTTGCCAGTTAGGAGTTTCTTGGCAGAGACTTGGAGTGGTTTGCCTTTTCCTTCTCCAGTTTGTTTTACAGATGAGGAAACTGAGGCAAAGTGTTAAGTGACTTGCCTAGGGTCAGATGGCTAGTAAGTATCTGAGGCCAGATTTGAACTCAGGAGGATGAGGCTCCCTGACTCCAGCGTTTCCTCATCTGTAAAATGAGAGGGTTGGATTATCTAGCTACTAAGATCTCTCCCACTTTGGTTGTATCATCTTTTGCATCAACTAAAAGTCCAGCTTTAGCTGAGTTGGTGTCAGTTAAAAGGATTAACTCAGGGGCAGCTAGGTGGTGCAGCTAGATGGTGCAGTGGACAAAGCACTAGCCCTGGATTCAGTAGGAATCTGGCTTCAGACACTTGATACCAGCTGTGTGACCCTGGGCAAGTCACTTAACCCTCATTGCCCCACCAAAAACAAAACAAAAAAGGATTAACTCAAAGTTGGGCCTCAAATGATTTTGTAAGTCTGATGAGCAGAATATGTAACAGCAACACCTAGGCCATATCTGTTTATCCATATTCACAAGTTGTACAGACCTTACAGATCCCAAGTAAGCGAATAAGGAGAAGGCTTTTATATCTGGGCAAGACTGATCTTGGCCGCCAGTTCCCAGCGGCAGCTGGTATTTTCAGTTCAGCCTTACTTGAAGCTACAGAAGGTTGCTTTGTTCTTTGAACTCCTATGTACCTGTTCTACTGTCGATAAGAGATTCTCTCAAATGTATAACCCCACCCAGCAGAAAATGCCACAGGCTGGGGGCAGCTTTGGGGATACTCCTTTGGGCGGCTTCACTCCTTGAGACAATCCCAGGGAGGAAACAGACTGCTGGCCAAAAGGACCTATGCAGTCCCTTTACTTGATTTAAGAAATATCCTGGCCAGGTGGGCTCAGATCCTTGTTTAAAGCTTTCCAGAGGCTCATTAAGGGGCTGATGCTACTCCTCTGCCTTCTCTCCCAAGCTCCCCCCTCCCCCCTTTTTTTCTTTGAAAGCTAAAAAAATAAAGAAAACCGTTTTTTGAATCCTTTTTAATGTGCAGATTTTTGAGGGAGTGTCTTAATGGGATCAGTTTTTATAAGGTAGATGATGAGCTCTGTGTTTCATTAATGAAGAAATAGAGAAATGGTTCTCTGTAATCATCTGATAAAATTTTACAGGCATGACCACATTTTGACCTCTTCAGTCTGTTTTCTTCCTGGGATAAGGGGACAATAGCTTTTTACTGTCTGTATGTTACTTACATGAATTTTTTATTCATTTGAAAGATGAGGTGCTTCTCCCTAGCCTGGGCAGGGAATCTTAGCTTCCTGGCTCTGGTTCCAGCTTTGGCATTGACTCATTTGGGGGCTTTAGGCAACTCAGTCTCTGTACGCCTAAGTTTCCCTGTTTATAAATTGAGCTGTTGTCAGGCTTAATTGATGTTTATAAGACACTTATTAGGTCCCTGGATTAATGGAACTATTGTAAAGATCAGCAAAGCACAGTAGCTGTGTTGTGTGTCAAAAAGGGAATGAGGACCTTTTAAAGAAAAAACATTCTTCCTTTTTGTAGTCAAGGTTTGTTTTGCTAACTTCAAGTTTTCCTGGTCCTCTTGATTATTTGGCTTCATTCTGTGACAACCTAATGCACTGGATTAGACTAAAGGATGATAATGCTCCCGTATAAATTGATGACACTACCAGTTTCTGGTCTGTCAGGTAGAACGTTCCAAGTGTTCATGACAATATCCCACTTCTGTGCTATATGTTAATTTTTGGGAACACATTCTTCAGAACAGTTTTGCAATACTACTAACAAAGATTCAGAGATCCAATAAGCAATATTTCACTAAATAGCACCACAGAGACAGAAGTTGAAGAGAGTGAAAAAGGGACTGGTATAGGAAGGTTACTTGAACTATTCAGGCAGAAAAGCAATGAAACTCAAATTCCAGTCTATAAAATCTTTTTTCTTATACTCTAGGATAAAGTTAGTTTTAAATTGAGGCCAGTAAGTTGTTATCGAAGAGACTGACTTAGCATTCATTCAGAAAGGTTTCATTTTATAAAAAGTCTTCATTACTTGAAAAGACCTGTGATGTTGTCACGATGGGACCGTTCTAAATGTTCAAATATTCTAAATAGTTCTTCTTAGTCTTGTTTTTCCCCCCCATCATAAGACATAGAACTGGCTGATATTTATCTTTTATTGTCTTTGTTTTTGACAGAGAATTGATAAGTTCACAATAGATATGATAGATAGCTAATATATTTAATTTTAATTTTTAAAATTTTAATTTTTTAGTGAGGCAATTGGGGTTAAGTGACTTGCCCAGGGTCACACAGCTAGTAAGTGTTAAGTGTCTGAGGCCGGATTTGAACTCAGGTACTCCTGACTCCAGGGCCAGTGCTCTATCCACTGCGCCACCTAGCTGCGCTAGCTAATATATTTTAAATACAAAGTGAAATTGACGTGCACATGCATATATATTTACACTTTGAAATTCAGTATTGGAAAGGACTTCATTTTAAGGACAGGTCAAATTGCATTTTGGGGCCAGATTATCAGATGGAGTCTGACTTGCAAATGGGGCCAGTAAAGATGTGGGTTCTTAATGGACCTCTGAATAGATATGAATCTTCAAAGCGGACTAGGTGCTGGAATATGATATCATGAAGGTCAACCTATAAAATTTGCTTATTTTTAATTTCACACAGGTGTGTATTTAATTTTTGTATCACATAACTTTGTATGATGTAAAATAACTCAGTCCATAAGAAGGTAGCAAAAAATAAAATTATTTTGGGTATTAGCTCCCATCTCTGAGGTCAAGTGAAAACCACCAGATTCATTTTGCCAAAGGAAATTTATAAGAAAATCATGTGAATGGTGGTGAACAGTTTTTTTGTTTTCACTGAGGATAAAACTAACGGAAATGAATTTAAATTGTAACTGATGGGATTTAGACATTAATCCTAAGGACTAGACATTAGGAATAATTCACAGAGTTTGATAGGATTTAGAGCTGGAAGGAAATCTGGGGCTTGTTTAGTCCAATCCCTTCATGCCCTGCCCTCCAACCAAATGTTTGTTTGGGAAGTCTGAAATTTGTATCTCTGCCTCTGGTTTAGAGTTTTGAGAATCAGTTTTCTGCGACTCATTTTAAATTTATTTTTTGGCCATTTTCCAGAGTGAGTATCATAGATTGAGAGCTCCAAAATACTTGAGATCATCTGGTCCAACTGTCTAATTGAGAAAAAAATATTGATAGCTTTTGCTTTTATAGCATCTATATTTCTCAATGTGTTTTTCCCCCCTCTCTCTCCCAGGGAGCCATCCATTATAACAAATAAATTCCTGCTTTATATGTAATGTTCCACACCCATAATCCCTCTATGTTGCAAAGTCTAGGGGAGGTGACTTCCCATCTCTTCTCCGGGTTAAAGCTTGGTCATTGTAATTTCATAGCATCATTTAGTTTGTTTTGTTGACCTTTCCACTTGGATTGTCGTCATTATGTATACTATTTTCTTGGTTCTGCATATCAGCCCTTAATATATCCAGTCTTCTCCTCTGTATTCATGATATTTATTACTTCTAGCAGTAACATCCCATTCCATTCCAAATACCACAACTTGTTTAGCCAATCCCTGGTTAATGAAACTTTTATTTTCCAAATACCTTTATTTTACAGATGTGGGAATAGGTCCCTTGAGGGAAGTAACTTGTCCAGGGTCACACAGATGGTAGTAGATATTAAGTCCTAGTCATCAGTTTATGAATTTAGCACTTCCTCCCCTACCTCCGCCCTCCCCTGCTTCTCCTACTACCATACCTTTCATTCTGGGAAACTGGAGTTGCCTCTGGGGAGCTTATTAAAAAAACAAAAAAGCTTAGGTAGTTATCTTTCTGTGTTAGTTCTGCCTGGAGGCACAGAATTAGTTGACCCTAAGAATCTGATTAAAAACGTTAACGATCTGTACGTGCTCAACAGGCTTTGTTTATGTGCAATTACTTTTTATAACACGTCAGCAAATCAGAGTTAATGTTATTGTTTTAAAATTAGGTTCTTTTTTCTCTGCCTACCTTTTTTCTTTCTCTAGATCTCTCCTGATAATTCTGAACCTTCCTGGAAAACTTACTCTTCTCACTCTTCCAGAAAGCCTCCCCTTCCATTGTGTGACAGGTTGAAGAAAACAGATTGTTTTCTATGTGCTAAGGGTAGAGTTCTGAGTAGGTATGTGACAAACATCCCTAACCTAGAGATGACAGCGGAGTGAGATGACTAAGAAGATCAAGTGTGCCTCAGAGCAGTTGCTTCGGTAAAAATGGAAAAAAATTTCCTGATGTTTTTAATGTGCTTGCTCACTTGTTTATAATGAATTGATTCATTGTTAAGGTGTCCATTCCCCAATGGGAGAGTTGCTACTGCTTCCTCCCCTGCCCCCTTTTTCTCACTTTACCAAGGGGTAAAGAATGACATAATGAAATCCGGTATCAAAAGTGAACCAGGTTCCAGCTTTCTTTTCCCAAAATAGCCACAGGAGTAATAAAGGGAGCTCCCTATCACAAAAGAAAACTTTGTCACAGTTACACCTTTGAGTCTGTTGGAGGAATGAATCAGTAGGTGGATACCATCGAAACCATTTAAAAAAGTGTGTAGTGTATTAGTACAAGTCATTTCTTTGTTTTGTAATAGTATACTGGTGTTTCCGCACTGGTTTGATTCCTGCTGCAGCTCATGAAATGCTTGTTTTAAGTAACAGCGTTGAACACTGCATTAATAATATAAACAAGTACACTGATGTGTTCATAAAAAAATTTTGGAAGCTAGTAGCAGTTTATTTGTTGGGCTTTTTGGCCAAATTACAATAGACTGTTTTACCACTTGAAGATTTGAATGCACAGTTTTCATTTCAATTCACTTTCCTTTAGCTTTATGTCAAACTCATTTTCAAAGATTGGTATAATTATAATGAACTTTAATGGAGAGTTTTATAAGTGTAGTAATCTTTTTTAAAATTTTTATTTATTTTTAAAAATTATAATCTTTCTTTGTAATTATTAAACTTCTAAAAGGATCTTTGTAGATAAATTAAAAAGAATGTCTGCTCAGAGATCATCCAGTTTCAGAACTGGAAGGGTCATCTATCTAGTCCAACCACCTCATTTTAGAAGTGAAGACACTGAGACCTTGAAAGAGGGGAAGTGAATTGTCTAGGGTCACAGAGATATAATCACAGAGCTAGAATTAGGATTCAAACCCAGATCCTTTGACTCTGAACTTACCTGTCATTCTTTCTACTATTCTTCTTCACCAGACTCGTTTCTGGCAGAGTTATGAATTTCAGTCTTTCTATATCCTGGGAAGTATAATATCTTTCCTGCTGTAATCCTGACCCTTCCTACCTCCAGAGGCCAATCCCACTCTACTAAGCCCTGGGAGTACTAGGAAGTCCTTGAAGTGGTTCTGTTCTGTGGCAGAGACATGATCACCTCAAACTAATGAATTTTTTTGTTTTTTTAGTGAGGCAATTGGGGTTAAGTGACTTGCCCAGGGTCACACAGCCAGTAAGTGTTAAGTGTCTGAGGCCAGATCTGAACTCAGGTACTCCTGACTCCAGGGCCAGTACTCTATCCACTGAGCCACCTAGCTGCCCCTTTTTTTGTTTTTTATTTTATTTTATTTTTTTAAATTAATGAAATTTTAATGCTGAATGTGCTTCCATTGCTTAAGACATTAGGTAGGATAGCCTTTCCTCACCAGACTTTCCTGGATACCCAGACTTTCAGACTGACACCCAGACTAGGAAAGACTGAGGAGGTGGCATCAGGTACCCTAGCTGTGTTCTGGATTAGAGTAAATGTCCAGCCAAAACAGCAAGGGTTTCTAATCATTCAACCTGGGCTTTATTTTAGGTGTGTTTGGTTTTTTTGTCATTGTGGGCCCAAGACAGATAAGTTTGCCTGACTGAATTTTTGTAAGGACACATTTTGTTTTATTACAGTTGTTTTCAGAGGTTTATGGCTAAAACTTGTTAGATGTCAACTTTCTAGGTCCTTGTTTAATTTTTGCTATCTATGCTTTTGCTTAACATCAAAGAAAGTAGTGAAGCCCGGCCTCTCTATCTACTAATGAGAGTGAAGGATTCCTTTCCTGCAGAGGGGAGGGTTGTTGGTAATCTCTTTGGGAGCACTCTGGGGATTTAGTCTCTAGGGAGTTCCATTGGGACACACTAAGGAATGAGCCTGTTCTGGCAAATAAAAAACTGGTAATCACATGTGCAGTTGGTTTTCCTGAGGTGGTGGTTTGAAAGGGGAAGCTGGGAAATTATAGGAAATTCCAGGAAAATACTTCTTGACACGCAATACAAATTTTCTTTGGAATTATTCTTTTGAAAGGCACATACCTTTTAAAACATGCCATGTTCTCTTAGGAGAACAATTAAAATCTTCCTGTAAGACTGTCAAAGGAGACCTCTCCTCGTTATCATGAAGTTTGGGAGAACTTGAATGATAAAATCCAATATTATTCTCGTTCTCAATATCACTAAAGGATTTAATCTTGGAATTCAAAATTAAGAAGGGTTTTATATTTTCAATTAAATTTGTCATGAAGTTCAACAATATGAATCTTTCCTATCAACTTTTTAGTCAGTGCTATATTTTCCTCTTGGAGCTAGACCTATAATTTAAGAGGTATGGGGAATATGAAGTTTGAATACCCTCCACTGATGCATTTCTCATTGGTAACATAGTCCTAGGGAGTTCCCTGGAACACTGAAAGATTAAATAAGCCTTTACTCAGGCTCACATAGCCATTACCGTAACAGGCAGTTCTTGAATCTTGTTCTTCCGAACTCACAGGCTGACCCTCTATCCATAGTGGAACCCTGCCTCTCTCTGAGTGCTAACATTTTGGGATTTTAAGAATAGCATCCTTAGAAGGCATCTTGTCCTCATTTTAAAGATTGGGAAATGGAGGCCCAGAGATGTTAAATGACGTGGGAGAGGCCACATAGGTGGTAAGTGGTAGAGCTAGATCTTCTGTGCTTTTGTGCAACAATGTAATTTTAGGATAAGTCATTGACTGTGTCTGTCCTCATTCATCACACTTTCTTACACATTCCAAATAAAATAAGGTTTAATGCCTCAGGTGTGGACCATCATTAATGTCTGTGGCACAGAGAGGGAATTGTAGTAACATCAATAATCTCTGGGGTTAGGATTGAGTTTCTGCATGCACATTTATATCAAGTAAATGTTGGCAGGGGCAGTGTAGGTATCTGTTGCGCCCACTTAGGACCATGGGTTAAGGGGTTGAATGCTCCCTTCCCTCATTGACCTGCTGCCAGAATCTCCCTTACAAAGTAGGGATCAGCATCCTTGCTCTACCTTCCTCCTTGGATTGTTTTTTTTTTTTTTTTTTTTAGTGAGGCATTTGGGGTTAAGTGACTTGCCCAGGGCCACACAGCTAGTAAGTGTTAAGTGTCTGAGGCCGGATTTGAACTCAGGTCCTTCTGACTCCAGGGCCGGTGCTCTATCCACTGCGCCACCTAGCTGCCCCTCCTCCTTGGATTGTTAAATGTCAAATGTATGTAAAAGTCCTTTGAAAATAAGTACTATGCAGGGGCAGCTAGGTGGCACAGTGGATAGAGCACCGGCCCTGGAGTCAGGAATACCTGAGTTCAAATCCAGCCTCAGACACTTAACACTTACTAGCTGTGTGACCCCGGGCAAGGCACTTGACCCCCATTGCCCCCCGCAAAAAAAAAAGAAAAAGAAAATAAGTACTATGCAAATTTAAGGGGGTGTTATTATTGTGGTATGCTTTCATTTAACAGACATTCAGGAAAATCTTAAGTTTGGAGAGTTTCATTAGCTTTAACTTGGGAGGGGGCTTAGTTTTATGCTCAGATATAAAAATACTGGCCTGATTTGTAGGCTTTACTTCTGTTAAACTATGAGGCTTCAAAGGGCTGTAATCCATGTGTTTCCAGAAGCTTCCTGTCTCACTTCTCTCCCCATTTAAATAAACCATAATACCTGACACCTAGTATTTGTAGAAAATCATGAGCCAACGCCACTGGCCATTGGTGGTTTTCTTTTCTTTGTTTTTTTGAAGATACCTTCTTGGCAATGTTTATTCCACGATTCAGAAAAGACAATCTGTTACCTGTAAATCCATTTGGATGCAACAGAATAGAGCAGAATCTCCCTTGATTGGTCCTTAGTTGACTCTTCCCAGAGTCCTGTCTGCTCCAAGAACAAGATTTTACCAATCAGACTCGGGATTGCTCTGATGTTCTTGAAATCTAAGGTTCTTAACAAGGTTAGAGATAATGGCCTTCCTCTTGATTGGTGAAGGAAAAGATCCTGAAACTCTCATAAAGTAGATAATATTCTATCTTTCTGTCCTGGCTTCTCTTGCTCACATTCCTCCCACCTAGGAATGCAGAAAGTGAAACATGCTACATGCCAAGTAACCATTCATCTTTAAAATAGCATTATGCAGGGAAGTGACAGTTTGCTTTAACATTTAGGAGTTTCACAAGCAGAAGTGCACACCGACTTCTTTGCTGAATAGTTGAAACATTTCCCCAGGGATTACTCATTACCTCCTTGAGCACCCAGTGCTTGCTCCATCTTATGTAGGCTGATCTTCTCTAAACTGACTGCTAAACCTTTAATGGGCTCTTTGTAAAGCTTTAGCTGAATTGCCTGGAATCTTCTGCACTTTTCTTTCTGCCTTACCGCTTTATTTGATTTTACTTTTTAGAAAATTAATAAGCATTTATATTTTCAAAAGAAAATTCTTGCACTGCAGGCTCAGATACTTCTTGGTTCTTTGGAAGGTTCCTTGATCAGTTTCTTCTGGTACCAATTGGTTTGCTTTATATCTTTCAAAAAATCCAAAATCTGTAAGGGGTTGTGATGTCTTCAGAACCAAGTGACAGTGGCAAATTAAAACAAATTAATATTGTGCTTGAATCTTCTTCTGCATCCTCATCGTGTGTGGAGCACAACACCTGGCATGTTAATGCTTAATAAATGCTTATTGACTGACATTCATTGCTTTCTTTAAAAAAAAATTTAAATTAAAAACTTTTTTCCATCAGCTAAAATCTCACTTTTCTTCCTTTTTCCTATTGGGAATGAAAGAAAAGAAAACCCTCTTACAAACCTGTATTGTCAAGCAGATTAAATTTCTGCATTGGGAATGTCCAAAAGGAATCATTCATTACCTTTTTTGTTGTCACGTTTTTTTGCTCCGTGGCCTGGTTCAGTAGAGAGGAGATGGGGGTTAGTTTTAGGAAAAGATTACCCCTTCCTAAACATCCTTCATGAGTTCTGTGAAAATGCAATTTAAAAATAAATGACCTTAGAGGAAACTACTGGTCCACAGGGAGACTCTTTGGGGGGGTGGGGGGTACACAGAGATGGGGTCTGGACTTAGGATTTATTCACCGTAGGGAATTCCTGGTGAAGAAATTCCCTTTGTCCAATGCAGCTCTGTAAGTGTTCTGTAAGTTGTCATTTTAAAGCAGGAGGTCTTAGCCTTTTTTATTGTTATTATGAACCCCTTTGGTAATCAGTTGTAGCATAGAGAAACCCCTTCTCAGAAGATTTTTGTGTATATAAAATACATAGGATTACAAGCAAGTAAATCATATTGAAATGTAGTTATCAATTTGGGGGGGGGTAGGGCATTGAGGGTTAAGTGACTTGCCCAGGGTCACACAGCTAGTATGTGTCAAGTGTCTGAGGGCGGATTTGAACTCAGGTCTTCCTGAATCCAGGACCGGTGCTTTATCCACTGCGCCACCTAGCTGCCCCCAAAATATATATATTTTAAAAAATCTTCACAGACCCCAAATTAAGAACCCTTGCTTTACAAAGTTGCCTGGTGGGTTACTTGCTCAGGGTGACAAAGCAGTATATGTCAGAGGTGGGCCTTTAGCCTAGAATTTATGGAATCTGAAGGCAGTCCTTGCCCTTTATGTACTTGATGTTGCTTCCCAGAGGCAGTGATAGAAAGAAGAAATGTGTTCCTTAGCAAGCCAAAATTAGATCATAAAACATTAAGATAGGAGGAGAAGGGACAGACAGATGAAATAAGATGCTCCTGGCTTAATTTTCAACTACTAGTGCACTTTCCAGCAAACTAGTTTGCATTTAACTACCTTATACTTATTTGCATTTATTCTCTTTGCTTGTACTGTATGTTTATATGTCCTTATCTCCCATTAGAAAGTAAGCTTCTTGAGAACAGAGATTATATCATTCATTCTATTTGTATCTCAGATTTGGATTTGTATATTTCTGTTTGTATATTCAACTGGGGGAATAAAATATGTAAACAGATATGTGACTGCTATATAATTTGAGAAAGGAGTGAGAACTAATAGAGCCTTCAGGGAAGCCTTCCAGTAGTCTTCACACAGTTAGGGATTCAGAGAGGAAGAGAGTAAATTCTAGGTAAGAGAGACATGGAGATAGAAAGTGGAATGTTGAGCTTGGAGAAGAGAAGTAGGTCAGTCTGGCTGTAATATAGTGAATAATGCATGAAAGGGGATAATGTGCAATAAGCCTGGGAATGGATATTGAAGCCAGATTTTTTGGGAAGGGTTTTAATATCAGGCAGATGTTTGTATTTTATGTTCCAGGTAATAGGGAGCCACTGCCCTACCTTTAATAGGGCAGTGACTTGATCAGCCCAAAAGGGTTTTTTTGGCAGTTGTGTGGAGAATGGATTGAAGAAAGAGGTTAATAATGTGAACCAAAGGAGTGATAGGGTGAGTGGAGAAAAGGAGATGTATGTGAGAGTGATCGTGGAGTTGGATGCTATTAGACTTGGTGACCTGTTGGATTTGGGGGGCATGAGGGATTGTGACAAGTTTAGGATAACTCTTAGGTTATGATTCTAGGTAACTGAATGAATCAACAGAGTTGTGATTAGGTTGCATTGATGACATCAGATATTATGTGGGAAATGCTTGTATTGACATTTTAAATTTCTTTTCAGGGGAGATGTAGTAGATCTGCTAAGTTCAGTTCTAGAACATTCAGACATTTCATTGTCTAGCTCTTGATTTTCTGTGTTCTGCTTTTGTCCTGATGGATCAGAAAACTGGATTTGGTAGCTATAAATAGACTGTAGTCCTGCAAGAGGGGTGGGTTTTAGGGATTAGTGTCAGAAACTTAAACTCATTCTTTATTCAATAATGACTTTACAATTAAGTAGTTGACAGGCTCTAGGGGAAACTTTTACCCCCAGTGAGTTCATGGATAAGAAGGGTCCAATTAATTGACCAAATATATCAGACATCTACTGTGTACAGAGTGCTGGCTCATTTGGGTTGAGGGTCTGGGTGCAGGTTGAGGGGCAGGGGGTATCAATGTGCTGAACACCAAGAAAATGTACTCTGTATAGTCTGAGATAAAAGAGTTTATTAACATCAACTTGAGGGTCAAGGAAGACTTAATGGGTCAGAGGGCATTTGATTGGACTTTAAAGGATCCAGAGACATTCACTTGATTTAAGAGAAGGAGGAAGCACATTCCAAAGATAGGAATGTTATGGGCTAAGGCTTGGAGGTGGGATCTGGTAGGTATATTCTGGGTGCCAGAGAATTGAATTTGGTTGGAGTAAAGAATGCATGAAATAAGACTAGAAAGGTAAGGGTGCTGTCATATTGTGGAATGCCTTGAAGGCCAGACAAAGGAGTTTGAATTTTACTCTGGTGGACAGTGGGGAAGGGTTTTGAGCAGAGGGGGAGCATCTTCAGGTCCTCATATTAGGAAGATTAATCTGGTGGCATGAAGTGGAAGAGTTATAGAGTTAGAAAAATATATTAGGAAACTATTTCAAGAGTCCAGGTGGGTGGTAATGAGGGCCTGTACTAGGGTGGTGACAGTGGTGATAGAACACAGGATACAGATGAATGAATGTGAGAGACTGGGGTTAGAGCAATCTGCATTCCAGGTCACAGGTAATGATGACCAGTAACAAAACTTGTTAAGCTACATACCTTTTTGTAGGTTTTTAATCACACACTTTTTATAGGTTACAAAGATTTCCACTTTGTTTTTCTTCTTAGAGACGGTCAAAAAAGCATTTACTAAGTATGGACCTACTAAGTACTATGCTAACTAAACACTGGAGATAACAGTGAAAGACAAAAACAACCCCTGCACTTGAGTGTACATTCTGGGGAGGCATGGGGGAGACAATATGTAAATAATTAGGAACAGGTAAAATATATACAGAGTAGATGGGAGATAATCTGAGAGGAGAATATGCTTTTTAATTCTTTTTATCCCTGAAGGTTAAAGCAATGATATGATATTTTATCATTTTGCCCACTTGGGATGAATTTCCAGAGCCTGCCTCCTCTTATCTCTTTTCTCTCTCTCTCTCTCTCTCTCTCTCTCTCTCTCTCTCTCTCTCTCTCTCTCTCTCTCTCTGTCCCCCCCCCCCCCAGCTACCTATCCTGAACTTATCAAACACTCTCCCAAAAGAACATTTCCACATACAAAGTAGAAGAGAAAAATAAGAGATATGAAAATTATGAATCCCTTATGTACAGCTTGCTTTAAAAAAAATAATAGTAAATTTAACATTACTTTCAGAGCTATCCTGCTTGTCTGTATTTCTTCCTGAATGCCTGTGCTTTTTTTTTTTTTTGCGGGGCAATGGGGGTTAAGTGACTTGCCCAGGGTCACACAGCTAGTAAGTGTCAAGTGTCTGAGGTCAGATTTGAACTCAGGTACTTTGGAATCCAGGGCCGGTGCTTTATCCACTGCGCCACCTAGTGGCCCGACTGTGCATTTTTTAAATGTTTACATGTCTCTTTTTGGTAACACTATCACTAGCTCACATCTCCTTTATCAACCCACACCTCTCCCCAACAGAAAAAAACCAAAACAAAACAAAAGTAGAATCAAGCAAAACAAATCCACATATACAGTCTGTGTCTAAAAAGGTGTGTACATCTTATTCTGCACCTAAGTCCATCACTGTGATGTTAGGAAGTGGGTAGCATGTTTCACTTTTGGTCCTTTAGCATCATGGCTAGTCATTGCATTGATCAGAATTTTAAAGTCTTTTAATGTTTTTCTTTATGATACTATTATTAAATAAATTATTTTCCTGGTTCTGCTCATTTCAATCAGCATCACCACCTACAAGTCTCCCCAGGTTGAATTAGGAGCCCTTTTTGATGTATAACAAACACTTCAACCTAAATGAATTGTCATGTTTTTTTCTGGAAAAATGAAATTCTTATCAGACTGATTTTTTTTTCAGTTTCTCCCACTAACCACCTCAAGTCAAGCTTCTGTGACACAGAAGTAGATTACTATGGAGGTGATTGGTGTTGCAAACTGGGGGATTGAGATTTCAAATGGAGGAAGCAGATTGTACATGAATAACATAATTGAAAGCAAAATGGAGATGTGAATATCCTTTATGAAGGAACAATGGAAACCCCTAAAGTTTCTAAGTAAAACCAGGGGGGGGTGAGTTTTTCTTTATTTCAGGGAGTCTCTTACCTGTTGAACAGTACCTGATTTAGTGGGTCCTACAGCTCTTCTGATGGACTGGATCAGTTTTTGTGGGGGTAGGAGATGGGGGAAGGAGATGAGCAATATAAAGTATCTGCATATTCTAGCATGTTCTGGTAAGTCTAGAACACAAGTTGTTTCTTTTCATTTCACACAATTATTTTACTATTCTTCATTATCAGAAAATGGAAATGAATATTGTAAATGTCACTCTGATTGTGGTTGGTGTTTGAAACCTAGAGATTGCCTGTTATTTTCCCAAATGTTTCATCTGCCTAAATGAATTTGAGGCCTCCTGTCTGGTCCTTTACAGCGATGATTCCAGCTGTCTATGTAGACTATGGCTCTGAGAATTTGTACTTCCCACAAGCTAAAACCAAACTGTCCTCCCTTCTGACATTTGGCTAGACTGCACAAAGGCAGGGATATCTGGTATCTGTTTTGGGGAAATGTTGAGAAGCTTCATGGCCTAAAGGAAAATGACAGTCTTTCTGTTGCAGATGGATTCATTGCCAGAGAAAAAGCATGAGGTTTCAGTGATACCCCAGAGTGATTGAAGTGTTAAGGAATTGATAGATGACTGGGTCTCCAAGCATCAATAGTGTACAACTGGGAAGAAAGTATAGATACTTCGTTTACTGAATTACCACTTTCTTCTCATCATAGATTTAGAAGTATACAGGATTCATAGGCCCAAGAAATCCTGCCCTTCCATTTTACAAATGAGGAAACAGAGGCTGAGGGCCAAACATCTGGTCAGTTTCTAAGACAGGATGGGAACTCTGGCCTTCCTGACTCCAAACCTAGGGCTCTGTCCACCATGTGGCCTCCCTGCCTCTTCCTTTTCTGTTTTTTTTTTTTTGTCTTCATTCTTCTTCATCAGTTCACTTTTCAAGGGGGATAAGAGGAGTTGAGAGACTTGTGTTTTAGACTAAGTAATTGAAAGAATTAGTTTTTAGATATCTATCTATCCATTCATTTATTTATTTTTGCAGGGCAGTGAGGGTTAAGTGACTTGCCCAAGGTCACATAGCTAGTGTCTGTTAAGTGTCTGAAGCCAAATTTGAACTCAGGTTCTCCTGAATCCAGGGCTGGTGCTTTATCCACTATACCACCTAGCTGCTCCCTAAAGAATTAGTTTTTAGCTTAGTTTTTTCCTCCCACTTTCCAGACCTTCAAAGATTTTTTCATTAGTCTAAGGAATCATCTTTTGATAAACTCAGTCTCTAGTAGAAAACCCAAAACCCAAACTTGTTTTTTACTCTAAGTGGAAATTTTATTATTCATAAGAGAACAGTCTAGTGAATAATTTTTTTTTTCTGGGGCAATGAGGGTTAAGTGACTTGCTCAGGGTCACACAGCTAAGTGTCAAGTGTCTGAGGCTGCACCTGAACTCAGGTCCTCCTGAATCCAGGGCCGGTGCCCTATCTACTTCCACACCTAGCTGCCCCTAGTGAATAATTTTTAAAGGATACTTGAGATTGAATGGAATTATTCATTTCTTTTGAGGTCATGGCAAAGATCATTTTAGTTTCTGGGATTGTTCTGGTATAATACATTTGGACTAATACAAGTGTTGATTTTGCCCCCTTCCTTTTAATCTTTGCTGGCCTGAGACTTAATACACATACTGTCTTTACTTAGGTTGTAAGGAACAAGTTAGTTTCCATGTAAAGCTGAAGGTTTTTCTAAGATGCATGCTTTTTATTGAGGAAGGAAAGAAAGAAAGAAAAAGACAGGCAGAAAGAAATTGGCATTTGAGGCAGTGTCTTGTCCTTTGGACCAGGGAAATGGACCCAACCCTGTTTTCTGAGATAATAAAAGCTTTCTGAATTTACCTGAAAGGCCTTTGGAGCACTAGCACACACACCCACATCTGTCTGTCACCACATCTTGTTTTAGTGTACGCAAACGGTTCAGGGGGGAGGGGAGGGAGAAGTAGTTTAGTGAATATTAAAAAACAAAACAAAAACAAAAACAACCAACCACTTGATATTGAATAGAATTATTCTGTGCAATTGAAGTCATATCAAAAATTATTCTGATCTCAGGGGTTGTTCTAGTTGGAGATATTTAGCAAGCATTGCTGCTTGCCGACATTTACAAAATTATGTCTGTAACTAGTGACATTTGTCTAGTCTTCTTGATGGAGTAGTGTGTTAGCTATTGTTCCAGGCTCATGTTTTATTCAAAGAGCATATATGCCTAATAAAGGTTAGTGATGAGGATAATATCAGTACTTTAAAAAATTGTGCTCCCTCTTCCTATTTTGAAAACCAGCACACATATGGCCTGTTTAAAGGACTGGGTTCTTGTAGGACTAACTTGGCTACTTGGTTAAGGGTATCAACTTTTCACATCTTCAAACTGACTACTTTCTTAGGTGCTCTTGGCATCTTTGGGTTTGGCCCCTTAACTGGCACAGGAGTCTGTGAAAGTAGGTTAACCAAAACAATTGATGAGTTTCTCTTCACACTTAGAGAATAGTGTTGAAGTTTCTGAAACAAGCCTCATCTTGGCACTAAGCAATCATACTAGGGATCTGACCCATCTGGCCCTAAGTAATGCGCCCCCACACCCCTCCCCCCCAAGATTCCCAAGTGGGTTGTAAGAAGTAAACCAACATTACTAGCATTGTTACCTTTGGAAGGAAGGCAGATGAGTGGCATTCTTGGAATGCCTGAAGCAACTCTGCCTCACTGATGAAACATTCTAAAAGGCCCTCAGCGTGAGAGAGGTGAGTGGAATAGTCACCATAGCACCTCAAAAACAGGCTTGGCAGATACCAATTTGGAATGTATGAGGACAGTTAAGAGACTCCTTTGGAGGAAGGCTCTCCCTCCTGTCTCAGACTGCCTGGGTTTCTCTAGCAAGAGCTAGGGTGCTAAGGGAGAAGTTATATTGTCTGGCCTCTTCAGTCATTGGAATGTCTTTTTCATTCACAGGCAGCTTCCCTTTACAGGGAAGCATGCAGTTGCTATTTAAAAATAAAAACAAAATCCAAACCACTAATCCTTCATCATCACCAAGGCTGCCATTAGACACAGGATGCTTTGTAGAGAAGAATTTAAATAGCCTCATCAGTTCTTAACTGAGAGAGTTACAAACTACCTGGCAAGTGTTGGAGGAATGTGTGAAGATGTGAGCTACAAGGCCTGAATCTGGTACAAAGTGTGAAACCCTTAGTGAAAAACCATCAGCAGCAGCAAGTAGCATGACATTTCAGTAGCTTTAAGTATGCACTGTTTGGTACATTGGATAAAAGAGCCCCCTTGGAGTCTGGGAGACCTGGGCTCACATCCTACCTCTGACACAAACTGGCTGTGTGGTGAGAGTCCCCTAAGCTGCAGAGGAAACACCTCTGAAGATTCAAAGTTAGTTTAACCTGCACATTGCTGATGCCATCAGTGGAGACAGGGTCTATGCAAGGAGCTGTCCACTGATGAATTTAGGCATTTGGATGTAAACATTTTTTACCAGGGCTTTTTTAAATACATCGTCTCATCCATACTCAAAAACCATCTGTGAGGCAGGCAGAACAGACATTTCTGTCCCCATTTTATAGGTAAGGAAACTGAGCCCTTGAGAGATTGACTTGCCCAAAGTCACACTCCTACTTGGCAGACTGTGTGCTTGAATTCCAGATCTTCTGGCTCCAGGTCCAGGGTGCTTTTTGCTAAATTACACTGCTTCCTGAAGACAACAGCGTAATGAAAATGAAGGCTAATGTCAAGCCACGTGTTTTTCTGAGTGTCCACATGTTTATCCCACCCCATTTTAAGGAGAACCACAGAAAGATTTCATTTAACTGAGTTTAATTATAGAGTTATGGAATTTAGCCCCATAAAAGACTTCAGAGTTCATTTAATCTAGGGCTTTCCACTGAGACAGAAAAGTTAATTGACTTTGCCTGAGGTGATATTAATTAGAGCCCTTGTCTCCTGATACCCAGACCACTATGCTCTCTACCTCTTTTAGACATTACCTTTTTAAAAAATCTGGGTCTGCATTTCTTATCCATCATGAAATGCTTAAATCTGACTCCCTCTTAACCTGGAAGATTTGACAGATTAATAGTTTTAGCTTCGAGTAGAGCATTATCATTTAAAAAACCCAACCTTACATAAGGGATTGGACTATTTTATTTCTAGTCTATTTCACTCCAAAACCCTACAATTTATGATCTGAAGATCATACCTTTTCCAGTTATGGATACTGAAATCTATAGGGCCCAAGTGACGTGTTTGGGCTCTCACACACAGGAGGTTGGAGGCAGAGCCCCAATTAATCCTGCTTTATTGATGCTTAGGCCAGCACTCCTTGCATTCCACCATGACTGTTTCTCTGAAACTTACTTCAAAGAAATTTTATTTTGTGCTCTTATCTCCACCGTTTTGGGTACCAGGTTGCCAGAAATGACTGAAAGATCTTCTGAGAGATAGTTTAGGGAAGTATCATGGCTTTATTTCCTTCAGGGTCACTGGCTACCTCCTTAGTGTTTAAATAAACAAGTTTCCATGAGGGGAGATAGTACCACTGGCTGCATTATCAGCCTGATATGACCTTAGTTTATCTAATAGTGGAGATGGAGTGCACTGATCTAGCCTTTTGTTTGTGCACTCCATCAAAGATATAAGGTCCCTAGTAGAGAGAGAACTTTAAGGAAAAGTTTCTTCCATGCTGAGTTCACTGTATAGTCATGGAAGTGTGATTGTTTGTCTTTTGGTGCTGTTTGACTGATAAGGTATCCCCAGTATATCTTCAAGTGGTTTTGCGTAACATACCAGGTAAAATACTTTTCAAATGAGATAACATTTGAAATGTCATACTCTTCAGATTTACTGAGCCAACAGCATTAGGCTAGTAATGAAATGTAATGCATACCTTCTGTTGCTGTTCTTTTTCTAAATCACTTAGCATTTTTTTTAAGCTCTGGTTCAAAACATTCCAAAGGTTCCCAGAAGGAACTGTTCTTTCCTCCAACCTCTTCATTTTCCTTTTCGATTTGCATGTAGGCTGTGGCATATCATTTATCAAGCAGCTTTTGTTTAACCTCTGTGCTCTTCCCTTACCCTAACCACATCATAGAACATGAGAATAGACTGGCTAGACTGGTTACTGTTTTTTGTTGATTTTTAAGAACAAATATGTACTGAGTGCCAACAGTATAGATGGTGATATGTTAAAGACAGAATTAAACATGATCTTTGACCAGTGGGCTGCTTCTCAAAAGGAATCCAGCATTCCTTTTGAGATAATTGGGGGAAGGGGAGTGGTAGGGAGACCACACATTTGTCAAAGAGATGGGTGATAGCCAGAAGGAGAAGGATGGAAATTGTAAAGTGCTTTGCAAACCCTCCAAGGTCACCTCTCTACTCCTTTATTGCAGGTGGTACACTTTGAAATCAAAACCAGGGAAGAAGGAGAAAGCTCGAGGGGAGATTGAAGTGGACATCCAGTTTATGAGAAACAACATGACTGCCAGCATGTTCGACCTGTCTGTCAAGGATAAGTCCCGTAATCCATTTGGGAAACTGAAAGACAAAATCAAAGGGAAGCGGCATGAGGAGCCTTCTGACACTGCCTCAGCCATCATCCCCAGCGTGATGCACACAGAGGACAGCGATGATGACTCTCCTACAAAAGACAAGAAGAAGAAGTCAAAGATCAAGACCTTGTTTTCTAGGTCTGGCTTGCAGAAGACACCCCTTTCCCAGTCCATGTTGGTCCTTCCTACAGCTAAGCCTGAGAAATTGACACTCCGCCCAGGAGACTTCCAGTCCCAGTGGGAAGATGATGTGGGGGAAGAATCCTCTTCATCCTCCAACAGTGAGTCTCATTTCCCTGCTCACAGTGCTTCTTCCCTTGACAGCTCGGTACAGAGGGAGCTCACAGTAGAGCCAATGCAAGAGAGTGAAACCACCCCTTTTCTCTAGAGAGGAGACAGGAGAATCTTCCTTTTACAGGCATTTCTCTAGGGATCCTGTTGCTGAGGAAGTCTTCTTTATGTCTGAGTTTCCTTAGTGAATGTGTGGCTCTGTAGTTGGCAGTGCAGTACCTGTAGTGTAGTGGATGAGTACCTGGCATCCTTAGGCTAATAGAAGATTGTGATTTTTCTCTCTGTGGGAGTGCCCCATATAGATACGGTTCTTAGGCTTTTCGCCCCTTTACATGACCTTTATGAGCTGCTATGACCAGGGGACATTGGTTCCCTAGTTAGTGGCCAGTCCTCTGTTGATGAACCTCCTTGTTTTGAGGTAGTAGGCTGTTCTTTGGTCTATAACACAATTTCACCTTGGCCCATCCTTTTTAGATTGGTAGGACCCCGCAGAACTTTAACTCTGCTGACAGAAAGCTTACATGAAACCAGATTCACCTCTTCAAAGCGAAGACTCATAGGAGGAGGACTCTGCTGGGAGATCAAGTAGATAGTTCTAAGAAAGTGTGCCAAGTACACAAAGGGTTTTTCAGTCATTCAATAGACTTTTATTATGTGCCTACTGTGTGCCAGTCATTGAACTAAGCTTTCACTGAGGATACAAAGAAAGTCGAAAGACAGGATAATTTGGAGATAACCAATGGAGGAAAGGTAGTATAATTAAGGGGAATTAAAAATATTTATTTAAGGTGTTAACACCTGGAACACAGTGATGTTTTAAAAAGTATACTGAGTGAACAGAGAGCAGTGACTTCTATTTGAGTTTACTCAAATAGAAGGGAGGGCCATTAAACCTTAAATAAGGGGTGGCTAGGTGGCACAGTGGATAAAGCTCTGGCCCTGGATTCAGGAGGCCCTGAGTTCAAATTTGGCCTCAGGCACTTGACACTTACTAACTGGGCAAATCACAACCCTCATTACCCTGCAAAAAAACACCACACCAAAACCTTAAGTAAGAATCCTTGAAGGTCACATTGATTAAGAAAACCATGTATTAACATTATTCCCTTGTCTTTTTTATTTATTGTGTTAAATATTTCCCATCTACATTTTAATCTGGTTTGGGTTTAGAATATAACTTACATACTTTAGGATAGAGGCTCAACCTTTTTTGCGTCACAGACCTCTTCCAAGAATAAGAATAAGGTTTTTAAATGGAGAAAATAAAAAATGTAGGATTACAAAGGAAATCAATTAAATTGAAATACAGTGTTCCGAACACACACAAATATGTATGTGTTTGTGTGTATGTGTGTGTGTGTGTGTATATATATATATATATATATATATATATATATCCACATATATATATATCATACACACACATTCACACAAGTTGATGGGACCCTAGGTTGAGAACCTCAGCTTCAGAAGGATTAAGATTCAGTTCATTACTCTTGGTATTTGTTTTTTTGAATCCTAGATTTAGATGATTGGTCCTGTTCTGCTGGAGGGCCCATTTTCTGTTTTGTTTTGTTTTGTTTTGTTTTGCGGGGCAATGGGGGTTAAGTGACTTGCCCAGGGTCACACAGCTAGTAAGTGTCAAGTGTCTGAGGCCTGATTTGAACTCGGGTACTCCTGAATCCAGGGCCAGTGCCTTAACCACTGCACCATCTAGCTGCCCCCTGGAGGACCCATTTTCTAGTGCCCATTGATGGAACATGTGGCCCATCTGCTTTCTTCTCATGGTTAAGATTTGTACACTTGTGACATCAGGCTTGTTTGTTCTTCTCCCCCCAGGCATGTCTCACAGGAGAACAGCGAGTGCAGATATCAAGCAGCTCAGTCATTTGAACTTGACCCTACCTAGGAAAGAAGGATTGTCCTTTTTTGGTGGCCTTCGGTCTAAGAGTGACCAGCTCTCCCGATCTAATGTGTGTATTAATGGGAATCACATCTATCTAGAGCAGCCAGAGCCCAAAAGTGAAGCCGTGACAAAGGACAGCAGCCCATCTTCCTCTCCGTCTCCTCAAGGCTTTAGGAAGAAGCATTTGTTTTCATCTACAGAAAATCTGTCTTCCAGACCTTCTAAGGAATTGGGGGAGGCAGGGAGGATGTCTCCGGACCTGGGACTGTCTGGGTCTCTCCCAAAGGATTCTTTGAAATCTCTGACTCTGCCATTGTACAAACCAGTTGTTAGTGGAGATATGAATGTGGTCCCTGTGAAAACAGAAACCGAGAAAGATACTAAGGAGAACAAGAAACAGGAGAACAAGAAGTCCTCCCTGCTATCTTTGGTCACAGGAAAAAAGGACAGTCTGAAGAACAGTGAAGCTGAAAGCAGCATTCCTAGTGTCTTGGTGAAGGAGAAGGAAATCACTCCTGTGGAGGCCATGGCAAAGGAAAAAGAGGCAGGACTTGTTGAAATTCCCGTGAAAGACCTTGATGAGAAGCCTGAGGAAGACTTGTCAGCCTCTGTTTCAAGACAGAGCAAATCCCCAAGCCCCACTGAGGAAGTGCCCAGGATGCAATCAGGAGCAGAGCCTGAGCCTAAGCCCAGGCCACCTGCCCTTTCTGCAAGGGGACCCCAAACCAAAGCTGTCAAACCCAGGTCAGTATTGGCTCTGTTTGTTTGTTCGTTCATTTGTTCATTCATTCATTGCCTTTACACTTTTCTATGAAGGAACCTCCAGTTTCACCAGATTCTTGGTCCCTATTCTCATGATTTTGGTTGTACGAGATCTTATATGAAGGTAACTAGCACATCAAGAAAACACTGACTTTGGCATTTAACTGGGCCTGCTGGTAAGTTTGTGCAGCCTACAAATTTAAATGATTTGCGAGCCCCAGTGACACCAGGCCAAGAGTTGTGTTGTGCCAGGTAAACCTTGGTTAGCAAAGTGAAGACCATTCTTGTAAATTTTAAACCATAATTTTTGAAATACTAAAAAATTTCCTATATTGAAAAATAGAAATATTGGGTGGGGGGAATCAGTAGAAGGAGATATGAATAAAAAGATTGTGAAGAACGGGGCTGCCTCAGCAGAGCTCTTTCTATAGCTTTTCTCCCCTGGAGGCCTCCCCCATCCCCTACTCCCCAGGTCCCTTTCTTTACTTTCTCCTATCCCCAGGATTTTTTTTTTAACCATTAATTTTTATGGGCACTAGGAAAGGTTACAAAGCTAACCTGCATTTTTAGTCATTGGTGCCTAGTCAAAATTGGGCAATTGTAGGAAAGCAATAGATATTTGTTCCAGATTTGGGTTGACTTACCTCATATGGAAGATAAGAGAATATGGGATTGATCATAACTTCAGTAAGCTACCTTGTATTGCTGCTGTTGTGTGCATAGCCCTGTGCTAATTGCGTTCTCTTGCAAACTGGGTGTTTTTCTTGAAGACTAACACTGTTTCTTCCTTGCACTTGGATATAAGAAGGACAAGACCTCTGGAATTCTAATTTGCTCTGGAGTGTGCCTTGGGCTACTTCCTTCCATGTTTGCTTGGTGTTTTGTTCCAAGAAGACTGACTAACCATGGGACATTTCTGTTTCTTGGCATGACTCACATTCACAGCAACAGTATTTCTGTATTTTGGGCTATGCATTACTTTTTTTGGGGAGACTCTGCTCATTACACACACACAGACACAGACACAGACACACACACACACACACACACACACACGTGCACGCGCGCGCTCTCTCTTGCACAGAGCATACTTCTTTTCAAAATCTGTCCCCTGCCCTATTGTCTTCCAGCTTTAATGCTTTAAGAATTTTAAATGTCTTTTTACTGCTATAATAATCAAGTGATGTGACTCTGGATTTATCTTCTAAATGAAACTCTTAAGACGTTTTTTACTCTCTGTCCCACGTCATAACTGACAAGCTCAAGTGTGGTAGACATGCTTGATAACAAAATATTCCTTTTGCGTTTCAAGCATTGGCGTCAATTCTCCTAGAATGTTTAGATTCTTTTGACTTCTAATATAATCATATTACCAAAAGTATAAAAAAATTAATCTTTGGAATGTACGTGTGTGTGTGTGTGTGTGTGTGTGTGTGTGTGTGTGTGTGTGTGTGTGTGTGTGTGTGAGAGAGAGATTGCATCTGCAACTGACCTGCAGATTTTATTTTGTCCTTTTCACAGACTGGGAGTGTCTCCAGAGGCTCAATCCAAAGCCAAGCTTCCTCTTTCTCTTTGTGATTCTTCTCTTTTCTTTTCTGCCACCACTTCTGGTTCTAGCCTTGATTCCCTACAGTCTAAGCTGGGGCAAGAATCAGAGACAGAATTCTCAAAAAACCTCTCTGTCCTTTCCTCTTTCTCCCCTCCCACCATGGCTCCTGTTTCTACCTCTACTCCAATTGAAAACTGGCCTTTTTCTCAGGAGAGCCAGCCCAGTTCTGAAGGACCTTCTTTCCTTCTTGCAGTGAAATCTCAAAAAGAGGGTTTAATTCGAGTTTCAAATGCTTTCTCTGGTTCCCCGGAATCACTTGATAAGCATTCTCCATTGCATGAAGGAAATGGAGTCTCTGTAGAAGAGATTGGGGAGATAGATATAGGAAAGAGTAAGGGGAATAGGGAAGCCTCAAGACCCTTTGTAGAGATACTGGAAGATTCAAATAAGTTCTTCACAAAAGAACAAAAAGAAGAAAAGGTCCCAACATTTCACCAAGTCAGCAGATCAGAATATCTCCCTCCATCTAAAGACCCCCAACAAAATAGTGCTCTCATTCAAGACAGAAATGGGAGTGGAAAACCTTGGATGAAAGGAAGTAAGGAATTTACATCTTCAGGTGGGTCATCTTTGGAAGACCAAGTCAGTGATAATGGAGTAGTTTCTGCTAATGAAGGAGCTGAGTTACCTCATAAAATGGAAGATTTGGCCACATCCTTTGACTCAATAGTTGGAAAAAGCAACTTAACTAGCCTGCATGATAGAGAGGACTGCAAGAAGATCAAAAAGCGTGTGTCCTTTTCTGAGGAGCTTTTTCTGGAAGAGGAGGTAGAAAAGCCTATTCATTTTCTAGAGAAGGAGAAAAACAAACCTCCACAGCTGAAGTCTAAAGGTGTAGTGAATGACACGTTATCTGACAGAGAACCAGAGGAAATGAAGAAGAAAACAACAACTGAACCAAACAGTCTTTCTTCACCACTACAATCAGGACCGAGGGCTATTTTTGGACTCAATCACGATGAGCCAGCTTCCCTGAGTGACATCTCTCTCACCCCTGCTTCACCTGTCGGGAATGTCTTGATTCCTGAGTCTCATGGGAAGCATTCTTCAGAAGATCTGGTGAGGGAATCCAGCTCAGAAAAGGCCACTTCATCATTCAGTATTGAGCGATATGAAAATTATAGTGAGAATTATCAGAGCAAAGCCAGTGATCATGAAGGCCTGCTCTCTGACCCCTTGAGAAGTCTTGACTCAGTTTCAGATCTTAAATCTCCAATTATGGGTGATCTGAACCTGACACTTCCCTCTATTCCAGAAGTAACATCAGATGATGAGAGAGTAGAACAGTTGGAAGATGTCAGAACAACTCCAATCACAAAGAATCATCTGGAAGCCAAAGCACTGTTTTTCTGCTCATCAGCCACTCCTGAGGAGGAAAACCAGAGCCCATCAGTGGGACAGAGCCCCCATGCAGGGGTTTCCACATTGTCTTCAAAACAGACCATAGCACTGGGTGCTTACAAACTACACCATGGGGAAGGCTTAGGTTTAGATAAAGACATCCCAGTCCCTGAGAGTTTGGAGAAGCAGGAATGGAGGGAGGAGGACAACCATATTGAGGAAAGTAGGAGTCAAAGGTCATCTTCCCAGGGCTCTCCTGTTTCGGGTTACTCCCTTTCTGAGAACTTTAATGCAACACACTCTTTCCCTGGCTCTCTACACTTTGACACTTACCACACAAATAGAGCAGAATCTCCCCAAAAAACAGCAGAGAGCTCGGCTGCTAAAACTGAAAATTCTGACGAGAGGAAGCAGCTTCTACGGGCGTGGGTTTCGCCCTCAGAGCCACATCCATTCCCAGCTCAGCCAACTGGTGGAACCACTGTGTCTGCCAAGCACAGGTGAGAGACTGGGAATATCATTTACCTAAGTGTGGGATACTTGACTTTTTTCAATGTCACATCAAAGGCTGTTTTGGTCCTGAGAGCCCCCAAAGTCCCAGCCTTTTAAAAGGCCAGCCCGTCTATTGGAGTTACCTAGAGGTTTACCTACTAAATGGCAGATACATGAGCTGGTACAAGGTCTTTTTTTTTTTTTTTGCCTTGGTTATGACCAATTTGTAAAGCTAGGATTTTACTTCTAAAAGAAGGGTCTGTAAGAATATGCTGTGAACAGATTCCGAACTGTCCCCAGGAATTGCTTCAGATATTTATAGGAATCCTACTTTTAGTAAACATTTTTAATTTCCTTTTTTCTTCTTTTGTGTTGGCCAAATGAGATACTAGTGTGGCTGTGACTGTCCTTGCTTAACTGTTGAGGCTCAAGATGCCAAGGGTTTGCATGGTGTTCGGGTGATTCCATAGCCTTTAATTGTTCGTAAAAATGACTCTGTTGAGAGTCGGTCCTTAACTAGCTCCTAGTGTACATTATTAGAGAAGTGGTCAGGTGAAAGGTGAAAACACCTGGCTTTGGGTAGCACTTTACTGTGCTTCTGTCTGGTTAGTCTTGACTTGTTTTGCTTCTTCAGGAACCATTTGGGGACTGGAGATAGGGGTCATTGTTTTATGACTTCTCTTGCAAGACCTTACTGGGTGTTGTTTTCCTTGTCTGAATGATTAAATAAATAAATCCATTTTCCTACCCCTTCCCTCTTTCTCTTTCAGAACTCATCCTGTGAAACCAATGAATACAACAGCAACAAAGACCCTTCCCGCTAGTTTGGGTACTGCTACCATCATCAGTGAGAACTTGCTTACTGAAGCCATTATAAAGGTAAGTTTTCCCTGAGAGTTTCATATTCACATATTAGCTGCTTCACCTTTCAAGAGTGTCTCATTTTAGTATAGATGTTTCACTATAGGTCTATCTTTTTGAACTTTGGCCTGTTTTCTGGCTTTCTAAATCTCCCTTCCCCAGTGAAATGATAAGCTCTTTGAGGATTAGGGATCTCTTAGTTTTGTGTTTTTAGCTCCACTGACTGGCAGAATGATTGAGTTCAATGTGTTCATAGCTTTATGAATTGACTCCTCCAGTTCTTGCATTTCAGTAATGTAGGAAAACAATACAAAATTCTCTTGATCTTTGAAAACAGTCAATCAGTTGCACATCTGCATTTGGTAGTTCCTTTTCTAGGTCCTCTCCTCTTCTGCAGAAAAATAACTTGTAACAGAAAACAAGCATGTACACTGATTCGGTATCTCATGAATGAGAAAGAGACTAGTGGTTCACAAAGGATTAGGATTCACTGAAGTAAGCAAAAATAACAGCTCGTGTTTATGTAGCACTTTATAGCTTACAGAGTGTTTTCCTTACATAAAAAACACTGATGTTGTAAACATTATTCCCCCTTTTTTGGAAAGATTGTAACTTAGAGCAGTAAAGTGCTCTACAGATAGTAAATGGCAGTAAGGACATTTGAACCCAGGTCTTCTGACTCTAAGTGGATCATTCTTTCCACTATGGCAGATGTTCTGATGATTTGGAGGAGAGGTGGAACGTGTCATTGACAAATCCACCCCAGAAGTGTTTGTAGATGACTTGGGATTGCTAACTGACATTGGGGCCAACACTTAAAAAGCTTTGCTACTAGGAGCTTTGAGCAAACACTAAAGCTTGTACCATGCAGAGCACTAGGGGGATATATAAACTTTAGACGAGACAAAGTTCCTGACCTCATCTAACTTCCTTATTCTAGGCAGAATGAATCATTGGCAGGGAGGTTAAATTAGAGATATGTGTAGTTAAAAATGAGCCAGCGCCTTCTTGCCCCTCAGCCTTGTCTTCCTTTTCCTTCCAATAGTAACATAGCTGGTTATCATTGTTCCTCAGATCATTCTCCTCAGTTAACATTTACTCTGTATTGATGTTTGTGCTAAGCTAGGCTTAACAAGAATTAGAAGTCAACCATCACATGTCTGATGGAAAGAGCCTTGGATTTAGAGTCAGAAGACTTGGGTTTAAATACCAGCTCTTATGTTTAGTAACAATGTGACTTGGGACAGACTACTTCCCCTCCCTGGTTCAGTTTCCTCATATGGGAAAGGGAGGGGACATAGACCATACTCACATTATGGTGGAAGGACCAGTGGTTTTGGAGTCAAAGGTCGTGGGCTGAAAACCTCGCTGTGCCACCTACTATCTGGGTTACCTTGGGGAAGCCATTACACCTCTGGACCTTAGTGTCCTTATCTGTAAAAGAAGTGACCCTTAGGGTCCCTTTGAAGTCTGGGACCTGTGATGTATGTATAAAATGAGGGGTTGGATTAGCTGTATTAGAGTTCCTTCCAGCTCTAAATTTGGTGACTTCCCATATCTCTTCCCCTCCCCACTCAAACAAACAAAAACCTGACTCTAAACAACTTAAAACCTCTGCCTTTCCTGTAGGAAAAATGTAGTTGGAAGAAGAAAGAAAATAAGTTGTGTGGTTTTTTTTTTTTAACTACTCTCAGCTTAAATTATGACTGAGCAAGTGCCTGTTTGAAAATCTGTGCTAGACATTCAACAGAACAGAAGCACTTCTTATTCCGTAAGCTATGAAGGCAGCAACTGGTAAATTGGAGAAGAGACCAGGACACCATGAAGGGTTCAATAATAAAAACTAGGAGAATTCAGCAGCTTCCCTCCCTCGACATTTGCTTTTATACTTTGGAATGGAATGCAGTTGTGTTCTAAAGTGGAGTGAGCAGCTCTCCATCCATTGGAGAAATGCTTGTGTCCTTGTTTTAGCCTCTCTTCAATGTGTACTTAATCAAAGTAATATGCTTTGATGGGTGGAATACGGTTAATAATTATAGGTCCTTCTCTCTCTCTCTCTCTCTCTCTCTCTCTCTCTCTCTCTCTCTCTCTCTCTCTCTCTCTCTCTCTCGTCTCCCGATCTTGCCCCCAGAACAAGAGGCAGTAAATAGTACTTCTCTTATTTCTTAACATCGTCAAGGGGAAAACTGCTATTGTCTTCTTTCTAACCTCTGACTTTTGTTTGTCTTAAAAATGCTTGAGCTTTCATACCAAACTGTACTATCCCATACTGTATTAGACGATACTGTTCATATTCCAAATTAATAGAGTGCTAGTGCTTCCTGGAGCCATGCAGTAACTGGGCCACATTTATAATAAGTGCTTTGTACTTCGGTTATAAGACAATATTTATGTTAATGCCGCTCTTTGGAATGTTGCCATAGCAAGGGGGAGGTTAAGCAAAGGAATTGCATAGCTGGAGTTATTAAGACCTTCTCAACTAAACAAGAAACAGCAGGGTCAGTACAGTGCTTCTTTTCTCTCTGCTAATGTGTTAATGCCTCAGCTCTTTATAACCGAGTATTAGAAGCCCTAAGCAGCTGGAAATGCACTTGGTACACAAGCGATTTAAAACTTCCATTTGAAAGTAGTAAAATTAAATGAATTCCAAAGCTCTTGGCCCTCTAGGGTTTTTTGTGTGATGCACTGCTCCCTCCCTGTACCCTGGGGGCTTGCAGAAAAGGGTCTGTTTGGGGAAGCAGGTTTGGGGCCATACATGCCAGTAAGGCCTATGTTATTTGACATAGCCTGTATGTTCATTTGTTTTGCATTATTGCAATTTTTTATTACAAGAGAGGGTTTTATTGGGGGTGAGGCCCCAGAACTTCATTGGGAAGTAGTAGCTGGGGGGAAAAAAAGATAGATAAAGCACAGGAGTTTCTGACTTTGCTAAGAGGATGTGTAAGTAACTTAACTCCCCAAACTGTCATTTAGCTTTTTTTGAATTCTGTGTTGAGGTAAAATGAGAGAAGAGATTTTGTTCCAGTTCTGAGGATAGAAGTTCTAAGAAATAATTTTAAGTACAGAAATAATTTTAAAATATTGGTACATTCTGTTTTGACACATCAGTCACTTCCCAGTATCTCTTAATTGACTATAATTGCTTCATTCTCTTTGGGGTGATATGGAAAACCCCTGATGCTGCCCTGGCTCTCAAGTGCCAATGACTTCACTTCCTATTTTACTGAGAAGCTTGAGGATGTAAATCAGACTGGAACTTCTTACTTTCATCACACCCACCTCTGCTCATCCTGTCTTCTGAGGGAGGCAGGGTGGAACAGTAACTAGAGTTGGGAAAATGTGGATTCAGATTTCATCTTCAGCTCTTGCTGGCTGTGTGCCTGTAAGCAAATTACTTGACCTCTCTGTTGGGCGTAATAATACATGTATTATTTGCCTCAGAAGGTCTTAGTGAGTATCAAAATGAGGTAGCATATGTAAATAAAGTTCTTTACAAATGTTAATGGACTGTTGAAATGTCAGTTGTTGGTTTTTTTTCCTATCTAATAAGAAGAGCTATCCTTTCTTCAGTTCTAGGCTAACCCCTTCCTAGAGTCTTACCACCAGGATTTGCAAATCTGGCCTTATTTCCATTTCTTCCTGTAAACCTTGCCTGACTGCTAAATGTAATAACCTTTTCTCTAACCACATCTTTCCTTTTTTTCCCTTTTCTCTTTTTTAACCACATCTTTCTTAAAGCTATAGCATTTGACCAACCCTTCTTTCCCTGGCTTCTATATTCTGTTTTTCTTCCTATGTCTCTGTTTCTTCTATCTCCTTATAGGGTTCCTCTTCTACTTTACATTCCTTAAGTATGGGTACTGTATTCAAGATTCTGCCTTTGGCCATCTTTTATATGTGAGTCATCCAGGTGGTAGGGTGGACAGAGCCTTGGACCTGGGCTCAGAAGAAACTGAATTCAAATCTGGCCTCAGACACTTAACCGTGTGTTTATATATGCTATCTGTGTTTTTTACTATCTGGGAAAGTCACTTAACCCCAATTTACCTTAGTTCCTTCATCTGTAAAATGAGCTAGGGGAGGAAATGGAAAACCACTCCAGTATCTTTGCCAAGAAAACCCCAAATGGGGTCATGAAGAGTTGGACATTACTGGAAAGACTAAGCAACAGCAGTCTCTTCTCTGATTGTAAACCCCTTTTAAGGATAGGGACTCCTATTTGTCTTTGTATCCCACATACTCCTAGCACCATGCCTTTCAGGTGCTTATTTGGGTCTCAGAATCCATTGGATGAGTGATCCAGAGCCAAAGACATCATCTTCTTAGAGAAAGGAAACTCTGTCTTCTGTAAATGGAAGCCCATCACTTCTTTACATGAAGACTAAATACAACCCCTTTCATTGTCTCAGATAGTATTAAATAGCACAAATAGAATGAGATTCAAAAACTGTACTTGTCTCTTTTGGTGTAACCTTTCTACTGCACCACAAGATAGCACAGTCTGGTGGAAAGAGCATTCCTTGGCATTAGATGCCCATTCTTAAGTAAAAACTCCTGCTGTATTTTAAAATGGTTGTTTCCTGCTTTTCATTCAGCATTAATTACTCTCTGTGTCTGATGTTAATAAGGGAGAGGATTTCTCCCATTGAACTAGAGGGAATTTTAAAGTTTAAAATGATGATTCAGCTTTTGATTTGAATTGGTTGTTGTTGACCCTCTAAACTCTCCTGCTGGGGAAGGGATGGTGGGGATGGGAGTTGGAAGGTAATAAAAAAGTTAAGGCTTTCCTATAAGAAGGGGGTGCCCCCCCCCCCCCCCGCTTCTGCTGGCACAGGTGTTCTGAGATTGTTCTAGAATTATTCTTAGTCCCCCTACTGAGGAATTGGAACTTTGGGCTGTCTTACTGCTCTTCAGGGCCTTCATACAGCTCACCCCCAAGCTCTAAATCATTAATGCCAGTGAAGCATAGGAAATCTTTGTAGGTACCCTGCCCTTTCATCATGAGAGAGAACATTAAGGCCTGGTACAGAGAGAGCTAAAATGGCCTGAGGGTGCTCGATAAATGTTTGATGGTGATGATTATGATCTAGAGATGTTTGGCTTTGATTCCCTATTTACTTGAAAGAAATATTCCCAAATGACTTAATCTGGGGTCTGTGGGGTATAGAACTTGTAATGCTCCTCCTGTAATGTTCTCCTGGTGCTTATAATCTACTCCCAATAACAGATTTGGAAAGTGAGCTATTACTTCCTTTCTTGGAAGTCTTTTTCTCAATTTTTTTCCCTGAACCTGTATCTCAGCTTCTTTATATAGGACCTATATATAGGATCATAGGGTTTCCATAGTAGAAGGGAGGAATCATCTGGCCCAGTTCCCCCATTTTACAGATGAGGAAGTTGGGGCCTAGGGGATTGAAGAGGCTTGCCCAGTCATCAAGGTGGTAAGTAGCAGAACTTAGATTCAAACCCCAAACCTCTGACTCTTTCTGTTGTACCAGACTGTTGCTTCTTCAAGTCATAGATTAATAATTTTGAAAAGTTTCACATTTATCCTTGTGATGATTGATAGCATGAACTGTCACTTTTCACAGATCAGTGGGGCTCATTTGTCATCTTCTAAGGACCGAAATCTGTGATTCAATTGACAAGGTCTTCCAAGGGGACGATGGTTACTAATTATTTTCCTTGTGTGGCTTTAAAAACCTTACATTCCTTTTCAGACTTCTCTCTCATGGAACCCCTTCTTCCCACTTGCCCATCATACTTGCCTTGTGTGCTTCACCAAAAAAATGGAGACCATTTGCTGAGAAGCTCCCTCTTCTCCTCCTCCTCATCTCATATCACTCAGATGTCTTCCTCCCAGTCTCTCCTCTTTTACCTTGTCTCACATGAAAGGCAAACCTCTCCACATAGATCCTTGATCCCTCCCCATATCATCTTCATCAGCAAATTGTGCCCTCTATCATCCCTACTCACTAATATTCAATCTCTCTGTTTACCAGCTACTTTCCTCCTGCCTACAAACATGTCTGTGTCTTCCCCTTCCATTAAAAAAACCAAGCTTCATTTGATCTGAATATCCATTAGCTATTATCCTATATGACCCCTCCCTATAAAGTTTAAACTCTTTGAGAAAGCAGTCTATACTAGGTGATTGCCGTTGCTCTTCTTGTATTTCTAAACTCTCAGCAACATGACTTCCTATTTCATCATTCAACCAAAACTCCTCTCTCCAAAGCTACCAGTGATCTCTTCATCAACAAATCTAACGGCCTCTTCTCAAGCCTCATCCTTTTTTACCTCTTTGCAGTCTTTGACACTGTTGATCAGCCTCTTCTCCTTGATATTCTCTTCTTACCCACTAATGTGAGTGTCCTCCAAGGCTCTGTCCTGGGCGATCTTCTCTTCTCCATCTATATAGGACTGTTTCTCTTGGTTGCCTTTAAAAAAAACCAACAACAAACAATGATACACAGACAGGACATAGAAATCCAAACTGATGAATGAAAATTTTTTGAAACTAAGCATGGGAATCAAAAGGTGACATGTGCAGAAAAGGCCAAATTTGTCCCCAGCTCACCTTATGATGTGTAAACCCCCAAAACACACCTCTACGGAAAAAGGTACCTGCCTTGGGGGTTGGCCTAGGACCCCAGGAACTCAAAATTAGGATAGGCTCTCTCCTCTACTTCCCTAAGGTGGAGATTATTATGATGAGACTGATAATCAATTTATCCATACTATAAATATAACTGTCTTTTCTTTCCTTATTTGAGAGACACCTCCATGGTGCCCTCCCTGTGATCACTCACAGTATTGCAATAAAACTTGGGAAACCAAGTCACTGAATCTTGTAATTCTTTTGGGACGACTCATGATCAATTTGACCCTAAATCCATCCCACATCATCTCTAGTGTTGCCATGTTGGTGCTGTCCCTCATCACTTTATGCCTAGGCTACTTCGATAGCCTCCTGGTTTCCTTGCCACACTCGTTTCTCCCCATTGCAATCTGTCCTCCACTCAGTTGCCTAAGTGATCTTCCTAAATCTTGAGTCTGACTGTAACCTTGGATCAAATTACAAAATTCTTTGTCTGGCTTCACAACCTGGCCCCTGTCTAGTCTTCTTTCACTTTATTGCCCTCCACCTCCTGAGTCACCTCCAGTGACAGTGGCCACCCTGTTGTGAATTGCACCAGACACTCCATCTTCACACTCTGTGCCCTTTCACTGGCTCTCCCCTTTCCTTGAAATGCTCCCTTCTTTTGCCTCTGCCTCCTGGCATTTTTCAAGATTCAGCACACATCTCTCCATCTGCTAGAGTCTTTTAACAGTTTCCTCCCCCTAGTTTTTCCTCTGAAATTAACCTCCCATTTATACTATATGTCTTGCATATACACAGGGTTATTTGTGTTTTCTCCCCCGTTATAGTGCGAACTCCATGAGGGCAGGCACCTTCCCCCCCCCCCCTTTCTTTGTAACCCCAGAACTTAGCACAGTGCCGGGAACATAATAGACACTTCATAAATGCTTGTTGACTGATACTTGGATTTCCAATTTGATTTTCTGTTTTTTCTTCCTTTTCAATTCTAAAGAAATACAAGCCATCTGATCCTGAATTCGCTTATACTCAGTTAACCCATGATGAACTGATCCAGCTGGTCCTGAAACAGAAGGAAACTATAAACAAGAAGGAGTTTCAGGTTCGTGAGCTGGAAGACTACATAGACAACTTGCTTGTCAGAGTCATGGAAGAGACCCCCAACATCCTCCGCTGTCCAGCACAATTAAAAAATAAAGCAGGAAAGATGTGAGTGACGTCAATAAAAGAATGGAACGATTTTTTGTGAGTTTGTTTACACCTCTTTGAGGTCATGGACTTTCTGTATGACCACCTGCAAATAGGATCTGAATCTGAATCACCAACTAAATCCCTTGCAAGTACTCTGGCTAGAGAGTCTATTCCACTGACTGAAGGCAGGTTAATTAGGACAGTGAATCTCTTAATGTACATTCCCAGAATTTTATTCAAGACACTCCCTTTAAGTGCATCATAAATATTTTATTCATACTAGGGGCATAGTTACAAAAACTAATCTAGGAGCCAGAGATTCAGGAGGCACAGAAACCACTCATGCATTTTTAGCTTTAGGGTTTTCTAACTTTGATGTTTGCATTTCTCACCTCCCTTTTTCCCCAGTGTCAATCTGTGAACCTTTATGGCACAGAGTGGACTCATTTTCTTGACTTTTATTAGCTTAGGTGTAGCTCTCTTGGCCTTAGATGCTAAATTTTGATACTTTAACATTTTTGATACTGCTTTTTGGATTTGACTCTGGGTGTTCACTTAACCTTGGCAGGAGCATTTAAAGACTATTTTTTTAAAGTGCCTGGGGATATGCTAAATGAACTGCTTTTTCTGAACACAAACTCCATTCTCACACACTGTGCTTTGACTAGGCCCATATGATCTTTTCACTGCCGGCCATGAAATTAAGAGATAAAATGGGGGAAACTGGTAGTGCAGCCCTTCTTTCCCTCTTGCATATGGACAAAGAGACTCAGTAAGAATCACTGGTATCTTGATACCACATTCCCTCTGGGTAGGAAGAGTATAGAATTATAGAAGGGAAATTGAGACAGGTTAAACTCTTGAGGAGACACTGACAGGTTAATCCTGACCCTAAGATCACATAACTATTAAGAACCAGGATTAAAGTCTGGGTTTTAACTCAAAATCCAGCATTCTTTCCATAATACCACACTGCATACTCAGAGTATATTGATGGGCCAGGTGGCCTACACGTCTTCTGTAAGAATATTTTTCATTGCTTCCTTTGGCTAATTCCCACAGTAGTTGTACCCCATTCTTCAATTTCCTCAGTAGTCTTATCTTAAGAGAACAGGGTTTATCGTGGAACATGCCATATAGATCCTAGAGGATGGGAAAGAAATAAATATAGTCCAATCTGAGGGGCTCCAGAGGAAGAGGGCTTCCTGGCCCCACTTGTGAAATCTGGCCCATTTCTAGGTGGCTGAGGAAGTTAGAGCTTTAACATATTTAGTAATAATTTTACAAAGCCAGGACAAATCAGAAATGACCCAAATGGTTGATGCAACATAACCTGCCCATGTGCTTCAGTTTGCCGCTGCTCCTTTCTCTTGGTTCCATAACAAGAGAATAAGGAGGGAGAAAGTACAACAGGATTTCCTGCTAGGAATTGGGAAAAGCAAGAAGACAGCATTCATAGGTGTTTTGTTGTTGTTGTTATTATTTTTAAAACAAAATATTTTTTGTAACCCAAGCACAAAACTAGGTCATTTGTGCTCTTGTGAATACTGATGCCATTGGGACAGTTCTGTACTGTGCATCTCATCTCTGTCTTCCTTTGGCAAGTTGACTGTAGGCCTTTAGTGTGTCCAGGTAGAGACCAAGATAAATCCTGACTGTAGTACAGATTGTTCAGTTGGGACTAGTTTGAGTGTAAAGTTGCTCCTATTTCAAAGTTCAAAGAATCCATAGTGCTTGGATTGGTGAACAAGAAGGAAATCGCTTTTTTTTTAAAGGATTGCTTTTGCTGCAGTATTTGTTATATCAGAGCACTTTAATCTGAAGGCTGGTACTGTAATTCAACTTAGCTAAAGAGGTTTTTTTTTTTTTAAGTATGAGTGGGCTTGCCTGCAACTGTTATATTTAATATCCTACAACAACACCGGAGACCACTGGAGGCTTCTTTTCAGATAACTTGTGTTTTGTAGTGGTGCAAAATATATTTATATACACAAATGCATATGAATCTGTATCTTTTCTTGAATTATGAAAATGTATGTGTATATATCTGTTCTTTATTTTGTTTCTTGCTTTATGTAAAACTTATTTTTTACTCTGATGATTCGAGTGTGCTGGAAAACTTGGAAGGCAAGTTTGTTTTGCAGGCTTTCTCTCTTTTTTTTTTTTAGAAGAGGCTGGTATAGAGATGTTCAGTACTTATTGGTTTGATAATCTTTCTTGTTGGGACCTCGGGTATGTAACAGAAATTGGTATTTGAATGGAACAGCTTCAGACAAGGAAAATGGACCCAAATGCTACTTTGGGCATTGAGAAGGAGAATGAAGGCATGTTTGGTTCAAGTGCCTCTAACTCCCCAATGCTGCTGGGGGAAAAACTCATTCAGTAGCAACACCTCACTAAGCAGTAGTTTGGAGATCATCCTACTAGATTTCCTGAGGATCTTCTCTAATTTAATTTACATACTAGAAAAGCCTTAACTTTTTTTGAGCCATTAGCAGAGTTTGGCAAGTTTATAAAAGCTGATTGCAGCCAGGTCTCAGGGCTTGTAAATAAACTGATAGAAGAACAGGGACTTGTCTCCAAGCTGTGTTTTAGATGGCAGCCTAATCAGAGTCTAGGCAGGGATGTGTTCTGCATATCTCAGTAGCAGGAGCTTCTGTGTTTGACAGTGCTCAGACTACCTCCTGAAAGGAATCAGTGCCTTCGTAAGCACCAAATTAATTTAGAGAGTCAGAGAGTTTCTTGCTGTGGGGTACCCGAGTTATTTTAAACTGGGCTTTCCCCTTCTGTTTACTATTTTATTTTGGTACCCTTTCAGGACACAGTAGAAGGAAGGAAAAGAAAAAATATTCCCAGGCTGATGGTGAGAGAGAGAGAGAACGATAGAATCTGAGAGACAGCAAGGGAGGGAGAGAAGGAGAGAGAGAGAGAGAGAGAGAGAGAGAGAGAGAGAGAGAGAGAGAGAGAGAGAGAGAGAGAGAGGGAGGGAGGGAGGGAGAGAAAAGACAGTCCCAACAGTGGGGACTGTCCCAAAGTTCAGGAACTGTGAAGGAAGGTCTTTGGGGCTTCTTAGTCAGTAGGAAGATGCATATTAAAGTTATGGAGGATCTAACTCATTTTCTCTGTCACCGATTAAGTCGATGCTGCCTCTGAGGCTGAAGGATTCCTTGCACTTGGCGGAGAAGCTACTCTAAGAGATCATGGGGGACTTATCACCAAAACTCAGTTTGGGTATGGTTTCTCATAGTCTGCTGTAGAGGTTGTTTGGTATCCTTGGATCATATAATGTATGATGTTTCCTGCATTGTTACTTTGGGACCTTTGGATTTCTTTAACTTTGTTTTAAAGAAGTGAACCTAAAATCTTTGAGAACACTAAATAAACTGATACTGTTCTAAGACCTTTGTCAGTGGATTAGTACATCTGTGCTAAAGACTCCTTTTTTTTTTTCCACTCAGAAAATGGCTTCCACTTGTAGGAATAATCACCTGTGTGGGGAAGGAAACCTACCCATCTCTTGATCTCTTCCTACTCACACTCTTTTTTTTTTTTTTTTTTTTTTTTGCAGGCAACGGGGGTAAAGTGACTTGCCCACGGTCACACAGCTAGTAAGTGTCAAGTGTCTGAGGCCGGACCTGAACTCAGGTACTCCTGAATCCAGGGCCGGTGCTTAACCACTGCGCCATCTAGCTGCCCCCCTACTCACACTCAATCTGGGACTTGGGGAGCTTAGAATTCACTGGTGGACCAAATGTTTTTCTCCCTCTGGCTACAAGCACTGCTATAATGACTAAAGGCACAGACCTTATCTGATGTGATATGATGGTAGGATTCAGAACTGGAAGGGACCATAGAGATCTGTTTCAAATCCTTTTTGGGATGAAGAAATTGGAAACTGGGTCTTCCAAGGAGGAGGCAGAAGTGCTAGGATTTGAATGTAGGTACTCACATGCCAAATCCAGCCTTCTGTTGTGGGAAGATTACTAGAACCAGAGTCGGGAGATGCTGTGCCAGACTCCTGCTCCTGACCTTTACGGGCTGTGTGACCACAGGCAAACCATAGCTCTCGGAGGCTTCAGTCTCCTTATCTGTAAAAGAAGGATATCTGTGTTGGGTAACTCACTTGGTCATTGTGAGGGTCAGCTGAAATAGCAGGGGTCCCCAACCTCTTATTATTATGCTCTTATACCTACCCTCTAGGTATACAGTACTTTAGAAATCTTAAATCACTATATAAATAAATATCAGCTGTTTATTATTAATGATTACCTCCAATACTCCACACTGCTCATGCCTTTGATTATCTATGAAAGCATGTAGTCTTTCTTGACCACCCTTCCCTATCCCAAGAGAGGGTTTCATTCCCATCTATACCTCAAGAGTAATTCTATTTGGTCTTAAAACCATCTGTGTTGGGCAGCTAGGTGGGGCAGTGGATAAAGCACTCAGGAGGACCTGAGTTCAAATCTGGCCTCAGACACTTGACACTTACTAGCTGTATGACTCTGGGCAAGTCACTTAATCCTCATTGCCCTGCAAAATAAAAAAAATTAAAACCATCTGTGTTGTTCCTAGGATTAGGGGACAGCTGCTTTTGTTTTTACTGTCAGGATGGAGGTCGTGATGGGGTTATCTAAGTAGCACCTCTGAGCCCACCAGTTAAGAAACCCCAACAAATCTAATGAAAAAGGATCATGGTCTCATTGGGGGTGAGCAGACTCTCTTGATTGACTACTTTTTTTTTTAAGCGGAGAGTTTCATCTTAGAAGTAAGTAACTTGGAAAACTTTCAGATAAGACTTTCAGATCTACCAGTTGGGGACCCCTGTGATACATGATGCCAGAAATTCTTTCACTACCTTTGGCAGACCAAAAAGATTAAGTGACTTATATGGGTGGATAATCTCAACCTTTCCTATCATGAACAATCGGGTCTTTCTCTGCTGCCTCCTGAGTCTCTGTCAACAATTCATTGACTCTTTCCCCAAACTTTGGGAGAGCTCCTCTGGCCACACAGAAACTGTTGGTCTGGCCTAGGAGAACTGGGTGGCACAGTTCCGACTGGTTCTAGCTTGGTGAGAGTTCATCCTAAAAAGGCCCTTGCTCTAACAGGTTTTTTCAGTCTTCGTTTTACTCTCAACTAAAGTTCTATCCTCTGGGGAAATTTTTTGGCCATAGCAATTCACGTCTCCGAAAGCACAAAGAAGAGCTTCGGAGATCCTTGGATTTTGAATTACAGATTTTGCTCATGTGCTCATTTGCCTGATGTCGGAAACAATCATATTGGTGCTTCCTTCAAACAAAGTTTCCTTGTTGTCCTTAGGAACTTGGTAAATGTCAACAAGCACAATCATTTCCCTATACAAAGAACAGAAAAAGAGGACTGCATATCAAGCCATCAATCTCTACTCTATATAGTTTTGTGTCAAAGCACTTCTGATAGGGAAAGCCTAGAATTCTCATGCGGTAAAGGGGATCCCTCCAACTGTCTAGTAACTGATGCAAAGGACAAAATGTTGGAGCAGAAGACTCTTTCCTTTATAAGTGATTGATAGGTTAGGAGCTTTTAATGGATGTCCCCTTGCTCCTAGAAAGGTAATTCTTGTAGCAATGTAAGATGTGGGTGGGGAGTGATCACAAACAAAATTGCCTTTTGTTTACAAAACTCCTTGGTCCCTGGAATTTGGTCTAATAGTCTGGTGAAGCCTGTAGGGAGGGCTTTGTTTGCTTCAGGGCTTGTGACACCTGGGGATGTTCATCCTTCCTGCAGCTATCTAGCAGGTCTAGTGCCCTGGCTCCCCATAATGACTGACCCCATGCCCACCACCTCCTAATGGCTAAATTGATCATGTGTCCCATATCAGCTTACCATGATCTTATATCCCAGCCTCCAGGGAGGCAACAGCACCCTAACTGGAAGGACTAAAATCTGCCCACTGACTGGCTGCAATGAAGGCCATGGGATGCCAATCTTCTGAACCTCAAGTGAGCTCCTATCCAGCAGCTCACCTAAAGACATACTAGGAGCTGTCTCCATGGGGTGCCACTGTCTGTACAATGAGGCCTCATGTTCCAAGGATGTCTTCCTTCAGATATCCCTTGCCCTTGTTACCCTTGTCAGAATTGCTAATCTAGCAATAAGCATCATCTAGGCCCAAGGGGCTAGGAGCATTGCACCCATTCCTTATCCACTAAAGGGCCGTTTTGTTTTGGTTCCCTGCCCTCCTTCCCCCCCTACAGAAGTTCAGATTAGACTCAGATTTAGGAGTGCTTGGCATCTAATAAGAGGCTACTTTTTTTCCTATTCTGACTCCTTACAGCCCCATTTTGCTTCTTGAGGAAATAACTGACTTAAAGCTTAGGTTTTGACTCATATCTAGGGTGTCTGTTGTAAAAATTATTATTATATCTAATCTAGTCTGAAAAATTATAATTAGATTTGTATGAAAAATTATAACTATATGCAAAATTATAAATTTAGAAAAATTCTATTTGGGCCATAATTCCTGCCGAGGTCGCCATTCAAATGTAAGAATATTATTACTGACTAGGCCTAATTTGGGGGCTAATCTGACTGGGGTACTTAATCTGAGACTTTTGACTAACTGGCTATTTGACTGCTATTAACTTAGTATGGGCCGTTTAAAAGGTTCCACCACACTGCTCCACTCCCAAAATTGATAAGCAAAAGAGTAAGAAGCATCTTCCTTTTAACAGCAGAGGGTTTATTTATGAGATACAATTTAAAATTAAGAATACAGGGAAATAAAATGTACAACCTGACTGCATTGTGGTGTCTCTTTCCACCTGCTGGGGCTGGAACTTTTTTAATATAATAAGGGCTGCTGCTGCCTCTTGCCTTAGGGTATGTTCCACTTTCACTACTCAGGTCCTTTATTCTAACTCTGAGCTCCTTTCGATTTGTCTATCCCCCTGCTTCTAACTTTCCTCTCCTTGCTGCCACCACTGAACTCCTGTGTTTCTCTCTCACCAACCTCTCCTTCCGTTCTCACTATGTGCTCCTAGTGTCCGTCGTTCCTCGGTACATCGTCACTTCGCCAACCGTACCCGGTGCTGACTGCTTCGGGTGCTCTCTGCTGCATCCTGTTCTGTCTGGCCTGCTTCCGTCAGGTCTTGTCCTTTTCGAGCTCCTTTGTCCCCCTCTAATCTTGGCAGCCCTCTCTGTTCTGCTAATCTGTCAGCCCCCTTAATCTTGTCCAGCAGCCTCCCGTCTAGGCCTGTCGGGTCTCTGTCCCTTCCTTGCTCTTGAGTTTTTTCTCCTTGCCTCCCATCTCTTAGTGCTCCAGTCCTTTCTGCTCTCTAATCTTGTCTGACATCCCCTCTATCTTGTCCTTCGGCTTCCCTTTGCCATATAACTCCCAGGGTCTATATATATCTTCTCTCCACTAAAAATCTCGGGGCTTTTTGTGCCCCCACAGACCCCAAGCTAATCCGCCAGCCAGAGCTGCAGCTGGGGGGATGGGGACGCTCAAGTGTCTCATGCATAACATACCCAGGGCTCCAGGGGCCGTGCCCCCTGCTGTGCGCCTAGAGACCTCGGCACCAGAGCCTGGCCTGGACGAGCCTGGGATCTCTCGGTTAGATCTTCTCAGGGTGGAGGGAGCTGGGGCTCTCTCCCCCAGCTGTCTGACCTGGCGTCTTGTACAGCCCATGGGGCTGAAGCAGAGGAGGAGGGGCACCAGCGCCTCCCACACAGAAGAGACCCTGAGGGCCTAAGGCTTTCTAATCTCAGCCTAAAGGTTGGGTCCCCAAATCAAGATAAATTTCCACACTATAAAGGGAAGGAATGGGAAGTTAGTCAGTTTCCAATAGGAGCCAACTCCAGCTAGATGGCACAGTGGATAAATCACCAGCCCTGGATTCAGGAGGACCTGAGTTCAAATGTGGCCTTAGACACTTGACACTTACTAGCTGTGTGACCCTGGGCAAGTCACTTAACCCTCACTGCCCCACCAAAAAAAAAAAAAAGACAATAGGAGCCAACTATGGGAAGGTATTTGTTTCTTATATGCCAAAAAAAAAAAGGCTAAACACAAAATATGAGTAGGCATTGAGAGAAGAATAAAACAGGATTCTGTAACTTAACTACATTACATATATATTTGTATATATGATTATAATATAGCCATTGTTATATTCTTTCCCTGGGGGTGGTTGCTTCAGTATCATTAGAACATAAAGCTGTCTGCAGGACTAGTTCCTGAATAGTTAGGCCACCTTTTGCTTCTGCACTTTCTCCTTCATGGTAGATTTCTTCTAGTAAGTTGTCAGGAATTTAATTCATTCTTTTGGCAGTGGACATTTCCAAGAAGTACCAGTTGTTGTTGGAGCCTCCTCTACATGTTACTAGTCAGCCTGACCAAAAAATCCTGGATTTCTAGTCCTCTCAAGCTCACTAGGTAGCCTACAAACTTTGACATGTTCATCTTGGGATCAATGCTTGTTTATCTAATATCAGGGAAGAATACACAGAAGCAGCAGCCCAAACCCCCAAATAGGCCGTGGGATAGCTCCATGTGGTCCTGGCCAATGGCGATGTGGGTGGGGCTTGGGTAGCCTACCCTTCTCCCTTCCTAGGAAGTGACTCACAAGTCCAGACGCAAGAAAAAAGGAAGAAACATTGGTTCCTGATCAATGTTCAGTAAGGGGATTATATCTCTTCCTCTCAAAGGTCTGAGTCTAGAAGGGCAGTTTGGCACATGCAGATTCTAGAGCTTGAAGTTGCTTGCCATTATCATACATTAGTCAGCTTTGTGAGAGATGGAATTTGAACTCTCAAGTTCAAGGCTCTTGAGACCTGAAGTATCTCGTTCTTGCCATTACACCAGGCTGCCTCTCAATGATTATCCTCTGCCTGAAAAAATAGTTTGTGTATACAAAAAAGTCAAATTTGACAGATTGGAAAATAAGACCAGGAAAGAGAATTGTGCCAGAATTTAGGATGTCCTGAATCTTGACTATCTATTATCTTCACCCTGTCCAGAAGAGCCAGCTGTTAACACAGTACAGCAAGCCAACTGTCCCAATCTTCAATATGAGCATTTACACGTGTGGAAGTTGGCAAATAACCACAAATCAGGGCTTGATTTATTGTGTTGCTGGTTGTCTAGATTAGGAAAGTGATGAGAAAATGTTAATAATGCAAATTAAACTTTTTTAAAGTGTGTTGCACTACATTTTTAGAGAGCCAGTTGTTAAGCATTTGCCAGCACATTTCTGCTCTGTACCCTGGCTTCCTCATGTGGTTTCAAAGAATCCTTAGGTGGAAGGAGATTGGAGGATTGCTTTTCTTTTGTCTACTGGTGGATAAAGTCTGGACTACAAGTTTATCTATCTTTATTATTATTTTTTATCTACTTACCTATAGATATTCATCTCTATAACTTATTTATTAGAAAGCTGATATCTAGTTTACAGTCTCATGAGGAGAAGGCTTTGTGAACCTTAAAGCTGCATATTAGTGAAACTCTTGGTGGGTAGTAATGAACAGGGGTCTGAATGCATTCTCCAGAAGGACACTATGTTGAATAAACCCCAGCGGGAAGATAGGTGGGTATTCAGTTGTTTATAGCTGCAATTTATATAGGGGATGAGACAGGGTATGAAGGACTTCACCATGTTTGTTGTTGCAGCTTCAACCCTTTACTTTTTTTTTTTTGGAGGCAATCAGGGTTAAGTGACTTGTCCAGGGTCACACAGCTAGTGTGAAGCCTGACTTGAACTGGGGTCTCCTGACTCTGGTGGGTCAGTGCTCTATCCACTGCACCACCCACTGTCCCACCTTTTACTTTTTTAAAGCAGGTCATAGAAATGTTAGAACGGGGACTTGAAAGATCATTTAATCCAACCCTCTCCTTTTATTCAGATGGGAAAACTGAGGCTCAAACCAAAGGGGAGTGATGTGAGCGAAGCCCTCTTTTCTTGGGAGCTTCTAAGATTTGATGAAGGGCCTCTTGGATTAACCCTGATGGCCCCTTTCAGTTCTTCCGCTCTGCTCCATAAACTCTTCATTCCTTTCGATAGAATCCTGGCCCCAGGCTGTGAGAACTTGACTGCCTGGGCTGTCTTTTCATCAGCTGTGCTTCATCTAGTCTTTCTCCCATTCCTACCTCAAAAACACCTGTGATTTCTTCAGTGTCTGTGCCCACACAGTCTCAGACTGCTGCCCTTCCTGATGATGGTTTCATCACAAATTAAATAAAACAAAAAACTTCCAGGTGGTCAGTCCCTACTGGATGAGCTATCACATTTTGCAAAGTTGGTTTTCAGAAGACTGCTATGACTTCACCCTGACTTTCTATTTTAATAGGATCTTTCCAGGACTTGAGCTCTGTTGCATGGCCTTCAAGGTTAGCTCCAGGCCACATGGAGGCACTAGAAGAAACACAGGTTACCGCTGTAAACACAGCCTGCTTTGGCCAGCAAAATTATCTCCCCTCCTTTTGATCATACCTTCTTCCCCATCACCCACTTCCTACAGGAAGGACAATGAGGTCATTTTTAAACTAGAGAATTCAGTGGGAGTGAATGAATCGAAAAGCCTTAGTCGAGGGCGCCATCTGCTGATCTCAATCATGCCCCCTCAACTTAAATGTAATCTGTTGGATGGCATGGGTTTATGGCTTTGGGTTCTTTGTCGGGGAATGGGTATGCAAAGTTGAATATGTGTGATTGTGTAGGAAAGATCTGTGAATTCTCAGGGTGGAGACCTGCCTTTATCAACTCGGATCCCCTTTTTACTAATGCAGACAACTCATCCATGGCTAGACAGATATGTCCTAGGAAATTTACTGAGGCATATAAAGGTGATATGACTTAACTTGCCCAGGGTTATACAGTTAGTGTCAATCAAAAAGTAATGTTTTTGTTAATCAGTTAACAGATATTTATTAAATAGAAGCAGAATCTGAATCCAGGTCTTCCTGACTATAAGCCCAGTATACTATACACCATACTATACTGCTTACATGTATGAATGTTTTTCTCCATACAGATGTAACCCAGGACATGCTTATCTCTTGGCATTTCTTTTCTGGGATTTTCCCAGAAACCTGGGGAGAGGGGCTGGGGGGGGGTGGGATTTCTTCTGTTTAGTCCTTGTCACTTGACACAAATTTGGCTTTTGAGGGAAGGGGGAAAGGAATAAGCATTTATATAGTGCCTATTATAGGTCAGGCACTTTACAAATACTATGTCAGTTGATCCTTACAACAACTCTGAGGGGGAAAGGCTGTTATCCCCATTTTATAGCTGAGGAAACAGAGGTTAAGTGACTTGCCCAGGCTCACACAGGAAGTGTCTGAAGCAGTATCTGAACTCAGGTCTTCCTGATTTCCAGGTCCAGAATCTACCTGCTGTTCTGTAACGCTTTTTTTTTTTTTTTTAGTGAGGCAATTGGGGTTAAGTGACTTGCCCAGGGTCACACAGCTAGTAAGTGTTAAGTGTCTGAGGCCAGATTTGAACTCAGGTGCTCCTGACTCCAGGGCCGGTGCTCTATCCACTGTGCCATCTAGCTGCCCCCTCTACCTGCTGTTCTATTTAGCTGTCTCTTGTAGCATGTAAAGCCCCAAGTGCTAGAAGGAAGCTATTTTAAAAAGAAAAGGAGGGGGCGGCAAGGTGGCGCAGTGGATAGAGCACCAACCCTGGAGTCAGAAGTACCTGAGTTCAAATCCAACCTCAGACACTTAACACTTACTAGCTGTGTGACCCTGGGCAAGTCACTTAACCCCAATTGCCTCACTTAAAAAAAAATGAGAGAAAAGAAAAGGAACCTGCAAAAAAGGTAAATTCTAGTATCCTCGAGTCCCAGAATGTTACTTATAATTCAGCAAACATTAAGGACTTATTCTGTGCAGGGCACTGTGCTTGCTCTGCCCTGGAATAGGAACAGATCATAACATGCACCCCTGTCCTCATGCTGCTTACAGTGTAGGAGATAGATATTGCACACAAATAACTAACCGTGCAAAGTGCTATTTGGAGAAATTAATCAAATATTTCAAAGACAAAAAGGAAACAGTTTTTGCCTTAAAGGAGCCTATATTCCATTGAACAGGATATAAGATATAATTCAAAAGAAACAAAGAGTAGAGTGGCATCTCTCTATCTTTCTCTCTAAACTTGCATTGATGCCTTTTATTTTTATTGTTTCATGCCCAATTCCAAGTCCTTGAACTCTCCCTTATAACAAAGAAAGAGATTTTAGCATAATTAACACAGAAATCACATTTGAACAAGTACATGCCTCCTGCTACAAGTTGTCATTGCCATTTCTGGAAGAGGGGAAATCTACCCTAGCTTCATGGAAATCAAGGGATAGAAATCACTGAAAAAGAAGAGCAAGACAAAAGAGTATAAAAGAGAGTGCATACTCTTATAGACTGCAATGGAGGGGGAAGGGGTATGAGGTTCCTTCCACAAGAAGCCTCTGACACTTGGTTGCTAATCATCTTTGAAACAGACTCTCAGTCACTACAGATTCATCAGGAATTCTCTATATCACTCTATCAAGGTTCTAGGGCACAAATAAGTCTCAGTTTCCTCGTCTGTAAAGTAAAGATAATAGTAACACCTATTTCAGGTTGTATCAGATGAGTTGACTTTTAAATAGATAAATATTATTACTTGTGTTTAAAAATTAATTATACACCAGTTTTGGATAAGCATATTATTAATTTATCAATATTATACCAGCAAGGGATTGACCACTCATCTCTCTGATTTCTCATAGTCCCAGGTCGAGTGATAGTGAAGGCAGAGAGAGCTCCAGCATGCCAACAGGAGAAAAGCCCCCAAGAGACCCCTGTAGTCTCCCAGAGAGACAGCATGTGGCCCTAAGGAGACCCAAGTGAGAGCTTGAGACAAATTATGTGGTCCCAGAGAGCCAAGAGAGACCCAGAAGATGCTCCAGAAGCCCTCAAGTGAGGTCTTCCAAGGGTTTTTTATCCTCTTTTGATAGAGGCAGGTCATTATACATTGAACAAAGTTAATTGGGTCATTATACATCAAACAGATCAAATTGGTTAGCATTATTCAAATCTATTGGTTTACATGACTTGAAGGCGGTCTATATTAAAATGAACTCTAGGGATGACAAATCACTCAACTCTTGGTAGGCAAAGGAATGTTAAACTCCACCCCTTTCAGGGCAAAATCCTTTATCTAGGTGTGGTTTAATCCCACCCGTCCTTCAAGCAGTCTAGACATAAGAATCTATCTCCATTCCTTTTGCTCCCTTGGGTTTGTCCCAGAAGAGATCTGATGAAGTCTCAAGGAGAACTCAACTTTCTGGAGGTGGGTGGGGGTGGGAGTCACAGAAAGGACTGATCCCTGGGTCCCTCAAGAAATTAATTACTAATAATTATTGTCTCAAACCGTTATCATTGTAGTGGACATGGCTACTTCCACTTGTGGTACTAATTTTTACAAAAGGTCCATATCTGTAATCACCCGATTGATTAGGGGTTCCCCTGATCACTCCTTATGTATATGAAACTAAGAGCCATCCTGCCCTTCCCCAAATAAGTGGTGAGTGGATATGAATAAACAATTTTCAAAAGAGTAAGTACAAATGACCAACATCTGAATGGAAAAAATGTCTCCAAATAATGGGAAATGCAAATGAAAACAATTGATGTTTTACCTAATTCTCAGCAAATGCTTTGAATCCTGGCTTTCCGGAGCAATACCTGTGGGCAAGTCAGTTAACCTTTCTGGGAGCTGTATTCCTCATCTAGAAAATGAGGGTATTGGATTAGGTCATCTCTAAGGACCCTTAGACCTCTAAATCTAGCATCCTATGGAAAAGGATCAAAACGGTCAATGTCACCGGGGCAATGGAAAGAAAGGCCCATTAACATATTTTTGGTGGAGACATGAAGGTCCAACTGTTCTGGAAAAGTGAGGAATTATTTGAGAAAGGTTTGTTTTGCTTGTTTCTCTTTGTTACAATGGAGGGTTTTCTGTGGAGGGTGGGGTGGAGTGGGTATTGGGAATGGACAGGAGTATCTTTTTTTTTTTCCTTTGGGGCAATGAGGGTTAAGTGACTTCGCCCAGGGCCACCAGCTAGTATGTGTCAACTGTCTGAGGCTGGATTTGAACTAAGGTCCTCCTGAATCCAGGGCAGGTGCTTTATCTACTGGGTCACCTAGATGCCCCCAATAATATCTTTAAAAGCATCATTTAAAATATTTTGAAAAAAGTAATTAAACCTCGTTCATATCTTTTGGGCTTGAATGGTCATGTATTGCAAGTAAGCCAATGACAGAAAATACACCAAATACTCAACAGAATTTTGTTTGATAGGGGTGAAATGTGAAGACATTGGATGCCATAGATTGAGAATGGTTGAACAAATTATGGTATATGAATAAAGTGAAATATAGTTTTGCTGTAAGAAATGACTAATATGAGGACCTTTGAGAAACATGGGAAAACCAATATGAATTAGTCTAGTCAATAAATTTTTATTAAGCTCCTAATAAGTGCTAAAGATACAAATAAGAAAAAAGATAGTCCCTAGCCTTTAGGATCTTACAATACAAAGTTTGTATGTGTGTGTGTGGGGGGAAGACTACATTTATAATATAATACCTACACAAAATAAAGGAAGGCTTTGGAAGTTCATTTCTCTTCCTTCCAGCCCTCTAATCAGAGGAAAGAAGGAACTGAGGCTGCTAAGGAGGTTCTGATCATCAAAGCTGAATCAATCTCCAGGATGAGATTATCCAGGAGGAGGCAAGACTTTCCTGGTGTGGAAGACTGGCAGAGCAACTCATGGGAAATGATAAGGAATGAGAACCGGAAGAACAATGAACACAATGACTAGTCAATCATACATAAATTGGAGATACTCAACAGAGGGAAGGCACAGGAATTAAGGGATCAGAAAAGGCTTCTTGTAGAAGATGGGACCATAATAATGTAAATTATAATTACCCTAAATGGTAGCCCAACTCTGATTTGTTGCATTGCTATGTCTTAGTCCAGAATGGCAGACGATCAAACACATTTACTCCTCTGCCAGAGAGGTGGGAGCCTATGGTTGCAGGATGTTGCAAAGCTGCCAGATGCAGCCCCCTTTGTAGGTGGGTTTTGCTTCACTGTTAAAAGGGTTCAGTGGGGTTTGGGGATGAGAAGATGGTAGGAATAATCAGGAAATGATTATAGAATTTTTTTTTGGTTATAGCATGTTTTAAAAAGTATCAATACAATTTGAAAACTATTCACTGCTTTCTCAATTTTTCCTAAAACCCTTTAAATCTTTTTCCCTCATCTTTCCCTAGCTTGTACTGTATACTTCTCTGTGTATATCTATCTCTTTCCCCCTCCAGTAACACCCATCCATCCATCCATCCATCCATCCATCCATCCATCCATCCATCCATCCAACCACCCACGTATACATACATACATACATACACAGACATAAATATATATTACCCTGTCCACTCACACAGAGTATACATATCTGTTACTTAAGGGAAGATCCTGTGTATACCTAAAGTTTCTTTGTATCACAAGTGCTTAACACAGAGCCTGATGCATAGTAGGTTCTTAAATGCTAACTGACTGACTCACTAACACATGGTAGGCATCGAATGGATATTTGCAGAATTGAAATGAACAAGTTAAGTGCTTGAGATAGAGAAAAGTAGTATTGAAGCAGATCTGGGAATCTGAGCTGGGTCTTGAAACAAAAAATACTTTTCTTGGCAAGAAAAACATGGGAATTCTCTTTAATTCATCATTTTAGCACTGACCTACCTAGTGATTACAGTTTGTATAGGTAGGATTGAAACTTACAAGTTGATAACTTGAATTTATACCCCACTTTTTTTGAAGCTCACTTGCTTCTGAATGTTAGTTTAGAATGCCAGCAAGGGATATATTCCTTTCCCTTTGTCCCTGGCTTGCCTCAGACACCAATATGGATTCCATTCACAGGTAAGAACATTAAAACCTTATTTCATCACTGGTGTCCTACATATAAGGTCCTCTCTAGTTGCCAGGGGCTAGCTAGGCACTCCAGTTTCCTCCCAATTGGCTCTCAGGTTACTAGGCAGAACCCTCAGTGACAAGTACTGGTCAACCCAACTTATAGCCTAGCTCCCACAACCATCATCAAAGAATAATGGGCCCACTTTCCTCAATATCACTAAAACCTACTACTGCTCAACTGCCATGGATGGGGAGGGAGGCCCAAGAACCCTGAGAGTAGCAGTACCTCTGGGGTCCTGCTTCCAGCCCAACCCCTGAAGCTATTTTCCTGAAAAATGACTCTGGAAATTCAACCTAGCAACTGCTTCTTCAGATACTGAAGCCACAACTTACCAAAGACCAGAGTGCTTGGCACTGTCCAATATCAAAAACTCATGATTTTGTCAATGGAAATGACATTAAAGAAGATGCATTACCATATACTTTGCCTCTACCTCCTAATGACTACTGACCCTTTCCATTTGACTTGCAACTGGAACTTATGTTCACCAGCTCCCCTGTGAGACTGTGAACTCCTCCAGAGAAGGCACTATTCCTAATTTGCTCTTTGTGTTCCCAGAGCTTTGCACATAGTAAGTGCTTAGTAAATGTCTTTTTCACTCATTCAACAGCTTCATTGGGAGTCTGCTTTCAATTTTCCTATTGCTCAGACTCTTTCCTTTGATAAAGCCACCAAGTCTATTGTGATTCATGTAATCAGAGTAAGAAGGGGCTTTGGGGGTCCATTGGTATTCAATAGATTGGTGATCTCATCTATGGTGGGTATTTTATCCATTGCAACCCACATCCTTCCAGCTATTCTCATTTCACCTCCCAGACAAGCCTTTACTTTGTTGACTTTATGTGAGATCTGTTATCATTTCATGGGTTTAAAACTGTACCAACAAGGGGCAGCTAGGTGGTGCAGTGGATAGAGCACCGGTCCTGGATTCAGGAGAGCCTGAGCCTCAGCTATGTGACCCTGGGCAAGTCACTTAACCCCTACTGCCTCTCCCTCCCATTCCCCCCACCCCTGGGGAAAAAAAAAACAAAAGAATTAAACATCAAAATAGATATCCTGAAAAATCAAAGGAGAGATGAACAAAATTGAAAGTAAGGGGGCAGCTAGGTGGCATGGTAGAGCAGGGGCCCTGAATTCAGGAGGACCTGAGTTCAAATCTGACCTTAGAACTTGACATGAGCTGTGTGATCCTGGGCAAGTCACTTAACCCCAATTGCCTCCCAAAAAAACAAACCCCAAACCCCAACAACCCTGTACCAATAAACAATCCCTCTTCCCCCTTAGAGGTCATAGGCTCATAGATTTAGAGGGGGAAGGGATCCTAGAGGCCAATGAGTCCATCCCCCACATTTTACAGTTGAGAAAATTGGAAGCCCAGTAAGGTTAAGGGAATTTCCAGGATCAAACAACTAGTTAAATGTCTGAAACAGGATTTGAACTTTTGGAGTCTTTCTGACTCTAAGTCCAGTGACCTGATGTGCTCCCTCTCCTTCTTCTGTTGGCTTTTTTTTATTAACAACACCAATATTATATACTTAGTCAATAGTCAGTAAACATTTTTGCAGCATCTAGTAATGTGCCAAACACTGTGCTAAGCACTTGGTATACCAAGAAAAAGAAAGTCCCTGCCCTCAAGGAGCCTACACTCTAATGGACTTGGAGTCAGGGTGAACTGGGTTCAAATCCCTCCTCCAACACTTGCCCCTGTGTGTCTAGGGATAAGTCAGTTAACCAAAGACACCCTTTTCTCATCTGTAAAATGGTGATAAAAATAACTGTTGTGCCTATGGTGGGGTGGGGGACTGGGGGACGGGACTGTAACTAATGAGAACAGATATTGCATGCAAAATGCTTTCTACACATAAAGCACTATATCCATGCCAGTTATTACTTTATAAGCTAAAAAACCCTCCATAAATGTAATAACCTATTATCATTAGCCTTTTAGTTATCAAAGTTGCGATTTCTCAAACTAACTTTGCCCCAGGAATCTGAGTAAGATACCCGGCCACAGTGCAAAATCAACGTTTTGATTCAGATAGAACAGTTTGGGGGTTTTTTTGTTTTTTGTTTTTTTGTTTTGGTAACCCCTTCAGTGCTTCGCTTGTGTATCATGGAAGTATTGAAATGAGGACAATTATTTGAGCATTCACGGTTTGTTTTGTAGCTGGAGAGAGTCCCCTTCGTACACAACTACAACGCCTTTCCTAAATTTCTCGGTGAGAGTCATGGAAGTGTTCTTACAGGGAGACTGAATCTTCAAGCTGAGGAGCAGCCTCAGACCAACAAGAAAAGTGAAGCAGCAAATTTTTTTCCTCTCAGGGCAATGAGGGTTAAGTGACTTGCCCAGGGTCACACAACTAGTTAGTGTCAAGTGTCTGAGGCTGGACTTGAACTCAGGTCCTCCGGAATCCAGGGCCGGTGCTTTATCCACTGCACCGCCTAGCTGCCCCTGAATAAGCAATTATTAAAGACTTCTTTCTGTGTTAGGCACTTAAGTGCTATCCTTTTACAGCTGAGGTAAATTAGGCAAAGTGACTTGCCTAGCCTGCGTCACCCAGCTAAGTGCCTGAGGCTGGGTTTGAACTCAGGACTTGCTGGCTCCTGGCCCAGCGATCTGCACTGCCCAGCTGCCCCAAAGGCCGGCTTAGGGATAACAGCTGGAAACGTGTGGGGCCGGCGACATTTTCACCTGCACCGATGACTTTAAAGTAGCTAAGAAGGGGGGGCCCTTTTCATTGTCCAACCACGAACAGTTGAGCTGAGTAGTCTCTTCCTTCCCACGATGACTAACAGAAGAAGTTACTACCGCAGAAGGGCGGGTCCAGGCTCTTTACCTTCTCGCACCCCGAGAGCCGTCAGCCTGCCTGATACAGACGGGCGTCAGTCTGGACCAACCCTACATGCAGGCAGCCGGGGAGACCGGCGGAACCTCCTCCTCCCGGTTCCCGTTTCTGTCAGAGGCTGCGCGAGGACGGGCATGGGGGGCGGATGTGACTCTCGGGCTGGGCGGGGGGAGGAGGCGGGGCCACGATTGAGAGCAGGAAGGTGCGACGCTCAGAAGGGTCCGCCTCTCAGCTGCGGAAAACAGAAAAGCCGGGGAGGCTCCAGGAGGAGGTTTAAACCTGAAGGCCGAGAGCTCGAGGAACTGCAGCCAGAGCTTGGGTCCTGCTCCCGGCGTGCGAGGCCCGGGGCGCGCCCGAGATGTCGGGTGGGGGCCGGGGCTGCTGCCCGGACTGCGGCTGCGCGGAGCTAGTGGAGGACTCGCACTATGCACAGAGCCAGCTGGTGTGCGCCGACTGCGGCTGCGTGGTGTCCGAGGGGCTGCTCACCACTACCTTCGCTGATGAGGGCAACCTCCGAGGTGCCTCTGCCCTGGGACCCTCCCTCCTCCCCAGCCCCGGCCTGCCACACAGCCCTTAGGCGGCTTTGAAAGCCTCTAAAGACCTTGGCCGCCTGGCCCCTTCCCCCCTTTCTAGTGTGTTCACACCTTGTATTCCCACACGGATCCTGCTTCTCTTCTCCCTTCACACGCTAGTCACACCATAGAAATGCCTGGGGCCGGGGAGGTGTCCCACGAATGGGTCTAAATGTGTAGCCTTTTTTGTGCCATCCATTTCCTGCCCCCTCCGCCGGGGGCCTTCCTCGTTCTTTTAATTTTGTTTGGGTTTTTTAGGTGGGAAGGTGGTGACTTAAGGTCACACCGCTCCCAGCGTGCAGTAAACATCTGTGAAATTGAGCTGAATTGACCTTCCCTGGCCTTTCTGGGTGGTTCCATTGAGCAGAGACAAGAAGTAACACATTCCAAGAGTGGAACCTTTTTGTCTCACCCATCTCCCATCCCTACCCCCCCCCCCCCCATCGTGGGACTTCCCTGTATTTTTTTGTGGGTTCTTTAGGTGGAGAGGATACTTGTTGAATTGAACTAAATTGACTTTTCCCCGGCCTTTTTGGGTTGTTCTGTTGAGCAGAAAGTGACTAAATTGCCTATTGCTGATCCTTGTCTTGCAGAAGTGACATATTCCAGGAGTACAGGGGAGAATGAGCGGGTCAGCCGTAGCCAGCAAAGAGGTAAGACCCAACCCTTTACCAGAGGTCAGGCTTAAGGTAGTTGGATGGCCAGAAATTTTCATTTTGATTGGTGCAATCTATGGTATCTGAGAAAGATAGTGGATAATTGGGAATGGAAGATAAGAATGGTTTTGGTTCACAGTCTTGGAGAACTCATTATGTGAGGTGGTTGATTATCCAGGCTGTGCTGGGAGTTTGGGTTCGGACCAGGGTGGGTTTGAGTCCTGGACTGAATCTGACTTGGTTCTGGATCAAAGCATGCTGAACTCTGAATTGTGAGGGAGCTGTGCTCCATGAGCTGTGTCCTTACACCTCGCCTCTCTAGAAAGCCTCTTTTCCTGGCCTTTACAGTCTGGGGAGGAAGTCATATGACTTGATAACTGATTTTTGAAGTTCTGTGAACAGAACTCTTGTACTTTGTAGAAACTATATTAGCTCTCCTAATACCCAGCCTTTAGAGCCGGTGTCAACATAGCACTGTGAATTTTCCTAGGGCTTCGACGAGTTCGAGATCTCTGCCGAGTTCTGCAGCTGCCATCAACCTTTGAGGAGACCGCAGTGTCCTACTACCAACGAGCATTCCAGCACCCTGACCTCCATGCTGCTCGACTCCAAAAGAAAGAGGTGTTGGTGGGCTGCTGTGTGCTGGTCACCTGCCGGCAACATAATTGGCCCCTGACCATGGGCACTATTTGCACCCTGTTATATGCCAACTTAGAACTGTTCTCTGGCACGTACCTACAGATAGTGAAGGTCCTAGGACTGGACGTTCCTGCCTTGAGCCTAGCAGACCTAGTGAAGACTTACTGTAGCAGGTACCTGAGGGGCAGAGGGATTGGGAGGAAGGGAACTTAGACATGTTTCCTAGAGCTCAATCTTGGGCACTTTCTGCTTTTTAATAACTTTTGACCAAAGCCTACCCAACAGGGTTTTGAATTTATTATCATGCTAGTTTTGTTGGTATATATTGTGCTCAGTCTTGCCGAGAAATGGCAGCATTATTCCCTGCCACCTAAAGCTGGCTTGTTTTCCTTACCTAAAGTTATATTAGGAGAAACAGCAACCCTTTTGCCACTGAATAAGGTCTGTCTTTTGGGTTCTTACAGCTTCAAACTGTTCCAGGCCTCCTCCTCTGTGTCGGTCAAGTTTGTGGAGGACAAAGAGAAGATGGTATCCCGGACATTACAGCTGGTAGAGCTGGCAAGTGAGACGTGGCTGGTGACAGGAAGGCACCCTGTGCCAGTGATAACTGCTGCTGCTTACCTGGCCTGGAGGTCACTGCAGCCCGGGGGCCGCTTGACCTGTTCCCTTTCCCGATTCTGCAAATTGGCAGGTGTTGACCTGCCCCATCCAGCATACCTCCGAGTTCAGGAACTGCTGGCCATACTTCTGCGGATGGCCGGACAGCTGGCCTGGCTGCGGATATTGAACCTAGATAAGCAAACAGTAGTGAAGCACATTGGGGACTTGCTCCAGCACCGGTGCATTCTCCTCCGAAAGGCTTTTAGGGATGAAGCTGAAGAGGAGGAAGGAGATGAGCAGCAACAAGAGGAGGAGGAAGCAGGGACCAGTACCTTGGAGACCCTTGAAAAGAAAAGGCCCGCTAGCTCCCCACCCCCTCTGCTCCCTCCCTGTATGCTGAGGCCTCCAAAGCGGCCCTGTCCCACTCCTGCTGATTCCAGTATTACTGGGGATGAGGAGATATCTGACAGTGAGATCGAGCAGTATTTGCGTACACCTCAAGAAATCAAAGACTTCCAGAGAGCCCGGGCTGCAAATCAAGCTGCTGCAGGGGCCCCTACCCTGTCCTGACCAACTTCTTAACTTGAGGACTTTGCCTGTGGCCTGAGGGTCTGGTGGAACTTACACTGTTCCCCTCCAGAGGGGTGTAATGGGAAGAGTGCTGGGTTTAGAGGACTGAGTGGTTTGAGTGCTGCTCCTGTTTGTTGTAGTATAACCTCGGGCAAGTCATGTCATTTTGGTGTCAAGTAAGGGTGTTGGAATAAGGGACCTCGATGCCCTATCTGGCCGTGATTCCGCAGTCCTACAACAGGGACCAGGCATGTGCAGGGAAGGGGAGAAGTGCATGTGTGTCATCTACCACAGGGTCATGTAAGCCAAAGAGGCAGCTTCATGTGTTTGGCCCCGTGTCCTAGAAGAGGAGGAATGATTGCATCGACTGCAGCAATGTGCCAGTTGCATTCCTCTGCCCTTGACAGCAGGTTGGCTTAGTGGCTGTGGGCTAGGGGCAGTAGGTCTTCTCAGACTTTCCTTGAGAGCATATTGTTTCATTCAGTCCACGAGTTAAAACTTATGTTTTTTGCTAAATGATTAAACAGACTAGCCTATTCCAGATAAAATCCATGGATTTGGGGGTGTGGCAGGAGACACAAAAAGATTGAGGGTGAACTTGAGCTAAGCTCATGGGACTTTGCAAATCTTTAATATATTAAAACAAGAGGCATCTGCTAGAAAACATTCTATCGTATAAAACCCGAGTTTTTTAAAAAAACACATTTTCTTTGGCACTTTTCATTCCCTCCCCTCAAGTCCCCTTTCCCCAGCATATTGCAAAAGCTCTCCAGTGCTAAGGCATTGGCAGGGTATGTAAACAGCAGCCAGCATATGTGGAAGAATAATACAAAGCTTTTTTTCTTTCTTTTTCTAATATAGTCTCTGTGCAGCAAGCGTAAATAACAGAACTCACCCCTAAAGAACGGGATTTCCCTCTCCCATATGCCCTCCTCATGTACCTTGGGTGACACGTACAAGGACAAGAACAAAGAAGCATGAACAGGATTGTCTCTTTGCTTCTCAGCTCTAAACTCTCCCTCTCCCTCCCTCCAAAAATTCCTTAAGGACTGATGGTCAATTTTTCTGGGAGAAAGCTAAGGGCCTGGGGGTAGAAGAATAAAGGCAAAGGACAGAGCTGTGCAGTAAGACTAGGGGAGGATCTCCACTAAATGCTCCAGCTACTGCCTTTCAAGGGCCCCAGTGAAAACAGGAAGCTGGTTTGACCTCTGAGGGCCATCTTACACCCATAGAGCTGGGGTCTGATAGCTATGACTCCCTGGAGCTCTGTCATCTGCTCTTATTCAAGAGAAGGAAATTCTTTCTCCAGCACCCTCCAGGCCAAAGCCCAAAAGTGAGAATTAGGCTTTGAAAAGTGTTTCCAACACTGAACCCCAAGCACGGTCCCTCCAGGAGTATTGCTCTGGGAGCTAAAGCAGCTGGTTCCTGTTCCTTAGCTTTGGTTCTTTTTGTTTTCTACTCACATCCTTCCATTCACATGGCATGATCAACTTTGCAAGGCTACGATGGTTTAGGCACTCTGGGTCACTGGTGGCATCCCACTTGTCTTTGGCTCTATTGGAACAGGACTCGGCCTTCTTGCTCTTTCCTCACTTTCCTTCCTGAAGACCGCCCTCCCCAACTGCCTTTGCATAGATGCCTTCCAGGGCAGCAGCCTGGCTTGCAAACCAGTGCCCATTATCTGGCCAACCCATGGGAGTCGGGCCCTGGTCCTAAAAAAATGAAGCTTTAGACCTTTATAGAGAACTGGGGCGGCCAGAGAGCTCACCCTCGATCATATTGCTCTAACCAGCTAGCATGGGAGACACTTTGGGCAAGAACAGTGGAAGCTTCATCAGCCCACACAGGCTGCCCATTTTCTGCACAGGGAGGGTTGCTCTGTGGACTAGGGGCAAATGGCCCTTTTACTGCTGGATGGTATCCAGGATCCTGGACAGGCACACAGAGGGTAAGGCTGGGGTAGAAGGAAAGCACACGCCCTTTGTGTGCTCCAAAGATTGTCATCCTTTGGAGAATCTCCCTCCAGAAAGAAAGATTTCCCCTAAGTAAGTTGCCCCACCCCAGTGGGGTTGGGGAATACTGTTCGTGGGTTGGCATCTGCCTTACTGGCAAGGAGAAGTGCTGCCTTGGGCTGACACTAGTATGGGGGACCTTTTGAGGTACAGCCAGAGGGCGCCGCCCCCCCAGCTTGGCCACTAGTGAGCAGCGCGTGTGTGTTGCCTACAGCTCCCATAGCCTCTTCGAGCTCTAGACGGTGGTCTCACTCTTCCAGAGGCCCGTCTTCATGCAACCACCAGCTCCAGTCTCTGTGCTGCCCAAGTTGATGTCGTATTTCCCGGCCTTCAAGGCTCCGTTCTGGCTAGCGGTGTTGAGCGGGTAGGAGCGGCGCTTGCTCTCCTCCAGCAGACTCCCGCTACCCTTGAGGTTGTCCCGGCTGGCACAGCGTCGCTGGCCTGCACGTCCGGCCTCGGGCCCGGGCGCCCCGCTGGTGTCGCTGCCCTCCGAGGGGCTGAGCGTGGGCTCTCCTTCCCGCGGGCCTGGGCCCGGGCCGGCGCCGGGGCTGTTGCGGCTGCTGCCGGGGTGACTGTCGGATGGGCTGTTGTGCAGGCTGCCGCTCTCGCTGGACTGCAGCTCCGACATCCCCGTCAGTGCCGACGATCCCCCTCGAATCGACTTCAGGCGATGCTTGCCTGCCCCGTCTCCAGCACGGTGGCCCTTGGCCCGGCTCTTGTGCCCCCGGCGCCCGTGATGCACGTTGTTGAGGTGGCGGGGAGCAGGGCCCCGATGGCCGGTAACGTCGGGCTCTTCCCCGAGACTTCCCACACCCATGTCGCAGGCCTGGCTCTGTGCTAGCTGCAGGTTGGTCAGCTTGCAGGGACTCATGTGTTGGGCATGACCGCTGCTGCCACTGGGGGAAGATTTGAGGGAGGAATGCCCCTCGGCAAAGACTGGAGAGCCGTCCTCTACAATGGTGGACAAGGGCCTCGGCAGTGCCCGAGTGGAGGGAGGGGCGGAGGGACAGCAGGCTTGCCAGGAAGCCCGGACATCCCTTCTTCTGGCACAGTGGTGGGAGAAGACAAAGAGACCCAGGGCTACAGCCACCACCCCGTACAAACAGCTGCATACCACACTGGGCAACCACTGCTGGGATACCGCCAGAGCCCCACAGGCCCACAGTGCCAGGTACAAGAAGTGAGTGGTCACCAGAGCCCCAAGTTGGGCTCCTGGTGAATAAATGCCATCTCCGTCACCTGGGTGCCCTGGGGAGAGCACTCCTCCACCCCCAGCCGACAAGAGGGACCCGGAGTCGCTCAGCAGGGGACCACTGCCCTGGAGCCTGGCTGCACATCGGAGGTCCTCCCCTGGCTCCAGTGAGGCCCGGCTGTGGCTGCCTTTGGGGCCCTGCCCCCGCGGGCCCCTTAAGCTCAGCGCAGCACATAGAAAGTAGATCCAGGTGATCAGCAGGATCAGGGCCACAGGCACGTAGAAAGCTCCCAGGCTGGGACGCCACACCAGCCAGCAGCTGTGGAATGACGGGGGATAGTCAGGAGGGTAGGAAGAATGACTGGGGTTGGTCAAAGAGGGAAGGTGCATATTTAGGGAGAGGGGCGAGCAAGACCTGGTGAGAGAAGTCAAGGAGTTGGAAGCACCGGCTTGCAAGGCTTTTCCCGTGTGGAAAAAGTGGCCAGGCATTGACTTGGGGCACATACTCACTAGGGATTATGATCCCGGTAATTGTGGATGTTGACGGCCGCTGTGATGCCACAGATGATGAGTGGGATGCCTCCAGCAATAAGGTAGAACCTGATGAAAAGAGATCCCGGTTAAGAGGTGAAGAGACTGAGAAGCCTTATGGTCAAGGACCTTTGTGGAAATGACTTTCTCCATCCTGCCCCATTCCCTCCTTAAACCTTCTGTAGGATCCTTCACCTGCGGGGAGAGAGACCTTCCCAAACTAAGGCCTGGTGACCCGAAGTTGTCTCTTAACATTCATTTTGCTCTCTGTCCTTCTATCAGAAATGATAGTTCCTGCTTCATCTTCCTCCATGCCTGTAAGTGTGTGCTCAGAAAACCTAGTTTCTATGTGCTGGATGGACCCTGTCCTCTGTCAGCTGACTGCAATGCCATCCTCATCCGGGTCTCTTTTTCATGCCTTGATCCTCAAAAGCTCCAAAGAATAGTTAGGGGCTGGAGGGGGCATCTTTTACCGGAGCATTGGACGAGGAGTGGGTGGGGCTGGCTCCCCTTCCTGGGGGGGTGGAGCCCTCCAGGTCAGCTCCTTGTAGAGAACACGAGCCTTCACACCCATCCAGAGCAGCGTGGACAGCGATGAGTAGTGCAGGGTGATCCCTACCTATAGGTGGGGAGGAGAGAAGATATCACAGCTGGGAAGGAAGCCTAGGCTGCCAATGGCAGAACTATCCCTGAAGCACTCAGCTGCCTGGGAAAATTCCTTTCATTTTTCCCTTGATTTCCCGGACTCATTCCTCTCTGATTCTCCCACAGCAATTTGTCTTTTTTCCTCCTCCAGGGTCTCTGAGGTGATATCCTAGCTCCCTCCTATTCAATGATTCCCCTCAGAGGTTCCCACAGTATCCCCTCCCCTTTACCCCAGATTCCCTCTGGTCCTCAAGACATCTCCTCCCTCCTGGGTTTTCTTTGCCCTGCGCCACCGTCACCCTTCAGTTCCCCATGGCTCTGCCCACCCCTATGTTATTCTGCATGACTGAGGATATACTTGTAATATATAGAATAATTCCAAACCATACCCAGAGTATACATAGTCACAATGACATATAAATGTAAATGGCTGACAATATTAGACATTATTACATAATCTTCTTTGAGCAAGTAAACCACATCATCTTGTACATGAATTCTCTATCTAGTATGACAATGGCATATACTTGAAGTGATAATCAGTTGCTCAAAAAGAAATAAAACCTCAATCACCAAGACTCAATATGTTCATTGCCTTGCAAACCAAGCAATAGGGTTCCATAACCCTTTGTTTTGTTTGTTTGGTTTGTTTGTTTTTAACATAACCCCATAAACAGACTCAGTTGCCCGTGGTACCATTAATTCCACTTGTGCTTGCTTTGACTTCCCCTATGTTTTTATACCTCCTTCCCATACCTCTGTCGGCCCGTTAGTAGAAGCATCCTCTTTCCTAGGGCAGCACCCGATATTGTGCATAGACTGTCACATTCTCTCTGAGGTCACCTCTACCACCCCCCCCCCCCGTCCTTCTTCCCCACCGAATACTCCCTTTCCCAGAGGCCACCTTACCGCCTGACAGACAATTAGGTAGTTGGTGAGGGTGATGCCGCCTGCAAAGACAGCCGAAGTCATAGCCACGTGAAAGCATAGGTTCAGCAGCATATGCCAGCCCTTTCTCGAGACGTGGATGGAGCTGCCAGAGATACAGGTCATGCTGCTGGCACCAGTGACCACCAGCTGGCATCCCTTAGCCCGCCTGCTCTGGGCCTGCCTCTGCCCTCTTGGGGTAGCAGGGAAGGAATGGGAAACCTCTATCCTTGACCCTTACCATAAAAAGAATGGGGTCAGAAAGTGCCTCAGCCCCTTTTCTCCATTCCCCAGCACTAGGGCAACACTTGGGGCAATTCACTTTCCTGTTCTCCCCCTTCCCCTCCAAGGACTCTCACCTATGGTTGAGGATGTAGGTGATGATGGTAGAGAAGAGGCAGAGCAGCAGCAGGGCAGTGCAGGGGTAGACAACAGGATGCAGGACTGCTCCTGGGCCTCCTGCTTCCCGGGGGAAAGTGCTCAGCTCCTAGGGAGGATATAGGAGAAAGGAAATGAGTGAGAGCCCAGGGCTCTGAGGCCCTGGGGCTCAGCAGAAGGGCCAGACCCACCTACAGTGTTGGTCAGTCAGAACCCATTTATTAAGTTCCTTCTGTGTGCCAGGCACTGTGCCAAGTGCTAGGGATCTAAAGGCAAAAGCACAGTCCCTGCCCTTGAGGGGCTCCCAATCTAATGCGTTTGTGAGAGTCTGTCTCTCCAGCTCCCTAACCCGGTCTTTTAAGCTCTCCATCACACTTGCCCTCTGACACTCTCTGCCTTCCTTAGGAGAGGATGAGGTCATCATTAGTAAGCCAGCCTTTCAGCCACAGTTGATGTAGGATCCTGCTTTATGGTTTCCATCAGCCCACCCTTTCCCACGGACTTCAGAGAAAAGTTCTTGCCAAAATATATGGGATCCACAGACTGTTCGGTACCTGGTGAAGTAAGGCTGGGAGGTGAGGCCCACTAGCTGTGCTGGCTCTAAATCAAAAGTTCTACACTGTGTGTTTCACCGTTTTGGCCAAAACATGGACACATGGAGCATCGTATTCTCCCAGATCTATGTATCTAGCCTTTTTGACTCTCTCCTAGACTCTGGTCATGCCTCTTCACCTATTGCCTGTTGGATATCTCCTCTGGGATGCTCTCTGGGCTTTTCAAAGTTGATAAATCTAAAACAGAACTTAGGCAGCGAGCTATAGAATGCCCAGCCTGGAGTCAGGAAGACCTGAGTTCAAATCCAGCCTCATACACTCCCACTGCTCCATCATTCCTTCTTCCCAGATATCATATATACATATCACATCTCTTACATCTGATTTTTGCTCAGGGAAAAGAGAAGGGAAGTGGGACAATTTTGCTCTACTTAGAGAAAGTGAAAGCAAGGATTTGAAAAAAACCTGTATCCACTGTTACTGATTCATCTTCTCTGGGCATGGAGCTGTAGAGGTGGGAAGAGCTGGCCATGGGTTATCCCCAAAAGATGGAGATTGGAGAGACGAACCTCACATCTACCCAGTTCTTTCCTTCTGCCTCTTTCTCTTTGTGGGATTGTTTCTTTCCCAGTCCTCCTTCCTTTCCCCCTCTCCTATCTCCTAGAGTGTCTATCTGTCCATCGGTCAGTCTGTCTGTCTGTCTCACACGCACACGTACCATGAGCACCGCAATGTTGCCAAGGTGCTGGCAGTACAGGGAGCTGACATTGGACTGGCTAGACTGGAGCTGACAGCCCTCAGAACTCCAGCCTCCTGGTCCAGCAGGCCCTTCCATGCTCCACGAGGCCGCCACAGGATCCACCCCTTCAGCCCAGTGCCTTAGTGAGACGGCCACTGGCTCTGTGAGGTTCCCGACACCGCAGCCACCTAGGATGGGAGAGAGAGGGGACACAGAGATCTACTGGGGAGACTGGGAGACTGCTGAGTACCTGCTATGCGCAGGCCTCTGTGCTGGGAAAGGGAGAAATGCAAAGAAGCATAAGACACAACCCTTATCTTCAGAGGCTTATAGTCTACTCAGGGAGATATGACACTTAACCTACAAAAGGTATTGGTCCAAACCTAAGCCCTCCCCACCCCATCCCCAATGTAGTCTCTTTGAAAACAAAATCTAAAGCTATACAGGCATACATTGAAAAATAATTACACATAGATGTCCTTTTGGGGGCATGGATAACTCACTCCATGGATAACAGATCATAACCCCTCTTCATGTGCTGCTGCAGAAAAACTCCATCACCCTGTGCAATGAGCCTCCTGATCTTTAGCTACACTTGTCCTCAGCCCAAAGGCACATACATACTTTATCCCTGGGCCCGGGTTTGAAGCCTTTCCACTTCTGCAAGCTTGTGGGCCTGCTGGAACTAGTAGGCTGGTAGGGCTTTCAAGACATCAGAGTCCCAGCTATGATTTCATAAGGAATGGAAGCACTTTAATATACTTTCTTAATGTATGATATTACTGTATAAAATTCTTTGCATGCATGTGTATGTCTATATACATATGTATGTATTTGCTAGGAAAGGATTTTTTTAACATTCCTCAATTCAAATAAAGATTTTTGGGTTCATTTTTATTACTAGTTTTCTTGATCTCTGTTACATTCATTGCTATTTTCTTAGGGTGCATTCTCTTACATTTATTTGTATTTATACCACATATGTGGTATGCACAGAAAAAGATAAGTAACAGTATAGGCAGCAAATGACATGTCAAATAAGAGATTCAGATAATTAGATAATTATTGCCATAGGAAGTCAGAAAAGGGAGACATCGCTGAGGGCTGGGATGATCAGGAAAGGCTTCACAGGGATGCTGGGGGAAATTTTGGTAATAAAACCCCCCAAATATCAATAAAAATAAATAAATTAAAATATTATTTTAAAAATGTAATATAGGAGTAGTAAAGAAGAGAGGGTTTTTTGGGGGGTAAGATAATGAGTTTTGTTTTGGATGTGTTGAGTTCGAAAAGCCTATGGGACATCTAGTTCAAGATTTCCAGTAGGAAGTTGGTGATGAGAGACTGGAAGTCAAGAGAGAGGTTAGGGCTGGATCTATAGATCCGGAGGAAAAATCTACACAGAGATGATAATTGAATCCATGGGAACTGATGAGATAATGAAGGGAGAGAACAAAGAAGAGGGGGGAGAAGAGATAGTCAGTAGGAAAGCCTCCCCCAACCACTCCACTCTACAGGGATCCCACAGAATCTGAATATCAGAGCTGAAAGGAAGCTCAGAGGTCATTTATCCTCACTTGCACTTCAGCAGAAAAAGATGATACAACATCCCCAACAAGGATTGGCTTGCTTGAAGGTAGAGGGCCATTCCACTGTTCTAACAGCTCTCATTGTTAGAGGGGAGGAAGAGCAGAGGGATTGTGGGTGCTAGTGAAGTCAATATTGCTAATATGGAAACAAAATCTGCATCTTTGCATCTTCCAGCTATTGTTTCTGTTTCTATCCTCTTGGGTTAAGCAGAACGTATTTAAAGCCCCTTCCATATGACAGCCCTGCCAATTGTTGAAAATTGCTAGCAAGTCCCTTCTCCTCTCTCCCCACCCCAGCCTTCTCTCCAGGGTAAACCTTCTATCCCTCTTTTCATAGCACAGTTTTGAGGTTCCCCAATATCCTGATCACTGTTCTCTCAGTGCTCTCTGGCTTTATCAATGCCCTACCTAAAAGGTAGTACCCAGGGCTAAACACAATATTCCAGATGCAATCCAACTAGGGTAAGATACCGTCCTCTTTCTGGATGTTGCTTCTGTCTATGCATTTTCTTCTTTGGTCACCATGCTGTATTGTTGTAGTCCACAAAACCCCCCAGGATCTTAGGGGCTTTTCACATTAAGTCACTTCTCCCCCATCTTATACTTGCTTGCATAATTGTAATTTTGAACCCAAGGGTTGAACTTTACATTTATACCTATTCAACTCCACCTTTGTCAATCTCATTTAGAAGGTTATTGCAATGGTCTAGGCAAGCAGTAATGAATGAACAGAGCCTGTTGAGATCACTTTGGATCCTGATTCTGCCATCAGCTAGATTAGCTATTCTTTCTCTTTGTGTCATCCACACAAGTGATGAGAGTGCCACCTATGTAGACAAAGTCTTCTATCACTATGCCATTCCTATTCCCTGGGCTTGTTGTATACTGCTGGTTGTTGTTGTTGTTCAGTCCTTTGAATCACGTCCAACTCTTTGTGGCTCCATTTGGGGTGTTTTTGGCAAAGACACTGGAGTGATTTGTCATTTCCTTCTCCAGCTCATTTTACAGATGAGGAAACTGAGGCAAACAGGGTAAAGTGACTTTCTCAGGGTCACACAGCTAGTAAGTGTCTGAGGCTGGATCAGTTTTCTTATGCTGTTATTTAATTATGATCTTGTTTTAGATTTAATGTGTGTCCCATTTTCCCAATTAGATAGTGAGTACTCAGTATTTCCTAAATAGCTGTGTGTGTAGTGGGGTTAGGAATGCAGGAAGTGCAGTGAATGTGGAGGGGTGTGTGTGTGTGTGTGTGTGTGTGTGTGTGTTGGGAAAGGGATATTTTCACATGCAATCCAGAATCCCACAACCCTTCTGGAGCCTGACATCCAGTCTTGTCCAGAAGCTGTTCCTTCTTTATTGTTTTTTGTTTTTTGGTTAGGCAATTGGGGTTAAGTGACTTGTCCAGGGTCACACAGCCAGTAAGTGTTAATTGTCTGAGGCCGGATTTGAACTCAGGTACTCCTGACTCCAGGGCCGGTGCTCTATCCACTGAGCCATCTAGCTGCCCCTGTTCCTTCTTTATTAAAGGGAATCTCTCCTCTCCCCACTTTGGAGAACCATGCTAAGTTGCACTTGCCTCTGTTTCAAGCATCAGGGCACTTAGATGCTGGAAGAGAGAAGACTGGGGGAACATGGGATGCGGGGGGCCCACCAAAAATCTCAGGAATAACCCATTCCCCCTCTTCCAGGTCACCCATTCTCACCCCTGAACCCATGCTCATGCACTTCTCATCTCACCTGGAATGGCTAGAAGGCATTATCCACTCCTCTTCATCTCTCAATCTGTCCTTCAAAGCCCAGCTGCCTCATTTCCTCTCTGTGGCCTTCCCTTACACCCCCCCCCCAACCCACAGTGATCTTGCCCTGGGGGGGGGAGGGGGAAGGATCTTAGGAAAAGAATTTGGTCCCTTACTGGTTCCGGCAAAGATGACAGGTGTGGCCACCCCACGCCTCTTGCTGGGCCCTGTGGTTCCAGGGCGGGAGGTGTTGCCATGGCTACGGAAAAGACGACCATTTCGGAAGACGAGCAATTGCAGGGTACAGTCCGGGGGAGTTGGGGGGGCCAGTGCAGTCGGAGGGGATGAGAACAGGCTGGGGGGTAGCTGGATGGAAGCCAGGGCCACGCTGTTCTGGTGGGGGGACATAGGGGTTCCTCAGAGATACCAAGGTTTCTTGGCCCTTTGGGCTCTTGACTTTACTAGCACCCACAATCCCTCTGCTCTTCCTCCCTTCCATAAAAACAAACAGATAAACCCAAACTTCAGTTCCAATTTCGGCTCTCCTCCATCATCCACCCCTCCCACCTTTTCTGGGCCTCACTTCTCAAGATCCCTCATCTCAGCACCACCCCCCCAGCCCCACTCCTACCTTCACCCCCAGCCAGTCCCCCTACCTTGATGTGGAAGGTGGACAGGGAGATATTGGGCCGCCCGGTGGTACAACGGAATCGGAGTTGCTGATCAGCTAGGGTCTCGTGCTCAGGCTGGGGGTCTAGTCCAGGGGGTCCTGGACGTTGCCCTGAGACGGCAGGCTCCCGCTTCTGGTAAGCCGTACAGCTGAGGCCCACGTAGCTGTGAGGCTTGATGAGGTGCGCCTCCAGGACCACATTCCTCGAATTCTAGGGATGAAGACCCGATCACCCCATAAGCTGAGACACCCCACCTCCCTTCATACACTGTGAAGTCAGGTTACAGTGAATTGTACTTGAACTGCTTGTCCCCCCCCTGCTCCAGCAACCCCACATGGAATGACCTATCGGAAAGTATTTCCCAGGGGTACTTAGGATGCTCCCTCAACTCTTACACTGCGAGGAAGATACTCCCTAGCCTTCCCTCCTAATTCCAATTCCTTCAAAACATGGAGACCATTCCTCCCCATTAGCTACCTCTGTCCCCTTTAAGAGGCCTTCCTAGAGTGGTACAGTTGATAAAGCACTGGCCCTGCAGTCAGCTCAGCAGGATCTGAGTTCAAATCTAGCCACAGACACTTACTAGCTGTGTAACCCATTGCAAGTGACTTAACCTGGGGAAGAGGAGAAGGAGGAGGAGGAGGAGGAGGAGGAGGAGGAGGAGGAGGAGGAGGAGGAGGAGGAGGAGGAGGAGGAGGAGGTGGAGGAGAACAAGAACAAGAAGAAACATTCTTTGAGGACTTCAACCACTCCTGATCTGTCTCTTCTCTGAATTCCCTTCATGGGTGTTAATCTCATGTTCCTGACTGTACTGTAAACTCCTTGAAGCCTGAGACTGCATTTCATACTTCTACATTCCCAGCTGCCCCAGCCCCCAAGACATAGCTGACACACAGGTACTCAGTTAACACATTTTGATTGGAATGACGGCAGGGAATAAATGATCCCCAACCCCTTCATAAATGCTTGAGGAATTGATTCCTAAGGTTCTAGGATTTCTGCCCCCTTTGTTACCACAGAGATGTGCTGGGCATGGGGGCTGAGGGCGACCCCTCCAATACGCTCCAGGGCTCCAATGATGCCACTGCAGGCCTTGTCCTCTCGCTGGGCCAGCCATAATAGGTGTTCATCGACAAGCATCAGGTTACTGGCCATGTCAACCATCACCTCCACCAGCTATTGGAGAGAGAAGCCCCCAGGCATTGGATGATAAAAGTGTTCACTGTGGGGAAATGGTTTGGTGCTAATCTATGGAGGGTTAAGGAATTGAGGAGACTGGGAAGTCAGGAGGTGTAGAAGGATGGCAGTTTGGGGCTCATAGGGTGAATCTTGATAGAAGTCTCACCTCCTTAATCTGGTCAACATAGCCCAGAAATTTCTGGATCATCTGCGCCACATAGACCACGTCCATCATGTCTGTAAAGCCTGCAGCCTCAGCCGTGTAGACACGCAGTTGGTGTGCCAGGGTCAGCGCATTGGAAGCATTTATGGGCATCTGAAAGAGGCAAAGGAGTGGGGGAAGGATGGCCCAGACCCTCCCAATCCAACCTCCTTTCCCCACCTCACCCCACCCCGAACCAGAATAATGAAGAGGGAGAATCGCTCTGCCTGATCCAATCCCCTCTCTAGATGGCTGCCACTGATGGGTCATGACGCACAGAGAAAGTCTGCAGGGGAGCAGGGCCCCTTCCACCAGCTGTTGCTGATGAAGACCTGAGGCTCTCACCCCATGTGGTCAGACCATAGATCACTAGCACCATTGGGGAGGACAAAAGGAGTGGGATCAGCCCTGTCTCTAAACTGCCCCTACTCCACTCCCACATACTTGAGGAGCTGGGAAGAGTCAATGACCTAGAAGGAGGGAGCTGCCCATAGGTCCATGGTTGTCTCGTCTCCTTCCTTGCTGTTGGCTCCCTAACCCGGTCATCTATTTGTCCCTCTAGTCTCCCCTCCTGACTCTCCAGAGTTTCTCTACCGTGTCACAGCATCCTCCTCAATCTGGAAGGGCACCCCGCCCCTGCCACAGGTATCGGGGAAAAAGCTGGTCCCTGTTTCCCCCAAACCCTTCCTCCCCCATTCCGTAGCCTTACCAGGACGAAAGTATAGAGCACCCGCGTGATGTCATTGGTGTAGAGGCAGTGGGAATAGTCCCCCGGCTCCCATCGCCCAGTTCGGTCACAGCGTCGAGAGGCCCTGGTGCCTGGGGTGCCCCCACTGAGAGGCACTGAGGTGAAAGGGTACTGAAGGCAGGACTGATATGCTGTGATGCCTCCCAGCGTTCGAGGCCACCTGGGAGCAAGGGAGGGTTCGGGGCTCAGGGATCAAAAGGCCACATGTCTGACCCACGATGTTCTGTTTAACCTCCCGGTCAGCCCTCCTCCATCCCCTGTCCCTTAGCATGAAGCTGTTCTGCTTTCCCGGAAACAAAGGTGGAGAGTAGGCACAAAATGAAGAAGGAGAAAGACACTTCCCCCTCCCCATCCCCCCCACCTCCCTGTATCAGAGGACCTGAGTTTAAATCCTGCTCCTGCTACTTAATAACCCTGTGTCCTCCGCAAAGATTTCACCTCATGGGGCCCATTTCCTCATCTATAAAATCAGGGAGGTTGGACTAGATTTTTATCAGTGATTTAAGTAGTACAATCTGGTGGATTGAAAGTGGAGTCACAGGGCAGCTAGGTGGTGCAGTGGATAGAGCACTGGCCCTGGATTCAGGAGGACCTGAGTTCAAATCCGGCCTCAGACACTTGACACTTACTAGCTATGTGACCCTGGGCAAGTCACTTAACCCCAATTGCCTCACCAAAAAAAAAAAAAAAGGGAAGGAAGAAAGAAAGAAAGTGGAGTCAGGAGATAAGGAAAGAAACTATATCTTGCTAAAAGGTACCATAGACAATGAAATAATAACAATACTAAACATAGATGCACCAAGTGGTATAGCAACCAAATTCTTAAAGGAGAAGTTAAGTGAATTACAGGAGAAAACAGACAGCAAAAGTATACTAGTGGGGGACTTTGATTTTCCCCTCTCAGAACTAGATACATCTAACCACCAAGTAAACAAGAAAGAAGGAGCTGGATAGAATTTTAGAAAAGTTAGCTATAGGCCTCTGGAGAACACTGAATGGAGAAAGAAAAGAATATACCTTTTTATCAGCAGTACATGGCACCAATACAAAAACTGACCATGCATCAGGGCATAAAAACCTCAATCAAATGTAGAAAGATGGAAATATTAAATGCATTCTTTTCAGATCATAATGCAATAAAAATTCCGTTCAATAAAGATAAATTAAAAATGATTTGGAAACTAAGTAATCTAATTTTAAAGAATGAGTGGGTCAAAGAACAAATCAGAAACAATCAATAATTTCATTAAAGAGAATGGTAACAATGTGACAACACACCAAAATTTATGGGATGTAGCCAAAGCAGTGCTTAGAGGAAAATTTATATCTCTAAACTCTTACATTGATAAAACAGAGAAAGAACAGATCAATGAATTGAACATGCAAATAAAAAAACTAGAAAAAGAAGTGAAAGTGGAGTTAGGAAGGTCTGAGTTCAAATCCCATCTTTGCCCACATACCAGCTGTGTGAGTGCTTTGATAAGTCCTAGCCCTTCAGTGCTCCAGGGGCCCTCTAAGACTATATAAATTGCAGAGCAGTTGCTGATCAGCATTGGTAACAATGAATAGCCTGGGGCAGCTAGGTGGCTGCAGTGGATAAAGCATTGGCCCTGGATTCAGGAGGACCTGAGTTCAAATTTAGCCTCAGACACTTGACAGTAGCTGTGTGACCCTGGGCAAGTCACTTAACCCTCATTGCCCGGCCAAAAAAAAAAAAAAAAGGTCTTCCTAGGAGTTCCCTACATTTCCCTACATTAATGAAACCACGGGTCTGTTTATACCCACCATTTGTCTCTTCATTTCTCTCTGGGTGAGCCTCAATTTCAGTTCTTTGGAGTTAGCTCTATGATGAGAAGGAGTTTGCTTTGTTTTGTTTTTCTTCTTGTCTTGTGATTTCATCGGAAATGGAAGAAAACTCCCCCAAACCAAAGCAAATCAACAACTATTCTATGATTTATATTGTCTAGAACATTGACTAGGATTATATGAATATCATAACAACAGCATTTAACGCAGTGCTTTAAGGTTTGCAAAGAACTTTACATATATTATTTTATCTTATTTTTTTAAACGAACAAAACTCTCTCCTTTGCCTCTCCCCATCCCCTAAAAAGAAAAAAAAAATCCTTATAACAAATATGTGAAGTCAAGCAAACCTAATTCCTGCACTGGTCTTGTCCAAAAAAGATATGTCTTAATCTGTACTCTGAGTGCATCACCTCCCTATCAGGAGGTGGGTAATCTCATTTGATTTTCACAACAACTCTGTGAAGATAGTGCAATAGTTATTCCTATTTTGCAAATAAGAAAACTGAAGCTAAGAGGTAAAGTGACTGGCTAAGGATCACACAACCAGCATGTGAGAGGTAGGACTTGAACCCAGCTCTTCCTGAATCCAAAATCAACTCTTTTTTTTTAAGGTATTTATCAAGTTTATTTTAATTCATACATTTCATAGAAAAACAGTAGAAGACATCCATGGTGTATGAAAATAAAATTTAGGTCCGTACAAATTCTTCTATTTACAGGCAAAGGGACATGGGAACATCAGTGGTAGCAGCTGAAACTCTTAGTCTGGGGGGCTTTGCAGACACAGCCCTGGGTACACTTGGCACATCCTGCTAGGCAGCAGGAGCAGCAGCTTTTCTTGGAGGAGGTGTACTGGCACAATCTGCATTTGCAGGAGCCTGAACAGGTGCAAGAGCCACCATTCTCGAAGTTGCATTTGGGGTCCATGACTGGCAGGTAAATATCAGACATGCAGTTGTCATAGGAGAAGGATCCAAAATCAACTCTTTTTAAAAATCTATTGTTATAGGGGGCAGCTAGGTGGCGCAGTGGATAGAGCACTGGCCCTGAATTCAGGAGGACCTGAGTTCAAATCCAGCCTCAGACACTTGACACTTACTAGCTGTGTGACCCTAGGCAAGTCACTTAACCCTCATTGCTGTGTTAAAAAAAAAATAAATCTATTTTTATTTTAAAGAGCAACTGGGATTAAGGGATTTGCCCAGAGTCACATGGCTAATAAGTGTCTGAGGCCGGATTTGAACTCAGTTCCTCCTGACTGGCCAGTGAAGATCATCTCTTTATCTACTATGCTACACTGTCTCTGTCATGGAAAGAATATATTAGGGTTGAAAAGATGGGCCTTTATTTTAGGGAGAAACTTGAGGTTATTAAAATTCCCTCAAGAAAAATCAGCCCCTTCTCCTTTTGTTCCATTTGCAGTGTCTATCCAGTAGATAGGTAGATGAGACATAGATGGATGACAGATGACAGATAGATAGATGTTGTTGTTCATTCTTTTCAGTTGTGTCTGACTTTGTGATCCCATTTGGAGTTTTCTTGGTAAAGATACTGGAGTGGTTTGCCATTTCCTTCTCCAGCTCATTTTACAGATGAGGAAACTGAGGCAAACAGGGTGAAGTGACTTGTCCAGGGTCATATAGCTTAGTAAGTGTCTGAGACCGGATTTGAACACAGGAAAATAAATAAAAAAAAAAAGTCTTCTTGACTCCTGGCCCAACCCTCTATCTACTGAGTCACCTAGCTGTCCTATAAATAGAATATAGATACACTGATGGACGAACTCTGTGTGTGTCCCATCCAAGATTCCTTGAAAGACTTAACAAGTAGCCTAGTCAACAATCCTCTGATTATTAAAATCATAAAACAAGGAGATGCTTGTACACAAAAGTGCTTGACACTGTCTTGGAGATCTAATACACAGTCCAATTTGAAGGGAGATATCTAATTGATGCAGAGGTTGCATCAATCTTCTCCTGCCTCCCCATAGGATCCATAATCATTCAAAACTTTGGCCTAACCATCTATACAGAAAAAAATGGATTTTGTCCAGATAGCTATACAGCAAGATGAAAATGGAATTTAATAGGGACAAATGTAGACTCACACTTGGATTCAAATAACTGACTTCCCAAATACAACATGGCCAAGGCTTACTTTAAAAAGTGTGAAGAGGTGCTGGGAATCTTAGTAGACTACACATTCAATATGAGTCAACAGTGTGAGATGGCAGCCGAAAGAAAAACCTAACTCAATCCTTGTAAGCCATCTGCCTTCTGCCTTTTTAAAATATATCCCCAGAGGGCAGCTAGGTGGCACAGTGTATAGAGCACTGGCCCTGGAGTCAGGAGTACCTGAGTTCAAATCCGACCTCAGACACTTAACACTTACTAGCTGTGTGACCCTGGGCAAGTCACTTAACCCCAATTGCCTCACTAAAAAAAATACACACACACACACACACACACACACACACATACACACATATATATACCCAGAGCCTGGTACACAGTAGGTGCTTAACAAATGTCTATAGATTGATTCATCTTGCTTGCATTTATACCAACATAGGCTTCAGGAATAAGGAAATAATGATCCCATTATGACCTGTCCTGGCCAGAGTATCATGTTTGCTTCTAGGCACATTTTAGGAAGGGCATCAACAATCTGGATGATATCCAAAGGAAGGAAAGTAGGATGGTGAAGGTTGTGACATCTGAGGACTGGTCAGAGGAAATGAGGATGCTTGGCCTGGAGGAGAGAAGACTCAGCGAGGACATGATAGTTGTTTTAAACAATCTGAAAGGATGTCACATGGAAGAGGAATTAGATTTGTTCCATCTGGCTTCAAAGGGCAGGGCCAAGAGAAGCGGGTAGAAGCTGTAAAGCAACTCTTTAAATTTAATGCTAAGAGGGGCAGCTAGGTGGCGCAGTGGACAAAGCACCGACCCTGACACTTACTAGCTGTGTGACTATGGGCAAGTCACTTAACCCTCATTGCCCCACCAAAAAAAAAAATTAATGCAAAGAAAAACTCCCTAAAAGTTAGAACCAGTTCAAAGGAGAACAGACTGCCTGGTGGCAGTTGGGGTGGGGATGGGAGGTGGATTGTAGAGCTTCTTGTAAAGACTGGGCACTCACTGGGTATGCTGCACCGGGGACTTTTTCTGGCACGGGCTCTCTTCCAACCCTGCCATTGTGTGATTCTTTGGGTTCTTTTGGTACGAGATTGCATTTTGAATTTTTTTCATTTGCATGTAGCCCTCAAACAGGCCTCTAAGTTTTCCTATAGAAACCTAGGATCTTGAGTTCAAAGGAAACTTAGAATTCATCTAGTCTCACTCCTTAATTTTATAGGGAAGGAAAATGAGGCCTAGGGAGGGGAAGTCACTTACCAGTATCATGTAGCTAGTAACTTTTTTTTTCATTCTCTCTCTTTTTTGGGGGGGGGGGGAGGACAGGGCAATGAGGGTTAAGTGACTTGCCCAAGGTCACACAGCTAGTAAGTGTCAAGTGTCTGAGGCCGGATTTGTACTCAGGTCCTCCTGAGTTTAGGGCTGGTGCTTTATCCACTGCACCACATAGCTACCCTCTAGTTAGTAACTTAAAGCCAGGATTCAAACTGAGGTTCTTTGAATTAAAACCTAATACTTTCCCCAATGCAACATGAATATATTATGCATGAAAAGTACTGATTAAATACTGATTTTGGGACTGATGAAGAAGGAAGCCATTTCTCTATAAGAAACAGTAGGGGCAGCTGGGTGGCGCAGTGGATAGAATACCTGCCCTGGAGTCAGGAGGACCTGAGTTCAGATCCAGCCTCAGACACTTAACACTTACTAGCTGTGTGACCCTAGGCAAGTCACTTAACCCCAATTGCCTCACCAAAAAAAAAAAAAGAAAGAAAGAAAAGAAACAGTAACTATCAGGGGGAAGATGGAAACATGTAGTGGGGTAGTTTGGGGGTATGATACCACATCCCAATTCCTTCTTGGAATCTATGGTAGGAAATGAAGGAGAAGGGATCACACTGAACGTATTGGAGGTATGTGTACATTTTGGGGTGTAACCCTCTCCAGCCCAGCCCTCAAACCTGAAGTCTCCCCGGTTGTTGGCGACTCTCTCGGCGGGGCAGTATGAGGCTGAGGTCTCCAGCACCACGATCTCCACTCTCTTGCTGGCGTTGCCTTGGGCAGTAGAGACGGAGCACTCCCACTCACCCGATGCCCACACGTGGATGTGGGACAGAATTAGCTCGCTGAGGGGCACAGGAATGTGTGGTCATGCTCTCCAGGGAGAAGGAATCTCCAGTGGCTCTTCTTCAGTTGGGTAGGGAGGGGATCCTCTTTACAACTTTGGGACCTTCACCGGCATTCATTCTATCTGGTCTTATATATCCCACCATGATTATCATATGACCTCACTCCCCAAGTCATGGGCCCTCCCAGAACCTTCCCTATACAGGGGCCCGAGACCTAACTGGTCTTCTAGGGATGGTCCTGTCCTTACCTCCTCCCGTCCTCACCCTCTGACCTTTTCAGGGAATGTTGGTAAGCACTTCCCCCTTCTTAACCCCATCCCGTGAAGGGGGCAATGCTAGTACCTGGTGATGAAAGTACAGTCATGCACCAGACTCTCCTCCAGAATGACGCCTGCCTCCTCATCGCCCTCCACAGGTACCCGGTTGTGGTACCAGTGGATGCGGGTACTACTGCCCAGATAACTGGCGGTACACTGGAAGGGAAGTCGGTCACCTTGGAACACCACCTGGCGCAGCGAGGGGATCAGGTGGTGAGTGTGCAGCTCCAGGGCACCCGCTGTTGTGGGGGGAGCAGAATCACAGTGAGGCCTATGGGCAGAACGTGGGGCTGGAGGGCAAAGGGGAGCTTCAGACACAAGGGGAGTCAGCAGAGACATGGGCTTGACTTCCTCCACCTGTATCCCATCACCTACTGAGCAGGGAAGAGGAGAGACAATGGGGTAAAAAACAACGGGACCAGTTGGGGAGAAAAGCATGTGAAGAGTGCTGGGCAGTCAGCAAGCAATTATGAAAGGTTCCTGCTATCTGCCAGGCACTGTGCTGAGTGCTGTGGATACAAAAAAGGACAACAACAATGCCCCTGCCCTCAAGGAGATTACACTGTAATTGGAAGACAATATAATGCTGCTGCTGCTGGAAATAGTGATGAAGACAGCCAGCATGTATATAGCACTTACTATGTGCCAGGCATCGTGCTAAGCCTTTTGCAAATATGATCTCATTTGATCCTGACAACAACCCTGCGATGGAGGTTCTACTGAAGTGGGCAGAAGCTAAGGGACTTAGGCAAAGTCATACAACCAGTCTCTGAGTTTGGATCTGAACTTGTCTTCCTGACTTCAATATAATAAATAACTATTTGTAAAGGGGGTAGGTGGGAAAAGTGGGAGAATGGAGACAACCGGAGACACTGAGAGTAAAGTATAGTTAGGTAGAAAAAGCATTGGCTCTCAAGTCAAAGGATCAGAGTTCAAATCCCACCTCTGACAGTTACTACCTATGTGACCTTGGGTGAGTCATTTAACCTGCTTGGGCCTCAGTTTCCTCAACTGTAAAATGACTGTGCTGGACTAGATGACCATTGAGGTCCTTTCCAGCTCTAGCTCTATGCTCCTGGGTGTATCTCCAGTATTCAGTAAGGGGAGTGTTGGGTATTTTAAGTTGGATAAAAGCTTCTTCAGTCTAGAAAGGGTCAAGAAAGGTTATGACTTATACCTATAAAATATAAAAGGTGCAGATTGGGTAGACAGAAATGTGGTCACCAAATTCCACAATTTTGAAATTAGGGGGCAACTCTTGAATCTCAAGAGGTAGTTTTGTAATAAATGTAAAGAGGTCGCCCTGTACACAGTCGATTGTCAGTCAGCTGAAAGGACTTTTCTCCAAAGAGTTTCAAAAAAGATGTAAGTAAATTAACGAATGACAGAGACATAATGGGAGACAGAGAGCAATGGAAAGTGGGATGTTTAGGGGCTGTGCTTGCCCTTGAAGTTGCCAATCTAGGTTGGATGGCCCATGGGTATCATACAACTGGGAGGAAATTCTAATATTTTTAGAGGAGTCTTAGCAAGTTGAACTTTTGAAGTATCTTAGGGGTTTGAATTGGGGCTGGAGGACAGATTTCTTTGGCAGGTCAGGAAAGGCTAGGAGTTTCTTACCACAATGGAGTTGGGTATCCTGGAGGGTGCGCAGGGCCTGGGCATGGAGGGAGCTGGGATAGGCACACAGTGTTCGCTCAGACAGTTGCACAGAGTGGTTACGGGCCCATGGCAGTACCCAGTGTAGGTGGCAGTCACAGGTCAAGAATTCCGTGCCAAAGTCCCTAAGGTTGGTGAGGAATGAAGAGGGAAATCATGGTAGAAGGGTAGGGAAAGGGGATCTTGAGGCTATGGTCAACAAAGGCCAATGATTGAGGGGCTCATGGGGACAGGAGGACGGGTGGACTTTTGACCAGCAGGAAGGGAGAAGTGATGCATGTCTGAGCCCCTTCCCCCAAAGATCTAGGGCTGGAAAAGACCAGGAATCAGGGAAAGACGGGTCTATGGGAAAGACTGTAAGTTCACCAGGGTCAGTCCAAGAGAAAATTACAAAGTAGGGGGAATTTATGGGAGGCATCATGGTACAGTAGATGGATAGTGACCTCAGAGTCAGATAGACTCAGGGTTCAAGTCCTGGCTCAGAGCTAAACTATGTAACACTTAGCAAGTTGCTTAACCTCTATAAGATTATAAATTGCAGAGAAGGTGCTTATATGCATTAGTAAAGGGAGTTTCTTCATTGGGAACTCTCTCCACCAACAATCCAATCTTTAGAGCATATCTTTGGGGCTTTCTCATCACTCCCTTTAGCTCTTATCTCCTGCCCTGGAAACTTACCTGCCAACACCCATGGCTGAAAGCCAGGTGCACATCATCTTGACCATCTCCAAGAGTCTTTGCTCTCAGCTACTAGTCAATTATTCCTTATGGTATGGGATGATAATGGCTTCAGGTACCACCTTCTGTCTCAGGGGAATTTGCAGTTTAATAAGGAATAGTTTGGGACTTGAAGAAATGAATCTCTATCAATATCATGCTTTAGACAGCATGGTAAGCAGAGATGGGTCTGACCAATGCTCCCTAAATCATCCCACACAGGTGTTTATCTACCCTGTCTCTTCATTTGGATAGTCCTGATGCCCACATTTGTGCTAGTTCAGTAAAGCCAATGTATCATCACTGTGGACAAAGGAGGGGAGGAAGTATTTCTCTTGGAAGTCACCTGGGCTGGGAGGAGATACTCACACAACTTTCAAGGCTGGAAGCTCATCAAACACCCTATCTGGCAGGCTAGAGAAGATGTTTCCAGACATGTTCCTATGAGGGGAGAACAGTAAGAATGGGTTGTGAGATCTTGGCAGGTCAAGGGGTTCTTTACCCTATTTTTGGGCCATGGTCCCCTTTGGCAATCTGGTGAAGCCTTTGGATTTCTTGGAATGTTTTTACATGTATAAAATAAAACACATAGGATTACAAAGGAAACACTGAAATACAGTTATCACAATATTAAAAAAAATTTCAGGGACCTCGGGTTAAAAAAGACAACAACAACCCTTTGCCTTAGGGACAGAAGTTGAGAAAGGGTAGGACTGCAAAGAACCATGGGGGCACCAGAACCAAGAGATTCAATTTGTTGGAAATCCTCTCTTGCTTCTTCTCAGTCCCTACTATTGGGTTATTACTATTGTTGTCTTGTCCATTTTCCCCTCAGTCCCTCTCCACTACCTCTAGTCTTTTCATACTCACAATCGCAGGAGGTTAGAAAGGCCCTGGAAGGCTCCAGAAGAAAGACAGCCAATTCGGTTGTTGGAGAGATCTCTAGAGAAACAGATACAGTCTTAGGAGGATTTGTCAATATGTAGGTGGGCTGGGAGGGGGGTGAAGGGCATGGGAAAACAATAAGAATTTTCATAAATATGATGCTTTGAGGTTTTATAAAGTACTTTACATATGTTATTTTTTGGAGTGTCAGAAATACCCTGTAAGGTAGGTAGTATTATCCAATGGATGAGGAAACTGAGGGTCAAGCTAGTGACTTATCCATGATCAGTAAGTGTCAGAGGCAGGATATGAATGCAGACTGTCTTGTCTCCAAGTCCAACATTCTGTTCACTAAACCAGAAGCAAAGGGACGGCTGAGTAGAAAAGGGTTGAAGATAGGGGCTGGTGCCAGATTTGGGCTTGAGATACCTTTATGTACTTGGCGATAGTAAGGGTGTTGAATATCTGGGGTAAAGATGGCAGGGAAGGGGAGGCAGATGAGTCATTGGTACTCACAAGCGCTTCAACTCTCCCAGTCCCAGGAAGGCACCAGGATGCACTGTACTGATGAGATTATTCTTCAGGTCTCTGGAAGAAGTGGGTGGAGGGAGGAGGCATTATAGACCCATCCCTAACCCACCCACCTAACAGGCCTCTCTCCAAGGCAGGATAGTTTCCCCCCATTCCCCTAAAAATGTCAGGCTCCCTCATGCGTTCTCTAGGTTTCTTTTTCCCCCGCCCCCCTCCCCGCCCCAAACCTTCCTCTCCATTCCCTGCAGGGCAGTCTCCCTTTCTCAGCATTGTCTTCCTCAATCCCTTTGATTGCTGGCCAATCGGAAGCCACAGAAGATCATTTTGGAGAGGAGAAGCCAAAAAGGTGGATAGGGTCGGGGAAAGAAGTGGTCTTTCATATAGTGGGTTGTTAGTCAGCTAATGGGACTCCTCTCCACTGATGGGAGAAACACACTGAGAGCCCTGGGCAGGGAGATGTCTTAATTTATTATCCCCCTTTGACAGATAAGGAAAAAGAGGCACCGACAGGTGCCTGGTTCTTGGGCACAAAACTAACTAGTGGGGCCATAGAAGGCACCTTAGGGACCATCTAAAACCACTTCATTTTACAGATGAGAAAAAAGAGGTAAGCTCAGCCAATAAGCATAACTGTTATGTGCCAGGCACTGTGTTGTGATATAAAAAGGTAAAAGATAGGCTCTGCTCTCAAAGAGCTCACAATCTAATGGAGGAGACAATGTGCAAACGATTAAGTCTAAACAAGCCGTAGACAAGATCGATTAGAACTAATCGACAGAGAGAAGGCATTAGAATTAAGGGATCAGGAAAGGCTTCCTGTCAAAGGTAAGGTTTTAGCTGGAACTTGAAGGAAGCCACGGAAGCCAGGAGGCAAAGGTGAGGCTAGACAGTATTCCAGGTGTGGGAGACAGGGAGGTGGGACCAAGATGGCAGAGTGTGAGGAAGCAGTGTGAACTCCCTCCACACATTCCTCCAAATTAATCTAGAAAATGTACCAGATAGAATCCTGATGGGGAAATCTAGAAAAGTTTTCAGTGAGTCATTTGTCCAGCTCAACACAGAATGGGGAGACGTTCAGGGAGGTCTTTGGACTCTCGGGATGGAGATCGGGCCAGGAGCCCATGGCACGTGGAACACTCTGACTCCCTGCAAGAGGCCGTTCACCAGAGCAAGAGGAGATCCCAGACTCATAATGGGAATCGCCAGGTATGGTCCCATACTGTGACATTGTATTGGGACAAGTGAGAACTGGCAGCTTTGTTACCCAATACCCAATTCCTGGTCACAGATTCAAGTTAAAGTGAAAGGGAACCTTCTCAGGGTAGTGGGGTTCCTGGGTAGGGAGAACCTGGGCAGCATACAGAAGAAGGAGGAAGTTCAAAGAGCAGCAGCAGCAGCAGCTGCAGCAGCAGCAGCATTGGTATGGCTCAGACCCCAACCTCATATCAGAATAATACTTCCAGTACCTAGCCCAGACTGCAGAGGAATAAACAGGCAGGAATCCCAGACCAAAGAGGAGCCCATGGTTTAGCCACTCTGACCAACAGGGTTTTCCAGCTATTGATAGAGGTGGAGCCTAGCAGCCATTTTACTCTTGCATACTCTTGTGACCCAAAACCGGGTCAGGAATTTGCAAAGGTCAGACTAGGGTTGGGGGGAATGTTGGGCAGCAATCAGATTTTCTTTTGGATCAGACCACTCTGGGAACACGGAAAGGTTGCAGCTTGTCTCTGAGATGTTGGAATAACACAACACTTAATAGCCCAAGAAAATCAAGTATGGGGAAAGCCAGTGGAACTGTCCAGAGTTGTTGATGAGTATCTTGTTCAAAGAACAGAAAGGAGGTCGGTGTCACTGGATTAAAGAATACATCTGGTAAGGGGGGAGGGAAGTGTAAAGTTTAAGAAGAATTGAAATGTTAGGTGATTGGTTCATGATAATATAGCTAGTTTGTGGCAGAACTTGGATTCAAACCCAGGTTCTTTCTCTTTATACTGTGGCTTTAGACTCTTTGTTAGGTTGTGAGCTCCTTCAGAGCAGAGACTGCCTTTCTTTGTATCCCCAGTGCCTGGCACATAGGAGATACTTGACAAATCTTTATTGCCTGCCTCACTTTCTTTTTTTCTTTTCTTTTCTTTTTTTTTGCGGGGCAATGGGGGTTAAGTGACTTGCCCAGGGTCACACAGCTAGTAAGTGTTAAGGGTCTGAGGCCAGATTTAAACTCAGGTCCTCCTGAATCCAGGGCCTGTGCTTTATCCAATGCACCACCTAGCTGCCCCCTGCCTGCCTCACTTTCATTCCAGTGTTCTTTTCCATAGTGCCATCTCCTAGTCACAGAATCTCAAAATTAGAAGGACTTCATCTAGTCCAACCTTCACCTCACTAGGAATAGAGACTGTCAGAGTTGAAAGGGACCTTAGAGACATGTCTAATGCCTTCATTTGGGGGAGAGGGCTGGGCGATGAGGGTTAAGTGGCTTGCCCAGGGTCACACAGCTAGCAAGTGTCAAGTGTCTGAGGCTGGATTTGAACTCAGGTCCTCCTGAATCCAGGGCCAATGCTTTATCCACTGCACCGCCTAGCTGCCTCCTAATGCCTTCATTTAAAAAAATTATTTATTTATTTATTAATTTTTTGTGGGGCAATGGGGGTTAAGTGACTTGCTCAGGGTCACACAGCTAGTAAGTGTCAAGTGTCTGAGGCCGGATTTGAACTCAGGTACTCCTGAATTCAGGGCCGGTGCTTTATCCACTGTGCCACCTAGCCACCCCTAATGCCTTCATTTTTACAGAGAAGACTCAGAGATCTGCCTAGGGTCACAGTTTGCTCTTTCCACTTTGTTCCTGACTACATTCAAGTGCTTTCAGGATTCTTCTTCTTTTTCCATAATTGCCAGGTGAAATAAACATAAAATATTAGGTAAGAGAAAAAGGAACAAATTATTTTGCAATCTGCTGAAGGACATCCTGTTTTCTGAGCTTATACGAGGCTCCAGGGACAGAAGTCTCCTCCACTCTTAAAACGGTCAGCTTCTAGGAGCACTGACAATAAGTCATAGAAGAAAAGAGAATGGCACCTTGGGGCATCTAGATCCTAGCTCTTGTGGACAGTAACCAGAACCTCAAACAACTCCTTTGTGAATAAGCCACTCCCTTTCTGAAAGCCTCTTCTTCCTTCCAGGAGGCAGAAAGATAGAGACCCATGTAGTCCCCAGCAACTGAGGAAGGGCACAGTGCTGAAGGGACAGCTCCCACACCTGAAAGAACCTGCCTGGCATTAGCAGGGCCAAAAACTCCTCCCCTTTCAGCAGTACACTGGCACTTTCCTGGCAAGAAGGATGGGAAGATGCGACTGTTCATTCTTTAGTTCTTCACTTTCCCCTCTCTTCCCCTCCCCTCCCCTGAAATGTTCTGGAGGGAGGAAAGGGAGAGGGGGTAGGGGAAGAGGTACCAGCTGCCCAGAGCTCACTCAGCACCTGTTGCTTGTGGCTGCCACCGTGGACACTATTCATATCCTCTTTGGAGACAAAATCCAGTGTCCCTGCTCCCTCTTCACCACTCAGTTGGGTTTATTTTTATTTTCTTCACTTTTCCCTTTTGCTCCCTGTGCCTTCCACTCTCTCCCCTAGTTGAAACGACCAGCAGGTTTTGATTCATTAATTTATTTGATAAGCATTTGTTGAGCACTTACAGTGCACATGCAGAGGGCACATGCAGTAGAATAAAGCTAGTTCACAACTATTTAGTACTTTATAATTTATAAAGTGCTTTTGACCCTTCAAAGTAGGTGACATAAGTATTATTTCCCCTATTATATAGATGAGGAAACAAAAGCTCTTCTCAGAGAGGTTAAATGATTTGCCCAGCACTGTAGCTCTTTGTTTCACAAAGCTTAAAGTCTAGGAGGGCAATCATTATCAACAACAAGACAAGAAGCATTTATTAAGTTCCTACTGTATGCCAGGCACCATGCTAAGCACTGGAGATAAGATGCATTGCATAAATGGCTATAGTAGAAGGCAGCAAGACTGTGTAGTATAGTAGGAAAAGCACCGCTCCAAGAATCAGGAGGTCTAGGTTCAAGTTCAAGTTTTACCAGCTGGGTAATTTGTCTTGGGCAAGTCATTTAATTTCTCTGAGGCTCAGTTTCCTTACCTGTGAAGACAGGATGATAGAACACCCTGCCTCAGAGGGTTGTTGTGAGTAAAACATTACATGAATATAAACTATTATTCACAAAATGACAACATTTCCAAATTGGAAAGGACTGGAGAGGTCAGCTAGTCCAAACATCATCTGAACAAGAAATCCCCTCCACGATATGTCGGTAAATCAACAATACTTATTAAACACCTACTATGTGCCAGACACCATGGCCAAGTATTGGGGATATAAATAAAAAGAATGAAACATCCAGTTTGAAAGGTCCACTACTCACAAAGAACTTGTATTCAGATGGAAAAACAAGTACATAAACAAATACAAGTAGAATAAACATAAAGAGAATAAGTATAAGAATACACTAGTTAAATACAGGGTAGTTTGGGTGGGAGGCCTCTAGCATTTTGAGGGATCTGCACAGGCTTCATGTAGCCTGTGGTGCTTGAGCTGCACACTGAAGGAAGAAAGAAGGATTCTATGAGGTGGCAGTGAGGAGACAGTGTATTCTGGGGATAGGGGAAAGGCTAGTTTGGTTGGATGGCCAGCCTGTGAAGGTCTTTCAAAGCTAAATAGAGGAATTTCTATTTGAACCTAGAGGCAATAAGAAACCACTGGAGTTCACTGAGTAGGTGAGCAACAAGTGGTCAGATCTGCAGCTGAAGGAAAACCACTTTGGCATCAGTGTGGGACTGTCAATAAATATTTATTAAGCACCTACTATGTGCCAGGCACTGTGCTAAGTACTGGGGATACAAATGTAAATAAAAACAATCCCTATCTTTAAGGTTGATCTCAGGGGCATGATGGAAAAGTGCAAAGAAGTCCAAAAGCAGTACAGCTGATGGGAAATAGGGAGGAGTGTGCTACTACCTCTCTTTAGATGGAGGTTTTGGAGCTCGTGGCTCTGCCCTCATCAGAGGGTCTGATCAGAGGGGCAGAGGGTACTGATGAGATGGGAACATCCAGGCTGATTCAATCTTGCAGAATAATGAGATTTGCACGAGACAATGAGATAGCATGAAGGGTCGACTGGAGTGGTGAGAGAGGAGGCAGGGAGACCAATTAGGAAACCATTCCAATTCACCTAGAGAAGTGATGGGGGACTAAGGTTGTAACTGTTTGAGGAGAGAGAATGGGTCTGATGTGAGAAATGCTACAGAGGTAGAAATGACAGAATCTGGAGATTGTTTGGGTATGTGGGGCTAGGGACACTTAAGGATAATGCATGCCAAAGTTATGAACCTGGGAAACTGGAAGGATGGTGGTGCTTTTGATAGAAACAGGGAAGCTTGGAATAGGGGAGGATGGGAACAAAGATAATGGGTTCAGTTGTGGATATACTGAGTCTGAGATCTCTCTGAGATGTCCAATTTGAAATGTCCCTAAGCAATTGGGATTGAAGTTTGGGAGAGAGGCTGGAGCTAGAAATATAGATCTGTGAGTGATCTGTGTAGATATGCTAATCCATGGGAACTGATAGGTTTACAAACAGCTAGGGTTTCTTAATCTTTTTTGTGTCACAGTTCAATAGTCATTAGTCAATAAATATTTATTAAGGACCGGCTAGGTGCCAGGCACTGTGCTAAGAGAGGGGGATAAAATAATAATAATAATAATAATAAAGCTCCTGCCCTCAAGGAGCTTACAATCTAATAGGGGAAGACCACACATAAAAGGAAGCTGAAAAGGAGTGTGTGAGCCAGAGGATACTTGGTGCTGGGGCATGATGGATGTGGAACTGAAACCAAGCAGAGTAGCTACTGGAAAACTTTTAAGTCTTTTAAAGTCAAACTGCCATCTTGTAGGGACGTCTCCATCTGGTACCAGTGGCCTTGATTTTTTGAATCCAAGCATGAGGCTTTAACAATTAGTTGCTTCTTCTGTAGTAACATCTCTATTATATACACCTCCTCCTCTCCTCTGACACTGCTACCACCCTGGCACAGGCCCTTATCACTCCATGCCTGGACTATTGCAATAGCCTGCTGGGAGGTCTCCCTACTTCAAGTTTCTCCCAGTCCAGAGTTTATCTTCCACACAGTTTCCAAATTGATCTTCCTAAAGTACAGGTCTTACTATGTCACTCCTCCCCCTCATTCAGTAAATTTCAGTGGCTCCCTATTAGTTCTAGGACTAAATATGAAAAAAAAATCCTCTGTTTGGCTTTTAAAGCCTTTCATAACCTGGCCCCTTCCTTTCCTGCCTTATGAACTCTGTGAGCCAGCTCCACTGGCCTCCTTGCTGTTCTCATAAGACACCCCAGCTTCTAACTGTGGGCCTTTTCACTACTTGTGGAGAACTCTCTCCCACATCATCTCTGCCTCTTGGCTTCTTTCAAGTTTCAGATAAAACCCTACCTTCAGCAAGAAGCCTTTCCTGATCCTCCTTAATGAGATTATCTCCAGTTTACTCTGCATATATCTTGTCTGAACAGTATTTGCATGTCTCTCTCCTGTTAGATTGTGACCTCCCCAAGGGCAAGGCCTATGTCTGCCGTTCTTTGTATCAATAACCTACCGAGGGGGCAGCTAGGTGGCTCAGTGGATAGAGCACTGGCCCTGGAGTCAGGAGGACCTGAGTTCAAATCCGACCTCAGACACTTAACACTTACTAGCTTTGTGACCCTGGGCAAGTCACTTAACCCCAATTACCTCACAAAAATAAAAAATAAAAAACCTACCACAGGTGCTGAATAAATGCTCCTTGACTTGGCTTTCTTTGTGCAATAAGAGAAAAAGGTAGGTGCACTGTAACTATTTCAGAGGGAGAGAGTACTTCGTGGTAAAGAGGGCTGGTGGAGAGTTCAGTGTGTCTAGGATGCTGTGGCATGAGACACAGTGAAAACTGCCTACCTAACCACCCTCTATCACACTCCAAGCTGACTCTGAGTCTCCAGGGAATCCTCATATCCAGGCTGGGGTTAATGAAATTTACTCTCTCCTATGGGGGGGGGGCTCGAGAGTGGGGAGGAAGCTGGGGTCAGTAGTGGGGAGGCTCTGCTCCTACCAGAGGCTTGTTTTGCAGAGTTGCAGTCACTGAACAGAAATAGCAGGAGAGAGCAATAAAATACCCCACCCAGCCCTTCCCAACAGCAAGGCACTCTCATAGCCCACCACCACCCCATCCCCCTCCTCCGTCTCTAGGAGCTAACCCTGAAACCTAAGCAGATAGGAAGGAGGGTGGAGGCAGGAAGAAGCAGGCTGCCCCAAAAAAGGGAAACTCTCGGGAGAAGGGGCAGGCCTGGGGATGCCCACACATGTGTGCTGGACCAGATCGCTCCCATACAGGCGTGCACGGGATCCGCCCGTGCACACAGATCCTGGGCACACACACAGTCCTTGAAGTCAGATTCACCATCTTGCACAGGGACAGCCTGGTCCATTTCCCTCCCTCCTCCACTCCAGCATTCCCTGGGGCCCAGGCATTTGCCCCCTGGGCCAGTTGTGCAGTCTCAGACTTTGGAAGGGCCTGGCCCCCCACCCCTCCGTAAGGGGGGTGGGGGGGGGACTGGCAGAGGGAAACACATTCCTCATTGTGTCACTTCCCTTCATGGGCTGCCAAGGGGCTGGGGCTGAGGCCGCAGCCCCTTCCCCCTCCGTCCCCCACCCCTTCCCTCTCTGCTCGCCAGTGTTTATTCCCATTTCCTCCCCAGCCCCCACCCTGCCTGCCCAACTGATGCTTTGCAGATGGGGGCCGAGTTGCGCCTGGGCTGCCCCTCTACTCAGTCCCCAGAGCCTCTTCCTGCCTTTGGTTTCCTGCATGCAGCCTTAAGACATTTTGGGGCCTCCGCTGGGAAGCCTCATATTCAGGAGAGTGGCAGTGGGGACAACCCTGTTCTGACTTCTGACCAGCTGAGGCCAGGAACTAAGGGAAGGGGAACTGGTGGGCTGAAAATATACGGAGCCCGTGGTCCCTGTTGGAGCTGCTGGTAGCACCCAGATCATGGTCTGGATTCCACCTGGCAGGGACACAGCGGTGTAGCCAGCCGGACCCTCCTGGCTGGGATAAAGGACAGCTTACTATTCCTTCTCCAAGGGGCAGAGGATAATCTCAGACTCAAAATGTCCCAGCTGCAGGGGACTCTATTAGAGATCGGCTAGTCAAGGGGTTCACCGATCAAGTTCAGGATGAAGGGAAAAATCACGCCTTTATTTCAACACCTCTGCTTTCCTTTGTAATCCTAGCCTTTCGTTTTATGCATTTAAAGACATTATTCTCAGAAGAGGTCCATAGACTTTACCAAACAGGTCCTTCTCACACACACACACACACACACACACACACACACACACGAACCCTTGCTCTTCTAGACCAACCCCCTCATTTTACAGATGAGGAAACTGAGGCTCAGGGAATAGAGGTGACTTACCCAAAGTCACACAACTGTTTAGTGATCCAGCTGGACCTAGACCACAAGTCTCTCGGTTCCCAGGCCCCAGCTCTATGCATTCCTTCTCCCCACCCCTACTCTCTTTTTAGAAAGGCCTCCTTTCCCTCTCTACTCCTCCCCTCCCCTCCCCCTTTACTCTCATACACATATGGCCTCTTCTGTAACCCAGAGAAGGTGGAATGCGGCAGTCAAACTCTTAGGGAATCTTAGGATGTAGGAACACCCTCACTTATTAACCGTGACACCACACACCATGCACCTCTCCAAAGGGAGCCTTAAGCCACAGGCAGGAGGGTGTCCCAGGAAGCATCTCTCTGACATTCTGTTGTTTGCTTGTCAGCCCAGACACTCGTGAAGGAGGCTGGGTGGAGAGAGAGGCCCTGTGCTGGCTGCCTCTAGCCCCCACAGACCTCCCGGCCTGTGAGTTTGGAAACCAAATTACAGGGTCTGAGGCCACAGGACAGCTTCTCCTGGGGCCCTACAGGACTTCCAAGGTTAATTAGAACGTGGAGTCTGGCTGACAACTTGTAGAGAACACCACCCATAGCACCGCGTCCGGTACGTCTGGGAACAAATCAAGGAGAGGGATTCTCTAGGTGGCAGTTGTGAAAGCCAAGCGTCTTAGCTCCTCCTCCTCCCGTTCAGGGTCCCTTTCTGTCCTTATGGTCCTGGGGGCCAGTCCTGTTTTTTCCCCAATGCCTCAGTTTTCCCTCCTGGGTCAAAAGGAGACTGGCCCCCTTGAGCTTCTTCATAAGAGGTTTGGTGGCAGCTTCTATCCCAAATTCCTCCCTAGTTAATATGGGGGTGGAAGAGGGAGGGGGGGCGGGAAATGCAGCAGAAGCATCCTCATCTCCCTGCCCCCACCCACAGGCTAATAGAAACCACCTGGACTGTAAGGAACACCCTCTCTCTCCTACTTCCTTCAGCGCTGATTCTGTTTCTAATGAGTGCCCCAGCACCAGCCGCATACCAGCCCTCAGGGCTCATTAATCTCATTAGGCAGCTACAAATCATTATGGGGCCCACAGAGTTACCTTCCCCAAGCCCTTTTCCTCCAGCTCAGATGCACGTGTCTGTGTGCGTGCATCTAGGAACAGGCTTCCAAGGGCACAGAGGGAAATTCATGCTTCTTCCTTCCCTCTCCTAGCTTCTTCTGCCCTAAGATGGTGCTTTGCTCAACTGTGATCCCTGGGACCTTCAGTGGACTGGCAAAGGTTTCTGGGGGTTGCCCCATTCAATGTTCATAAGGTTAGAGCTGGAAAGGCCTTTAGAGGCCATTATATCTGACTTTCTCATTTTCTAGATGAGACACTGAAGCCCAGAGAGAAGTGACTTCCTCAAGGTTATACAGCTAGTAAGTGTCAGAGGCAGGATTTGAACCCAGGTCTTCCTAACTCCAGGTTCAGTAAGCTATATATAGCACCTATTCCTGGAAGCATGGTATAGTGAACAGAATCCTGGATTTGGAGTCTAAGGACCATAAATATGCCCCCGGCTTTACTATTTACTACTTGTGTGGCATCAGACACTTTATTTCCCTTCTCTGAGCCTCAGTTTCCTTCTCTGTAAAATGAAGGGGTTGAGTCAGATGTTCTCTAAGGTCCTTTCCTGCTAACAAATTCTCTTATTCCGCTGTACACTTCTGGCATAGGGAATCACCGTTGGGGTAGTGTGTGGGTGGGTAGAGAGGAACTGGGAAAAGAATTTTCAGTCTAGCAACAATTCTAATTTCATTTGAAAACGGCCTGAGACTAGACTGGGGGAGATCAGACTGGGTAGGTGGATGTGAATAGGACACACATTCCAGGCGGGGAGAGGAGGGAGCAGTCTTTCTTTGCACATAACCAGGCTGAGCCCTTCTGGGTGGTGGGTGCTGGAGGCTGGCTCTGAATCGCTCCTCCTCTTGAATGTTTGAGCTCTGACCCAGGGCTCCCCAGATGAGACTTCCTGGCCAGGAATCAACTGAGTGCTCCTCCCCTTTTCATATTTTTCCAGTCTCTGTGGTTCCCATCCAAAATCAAAGCCTTAGCCAACAAAACGCTGTAAAAGAAGCATTCTCTAAGACCATGGGGGTATTTTCCCTCTCCTCTCAGAGCACAGACCTCTGGAGATCATCCCAGACATTTTTCCTGTCTTTACACACTCACCTTCTCTCCCACACTCATACACATGTGAGTTACCCTCCCTTCCTTGCACTGACCAAGACTTGTACAACCACGGCTTAAGGGAGTTGGGTGGGGCTGAGGCAGACAGACTAAAAGGACCAGAATTTGGCCCGTGGTAGACTGGATGGACAGAGAAAGATATCAGAGAAGAGCAGCATATTATAGTGGGGGAATTGTTAGAATTGGTGTTAGGAGAGCTGGGTTTGAATCTAGGCTTTGACGCTTCCTAGCTTTGTGCTCTTGATCAAGTGACTCTTGAAGCTCCCACTTTCCTCACCTGTAAAATGAGGAAATTGGATGAGATCATCTCTAAGGTCTCTCCCAGGGCTAAAAGCTCACTAATGTAATAATTAATTAGCTCATTAATGAGCTAGTGGCTCATTAATAAAGCAGTAGACAATCTGGGAAGGAGAACGCAGGTTTCAAGCACCAAGGCGCTTCTGAAGTTACGAAGCAGCGACCTAGATTCCTAACTGCTTGCGTAGAGAGAGTAAAGCCACTTGGTCAGCTTTTGGCAGCCACAGAGATAGCTTTAAAATCTCTGCTTTTGTGTCTTCTCATTTTCTCTGTCAAATTATTTTAGGCTTATCATAGCACAAGTCGCAGAGCACGTACCAGAAAATGCACACACATTGGATACACACATTCTTACTGCACAGATACAGTGAATAGATGCTGACTGCCCATGCCCCCACAGTACACACAGAAACACCCTCACTGTCCATTCACACACATACACACACACAGACACTCTCTCTCTCTCTCTCTCTCTCTCACTATCTTTTGATCTGCAAATATAGCCTTTGCTCATGCCACCCAAACCCCTTTAAGACTTTTTCCTCCCAGTCCCTTCCTCGCTCCCTCTCCAATCACAGGTGACCATCCTTAAGTTCCAGATTTAGAGTATCCTAACAGGACTTCATCACCTTTCCCTGATCCCATCAGGACCTGAACAGATACACTTCTGTGGAAGGATTCCTTTGATGTTATGTAGAAGAGTGATGGGGGTAGAGAAAAGGTAAGGGAAATGAAAATTTTTGAGCTGAAAGGGATTGTTACAGCCTGGTGTTTGTTTCAATAGAATAACAAAGGCACACCAATAAAGATTTTTTTTTTGAGGGGCAATGAGGGTTAAGTGACTTTCCCAGGGTCACACAGCTAGTGTCAAGTGTCTGAGGCCAGATTTGAACTTGGGTCCTCCTGAATCCAAGGCCAGTGCTTTATCCACTGTGCCACCTAGCTGCCCCCACACCAATAAAGATCTTAAAGATCTTTTTTGTTGTTGTTCAGTCATTTTTTTTTTCATATATATTTATTTATTTATTTAATTTTTTTGGCGGGGCAATGGGGGTTAAGTAACTTGCCCGGGGTCACACAGCTAGTAAGAGTTAAGTGTCTGAGGCCGGATTTGAACTCAGGTACTCCTGACTCCAGGGCCGGTCCTTTATCTACTGTGCCACCTAGCCGCCCCTCATTTTTAAAAAAAAATCCTGTCATACTCTCCATGACCCCATTTGGGGTTTTCTTGGCAGAGATACTGGCGTGTGATATAATAATGGGATTTGGCAGATGCCCAGGAGCCCCACCTGAAAATTGATTTGAAATTGATTGAATTGGGTGAGACTGAGAGACTGAGAACCTACTTAAGGTTGATTAAATTGAGACCACACATGGCCAACCCTGAGTAGAGTGTGGTCTCAGAGGCTGTGGACTGCAACATCAACAGAAGACCACTCTCAACCAATCAACTTGAAGCAGTGTGTAAGGACCGCCTCTGATCTGGACCTATAAAAAGCTTCCACACTCAGTTTGACAGGCAGTTCGTGGTTGAAGCAGGCTCATGGTGGAAGACTTGAGGAAGAACCAGACCAGGCTGGAACTCTAGGCTAGATAGGCCTTTTCTTAACCTTCTGAATTCCACGTGAATACCTGGTATGTTTTAATAAATGCTTAATGCCCAAAGACTGGTGCTAAAGCTTCTAATTTAAGGTGACCACATGTTAAATTTGAAATGTCACAAGTGATTTGCCATTTTCTTCTCCAGCCTATTTTACAGATGAGGAAATGGAGGCAAATAGGGTTAAGTGACTTGCCCAGGGTCACACAGGCAGTAAATGTCTAAGGCCAGATTTGAATTTATGAAGATGAGTCTTCCCGATTCCAAATCCAGTGCTCCATCCACTGTACCACCAAGCTGCTCTAAGATCATCTATATATATATATTTGTGTGTGAGGCAATTGGGGTTAAGTGACTTGCCCAGGGTCACACAGCTAGTATTAAGTGTCTGAGGCCGGATTTGAACTCGGGTCCTCCTGACTCTAGGGCCGGTGCTCTATCCACTGTGCCACCTAGCCGCCCCCATCTTTATATATTTTTTGATCATCTTTATATTTCAGTAAATATCTGTTGAATTTATTTTACTCTCAAACCCTCAATTTACTGATGAAGGAACTAAGACCTAGGGAGGTGAAGGATCTGGGTCACATGACCAAGTTTCTTGAAGCCAAGTCTACTGCATGATAGATGATGTCATACAAGCAGTAATGCAATTCAACAAACATTTACTTTTTGAGTGTCTACTGTGTTTCAGGCATTGTCTAAGTGATGGGGGTATAAAGATAAAAATGTCCTGCTCTCAAGAAGTATTCCCCTTGTACCAGGGTGAGTCAGGTGCACATAAAACAATAATACGGGATAGAGGGTGAATGGGACAAAAAAAATCAGATAAAGTATACAAGGGTTATTTGAGACAGAAGAGAACAGTAATTGGGGTTTGGGGGGAGATGGAGGGTGGTACCTGAGATGAACCTTGAGGATTCTGATAGGTGGAGCTGAAAAAGGAGTGTGGATTCCAAGTATGGGGCTGAGGTCAGGGGGTCAGGACAGCTTGTGCAAATGCACAAAGGCAAGAGATGGAATGCTGAGGTCAAGGAACAGCTGGAAGCCCAGGTTAGTTGGAACAGATAATTCTTAGAAGGGAGGAATTTGAAATAAGACTGAAAAGGTGGGTTGCAGCCAGATTGCATATTAAAGCATAAAGAGAAGTCCTAGGCTTTTGTTTTCTTTGCTTTTTCCTTAACAAATTTCCAGCAATAAAGAAATCTTTTCCTATCTTTCCTCCCCCTTCCCTTAAGACTACCAGACTTAGGGAGTGTCTTTAATACTTTTAAGGACTTAGGATTTTCATCCCTGTGAAATCGTTTTTCCTCTAACCATGAAAACTGCAGCCCTGTCTAGGCCTTGGTAGGAAGTCTTCTTGAGTTGTACTGGGCAAAAATATCTTTAGATTCCTTCTCTTCCTTCAAGACTCAACTTAAGCCTTCCACAGGAAGCCTTTCTTAATTACCCCAACCACTAGTGCTATCGCTCCTTAACTACCTTGTTCAGTTGTTTTCAGTCATGACCTCATTTGGGGTTTCTTGGCAAAGATACTGGAGTGTTTTGCCATTTCTTTCTCCTTCATTTTACAGATGAGAAAACTGACGCAAACAGGGTGAGGTGACTTGTCCAGGGTTCACACAGCTAGCAAGTGTGTGAAGCTGGATTTGAACTCTCAAGATGAGTTTTCCTGACTCTTGGCTCTGTGCTCTGTCCACTTCACCACCCAGCTGCCCTTGTCTTTAACCACCTTATATTTATTATCATTGTATTGATCAAGTTTATTTATGTGTGTATTTTTTGTCTCACCCAATAGAATGTAAGTCACCAGCAAGTAGAAGTTTCATTCTTTGTATTTGTATCCCCATCATGGCCCCAGACACATTGTAGGTGCTTGTTGTTTGTTTGATTGATTCATTTCTAGGCAGCTAGTCTTTTTTTTTTTTTTTTGGTGAGGCAATTGGGGTTAAGTGACTTGCCCAGGGCCACACAGCTAGTAATTGTTAAGTGTCTGAGGCCGGATTTGAACTCAGGTCCTCCTGAATCCAGGGCTGGTGCTCTAACCACTGTGCCACCTAGCTGCCCCTAGGCAGCCAGTCTTAGGGGAATGAAACTCTCAATACTTAGCTGGTCCTCAGAAGAGAGACTGTACTGGGCCCATATGCAGCTTGGTGAGACCTACCAGAGCTTGTGCTTTCCTGGACTTTCCTGGGGTCACCACCACAGGATGATAAGAGACAGGAGGGAAGATATTAATAGAGATTGCCAGAGTTGTAACTAGTTTGGGGCGAGTGGGGCTTTGCCTCAGGGTGTCGACGTGGAAGGGGAAGCAGGCTTTCTTCCTGTAACCATGGCACTGGCCACATTGCAGGGTCCTGTCACTGTGGCACCCCTCCCAAATGACCCTCGGTTGGCGAGCCTCACCAACCCTTGTCAGGGTAAGAGATGGGCTGTCCCCTCTCCCACCATAACTGCATCAGATGTTGGCTTGTCCTCTGTCCTGCCACTGGTCTCCCACCATCCACAGACTGGTTTTTGCCCCAGATGAAAACATCCTAGCTGCAGCTGTGGACATTGCAATATCAGATTACTGAGCCAGGGACCCCAAGTGGGATTTGATTCTGGGCTCCAAAGAATGTGCAGGGGGCACTCCAAGCTAGCTTATGCTTGCAATTGCCAGCAAATGCAAATTGATCAATCAATGAACATTTATTAAATGCCTGCTATGTGCCAGGCACTGTGCTAAGCACTGGGCTACAAGAGTCCCTGCCCTCCAGGAGTTTCCAATATAATGGGGGAGATAGCATGCAAACATATATGTATACAAAGCAAGCAATATAGAGGATAAATAGAAATTAATTAACAGAGGGAAGGCACTGGAATTAGGAGGGGTTGGGGAAGGCTTCCTGGAGAAGATGAGATTTTAGATGGGACTTACAGGAAGCCAGAGAGGTCAGTAGGCAGACTTTTACTATCATCTAGTATTTCATAGAGCCCGACAACCTCTCCTCTCCCCATCCACATCATTCCCCTTGCCCCTGGAGAGAGATGAGATTGAGTTTGCCTCAGACACTTACAGTTTTTCCAACATGTGAAGTCCAGAGAAAGAACCGTTCCGGAGTGCGGTGAGCTTGTTATTGCTTAGGAGGCTGTGATGGGAAAAAAACAAATGGGAGGAAGGTTCCTGTTACTGGCAGCAAAGCTGGACAGACAAACCACCAGACGCACCTCGATCCACAATATCTGGTATACTGGGGGAGGGGTCATAGTAAAATCCAGGTGAAGTTCCCTCCCTCAGATGACAGGGCGAGGAGGCTGGTCTCTGAACCCATCCTCTTTAGCGTGACTTCCCAGAGAGCCACCCATCGCAGAGGGAAGGAGGCAAAGCAGGGAGAGAGGGGACTCTGGCCCTCCGGAATGGGAGGGGAAGGGCTGCTTGTTCAGGGACCTTTCAACACTGTCCCCTCTGAGCTATCCGCCAGCACACTTTGGGACCCCTACTCAAAGGATGTGGGATTTCATCTACATGTTTGTATCTACCCCTCCCCCCCACACACAAGCCCTACTTCAGTTGAGGATGAAAATCCGTCTCCAAGGGGGTCGGCTGGTGGACTGAAGGCTTTGAGAGAGGCTCCAGCTCCAAGCCGAGGGGTTCCCAGATTTCTCCAGCATGCTTTTTTCCTCACTCAAGGAGGAGGCAACCCCTATTTAGATGGCACTACCTTCTCCGATCAGAATGCTTTCTCCTCCTCATCCTTTCTTTTCCAACCTCCCCCCCCACCTTTTCAGCCAGACCCTCAAAAGCTTCAAGTGGAAAGGCGCCTGGTTCATGAGCAGCACAGTCGGGGGCCCAACCAAGGGGTTCAGTCACTCCCAGCTAATGGCTCATTAAAGATCTTTAATGAGCCTCTTGGTATCCATCCCCCACCCAGGACAGTTCCCCTTTCCTGTGGCCTGAGGAGAGATAGGTCAGGGGAGGGAAAAGTTGGGATCCTGAATCTCCCAAGGGAAGGCCTTTCAGGAAGAAATTGGGATAGGACAGTCCTAGAGAAAACTTTGGGCAAGTCTCTTAACCTCACAGATAGATCTTTTGGTAAAAAACCACATATTTTACAAATGGGGAAACTGAGGCCAGGAAATGTTATGCAACTTGCCCAACAGCACACAGGTGTAAGCGGCTCATCCATGACTCCAATAAACCATAAACCTTCCTGGGCTTCATTTTCTCTTTTTGTAAAATGAAGAGAGTTAGGGGCAGCTAGGTGGCGCAGTGGATAGAGCACCAGCCTTGGATTCAGGAGGACCTGAGTTCAAATCCGACCTCAGACACTTACCCTTACTAGCTGTGTGACCCTGGACAAGTCACTTAACCCCAACTGCCTCACAAAAAAAAAAATGAAGGGAATTAGATGGTATAATCTTTAAGGTAGGCGTTCTTAACTTTTACTGTATCACAGATTCCTTTGGCAGTCTGGTGAAGCTTATGGATTCCTTCTGGGAATAATGTTTTTAATTGCACTTAGACAAAATACATAAGATTATGAAGGAGGGGCAACTGGGTAGCATAGTGGATAGAGTACCTGCCCTGGACTCAAGATGATCTGAGTTCAAATCCAGCCTCAGACACTTATTAGCTATATTAACATTGAAGTCACTTAACCCTGATAGCCTCCAAAAATATTACAAAGGATGTCAATTATATTGAAATAGCTATCAAAATAATTTAAAAAATAAGTTCTTGGACTCCAGGTTAATGTGTTGTTTATCCTTCATACTGAAAGAGGACCATGACATTGGGGTGATTTCATGACCTGCACTAAATTGGATTTAAGTGAGGGAACACTGTTGCAAGGTCACCAACCTCACTCTCTCCTCCAGAGCCATCTGGGTCCAGTAGCAAGATATATATCAGGATGACTGGAGATGGTCCCAGATGTTTAAGGCAATTGAGATTAAGAGACTTGTCCAGAATCACCCAGCTACTAAGTGTCTGAGGTGAGATTTGAACTCAGGTCCTCTTGACTCCAGGGCCAATGCTCTATCAACCGCAGCACCTAGCTGCCTCAGGCAGGTTAATAACCCATTCTTTAAGGCCTCTTCCAGCAGAATAATCCCAGGCTTCTATCAATTCACTGGAACTGGGTTCTGCTAGGATGTGGAAGGACCCAGGTAATAGGCATCAAAGCCACTGCCCATCTTGACCACCTGTCTAGAGTGGACAGTGAAGGCATTGAGGCATGAAGAGGAAGAGGAACTTATTGGATTTTGGGAGGAGAAGACATAGCTCCTCATCCCCTCATCCTCTTTTCTGATGTCAGAGGGAGTAAAAAATTCTAAAATCCTAACAGGGCAATGATGTGTGTACGTGTGTGCACGCATGCATGTGCTCAGCATATTGCATTCCTATCCTTGGAGGGGACTGTAGAGAGGCAGGGTAGGGAGGTAGTTAGCAACCCTGACTTCTGATCAGGAGATTTAGCCATTTATTGGCCATGTGACCCTGGGCAAGTCATTTCTTTTCTCTGCAACTCAGTTTCCTTCTTTGCAAAAGAGGAGGCTGGGCTAGATGATTTCTGAACTCCCTTCTAGCTTAGCAGGTGGATTCTATTTCTATTCTTTTTAGCATCTAGAATTCTAGGAATCTGCACTACATACTTTGAACAGAAGGATCCCAAATAAGGCCTACAAGGGGGCCCTATTTTATGCTAGATCCATCCTATTTCTTTTTCCACAGTTCTCTATCAAGGAAGTGGGGGTGGAAATGGTTAGTTTTGGGAGTTTGGAGTAGTTACAAGTTTGGGACAGTTAAAATTAATGGTGGAAAGGGGTGCGAGACTAATTCAAACATAGGCTACTGGAGTAGGGAGTAATGACTCTACTCAATCCAGAAAAGGGGGATTTGTCCTGGTCTGGCCTTGGGGGCCAAGCTCCCTCATCTGGAGCTAGTTGCTCCATCCCTAACAATCTTGACTGACTTCTCTAGGATAGCCCTCTGTGTGGGCATATCAGCTGATGACCACATTTCTAGCTGGAAGTAGACCCTTGGAAGGTCAGAAAAGTAAAGTTCCCAGCCAGAATGTAGTTTTTTGTTTGTTTGTGGCAATGAGGGTTAAGTGACTTGCCCAGGGTCACACAGCTAATAAGTATCAAGTATCTGAGGCTGGATTTGAACTCAGGTGCTCCTGAATCCAGGGCCCATGCTTTATCTACTGTGCCACCTAGCTGCCTTTCTAGAATGGCGTTTTTATGACTGCAAAAAAGCAGTACCCTAAGCTCACTCCCCAAAGCAGAGGTCTTGGGTGGCAAATGACTTTCTCTTTACCCTCCACCCTTAATGTCAATGAGTAAAGAGTATTATTATTCTTTATTATTCAACTGACATTACCAATGCTTGAATGTCATGAAGGTTCTATCTAGGGGTGTGCTGGTCAATGTTTAACAACCGGCTCTCCAAGAGAAAAAAATTGTACAGACGTACATGTTTTAATGTTTAATCTGCATTATTAACATTTTCTCCATTTCTTTCATAAGTTTAGAAATCAACAAAATAACAAAGCTAGCCCTGATTTGTAGCATTTGCTGATTTCTGAGTTATAAATGCTTTTACCCTGAAAAATTTAACAATTGGCTCTAATAAGCCCATAGGAGAGGATTCTGGGACACACACCCCTGATTCTATCTACAAGCCAAAGTGGAGAATTTAAGGAAATAAAAATTTAGAGCTAGAAGGGACCTTACAGAGCATCTTTGTTCAACTTGCTCATTTTCTAAAGGAGGAAACTGAGACCCAGAGACATTAAGTGATTTGCCCAAGGCTACAAAATGTCAGAGATGGTAACTGAGGTCTTAGGACTCCAAAGCAATTGATCTTCCATTGTGCCACAAAGGCCTCTTCATCTAGATGATTCAAGCACAGGAATCTGCCATCTTTGCTTTAATGATTTGGGTGTTTCCAAGAAGCAGGGTTTTGTCCTGAATGACTGTGAAAGTTAGTTTCAACTCCCTGCTTTGTTTTGTGAACAGACATCCATGTGTGGTTTGCACACAGTAGCAGCTGTTGGATGAATGAAGGAGAGGTTCATTCTTTTTTTGGGGGGGGGGGCAATTGGGGTTAAGTGACTTGCCCAGGGTCACACAGCTAGTAAGTGTTAAGTGTCTGAGGCCAGATTTGAACTCAGGTACTCCTGAATCCAGGGCCTGTGCTCTATCCACTGTGCCACCTAGCTGCCCTGAGAGGTTCATTCTTTACAGAGATTCCTAGGATCTGGTATTACTGGAATGGGTAAGAATATGACTGATCCTCGACCTGGCACTGATGCACATGGTTGTCCCAGAGACTCACAGACTGTTAGGACCAGAAGGGATCTTAGCTCCCCTCCTCATTTTGCAAAGGAGGAAACTGAAGTCCAGACAAGGAAAGGGGCTAAGTTAAGGTCCAGAATCGCTTGCTTCTTACTCCGTTGCTTTTTCTGTGACAGGAAAAGGGAATGAATGCTTTTGCCTCTAGGGGTGCCTCTCGGGGCCAGAGGGAGACTGGCAAACACAGAAAGCCACCAGGGTAAGGGCGGGGGATGGGGGGAAGGAGCCACAGCCTTAGCCCTTATTCCACTCTTCCTGGATGCTGTGCCAGCCTCTGCCCAGGCTTTACATCTCTCCAGACACCACCTCAACCTGGCACAACAGGCTTTTCCGACCGCACGAGGGGCTCGAGGGGCCAGGTGGGTTTCCCTTCCCAACCACTTCAGCTCTGCCCTGCAGTGTCCTGGCTCTTCCAGAATAAACATTTTAAGAGCTCTCTTCACCCAAACCCCTGCTTCACCCCGCACCCCCTCCCACCATGCCCAGCCCAAGCCCTTGCTGGAGAGCAGGGAACCAAATGTTGGAGTCCTGGGCACTGAATCCTAGAGTCACGGGGAGACAGAAACTTGTTAGATTCCCTTCCCATAGCTTGGTGGTACAGTGGATAGAGCATTGGGCCTAAGACAGGAAGACCTGAGTTCAAATCCAGCCTCAGATGGGTATAGCAACTCACTTAACCTTTGCCTGTCTCAGTTTCTCATCTATAAAATGAGGGTCATAACACCCGGGGTTGTTATGAGGATCAAATGAAATAACAATTGTAAAACTCTAAGTACATAGTAGGTGTTTAATAAGTACTTGCTTCCTTCCTTTCTTCCAAGGAGGCAATAATGAAATAATAATTGTTCGGTTGTGTATCTTTTTGGTGAGGCAATTGGGGTTAAGTGACTTGCCCAGGGTCACACAGCTAGTAAGTGTCAAGTGTCTGAGACTGGATTTGAACTTAGGTCCTCCTGATTCCAGGGCCAGTGCTCTATCCACTGCACCACCTAGCTGCCCCATGAAATAATAATTGTGAAAAGCTTAGTACAGTGAGCACATAGTAAGTGCTATGTAAATGTTAGCAATTAGAACCCACTCATCCCTCATCAGAGATAACATTTTTGCAGTCACGAAAGCATCACAAGGTGGTAGAGAGATATACACGCGGCATTCCTGTGTAAAACAAGAGGGCCTCGGATCATACATGTTTCTTCACATGTATGCAGACATGGGCTCTAGCCATACATACACACACACACACACACACACACACACACACACACACCAGGAATTAAGTTAAGTGACTTGCCCACAGTCACACACCTAGGAAATATCAGAAGCAAGATTTGAACTCAGTTCTTCCTGACTCCAGGTCCAGCTCTCTAGCCACTGTACCACTTAGCTGAGAATAGATGATTGCAAAACACAAACGGATCCATTCTTTTTATGCCTGTTATCCTCCTTCCTGTTTCATTTACAAAATTTCTTGGACTTGTCTAGACCTCATGCCAAGTGTTCCGTAGACTTATTTTTTCCTTAAGTGTTTTTGCTGTTTTGTGCAGTGATAATGGTTATAGACTTCCAGATATCCCCTTTGTAGTGTTTTGCAACTGAGATAGTTCTCTAGAACTGGGATTGCTCTTTGTCATCATTTCTCTCTGCTTAGCAAGGAGAGTGTATAAATGCTGCATAGGGACAATGAGCTGAAGAAGAGGAGTGTTTTGCTTTAGATCAAGGATAGATTACATTTGGAAAATTACACAATACTTTCAATAATAGCAAATTTCCCACTGTTACAAAAGCTCATCTCTTTAACACCAATATTTATGTAACTTAAAAAAAAATACAAATAACCAGAAATGAGTGGGAGGGTCATGTAATGAGAATGAAAAGCAGCAGATGGCCAAACCCAAACGATGCCTTATTACTTTTTATTTGGAATAGATTTAGTCTCTACAATTCTTTCTTGTTCTAAATCATTGGTTCTATCATTAATAAGAAGATGGCCCATTTTTGAACGTGGTATATGTCCTCCATTGAGGATTTATGGGAAACCAAAGACAACATCCATGCGGGTTCTGATCTGTGTTGATTCGGGAGGACCCATGCTGGTGAGATCATGAGTCTTCTAGAATGTAAGTGACTTGGATGTTCACCTGCTTGGCTCACCTCTCTATGTGCATGAGTACATAAAATTATTGGCTACTTAAATTCAACCAGTGCCTTTTTTATATTGCCTTTGGCGGGGGGGCAGGGCAATGAGGGTTAAGTGACTTGTCCAGAGTCACACAGCTAGTAAGTGTCAAGTGTCTGAGGTTGGATTTGAACTCAGGTTCTTCTGAATCCAGGGCTGGTGCTTTATCCACTGTGCCACCTAGCTGCCCCCTATATTTCCCATCTTGAAGGAGGCCATTGATACTCGCATTTTCCTCTTCAAATGGACCAGCCCAGGTTCATGAGCTTCATTTCCCAAACCATAAGAAGATCATACCTATTCTAAGGGTATTGGTCCCAGGGTCAGCCCCTGTCTTCTTCCCCCATCCTCCTAAGAGCTTTGCATAAGAGAGGAAGGTCATAGATGTTGATTGAGATGTTTTATTTAATACCTTCACTGAATGTCTCCTCATGACATGGACATGATCCTGGGTTCTCAAAGGCCACATCATCTACCAGCTCCAGAGGGCTCTAGAAAGGCTTTGAGTATATGCCTGACAATGAACTATATGTCTACTCTCAGCCAGCCTAGCTAAGGCAGAAGAAGTTTACCAACAGAGGGCTGACCTTCCTCTGATGAGTATTTTTGACCACAACAACTCATAAAGACTAGTTTTTGTTTGTTTGTTTGTCTTTTGGTTTTGGTGAGGCAATTGGGGTTAAGTGACTTGCCCAGGGTCACACAGCTAGTAAGTGTCAAGTGTCTGAGGACAGATTTGAACTCAGGTCCTCCTGAATCCAGGGCCGGTGCTCTATCTACTGCACCACCTAGCTGCCCCATAAAGACTTTTTTCTTAAGGGCAGGTAGGTGGTACAGAGGATAGAACACTGGGCCTAGAGTCAGGAAGACCTGAGTTTAAATTTGGCCTAAGACCCCAGGCAAGTGACTTAGCCTCTGTTTGCCTCAGTTTCAGATAAATAATAGCACCTGCCTTCCAAGGTTGTTGTGAGGATATGATGAGATAATAACCATAAAGTGCATAAATGTTTATTATTACAATTTATATTCTCATGATCTATGTGAGTGGAGGTAGGATCTACCAGAGATGAAATAATGGGCACACCAAAGTAGAGGGCAAAAATGGCTGGCAGGAGTGGGTGGGGCAGGGAGGCATATGCTGAGCATGAGAGCCTAGACACACTGACACCTTTCAAACTGGAGGTAGGGGAGAAGAGACACTTCCAATGAGGAGGCTTGCACTCAAATTCCACCTAACCTACTTACTACTTGGGTGACTCAGGGGAAATCACAACTTCTCCAAGTCTGTTTCCTGGTCTGTTGTTGTTCAGTCATTTTGGTCAGGTCTGACTCTTGGTGACTCCCCCCCCCCCCATTTGGGGTTTTCTTGGCAAAGATACTGGAGCGGTTTGCCATTTCCTTCTCTAGCTCATTTTTAAAGATGAGGAAACTGAGGCTAACAGAGGCAAGTGAAAGTGTCAGGCTGGATTTGAATTCAGGAAGATGACTCCAGGCCCAGCACTCTATCCACTGGGCCATCTATGGGAATAATAACGATTATCCTACTTTTTCATAGGACTGTGAGGAAAGTACTTTGCCAAACTTCAAGTGATCCAGAAATATGAGTTATCGTTTTATTGCCTGGAATTAACTTTTGAGACATGTCGTTCTTGCCTCCCCAATTAGACTATAAAAATCTCAGAGGGCCAGAATCTGAGTCATGCTGGCTTGTATTCCCCATCGCACCTAGTGCTATGTTATCGAACAAAGTGGTAGATCAACAGATATTTGTGGACTGAATGAACTGAGAATTTGTGGACTGAATGTGGAGAGATCAAGTGGGGTAGATCAAGAAAAGGGAGGCATGAAGGCAGAGCCTAACACCTGCATTGGCTGTGGTTCTCACCAATCAAAAGGAGTTATCTCCCCATCCCTCCCCCACACCATCTCCATTAGTGGAAGGATTGGTCTGACTTCTAGGAAAGAAGACCATCCCTTACGGAGCTTCACAGTCTGGCACCAACAGGTGTCCTCTCCCAGGTATTAACTTGCAGCTGTTCTCCCCCACTGGGTGGATAAGCCATGAAGCTAAAAATGGGGGTGGAGAGAGATGCTTACTGGACTTCTCTTGAAAAGGGGCTCGATGTGCGAGTGAAGCCTTGGTGAGGGGCATCCCTTATCTGGGACAGAGATGCCCCAGAATGAATGTGTGGGAAAACCTTCTAAGGTTTTGACAACTTCTATCTGCTCCTAAATATTTGGTGATGATAAGTAGTATTTAAATAGTGCTTTGAAGTTTGAAAAGCACCTTGCAAATACTATCTCATTTCATCCTTACAACAACCCTGGGAGATAGGTGCTATTATGATCCCCATATCACAGATGAGAAACTGAGGCAGCCAGAGGTTTAAATAACTTTCCCAGAGTCACACAGCTGGTAACCATCTGAGGATGGATTTGAAATCAAGTCTTCCTGATTCCAGGTCTAGTGCTCTGTCCACTGTGCCATCTCACAGCTGCCACCACTACCACATATTCCTCTAATGGTTTATGAGTTATAGGATTAAAAAACAACAACATACATTCTCTCTTTTAAGCCTCACAGCAACCCTGTATGGCAGGTAAGTTGTGTATATTACCCTCATCTCGGGATGAAGATGAGACCTGTAATTTCATTAGTTATAGGGAACTCCCAGAGACGTAAACTCCCTCTACTAATGTAGGTTGCCACCTTCTCTGCAATTTATATTCTTAGAGAGCTTCCTAGGACATTTGTGAGGTTAAATGACTTGCTTAGGTTCACACAAGTAGTATATGTCAGAAATAGGTCTCGAATCCAGGCCTTCCCGAGTTCCTGAGTTCTCTTCTCATTACACCTCTAATCCCCATAATACAAAGGAGGAAACTGAGGCTCAGAGAAGAGAGGTGATTTGCCTAAAACGTGCCTAAAATCACACAGCCAGTAAACTATGGAACCAGGAAAACAAGCCTATGCTTCTACTTCTAAATCTAATATTCTTTGTTCTTTTTTGTGCAATCTCTACTTTTATTTTTCAATCCTATAAGTAATTATTAAGCACCTTTTGTGTCCCCATTTCCCTTTTTTCTGTCCTCTTCCCTAGGGCAAAGAACTCTGTTTTTAGAGTCCATTTAGAAAAACACATATGTTGTGTGTGGGGGGGGTGGTGGTGGTGGTGGATAGGGAAGGTTAGGAAAAGAAAGGGGAAGAATTGATGACAAGGATTCAGAGCCATAACTAGGGTGGGGTGACTAGTCCATTGTCCTGGGGTACCAAAATTTAAAGGGCACTGACAATATTTTTCCTGGTTCAGCAGGCAGAAACAATTGAACGTAGTGCCTTGTTAACCAGAATAAGTAATTAAAACAGGAAGATACTAGATGGTGCACTTTCTTCTCTATTGGCTGTACTCCAGGTGAGTTCAGCCCAGGTCCAGACTTACCCTGTTCCCTCCTTCACTGGTGCTGTCTCCAGCTGGGCCTTTCAGTATCCTTCCTCTTCCCCTTTCCCTCCTTACTGAATCTGTCTTTAAAAGCTGAAGTGAGGCAGCAAGGTGGTTCAGTGGCTAGAGCAGAAGATCTGCAGTCAAGAAGCCCTGAGTTTGACTCCTACCTCAAACATTTAACAGGTGTGTTACCTGAGCAAGTCATTTCATCTGCCTCAGTTTCCTCATCAGTAAAATAGGAATAATAACAACACCTACCTCACAGATTTGTTGTAAGGAGCAAATGAATTAACATTTATAAAGCTTATTATTATTTTGCACTGTTTGTCCCAGGGGTCATAATCACTGGCTCCATTTCTGCTAGGACATTTCTTTATCCTTTTTAGGAAGTCCACTTCATCTTTCTGCTTTCCCTCAGGGTCCATATGCCCATTGACCCCCTTAGCTCTTAGGATCCCTGATCCCCTCCTTTTTTCTATACTGCCTAGAAACGATAGAAGTGTCTTTTTTGAACTTTGGGAGCGATTGGTGTTTCAGGCTGAATTACTTATACTTTGGGGGTGATGGGAACTGTCTCATTTACTTGTTTGTATTTCTTTATTATTGTGCTTCTAGTGGGAGGTGAGATTATCTCAACACCTAAGGAATTCACAGTATTAGGGGGAGAGGACTAATCACCCATTGAATACTCACTCGGGAAGTTTCCTGACCTGCTGAGAGGAACCTGTGATTGAAAGAATAGACCACTTAGCTCAGCTCAGGTAGGCATAGCCCAGTCTGGACTTGGATATATTCTGAAGGGAAGATACCATTACTCCTCTGGGGCCAAAGCTAAATTGAATGTGAAACTATTCCCAGCCTAGGGGAAATGAGGATGGCCTGGCCTACCCTCCTCGTGGGCATTGTTGTTTAGTTATTCTGTTGTGTTGTCCAATTCTACATGATCCCATTATGGGGTTTTCCTGGCAAAGATCCTGGAGTGGTTTGCCATTTCCTTTTCCGGCTCATTTTAAAGTTGAGGAAACAGGTGAGGCAGAGTTAAATGACTTACCCAGGGTCACACAGCTAGGAAGCATCTGAGCTTGGATTTGAACTCAGGTCTTCCTGACTCCAGACCCACTGCTCTATCCACTGAGCCACCTAGCTACCTCCTCAGGGGTAAGGAATTTTAATTCTAGCATTTTTAAAGTGCTTTAAGACCATTTAATCTAGACTACCTAGTAGATTTCTTATATATTTATACAGTTTAAGGTCTGTGATTCCATCTGTGTAAATAAAATCTCTAAGAATGCAGGTGGCACCTTTCTGTGACTTAGTAGTTGGTCTTAAGGTTGAGAAATGCATCTGCCTGCTGTCAGCCTGGTAACAAGCCTCTTCACATTTGGCTAAGCAGGGACAACAGATTTAGGACCAATCACTGGGCTTCTAATTACTTCATTCTGGTGTACTATTTCCGAATTTGTATATATGCTTTTTCCTTGTAAATAAAGGCTAGAAGACATACTCTGGTGGTATTGAGTGTGTGGAGAAGGAGGGAAATCAACTCTGGGAATGGCTTCCTGGAGATGAGTGCAGCCTCAGCAGCAGAGGAACGTGTGGGTAATTAGGGTTCTGGTGTGGCAGACCACTAAACTCAAGGAGCTGAGCTGCTTTCTTGGGCCAGCAAGGTCCAGGGGCCCCAGTGCTTTGATCAGGGGTTCAGGTATCAGGGAAGTAAGGAGTACAAGATGAAAGAGCCCCATGGAGTTGAAGGTAATCATGGCCCTTTGGGGGGTTGGTGTCCTGGGAAGCCAGCTTCTGGTCAGAGAGGACCAAGGCCCAGGGCTGGCTTCCTCTGCATTGTCTTCATTCTCTCCTATGAAACTGAGGCTTACTAGCACCTGGCCTCTGCAGAAGTAATGTATTTTTTAGACTCCATTCACCAGAAAGATTACTGACCCCAGCTCAAGGCTAGAGGAGAAAGAGAAACACAAAGGGTGTGTGAAGAGGGTTATATGGAGAGAGAGTTGGTAGATTGGATTATTTCCCATGGAGCTGGACATGAGCTGTGGCCTCAATAAAGGACATGTGGTCCCAGCATGTGCTCTGACCCTTTTCTGTGGGAAGCACTCCAGTCTACCACCCTCCCCATACATTTAGAAATGTGGGCCTGCACATTTTTTTTTGTTGTTTAAAAAAATGTCTTCACACTCAAAAAGGTTGGGAACTACTGGGTGAGATGACTGGAAAGGTCTCTTCCAACTCTGATTCAATTGCACAAGCATTTATTTAGTTCTTATTCCATACAGTGCTAGATACTATATCAACAAAGATATCAAATTATACCATCCCTCAAGGAATCTTATTATATCATGTTCCAGGTTAACAAAATTAAGATAACAGACTGAATTCCTAATATTAGAATCATTCTAATAATGATAAAGTGGGGCTGTGGTGAAAGGAACCATTCTGTCCAGAAAACTCCCATTCAAACTCCCCTAACAAAGTAGCCTGGGTTAATTTGTCAGTTTAACACTACATTTTCATGTTCTAGCTCAAGTCCACACTATCATCAAGCTCTTTCAATGCCCTATCAAGACCTTTTCTCAGAAAGCACGATGTACCATAGTAGAAGATTATCAGATTGAGAATAAAAGAGCCTGGTTTTAATTCTAGGTTCAGTTACTATCGTGTGACCTAGAGCAAATCACTTCCTCTCTCTGGGCCACAGCTTGTTGTAAACCCTAAATCCCACTCTATGGATATGATTTTTATTATTTTATTACAGATGAAAGAACTGAGACCAAAAAAGTGACTTGCCTAGGGTCACACACAGACAGTGAACTCACCACAGAGCCGGGATTTGGAATCATGTGACACCTGTAGGGGGGACATGTCCAAATGGGAGAGAGGAAGGCCCTCCAGACATACTTCTTTTTCTTCCCAATTATTCGAATGGGTGTGGCATCCCTTGCAGGGCCCTGGGATCTAGTCATGGTGACTGCACTTTGAGAACCAAAAAAGAGCTGACAATGGGTATTCCTTTCAAAGAGGCTCTTAAAAGTACTTCCTGAAATCAGGAAATCTGGCTGCCACTACTGTAAAGGCCTCTCCCTGATCCATGGGCAGATTTGTACACCAGGCCCCATTTCCCAGCTGCCAGATTGCTGGCCCTCACCATTACCCCCTCGATCCCCCTCCTCTCCCTCACCTGCTCCTGTCCATATCTGCGGCTCCTCTGACTCCCCTCCCCTCCACTGGGGGTGGAGGGAGTCTGGAAGCTTCACCCCATGGTAGAAACTGAGGAAAAGAGCTAGGGGAAGCAGCTGGTCCTGGCGGGTCAGTGGCCAGCAGGTCTGGGGGATTCTGCTAACATATTCCCCACCCCCACCAAATCCTGAGAGTATGAGAATATTTTTGAATCTTTGTTGGGGGAGGTAGGCAGGAGGGAAGGAAGGGGAGGGGGGGCCATGGATCCACCCCTCCGTGTCAGAGCTGGAAATAGAACTGAGCAGCCAGTCTTGGAGAATGAAAATAAACAGCCCCTTCTGTGCTGGATCTTCCCTCCTGCTCTTGTGTTCTGAGGCCCCCAGTGCCACTTCTATCCCTTCCCACATCTTCCTCTGGCCAGGCCGCCCTTTCTCCCCTCTGTCAGTCACTGCCGGATGGCCCAAGTGAAATACAATTAAGATCCTTCCCTTTAGGGGCAGGAGGATTCTGGTCTCTGGCTATGTGACCTTAGGAAACTCAACTCCTTCATTTGTGTCTCAGCTGGCCTTAAGGAAAAGAATTTCTGGCCCCTCTTGGTTTCATGGAAAGATTGAGTGTATAAATCTCAAGGTGGCTGCTTCCTTTCCCCTTAAAAAGGGTGGGAGGAATCTTGAAGATGCCCTCTCTACCTCTGACCCCACAATGACATCCCCAGGAAATAAACTTAGAAGTTTATCCTCCCAAAAAGGGATATAAAACAATGACATTACATTTTATGTTCTGGTTAGAATAACTGGGCATTCCATGAACCTTTGAGAGAACACTCTGCCCCTTTTAGATCTTTCCCCAATTATCCTTGACAAACTAACCGAGATAGGAAGCAAGGAAGGAAAGCACTTGCCTAGGGTCCCACAGTGGGTGTGTCTACACAGAGCCCCAAGAAATAAAGAAAGGCCAATGAAGTATATATAGTAGAGGGGACTGATGAACTATCAGGAAACCTGGCTTTTCGGTCCTTCCTTGACCACTAATTAGCTGGGTGACCTTGAGGAAGTTATGTAACCCAGCTGAACTTAGGTTTCTTCCTCTACAAAATAAAGCTGTTGAACCCTGCCCTACTGACCCCAAAAGTCAGGGGATCCAAAGTTCTGTAAGAAGCAAAAGCTCATAAGAATTGTAGGGAAGTTTATTATTATTTGATGATTTATCCAGGTAATCCTGTCCATGCAGAGTCTACATTGTAGACAGTCTAGATAATTTAAGCCAAATTAATTCATTCTGGGGGTTGGGGTATAGAATTTTCCCTTCCCTATTCTTCCCCTTCCCTCCCCTTTTTCCTTCCTTTCCCTTCTCTTCCCTTATTCCTTCCCTTCCCTTGCCTTCCCCTCCCTTGCCTTCCCTTCTCTTCTTTTTAATTTCAATGGCATAAGGAGGTCTACTAGAGAACTTTCTCTGCCAATGAAGATTGGTACTTTTCTCTTGCCTGGGACACTATGGGGTCAAGTGACTTGTCCAGGGTTACACAATTAGAATTTGTCAATAGCAGGACTTTTGAACCCAGTATTCTCTGACTTTTAGGACAGTTGTCTATGCATTAAGCCATGGTGTTGGAGCAGTAGATAGACTTGGAATCAAGAAGACCTGAATTCAGTGGGTGAGTCACTTAACTTCTCAGCCTCAGTTTCCCCATCTATATGATGGGGGTGATAATAACAGCACCTCTTTCAAAGGGTTGCTATAAGGATCAAATGACAAAGTATGTAAACCTCAAAGCACTATATACATACTGGCTATTATTGTGATCATTTTTATAGATCACATTAATTAGAGGAATTTTCTGATCTCCATTCTACTTCCTGTCAGTGAACCCAGGAACCCAGTACTGTCTTTGCCTTGTAAGTGTGGCTACACAAAAGGCTGCCTGTTCCCAGGGGCCCCCCTCTACTCCACTCATAAGGCGCACCCTAGGGGAAATGGTTTTCCTAAACTTGCAAAGAATAAACTTAGCGCCTAAGGATTAAAACCTGAGGCGACTGCTCCTATCTTGAGCATTTAGGACCAGGTAGGGAGGAGTTTAAGTTTCTCTTGTCTTCCCCATCACTGCCGACTTTCTAGGCCTGGGACTTTAGGGTCGTTGAAGGGAAGCTACATGATGGGACTCCTCAAATATCTGGGAATAGCTGGGGGGTGGGTTGGACTGGAGACTCCTGGTTCTCGTTTGTTTTCTCTCTCTCTCTCTCTCTCTCCCCCCCCCTCCATCTGTCTCTCTGTCTCCGTCTCTGTCTCTGTCTCTCTGTCTCTCTGTCTCTCTGTCTCTCCCCTCTGCCCCCCTTCTTCCCCTCCCCCTTTCTCTCACAAAAGCTCTCTGTACACAGCCACTTCCTCTGGCTGCTGTCTCTGAGCCCAGACGTTATGAGAACCATATGGGGAAAAGAGGGTGGAAGAGAAGGGGGGTGGGGGAAGCAAGCACGTGGCCCCACCCCTCCAGCCTTCATCCTTCTAGACTCACAAGGCTGTGGAAAGTGGGATACTGGAATACCCTTCCCCAAGTGCCTTTACTGGACTCTAAGAGCCAAGGTTCTGGGCCATGCCCAGTGACACAAGGGCCTGCTCCCAGGCACGGAGTTCTGAAGAAGGAGGAAGGTCTGTGGGCTGAGGGCCACTTGCCAAAGGCCAGCAGATTAGTGATGCGGTGAACTGGTATCATCCCACAGCTCACCCTGGACCACTCACTAAGACTTTATCCCCCCACCCCAAACCCCTTGGGTAAGGCCAGCTTCTGAGCAACAGGACTCTTCCCCCAGCTCCCCACGCCCCGAAAGACAACTGATCCAGGGGCTACACCAAGTACCAGCTGGTGAGCCAGACAAATACCCCAAAATACTAGTGGCCAAGAGGAATCAGAGTCTTTCTGTCCTAAGGAAATCCAGGGCAGGTCTTTTTGATCCAGAAAGTTCCTTATGCAGAAGAACCTTAAGTCTTGCCAAGAAGGAGAAATGGTGTTTTTTATGCTCTTGCGCGTGCGTGCGCGCACATACACACACACACACACACACACACAAATGTATGTATACTAACTACATGCATATATTATACATGGGGAATGTTCCTCAGTCAGAGGGACATTAAGTCCTGCCAATAAGGAGATATGGTTACTAATATGTATGTATATGAATAGCATCCATGTATTATGTATGGAGAACATTCTTTAGTCAGAGAGACATTAAGTCTTGCCAATAAGGAGATAAAATTACTCGTGTGCATGTATATGAATGGATGTACACATGAGAGACAAAGTTGGGGGGTGGTGCAGAGTGCCTCCAATGATCCTAACAGGCTTTCCTCCCGTGGCACCCCCCTATACTTCTTTGCCACTGCAAAAGCACATCTTTTTAACACTGAAAGCTTTTTGGGGATCCTGTATGTCTGCAAATAATGGAACTCTCTGCTCTCTATACAAGTGATATTACCAACAATCCCAAAGGTCAAAGAGAAGATGACAAAACAGCCTGTTACCAGCATGGTTTCTGATTGAAAAGGGGTACCCCAGGGGCAGCTAGGTGGCGCAGTGGATAGAGCACCGGCCCTGGAGTCAGGAGTACCTGAGTTCAAATCCGGCTTCAGACACTTAACACTCACTAGCTGTGTGACCCTGGGCAAGTCACTTAACCCTGATTGCCTCACTAAAAAAAAAAAAAAAAAAAACCAGAAAAAAAGAAAAGGGGTAGCCCAGTTAAAAAGGCCATTACCAACAACATGTATGCCCAGAACAGAAGCTTGGCTGGTCCTGGAATAAGACTTAGAGACAACAGACAGCCCAAGTAATATAGTCTCTGCTACCCTACCAATAAAGCACCATTGGCCTCTGGCGACTGGGAAGGGGTCTGCTAGCGTGTAGCAGTCACTTAATAAATGTTAGTGAATTGGGAGCTTCCTCTGTGGAGGATACAGGGGAAAACACAGACAAGAATTACTCAGGATAAGAAATTATGGTAGGAAGTATCCACAGCTAGGAAATCATGAATCTACCAAATGACTGAAGTATTATTAGATTGTACTTTCCTTGAGGATAGAGATTTTTATTTCACTTCTGTATCCTCAGCCTACCACTTAGTAAATGCTTAAGAAATGTTTGTAGCCTTCCTCTCACCCAGAGGTTGGGGGGTACAGGCGTTGATCAGCTTCAGTGCATTTTATTCTCTTCTTATTTCCTTTTTTAGGAAAATAAATTCTTTGTTATAAAGGATAGTACTCTAGAGGGGCAGGGGGAGAGACACAAAGGGAAATCTAGGCAACAGCAAGAAAAAAGACATCAATAAAAATCTATTTTAAAATGTTTGTTGAACAGGATTTTTTTAAAAGGTTTTTTTCCCCCCTCAAATAGTTACAGCACACAAGGCATGGTCTTGGGCTTTTCCAAGTCCAACAAAGTAAGCTGGTAGAGCAAAGGATTTAGAGCTAGGAGAGACTTAGAAATCACAACGTTCAGTTTTAGTTCATTTTACAAAGAGCCAACTGAAATGACTTGCCTAAGGTCACACTCAAACCCAGATCTACAGACACAGGAGCTTTTTTCTACTACACCATGAGGTTTTTCCTTGGAAGAAAGGACATGAAATTAGGAAACTTTTCCACTGGAGGGGACTGGTTCTTCTTATAGCTGGAAGAACCCTAAAAGTAGATGTTTTCCATCTCCCCCAATCTAGGCCTAATCACTTTTCTTCTAGGGTCACCTAATCCTTGCCCAAAAGAAGTTCCCCTGATGTGGAGAGGAGGCAATCAGAGACTATTCTTAGAACTGGAGTGGGACAATACCACTTGTATTTGTGGGATCCAAGAAAAGAAGAGAAGCAAGAGCTAGTTGATATCTATCTTGTCTACCCTCCTGTCCTCATGGTCTTTCTGTTGCAGAGTTTAATGGTCATTCTCTCTGGAGAGAAGCCTAGAACTTTGTAACTTTGGACAAGAGGATACTCAGTCTGGAATTCGCCCTCACCATGATGTCATTGCGGATGGTGGCTGCTGCAGTGTCATAGGGTCAAAACGCTGGTGGGGTGTGGAAGGGAAAGTGCAGGGGGGCAGATGAACCAGGAAGGAAACTCTCTGTTTTGCTATTCTGCACGAAGGCAAAGAAAAACGGAGGTGGAGGGGGTTGGGGATAAAGTGGATGGGGAAGGGAGGAAGACAGGGGAAAGATCAATAGAAAGAAAAAGCATAAGCTGAAATGACGGTGCTAAATAGGAAGAAGATGGGCCCCATTTCAGTAGAGGAACAGAGCACACCATACACACAGAGCAGCTTTTCGACAAGGCTGGAATCCAATATGAATTTGACTGTAAGCTCCTCTATGGGAGGGACTTCATGGTCCTTGTTCAATGTCCTGAACAATTAGCCCTACACAATAAACAACTTTGAGGAACGGAATGGAGACAAGTTGTCTACTCTGAGAGCCCAAGCCTGGATAAGATGAGACTTGGGGAGCACATGTGACTACAAATATGTGAAGGTCCAGCATAGGGAGGAGGAATGACACTTTCACCCCAGCTGTCCTGATACTAGTAACTTCTTTCTGTTTTTTGTTGTTCCAACTTAAAAATAAAATGCAAGTTCTCTGAGGGCAGAGCTGGTTTTGTTTTTCACCTTTTGTAGTCCAGGTTCCTGGGACATAGTAGGTATTTAGTAGGTGCTTTTTGAATAAACGAATGAATGATTGGTCCCAGAAGACAGAGCTAGGTCTGGTGGATAGGAATAACAGAGGAACAAACTTAAGAGCTCAATATAAGAAAAAATAAATAAGGACATACTTCCTGCTCTGAAAGAGTCTATGATCCATTGGAATGTAGGGTGACCTAAAAAGGAGGCCGAACCAGAGGACTATGACCATTGCCAACTCCAGTATTTTATGATTCATTTCCTTGGTGTGTTAAAGAAAGCAATTTTCTCCCAGGTGGGTTCATGGGTCCTATATAAAAGTGAAAAAGATGTTAATTTCCTGATGTCATCTGGGACGGCTTTGACATATGCTAGAAATTTGGGAGATACAAAGCACCAGAAAAAAGCCCATTAGTAGAGAAATGGCTAAAAAAATTGTGGTATATGAATATAATAGAATATCACTATGCTGTCAGGAGCAATGATCATGATGAATTCAGAGAAGCAAGGAAAGACCTACATCAACTGATGCAAAGTGAAGTAAGCACAGCCAGGAAAACCATAGACACAAAAACTACAATAATGGAAACAGAAAGAACAAGACAATGAGAAATGAATGTTGTAAAATTATAAAGACCAAGTTTGGCCCCAAAGAAGAAATAGAAGAAGATTCTTCCCTCCTTATTTGCAGATGTCAAGGTGCATGGGCTTAACACATTGCATATAACAGCAGGGTTTTGGGGTTGTTTTTTGTGTTTTTTTGATGTGTTCATTGGTTTTGGTGAATTTTTTTTCTTTTCTTTCTTTCTTTTAAAAAAATCATTGTTTTAAGGGATAGCTCACTGGGAAGGGAAGAGGTTGAGATCCAGGGGGAAGTTAGGAGTTGTAAAAACAAGATATCAATAAAAATGTTTTTAGAAAAAAAAAACAAAGTGAGAGAGGCAGAGAATACCATCTATGGGCATCCAATCCAACAAACATGTGTCAAGTGCCTACTATATTCAAGGCACTATGTTAGGCATTGGGGATGCAAAGACAAAATGGGAAACATCTCTCAAATATCTTACATTCTACTCAGGGGATGCAAGATCTAAGCATATAGTATATCCACGGTAATTGGAGGAGGGAGAGAGCAAATAACAAGTGTGTGTGTGTGTGTGTGTGTATCTGTGTGTGTGTGTGTGTGTGTGTGTGTGTGTGTGTGTGTGTGGATCAGAATAATTTCATTTGTGGGAGAGGACACATAAGCTGAGCCTGGCCTACTATATGTAGAGCACTGCATACAGAACACAAAGCCATCTGGTAGGCAAGAAGAAAAGGTGAGACTTATGTTAAGGGGGGAAAAAACCTCAACACAAACTCATACATTAAGGGCTCCAGAAATGGGGGTAGGAAGGATTGCATTAGTGTGTTACACCACAGGAATCTGTGATGGACATTTATGAGAACCTTGAACTCAACACCCTTCTCTTGCCTTGCTAACCATGCTGAAATGGCAGCTTTGTTAAATTTTAGGGAATAGGAGAGCTTCAGTGAAGGGGGGACAGAATCTCAAATCAGGCATTTTTCTTCCACATCGGGCTCAGAATGAAGTGTTGGAATTTGGAGGGGGGGGGTGGCGCAGAAATTAAGAGGCTGGACAGGGGACAGAGCACTGAACAGAACGTTCACTGACTGAAAGGGAAGTCGGGTCCTCTTTTCTTAGCAATAGAGTTCTGCTCAGGGGATCTTTGATCTGACGGTTCCTGGTTCTCTCTCTCTGTTTCTTATGGGTTTGGAGAAAAGAAGCCAAGAACTATATTTCACCCAAGGAGGGGGTGAAATTAGCCTATTCCAAGTTGAGTGGGCAAAAAACTCTAAAAGCTCATCCCTGTGTTCGGACACTTCTGTTGAAATGACTAGTCCCTTCTCAGAGCTGCTCCTGCTGCTGCAATTTCCATCTGGAAGGACTCTGAAACTGTAAGGGCTTTGGACCCATAAAGGGGGGGGAAACCCAAATCTCAACCCCTCCCTCCCCCAAAAATCCAACTAGTTATCAGACTCACCACGGCCAGGTTTGGGGTGGAGAAGGTGAGCTCAGAGGCAAATTTCAGCCCTGTCACTCCAGGAGTTTTTTCCCTAGGGACTATCTCACCTCCCCACCTTTCCCCTCAAAGTGGAATCAGTGACAATTAGCTATGGATGGAAAGCATTAGAAGCCAAATCACTTTAGGATGTAGAGTGGAATGGTTTTCCCATGTTATTCCCTCCCTCCACTTTCCCAGGGCTTGTGTCTGTTAGGATTCCCCAGCACAAACACCAGACCAGGACCCACAGATAGGAAGAGATCAAAAATATGAATGACACATGTTCACCACCATAGATAAAGACACACATAAGAACATACTCAAATGGACACGAATAGAATAGGAGTACAGAAGAGAACTCAAAGGGATGCCAGCCCCTGCCTGTCCCCCTCAGAGAAGCAAATATACATATTCAAGGGCATTTTGGCTGAACAGTCATGGCAGGCATGTTTTCTTCTTCCCTGTCCTGCCTTAAAGTTCAAATCTCTGGTACCCAGAGTCACCAGTCACTCAGCAGTGGGGCCACAGCTGTCTCCAACAGTCACTGCCAAACTATTGAGCTGCAAGGAAGTAGGGCAGAGCAAGGCAGCCCCCTACACACATATACACAGTGTCATAGGCCGACCAGTTGTGTCCTGTCAGGAAGCAAACCGTCCCTAAACTCACCCAACCAGAGAGAGATATTACTGTATTGTTCTGAATACAATCTGAGCCAATTATAAGCCAACCCCCAACTCTGGGAAAAGGAAGGTGGGAAAATGGGTTGATTGTGGGGGAGACAAGGGAAGGAAAAGGACTAGGTTGATTCTGTGACAGGCCACAGGGAGGCTTGGATCCTCATCTCTCTGGTTCTCGTTCAACGACTGCCAGTGAATGATCTGCTTAGGAAATCAAGGGGACTGATGTGTTCCCTAAGTCTCTTCTGGATCTTCGAAGACCTCAGATCCCATGAATTTGGTTGTTGGAAGTTAGGTCTGCAGCAATGAAGGGACTTTATGACATTCTTTCTGTAAAACCATCAGTCAGCCTTCTAGAGAGGAGACTAGGGTTACTCAATGAAGAAAGATTTCTCCACAATCTCTTCTGTGCAGAAGCTACTAAAGAAATACTCATTGCTTATCTAGTCTGCCCAGAGGACAGAGGTGAGGGGGAAGGGTGAATGTAGTTAAGGACTTTAATGTGTATATGGATGGATGATGAATGAATGATGAATGCCCATTGGCTTACATGCATATTTAGGTTTTGTGTAAGTTGATTTGCTGCCTGGGGAAGGTAAGAGGAAATAGGAATAGCTCAAATACTTATTTGGATGGACTAAGAGCATTCAGATTTTTAAAGGACAAAAAGCTTAAAGAGGTGGTTTTTTTTTTTTCCTATTTTTTTGACACCCTTTTCCCCCACCCCCATTTCTTTGAAACTAGGTAGAACCTTTCTCCAGGATGAGTTGGCAGGCTTGGGCTCGGGGATAGGGGATGGATGACCCAGGTAGGGAATCCAAACCTCTGGTCACTCCTGTCCGGAGCTCCACTGGGGGGGGGGGGGGGAAGGATTTTCGGGGGTGGGGGTGGGGGGTAGTGAGCTATCAACCAAATCGGCCATCATCTCTCTTCCCCCTTGCTCCCTTCCCAAGTCCAAAGCTACCATGCTAGTCAGGAGGGAAAGGAGACTATCTGATCTGGTGAGCAAGAGCTACCATATCTCTCCCATCCCGAGGCATTGATTGTGGTTTTGGCAAAGTCCCCGGACCCCTTCTTCAATACCCAGAGGCTGATGAATAGAACCTCTCCTACCACTCTCCCTCTAAGTCCAGTGATCCCAGAGAATACCTTTCTCCTTCCCTTTCCCTCATTCAGGAGCTGGAGAATAGCACCTACGGCAGCCTCCCTCCCGGGCACAATTCAGAGAGGTCAATGGCATGCTGTCTTCTCAGTCTGCCAGTCCGTCCTGTCAGAACCACGCTGGAACAGGATGGGACGGGACGGGACGGGATGGAATGGGACGGGATGGGACAGGACGGGATGAGGCAGAAACGACTGTACTCACAGGGTAACGGTGCCATTGGGCAGGAGGCCAGGCTCCGGCGGCTCCGGGAGGTCCCCGCCACTACACACCACTCTCCTTCGAGCCGGGTTGGGTGCGCCGCCGCTCAGTCCTTTGGGCCGCTCTCCCGCACACTTGCAGCTGCGGATCGGCACGGGGCAGCCCCGGGCACCCCCGGACTCCAGGGCCAGCAGCAGCACCAGCAGCAGCAGCAGCAGCACCGCGGCCGCCCCTCGCATCCTGCGGCGCCCGGCGCCCATCAGCCCATCGTCCCTCTCGGGGACGGACAGCGTTGGCACCGGGGTACAACCAGAAGCGGACGCAGACACGGGCTTGGGGGCGGTGGGCTTAGCTGGGGCCGGGGGCGCCCATGGGCCGGGCGGGGAGCCCTAGGCGGAGGAGAGCCCGGGGGTCCCCGCCGCCGCGCCCACGGGGCATGTCCGGCGAGCTCGGGGCCCCTGCCGGTGCGCCCAGGAGGGCAGGACGCGGCTGTCAGAGGGGCTCCGGTTCGGGCTGGCCCCTCCGGTGCGGCCACTGCGCCCTGCTCTCCCCGCCGGGCTGATCCCCTCGGCGGCACTCGCCCACTGCGCACTCCACTGGGAACTAGCGGATAGGGCTGGGCTCCTGCCGCCGCCGCCGCCGCCGCCACCGCTCCGTGCCATGGATGGAGGCAGCTCCGGCGCCTCTCCCACCGCCGCCGCCGCCTCCTGCCCTAGCCCCAGCCCCCTCCTTCCTCCCTCGCTCGCTCCCTCCCCTGCACTGGCCGACCCATCCGCAAGGCCCTAGCGCCTCCCGGATACCCCCGACCAGCCACTGCGCTCTGAACTTCTGACGCCAGGAGTCTGGGGAGCCCTCCAGCGACTCCCCAACATCGTCGCCTTCCCCTGTTGTTCTAGGTTTTTCTTCCCTCCACGTGCCCCCAAGTTCGAGTCCGTGAAGATTCCCCAAGCGCAGACAGGCTGAACTGAATGGACCGCTCCAGCTCTCGAGCCCCCTAAAATGGGAAGGGAAGCATAGTAACCCAGCATCAGAAGAGCCCTTAGAAGTTCACCTAGACCAACTGGGACCCGAGAGGAGAAATCTCCTTTACAATATCCCTGGCAATGTGTCATCTGTGCTCCACTAGAAAATCCCCGAGGATGGTGAACTCATTACTGCCAAGTTAGTGCAATCGAATTGGTTCTCTGAACCCTGGGAGAACATGGCTACACCTTTTGACCAGCCTTGAAATTGATACCTATGTCCTGCACACTCTTCCCCAATAGCCAACCCCACCTGATACTTTCCACCAACCATTTAATTCTCTTCAGGAGCCATTCTGAGTTTAAAGCAAGGGCGTTTATAGGGACAAAAGCAAATTATGTAAGAAAATACTTGAGTTTTTTGGATATCTGTTCCAAATGCAAGCCAAAGGAGGAGGTACTTTGTAACTGAAAGATAGACACAATAAAGATAGGAATGAGGGCCAGGAAAGTGAAAGGTAATATACCCTTGATTCCTTCACTTAGCTTTTGTTCTGACTTAAATTCATTTTCATGACAGTTTGGAGTAGAGTTTAGGAATTTCTAACCCTAAATCAGATAGTTTTCTGGCTTAAAGGACTGATAGTTCGTGGCAAAGGGACTTAAAAAAATAATCTAACTCGGAGGCACTCTTCTTTTTGATACATGATTTTGGTGGCTCATAACCTATGCCACCTTGTCACTAAGGAGCTGTCACCTTGCCCTTAGAGAGAGACTTTCTAGTTCCTGCACCATAGCAGTCTGGAGCTGAGATGGCCTGCAGGTAGACCTGAAAAAAAGGAAACCCAGAAGTTTGTATCAGAGAACAACACTTAGTAGTTATGAGGAACCCAGCAGAGTGATGTGCCCAATAGAGAGCAGGAAAATCAAGGAGGGCAAGAGACAGAGACAGAGACACAGAGAGGGACATGTAGACACAGAGACAGAAGCAGAGATAGAGAGAAAGTGAGAGAGGCACAGAGACATAGGGGCAGGGCAGGGAGGACAAGGTGCAGCAGAGATACTATGTGATGGCTAAGTACAGGCCCAGAAAAGAGCAGGATCTAACAGGGAGCAGACCTTGAGAGAACAGGGTATTTATTGACAGTAACAGAAGAAATCTGTAGAATTTGAAGCATGAGTTCCTTTTCTACATGTGTTCTACATGTACATCCATATGTGTTCCTTATGTGTGTATACTCATGACACATGTCCTTTACATGTGCTCCATATCCAGTGAATGTTATTTTGCCACTTTTCTTACTATACTCTTACTATTCTTTAAAATGTCTTTGCTTTGAACTAATTGTGTCTCCTAGGTCATTAGTAAAAATGAGTAGACCACTGGCAGCTTGTGAGTTATGGTTATGAGTAGATATAGACCTAGGCTAATTTTTCCACATTGGGAAGGGGCTGTCTCCTGTAGAACACAAAGATAAAGCCTGAGGGTTTAAGAGAAAAATGGCAAAGAAAAAAATTATGGTCTCCATTCACAACTGGATGACTCTCAAACTTCATGAACATACTCTAGTCCAGCTAGTTTCCTAAAGCTGTTCTATTGGCCTGAGGCCTCAGATGTTTCCTAGCCAGAACCAAGAGCCTAATCCTTTCTGGTCCCAGACTAGCAAATGGCTAATCTCTTTCACTGGACTCTGCCCTGCCTGGTCTTAGGCTTCTCAACTTCCTGAGCCCTGGGGTTAGCTCGCTGATAAATTGAAAAATCTTTGGTCATACCTTCAGCCAACCAGGAATCTTCAGCCACAGAGGAGTAGGCAAGGTAACTGGTGTCCTATACACATTCAAGTAATCATTTATTTACACAGTATTGATGTTATTAATGATTAGAAAAGATCCACTAGCTCATTGGGTAGAGCTTCTTTGGAGGATTTTTCAAAAAGAGATAGATTATAATGGTGGAGAAGGGGGCATAGCCACATTGAGGGTTCCTGAATCTATGGAACTATTGAAGGAATATGGTTAAATGATACATCACCCAGATCACTAATTCCACCATGAAAGTTCACAAGGATATCTTATTTCTTCACAGATCCTCTCACAAACACTGACCACATTTTCACACTCTATCTAGTATATTCTTGCTTCCTCTCAGAATCTTGTTTTTTTCCTTCCCAGGCCCCAGTGTCCTGAGCATCACCCTGCTCAGCTTCTGGCCTCCCTGAATTTGGCTATTGGTTTGTTTAAAAATCTACAGCACACTTTCAGCCAATCAGGGATGGCCACAGTAATACCTGGCTGGGCCCTGGCACTCTGTCCACATACCCACATGTGGTCACTATGTATATAACTAAAATATGCAAGTCCCCAAGATCACTACTATTTCATCACCAATCTTATTCCCAAAAATTCACTAGATCACACCAAGGACTCTTTTGGTGTGTATGTATGTGGGTGGGGAGTTTTTATAGCTTGGGCCCCCTTTAGTTTGGGGTGCTTTTCTGTTCTGGGCATGGGAACCATAGGGAGAAAGGAGAAAAGAAGGGATCTCTGGGTTAGTCTCCTTTTCTTCTCTTCCTCCCAACCCCCACCCCGACCCCAAACCTAACTTTCTCCAGTCTGACACAAAAAGCACATACTATATTCTGGGAAAAACCTCCTACTCTTCACAGAGCACTCCTGGGGGGCGGGGGTTGGGGTGGGGGCCTGGCTTGCCTGTTCTCCATTACCCTCTTTTGCTGGCGTCCATACTAAGACACATATTGAATCCTCCTGGGGGGAGCCCCCCACTCCTTGTCTTCTCTTAACTCGATGCAAGCTCAGAATCCTGTCCTTGGCTCTAGGATTCCTCCTGATTTTCTCTCTTTCCTTGCCTCCAGAAGACTGTTGCCATTGCAGGCACAGGCTCATTGAGTTTCCTAAAATAAATAAATACCAACTGCAAATGGAGGAAGAGAGAAGAGGGATTGACTCTCCACCGCTGCAGGATCCCTCCTCCCCAGGCTAATGAAGACTGTGGCTGCCAGGAGAAATAGAACTCTTTCAGAAAAAGGTCCTCAGGGATTCCCTCATCTGTGACAGGGCAAGGGAGCAGATGCCCCAACTTTTGTGGAGAATGACTGCCTCTCTGGAGGTAGGAGCTTGTAGCAGGAAAGTTCTTTGGGATGTCTGAGAAGGGGCAGCATTGTTGTAGCATACTCTGCTAGACTCAGGAAGGCCTGATTGATACCAGATATAACCTGTGACTGAGTGATTCCCTTCACTTCTTTAAGACTCACTATTTTTGTTGTTGTTGTTTGTTGCTGTTTAGACATTTCAGTTGTGTCTGATTCTTCATGACCCCCCTTTGAGGTTTTCTTGGCAAAGATACTGGAGTGGCTTGCCATTTCCTTCTCCGGTTCATTTTACATATGAGTAAACTGAGGGCAAACAGGGTTAAGTGACTTGCCCAGGGTCATACAGCTGGTAAGTGTCTGAGGCTAGATTTGAACTCAGAAAGATGAGTCTTCCTGACTCTAGGCCAGGTGCTCTATCCACTGTGCCTCCTAGCTGCCCTGAAGAATAGATATCCTTACCCGTAAAATGAAGGCAATAATGCTTTCTAGTGTTGTTGGAATTCATAAATCTTGACAAATTAACTAGTGTTATTACAGATTGTCTCCAAATGGAGATACCCTTTCTCTGGTCTGGATTTCTTTCTCCTGCTTGCCTTTGCTCTCTTCCTGAGAGACCAGCTGGGATAAACAATCCCAGTTTACCAAAGGGGTTGGGAAACCCTGATTGCTAAAAGGGGAAGTGAGTTGGTGAACGTACCCCTAGGATTTAAAAAAAGACAAGCTCCAGGCAAAATTGTGAAATAGGGGAAGGCCTAGTGCTCTCAATCATCTCTCCCTGCTGGCTCATTCTGTTAGCCATTCTTTCCTGCCTTCTGTGTCTAAACTGTCATTCTTTTATATCCTGTTAAGTGTTCATGCTTTCACTCCCATGAAAATATAAGTTCTTTGAGGGCAGGGATTGCTTCACTTTTGTCTTTGTATGTTCAGTCCTTAGCACAGTGCCTGGTATGTAGTAAATGCTTTTTGATTGTTTCATCACTGGGGCATAGTAGAAAGAGGGCCTGGTTTGCTGAGGTGTGGGAGGGGGACGGTCCTGGGTTTGAAATCCAATTCTACTATATATTAGTTTTGTGACTTTGGTTAAATCACTTCATATATTTGAGCCTCAGTTTCCCCAACTATAAAATGGTGAGCATTATCTACCTCACAGGGTTGTGACAAAATCACTTTATAAACCTTAAAGCAATGGAATCCTGCATTATTATTGAGTCTTAGTCTCACCTCCCCATGGCCAGTCTTTTAAGCCACATCTCTAATTGCCTATTTAAAGGTTTTGTCTTTCTTAAAGGAATAGCAAGTGTCAGCTGTAAGCTGGTAGGGATGTTTTAAGCCAAGGACCCTGCATCTAAAATCATTCTAAAGGTGTCTGTGGTTTAGGTCTCAGAGCTGGACTTTTTGCCTTCATTTCTGAATGGACAGGAACTTGTCTTACTTGAAGGAAATCTGTTTTTAAATATCCAAGCCTACAAGAAAAATATGGTACAGTAGAAAGAACATTGGGCTTAGAAGTAGACCATCTGAATTCATTCATTCATTCATTAAGCACTTATTAAGTGCCTACTATGTGTCAGGCTCATAGTAAGGATACAAAAGAGGAGAGAGACAGTCCCTGCCCTTAAAGGAGCTTACAATCTAATGGGGGAAGACAACATGCAAACAAATATATACAAAGCAAGCTATATACAGAATAAATAGAAAAGATTAACAGAGAAAAAAAACCACTGGAATTAAGAGGGATTGGGGGAAGGTTTCCCGTAGCAGGTGGGACTTAAAAGGAAGCCATTGAGATTAGTAGTCAGAACAGAAGAAGGAGAAAATTCCAAGAATGGGGGAGAACCAGAGAAAATGTCCAGAGCTGAGAGGTGGAGGGGCTTGTTTTTGTAATATCCAGGAGGCCAGTGTCCCTGGATTGAAGAGGGTGTATCCCTGCTCTCTTATTTACTGTGTAAACTCAAGTAATTCTTTGGGTCTCAGTTTCCTGCTCCGTAAGAAAAGGAGTTTGGACTAGCTGACCTTTAATATTCCTCCCAGTTCTAAACGTATTATCCTATGATCAAAAAAAGGGCACATGGCTGGGAGAGGTTGTTGTGTGTTTACTTAATTTACTAAAAAAGTCACTAGCTGTTTCCTTCAAATAACTAGCTTACCAGTATAACAAATTGAAAATATGGCCCAATTTATAAAAACTCTCTCTCTCTCTCTCTCTCTCTCTCTCTCTCTCTCTCTCTCTCTCTCTTTTTGAAGGGCAAAGAGGGTTAATTGACTTGCCCAGGGTCACACAGCTAGTAAGTGTCAAGTGTCTTATTCTAGATTTGAACTCAGGTCCTCCTGAATCTAGGGCCAATGCTTTATCCACTGCGCCACCTAGCTGCCCCCAAGTTATAAAAACTCAATTGATACAGACCTCTCTTCCCAGGAATGCATTTATTATTTAAAGCAGTAGTTTCCAGATCTTTTTTAAAAGTATGTACACTATCCATAAAAAAACAAAAACCACAGGAAAAAAACTGAGTACATACTCTCTATATGTGTACAAATATTTACTTATAAATTGTATATATGTACAACTATGGTAATGATCATATACCTACAAAATTTGAAAAATTTAAAAAAGACAAGACAAAGATGAAATAATATTTGATCTTAGAGTCAATATGGAATCACTGGAATGTATTGAGTAGGAGGGAAGCAAAAAAGCATTTATTAAGTGTCTACTGTATGCCAGGTACTGTGCTACGGGCTTTACAAATATTATCTCATATGATCCTCACAACCATCTTGGGAGCTAGGTGGTATTATCATCCTCATTTTACAGTTGAGGAAACTGAGGCAGACAGAGGTTAAGTCATTTGCCCAGGGTCACACAGCTAGTAAATGTCTGAGACTGGACTGGACTGGACTGGACTTGAGGTCTTCTTGACTCCAAGCAGAGTACTTTAGCCACTGTGCCATCCAACAAGAGGGAAATGACATTGTCAAATCTCCGCTTTAGGATAATCATTTTGGCAGCTTGTATGAAAGATGGATCAGAAGAAAGACTTGAGGTCCTCATTAGATTGTGCTTAAAACAGTGTCTGACACATAGTAGGTACATAATAAATACTTAACTGTTGACTATTGAACAGAATTTAGCAGCCAATTTATGTACTATGGGGAAGGAAAAAAACACTCACACTATACTACCTCATACATCTCACACAGGGCATGGAAACATCTACCCATACTCTTGGTTGGCTTGCTTACTACAACCTGCTTTCACACTGGAAGGGTGATGCTCTCAGAGAAGGATCACCAACACATGGTTACATTCAAATTCTCTCAGGTCCTAGGGGTAACCCTGTTATGGGGAAAGACATCTCCCCTACTTCTACTTTACTTCTTGAGCCCCCAACAATGTACTTTATTTACACAAAACCAGCCACTTTAAATGATGACCCATTTAAAATTTAAACACAACCATTTTATTTAGCAATAAGGTAAGGAAATAGAAATAATAATATTATATATTATAGCAAATTCAGGAAAACAAAATATGTCAGAACACACACATAAACCTGGGTCAGACTCTCCTATCAATGTCCCCGGTATTTGTATAAGGGAATGGACTCAACCTGGAAACCTGGCATTAAAACACAAAAGTGAGAAAAACTCAAGTGCTTGGAACAACTCACAACTCTGGGTTTGTATACTTCTGTGCTGTCTTTTTCTGTATCGGGAATTATTGATAAAAGTTCCTCGATGAACCTAACTTCTGTGTTGAAAAGATGCTGCTACTACTAAAATGAATTGATCTGTGACATACTTGATAAACATCTCACTAGGCTTGATGTCTCACTCACTAGATAACTTCTCTGATTTTCTATTCCCAAACTATTCCTCTACTCACCTGGACTTGTTCTTCTGTTGTATCCATCACTACTAGCTTCAAATTTAGCTGGTTATAGTTATGAAAGCTGTCTTTTCCTACCCCAGCCCTCTCTCTTATATTTTTGTTAGTAACCAGATTTTCATCTTCTGTCTATGATCAGGTAAATTATACTTGTCCCATAATCATTGAATAAATATTTCTAGTATCTCTATTTCCCTAGTGATTAGCCTGAATCTTTTCTGTTTTGGTTTTGTTTTGTTTTTTGCAGGACAATTGGGGTTAAGTGACTTGCCCAGGGTCACACAGCTAGTTAAGTGTCAAGTGTCTGAGGCTAGATTTGAACTCAGGTCCTCCTGAATCCAAGGCCAGTGCTTTATCCACTGTGCCACCTAGCTGACCCACCTAAATATTTTCTAATTCTTCATCTCAATATTCATATCACTGAAGCATACTGTATTCTCTATTTGCTCCAGTTTTCTACAGCTTATTAAAGTGAGCAACTGCTATCTCAGAACTTAGAATAATTGTTTCTCTTAGAACTCTGAGTAGACCTGTTCCCCAGACAAATGAACGGTCACTTTCCTACACTTATAATTACTCTTGCAGTCTACTGGAAACCAAGACATATATAAGCCTCATCAAGATCTAACACAGTTTGGCAATTCCACTGATTAGTCATTTCACATTTCATCTCTTTCCAGTGGACTATCTCCTAACAATGATCAAATTATCTGATGCTGCCACTCCCCCTAGGAGTCAGGCACTGTTGCTCTGGGGGACACCACTGTTACCATTTTGACGATGGAAGATGCCAATTATGCAGTTTTCCCAGACCATTCAGTGTTGACAAGGTGAATGCTAAAGGAAGGAAGAAAACAAGAGAGGCAAAAGGAGCCAAGAGCTCAAGAGTACAAGATTGATTAGTTGAGACCCTGCTCCAGGAGCAGCAATGCCTGTTGCTGTTATGTTGGAGGTAAAGTAAGGCTGTCTTTCATCCTTTGCTGAGATGACATCCTGTCACCTGGAGGGGTACGTCTAAGAGAGCCAAAAACAGTATCTTATTTTACCAGGTGTAGAACCCACAATCATAAATTCTTCCAGACTATCAATCAATCAGGAGGCTTCCAGTGATAATGACTAGAAGCTAGGCCCTCCCCTCCACCCCTACTCCACCCCCAACTCGTACAGTGTCTTCCAGAAGCAGGCAGAGAATAGTTACACTTGCTCTGTGGTGGTGATGGTGGGAGGCCCCATTATACTTTTCTAAAAAAAAATCTAAATCATACCTTTATTATTTTTTCTTTTTTTATACCTTTATTACTGTGTTATTGATAGCTTATGGAAGCTCATACATTTAAGGGAAAAGCAACATCCTGCTGGTAAGGAATAAATATAAAAAACTCTTAACAAATAGCTTCTAACTTCTACAATGCCATTCTTCTCAACATGATAGGTTCTGGTTAGGAGATCAGAGAAATCTGTCCCATAAAATAATTTGTTTTGCAACAGAGTCTGCTTGAGATAGCTATGGGGCAGAACAACGTCATCTAATATTGATGGAGGTCTAATGATTAATACCCATCCCAAATCCGTTGCTTCTTTTACTGAAAGATAAAGGACATCACTCTTTGTTCCATGTAATCTCCATGCACTTTTTACCTTCTGATAACTATGGAAGTAGAAGTTCATTACCCAAAAGTTGGCAAGGTACCAACTCGCCTCCTTTTCGGGGTTTGCAGTCAGCCTTGCAAAAAGTAAGGGATCCGTTTTAACTACAACATTTTTTTTCCTAAAAATCCCAAGGTCGAACCCTTGCAAAGGGATGGAAATTTGTATAGAATTGGCACATCTGATTTAGTGCTTATGTAAGGAATGCTTTAGTGGGGTTGATTTCTGTTAAAGTCAGGTTATTCAGCTTGTCAAGTGCTTCTTGCTATTTGATGAAACTGTCTATAGATACCCATAGTTTAGCTATTCGAGTGTACTATGTATCTTTAATCAGGGCCTGGATCTCCTATGCCTCAGATTATTTGAAGCATTATTTAGCAATTTGGTAAATTCCATGTATTGAGAGCTGGGCATCAGGGGTAATGTCTCCTCCTTTTGTTCCTGATGCTATATCTCCCCCAGTTTTTCAGTATCTGGGAAGTATCACTCAATGCTTGTCTGTTTTAGGTTAATTGCTTACCAAATGGGCACCTCCACAGACAGACCAGGATGAAGAGGTCCCAGCTGCCCTCTATCTTGTCCAAACGGAATCTGAGGATGATGGTGACCAACTTCTTCTTGGCCAGAAACTCCACTCATCTAAGTCCATAGGTTTGGGGTCATCCCATCTACCACTTGTTCATCTCAGAGACCCCACTGCTCTTATACTCATTTATAAAGAAAAATGGGGGCAGCTAGGTGGCGCAGTGGATAGAGCACTGGCCCTGGAGTCAGGAGTACCTGAGTTCAAATCCAGCCTCAGACACTTAACACTTACTAGCTGTGTGACCTTGGGCAAGTCACTTAACCCCAATTGCCTCACTAAAAAAAAAAAAAAAAAAAAGAAAAATGATATTTGTTCATCTCTCCCTGTAAGGTCAATTGAGATGGTTGACTCCTACTATGTAGGACCCCAGGCAAGTCACAACCTCAGCCTCAGTTTCCTCAACTGCAAAATGAGGATAATAATAGTACTTGCTTGCCAGATACTTATTGCTAAAATCAAATGAGACAATACATGTAAAGTGCTTTGCAAAACTTAAAATGCTATATGAACACTAGCTATCATCATTATGTTATTATCTTCTTCCCCACCCCCACCAATTCTAGCATCAAGTCTGATCTCTGCCAAATGTGAACTATTACAACTCCAAGTGACCCTTTAAGCCAGGCCAGCTCTCTAAAGGATGGGCTCCTATCCCAGAGAAGTCAAATTATGTGGTGATAAAAGGGGAGATGAAAGTGATTCATGAGAAGGGTGGGCCCTACACAAACTTGGAATTAGGTTGTGCTTTCCAGTCTCCTCTCTTTCTCTATGTCCAACTCTTTAACTTCATGTCATTCATTTAGATTCAGGCCTATCATCCTGGGCTTTGGAGCTACCACAGACATAGCTCGTCCATGCATGCATGGACATATTTTCATACTAAGGTGTTAATAACTGATAAACACTAATGTCTTTTCCTCTCTGAGAATAAATGTTTGTCATCTGTTGTTTTTGTGAATCTGTGATTTCAGTGTTGGGTATTTATGCCAGAATCACAGTACCTCAGTTGAAAGGGAACCATAAAATTCAGCACCAAAACATAGGTTTGTCATTCCCTGCTCATGAAACTCTAGTATAAAATACAGATTCCTCTCTTTTGTATTTAAAGCCCTGCAAGGACTGGCTGCAGCCTAGCTTCCAGGCTTATTATACATTTTTCCCCTTTTATATACTAATATTTCCAAACAAATTTTGCCTTTCTTTAGGCATCCATTGTGCCTAAAACATGGTAAGTGCTAAATATATACTTGTGGACTAAACAGTCGCCTATTGTGTATATACAGTGCTTCATCTCCCAACTCCATGCCTTTGCACAGGCTTTCCTCCATACCTGCTCTACCCCTTCACCTCAGCCTCTTAGAGTCCCCAGCTTCCTCCAAAGCTCAGTTCAAGCATTTCCTCCTACTTTTCTTGATCCTTTCAGTTGCTACTCTTCCAACTGTCTCCATTACTTTGCACACACATGTGTGTGTATATGTATATGTATATATACATATATTCACTTATATGTGTGTAATGTGGGTGCCTCTATGTGTGTCTCATAGGGAGACAAGAATAGATATCTCCAGCATGTCCGATCCCCACCCTTCTCCTCGGAATACTGTGATTCTTGGCAGGAGGAAAGGAGTAGGAAGTTGGGCTCAGATCCTGGCCTCTCTGCTCTCCTTAGAGAAATGGGGTACAAGGCTAAAATTATATCTGTCTGATCCCTTAAATATTATTAATCTAGGGTATATAATTTTTCAGTGTAAGTTAAACTTCTGATCTCTATTCTTTTTGTGTGTGTGTGAGGCAATTGGGATTAAGTGATTTGCCCGGGGTCACACAGCTAGGGAGTGTTAAGTGTCTGAGGCTGGATTTGAACTCAGGTCCTCCTGACTCCAGGGCCGGTGCTCTATCCACTGCGCCACCTAGCTGCCCCCCAATCTCTATTTTTTAACAGGAAAAGGGGAGCCCCAAGCTTTATATCCAAGGTTTGATTCCCTTTCCATCAAATACTAGTTCTACAAAGAACACCCAGCTGGCAAATAGTTATCCAAGTCTGTAGCAAAACAGAATTTTAAAAAATAATAAACATTTTTATTTATAGTTTTGGATTCCAATTTTTATCCCTCTTTCCCTCCCTCCCCTCTCATCCCCCTCTCTGAGGCAACAAACATTCAGATATGGGTTATACATGTATGATTATGTCAAACATTACCATATTTGTCATTTTGTACAAGAAAACTTGATTAAAAGAAAAAATGAAAGCGAAAAATAGCATGCTTCAGTCTGTGTTCCATCAATATCAGTTTTTTCTTTGGAGGCGGATAGTATGTTTCATCAATGGTCCTTTGGGATTGTCTTGTATCATCGTATTGTTGAGAATAGTCAAGTCATTCACAGTTCTTCATCGAACATTGCTGCTGTCTGTGTACAATGTTCTCTTGGTTCTGCTCCCTTCACTACACATCAGTTCATACAAGTCTTTCCAGGCCTCTCTGAAGTCATCCTGCTTGTCATGTCTTATAGCACAATAATATTCCATCACTATCATATACCACAGTTTGAGCAAAACAGAAATTTGAGAAAGTACACAGATGAGAATATACACCACACAATATAGAGCGAAGTAGTTCTCCTACTGGGAGCAGGTAACTCAGCCCCACCAAAAGAGAGGGTCCAAGATCTCATGCAAAGGAGAAACTCTCTGAAGTCTCTACCACATCACTGCACGTGGCTGAATTGAATGGACTTGGTGGGCGTGAAAGTTCATTGGTTTTGGAGCCAGGCCACCCAGACACAAATCCTGGTTATTATTTATTATTTATGTGACTTTGGGCAAGTGCCTTTACTTCTTTCAAGTTTCTAGTCTCCTTATAAAAAACGAAGGCGATAGACAAAACTATTTGGAAGGTCCCTTCTAGCTCTCTACTTAAAGGTGGTTCAGGAATGGGAGGAGAAAAAAATATGAGAAGACACAGTCAGACTTCAAGCAGTGGGATAGGAACTAACATGAGAGCTTGGGGCTAGGTGAGAGCAGGTTTAGATTGATGGGGCAACTGAAGGAGGGAATATGAAGGTTGAAGGGAATGCTCTGTAGGTTTATTTATGCTCCCCTTGCCTTTTTGCTATTTCTGGGGTGATTCTGCTTTGCAGTCTTCTGCTATGCTCCCCAAGACTGTTTTATAAATGAGTTTGTATTTGAAACTAGCGTTGCCCTTGGTGACTGTCATGTCTGTTTCGCAAGGAGGACAAATATTTTCTGGCCGACTGTTCCTGGGCTCTTTTGGCCTCATTGTAATGGATGTTTTAAATCATCTAAGCTTTTGGAAAAAATGATCATTATGAAGGTTAATATCTGTGCCTTTTCCATTTCCTATTTTCCAATGTGGAAAGTACATTTGAATAGGTTAGGTTGAGACTGTTAAAGTTAGAGTACTTCTCATCTTTATCCTTTCTTCTAATCTGGTGTTGATTTTGCTTTTTAATTAGTCAATCTTTTGACTATATACAGAGGCTGATTCTGATATGACACACATCTGGAACCAGATATTTCCAGTCTGTTAAGATATACCCAATTTCATTTTGGGGATGATTTTGTTCAGTACTCAGAATCTTCCAACTCTCTTTCATAAATATTCATGATTTATAGGCACAAAGTCATAATTAGCTATCCTAGAACTCAGGGCAAGCATCCTAAAACACTTCTGGGGCAACCAACACAAAAGCCACACTCAAAACAACTGGAACTCATACCTTATGACCCAAGACCCCAAGGAAAGAGACTCCATGCGACATTACCCCATTGAGCACTTGGAGACAGTAACTCTAAGACACCCACCAGATTGCTTCTGAGGGGCTTGCCAGCAGTGTGAGAACAGGACTGGGCCAGTCCATTAGGTAAGTTCACTTAGCATCTAGCCCCTGGAAGTCCCCTGTTTTAATGAATTATTTTTGTAAACCAGGCAATAAGCTCAACTATTTCTAACTACTGAAGGTGTATAAGTCCTGTCAATACTCTCTACATTTTGACTCCCTGGAACAAAGCCACATTCACCCTGCCCTGGTTTCAGTTCAGAGCATGAGACTTCTGAGTTGTTCATGCATTTGGTTTCTTTCTAAAATATGAGATGTATTTTCTAGCCTGCTTTTTGTCATCCTCTCCTGCATTCATCTTTTCATTCATTGGTATTGCCACATATTCAAATGTATATTGGTGTGGTTTGGACAATTTTGTCAAGATCTTCATAGGATTTTTTCTTTCCCTTCATCCTCTGAAATAGATTTTGGGAAATCAGCTCTTTTGCTTATGCTCATCTGAGCCCTGCAAGATGAGTCAACTAAGCATTCCAAGGAATGATGCTTCTTGTTGCCTTTGGTAACACAATGAAGTCAACCCTCCCCTATCCCATTCCTTTGTTTGCCTCTCCCAGGAGAACCTAGGCTTGACTTCAATATAACTTGGATTTTCTTTTGTTTTCTTGATTGATTTATAGGGGAAATGGAAATTTTGATGTGGTCCCGCTCATGTCTTCCAATATTATGTCAATTCATTAGTTACTGGATAAAGATTTCACATTTAGAGTACTAATGGTTAAATTAATATTTATATTTACTTAAAAGTGGTTCTATTCTCAGTCCCCTCTGATCTTTTTTTTTTTTTTTTTGGTGGGGCAATGAGGGTTAAGTGACTTGCCTAGGGTCACACAGCTAGTAAGTATCAAGTGTCTGAGGCCAGCTTTGAACTCAGGTCCTCCTGAATCCAGGGCCATTGCTCTATGTACCACGCCACCTAGCTTGCCCCCCACCCTGCCCCAATCTTTATAACCGCCATCAACCACTGTGAAGGCTGAAGGACTGAGAGTGATTTAAAAAGCGTTCTTTGCTTGATGGTTTCTCATATTCAAATAATTCTTCACTTAATAGTGTCTACCCTTGTCCTCACCATCTTACTAGGTTATGATGGTTAGTTTCTGTGTCTCCCTCTTCTTTTTTTTTAATTGATAGGTTTTGGTTTGACATATCATACAAAATAAGAGCAGAGACAAAACCTGGTATACTCACAGTGGAATCCCCCTCGGTATGAAAACTTATACCTTACTAGTTTTCTATTTGTTAAAAGAAAGAATGGGGGTCTGCTTTATAAGTGAGTACCAAAGTTGTTGAGGGATTTTTCATTTGAATATTTCTGATTAAAGTTGTCTGCATTTAGGTGACTGTAATTATAGCTGTAATCATTTGTATACATTTGGTCCCACTTCCTATTTTGTTCATTCTGTATTTCTTAATCCAGGTCTTCTCATGTTTCATTGAATTCTTCAGATTAATTTTTGTCTCAAAGCCCAATAATTAATACTAAATTACATTAAAAAACAATTTGTTTAGCCTTTTCAGTTATTGGTTTGTTTTCCTCCTTTTGTTATGACACATAGTACTGCTCTTAATATATTCACTCAGATGAATTTTTTTTCCAATGGCCTCCGTGGGCTATAAGTCTAGTAAAGGATCACTGTGTCAGAGTGTATGAAAAAATGTTGTAACTTTTCTTGCATAATTCCAAATTGGTTTTCCAAAATGGTTGGACCAATTCACAGCTCTAGTAGAAATGAATGTGTGGCTATTTTCCTGCACTCAAGCCAACCCAAGTGTAGCTAGAACAGTGTAACAGGGTGGAAGGGCAGTGATCAGAGGACCCAGTCAACAGAGTCTCCTCAACTCACTAGACAAAATTCTATAAGATGTAGGTCTCAGAGACTTACTGGGGTGTTAAGGTTTTATCCCTTTCAGACACTGTATTCACAGCTTATAAACAATGTGAAAATCCACTGTGGTTCATAGCCTGTGGTCTACTCACAGATTGAACAGGGTGCAGATTGTATAATGGATAGAAGGTGAGAGTGATTCATTCTCACCCATGGGAAGCTACATAACTACACCATGAGAAGAGAAATGATCTCTCTCTCTTTCTGTTTCTGTGTCTGTCTCTCTCTCCCTTTCTCTGTCTTTGTCTCTCTCACTGTTTCTGTCTCTGTCTCTGTCCTCTCTCTTTCTCTCAAGTGCCAGAGGAGTTACTTGCCTGAGACATATACATCCTCTGTGCTATTATACTCTACATATGTGCCTGCTTTTCTCACATCAGACACTATATGCCAGGTCAGGGGTGGGGTGGGGTGGGGTGGGGAGGTTGTAGCTACTGTTCTTACCCATTCAGTAAAAGCCTTTCCTTTGAGTTAATTGTATCTTATGGGTAACTATTGAAGGTAAGTGTATTGTGCATGGTTTGTGAGTTATTTTAAGAGCAGGAAAAACCACAAAGTACCTTGAAACTAGAGTAGTCATCACCCAGGGAGACCCAACCTTCAACTGGACATTAGTAGGGTAGCCTACAGGGAAGTCCTGAAGTGTTGACTCAGTTTAAAGGAACTCTGTGGGTTCATATGTCTAAAATTTGTGTCCCTACCAATGAGCTCACTTTTAATAGTCAGCCAGTAGACTGACACAATTAGCTCAAAGCAAAGGTATTTACTAAGATGGCATAAGAAGAGTAGCTATAAATATCCTCCTCCTAAAAATATGAGGTACATTTTCCCATAAACACTCAGATTGCCCAAATTTAAAGAACAGTGGTGAGGTACATATGTAAAGAACACATATGACCAAAGCAACTTGCTTTTCTGGTACAGTGGGGCCTCAGTGTCATTTCTCTTCTTGTGGCATCCTTATTCTAATTCTGCCTTCCCTACCCCTGTCCAAATTTCATCATTTCTACTGAGCAAGTTGTTCAGCTAGACTCCCTGGGTCTGCTTATCTCCATGACTTGACATGACTTTCAGAGCTAGTGCTTACTGGAATCCTAGTTTGTTCTCTTCTTGTCTGCCAGAGGTCTCACTCCTTAACGTTTCTTTTTTCTTTGAAAGCAGACTCTGTGTCTTTCTGGAGAGTGTTTGTCTCTGCTCCTTGTCTCAAAGTGTTCAATTCTTTGAACTCTTCCCTGCTGGATATCTACTGGGTGAATACCTCTGACACCATGGTCAATGACAGAGGAAGAAGAGAAAATCAACATTTATTCCCCTACTACTCTCTGGTGAAGGTTCAGGACATGGTTGTGCTGGAGGAAATCCAAAACACTTTCAAGAGCCAGTTGTTAAATTTTGAGTGTGAGCATTTATATTTTAGAAATTGGCAAATGTTATAGATCAGGGTTGTAATTTATTATTTTGTTGATTTTCTAGACTTAGAGAAAATGATGGAGGAAATGTTAGTAATGAAGATTAGAGTTGAAAGTGTGTCATATGTACATTTTTTTGGTGGAGAAAAAGCCAGTTGTTAAACATTTACCAGCCTGCTCTAGCACAGGGGCCATTCTTCATAAGTGTTTCCCACTTTATATGTCTAGAATTCTCAAACAGCTTTGAAATATTGCTTAGGGCTGGGAGGCTTATCTTTTAAGGGTCATCCAAGCTATGACCACTCTACTTGACCAATGTCTAACTGTCATTTTAATTTTATAAGGAAACTTTATCATATTAATACCTTCTTACATTTTAGTAGAATGGGGATAATCCCTGTAATACCTAACCTACATTTGTTCTGATAATTAAAAGATAAGATGGATTCAAGGCTCTTTTTTAAAGCTTAAAGGACTATACAAATGTCATTATTATAAAGAATTGACACAAATAATAATTTTTATATACTATTATAATGCAGAGGTAGCATAATGAAGAGAGAACACTGGATTTGGTTCTGGAGGTATTTTTGTAGGGGTTTATTAAAGGCTTATTCCATTTCTATCCAGATAAAATTATTTGTTATCTATTTTCTCTTTTGTTAATTCTCGCATTTTAGATTTTGGTAGATGTTCATTTTTTCTCTACATTTTCCATTTTGTAGCTATATCATTTCATGTTTCTAATAATTTTGTTTCTTCTCTATTTGTTGTGAATGATACCTCCCTTTCATTTTTAAAAAAAATGTTTTATAACACTCTTTAAAATTTTTTATTTAAACATTTTATTAAAAACAACAGTGAAGGGGCAGCTAGGTGGTGCAGTGGATAAAGCACTGGCCCTGGATTTAGGAGGACCTGAGTTCAAATCCAGCCTCAGACACCTGACACTTACTAACTGTGTGACCCTGGACAAGTCACTTAAGCCTCATTGCCCCCCCCCCAAAAAAAAACAATGAAAATGAACACAAGCAACTAAACTTTCCTAGTAACTTTCTACTTAAATTAATTAGTTTTAATTCACAAAATAGAACAATTTTTCAATTATTCTAAGTCTCTGTCAGCTTTCTTTGTTTGTACTTTTATTTTTACCCACATTTCCTTTTCTGCAATCATGGTATGTTCTTCATTCTTCTGGTTCTGCTTTCTCCCCCTTTAATTTGCCTTGTTAAAATCTTTATAGGTATCTTTGTTTTCCTCATATTTGTTGGTCTTATTGGTTTCTGGTATTCCATTACATTAATGTACCATAGTTCATTTTTTTAAAAATTCCTCTTTTGTTGGGCATTTAGGTTGCTTCTTCTTTTTCCCAATAATATATCATTCTGCCCTGGAAATCATTGAAGAGGTCATAGAATCATTGATTATAGTTTTAGAGTTAGAAGGGACATTTGAGGTCACAAAGTGTCCAGTCTCCTCACTATCCAGATGAAAACTGAGGCACCATAGAGGCTGTGACTTGCCCAAGATCATCCATGACCTCTGACTCTAAATTCAGTACTTTTTCCACTAAACTGAATGGCTTCTTATAGATAGTTTAGTGGTTGTTTTGACACTTTAAGGTTATATTTCCAACAATGGAATTATTAGCTCAAGATTCTTTTCACAACTTTTACTGTATATTGTCTTGGAAATTGCTCTCTAAAAAGATTCTGCAGATTTTTCATATCACCAGCAATTAATGTGTGTTGGTTTCTCTACAACTCTGCTAGCATGAAGTTCTGTTGCTTTTAACTATCCTCTCCCCTTTATTTTTTCTTAATTTAATTTTGTGTTCACTTTAATAAAGTAAGCTAATATAAACCCCCCAACTCTTTCGTTTATATATGCAATTTCTAAAAATTCAATTATGTTTAGCTCATATTTAATTTTCAGAATCTCTTTTGTTCTTGTTTTAGGACTAATGTGTTTATTTTTCTATATTTTAAATTCCATGATCAAATTATCAGTCTTTTTTTTTGTTAATATGAAGGCACAGGAACATAAATTGTCCATTAGGGAATGCTTTAACTGCAGTTCATAAATTTTCATATGTTTTGTTATTACCCAACAAAATGCTACTTCAATATCTCATTTTAGAGTGGAAGTGATCCTGGGTTCTCAAATGGTGTGACAGAGAGAGAAGCAGATCAAATTTTTGAATGACAGGCTGGAGCCCTTGGAGCTATAGACATGTGTGGGATCTGGCTGCATCATGCTCCTTACCTTTCATGGCTTGCAATTCTAGAGATTGCTAAAAGGGGACCTCCCTTGGGTGAGATTATTCCCTTTTTCCTGGTTTGAGCTGAGATCTTATCTTGCTCCCATCTGAAGAGTTCATTTATTCTTGTGTTTTCTTTAGTATATTCTAATCTGTAGAACTCCTCCAATTTCTACTGGCTGTTTTGTTTGGATAAATGGGCATACTCATTATTACTATTCATGGTGGTCTTTTGTGTAACCAGAGTTTGGTGGTAAGGGGATGACCTGGCAAATAGAAATTAATATCTATTCTATCCCTTAAGAACAGTTAAAGAAATGGCTTGACTTCAGAACCACTAAACTTTGTACTCCTAGAATGGAAATATTTGAGGACTGGCAGACAGATTTTATTCTAGCCCAATATGACTATCTTATTAGGAGAGATTCCCCAGTCTCCTATGGTTCTGCATACTGCTTGCCTTCCCTCTGCTGGGGTGCTAGTGGTGCTGGGATGGTCCTGTTGTGACTCTCTGCAAAGGTGGGCCAGACTTTTGATTATATTGATCCATGACACCTATGAGACACATCTACATATTTAGATAGCACATATCTTATATATAAACATTAACTTAGCTGTTGACTAGAACTCTGACTATGAGCTCTTTTCCAATGATCAATGAATAAACATACCCCCAGAAGAATTGAATCATATCAATCTTGATAGTGTCCCTATAAATGAAACCACTTGCAATTAATTGGGAGGGTGACTAACAGGTTTTCCTTAAAGTGGAGAATAAAAGAATTGGAGGAATCTGTTTTATTATGCATTGAAAGGCAATAGGAATCATCATCTTATGGTATATTTGGTCAACTTATATTGTAGTGTGTATATGAAAGTTTTCAAGAACTCCTTGAAAATACTTGCTGCAGGGGTGGCTAGGTGGTGCAGTGGATAAAGCACCAGCCCTGGATTCAGGAGTACCTGAGTTCAAATCCGGCCTCAGACACTTAACACTTACTAGCTGTGTGACCCTGGGCAAGTCACTTAATCCCCATTGTCCCGCAAAAAAAAAAAAAAAGAAAGAAAGAAAGAAAGAAAAAGAAAATACTTGCTGCTTATACATCAACATCTTTCACAATAGGTGAAGAGGTAAAAAACAAATAAATGAAGGACTCCATGAGTCTCTAAATTAAATCAGCATATATTAAGGTACCCAGGAATTTCAGTACACATTGGGCATATGCTTTATGACTAATTGATGGGAAGATATGGATAAGAGATGAACTGATGGGCAGGCATAGGTATGTATTTTTGTGAGGAGTACCTGAATTGATGGGATAACAGATATATTTGTATATTTAGGCATAAGTCTCATTATCATAATTATGTTATATATACTATGCCATTATTTAAAATATTGTTCTAATCTTTATTTAGTTTTGTGTCTTTTGTTAAACTTTTATTTACTAAATATCATTTTTATTATGTTGTGGCCTGCAAAGGGTATGTTTAATATATTTTGCCTTTTTGCATTTGTTTATGAGTTATTTGTGTATTAGCACATTTTTATGATGGGCTTATGGAAATCTGACAACATGTATATTCTCTAACATGCTCATTCAGAAGTTCCCAAAGATCTACCAAATCCAGTCTTTCCAATATCTTTCATCTATAATTTCCTTCTTGTTTACTTTCCTGTTGGATTTTTCAGATCCTTTTAGAATACTACTAATCATGGAGAATTAGTGTCTTACTATGTCTTTTTTCATCTCAGATAACTTTTCCTTTATGAACTTGGTTGCTATGTCTTTTGCTGCATGTCTATTTAATAATGTTTTTCACTACATATAATGTCTTAATAACAATATAGCTTTCCTGAGTGTCTCTCTTAACAGTATTTATGTTTGTTGTTATTTTATGCAAAATCATTATTTCCATATCTACTTTTTGAATTCAATTATAATAGATTTTATTTCAGCATTTTACTTGGGATCTGTATGAGTCAGTCTATGTCAGGGGTTATTAAGCTGGGGTGCATGGATAGAGTTGATGGAGTTTATGAACCTGTATGAGAGAAAAATTGCATCTTCATTTTCACTCGCCTATAATTGAAATTTAAAATTATCTTCAATTATGAGTGTGGGAACAAATAAGATTATGAGAATAGATGCATAGGTTTCACCAGACTGTCAAAGGGATTCATGACCAAAAAAGTTTAACAACTTCTGCTCTATGTTTGAGATGTTTCTTGTAAGTGGCAAATTGTTGGCTTTGTTTTCTAATCTTTCCTACAATTGGTTTCCTTTTTATTGGTGAATTCAGCCCATTAACATTTATTACCACTGGCTTTCCTGCATTAGGGCCTGTAATGTTTTTTTTCATTGCTTTTTTTATTAGTGACATTTTGTTCAATTAGTTTTTAATAGCCAAGTCTTATTCATTCATTCAACAAACATTTTAGGCACCAATTATACACCAGGAACTGCGCTAGGCACTGAAGATACAAAGACAAAAATGAAACATCCCCTGTCCTAAAGGAGCTTACATTCTATGAGGGGGAAAATATATATATAAGTAACTACAAATCACACAAAGTAAGTATTAGGTAATTTGAGGGGCAAGGGCACTAGCAATTAGGAGAATCAGGAAAAGCCTTAAGTAGGATGGAACTTTGAAAGAAGTTAAAGATCCCAAAAGAAAGTTGAAGAGTGAGTACATTTTAGGCATGGAGTACTGTGTCTACTCAACACAGTGACAATATAACATCCATCTTCATGATATACAGAGGATATTTATATGAGTACTTTAAAGATCTCTGCTTTAATTCAGGTGTTCATTTCATGCACATTGAATGCAACCGTCTTCCAATTTAACAGATGGTCTTTGAGAGTTGCTGTCATTGAAAAATTCATTACCTAGTGTAAGGGGCTAAAATTCTAGCTAGTCTGTCTAAAATATCTAATGAGTGGTCGCCAATAAATTATAAGCTTTAGCAAGAGTTAGACTTTTAAGCATTTATTAAGGAGAATAAGAATTTGGTAAAAAGAGAGAGAAAGGCCTAGATTCATCTATCTATTAAAGGGAGAAAGCATTCCTAGCTCCACTCTCCACCAAAGTCCTGACAAAAAAGAGAGCCAGAGCACCAGCCTTGCCCCCTCTTCCTCCCACAAGCAAACGTCACTTCCTGATGCCAAAGAGCCATATGTCTTGCCCTCAGACGCCTTCTCCTCATGGTGGAGCGTCCTGCAGTAAGTTTCCAGCAGGTGGCAACATTCCAATCATTACACTAGGAAAGCTTATGTTCCACTGGCATACAATGCTAGTATATCCACACAATTGATTCATATTGACATTGCAATACACTGACTTCCTTTCCCTCAGTCTTTTTATAAAACTTGAGATGATGGATGTTGCTGGCACAAATACATTGACAAAAGTAAAAATGTAGAATACAGGAACTCACCTGGCCCTTTCAGTCTTGCTCCCAATTGATTTGCATGAAAACCAGGGGTGTTATGGGACTTAAAAAGAACCTTGTCGCACTTGTTTTACACAATTCCATTACAATTTTGCTAAGTGGAGTCTCGAAGATATTTTGAAGGGATGCAGATGAATAATGAGGATATGACATGAGTTGAAAGATATTTAACCCCAAGTGAGCTAGCAGACTTGGATAAAGAAAAATATTCTCAGAAGAAAGGCAGTTAAAAAAACAGACAAAATTTCCTGGTGCTTTCTCTAGCTAGTTAGCTGGGTATATAGATGGCTAGGGTTTGCATCCCAGAAGAGATAAAGATGGTTCCTGGGACTAAAGAGCTATCTGACTATTGTTGAAGAGATCTCACAAAATCCTAAAACCAGCAAAGGGCAAGAGAGTAGCTAGCAATGTAGGTGTTTAGTAAAGAGTAAAACTGCAGCAGGAAAAGAATAGCAAATGATCCCAGTGTAGCCCAGGAACCTACTCCTCTGATCATTCAACCAACTCTATTGACATCATTAGGACATCAGTTTCTCTACAGCAACTATGTGTTGATATTTGAGCTGTTAAATGTGCTTCTTATGTGTGTGTCCTTCCTTTCCTGGTAGGCTGGTAAGCAAGAGGTTAATTTGCCCTTATGTATATGGAGAAATCTGACCTATCATTCTTCCCGCTCTCTTGTTTAATTAAATGCTTTTAGTTTCAACTAATGTGTCTTTTTGTTGGCTGGTAAAAGAAACACTTGCTATTAGGTCTTTAGTAAACATTTGGTCATTTGGGGCAAAATAATCATATCTCTAAAGTCTTGTTTCTTGATCTGTAAACTGAGAGGGTCAGACTGGATGATCTCTGATAGCTAAATTCTACCTTCCTGTGAACTGAGGAAAGAATAATTTAAGTTACACAGTTGGCCATTGGCTGAAAGGGGACAAGGACCATCTTTATTTTAAAATTTATTTTTAAAATTTCAAATATTTTAATAAGAGTTCTCTGCCAGGCATTTAAAACACCAGTTTGTGAGGATAGACTCCATTGGAGAGAGAGAATACAGAACGCAGGTAGCCACAATGCTGAGGAATCTTCTTGATTTGGGGCAGGATCTGAGAGTCCACTGCTTTCTGGTCAGCCTTGCATTGTGTCAAAAATCTTGCCTTCTTGGTGTCTAGGTTTACGGAGCCTCTTCTTCTTGAAGTAAGCATCAGTAAGATGATTTGGAATTTTCACACCTGAAAGGTTAACTCTGGTAGAGATGGCAATGACATATCTCTGATGGGTTCTTCGCAGAGGAACACGGTTGATGGTCAGAGGTCCAGTCACCAGTAGCAAGCCACTAGCCAGCTGCTTCAGGAAAACCAGTCGCTTGCCCCTGTGGCGGCCAGTGAGCATGATTGGAACCATGCCCGGGGTGATGCTAGATCAGGGTCTCCTCACGTGCTGGCTGAAGGGCTTTTTGCCATGACTGAGCAGCTTTCTAGGCACATCCTGAGTAGGGTAATACCTAGGCATTTTGCGGATCTTTACCACTCTGTTTCCTCCATTCTTATCCCCACCAACTAGCTTTGAGACAGTAGCAGGCACCTTCTCCTTTTTCCTTTCAATCCGGGTTTTGGGTGCAGCGTGCTTGCATTTGTACATGGCCTGCCTAGAATACATGGCAGACCCTGAGTATCTGCCGATCCCTCTGGCCAGGACCGGGTTGTGGCTGCAATGCTTTCTAGGCTTTTTCACCACCTTCTCGGCCACATCTTCCTTTTTGGGCTTCTTTTCCTTTTTTTCTTTTAGTTCCTTTTGGGGTTTTTGGTCCGCCATCTTGAGAGAAGGGAAAGAAGGGACCATTTTTTGTGATACAAGACTGTGAAATATTTGGGCCAAGAAGGACTTTGAAGATCATTAGCTGCATTTGACAGAGGAGGAAACCAAGGCCTTGCCCAAGGTCATATGATTAGTTAACTTTCTATGTTTTTTGTTGAACTTTAAAGCTATACAACAAAGCCAGATTCTGTGCTCTGAAGCCAATTGAGAGGAGGTTTCCAGCAATTCCCTTGTCTCTCTCTCTGCCTCTGGAGTCCGCAGGCTGATTTTAAAGGTGTAAGCTCACCTTTAAAGGGAAGGTGGAAAAGGAATAAGCATTTATGACCTACCATGTGCCAGGCATGATGCTAAGTCCTTTACAAATATGATCTCATTTAATTACTTCCCTCTTCAACCCTCTAGCCTTCTGCATATAACTCAGGGCTAGGAAACTACTGACTCAGGCCCTTAGCTCAAGAGAGCTTGTTCGTCAGCTTGTTCTTCCTTCCCACTAAAAACGTGCATCTTTAAGCCTACTATATAACATTCTTTTGATTGCCCTTTACTCAAAGGGCACACAGTAAAGCCCCTGTTTCCTACATCCTTACCTGTCCCAGGCTTACACTTCCCCTTCTGGGATAGACCAAAGAGCACACATTGGAAAACTGTATTAATCCTTGGCTGGTGAGCATGAAGGGCATGAGAAACAATAAAAAACAAAAACAAAAACAAAAACCACACCAAAAAACCACCCCCCCACACAAACTTCATAGGGCTACATTGGTATATACATATATATATATAGCTATATATATATATGTATATATACACATTTTTTTTTTTGCGGGGCAACGGGGGTTAAGTGACTTGCCCAGGGTCACACAGCTAGTGTCAAGTGTCTGAGGCTGAATTTGAACTCAGGTACTCCTGAATCCAGGCCCAGTGCTTTATCTACTGCGCCACCTAGCTGCCCCGGTATATACATATATAATATATTGAGAGAGATATATGCAAAATCAGAAAAAGAGGTACACTTAGAAACATACATACTGAAGATATACACATTTCTTTGAATATTAGATATTTTTCCTTCCTCTGACAGAGATGGCGAGACAGACAGCAAGACAGAGAGAGAAGCGAAGTGATAGGGAGCGTCACTAGAACATAAATTTAAAATTGGAAGAAACCTTAGGGATTATTTAGTCCAACTCTCTCATTTTACAGGTGAGGAAATGGGGTCTAAAGTGGTAAAGTCACTTGCCTAAAGAAAGCCACACAGGTAGTAAGTGGTAGAGCTAGGGTTTGGACCCAATTTTTCTGACTCCAAACCCAATCTTTTTTTCCCCTTTAAATTCTGGATTCTTTTTTGGATATTGCCATCGCTTCCCAATAACCCTTCTCCCTAACCATTGTCCATATCTAATAAGTCAACAAGCATTTATTAAGCACCTACTATGTGCCAGGCCCTGTGCTAAGTGCCGGGGATACAGAGAAAGGCAAAAGACAGTCCCTGCTCTCAAGCAGCTCAGTCAAAGGGGTGACAACATACAAACCACTATGTACAAACTAGATACGCACAGGATAAAATGGAGATGTTAGAGGGAAGCAGGAAAAGTTTCTTGTAGAAGATGGGATTTCTGTGCCTCATTCCACACCCAGCACCCATCATTTCTCTATCAAGAGGGGGAGAGATGTTTTATCATAAGTCTTTTGCAAATCCAATCTTCTCTTATTATTCAGGAAACAGGATATTTCATTACCAGCACCCAGCTTACCCATAAAGTTCACTAAATGCAATCCCTTTCATTATAAGTATAAAGAAGAAAAGAGAGAAACAAAGTGATGGGGAGTGAGAGACCAAAATGGAGATTGGCTGAGGGAGAGATGGGGGGATTGCTGGGATTGGATCCTGGTGTGGGATTAGGCTAAGAAAGAGGCCTGGAAATGAGGGATGCATAGAACAGTCTCCTTGGAATTTAAGGGATTGTTTTATTTTTGTCTTTGTACTCCAGCACCTGGTACTTAGTAGGAACTTAAATTAAATATATGCTTGTTGATGGATTGATTCCCACTTTTCTCTCTCCCAGAAACCAGGGATGTTCTCCTTTGAAGAATTAACAGGATTTATGGAAGCTTTCTCAAAGGCCCTGCTAGTCTGGGCATATTAGTGTTACTTTAGGTTCCAGACCCCAAAAGGGGCCTCTCCTTGAGGAGACCCTCTGAGAAGTCCTAAAAACCAAGGGCCAAGAGTGGCAGCATCTCAGCCTGGTCTGCACTGCAGCTGGAGATCCCTCCCCAGCCCACAGCCCAGGGGCCAGTGTTGGCAGGGGCTCCCTCCGTGCAAATCTCTGGCTTTTTCTGCCCAACACATTGAAACCATCAGTGCTGAGGCCCCCTGACTTTAGCCTTCCCAGCTCCTCAGGCTACACTTCCCAGAACACTGCTGCCTGCCTTCAAACCCTCACTTGCCAACTCTGTTGGGTCCGGCACAGTGGGGGCCCCTCTTCTCACCCCCATCTCCCCTAGAGGCAAACTCAGATCTTTGTAATTTTGCTCCCTATGTTGGGACACCTCCCCAGGCACCCAGCCAGCCACATCTCATTCCCGTCCCTTTCCCCTTGGTCCTCCAAGGGAAATTTCAGTTGATGCTATGAAAACAGGGAATCCTTGGGGGCCACAATGCTGAGCTGCCTCATCAAAGCAGAGAATGCCCTTCAGTGCTCCATGTTCGGAGGCAGCCTATTCAAAAGCAAACCCTGAATTCCTCTTGCTGGCGGCCAATAAAAACCTTGCTTCAGCAACAGCTTCCTTTGCTGAAATCAGATATCCAAGTAATAAACAAGTCCCGAAGGCAGGAAAACCCACTTCGTTCTCTCTTCTGATTAGTTTTTCTCTTCTTTCTACTTCATTAAAAAAACAAATCCTTCTGAAGCAAGAGATGCCTTCCCCTAGAAACATATGCCCAGAGCCGATTCCTCCTGAGCAACCCTCTCGCCCACTTTAGTGCAGCACCTTTCCTTCTACCCTTATCCCCACACACACACTTTTTACCTATTCCTGTCAACTATTAAACATGGGGACTGGATGGGACCCATTTCCCCATTTGCTGAGACCTGATTTGGGTCAAAGCTGGGCCAAGAATAGGCATTGGGGTTTACCAGTCCAAGGCCGTTTGCTCCCTGAGCCCTCCATCCACTGTAGACAGAAGCTCCAAGTTAGCTACAGTCTAGACCTGGCATTCCTGCTCCTGGTAGTGCTGGTGACTGAGGATGGGGAGGTAGAAATGCAGGGGAGAATTTCCCTAAAGATGATAGTCACGCTAAATCACTACTTGGTTCTGGCTGCTTCTAGTCACCATTGGAAGACAGACAGCTGGAAAGCTTCAAGATAGATAGAGGCCCCTTGGAATTCCTCCGCATGAACAAGAGACCATAAACAACCAGGCCCCAAATAGTTGATGCTAAGACCATCTTAAATAGAGCAGTCCTAGGGCTCCCCAAGAGACCAGCAGAGGGGAGGGTGCCTGAAATAGTGTCTCAGGGGACCAGTTGTAAACAGGCCCAGCACCCCTACCCCCATGTCAGTCCCACCTCCTCCTCCTTCCTCCTGCCTTCTCTCCCCTCCTCCTCCTCTTTGTCACGTCCTAGGGTAAACGATTCCCCATATGTGCCCTGCTGTCAAGGATATTCCCTCCCTGACTCGCTGACATCTCCCCTCTTTCCCCCCAAATAGGTTTTTAAGTGACTTTGTCCTCAGAAGATGCGATTTCGTTTGTTTTTCCTTTTGACATTATCTCTCTGGAGAGTTTCTGGTTGGGAGAATTATGTCGAGGCTGCAGATTGCAAGAGAATTGCTCCTAATAGGGAACAGACAGACAAGACACCTTTCATGTCCAGCCAAGTTTTTCTTTCTTCTCCCCCCCCCTCCCTTCTCCCTCCCCTCCAGTTCTCATCTTCCCTTCTTGGCTTCCACATCGGCCCTCATTTGTGCTTGTTTCTTCAGGACATCTGGTGAATAAGGTCACACATTGATTTTATTTTGGAGATTGGCAGCTGGGTCAAGCATGGATCCAAAGGCTTGCCAGAGAGGCTCACAGCCCTTGTCTCAGAGTCCAAGGTGAGAGCTGAAGTCTTTCTTGAAGATGGGTGATGTTGGTGACAGGGAGCTTGAGTGAGCCCATCCTGATGATAATAAGAGAGCAGAGCAAAGCAGACCTTGTTTACAAAGGCGATCAGCCTCATAGATTTAGAGGTGGAAGGGACCACAGGAGTCATCACATCCAATCCACTCATTTTAAGTGAGGAGACTGAGGTACAGTGATGTTACTATGTGACTTTCTTAGGTCACAAAGCTAAGTGGGATTTGAAACTAGGTCTTCCTGAATTCAAGCCCAGCACCCAGAGACACCAAACTGCCTCTCAAACTAGATCCTCTCAAGTTTGTTTGGTTTTGCATACATACTGATCTCAAAGTTTAAGAGCCTTGATCTTTAAGGAAAAAAAGAATCCTAAGTGGGCATGATGGTGTATGCCTGTAATCCTTGCTACTGGTGAGACTAAGACTGGTGGATAACTTGGGTTTGGGACCTCTGGGTTCTAGTGGGGATAAAGAGGGTCTAACTTTAGTACCAAAATGGCTCACTCTTGGGAGCAGGAGGCCACCTGGCCACCTAAAAGAGGCTGGAAATCAAGCAGATCAGAGCTTTCGTGCTGATCTTCAGTGGGGTGAAGCCTGTGAGTAGCCCCCTAGGCTGGGCAAGATTGGGAAACCCAGTCTCAAGAAAAAAAAAAGAAAAAGAAAAAAAAGAAAAGAAAGAAAGCCACAGATACCCAAAATGTCAGAGTTAGAAGGGACTTTAAAGATCATCAGTTCCAATCTTTTTAATTTTTTTAAGCTGAAACTGAAGCTTGTGACTAGTAGAGTTAGGACTTGAACCTTCGCTTTCTGACTCTCTGGTTCGCTGTTCTTTCCACCCTATCAAAATTCCCTTCAGAGTTATCAAATCTCTCTTCTCTCAGTCAGTTTAGTTTATCCTTTCCAAACTTACAAAAAAAAAAGTTTTGTAATTTAGATTCTTGGGGGCCTGGTAATGGTAACAGGGAAGGAAAAATGAGTTATGGGCCCTAGTGCCCTAAAAATAACAGCTGACCCACAACCTACCACTAGTGCCAAGTGGGTAGAACCCCCCCCCCCCAAAAAAAAAACACCCTGGCTTCTTGAGGAGCAATAAAACATTCAGTTCACTGTTTAGAATCCTTTGTACTTAGTCAGGAGGTTAATATCACAGTTTACACCCATAAGCAGTCAAGACCGTCATAGTTCCCAAAGAGATTAATTTCCTATTGCTCCACTTATTAAATCCTGCCCTCCCTTAAGCCTGGAGTGGGAGAGGAGGGGGTGGGGGAAGGGGAGCCTGTTGTGGGGAACCTTCTTCCAGGCTTCATGAGGGGCAGCACATTAGCTTCTATAGAACAGTCGTGGATACTGACTTGCTGTCTAGATGTCCTTGATCCCATTTCGGCCCTGTTCACCAAAATACCTCTAGCTTTGGGAAATAAGTTAGAGAAACCAACTTACTGCCACTCTAGCCCCTAAAGGTAAAAGAGCAACAGAATTCTCTTTGTCCTTAGTCCTAAGGCAGCTAAGTGGACTGGTGAAAAGACAGCCGGGCCTGGAGTCAGGAAGACCTGAGTTCAAATCCAACCTTCGATATTTACTGTGACACTCAACAAATCACTTAACCTTCTTTGCCTCAGTTTCCTCATCTCTAAATGAGCTGGAAAAGGCAAACCACTTCAGTATCTTTGCCATGACCCCAAATGGGGTCATGAAGAACCAAACACAGCTGAACACACAATTAGCCCTAGGACCCAAGAGATATTCCTGGGGGGAACTTGAGTCAGAAAATCTGAGTTTGAACCCTAGTATAGTACTTATTAACTGTCCTTGGACAAGTGGCTCTTGAACCTCAGATACCTCCTCTTTAAAGGAGAATAATAACACTTTACCTAGCAAAGATCAAATTACACAATGTTTGTAAAATGCTTTGTAAGCTTTGCTTGGTCAGTTTCAAAAGATGACCATAGATTGCAAGCTGAATTTAATGTATAGACTTCAAGATAGGCCATCTTGAATTAAAACCTGCAAATCTGGATGAAAAGCATGCCTATTAGGAATTGGGGGGAGGGGTTATCCCCCCCACCAAGTAGGAGACAATAGTGCATTAAGTGTCTCAGAGGATGAAATATAAGTCATATATGACTGAATACAGAGGACCCTCTTTTCCCAAATCTTACTTGGATAAAACCCAAGTGCAACTTAATAGTGTTATTTTTTCAGGATATGCCTATTTTTTCTTACCTTTCAAAGAGGTCTACATTTTGTAAGATACTGTGACCTTCCCCCAAAATCTATCACCTGATCACCAAACTGCTGATGACACCCTTCTCTGTACTTAGCCAGCCTGGCCCACAGACAACACACACACACACACACACACACACACACACACACACACACAGTGTTTTCTGTCTTGTCCAGTTTGGGAAGACCTACTGGATTTCATGCTTCACTGGAATAGCCAAGAAGCTCTTGTCACCTCCGCCTGATAAGGCATTAGAGGACTTGCCTGTTGGGACCAGTAAAGCACATGTGAAAATGCTTCAAAAACTGCAAAAGTGATACTGATATAAAGTTTATTGTGTTTTCCTTTCTGGAGGGAAACCACTTGGATGTTAAGAGGTAAAAAGACATCTTGGGAGGCCAGGTGGGCAAAAATTACAGAGTTTAAAAGAACTTTAGCTTAATTCATAGAGGAGGGACACGTAAGTTTATCTGAGCAAATAAAGAGAACAGAGAACATGCCAGACCTTTTGATGCTAACATCAGGGAAGACACCCCACCCTTGTCCAATTGGGTTTGGCTGTCACTGTCGGCCACCAGACTGGGCTGGACAAAGGATCTGACTGTACAGAGCCATCCTTTTGCTCTTCAAGTCGGCTGCCTTCCCTGTGGGCAGCTGCCCTCTTTCACTCATCAAAGCCCGGAGGCTGTTCTAGAGTTAGACTCAGGGGCAGGACCTGCTGGCTTCCCAAGCTCATTTTTCCCTTCCCCAGAGGGTCTCTCAGAGATATTCTGCTTTTTCCTTTTGGCTTATCTGAGACTCTGCAACCCAAGAACACCGCTCCTGCCACTCCCAAAGCCACATGGCAAAGACAAGAGGGCTTCTTCACTCACTCAGACTCAGCCATCACAATAGCTTCCCAGGCTCTTCAGGCCCCCTGGACTTTGCTGGGTTAGGAAATGCCGCCATCTAGAGGCTTGTTTTAGGGAGTGCAGCTGGGCACCTGTCTTTAGCACCTAATAATTTCAATAATTTCTGACTATCTCCCTTTTCTCCCTCTGGGTTGATAATCCCCTTTTCATCCATTGCTGAAGTTTGGCTACAGCAGAGATTTCAAAGGAGGCCCTTTTCCAAACTGGAATGAAGCCAGTTAAGTTGCTCCCTATCTTTTCAAGGCACCTAGTATATGCATTCACTACACCAGAGTATAAAAAAATAATCTTTTAATTGCTTTGTAATTGGCACAGATGGCATAATTCAAACTCACATTTTTTTTATTTAATGGACTATGAACCATCACATTGTGTAGCTTTGAAAGCGCAGAAATTATATTGGCTTAAGAATTTTTAAAAATTACATTCACATAATATTCTCAAGATTAATCCATGAAATTAAGTCCAGGGATTGAATAAATTAAGGAAAAAAGCTAATTGTAGGGGGAAAATTCCCAACACACACTAAAGATCTGTTTTCATGAATTTTCAATAGTGCATTTTGGCCATTTTCATGCTCATGAAAGCCTTGCTACTTTGCTAGCAAACAGGAAAATTTACAAAACTGTTACTTAAAAATGTGGCAAGATGGGAACAAACTTGGCTGCTGGAATATTCTGTAAGGAGGAACTCTTACAGTTAGTCCTGTTTGAAGCTATCGACCTGGTGTAGACTTGAAGGGCTCTGTCTGCTTCTGGAAAACCACCATTATTCACTATTAAAGCTCACCACCAGAAACAAGGAAGCCAACTACATATTGGAAAATTCATGTTGCCACCTGACTGGGGGCAAGTTCCCTTCCCTAGAAGGGCAGGTGGTGAGATGCAGCTAATCACAAATCTTATTTCCATGGCCAACACAACAGAAAAGCCAATCACACAGAGGGCTAAGTCATCAGCAGCCTTTTGGGTGTGGAGCACAATATGAGCCATGAAATTGCCTGGTTCAGCTATTCTTCAAGCGAGAAACTGAACATCATCTTTGGGCATTATCATGAAGGGGGAGAGAGGATGAGAGGGACCGATCCTATCTTAGGGCAGGTATGGGGGCTATTCTAGAGGGTTTTCATCTCTATTAAAAGTAGATGAAGCCCCAGTGAACAGTGAAGGGCAACTGAAAATACCTTTGACAGCAGTTAAGTATAGGCTTCGGTGAACACATTTCAACTTGGAAAAGGCATTCATGATTAGTTAATACTTCTGGATAGGATCAAGGATTAATTCTGATTTGGAACTTTTCCTGCTGAAATGCCTTGATTCTCCAGTTCCATGACAATCCTAAGTCAATGATCTAAATGGGCCCTAAGGTGTCAAAGATGCTAAGTAAAGATGAGTTCCACCAACACAACAATTAGTAGAGTTCCAGGTCTTAACAAAAGCACTATTGTGCTACAACCTGGGATATGAAAATTAAAATTTGGGTTAGTGCATAGTTAAAGTTTTCCACACCAGGGCCCTTGGCAGGTAGTTGCTTGTGCTTTTCTTGGTTCAATGCTCTTGGGCTACCTCCACAGTGGCCTTTACGCTTGTTGTGGCCTTGTCCACAGCCGGTTTCTTGGAGTAATCCCGTTCTCCAAAAATAGTACTTCCTACACGGACATTTGTGGACCCCACTTCAATCTGGGGAGAAATGGAGAGAGTTGACGTTGAATCCTGAATGACAATAAATGGTGCTCTGGGTATACTTCTCAATATATCTCTCACGTACACAAAGAGGCAAAGAACAATTACAGGGTATCGTCCTGTTTCAACTGGGGCACCTCAGAGATTTCGCAGTCTACCACCTAATCCCCTCTCGTTGCCTTTAGTAATGCACCTAGGCAGCTACAGGCCCAGTGGACAGAAGCTTACCGCATGTTGGAAATCCATGGACATGCCCATACTCAGTTCCACCTGGTCAATGGGGATGCTGAGCTTCTCACACAGCTCCTTCCGCAAGGACAATAGAGCCTGGTAGAATAGTCAAAAGGAGGGAAGGATCAGGTGAAAGATGTCTTCTCAGAGGTCAACTGAAGGGAGCTGCATTTCGACTTCTGTCAAAAGTTATTTAGTCCCTTTGGTTCGGAACGACCTCAGTTCTCAGAAGTTCCACTGGAATGTTTTCTGGGAAACTTTGCTTACTTCATGAAAAGTTTCCAGTAGAAAAGAAATCAAGAGCTCATTCTTCATAAAATATATATTCCAACTGAAAGGAGAAATAGCCATAGGGCATTTCTTTGGGAAGCTAGCTACTCCTCCCCTCTCCCATAGGTGAGGCTGCCATGAGTTTGACTTTAGAGGCTCTTTTAACTTGGCACAGATTTGTTAAAATCTGAGCTGCCTCTGAAGTCTGTCACCATTGCAAGCTCTTTAGCAACTACACAGAGCACTTCAGAATGTCCCAGCCAGAAGGGATCTGGGAGATCATCCAACCCCACACCTTTGCCCGAAGATTAGAGAAGCAAGATTTAAAAAGGGGAAGAGCGGGGCAGCTAGGTGGCGCAATGGATAGAGCACCGGCCCTGGAGTCAGGAGTACCTGAGTTCAAATCTGGCCTCAGACACTTAACACTTACTAGCTGTGTGATCCTGGGCAAGTCACTTAACCCCAATTGCCTCACTAAAAAAAATTAAAATAAAAAATAAAAAGGGGAAGAGCGAGCAGCTAGGTGGAGCAATGGATAAAGCACCAGCCCTGGATTCAGGACGAACTGAGTTCAAATCCAGCATCAGACACTTGACACTTACTAGCTGTGTGACCCTGGGCAAGTCACTTAACCCTCACTGCCCTGCAAAGAGGAGAAAAAAAAGGCGGAAGAGCCTCCCCCTCAAGAATACTGACTAATGAGTGTCAAAGTCCAGATTAGGGCTCATGGGCCTGTGTGTCATCCCACACATCAGTGCTGCGGGGCTGGTGCCAGTCTGCCACTGTACCTGGAAGTCTGGGTTGGGTCCCTGACTGAGGTCGTGTCCAAAACTCCCGATGGTCATCAGACCCACGAACTCCAGGCTGGGACACTTGGCATTGATGTGTTCCACTGTGGCCACTGTCTCGGAAGGCGGGAGTCCATGTTTACCTTCATGGAGAGAAAGATTCACATCCATGAAGCTCTAAGTGGCAGGAAGTGGCTTCATCTTCATCCTTTCCATGACTAAAACAAAGAGCAAAGTGCTCTTCTCTTTAAGAATGCTCAACGAATGGGCAACACAGCCTTGAAATTCAAGCTCTGCTGGCAAGAGACAGGACTGCCCTCAGGACTGTATGCAGTTTCTTGGGCAGAGCATTTCATGAGTTGGACTTTCTCTCCCACACTCAAGAATCCCCAAGAAGGCTTTGTTGGGGACACTGCTAGGTGCTACCTTGCTGTGTCATTGGTTGGATTTTTCCATATCTGTACTGTGAAGTTTCTGAAGATTTTATTAATACTACAGTTCATAGGATCATAGATTTAGAGTTGGCAGGAACCTAAGAGATCCACTGGGCTAACTCCCTGACTTTACACATAAGGAAAAACTCATGCCTAGAGAAGGTCAAGGACAAGGTCATACAAATAGCAAGTAGCAAAGTCAGTTAATAGATCGAGTACTAAGTGTGTGTGTTTATAATAAGAAATTTGCTTCTATGTATGTGGTAAGACATCACTGAACCTCCTGGAAGATTTTTACAAGAATTCTAGACAATGGTTGACTCTATAGCATACCACTGACTCTGTGCTTACAAAGTATCCTTATTTACTGATCTGAGTGGCCATAATCCACAGGTTCCATCACTTATTGAATAGAGTATTTGGATTCACTTGGTCTCTGAACAATGGCAAACTTCTGCCAGTCATTAAGAAATGGTGCAACTATAAATTGTATCTGGAGCTAAATACTGAATTGTCCATATGGAGGATGAAGCCGAATGGTGGTTTGTGGATGTGAATCAAGTGGGGAAGAAAATATCCAAACCACACTATCTCTTGTGAGTTAAGGAAACAACTACTGATGAGCACTGGTTTTATGATGACTGTGAACAAAGGACTTCTTATATTAGTTTGTAAAATAATAATCGTGCATACCTTCAACCCCAGCATGCCAAAGAAACTTACTGATAAAATCCCACATTGATTCTTCAGTGCTGTATGTACTAGAGCAGTACCGAAGATGAGAATTTATTTAAAATTTTAAATTTAAAAATAAAAAAATAAATCTGATAAATATTATCCAGACCCAAAATTTCCATTTCCTTTCTGGACTGCTGGCTGTGCTTAGTTAGGTATTCTCAACAGGCCCAAATCACCCCTCCTCCCCCTCAGCCGATACTCTTTACTTAAGAGGTAGGAGCCACCAAGCCTCCTGTGGGTGTGAAGCTATTCCATCTGTATGGCTGTGCACTCCAGGGTCAGCATCAGCTTTTATCAAGGCTGATATCATCAGTTGTCCCAGATGATCTAGAAGATGCTTGTGTGTGATGATAACTTGCTTACAAAGCATCTTTCCCATAACCACTCTGGTGAGGTAGGTAGTTTAAGTATTCTCATTTTATAGGCTGCGAGTCTCCTTCATCTCGAGGGAGGTAAAAGCCATTAGTTAGGTCTTAGTCACTTACTTTCTTCCCCACTGGTGTTAATCTGCACCATGACTTTTAATTTCTCTGGAGAACCTTTCTTCTGCCAGGAATTGTTTACTTTGTCTGCCAACTTCACTGAGTCCACAGTTTCCAGCATGTAGAGGTTGGGAACAGCTGCAAGGAGGAAGAAGCAATGGAGCAGGTTTGGTTCCCTACTCCACCTTTTCCTATGCGCTGCTTGCCTTTCCTTACTGAGCTCTTCTTAACCATAATAAGGTTAATAATAACATCTGGCATTTAGATAGTGCTTTAAGGTTTGCAAAGTACTTTACAAATATGTTGATCCTCACAACAACCCTATGAGGTAACTGGTACTGTGATATTCATTTTACAGATGAGGAGACTGAGAGAGATTAAAAGACTGGCCCAGAGTCAGTTATTCAAGAAGAATTTATTAATCACTTTTTATGTGCCAGGCAATGTGCTAAGCCATAAGGATGCAAAGAAAGGCAAAAGACAGTCCCTGCCTAAAGGAGCTCACAAAGCTTGTTAAATGCCTGAGGCAGAATTAGAAGTCGGGCCTTTGGGATTCTACATTCAGCATTCTACTTGCTGCTCATCCAGAAACCCAAGAGATATTATCACCGGGTATGAGCTAGAATGGGTGTTGGCACTGTTGCAGCAGCAAGGATCAATAAGGAGAGGGAAATAATGTACAGAATTAGACACCAATATGCATCCATGTATAAAATTCTCTATAGCTCAATTGAACAATCATTCATTCATGTACAAGATCTTTGCTTCAGGGAGAAGCTTGGGGTCATTAAAAGTCCTCAAGAGTTTCCCCCAAAGAAATCTAGCTCATTCTCTTCCTTCTATCCAATTCTAGGCCATCCACAGTGTCTAAGAAACATGTACATGCACTTTAGATGCCCTCTGAAGGTTGTCCATGCAGCAGAATTTCATAATCAAGGCAACAAGTATTCTTGATCAACTTGTTTTTTCCCTATATGATCTTTTTAATACAAATGTCCTTGGCATTGAAATAAAAATGCTGCATGGCCAGAAGGTCTAGAATATCACATTAAGGTTGCAACAGGAAATGAAGAGGTACATGATAAGAATGAGTAGGCTACAATATCTAAAAAAAATAAAGTCGATTTTTTACAACTATGAATAATCTCTCCTTCCAACTATGCTCCACCCTCCTGCTCCCACTGAACAATTAACAAAAAATAAAATCCTTGATATCCATATGCATAACTCATTAGCCATGATCCTTTAAGATAACCTTATTCTGCATTTTGAGTCCACAACAACAGGAGACAGGGCTGCACATTTCACCACAGGGTTTCAAGCTTGTGTTTAATCACTGCATCAATCAGAATGCTAGTCTTTCAAGTCTCAAGTCTTGCTTTTCTTTACAATGTTGACTGTGATTGTATATTCTCCTAGATATGCTCACTTCACTTTGCATCCATTTATATAATTGAACTGACACAAAGTTCAGTTCTATGTTCAATAGTTTCTCCTGAAACTGTCCATTTCGTCATTTCTTATGGTACAATAATGACAATACATTCATGTTCCATAATTTGTTTAGTTACTCCCCAGTAGGTAGGCCCTCCATTAGTTTCTAGCTTCTGGCTATTACAAAGGGCTGCTAAAAACAGATTTGTACCGAGTCAGCTAGGTGGCGAAGTGGATAAAGCACTTGCCCTGGATTCAGGAGGACCTGAGTTCAAATCTGACCTCAGACACTTGACACTTACTAGCTGTGTGACCCCGGGCAAGTCACTTAACCCCAATTGCCTCACCAAAACAAAACAAAAACAAAACTCAAAAACCAGTTTTGTACCAATAGGTCCCTTTCGTCTTTTTTAAAAATCTTTTTTAGGGGTACAGGCCTAGGGGTAGTGCTGATGGGTGAAAGAGTATGCACAGTTTGGGAACCTTTGGGGGTGGGGTAGTTCCAAATTGATATAAACTGAAACATCTAACCAACAAATAGCTGTGGGAGAGTAAGGGCATACAGGTTATCAAGAGAGAGGATTGAGCCGTAAACAGCCCATGTTTTCACTAGTAGCCATGCAATGACAAGAGAGTGAGAAGGAAGAACCTGGAGTATTGGGTGGGTTCCCAGTGTACAAGAGTGGCACAGGTAGAGAAGGAGTGGATGGCCTAGAATTTGTGCCACTGAGGAGATAATAGATCCATCAAATACTTGATGATGGGCCACACACTCTGCTAGGTACTGGCGACATAACAATAAAAAAATGAAACAGTCCTTGCTCTCAGGAATAGATTTACATTCTACTAAAAGAAGCATGACAGGGACACACGTTTGTGTAAGGCAGCCTATTGGGTCTGGGAAAAGCATTCTTGAAAAATAAGAGGAGAGCACCACAATTCAGATGGCAGAGAGGGCTGAGATGTTGTTTCATAGCTGGTGAAGAGCTAATCTTCCAGATGGCTGGGATAACAACATGAGATAAGGCTGGAGCCAGAAGTTTCTATTTTATTCTCAAGGCAATAGGGACCTCCTGAAGGTTGTGGTCAGGGAAGCAAGGAAGGCCAGGGAGGGGCCAAGTACTCCAGGCCAGGGGGAAAGTCAGTAGATGGGAATCTCCTGTGTAAGAACAGCAAGGAGGCCAATGTGGCTGGATCATGGTGGGACGGAAGGCATAAGAAGCCTGGAAAGGCAGGAAGTGGCCAGCTCATGAAGGTGGTGCATCATTAATGGGCAGATGGTAAATATAAACAAGCATATGGACTCCAATTTTAAAACTCTAGGTCCAGAGGCACCAAATATTCTGTTTTTGCAATGATGCTTTACCTTGACAATATTAAGAATTTGAATTTCTTACCTGAAAGGAATCTATTCCCACCAATAGGTAAATCAGATGAGTTTTCACTTGAGGCTTTTTCTCTTACCTTTCATGGAAAAGTGTTAGTTTATTTCCTTACCAATCAATTTGTTGATGTTGTGTTTCTGCAGGTGGCCTATGAAATGCCACTTTATCTCAGGACATGAAGATAGAATCTGGAGAAAAAGAGGTGGGAGGAAAAGGTGCAGTTTGGCTCTGATCTTAGGGACACACATTGGGAGCACTAGCAGTTACCTCCTGGCTGGGGATCTCCACACATATGTGGTTCCCCCCCCCCCCCAACACAAAAGTTCCAGGTGTACTTGGTAAACCACTACTGCGATCCTTTCTTGGGTTCCCAACAGATTGGAGGGAGATTCAGGTATGGTTCTAGGCCTCATGCCTCACCTATCCCCCTGGCTGGTTCCTGCCCCTGCCTCCACCTCACACCAAGATGAGTAGTTCTGCATCCAAGTTTATCAGGGCTTTTAACTTTCAACTGGATTCCCCAGATTGCAGCAAACTACTGAAACCTACCATTTCTAGGGAGAAAAATCCAACAAAGATCTAGTTACATTGTACCATCAGATTCTTAAGTGGAAGAGGTTTTAGGTGAGATTTTCCTTAGCTGGGAAAAAAACATGGGACCAAACCAGAATGGACAACTGTCTGAGCTCCTCTGCTTTCCCCTACCAGAAACAGCCCAGGGAAAAAGATCAAGATTTAGAAGCATGTAAAGAGAGTCTATAAATGCCCACTTACTTACTTTAGTATTTGATGCTTTTTCTAACAGCTCTTGAACCTAAGATTAAAATGAAAATTGCATGAGTCCAAAATCCAGCAATTGGTCTTCTTCTAGTCCAGTCAGATACTTTCCCTGAAGACATGGGGGGGGCACAGAAAGGCCACTTACATAGTTCTCTCCAAAGCTGCGCTGTCCATGAGCATAGGCCTCAATCACCATGTCAGCAGGCTTGGTTTTGCTTACGGCTACCAGACGGGGTTGAATGGCTGGGAGATCCTGCCGAGGGAAAGGCACCATACTTGAGTGAAAGGTGGAGATATTCACCTTGAACTATCTGGCAGTCAGAAAGAATTATCCCAGCAAATCTAATGGAAAAGTATTAGAGCAAGAGCCCTGACAAACCCAATTTTACCTTTTTTGGTTCTATAGGGAATAGTATTCTTTACCTTTAAATACATGAGACCTCAAGTTAATCTGCTACCCCAAAGACTTTTCTTCCTCAGCAGAAGCAGTAAGAAACGGTTAGGTGGCAATCCTTCGACCAGAGAGAAACCTATTTACTGGGCCCCGATTCCTTAAGAGTTAGGAGGGGCATGCTGCACTGAACTGATTTTCCTGTTCCTTTGTGTTCCTTGTAAGCCTGAGTAACTCAGTTTCAGAATAAGGAGAAAGGGAGAGAAGGGAATTATTTGGAATTTGTGACTCAGAACTGCTTAGAAGGAGAATAAATTCAAGTTCAGTCAAGAGAGATGTGTTCCCCTTTTTAGAGGGGGGTCATGGGCAGCAGCCAGTTCTAAGACAATATTCTTTAAATTAAAAACAAACAAATTAAACATCTGTGTTCAACCTGCTTCTACCTCAAAGAAAACAGGTAACAAAAGGCCTAGTTCTTGAAAATCCAAAGGCTACAGCCTTTAATTCCTTTCCTTACTAGGAAAAGAAAAACCATCTGTTTGTATGCAGTAATGCTTTGACTGGTCCCTTGCAGATTCCTTAATACAAAGTAATCCAGCACTAGTCAATGGACCAGTATTACTGTGTGGGCCAACAAAGAAGCAGGTACAGCCCAGACCTTGAGCTTTTTGGCAGCTGGGTTTGTAAGAGACATTAATTTCTCTAGAAGTGTTCTTCTCATTATATGCAGTTTGGAGTGGCTGAAAAAGAACACAGGAGATCTAGCCAAGAACAGAAAAAAAAATGGATGCTTCAGACATCCCATTCCCACCAGCTGATGGGCTCTTTGGAGGGTTCTGCCCAATGATCATGATGGCAAAAGGGGCTAAGACAGACCTAAAATTTTAGAAATGGAAGGAACCTTAGAGATCAACTGGGCCAATCCCTTCATTTTAGAGATGAGGAAACTGAGGCACAGGGAACTGAAGTGACTTGCTCATGGTGATCAGAGCTAGTTAATGGGAGAGACAGGACGGGACTTCCACTGTAGTGCTCTTTCCCCTAGATTAACTGCCTCCTTTTGCAACTCTAACATGGGTTCACTCCACCCCACCCCTTAGCCTTCTCATCCACAATAGCAAAATCCCAAAGGAAGGCAAGATAGCTGGCCCATGAATCAACCTATAATAACAGTGTCGGTTGGGACGCAAGAGTCCTGCCTCACTGCTATAGATACAATCTAACTCCTTTCCACAATCACTATTTTAAAAGCAGAATCTCTCTTTCAAATGAAATCCACTGACCTAGGTAGTTATGAACGGCTCTTACCAAATAACCACAATCACTCTCAGGTATTTCAAAGAATCAGAGAATTTTCAGTTGAGAGGAACCTTTAATATTTCTTGAGGGATGAGGGGGTAGGCTTTGGGAAAGGAAAGAAGAGCTATTTCCTTCCTTACTGATTGTCACCACCCTGCCCAGCCCCAAATTTTGCCCCACTAGCCTCTCTCATTCTTCCCAATTTACCTTACCCCCAAAACAAAGTCCTACAGATAGGTGTGGTAGATAAGCAGAATGCTCTAGGTGAATCAGGAAGACCAGAGTTCAAATCTAGCCTCAGCTCCTCACTAGGTGTACAACCCAGTCACACAGCTAGAAACGTAACACACTTAACCTGTTTGCCTCACCTTTGTCATCTATGAAATGGGGATATAATAGCATTTACTTTTCAGAGTCATGAGGATCAAATGAGATAATAATTGTAAAGCACTTAGCATAATTCCCGGAACATAAGAAGGGGTTTTGTTAGGCATCATCATTCATTTTCTTTTCTTTTTTTTGCTAGGGGCAATGAGAGTTAATTGACTTGCCCAAGGTCACACAGCTAATTTCTGAGGTCACATGTGAACTCAGGTCCTTCTCAATCCAGGGCTGGTGGTTTGGTTTTTTTTTGTTTGTTTGTTTTTTAGTGAGGCAATTGGGGTTAAGTGACTTGCCCAGGGTCATACAGCTAGTAAGTGTTAAGTGTCTGAGGCCGAATTTGAACTCAGGTCCTCCTGAATCCAGGGCCGGTGCTCTATCCACTGCGTCACATAGCTGCCCCCCATCATCATTTATTTTCATTAGGAATTGCTGCCAGGAAATATTTCACTTGGCAGGTGTATTATGATTTCTACATTGAGAACCATTTAGAATGACAGACTGTTAGCATCAAGGACCATCAGTCCACCCCCACTCTTATCCCCTCCGTTTCACAGATGAGGCCAAAAATGCCCAGAGTAGAGAAGTCACTTGTGCATGGTAATAGTCAGAGGCCAGATCTGGCATGTGAGTCTCCTGATTCCCAGTCCAGAATTCCCTGTTTTCCAAGTCCATTAGAGCAATAGAGGGGGCACCTTTAAAACACTCCCTATTTATCTCACTTTAGATGACTACCTCTTACTAAAGGGGTTGTAACTTCTGGCCTGTGGTCATTTCAAGAGGAGGAAAACCAACCGCAAAGAATCCTCACACAGCACTTTGTTGGCACTTCTCTCTCTCTCTCTGGTGGGGCAATGAGGGGTAAGTGACTTGCCCAGGGTCACACAGCTAGTAAGTGTCAAGTGTTTGAGGATGGATTTGAACTCAGGCCCTCCTGAATCCAGGGCCGGTGGCACTTCTCTTATATACAAGAGACACTAAAATCTTCTTTGAAAGTCTCAGTGAGGTGTGGAGGTGGCCTTGGCTTCTCAAAGGCAATGAAAGGAGGGGGCAGCTAGATAGCACAGTGGTTAAAGCACTGGCCCTGGATTCAGGAGTACCTGAGTTCAAATCCAGCCTCAGACACTTGACACTTACTAGCTGTGTGACCCTGGGCAAGTCACTTAACCCCCATTGCCCCACAAAAATAAACAAACAAAAAAAAAAACCAAAGGCAATGCAAGGTCTTGCAGATCTTATACAATGAAAAGGCTTTGAATGTGGGCAAACCTTTCCCCAACTGCCACAAAAGACCAGGCTAGCTAGATTCTGACCAGACTGGCTGTAGGGAAGTAAAGTCTACAGGTAAAGCAATTCTTGAAGTTGTTGTCAGTCATTTTTCAGTGGTGTCTGACTTTCCATTTGAGGTTTTCTTGGCAAAGACACTGGAGTGGTTTGCCATTTCCTTCTCCAGTTCATTTTACAGCTGAGGAACTGAGACAAACAAGGTTAAGTGATTTGCTCAGGGTCACACAGCTAAGTGTCTGAAGCCAGATCTGAACTTAGGAAGATGAGTCTTCATGACTCCAGGTGAAGAACTCCAGCTGTGCCACCTAGCTGCCCAATTCTTGAAGACTTATCTAATAAATCGTAGACGATGAACAATTTGTGTAAGTTATGAAAGTATTCCTAAGAAATAGTAGTGCTTGTCCACACGACAAAGTGGATGAAGAACTGATCCTGAATGAATCGAGGAAGACCTGGGCTTGTGTTCAACCTCTGACACACACTGGCCTTATACACCAAGACAAGTCACTGCTCTACACAAGTCTCTCTGGGCTATAAACTGAAGAGTGGGTGGTGATCTGCATTGGCAGAGGGAGATCTTTCTGCCAGTTAAGTCAGAGCCTGGCCTACACTTTGGCCTGCAGAATCTCCCAATTACACCTACAGGTAACATCTCATTCTCTCCTTGGCTGCATCCTATTCACATCAGCCTCTGCCCTTTGTTCCAGTCTTTCAAAGAATTTAGAACTTCAGTTCCAGGGGCTGTAGAAATCTTTGGATACAATGTCATAAAGCTCTCAGTCTTGGTGCCTGCTCTGGCCTATTATATCCTGGGGGATACAAGCTGCTATGAGTATCTTTCCTATAATCTCCTCTTGTTGATGAAGAGTAAATTCCCACTATTCCAAGTGGTTGTGAGTAATTTTCTTAGAATCTCATGAATTGGAAAGGGCTCTTGGGTGCATCAGGTCCAACCCCTACCTGAGCAGGAGTCTCATCTCTAAGTCTATCAATAATGGAAGAACTCTATTGTGGGAGAATCCACAAACTCCTAAGCTACCCTTGGAGGGTAGCTCTAATGGTTAGGGAGTTTTTCCTTATCCATATCTAAATCTCAACTCAGGTAAAACAAGTCAGATGGTGATGATAAACATTTTGAATTGCATTTACTATGTGTCAGGCACTGTGCTAAGTGCTCTACAACCCTGGGAAGTAGGTGCTATTTTTTGCTCTCATTTTACAGATCAGGAAACTGAGACAAAAAGAGATTAAGTGACTTACCCAGAGTCACACAGCTAGGAAGGATCTGCCGCAGCATTTGAACTCATGTCTTCTTGACTCCAGACCCAGTGCCCTGTGCTCTAAGACAGTTCTGCAAATACCTGAAGCCATCTGTGATGTCTCCCTCCCCAGAGAAGAATGGGAGTCTCCTCTTCTCCGTCCTAAATGTCCATCCCCTATGCCTCCGTCCTGATTTTCCAAAATGATTTAAAGCCCTGGCTGCCTCCTTCCGGACGCTCTACAACTTATCAAGGTCCTTCCTAAACCTCGGCACCCGAAGTGACCACAGCCCTTCAGGTGCGCTCTGACCACAGCGGAGACGGCGATGGGGCTGTCACCTCCCTAGTTACAGATTTGGGGGGCCTCCTCATTTTATGGGGCGGGAAACTGAGGCCCAGGGAAGTTGGATGACTCGCCCAAGGTCACACAAGAGAGGGAGCAAGTCTGGCCAGGGATCGAAGCAGGGTGCACTAGCTCCGGTTGGCTTTTTTTTGGGGGGGGGGTTGTCATGTCACATGATTGCCTCACGTGGAGCTTACAGGCCGCTAGATCCCGCCGTGGGTCCTTCCCTCTGGAGGGTACCCCCCACCCCAAAAAACTGGGAGACATCTCGAAGCAAAGGCTTGGGAAAGGGAGGTCCTGGGGGACCCCGCCAGAGATCAGACCTCCGCATCTTATAGGCCCTGGGCCTTAGCCCCCAGCCCCACCACCCCCGCGTCCATCTTCCCGTACGCACGTCACCAGAACGCCCCTAAGTCGCAGGCCCCCGAACCCCAGGACCCACGGCCCCTGGCCCCTACCCTCACCCGGGGCCGCCGCGCCACCGCCTGCTGCACCCGTTCCTTCACCGCCCGCAGCGCCAGCCCGACACCCAGTTCAGCAGACATGCTAGCGGCTTTCCATACATCCCAAGCAACTCCAGCAGGAACCCCGGCTCTCCTCCGGTGCGCTGGCAAGGACCTTCTTCAGGTTCCGCCCACTCCCAGCTAGTTAGACCAATCACCGCACGCCGCTGGGCTCTCCCGACCAATGACTACGCGGCCCCTTGACAGTGAGACGTCCTCGGCTCCCTAGAGAGGCCATATTGAGGAGGTCGAGGTAAGACGACTGCACCAATACCTGGCAAGGTGGGGTGGGGAGCGGGGGGCGAAGCTGAGAGAAGAGGCTGGAGGTTGCAAGTTCGCAGGATGTGAGCAATCCCCTAATATCTGTCATATTACACAGTGATTTGGGGGGAGGGGCAGAGCGATGCCCTACAGGATCCCTTCAGTTCCTTTCCTCCCCCTTCCTCTCACCCCCACTCGGTAATATGGACCAGTTCCCTTCTGCCTTCAGAACTCAGGAGCTTAGAGACAGTTGATCCTAGTCCTTTGCTGACGCTCGAGTTCTCTGGGGGTAGGACCCGCTCACGTACTTTACAAATATAGATACAACTCACTCATTTACTAATACTACAACTCACATATACCGTGTGCTCACAGCCACCTCGTAGGGTCCGTAGCGCAACTATCATTACCTCCATTTTACAGATGAGGAAACTGAGGCTCAGCGAAGAGCGTGTTGCTCACAGTCATTCAACTACAGAGGTGTTAGGAGCTGGACGTAGCCAAGTTCTATAATTTTTGTTTTTACATCGCAGTCATTTTCGGGGAATATATCTCTCTCCCGGCTCCCTGTATGACTTTATGTATGTGATTACCACCCCCAACCCACCTCCAGTAGTGAAGATTGTTTCCGATCGTTTGGGGGGCAGTTCTCACTCAAAGAACCAATGACGTCTTAATTTTAGCATCTACAGGGGGCCAAATACAAAATCGTAAGCCATGATCCCTCTTCTAGAGAAAAGGTAACCCTGGAGGTTACCAAAATAAAGACTAAAACTAAACCGTCAAACAAACAAACAAACAAACAAAACCTCAGTAACATCAACAAGAGCATACCCCCCTTTTCTGTGGTCAAATGCTAAGTGGGTGGCAACCTTATCCCAGTACTTAAGAAACTTAAGTCAACAAGCATTTATTAAAGTATTTACTCCAAGGAAGACATTGTGCCAAGTTGGGAGATAACAAAGGAAGGGAAAAAACAGTCCCTGCCCCCAAAGAGATGACAAGCTAAGGGGGAGAGACAACATGTAACAGAATGGCATCTATCTATCTATCTATCTATCTATCTATCTATCTATCTATCTATCTATCTATCTATCTATCTATCTATCATCTATCTGTCTGTCTCATGGGGAAAATGGGGTAGGGGTAGGGGTTTGGGGTCCTTAGGAATTCCTCTTTAAAGAATTGCACCCTCTTGCACACAAAAGCAGTTAGAATAGTTAATTTTGGAGCTGAGGAAGGGAAGGGGGAGGGAAACTATGAAAGAAGTCCTTGGACTTCTCATGGGGAGAGGGCATGGCACAGAGCGTGGCTCTGAGATACCAATCTCCTCGAGCAGGAGACTGGCAGGTACTTTTATAGAGGACTGATGGGGGTGACCATCTGACTGTGGGAAGTTCCTTTAGTGAGGGAGGACCATCCCCCACTGGTGGTGGCTGGAGGAATTGGGTGAGGGGTGGCTGCAGATCTCAAGCCATCTCCTCAGGACACAAAGGAAGCAGCCACATCTAATCTTATCTCCCCAGGGTTGAGGGAGACTAGAATGAAGGGTGGAGGTCCCGAAGCTAGATCAATCCCATCTGGTTCCACTTCTCTCTCTCTCTCTCTCTCTCTTTTTGGCCAGGCAATGAGGGGTTAAGTGACTTGCCCAGGGTCACACAGCTAGTAAGTATCAAGTGTCTGAGGCTGGATTTGAACTCAGGTACTTCTGAATTCAGGGCTGGTGCTTTATTCACTGCGCCACCTAGCTGCCCCCTCCCCCCCCCCACTTATCTCTTTAGGTGTGTCTGTCCTTTGGATTAGTTTCTCAAGGAGAAGGTTCTTTGATATGCCCCAGAGAACTTCTGGGGTACTCTGGGACCATAACATATCTATCTATCTATTTATTTATTTTGGCAGGGCAACGAGGGTTAAGTGACTTGCCCAGGGTCACACAGTATGTGTAAGTTAATGAGGTCACATTTGAACTCAGGTCCTCCTGAATCCAGGGCCAGTGCTTTATCCACTTTGCCACTTAGCTGCCCCCAGCATCCAATATTTTTGAAATGAAGCATTTTGTCTAGAAATAAGGGAGGTGATAATCTCATTGTATTCTGATCTAATAATATAATATATATATAATATATATATATAATAATATGATAATGGTCTACCATTATCATAGTCTTGTGTTCAGTTGTGGGCACCACATTTTAGGCTGGACATTGTTTTTGTTTTTGTTTTTTGGCAGGGCGATGGGGGTTAAGTGACTTGCCCCAGGGTCACACAGCTAGTAAGTGTCAAGTGTCTGAGGCTGGATTTGAACTCAGGTCCTCCTGAATCCAGGGCCAGTGCTTTAACCACTGTGCCATCTAGCTGCCCCCTAGGCTGGACATTGTCAACCTGGAGACCATCCACAAGTGAATGATCCAGGGCTGTGGGGGTCACTTGGGCACCTTGATAGTACTTTAGATAGCTTATTACAAACAGCATTTCCACCTTTCCTCCTAGACTGTGAACTTTGTTTGTATAAGAGTTATGTTTAATTTAATTTAATTTAATGTATATTTCCCATCCCATGTGATGAGCAAGTCACGACTTCTCTGGTCTTCAGGAAACTCTTTAAATTTGGACTATAAGATGAGATCTGCCTTGATGAAGAAATATTCCACACATAGGTACCACAATTTGACACAATGGTTCTTGTGATTTCTCTTAATAACCTGCACGATGTTCTGCCCAGTGTGGGTACTTAAGAAGGCATTTTTGGAAATTATAGCCTTTGCCCATGGGAAATTCTACTTAGTAGAACTTTCGACTCTTGCCCTTGGAACTTCTTTTTGAGTCTCGGGCTCTCTGGTCTGGCAAACAAAATTCCAGGTGTTCTTGAAACAGGGATGCCATTTTCCCAAGGAAAAGTTAGGGGCTTCTTGCAATTGTTCTCTCATGCATTACTCCAAAAGTGAAATCTGGTTTCTTTAGATTCGGGAGAGTGTTGACTTCTAAGGCTGACTTTGGCCAACAAAGATAATGGTTTGCTCCAATGACGCTTTTAAGGTCAATGTAGGATCTGCTCTGCCCCATAAATATCCAAGAATGTGAGCAAGATTGCTGGACACCCTAGCAGATGTTGATAAGTATTTGCCTGAAGGAGCTTAGCAGGGTAGGAGTTGGGGGAATATCAAAGGCATGAGGGTGAAAGCTTTGGAGTAGAATGGGAGAGTTCAGGACATTCAAGGCATGATATGCATCTTAAAAACTTCAAATATTTCACTTCATGATCATCAATAAATAATAGTATCATCAAAATGGAAATTTTTTAAATTCAACAAAAAATTAGTTTTACAAAGCATTGCATTAGACCTCAAGATACAAAATTTAGATGTCAGTGATCAGTTACTAGACTGATCAGGAAGCACTTTATATCCTGTTTGATAAAATGCTACATATTTTGAATTAATGCATCTTTTCACTGGCTAATAAAAAATAAACACATTGGTGAGGGCTCAAGTTGCAATTTTTGGTGGGTTCTGACTCAGAGAGTACCTCAAACCTGGAATATCTTTTGGAGGGACCCATTCCCTATGGGAAAGGAGGTACCCAGGAAGCACAACCATACTGCACAGAAGATAGTCTACATTTACTTCCTCTACCTTTTCACCAACCATCTGCTCTTCAAAGCTTTTCAATTTGGCTTCCAACCCATTATTCCTTTACTGCTATTTTTTTGAATTTTAAATCACTGTAGAAATATGAACTCTTACTATACAGTGACTTGATGGATATGTGATTTCATGCATATAATTACAGCCTTCACTAGTACAGATTGGATTCTCATCATCCTGCGCAGTTTTTACTTAAAGGGAACCGATGACATCTTAATTTTAAAATACATAGGCTTTTTTCCATACTTTATCCTCCATGAACTTTCTGTACATCCCCCCTTTCCTGGATACTGTCTTCTCCTTTGCTTCCACAACTGTTCTCTCCTGATCCGTTTCCCTTTCTGATTGTTCTTTCTAGTCACTGGTAAAGGTTCCTATACCTTCCTCTGTCTGCCCCCTTCTGTAAGTATCTCACAAGCATCTGTCGTGTGTCCCGTCCCCCCCCCCCTCCCCCGGCAATGAGGGTTAACTGACTTGCCCAGGGTCACACAGCTAGTAAGTGTCAAGTGTCTCAGGCCCGATTTGAACTCAGGCCCTCCTGGATCCAGGGCTGGTGCTTTATGTACTGCACCATCTAGTTGCCCCCAAGCATCTGTCTTAAGGTCCTTTCTCTTTCCATTATGATTTCAACAGCACACATGCTTTTTATTTCTTTTTTTTGTTTATTTGTTTTAGATTAAATCTCTGTCTTGTTCAGGTTGCAAGTGCCACTCATGGGACTGACCCTGTCACTGATCAGCACAGAAACCTTGACCTGTCCTGGGCTGGTTTGTCCTCCTTAGGTAGCCTGCTGGCCACTTGCTTCTGGGGGCTTACCATATTGGTACTAGCAGGCACGAAGTCAGTGCTAGATTTAGTGCAGATACTGAACTGGCTTTAGCCCTACTACAGGTCAGAACTTGAATTCAGACATCCATCATCCTGACCCTCTCCAGTAGTGGGGACTCTAGATGTAGGTTGCTACATCCAGCTATTTTCTTGTTGTTTAGCCATTCAGTTGTGTCCTACTCTTCCTGACCCCATTATGGAGTTTTCTTGACAAAGATACTGGAGTGGTTTACCATTTCCTTCTTCGATGGATTAAGGCAAATAGAGGTTAAGTGACTTGCCCAGGGTCACATAGGTAGTGTCTGGATTTGAACTCAGATCTTCCTGACTCCAGGCCCAGTGTTCTCTCTACTGATAAAACTCAAAAAATATTGCCAAACTCTCACCCCACCCAGAAATTACTTTGCATTTGCTTTGTGTGTGTATGTATGTATGCATGCATGTTTTATATTTATATATATATATATATATATATATATATGAAATTTACTTTATAAAATCTCTTAATTGGAAGAAATCTCACAAGCCAATTAGTTCACCTGATATCTATGAGGATGTAGCAGAGGGGAAAAAATGCTGATCTAAGATGTTAGTTATTCTGCTTCTCTTTGTGACATCTGCAAAACTGATAAACATGATGTCTTTATCCAAGTCACTGATAAACATGTTAAACAACACAGGGCCAAGCACAGATCCCTGAGGCACTCCACTAGAGACCTCTTTCGACACCTTTAAACATTTTTTAAAATATTTGACACAAACTTATTAATGACTACTCTTTGGATGCAGGCATTTTTGGGACACCACTCTCTCCTGGTTTGCTTTTTACCTATCTGCCTTCTCCTTTTCTGTCTCCTTTGCTGGATCCTCCTCCAGACTGTGCCATATAATAGTAGGTGTCCCTCAGTGTCTGTCCTATGCCGTCTTCTCTTTTCCCTCTATACTACTTCACTTGGTGAGCTCATCAGCTCCCACAGATTTATCTCTATGCTGGTGATTCTCCAATCTACTTTTCCTGCCCCAATAATCCTGACCTTCAATCTAGCATCTCCAAATGCTTTTCACTTTTTTATTTTTATTTTTTCCAATTACATGTAAAGACAATTTTTTAGATTAAGAAAACTTTTGAGTTCTAATTCTCTTTCCCTCTCCCCTCATTGAGAAGGCAAGCAATTTGATATAGGTTATACCCGTGCAGTCATGCAAAACATATTTCCATATTAGTCATATTGTAAAAGAAAACAGATTTAAAAAAAAACAAGGAAAATTAAAATTTTTTTAAAGTGCTTTGATCTACATTCAGACTCCATTAGTTCTTTCTATGAAGGTAGATAGCATTTTTCATCATAAGAACTTTGGAACTCCCTTAGATCATTGTATTGCTGAGAATAACTAAATCATTCACAGTTTATCATCGCACAGTGTTGCTGTTACAGTGTACAGTGTTCTCTTGGTTCAGCTCACTTTACTTTGTATCAGTTCATGTAAACCTACCCAGGTTTTTCTAAAAGTATCCTCCTCCTCATTTCTCATAGCACAATAGTATTCCATTACAATCATATACCATAACTTATTCAGCCATTCTCCAAATGCCTTTCAAATATCTCAAACTGAATGTCCAGTAGACATCTTAAATGCAATATGTCCAAAACAGAACTCATTATCTTTCCCCCTCAACTGTGACCCCCTTCTACCTTCCTTATTACTGGAGAGGGCAATACCATCCTCCCCTTCTCTCAACTTAGGAGGGATCCTGAATTCCTCACTATTTCTCACCTCCATATCCATGGTGACTTTCATCTCTGCAGCACCTCCTAAATACTGTTCTCTCCTCTGACACTGCTACCACTCTGTTTTAGGCTCTTATCCCCTCACCCCTGGACTACTGGAATAGCCTGCTGATGAATCTGCTTGCCTCAAGTCTTTCCCCACTCCACTCCATCCTCCATTCAGCCACTAGGGTGATTTTTCTAAAACATCAGTTCAGTCATATCACTCTCCTACTCAGTAAACTCCAGTGACTTCCTATTGCCTCCCAGAGCAAATACAAAATGATCTGTTTGGCATTCCAAGCCCTCCATAACCTAGCCCCCTCCTACCTTTCCAGTCTTCTTACACTTTACTCCCCCCAAAACATACTCTCTCGATCCAGTGACATGGCCCTCCTTGGCTGTTTCATGAAAAAGACACTCCACCTCTCAGTTCAGGACATTTTCTCTGGCTGTCTCCTATGCCTGGAATGCTCACTCCATCCCTTTGCCAACTCACCTCCCAGGCTTCTTCTTCTTTTTTTTTTTTTTTGCAGGACAATGAGGGTTAAGTGACTTGCCCAGGGTCACACAGCTAGTAAGTTGTCGGGGTCGAGGGCTTAATTCCCTTGGTGGAAGTTGAGGATCAGAGACCATTATTCATTGAAACATCAGCACCACATTATGTGAGATAAACTATGTGCTTTTTATTATCCAGGATAGCTCAGTATTTATAGCAGAAAGCCATAAAGAAATCAAAGAGTCTCTGCTAGAATAATTCTAAGAGAATAGGAATAATTTTTCAACCTTTCAGCCTTGACCTGGCAGAACTTGTTCCAGGCTTAGGCAGAGCAAGGTTTGTACAGCTGAGTCTTCGGACCCCTGGGAGGCCAGCCAAGCATTGTCTCAGGAATTCAGGCCTTGACCACAAAGTTTCCTAGGAGACTTGCTGTCTCAGTGACCACGGCCCAAGCCTGGGGAGAGGGAACTCAATCAGAGGGGCGACAGAGAACCTTCTGGGTTTGCCACAGTAAGTGTCAAGTGTCTGAGGCTAGATTTGAACTCAGGTCCTCCTGAATACAGGGCCAGTGCCTTATCCACTGTACCACCTAGCTGCCCTCCTACCTCCTACAGGAAGTTTTCCCCAACCCCTCTTTTTCAAAAATTTTATTTTTATTTTTTTTTGCAGGGCAGTGAGGGTTAAGTGACTTGCCCAGGGTCACACAGCTAGTAAGTGTCAAATGTCTGAGGCTGAATTTGAACTCAGGTCCTCCTGAATCCAGGGCCAGTGTTTTATCCACTGAGCCACCTAGAATCCCCCTCCCTCTTAATTCTAGTGCCTTCCCTCCGTTATTTCCTATTTATCCTGTATATAGCTTGCTTTGTACTTTTATTTACTTGCATATTTGCGTTTCCATTAGAGTTTAAACTTCTTGAGGGCAGAGACTGCCTTTTCTCCATTATTTGTATCCCTAGCACTTAGCACAGTGCCTGAGACATAATAGGTGCTTAATGTTTATTGAGTCAACCCTTTCCAACATCTGGCTGTCCAACTGTCCAACTCCTATCTCTTCATCTTTTTTTTTTTTTAATAAAGTGATACAGATTTTCCTATTAGTCATTTTCAAAAAAAATTAAAAGAAAAAAGCTTCAATCTGCATTCTGAGTACATTAGTTCTTTATATGGAAATAACATGTTTCATTATGAGTCTTTCAAATTTGTGGTTGGTTATTGTGTTGATCAGAGTACCTAAGTCTTTCAAAGTTGTCTTTGCAATATGGCTATTGTATAAATTATTTTCTTCACTTTATATCAATTCATTCAAGTCTTCTCAAATTTTCAGTTTCTCTGAAACCATTCCCTTCAGCATTTCCTTTTTTTTTTCTTTCAACAAACATTTATTTTATTTTCCATTTACATGTAAGGGTAGTTTTCAACATTCATTTTCATAAGATTTAGAGTTCCAAATTTTTCTCCCTCCCTCCCTTCCTTTCCTTCCCCCTCCACAAGATCGCAATCAGGTTATATATGTACAATCCACAAGTGTTCTTTTTATCAGTTCTTTCTATAGCAGTGTATGCTTCCTCATTAGTTCCTTGGGATTGTCTTGGATCATTGCATTGCTGAGAGTAGTTAAGTCATTCACAATTACTCACTGAACAATACTGCTGTCACTATGCACAATGTCCTCTCAGCTCTACTCACTTCACTATACATCGATGTTCATTAGTCTTTCAAGGTTTTTTGAGGAACATCCTGTTTGTCATTTTCTGTAGCACAAGTCCATTCCACTACAATCATCTAACACAGCTTTTTCCATCATTCCTCAATTGATGAACATTCCCTTGAGTCTCAATTCTTAGCCTCCACCAAGAGTTGCTATATTTTTTTTTACAATTTTTCCCCCTTTTCTCTTTTTCATGGTTACTATTGTTAACTGTTTCCCTTCCATCCTGTTCCCTTCCCCATGATATTTATTCTATTATCCATCTTCTTTCATCCTATCACTCTTCAAAAGGGATTTGCTTCTGTCTGTCCCCTCCCCCACTCTGCCCTTCCTTCTTTTGTCCCTCTTTCTTTATCCCTTTCCCCTCCTATTTTCCTGCAGGGTTATAGAGATTACTCCACCCAATTGAGTGAGTACATTATTCCCTCCTTGAGCCAATTCTGACAAGATTGAGGTCTTTGAGCCAATTTTGAAGAGTGTTAGGCTCATTTACTGCCCAGATTAAATAGATTACTCCACCTATTTGGGTGTGTCTATTAGTCCCTCCTTGAGGCAGCTCTGATGAGTTTAAGATCTTTGAGCCTTTTCTGATGAGTGTAAAATTCATTTACTGCCCTGTTCCTCTCCCATCTCTTCCCCTACTCCATAAGCCTTTTCCTGTTACTTTCATGTAGGATTTTGCTTCTGTCCTTCCCCCTCCCCCAATACATTCCCTTCACCCCTCAATTTAACCCTAAAGATGTTATCATCTAGCTAAGTGACACAGTGGACAAATCATCACCCCGGACCCAGGGGGATCCCAGCCAAAACCTGGCCTCAGACACAAGACAGTCACCCACTGTACAACCCCAGGTATGTCCCCCGGCTCCAATTTTTTTTTTAATGGTTCTCTAGGGTCTTGTATTTGAAAGTCAAATTTGCCATTCAGTTCATGTCTTTTCATCACAAATATTTGAAAGTCTTCCTTTTCTTTAAAGTCCCATTTTTTCCGCTGAAAGATAATGCTGAGTTTTGCTGGGTAGGTGATTCTTGGTTGTAATCCCATTTCCTTTGCCCTTTGGAATATCATATTCCATGCCCTCTGGTCCTTTAATGTAGAAGCTGCTAGATCTTGTGCTATCCTGACTGGGGCTCCACAGTACTTGAATTTTTTCTTTTTGGTAGCTTGCAATATTTTCTCCTTGACCTGAGAGCTCTGGAATTTGGTTATAATATTCCTAGGAGTTTTCTTTTTGGGTCTCTTTCTGGAGGTGATCAGTGGATTCTTTCAATTTCTATTTTAGCTTCTTCTTCTAGAATTTCAGTGCAATTTTCCCTGAGAATATCTTGGAAGATGGTGTCTAAGCTCTTTCCTTGATCATGGTTTTCAGGTAGACCAATAATTTTCAAATTATCTCTCCTGGACCTATTTTTCAGGTCAGCAGTTTTTCCCAGAAGATATTTCACATTGCCCTCTATTTTTTTTATTCATTTGGATTTGCTTTATTGTGTCTTGGTTTCTCATAAAGTCACTGGCTTCCATTTGTTCAATCCTAATTCTTAGGCAATTATTTTCATCAGAGAGCTTTTGTATCCCCTTTTCCATTTGACTTTTCAAGCTGTTGACTTTTTTCTCATGTCTTTCCTGCATCACCCTCATTTCTCTTTCCATTTTTTCCTCTATCTAATTTTATCTTCAAAGTCCTTTTTGAGTACCTCTATGGCTTGAGACCAATTCGTATTTTTCTTGGAAGCTTTAGATATAGGGGCCCTGATGTTGACATCTTCCTCTGAGGGTGCCCTTTGGTCTTCCTTGTTACTGAAGAAACTTTCTATGGTCCTTACCTTTCTCTGTCGACTCATCTTGCCTTTCTTTTACTAGACTTTTAGCTCCTTAAAGTGGGGCACTGTTTCCAGGCTGCAGTATCCCAAGCTTAAGAAGTCCCAGGTGGTATGATTTAAGGAGAATCAGGTTCTTCCCTCGCCCAGCCTTTTTCCTGGTCCTAGATGACCCCAGACCAACTTGCCAATCAACCAGCTTTGTGTGTTGTGACTGTTAGCTCCTATGAGCCTGTGCCCCTCCCCCACCTGGGCCACTTCTACTCGAGCCTACCACCTGGTTCTCAGTAGGGGTGCAGAATCCAAGTTCTGCCTTAGCACTAGCATAGACCCCTGTAGTCTCTCCCCTGCCCAGGGCTCAGCCCACTCACCAGACTGTGAGCTTAGTTCCAGACAACACTGGTGCTTCAGCTGATTCAGAGGCTCTGGGGGTCTGCTTCTCTGGTGAGGACTTCCTGAGACTGGAACTGTGTCAGGGTGACTGTGCAGTTGGGCCCGACTCCTGTATCAACACAGCAGCTCCCTCCTTCTGACCTTCCAAGCTGTTCTTGGTTAGATGATTTTAGCACATTCTTCTGTGAGTTTTGCTGCCTCCTATCTCTTCATCTTATAGGTGTAAGGAATATCAGGAACTTTTATAAAATGTTTTCCTGAAATCTAGGTAAAATGTATACAGAGTATTCCCCAATCCAATATAATAAATTAATAACTTTTCCAGAGAGAGAAAATGAGTCTAATGTGGTATGGTTCTGGATGAAGCCATACTGGCTCCTTTGCCTTCTTTTCTGTGTTTATTACCAGTCTCTTTACCACCCTGGAGGATCTCTTCTGATTAGTGAGCAGCTCCTTCCCTGGAACCACTATTGTGGGAAGGAGCTCAGCCATGCTTCATTTCACTCATGCCTGGACCTTCTTTGGATTCCTCCTTGCTGTTATAGTGGCCTGGCATGGTTGCTAATGAAACCTTCCCCTCCACCCCCAGTCCCCAACTTTCCCTTTATGCATTCTCTTCCTCCACTAGGATGTAAGCTTCTTGAAGCTAGGGAAGGACCATCTTGCTGACCTGTATTTGTACTGCTAACACAGTGCTCTGCACAAAACAAGCACTTAATAAATGCTCTTTTTTTCTCTCTCATCTTTCTCAGAATTTGGCCAGGGATTAATTTCTATTGCCCTATAGCTCAAAGACGCCACTTTCTTCCTTTTGTTAACCATCAAGCTGCTCTTTTCCAGTCCTATGATATCTTTTTCAAGCTCCACAATTTTTTGGTTCAGCATCATGGTAGTCATTTATTTCAGGATGCAATATAGTTTGCCAGGGCCTGGTGACTTAAAACTTATCAAGAGTGCTAGGTGCTCTCTTTACTTTTTTTGGTTTTAAACTCTTTATTAGTATTTTCTTTCCATCCTCTCACCATCAGAGAAAAGAGATGCAAAATACAATTTAAGTAGTCGTTTTCTCTCCCTTACCATTATCATCTTTTTCTATCCCTCCTTTGGTTCTCTTTTCCTCAATATCACTACAAATGTGCCCTTTTGTTTTACTCAACATTCCTTGACAGCCTTGTGCTAATTCTGAGCTTTGGCATGGCCAACACTATTCATGCAGGACAGTGCCATGTTTTTATATATAGTCATCCTTCCTACTTGTCTTTAAAAACCCACGTCAGGGGATGAGTTGGCTATATATTCACATCTTTAAACAAGCCTCCCTTTTCTGCCTCAACAGAATTGTCTTCCTTTGCCTTAAGAATTTCATTTGGGAGAGCTTCCTATCCCTTCTGGGCTGACTTCTGTGAAGTTTTTGGTCATGGGCTTCTATCTATCCTGGTCATGGGCTTCTATCTATCCTTTAAAATCTGTTTTCCCCAACAATTTGTAATTATGGACAAAATTACTAAACTATGCATACCCTTTGACCCTGGAATACCACTATGAGGCCTACACCTCAAGGAAATTAGAAAGGAAAAGGTCCCATGTATAAACAAATATTTTTATCAGCTGTGTATATGTGCATGCTCACCCTCCCTCCCTCTTCCCTCTTCCCTCTCTCTCTCTCTCTCTCTCTCTCTCTCTCTCTCTCTCTCGTGCAGACACTGGGTGGGAACAAGAACTGGAAACTATGGAGGTGACCATCAACTGGGCAACGGCTGAGCAAATCAAAGCATACTTATGTAATGGAATATTGTTTTGCCCTAGAAAATAGACTGGTTTAAAGAAAGTTGGGAAGACATGTATGGATGAAGAAAGTGTGAAGTGAGGAGAACAAGAACAATTTACACCATAAGATCGACACTGTAAAGATTTAACAAATTAGAAAGACTTAGCGACTCTTATCAATGCCGTAATCAATCATGGTTCCAGAAGCCAGATGAGAATGTTACTTCCTAAACAGATAGATGATGGACAAATATGGAGAGTGAAACACATTTTTGGACACAGCTTGTATGGGAATTTGTTGTTTGACTGTGCTTATTTGTTATAGGGTTATTTTAATTTTAATTTTTTTTTTATTCAAGGCAGGAGGTGTGAGAGAGAAAAAATGCTTGATAATTGAAAAAACAATGTAAACATCCGTTGTCCTAAACTCCAACCTATATCAGATTACTTGCTGTCTTGGGGAGGGGGGAAGGCAGGAGAAAAATTTGAAACTAGAAATCTTATAAAAACAAATGTTGAAAACTATCTCTAAATGTAACTGGAAAATAATAAAATATTTATATAGGAAAAAAATCTGCTTTCCTAAACTCTAAGGTAGACCTAAGTCTCTGTCTTATCCATCCTCCACCCTTGTCCTTTAGCTTTTTTCCCCCGGTTTACTTTTCAGTCCTTTAATCATCTCACTGTCCTATCTCTTCACTATGCTGGATACAGTACTCTTTTTTTTTTTTTTGGACAAAGTTCTACTTTACAAATCTTCTGAATTCTGTTCTCACCTGTCTTCAAAGGTTCTGGGACACTCCTCACCTTAAAACAACAAGCATATATATTCATTTCCTACAAGGGCAGAGACAAAGGAGACCTCTGAAACACGTTGTTTTCTTTTTCTAGGCTGGTGATCAGAGTGTAGGGATGATAACCTACACAAGCTGCATACTCACTTGATTATTATGTGGTTTCTATATCTGATTTTCCCAATTTGCTGTTTATTATATCATATTGTATAGGACAACAGTAAAAGCTTACGCAAAGTAAGGACTGGTGACAATCATTTCCTCCTTAGTCACCAAAGTCTGTTAGCCTGTCCTAAGAGATTAGATTAGCATACTGGTTTTATACTTTACAAAACCTAACTTGTCACACAATATATACCCTATACTATCAAGAGTGCTTACAAAAACTTGTTTTGTGATGATTTTTTTCCCTCTAGGATTATTTTCATCATTATTATTTTTGTGACATGTAGGGATGAATATAAAACTGTACCATGTCAGTTTAAAATTTCATACTATAAGGTTATTTACACAGCTGGCTCGCAACTCAGGCAGGGCCATGATGTCCTTTTCTGCATCACAGCAAATGGCTTGGGAAATGACTGACCCCCATTGGGGGTGGATTTAGTAGAGAAGTTTCCAGAGTAAAGGCAGGCCATTTCCTGCTGCTGTTGTTGAAATGACTTATCTATTTATGCCTGAAAATATCTAGCATGTTTAGAGTATGAACTAGAGGGCAGGGGCCTATGTCTTCTTTATATTCTGAAATCCTTCCAATGTTTTGGTATCCAGCCTTGCTCATAGTGGGTACAGCCATTCCCTGGTAACTGGGTTATCCGTCAGGTGGCAGTGGATAGAGCACTGGGCCTGGAGTAAGGAAGACCTGAGTTTAAATCCAGCCTTAGATACTTCCTAGCTGTGTGACTCTTGGCAAGTCATTTAACCTCTATGTGCCTCAGTTTCCTCAATTGTAAGTTGGGGATAATATCAACAACTACCTCCCAGGGTTGTTGTGAGGAGCAAATGAGATAATAATTGTAAAGCACTTAGCACTGTACCTGGCACATTTTTATTCAGTCATTTTTCAATAGTATCTGACTCTTTGTGACCCCATTTAGGGTTTTCTTGTCAAAGATACTGGAATAGTTTACCATTTCCTTCTCTGGCTCATTGGACAGATGAGGAAACTGAGGCAAACAGGGTGAAGTGACTTGCTCAGGGTCACACTGCTAGTGTCTAAAGCCAGATTTGAACTCATGAAGATGAGTCTTCCTGATTCCAATCGTAGTGCATTATTCACAGTGCCATCTAGTTGCCCCACCTGGCACATAGTAAACATTATATTGATGTTAGCTATTGTTATTATTTTATTATTCCCAAACAAGAATCTGAGTTTGAATTAGTAGTGATTTCTCCCTAATTAACTCACCAGGAAATGACTAACTTCCCCCACTTCTCCTTTCAAAACAATCGCCTTTAACTAGATTTGGCCAAGGTGCTGATCTTGACTATACCTATTTGTTACAAGGCAGGGCTTCTATCAGGGTAATGGATTTAGTGGGTAGTGGTAAGATATTTTTTAAAATGTCAATAAAGGTTACCCAAGATGGAGAGGTCATAATAGAGAGTTCTGAAAAAAGGTGATCCATTGGAGAAGGAAATGGCAAGCCGCTCTAACACCTTTGCCAAGAAAATCTCATGGGCAGTATTAAAGAACATGAACATGGACAGACTTTGGGAGATAGTAGAGAGACAGACCTGGCGTGTTATGACATGAGGTCACAGGCACAAGTGAACAACAATAACTACAAAATGAGACATTGCATACCATTATGCATGTGAGTGGAATGCCCCGTTTGTGTTTGCTCTCAACTGAAAGGCTCTGGGTTGCAGTGTGAACAAAACAGTACCATCAGTTCAGCTGAAGGGAAGTTTCAGCTATGATACTGTGTGGGATCAGTTTCACAAAATGGCTTACAATGGAAGCCAGGAAGGCATACAAGGTTATGTCATCAACTTTTAAAAAAGAGACTGAAGTGCTAGAAGTGAAGAATGCTACATCCCCACTCCACAGTGTGAGAGTAGTTCCTAAGAACTTAGTAAAACAACTGACTCAACAAAAGAGGATGAAATGAATTATGTTAAAATCTGGAAGAAAAATCTTAGATCGTAATCCATATTTACTAGAACTAGAGAAGGCTCCAACCACTGAAAGGCTGAACTTGAATTTATGAGAAAAGAATATTTCTTTTGGGGTGGGAAGTAGGAAAAAGATGATCACTTTGTTTTCTCTCTCCCTTTCTCCTCAATTCTTTATGGATGTTTTAAAATATTTTGTGGAAATATTTAATTTCAAAAATAACTGATGGCTTAATACAGTATTTGTTGATAAATGATACAATAAGTAGCAAACTTTTAATACTTTAGTGTTATTATCAGTAAGTTACCAGTTGCTAATACTTTTTTCAAAAGCTTTTTCCACATACAATTGACTTTACTGATTTGGTAGGTGTGGGGTGTACTATAGATTTGATAAATATTGGAAAACAAAAGACTTCTCAGCTGCTAAAGATGCTTATTCTTTACTCTCCAATGACAAATTTATGGACAAGTAAACCAACTTAACTAGTTCTTAGAGAACTGGCTATTTTGTGGGTAGACATTATGCTAATTGTGAGAATTTTTAGCAAGAAGAAAAAAAGAGTAGTCCAAATCTTAACCCCTTTTTTGCTATGAAACTTCATTTATCCATGTCCTTTATATACCTTTACTAGGAACTAGTGCAGCTAAGTAGGCTATTTTCCCTTCTATTACTGTGTTCTTGTTGTTGTTTTTTAAAGTAGAGCAGAGTATATGGAAGAGTTCAAGGATTAAGAAAATTTTCCATGGGGTGCCTGAAATTTTTAACCATTTTTTTTTGTGTGTGTGTGTGGAGGGGGGCAATGAGGGTTAAGTGACTTGCCCAGGGTCACACAGCTGGTAAGTATCAAGTGTTGGGCTGGATTTGAACTCAGGTACTCATAAATCCAGGGCCAGTGCTTTATCCACTGCATTACCTAGCTGCCCCCTGGAGTGCCTGAAATTAAAAAAAAAAATTAAATGCAAAAAACTGTTGGAAGATGTTTAGAAAAGTTACTATGAAGAGCTTTGGAAGGAATAATGCTTTTTTATCCTACTGGCTTATATTAATTTTATAATTTTTAGTCTTTTATCTTAGACACTAGCTGTGTAACCTGGAGCAAGTCACACAAATGTTTGCCTCAGTTTCCTCATATGTAAAATGATCTGGAGAAGGAAATGGCAAGCCATTCTAGTATCTTTGCCAAGAAAATCCCAAATGGAGTCATGGATAATCAGACATGAATCAAAATGACTGAAAAACAACAAAAATAGGGTATAAAAGAAACTTTGTAAAATTATAAATTAGTTTGGGAATTTCATCTTTTTTTTTCATTAAAAGCCAAAGAAAAAGATGAGAATACATTTCCTTTAGTCTTTAAGTTAGAAGAGGAGCATGCTGTTTTTTTTTTTTTTTTAAATTGTCATTCTGTCGAGATTATTTTACCTGAATTTGGAAGACTGGGAGGTGGGGGTGGGAGAAAAGAGTCCTTTAAAGTAACATAATCATGAAGAAGATGTAGTCTCCACCAATAGTAATATTTTGAAGTGGGAGATAATTTTGGGTAACTCCTAAAATACCTTCCTAAGTAGGGCTGACTGAGTTTGACTTGAATTAACTTTGCCCTGTTTCACCAAATTAAGTATAGTGTAGAATTTAAAAATATACTCTGCATATCAAAGTAGCAGAGCATTTTTAGCTATGAAAATACAGTTAGTTGAAACAGATCATGACATGGGAAAATCGCTCATATGATGTGCTATTTTTTTAAAAGGGAAAATGAAGCTAAAATGGGTTCTTCTTTGGGTACTATCTGTGCTGAGATCAGCAATTATGTTTAGTGCCATACACTGTGCTCTAACCTTTAAAACAAATTACTCTCTTGTTAAGGGCTAAAATTCTAGCTAAACTGTCTAAAATATCTAATGAGTGGTCGCCAATAAATTATAAGCTTTAGCAAGAGTTAGACTTTTAAGCATTTATTAAGGAGAATAAGAATTTGATAAAGAGAGAAAGGCCTAGATTTCTATCTATCAAAGGGAGAGAGCATTTCTAGCTCCACTCTCCACCAGCGTCCTCCGGAAAGAGAGCGAGACTGAGCGCCAGTCTCTTCCTTCCTCCTCCCACTAGCCCGCGTCACTTCCTTTTCCAAAGAAAAGACTCCTGGTCTTGCCCTCAAAGACCTTCGCTTCATGGGTGGAACTCTTCTACAGTAAGTCTCCAGCAGGTGGCGTCATTCCAATCGTTACACTCTAGAATACTGGGCAATTACAGAAAAAAGCACGTTAATCTGCTCTTTACAGGCTCCATAGAGTGGCATTTGTTTCTTTTCCTCTGTATTTTGGCTAGTCACATTGGATAGAGCACTTTTTTTCAGTTTTTTCTCCCCTCTCATCGATGTGGCAGAAGGATGTCTTACCAGCCTAATGTAGATAAATATAGAAGATAATACTGAAACACTAACCAGTAAACATAATTTGTTTTTAACATAAGGAAGATTTAACATCTAATAGTCATCTCCCAAATAATCACAGCATATCTGATATACCTTCAGCCACATTATTCCTTGAAATCTAATACTCTACAACTAAAATGCTAAGTTTAAACATCTTTACTGTCCTCTAGAAACATGCAGCTGCTACTAACGCCCATTTTTTAGTTTCTAGGCCCATACTATTAGAATAGTTTTCTTAAAACTCCAAACTTAGAAGTTGTAGACTTTAATGTTTGTAAGATTCACACTACTATTCTATTTAACTGTATGAAACCCCATTCATATAGGGTTCTTCCTTTTGGTTTTGTGGTAAAAATTAGAGAACTCTCCATAGGCAGCTTTTGAAGGACCTCCCCTTTTGGGGAAGGAAAGATTGAACGCTCCCTGAAGGGGGGTGGAGGCTGCTTCCGGAATGCTAGGCGTCTTCCAGGACTCGGCCTTTTTTGTGCTTGGCCCTTCTGGTGGTGGGGCGTGTTAGCTGTCTCTGGTGGCTGCTATTCTGGCATCGTGAGCAACTGTAAACTTTCAGGTTTGGTGAGTTAATTACGGAAAACCCTAAATTCCTTTGAACTAGCTTAAATGGAAATGGTCTGGCCAGTGAATAGGTTAAGCTTAGAGTTAAGAATATTTATCTGTATTTCTATTTTCCCATTTCCTTATCTTTGATTTTTATTAGTTTCACCTTTGTTGTTTAATTAATTCCCAAGTAATAAAATCTGATCCTTTTGTGAACTAAAGCTTAGAGGCTCCTTTCTTATTGGCCTGAGAGAAATATCTAAAAAGGGCAGTTCAGAGGGGAGGGTGAACCTAAAAGGTCCCTCATATTTTTGGGACCCCAGTATTAAGGCGGGTCACCTAAATAACACTCTGTATATCAAATTTTGGCCCTCACAGTTTCATGTGTAATGATTGGAATGACACCACCTGCTGGAGAGCTACTGTAGGAAAGCTCCGCCATGAGGAGAAGGCATCTGAGGGCAAGCCATGTGGTTAGTTCCTTGGTGTCAGGAAGTGACGTTTGCTCATGGGTACTGTTCATCAAAGCTACCAGTCAATCAACTTGAGGAGCCTCCCATTTCTGGGAGGACTCGAAGTAGGAAGCAGACGCAAGTGGAGGGGTTCTTCCTCTTTTGGTTCCTGGCCTCGCCATGGCAGGTCGGATGATGGGGTTAATTAGATTTTTACCTTTCTCTTTGATCCTAATGTTCTTTAATAAATACTTAAACACTTAAATACTCTTGCTAAAGCTTATAATTTATTGGCGACCACTCATTAGATTTTAGATAGTATACCTAGAATTTTAGCTCCTTACACATGGCAGTATCAGAAAAAAACTGTTAAGGAATCGCCTGGGATTATGCCAGGAATCAATATCCAATAACTCACCATGTACGTGCTGTACATTCAGATATGTATAATGCAGCTTTCTATATCAAATCAACACATGTAACAGGAAAAAAGTATCAACAAAACTTTTTAAAATGTATGGAAGAGAAAAAATGTATAAGGGGCTATAAATGGTAAATATTTGTACCCTGTTAAACTTAATATGTATATTTCTTTTTAAAAACTGTATCAAAAATTGTTTCTTATACAACCTTCTTTCCTGTTCTTTGAATCTAGAAATGCTTATGATGGTTGAGGATTAAGTTCATGATTAAAAAAAGAAGAAAAACAATCATCTTTAGATTTTTTTTTATCAGCTATCTTTGCCATTCACAAAATATGAAAAGATTGAGAAGCTGGCCAGTGTATTGGTTGTATACTTTATGAAGCTTTTTCAGAAGGGCATTAAGAAATGCACAGGATGAGAAGCCAACCTGCACAGGCGAAGGCTGTACTTTCATGCATGGAATCATGCATTCATTAAATAACCACATAACAACAGTTCATATTCATGGAGTGCTTTAAATTTCACAAAGCACTTTCTTTACAATCATCCTGTTTAGTAGGTAGTGCAAAGTTATCAATCCTGTTTTATAGATTAGGAAACTGGGATTCAGAGGTTAAATGACTGGCCCAGGGTCACATAGAGAGTAAATGTCAATGGCTGGTTTTGACCCACTCCCACTGTTATTTACATCACACTATGAAAGCATTTTAGCATCAGTTATTTCCAAATCCCATTTAAGATGCCTCCTACTCCCCCAAAAAGGCCAACCAAAATCAAAAACCCATTTTTATTGAAAGAATGAACAACAAAACCCAAAGACCTTTTACATTCACATAGGACCCCATGTGGTCCAAAAAAACCCCATTTCCAGATAGCAATGTAATACAATCAACTTTAGCTGCATCATCTATAGAATCAATAATAACATACACTAATTTCTCCAGCATAAAGGGTCACCTATTCTTCTGGGCCCTCTGGAAAACAGAATCATTTGGAACATTCAACCACCTGCTCATAAAAAAGGAGAAGGAAAAGGAACAGACTACTGATTGGCTGTCTGTTACTTCATTTACAAGGAAATGATAGGAGAGGTAGAAGAGAGAAATGGAAGGAGTTGTGATATCGATGGAATCCTAGAAGTTGGGAAGAGGTGGGTTAGGTATATGGATACGGAATAGCCACTAGCCCAAATAACGGGCACACGTTATGAAGCCTTGTGGTTTATACTAAATGAATGGCAAAGGGCTAAGTCAGTACTTGTGACTAGAAAGCATTCACTTTTTAAGATTTACCCAATGGCAGAAAATCCTGAAGAACAGTTTTGGTGCCAAGACCCTGAGGAGAAATGCCAAATTTGTTTTAAAAAAATATATTGTTTACTTATTTTGAAACGGCATTGTTGCTAAGGGATTCTTTTGGTCAATATTTTCAACTGAACACAAACACAAAAATGATGCAGTTAAGAACTCTGATTCTCCTTCAGTTCATTCCCCCCTCCCCCCTTTAAACCTCACTAGTTTGATGTGAGATTCAAGCAGGATAATATATGTGAAAATGCTTCATAAAACTATAAGGCGCTAGACAAATATAAAGTGGCAATATTAACTACAAAACTTTCCATCCTTTTAAAAAAAAAGCCTTATCATTAGAATCAATGGGGACACTGACCCCTTAGTATATGATTGCCTTATGTTATAACAGCAGACACCTCACATAAAAACTAATAATAATAATAATGAACTTTGGCTTCCTTGCAAGTCTCGTTTGTTAATGTTTAAAAAAGAAGTGAATGGTAATGTAAGAATTAGCTGTTGTAAATTTTAATGAGCAAGCAACATTCATCAAGGATGACTTTACTTTGGAAAAGCCTACAAAAACTTGGAATTCTAAAAATATTGTTACATATTTTGCTATCCAAGAAGTCTGTAAATAGCAGCTGTGACTTTATTGCCTGTTCAAATGCAAGCTACTATTGTTTTATTTCCATGTTCAGAATTCAAACATGGTTTAAAGAACAGGTTTTCTTTCCAGTAAGAGCTAAAAAACAAAGATGGATAAACACATCTCCAAAATAGACCGATAGGCTAGCTCTCCCATGTTCATCCCGGTACGGAACACACATTGGATCTGTGAAAGCAGAAACTCACAGATTTGTATTATTTAAAGTGAATGTGGATTAACACTGACAGGGTTGAGATATACAGCAGGTTTCAGCTTAAACACAGTTTTCCTGATGTTAAAGTGTTGCTGGTGCAAGGAACAAGATGGCACAGTAGGCTAGAGCTAGAGGCTCCCAGGTTCAAAATGTGAGCATGATGGTCCAGGACACCCCCTCCTCCCACTCTCCATCTTGGCTATGGTATTAACCACAGCTTGAAGGATGAGTCTCAAAGCAAAGTGTCAAACAATCACAAAATGATGTGAGACCCAAGAAACAAGTTAGGAATACAGAGAGCAAGTATTTGCCCCCATAGAGTAAAATGAAGCTTATAAACAGGCAAATCATTGAGGATGAATTTGCCAAGAAACTGGTATCAACTGACTGCTTTCCAAAGGAAGAATCAGAAGACAGGTGGGCATAGATGGGTTGCACTGTTGAAGGGAATGGCCACATTAGTGAGATCACAGATCCATTGGAGTCTCTGAATATTCTGAAGGAAGAGGGCTTAGAGTTCTGTAAAGGAGATGCTAGGATGGGAGAGGGGAGTGATACTGAGGAAAGGATGTGGCCAGTCTAAACCTGGAGTTTCAAGGAGCCACGTAGAGAATGCATCCCTCTTTCCTATGTGTGGATTTTGCTTCTTGGACAATGGATGAGCTGGGGCAGCTCAAAGAGGCAGCTTGGGCAGTGGTTTGCAAAGTTTAGTCTCAGGATCCAGAATAGGGACATGGTTTAAGACAGGAAAAGCTGATTACCTTCATAATGCCCAGACCTTTTCCTCCTCTCCCTCCAAACTCCCAAAAAGTCCGAAGCTCTGTAGGGGCAAGGCATGTCAATTCCCCTCTCCCTGTAGCCCTCCCCAACCCCGCAAGTCAATTGTTTAGGTATGGGTCTAGGTATGAGGCCTAGACCCAAGCCAGAGTAATTCATGCTCTTATTCCCTGGGAAGTAGGGTAACCATGGAAGTTCAGGGCTGGCGCCAGGAGAATGGCTGAATGTATCCAAACAGCCCCCCCCACCTCAAGTTAAAGCAAGCTGGACTTACCCCACTGGCTGTGCGCTGTAACCCCCCTAAAACAAACTATTAGAATCTCCCAAGATAGTTCAAAGCTTTCCAAAGCAGCGTCCTATTTTAAAGTAGTGTTCTGCGTTTGAAACTCTGGGGGTAAGAGTTCCGTTCCAGAGACGCTGGTCAGGTGCTTTGAATTCTATTTCCAAAGCCACTCCTAGAGGCTTAATAACATCCTACCTGCTTATTCAGTGACTTAAGTGGGTTCTGCAATTAAAAACAAAACAGAAAAATACACTGCTTAAGGAATGGACTTTGTCTCAGTTAAGCCAGAGGATACTCACACATCAAAAATGAGCCGAGGAAGAGATCCTCAGAAATATGACCAGGGCCATTTTATGTTCCCCATAATAAGGGGCTTCTCCTTTGTTCCCTTGGGTACTGGAGGGACACATTTTCAAGGCAAAGATACCACTTTATGGGGGTGAGGGTAGAAGAGACCTCAGCGGCTTTAGAGACCTGGTGAGTGTTTGTCTTTTGGATGCTGAGTAAAACCAGAAAGTGGTGCTTGCTTGCTTTTGTGGTGAGTTTACGTGTTTAGGAAAAATCCACAGAATGTTAAGAGGGAGAAAAAAGTTTATGAAACCTGTACTGTGACCACATACTGGTCCTGGAAATGTGTGATCAGATTCTGCCCAGCCTCCATACCCTGGGGCAGGGCAAGGAACGTGAAGAAAACCTTGCAAAGCCTAGCACCATTATTGTATTTTTTTAAAACAAGGGCTCAAAGAAAGTATATCCCTAAAACAATACATGTAGGTGATAAAAGAAATGCCAGTTCAAAAAAAAATTGACTTTCTGCAGATGTTTTTCCATAAATCCGCTGGCAAGTCTTGGAAACACATGTTTTGCTCCGTTGTTGGGCTTCACCCCAAAGCCCCCTGCCTTGCAGGCAGGGGTGAGAGATCTAGACCATACTTCTCCATAAAACAGAAGAGTCAAATCACCTAGCAGAAACACTCTGAATTTTCCCTGCTCTTTAACGACACGATCCCCAATTAAGTCAAGTTTCAAAGGGGCCAAACCTGGAGCTTGAAGCCAAAGGGTTTAGAAGAAACCAATGCTTTTCAGATTTTGTCAGTTCAAGCTCCAAATTACAAACCCCCAAAGCAAGTGAGGGTTTAAGTCTTTTTCTTCCACTTCATCACAGTATTAGAAGAGAGTCCAAGAAGGTAGTTCTGGGGAAAGGACATTGTTTCATCTTTGAAAAATAAATAGAAAGATTTCTTTTTAGTGTCCTTCAAGGCTGTAGAAAATGTTGTGCTCACTGCTCCTCTGTGGCTGCCCCCCAGCTGTCCTCTAGGTTAGAGCCTAGATCCTCGGTCTGCCCCTCAAACTGCTTGGCCAGATTGCCTGCGGTGTCCATGAACATGTTGGGGATGTCTTTGCCAAAGTAAATCTTGCTGTTGGAGGCAATTGCCTTGTATTTCATCAGCTGCAGGTATTCTGGGGTCAGCTTCAGCTGTGCAGAAAGAAGATGGTATCCTGAGGGGGAGGGACTGATCAGAGAAAGCTTGGGGCAAAGTAGGATTTGTGTCTCTGGAGCCCGAGGGGCACATGGTGGTAACCTTTCTTCTGGGGGAGCTTACGATTCCAATGCCTTGAATTGTCAACCTGTGCTTTATGTTGGGATATCAGCCCTTATCTGTGTACATCTGTACTGATTTTGGCTTAAGTTGCTGTATTTAAAAGTCAAACAAAAACCCCAAACCCACCACCCTTGCTTTGTGCTGACTCTGGAATGTCTGGAAGTGGGCAGGACCCTGAAGCACATGGGATAAGGGTGATGCATACCTTCCAATGTGAAGCTAAGTCCCTAGGCATTGATGCCCACATTGCCAGGCTTGAGAGGGTTTGCTTATTTGAAATTCAATTTCTTTTGCAACAACCATGTCTAAGGTTGTGAATCCCAGGACCAGTGTGATGACTCTTCTGGCTGGGAATGCCTTAGGAAGGCAAATCTATCTCAGGCAACTGAGAAAGAGGCAGTTAAGTACTAGTAATTGACCTTTTCTGGTTGTTAAGGGTAATCCCTTTCCCTAAGTCAGAATTGGAGACCATCTCCTGAACTTTTCTTCCTGATGCATAGAACCTAACCGAGTCCATAAGGCTCTGAACCCTTAATATGATATCCTTTGCTTTATATATGGAGGACAAACTCAGACAAGTCCTAATAGACCTTTCCCTATTATCTCCCATTTCTATAGACTTTAACGCTGGGAATTTGAGAGAGAAGGGAACTTCCAATTTCCAGTACTGGGCATCTAAGAGCTCTGAAAGGCCCTCTATGCACCGGAATCCATTTCTATCCAGGCGCTGATGAGCACAGGCCACGCCAACTCTGGCTAGGAGGGGTTTCCAGATGACTCCCAAATGAACACCCAAACCTCCCCTATCCAGGTGCAATAAGCCATTACCTTATTTGCTTCAGCTATTTTCAGGGCGGTATAACACTCGGCATCAGCTTTTGCCTTCTCTCGAGCTAGGAATGCAGCATCTGCCAGGGAAGAATACAGTAAATTAAAGGCAAGGTGGTATGGCCTGATGGAGTTTGGGCTGCAAGTCATAAAACCTGGGTTCTAGGTCCAGTTCTGCCACTCACTAGTTTTCCAACCTCATGAGTCCTGCACCTCAATAATCCTCCTCTGTGAGCTTAGGATAAATGGCACCTTCTCTATCCATCTCACCAATCTGGTGTGAAGCTCAAGAGAGATTGTGAGAAGTGTCAGAAGTATGTATGTGGATGGGGACTTCACCGGTGATTTTCTTGGGTCAGTGAGTTCCCCAGAGAGGAAATTCCCTCCAACAATGTCAGTCAGTTCCTTCTCTGCAGCTTGTCTTGAGAGAGCCTAGAGCACTAAGAGATTAAATCACGTGTCCCTGGTCTACCCAGTCAGAATGGTTGGGACTTGAACCCAGGCCTTCCTGGCTTTGAGGTAAATGACATCACATTAGCTTTTGTTTTATTTTAAACACACATATGTATGCATGTACATTTATAATCCTATGACAAAGCTCCAGCGAGACACATCTACCCCAAATTAGGCAGGAGGGGTCAAAGTGTTCCTAGGGAATCAAGCCCGGCTCCCCCATGTCACACACCCTTACAGACCCCTAGTTAAGAGAGCAGGTAGCTGTCCATTCTAGGGCTCACCTTCCCTAATCCTCCCTTTACACCAAAAGCCCAGGGCCTGCTCTGTATAAAGTCAGAGATGGATCCATGGCCCCTAACTCCATGTGCCAGGGAGGATGATGGTGATGATGCTAGAGCATGTAGTAATTCAGCAGCTCCATCTCCCTGTTTTCCTGACTTTTATTTCACTGCTCGTTCCCATCCGTCTTCTAGAAAGGCCTCTCAGGAGCACACAAGTGCTCAGATAACCAGACCTTCTTCAGTACTTGAAGAGTTCATGACCTCTTCGACGATGCCCATCCCCTGTACCAGGGTGGACTGTGACTCCCTCAGGGTCATGTTGTAGCAGCTCAAAAAACTCGTCCTCTGGAGGCCGTCTTTCAGCTGACCAGCCGTCCCAAACCCAGCTAAACTGAGCCTCAGGACAAACAGACCATCACTGGGCCCAAACTTGAGGCCTTGGCTTTGGCCATGATGAGACCCCAGAGGAGCACCTTTAGTGGAAGCATGAGATGCTCTCATTAAGACTACTCCTGCCTGAATTAAGAGTGGTTCAGCTGGGGGCAGCTAGGTGGCACAGTGGATAAAGCACAGGCCCTGGATTCAGGAGGACATGAGTTCAAATCCAGCCTCAGACACTTGACACTAGCTGTGTGACCCTGGGCAAGTCACTTAACCCCCCATTGCCCCACAAAACACATACCAAAACCAAAAAGAGTGGTTCAGCTTCCCATCTGCAAGCAGTACATCTTACTAACCTAACTGTGAGCACGAAGCACATTTTATTTGTTTTTGTTTTGTTTTTGCTGGACAATGGGGGTTAAGTGACTTGCCCAGGGTCACACAGCTAGTAAGTCAAGTGTCTGAGGCCGGATCTGAACTCAGGTACTAATGAATCCAGGGCCGGTGCTCTATCCACTGCGCCACCTAGCTGCCCCCCCCATGAAGCACATTTTAAAACCCTGGTGAGCTTTACTTTCCCTGCCCTGGGAACCAGGCCGGGACCATGGCTAATATCGGTAGCCAAAAGCCTGAGAAGAAAGGTCATTTTGTGGATGGGTGGGTTCTCAAAGCATACACCCAGCATACCATAGGGGTGGAAGGCAGCAGTATGGGGGGAGACTGCAGAACGGCCAGGCTTCTGGCTGCCTTGTAGCTCACTCTGCTGGCCTTGGCACCTGGTGACATGTATTTATAAGAAATAAAAACTTATTGTCGTTCTGCTGGGAACTCCTTAATGAGGAACCGCTGATCTGTAAAATCCTAATTGGCTCCTCAATGGGCCCCTGCAAAGCTGACAGGCCCCATAATGAGTGTAATTGGACACAGCGCCTTGTAGCTTGAAGCCTGGGACTCAAAGTCCTGTTTTTGTCCTGGAATTTGCCTGACACAAGACACTACATGGGGGCCAGGGGCAGGGGTGGGAATGAGGTGGGGACTTCAGGGGTAGGGAGATGATGGCGAATAATAATTAAAAAAAAAAAAGAACAGCCAAGAAAACACTTGTACCTAGTTATTCTTGGTGATTATCATTGAGTAGGGCTGGTTTAATGAGAAAAAGAGAAAAAAAAGTCTCAGGACATTCATTTGAGAACAGTCCTTGTTACCTCTGGGTCCTTGGACAGGAGAAGCTATTGGCTTTTGGCATTTCAAGCAAACGTACTTACAGAGAAATAGGAAATAGATACAAACATAGTCGAAATGATTTCCCTAAAGCTTTGCGTATGCCCCAAAGAGGAATGGTGACACTAGTGGGAAGTACAGCTGGACTTTCTTGAAGAGAGAGCAAACAGGCAGTGACAATGATTGACATCTCTTGTCTGCCTTGCACTTGCCCCCACCCCCCAAATGTGAGAACAAGTCACATTTACTACTTGTGTATACTTGCCTTCAATTTCTGAAATCTTCTTCTCTGTTTCTTTCTCCATAACTTTCTGTCCATAGGTTATTTCTGCAACCTGAGCCACCTTTTCTGCCTCTGAATTAATAAAGTTAAGAAAAGTCTCAGTCGGTAGGAAACTAGGTATGTGGAATGTTAGTTTCAACTGGTTTTTTTCCCCTTTATTTAAAAAAAAAGTCTCTAATCCAGAAATAGCTGTGACATGAAACCAAAAAGTATCAATAAAATGTAAATGAAAAAACCCTACAAAATAACAAAGTGGTTTCCAATCTCAGAAGTTGTTATGAGTAGATCTGGCTGGCACCTTGGTTTCTTCCTTACGTTTAACTGGGTACCCATGGTGTGCCAAGTATTGAGCAAATGTGAACAAAAATTCCTGGGCTAGAGTTGGCTCTAAGGCTGAAGCTGGAGTCAGGGTACAGGTAAGAGGTGGAAAGCTCTAGGGGTCACATATATCTTAGTCCCACGGGGCTAGATGACAGACATGAGTAACTGAGGGGTTCCTGCAACAAGACAGGTGGGCCAAAGAGATTTAGTCAGGTCAGAGGTAGACTGAGGAACTGACCCCAACTTTGCCCAGTCTACAATGAAAAGCCTCTTTGTCACCCTTTCTCCCACAGAGACTTGGTATGAAAAAATATTTTCTTTCATGATCTTCACCTTCCTGTACCCAACGAATCAGAATTCATTAGCTTATGCGGTAAGGCAGAAAGATGGAGGGAGGAGGGGGACAGGAGGCATACATTCAGAAGCATAAAGTTTTAGAAATTAAGAATTGGAAAGGAGTGAGTCCATCATCTTGGCCAAACCATCCATGAATACGATTATCCTCTTATTAACATCATTAACTAGTGGTCATCTGGCTTCTGCCCAATGCCTCCAGTGGTACAAAAACTCACCACATGCTCACCACCCTCTCTTCCCCTCCCCACATTCAACAGCCTGAAAGAGACCATTCTCCTGCTGTACAGTTCTGTTAGCAGGTTTCTCCTTCCTGACAGGCTAGGTGGCATAGTGGATAAAGCACTGGGCCTTAAGTCAGGAAGATCTGAATTCAAATCCAGCCTCAGATACTTACTAGCTGTGTGACTCTGGGCAAATCACTTAACCCTATTTACTTCAGTTTCCTTATGTGTAAAATGAAGATAAAAAAGCACCTACTTCGCAGGGTTATTGTGAGGACAAAATGTGATAATATTTGTAAAGCACTTTGCAAACCTTGAAATGTTGTAAATGCTAGCATTGATATTATTACTGTTAATAAATCATTATCACTATTGTTATATTAAGCCAAAGCCTGTCTGTCTGCAACTTCTACCCACTGCTCCTAGTTCTGCCCTTTGAGGCCAAGTAACACAAGTTTGATCCCTCTTTCACAAGAAGGAAACAGTGGGTGTGGGAGAACAAACTCTAGATTAAGATGTGGGTTTAAATCCTGGCTTTATTTATACCTATGTGAGCCGGCTTCCTTATCTACAAAAGGGGGTGGACCAAGCTCCTTCCAAATCCAAGTCCCATGATGCCTTATGTCCATTCCTCCTCCCTCCCTCCCACCTCCAAAGTCTTCTCTTCTCTAGACTGAATAGGTCACAGACCTGAACACAGCACTCCAGATCTGGTCTGACTGGGGCATGGCATCTTTATGGTGTTAGACATGATGTTTCTATTACTTTGGCCTAAGAGCACATTAGCTTTTGGGTGGCAGACTCATGCAGGTGCCCCAAGCTGGTACTTCTGTAGCTGTTTTTTTTAACCATGGATAGGCCTTCATACTCACTGCCATCCCTGCTTGGCCTCTGGTAACTTAGTTCTGGGTCTACTCATATTCTAAGGAGGCCAAGGAAGCCTCCCCTAATGGGTACCTGAGCATCCTTTGAACTTCCCACTTCCATTCCCTCCCTCCCATTTTTCTGCCCAGGAACCATATCCGGACCGATGAGAGCCTTCTTCCGCTCTGTTTCTGCTTCCTTTTCCACCACCTTCTGTTTCTGTGCTGCAATAAGGAGTTTTGTCTTCTCACTTTCCCTAAAGGGGGAAAAAAAATCATCCAGCTGTTATGAAAGGCAGTTGTGTCAAAAGCTGTAGAGGGGGATCTGCTGTCCCTCAGAGACAACAAACTCACTGAATGGGCAGAAGCAAACTGCCCGTGTCACATTCTCTCTGGTGGCTTCTGCTCAATGTCCCAGGTAAGAGCTGACCTGTTTCAGATATTAAAGTGGTTCTCCTTTCACTCACAATAAGTCATTTGTGGGAAATAAAACATAATTTACTTTTAGGAAAATAAACTCACCTGCCCCCTCAATGCTATTTCCCTCCTACCTGTGGTATGAACCATTAAACACAAACAAGGCCCACAGGACCCTTTCTAGAGCATGAGTGCTTTCCACAGACTGCTCCTGTGGCTTTCAATCGCAGTCCAACAGCCCAGGTGACAGCCCCAATGTGCCTACTTCTCTACCACGGTGAAAGAGGCTGCTTTGTTTTTTTTTCTTTTTTTTTAAGTGATGAGGAACAAAGACTCTGGCTAGAACCGAATGCTCATCTTGGGCACGGGAATCCAGTTTTATGGGGCAAGGACAGGGAGAGGCTCAAGCCTAAGGATACTCACATCAGTTCGTAGTTTCTCCGGATTGCCTCAGGAATGTTGGGCTTTGTGACCCGCACAGCCTGGAGGAGGGCAAAAATGGATGGGGTGGTGAGGGTCCCAATGATCACAGTACTCACTGTGGCAAGGAATTCAGTCATCATAAGAATCCCATGCCAGGGCCCTGCCTTACCTGAATGACAAGTCCAGGAGCCATGGAGGTCAGGTCTTGTTGCAAAGCCAGTTTGAGATTTTCATCAATCTGATCTGATGTAGAGTGAAAAGAAATCAGTATAATTAAACATTTAGACAAAGAGTTTCAGTTCAGGTTATTAGATCAGCTAAAAGAATGAACCTTAAAGGCAAAATGTTGGTGTGGTAGAAAGAGTGCTGGACTTGGGAGTCAGACTCCCAGGTATACCACAGGTCACCTGCTCCATTCTTTCCCCTACGACACCCCCCACAAGTGGGAGTCTGCCCTCAGCCTGTAGACGCCACACTTGAACAGAACCTGCTGCTACTAGAGGCAGGCCATCACTCTGGGGTAGCTCTAATTGTTAGGAAGTTTTTCCTGATGTCAAGCTACAATTGGCTTCTCCACTACTTTTATCATTCATTCCTGGTTCTGTCCTTTGGGATCAAATCCTGGCTCCAGCTGTTACTAGCCATTTGCCCAGGGTGAATCACTCTTATTTCCTGAGTCCATTTCCTCACCTGCAAGATAAGGACAATGATGTTTGCCCAATCGATCCCAGAGGGTTCTTGAGAGCAAAACACTTTGGAAAACTGGAAAAGGTACTACACTACATCAATATAAGTTATTTCAGAAACATTCACAAAAGGAAGAAACTGGAAGAGCCTGTCCAAACAACCCAGACTTTGAGGCAAGGCATTTTGGTTTTTTAATGCCACAAGATAAGCTGCTTTTTACAGTAAGGGTAGCTTAACTCCAAAGGCACAGTAGACAGAGAGCTTGGAATCAGGAAGACCTGAGTTCAAATCTGGCCTCAGACACTTACTAGCTGTATGACCCTGGGCGAGTCACTTAACCCTGTTTGCTTCAGTTTCCTCATCTGAAAAATGAACTGGAGAAGGAAATGGCTAAACCACTCTGGTATCTTTGCCAAGAATATCCCAAATGGGGTCACAAAGAGTTGGACATGACTGAAATAACTCAACAACAACAACAAACCCCAAGTGCACCTTAAATGGAGGTCTGGCTTAGAATAAATAAAAATGAGAACTGTAGCTATTTATCTGGATTTGAGAAGCAATTCTTGGAGAAGTGACAGCACAGCCATCTTCAGCTGGTGACACACAAAGCAGGAGAGTGAGCCAAAAGGCCAAAGGAGGAAGAATCAGTGGGGGAATGAGCAAGAAAACCTTTCAGCAGGACGTACGAGACTCAACATGGCTGTGAAATGTCTAGAAGGAAAACAAAGGCTCTGGCTTCCAGGAAAGCCCTAAGGAAGACTGTTTCCACTGGAATCTTCATCAAGCAGCACAGGGGGAACATTAAAATTTATAGCTCTGAAAATGATCCCAACTCATTGGGTTGGTTATTTGCTTTGGTCCCTGTTCTCTCGTCTGGAATTCACATGTGAGCTGTCGTTCAGAAAGGAGTGTAGGAAACAGCTGTAATCAGTTTCCTGCACCTGCTTCCAGATGTGGTCATGAAGAACCAGCACCAAGGATTGTTTTCTATAGCCTGGACCCTTTCCATATGGTTTTATGGTCCCCCTCAACCTTCCACTTGAATGACCCTCACCCAGACTGCAGGAGGAAGCAGAGAAAGAAGTTTTTTCAACAAAACCAAGTTCATAGAAACGATTCACAAGAATCCACTTTAGTGTTTTGTCTATTTTATATCTGAAACCGGGATGCCCTCTACAATGCCTGAGCCAAGTGAGCATCCTGCCTCTGCTTTTAGAATTCTAGTTGACAAGGAACCTACTACCTCCCAAGGATGCTCATTTCATTTAAGACCCAATTGTTACCATGTACACAGTCCAATGCCCAGGGCATATACAAAGTCTTTCTTGTACTGAGCTGAAACCTGCCTCTCTTCAACTTTACCCATTGATCTAAGTTCTGTCCTCTGGGGTCCAACTGAAGAAATAGAATTCCTCTTCCAGGACGGACCTCCATATATCTGAAGATGGCAATCACCCGCTTCCACTGCCTCCTCCCTCCAGGCTGAAAGCAGGCAGTTCTGAAGATCTTAAGGTCATGGGGCTTTGAGTTCTCTCATCATCCTGATCGACCTCTGGCTAAATCCACCTTGTTTCTTCTAAAATGTGGTACCCACAACGGAAAACCTGTACGCCAGATGTGGTCTGACTAGAGCAGGGTACAATATGAGCATCACCTCCCTTGTTTGGGATATCACATTTCTATTAAAGAGGTAGTATGGAAGACTAGAGAAAAATCTGGTCTTGGAGTCAGGCAGCCCTGGGTTCAAGACCAGCCTCTAAAACAGACTTGGGTATGAATCATGAGAAAATCAATTAAATTCTCAGGGCCCTTAGGAAAATCATTAATAGAATAAGTTATCAAAGCGATCTTCCTAAAGCACAGGGCTGACCGTGTTACTTGACCCTACTCAATAAACTTCAGCGACTCATTATTGACTTGAGGATCACATATAAAATGCTGTTTCTTTTAAAGCCCTTTACAACCTACCCTTCTCTACCTTTCTAATCCTCTTTTTGGGGGGGGAGGGGGAAGCAGAGCAATGAGGGTTAAGTGCCTTGCCCAGGGTCACACAGCTAGTAAGTATCAAGTGTCTGAGGCCGGTGCTTTATCCACTGTGCAACTGAGCTGCCCCCCTTTCTAATCTTTTTAAACTGTGTTTCCTCTGTGTACTCTTTAATCCAGCAATGCTGTTCCTCTTTCTATTTTTGCTATCTCCCATCTCCATGTGTTTTCACTTCACAGGCTATCCCTCATGCCTGGGACTCTCCTTCCTCACCTCTGCCTCCTGGTTCCTCTAAGACTTAGCTCAACCTTGTCTTCTGCAGAAGGCCTTTGCTGGTCCCTTCCTTCCACTGCTAGGACCTTCCCTCCGAGATCACACTCGCCTTATCTCTCTCTCTCTCTCTCTCTCACACACACACACACACACACACACACACACACACACACACACACACACACATACACACACACACTTTGTATGTACGATTTTTGCATGTTGTCTCCCCCAATTGAGAAATGGTCAAAGGACATGAACAGGCAATTTTCAGATGAAGAAATCAAAACTATCTATTGCCATATGAAAAAATGCTCTAAATCACTACTGATTAGAGAAATGCACATTAAAACATCTCTGAGGTACCACCTCACACCTATGAGATTGGCTAATATGACGAAAAAGGAAAATAATAAATGTTGGAGAAACTGTGGAAAAATTGGAACACTAATGCATTGTTGGAGCTGTGAACTGATCCAACTATTCTGGAGAGCAATTTGGAACTATGCCCAAAGGGCTATAAAACTATACATACCCTTTAACCCAGTGATACCACTATTAGGCCTGTATTCCAAAGAGATCACAAAAAAGAGAAAAGGACCCACATGTACAAAAATACAGTTGCTCTTTTTGTGGTGGTAAAGAATTGGAAATTGAAGGGATGCCTATCAATTAGGGAATGGCTGAACAAGTTGTGATATATGAATGTAATGGAATGCTATTGTGCTATAAGAAATGATGAGCAGGCAGATTTCAGAAAAACCTGGAAAGACTTACATGAACTGGTATATAGTGAAGAGAGCAGAACCAGGAGAACATTGTACACAGTATCATCAACATTCTGTGATGATCACCTGTGATAGACTTAACTCTTCTCAACAATACAATGATCCAAGATCATTCCAAAGGATGCATGATAGAAAATGCTCTCCACATCCAGAAAAAAGAACTTTGGAGTCTAGATGCAGGTTAAACCATGCTGCTTCTACTTTTGTTTTTTGAGGATTTTCCCTTGTGTTCTGATTCTTCTTTCACAACATGACTAATGCAGAAATATGTTTAATGTGATCATACATATATAACCTATATTAGATTGCTTGCTATCTTGGGGAGGGAGAAAAATTTGGAACTAAAAATCTTATAGAAACAAATGTTGAGAACTACCTCTACATGTAACTGGAAAATAATAAAATGCTTTTATGATTAAAAAAAAAAAGAGTGTAAGCTCCTTGAGGGCAAAGACCAGTATTTTTGCCTTTCTTTTTAGCCCCACTACTTAGCAAGGGGCCTGGCACCAAGTAAAACATAAGTGAGTATTTATTCATAAATACTTGTTGGATGACTGACTAAATTCGAGATGAGTTTCTGACCTGTGTTGGATGGAGAGTATCTCCACATTGGCAGTCCCCCACACTGAAGAAGTCACAGGTTTGGACAAAAAAATCTAAGTACACAAAGCCTAAAACTGCATTAGCTTTGTTGGCTCCCCCATTCATAGTATAATGACTCATACTGAATGTGCAGACCCTCAGATCCTTTTCACATGAACTTCTGTCTAGTCACTTCTCATTCCATCTATACCTTTGCAATTGGTTAGCCAGGCAGTATGATATGACAGAAAGGCCCTGGCTTTGGAGTCAGAGGTACTGGGTTCAAACCCTGCCTCCGATGCTTACTTCACTGTGTAACCTTGCTTAAATCATTGAATCCCACTGGCTTCATTTCCTCATGTGTAACATGAGAAGTATGGACTATATCCCTAAAATTATTTTAATCTAAGTGTAAGATTTTGCATTAATTCTTATCATATTTCATCTTAATAGATTTGGTCAATCATTCCAGCCCATCAAGAATTTTTTGGATCTTGAAGCCTGTCATTCTGGAGGGTTGTGCTAGTAAATGTTTAACAATTGGCAGGGGTGGAGGGAATTGGAAAGTATCTATGACACTTTTAAGTTTAATTTGCATTATCAGATTTTCTCCATTGCTTTCTTAAGTCTAGACAATCAACAAAACAATAAAGGGCTGATTTATAGTCTTACTGTTTCCTTTCTTTAAAAAAAAAAATTGAAGGGCCAGCAATTGGGGTTAAGTGACTTTCCCAGAGTCACACGGCTAGTAAATGTCTGAGGCCAAATTTGAACTCAGGCCCTCCTGATTACAGGGCCAGTGCTCTATCCACTGCTCCACCTCGATGCCCAAGCCTTACTGCTTCCTAAGATGTAAATGTGCATATTGAAAATTTAACAATTAGCTCTTTCTCAAGGTGTCATAAGGTAGCTCCAGCCCACCCTTGTCTTTAACCTTTTTCCCAAGTCATGATTCTGGAGTGCAAAATTTGAGGTTACAATATTAAAGGAATAGCTTATAATACTTAATAAAGAGAAAGTAGTGATTAAATTTTTTTTAAATATGGAAATATATTTTGCATGACTTCACACATATAATTGATAGCCTATTGCTTGCCTTCTCAATGAATGGCAGAGGAAAGGGAGGGAGGGAGGGGATTTGGAAGTTATAATTTGAAAAAAGACACAATGTTAAAAATAAGAGGAAGTGGTGATTACTACAAGTCAGAATTCAAGCCAGACTTTCCTTTTCTGATAAGGAAAAACCCCACAGACACAGTGTACCAGGATTTAAAACTATCTAACAGAGTCTTTCATGATATCCTTGTGTAAAAGATGTAGATATGTGACCTGGAACTTAACCAAGTTAGATGCATTTAGAACTGGTTGAATGAGCAAGGTCATAGAGTGGTGCTTAATGGATAAACTGTTAATTCACAGGGAGGGCGCTCATAGAATTCAACATGATCCTATCTTTGGCACCATGGCATTCAACTTTTTTGTCAATGACTATATGGCATTGCTTATAAAACCTGCTGATGACATTAAATGGATGGGGATAGTTAGTTCACTGGTGATCACAAAAGATCTCACTAGGCTAAAATGATGAGCTGAATTGAATTAGATGGCATTCAGTTATAGGTTATAGGTAAAATTCTATGCTTGTTTGAAAGACCGCCACCTGCACAAGTGCAGGGTACATGTGGCTAGACAACAATCCCTGTGAAAACAAGCTAGCAGATTTAGTGGGCTGAAAATGCTACATGAAACAACAGTGAGAAATGGTAAGCAACCCTCTTCTCCATGCTTCCTGATAGTCCTCATGTAGCCTGCCCTGGACAGAGTACTACTGAAGTACTGGGTTCAGTTTTGGGTACTGTATTTGATAAAGAACATTAACCAACTGGGATCTGTCCAGAGGTGACTCATTGAATGGTGAAGAGACTTGACGTAATTGACAGGAAAACTTCCTGGAGGAACTGTGGGTATTTCGCTTAGAGGAGAGGAGATTTGGGAGCCCAGGATCACTCTCACTAAGGAACTGAAGGAATGTCTTCTGGAAAAGGCAAGGTTAAGAGGATGGGAGTTGCAAAAAAGTACATTTGGGCTCAATAAAAGGATGAAGTTCCTAATAATTAAAGTTGTTCAAAAGAATGGGGTGTCTCAGGAGTCTATCAATTTCCTGTTACTGGGGGCTTGGGGAAAGCTGGATGACCCTCCTTAGGGACTGTGGGGGGAAATTCCTACTCGGATAAGTGTTGGGCTAGAGCAGTGATGTCACACTCAAATAGAAACAGATCCCTGGAGCTACATATTGACTTAGGAAACTACAAATTAATGTTATCTAGATTGTATTGTATTTTTATTTATTCTGTTAAACATTTGTTAAGTATTTCATTCTGGTTTGGGCCCACACAGAGCTGCAGGAAAATTTGACTAGACAACCTCTGTAGTCCCTTTAAACCAAAGGATCTTAAGCATTTTTGTGTTCTAGACTTCTCATAATAATGCTTTGATGCCTATATTTATAATGGAAGGAAATGCTAGGTTTCCGTTAGAAGTTAGAGAAAACAAATGCAATTTCCCCCCCCCCCCCATTCCAATTCACAAATCCCCTGAAATCAATCCATAGAGCCCTTAGAGGTCCAGAAACTTCAGATGAAGAACCTCTGTTTTAAACCCTGAGAGTCTATGGAATATTTCAAATATTTATTCTTAATGTCACTAAATAAATGTCTCTATATCTTATGTCATATATATATGTGTATGTGTGCGTATGTATGTGTGTATATATGCATGTAGATTTCTCAGAATCTACCCTGATTACTGAGATCTAAACATCATATCAACATGTTCATGATACATAAGTATCATAAGACTGCCTAGCCCTTTTGAATGATTTAAGATACTATTTATTCCCATCAACAGATAATTACCGCTCTTAATGGTGCACTGCATATGAGATAGCAGCAGGTGCAGGGGGCCAGGTACTGCTTGTCAGATCTCATCTGTCCTCTTATGTATGAGTCTAATCAGCAAAGTCTCTGCTAAAGTTTTCCTCTGATGAGTCACCCTGGGGCAGGGTGTCCCTGGGTTCTTCAGTGTGCCCTGGCAGGCTCCACCAAAACCTCAAAGGTTTGAAGTAAGGACCCGTTCAACAATATTGTGGGACCAAGCTAGTTAAGTGTGAAGAGCCTTCTTCACCACTGGAAGGCTAGCTGCTCAATGACAAAAAGGTCCCATGGCCACCAAAATATTAACAGCAGCAGTGTTTGTAGTTACAAAAAATTAGAAGCAAAGTAAATGTTCAACAGCTAGGGAATGGCTAAACAAATGATGGTACATGGATGTCTGGAATATTACTGCACTGTAAGACACAAGGAATATAATGAATATAGAAGTTTACCAAACAAGTTCATGATATGAACTCATATAAAGTGAAATATATAGAGAAAACAATAGACACAATGACTTACAACAATGTAAATGGAAATAACAACCAAAAGACAACACAGAATGCTGAGAAATGATAAAGACAAGCTTGGAGTCAAAGAAGAAAGATAACCATAACCTCCCCCCTCCTTTCTTTGTGGAGGTGGTGGGGTTAGCTGGGGTGTGAAAATAACACTGGATTCAGATGATAGATATTCTGGTCGGCTTGCTGAACTTTTCTCTGTTACTTACTGTTCTAAAATATGCCTCTCTGAGGTGGGATATATGGGGAAATGTTAAGTGATATTTAAAAAAAGATAGCAATAAACAAACAAAAAACAAGCTTCCAGGTGATAACCATTTTTTGGCCAAAGAAACTCATGAAAACCACCTACTTGGGGTGTAGGGAAGACGGGCTCTGTCTCAGTGGACACAGCAATGAAATTAAGAATCCTTTAAATATCAGCAAAAAGGCCATGAGAGGAAGGGGAAAAAACAACATACCAGCCTAAGAACTGATCACTCAAGCTTGGGAAAAGACAGAGCCATTGCATCTCTTTTAGTTCTGCCCCACTAAAGCCTGTAAGATGCAATGCTCTTGCAATCCTGGTCTTAAATGACTCTGGTTGTGAGGCTTCTACCACTGACTGGGAGGTTTCATCACTTCTCTCGAGGGCATCACTATCTTGCACCAATGGCCTATTTGCAGGCTGTGCAACACCCTTGTGAGTTATTTTACCAACATCAACACGATCTGCAGAAACCTATCAGCAGTAAGGGAAGAAGATGAACAGGACCCCAAATCTCCAAAATAACAATGCCCTGAGTCAAGTATTTCCTTCCACTACAGTTGAAGTCAGGGTACATTCCCTGAAGCAAGCCAAAAAAGGCAAGCTTTTGCTGATTAGAAACTTTTAAAAGTCAATGGGGAAAAACACCCCCCTGCCCCCAATTTATTAAGTTTCTTGAGCAGGACACTGTACTAGGTGTTAAGAAGGCACTGAGCCTAGAGATGAGATGGCTCCTGGCCTCACGGAGCTTCTAAGCCAGGAAGAAAAGGATCACTGTTCTGTTCTGTTCTACCCTGGACAGAGGCAGGCAATCTCACTCCCATTCTTATCTCTAAGGGCATTTCTGCTACTCCAGAAATCTTCTTGTGGTCCAAAACAATCCCCAGGAACCCCACTTTGTGACCAGGACCCAAGCAATGGCTGTTCTCACTTTCCCCACCCTGTGTATACACTCTCAACCTGGGCATATATACTCACAGCTCTGAATCAGGAACTGAGAAGCAGAAGTAGGATAGTAAAAAGAGGAAGCATCTTCAAGGAGACTCTTACCAAAAAGTTCAATGTAGACCTCTTGGAGGGTGTGTACACTGCAGAACTGGTTCAGCTCATGATGGATCTTGTTGAAGATGAGGGCCTTGTCATAGTCGGCAGTATAGTTCTTTACTATGTCATACACTGAAGGGGGGAAGGAAAGATGGCAGAGTTGTAAAGGGCTGGGTCACAGAAGACATGTCTATCCATAGAGACCAGGAAATGGTCCTGGCATGCGAGGGTTGTGAGAGCCAGAAGAATCCCACCCTCAGCAGAACTGGCTAGGTTTTCCTGGAGAGCATGACTATAGGAAGAACTCACCAGCATTTGGTATCAGGAAGTTCACCACCTCAATTCTGTCGAAGTAAATCATCACGCCACCACTGTTGGAAGGAGAAAGGACACAGGTGTCACAGAGAGACTTGAGGATTTAAGAAAATTGCCTGAGATGTGGCACACACTAAGTGACTTGGCAGTGGAGGAAAAGAAAAAAAAATCTAACAAAGACATCAGGGGGAATGAGGTAGAAGCAATTTCTGAATTGTGTATACCAAAATGCCTTGTCATCTCTGAGCTTCCAAATAAAGTGTTCCTCTAAGCTTATGATAAAAGAAAACACCTTAATACTGAAAAAGTGTTAGCTGACACTGTGTAATAAAAGCAACCACAACAAGTACTCATATCCGATGGTGCTTTAAAGTTTCTATAATTTACAGATCAGGAAACTGAGGATCATGAGAAGTGAACTGACATACTTGGCGTTACACAGTTATTTGGGCTGGAGGCAGTATTTGAGCCTTAGTCTCGACTCCAAGTCCAGTGCCCTTCACCCTACATGATGCCACCTCTGCCTTGGCAGAGAAACCTTAAGGCAATGTGGAAAAGGTAATCTGATGGTCACCTTTGGGAGTTGGGAATTGGGGGGCATATGTTCCTGGGCTAGAAGTACCTTTTTTTGTTTATTTTTTCTTATTTAGAATTTTATTTTTTTTCCCAAATTACTTGTAAAAACATATTTTTACATCGATTTTTAAAATTTTGTGTTCCAAATTCTTTTCCTCCCTCCCTCCCTACCTCTTCCCCCTCAACAACTCAAGCAATTCAGTATTATACATGTGTAGTCATGCAAAACATTTCCACATTAGTCAGGTTGTGAAAGAAAACAGACAAAAAAGACTTTAGAAAAAGGAGCTAACAAAAAAATTATGCATCCATCTGTATTCAGACACCATCATGGGGAAAAAAACAACAAAAACAACCCTCCCCCGCCCCAATTTATTAAGTTCCTTGAGCATTTTCCCTAAATCCTTCAGAGTTGTAGCAGCACCTTTTCGCTAAAACAACTAGCACCCAATTCTTTCCAGAAAAAAAGAAGGTAAGTAAGCCCTAGCAGCCAGACTGCTCCCAGAAAGTGACAATCCCAATGGCAACTTCAGAAATATAGCCTTACATTCAGTGTAAGGCTTGTCATTAAGTGCAGAGGAAGAAGGCATGAGTAAGGCTGGGGGCAAGACTAAAGCTATATTGTTCTAAATACTAAACTTGAGCAAAGACAGAGGACTAATGTGTGGAGAGGAGTCAGCTCAGCATGAACAGCTACTTCTCTTTCCCGTGCTCCAGTCTCACATCTCAAAAATGGATGTCCTGCAGCCACCTCCCACTTGACATATCCAAAACAAGTTACCTTTCTCTCCATATTTCACCCCCTTTCCCTCCCGAACTTCCCAATTTTTATCAGGGGCACCTTCCATTTACCCAAGTTTGCGACCTCACTTTTACTCCTCCTCTTCTCTTGTTCTATCTACCTAATGTATCATATCCAATCAGTAGGAAATCTCATGATTTCTATCTCTACAACTCAGCCGGATGAGTGAGCAGGCCCCCTCATTGACTCCCCACACAGCTGTCAAAGACTCTTCCTCCAGCACTGATCTGAACATGTCATTCCTCTTCTCACTAAGGTCCCAATGGCTCCCTACTGCCTCTAAAATAAGCTATAAAAACCTGTCTGGCTTCTATAGCCCTTTGCTAGCTGCCCCAAGCTACCTTTCTAATGTGGTTCTTTGAACTTGGGAGTCTGGCCAGACTCACCTTGCAGCTGTCCCTCTCATAGGATACCTCATCTCCCATCGTTGAACCCTTGGCTGGCTGGAGACCATCTCAGTCCTTATTTCTGCATCTTAGAATCCTCTATTTCCTTCAGAACTCAGACCAAAAGCCACCCTCTACACGAAGCATTTCCTGATGTCCCCAGCCACCAGAGTCCTCTCCTCAAGTTGACCTTGGATATCTATTTTGTATACATTTATGTACATTTCTCCCCCACGAGAAAGAAGTATGTCCCTTGACATGCAGGATTATTTGGTTTCTGTGTACCCCTGGTATCTAGCATAGGGCCTGGCACAGAGCACGCAAAGGCTTATTTAATAAATGACTACTGATTGACTGATACATAATTAATTTCTTTCTTTCTTTCTTTTTTTTGCAGGGCAATGAGGGTTAAGTGACCTGCCCAAGGTCACACAGCTAGTAAGTGTCAAGTGTCTGAGGCTGGATTTGAACTCAGGTCCTCCGGAATCCAGGGCTAGTGCTCCACCTAGCTGTCCCAAGCTATTATTATGATTATGATGATGATGATGCTGCTGCAGCTGCTGCAACTGCTGCTTTTGGAGCTCCTGCAGTGGCAAACATATGGCTGAACACACAACCAGGATTCTGAAAGGGATTTGTTGACTTATCCATTATTTATTGCAGCAAGGAAACCAAGCAAGGTAAGCAAGCAGGGCAAAGTGCAGGGAGATAAGAGGAGGAAAAGAGTCATAAAGGAATTAAAAAAAGACAAACCACTACCACTAAAAACCTGTTCTTTCACTTCTTGGGGCCCCAGGGTTCACTCTTGGCTCCTCACCTCGTTCCACAAGGCACGTTCTTCACCTCATCTGTCTGGAGGGTGGTCTGCAGAGAGAAAACAGAAAAGGTTTTAACGGGAGGGGGGAGCCAAGAGCACTGCTTTGTCACCTCAAACATCTTATCCTGAGACAATTCTCTACATCTGTAAGTCAGCAGTGAGACTGGCGGGCCCTCCCCTATTGGGTCAGTGATATAAAGGGCCTTTGACCCCACAGGAAGAAAAGCACCCTATGAATGACCTTTTAGAACCCTACTGGACACGGCCATGGGCACTCCAAGGGGAAACCCCAAGAAGGCCATTCAGGGCATTTCCCCCACTCATTTTCATTCTCCTTTCCTGAAGAACATTAAGTTGGGAGTCAAGAGACCTAGGTTGGAGTCCCAACTCTGCTAATTCAGTGTGACTTTGGGCAAGGGGCTTCCTCCCTCTAGGTCTCAGTCCTCCAGTTCCCTCTTCTGGAAGGTCTTTTGCAGCTCCAACATTCTGTGACTCTGGGACACGCCCATGGAATGAGGGGGGGTCCCTTCAGGGGAAGCCATTTTGATCTAGTCCAGCCTCATCATATCATAGTGAGCTACCCAACCCCCACCCCCTTTTATCTAACCTTATCTCTAACTCCATTTTGTATCACATTGACTGCATTGTACCAAGAGGAGAAAAACCATGCAGGGGATGCTTGGGAAAGCTGGTCTAGTTATTTAGTCCATGGAGCCTCCAGGACCTTGTGAGCACAGGAGCACCTCTGCAAAGCTGAATCCTAATTAAGCAATACTCATCTCAGACTTTTCTCTACTGAGGTTTGCCTGAAGGTAAAGAGTAAGTCCCCCTTTTTAACTTTCACTTCCCATTTTTTGTCTGGCTTACTTTGCTGTGAAATAAGAAACCTCAGCTTAGGATATCCCAGAAGATGGAGGCCATGGAGATGTCTCTAAACTGACAGACCAGGAAGAAGAGACAGGCCAGGGCCAGGAGGCCCAAGTAGCAACTGTTAGAGCCAGAGAAGATTCCAGGTGAATGTCTACAAGATTCTTGTATTTCTTGGATATCAAAGTCCCATGAGTTAGTTTTCAAAGAGGTATTTTTTCCCACCCAACGACAAGAAAAAAAAAATCCCCCAACATAGTCACCCAAATGCAAGCATCACAACAGATGCACCAAAGTACCTGCACAGACTTATACGACGTGATGAAAGGAAGCATGAGATGGAAACCAGGGCCACTGGTGGAGGTCAACAGAGCACCACCTCTGCAGGAAAGGAAGAGAGAGAGAGGCAGGCTGGGTTAAAGCCAAAGGCTCCCAAAAGGAGCCCGAGAACTTGGAACAACCACAGACACCGAACACACAAACTTTCTACAGAGTGCCATAAGCCTTCTTCTTGGCAACTCTGCCTCCTCTGGTCTTTCTTTTCCCCTGCTGTCCCTTCAAGCCAATCCTTATGTATTAGGCAGTGTCGATATTCTTAATGGCCGGTCTCAAACTGACGAGTGAGCCGTGCCTCTGTTAGGAATGAAGTGGGCACACATGCTATCTGTAATGAGGCACAAGCTGGGCTAAGAGTAGAAGCTGGTTTTGCTTTGCCACAAGTGGTACTCAATGGCGAGCCGGGAGGTGGTAATCCATTAGGGAGGCTGAAAGCAGGAATCCAGGTCAACACTTAATGATGCTGGGGAGGAGGGATGTGGCCAATCAAAAAAAGCCCATTTTCTATGTGGCTTTGTAATATAGTTGGGCTATTTCTTGGGTAATAGATTTACCTTCCCCATCTTGTGGTGCATAAATGGATATTAAAATCAGTTTCTTTCCCTTAATTTGATGGTGAAAGGAAGTGGAACAGGAGTATGTGGGGAAAGGGAAGCCAATGTAAACACTAAAAATCAGGTGTGGACTGTTGAATGGGATGCTGCTAAGCACTGCTCATTAAGTCCTCACTCTATGACTGATGGTACCTACAGCTCAGTTCACAAAAGGAAGGCTCAATAACAGGACTGCATTTTAACTCTGAAATCAAAGATTTTCTCCAAGGATCTGTGATTTTGTTAGGGCAGAAGCTCCCTCCTCTGACCCATGCCTTAGTGTAGGCAGAGGTTCTTTTCCTGGGAGCTTAAAAGAAATTGTTTTTGCTGACTGTGTCTCAATATAATTGACGTGCTATGTATTTGATTTTGTGCATTTAAAAACATGATTCTGAGAAGGGCTTTGAAGGCTTCACCAGCAAGGGGACTACTCCTTAGTAGATGGTTCTTGGGAGTGACTGTGGCTAGAAGCAAACAAACAAAAAAAGTCATCTGGCAGCAAACCTTCTGGTGATGAGCCTCTGGGCAAACATCCCAGCATCTGGCTGGTCCCATGAACAACAGACACAGCCCATCCCCAGACCATACTTCAAGCCCCCCCAGCACTGTAGGACCTTTCAGAGTTTGCAGTGAATGGTGTCCTTTCTGAGCCCCCACCATGAGGAGGCAGATCAAGATTAAATCATTTTGGATAACAGTGTTAAAAGTACAGACAATAGAATGGCTTAATTATTCCAAACAGGAAACCCCCAGAAAGTCTCCTCCATTAGGCACACACCTAATTTTTAAGAAGGGTCCCAAAGTCAATATTTTGATTAAATAAGGTGGGAAAACTGTCCTCTCCTTTGGCCATCAAGGGCAGGTGCCTCTGTTGACTTCTTCAGGGGCAACTTAGGAGCTTGCAAAGAAGCCTTTTAGGCCAAGTGAATGGAAAACTGACTTCTAGAACCGTTTTCAAACCTAGTGCTCTCTTCATTCTGCCTTGGAACCAGCACAGATGGAGAGAAAAGGCTTGGGTTCAAATCCCACTCCTGTGATACTGGGCGAGTTCTCCGATCCATAGCTACCTCATCTGCAAAATGGGAAGGCTACTTCTAGAGTCACCCACTCCACAGGCCTACCATGAGGAAATATCTCTGTTTGGATGTGAGCTATTACTATGACTAACACTGGCATCAGTAGTGTCACCTGAATGTGGCTATCTATAGTGTCTCCAAAGTTTTAGGGTGCAGGTTTAAGCTGTGAAAGCTCCATACTGCACTAAGAGTTCTGGGACACCCTGGATATATAAATAGATCTATCAGTAGTTGTTACTACAGAGCAGCGACCTAATAGAATGCTCCCGTCCCCCAGGCAAACCAACAAAACCAGAACGGAGCACTGGCTGCCCCGAGGGCAAAAAAAGTCAGGAATCTCCAAGAGCGGTAAGCCCTGCCCCTTCCTCTTACCTGTAGTACACCCCAATGTGCCCTTCTTCAATCTTGTGCACAGCTGAGAAGAGGGCTGCACAGAAGAAACTAGTCGCCACAGCCACCACTGCCCCTACTTGCGCCATTGGGAAGCTTTTACCCTAGAGAAGGGGTGTAGGGAAACAAACACATGATGGTTAGGACCCAGGAGAACAGCTACAACAGTATTTCACCACCGTGCATACCTTGCATCATGCATGACCGCCTATTTGGGGCTGTTCTAATTGTAATGTCTGTCAGTGGAACCAAAAACTAAATTGGCAACTACTCTCACCTGATTTAAGGGAATGGAGGGGAGCGGCTTAGAAAAGTCTAAGAGAAAATATTAAGAAGTCCACATCATCAAAAATACGAAGAAACATCAAGTAATAGAAGTCCATAAATGCAAAGTATCCGGGGAAGGAGTGGCTTTGCATAATAAAGACAAACAACCCCTTGAGCAAATTCAAGGAAAATAAAGATACCTCTTTTGCAAAGGGCTAGCTCCATCCTCTACACATTTTGCATTTGAATCTGTCTCTGGGAATCACCAGGGCAAATGCAGATTCCTTGGGCATGAGAAATCAAACGATCCCAGGATGGAAGTTTCTATTCTTGCTAAAACAGCCAGAACCCTGAGTTGTTTGACTTGAGCCTTCAGCCTCACTGACTAGATCTAGAGGGATCTAAACTATCACTTTATCTATATGCCACCCCTACTACAAAACCTATCCAGAGTCTTTATGTTTATTAGACTGCCTCCAATTCTCTTGCCCTTTACCTCAAAGTCTAGTCTTAAATGGCCCCTGAGGAGTGTCATTTAAGAATAGGCAGAAAGAAAACTCTTGAACATTTATCTCCTAAGAAGTCCAGAACTGTATTCCACAGGTCTCTAAAGTAGGGCAGGTGCCAGAGACAGCTATAATCCAAGGGAGAGCATAGAGCAGAATTCAGATTCATCCTTTTCTAGTAAGCTCTGGGGCCCCCAAACAAACACAGGATCTCAGGAGCTCCAGAGGACTCCAGAAGCATCTCTCCTACAATAATGACAAGTTATGATCCAGCCTCTATTTGAAGGATTGTAGTGAATGAGAATGCTCTCCTTCCCAAAGCAGCCCAACCCACTTTGATGGCAGGTATAACTGTTAAGAAGCTTTATCCTTGTATTGAGCAGAAACCTGCTGTCCTGTGACTTCTGCCCATGGCTTCTAGTTCTGTCCTCTGGGGCCAAGCAAAGTAAGTATAATCCTTCAAATACTAGAAAACAATGATCGTGTGCATCCTCCCCAAATTTCTCCTCTGGCTAAACACCGTCTGGTGCTTCAACTAGGATCTTCCTATGGCACAGTTTGAAGTGACATGTATTTGTCAAGGGGGAACAGGCCAGCTGCAAGTGCTGAGTGACCAAATTATACAGGATGTCAAATGAACAGGAGACTGTGGCTCTGTAATTCCAGCCAGAGCCACCCAATGCTAATTGCAGGCTATTTCAAAGGAAACTGTTATTTACTCTTTTCACATGCTAGGGTGATAGACAGTATGTGCACAGCAGGGTTTCCAGGGCAGGATTATCTAGAGTGCCTCCTCCTCTCTCCTTTCCCCCATTATTCATTTGGCCCTTAATAGGGTAGGGCTCTGTCACTTGGGAAAATGACAGAATCCACAGCACGGCTTTATACATGCTACTTGAATAACACTTTATAGCTGATTATTCCCCAAGGATATCTGTTCAGACAGGAAAGAGGGGCTCGAAAGTTGAGAGTCTGGCCTCGAATATCCAGCTGGACTTAGATATCAGAAAGCTTTAGAGCAGTTATTACCGCTTTTATTTTTTGGCAATGGCCTTTGTAACTCCCACAGGCCCTTAGCATCCAAGGAGATTTATCGCCAAGACCATTTTTCACATGATGGTGCTGTTTGAACAAAATACGTTCTTTCTGAGAGGGTACGCAAGCTATCAATGTGGCAGCCACCACTTAGAATTGCCAGGACTGTCCAGTTTTCCAACCAGGAAAGTATACTCTGAAAGAGGCCTTGAGGAAGAAATACCCTTTGTCCAACCATGTGTAATGATTTTTAATTTGGAAAATAGGGTCACTGTAACTATACTGGCAAGTGCTGAAGGAATAGTTTGGATATATTAGTCGACGGCTGGTGTGCTCCCTGCATTGGGTCCATATCAGCAAATTTTACCTTCTTGTCCCTACATCAAAAGGTGGACATGAGAATGGGTAAAGAAATAGGCAGCAAGTATCTTCAAGAGCTTTAGCTTAAACTTGCAAAAAAGCCAAGATTGAGGTCTTTTAATTCAACAGTCCCTATCTGGACTGGAACAGCCAGACCGGAACAGAGGTCGGAGTGTCTTATGGTTAAAGGTGGGGCTAAGCATTCTGGATTTGGAGCTACGAGTTCCAGGTTTGAATGCCGGCTCTTCAATTAAATATTAGGTGGCATTTAAATCGTGCTTTAATGTTGCAAAGAATTTTACATTAGCTAGTAACATAGTGCTTTAAGGTTTGCAAAGAACTTTATACTGGTTAGCATTTTTGTTTAGTTTACTCTTGGTTAGTGGGTTGTTTTTTTTTCAGGTTGTGTCTGACTCTTCGTGACCCCATTTGGGGTTTTCTTGCCAAAGATACTGGAGCGGTTTGCCATTTCCTTCTCCTTCTAATTTTACTAATGAGGAAATGGAGGCAAATAGAGTAAGTGACTTGCCCAGGATCACAGGGCTAGCTCTGAATTCAGGTCTTCCTGACTCCAGGCCAGGGTGTACTCTATCCACTGTGCCACCTAGCTGCCCTCCAGTTAACATAGCGCTTTAAGGTTTGCAAAGAACTTTACCCTAGCTAGCATTAATATAGTGCTTTTAGGCTTGCAAAGCATTTCACATCTCACTTTATCCTCACGACAGCCTTGGGAGGTAGGCGCTATTATCCCCGTTTCACAGGCGCAGTAACCAGGGTATAGAGAAGTGCCCGGGACACACAGCTCGTGTCTGCGGTACGAGCTGAACTCAGTGCGCCGAGTCCATCGCTCCTCCTGATTTATTTACTCCCTACGGCATCATCTCCAAGTCATTTCGCTTCCCTGGCCCTCAGTTTCGTCATCTATAAAACGGGGGAGAGGAGGAGGGTGACTTTTTACGGTCAAAAGTACGATGTTATGACTAATCCCTTTATGTCGCCCCTGAGACAAACGCTGCCCGGGTCGTTGGCCGCAACAGCCTGGACTCCGGAGTGGTCCTTCTACATACACCACGTCCCGGCGGAGGGTGGACCGGAGAATGTCGGGGGGCAGGAGGCACTTAGGAGCACCGAGTGTCGGGAGACAGAGGAGGGAAGGGGGCCCTGGAACACGGAGGTTCAGGAGTGGAAAGGGCTTCAGGGATCCTCGAGTCCAATCCCCCCCCCCCCTCCGTTTACAGCGAGGAAACTGAGGCCCAGAGACTTGCGGGAGGTGACAGAGGAGTCGGGAGGGGCCGGTGGACTTGCAGATCCCCGCCCCACAGGGTGGGAGCCCCATTTGGGAGGCGGGGGTCAGGAGAGGCCCCAGGAGAGAAGAAGCAGGAGGGGAGAGAGTTGGGGGAGCGGGACGGGGCGGCGTCTAAAGCTGTCCCTCCTGGCGCTCAGTACCTGTCCGAGCTCCCTCCCCGGGCAGCCGCTGCCACTCCGCTCGGCACAGCACGTTTCCTCCTTCCGGGTCCGTCGCCGGCGTGAAACGTCATCAGGAGCGCGGGGGGCAGAATTCTGTGTCTCCTTTTCTCCCTAAGCCTTCCTTCCCTGCCCCGCCCCCCACCGGACTTCTGCAGCCGGCAGCAGTCACCGGCCCCTATCGGCCACGAGGGGGCGTCCGCCCCTCGGCTCCACCAGTCTCCGCGAGGGGCGGAGCGGGGGCTGGGAGGGGAGGGAGGAGAGGAGACCCTGAGGAATGAATGGATGGAATCTTATTGGAGTGGGTGGGGGGGGGGAAAAATTATCCTGGAAAGTTGTGAAGATGGGGGAAAAGGAGGAGGATGGCCCTAGCCCAGGGTGCAGGGATCAAGTCTCCCCAATCACAGACAGGGAAACCGAGGTCTCAGGCTCTCTCTAAAATAGAAATCATCCGACCCCTTCATTTTACGGAGAGAAGAAAAGCAGGCAAGGCATGGGAAGCGTTACGTCGATTGGATTGGAGAGGCAGCTCGAGCCCTATTGGGTTCGTAGTATTTAGAACTGGGAGGGACATTGGAGACCATTTTATAGATAAGGAAACAGGCTCAGAGAGATTATGACTTGCCCAGGGTTACAAACTAAGGTACAGACAGTGCCTGGCACAAAGCAAGATCTCCATAAATGTCTGTTGAATTGGGGGGAGGGGGAGGAGAATCCACAAAGAAAGTTGTAGAAGCAGGATCCTTCCTTCTGACTTCAAATCCAATGCTCTTTCTATTATACATACCTGCTGTAGAATGGAAAGAGAGGGCAATCAATCTATGATGTTCTGAGAGGACAAACTATTGCCTCTTAAGGTCGCGTCTTTAAGATTTCTTTAGGGTCCTTCCAATGGTTTGTCTCTAGGAATTCAGAATGCAGAATGACAAAAGTCATTCAATTAGGCTGCGGTTCATTTTACAAGGATTCTTCCCTTTTCAACGTTAGTCTTTTGACTAGCATCCCCGGCCAATGGTTCTGAAGGACGAAAATGTGCAGGTCCCATATTGGGTAGATTGTTCCACCAATAGTGACCTGTCACCATAGAAAGGGCACTTTCCACAACTGCCTGTCTTAGAACTGGAACACGTGGGCATGACATCAGCTATGTGATATTACACGAGTCATTTTACATCTCTGAGACTCAGTTTCCTCATCTGTAAAATAGCGGTGATATGACACAATCCATAGAGGGTTGGCCTTGGTGTTAGCAAGAATTCAAATCCTGTCTGTGACAAATGGGAAAGTAGAAAATGGAAGAGAATAAGCATTAACTACTTTACAATATTACCTCATTCAAACTTCACAACCACCTGGGGAAGTAGGTGCTACTATTATCTCCATTTACAGTTAAGGAAACTGAGACAGATAGAGGTGATGTGACTTGCCTGAGGTCTGAGGTAGGATTTGAATTCAGGTCTTCCTGACTCCAGTCCTAAGGCTCTATCCTTTGTACCACCTCTGGAAAGAGTACTGGTTCTGGAGTCCAGAGGACCTGGGTGGCTTAGATGGTCTTTGAAGTCCCGGACCATCTAGTCCAACCTCTTCTTTTTATAGATGAGGAACTGAGGCAGAGGGAAGTGAAATAGTTTACAGAAAGCCATCCTGATATAAGCATGAGAGGTTATGTCTCCATTTAGACCATGCAAGTTTGCCAATAAGACAGTAAAAGAAATGAACAGCAAGACTACTAGTGGACTTTTTGCCTTACTGGAATCTTGCCCACTCCCATATTCCAAGTATGGAGACCAGTAAAGATGGAAGCCAGAGAAATCTAGACCAGTGGTTTTCCATTTACAGAGAGTTGTCACTAGGAGTCTCTGCCATGTGTGTATGCTCCTCAGCCTTCCTGTGGATGAATAACTAGGGTAGCTTCCACAGAGTGTCATGGGGGGCGGGGCAGGGAGAAAAAGGGCATCAATATCTAGTAAAAACAGGTGAGAGTATTGTGAAGACTTAATTCTCAGAATCATAGAAACACGGAAAGGAAAGACTCCTCAGAAGCCATCTATTCTGACAGATTCTTGAACAAGAATGCCCTCTATGACATAACTATAGCTGGCATGGACATATTGTTTTAGGGTTTGTAAAGAGACTTACATATGTTCTCTCATTTGATCTTCAGATCAACTCTGTTATCATTAACATTATTAATAGCAATAGCAATAATAGCAATATCAGCATTAATGATTATTAACAGTAACACTGATAATAAATATTATTAGCAATAGGAGCTACCATTGTCCCCATTTTATGGATCAGAGTGATAGCCTAATAAATGCTTATTGACCTGACGTGCAAGTGGAAACCAAGGCTGAGGGAGGTTAAGTAATAATAGCTAACATTTATATGGTGCTTACCATGTGTCAGGCACTGTGCTAAGTGCTTTACAAATATGATCTCATTTGATCCTCTCAACAGCCCTGGGTGTTAAGTGCTATTATTATCCCCATTTAAAGCTGAGGAAACTGAGGCAGACAGAATAGCTTCAAATGTAGATCTTTCCTTACTCCTAGTTCATTGCACTTTCCACTAGATCATGCTTCTCTCAACAAGTGTGGGCATAGAGCCTCCACCTGAAAATATCCAATAATAAGCATCAAGGTAGCTTATACTCTGTTATGTCCAAGATACAACCCTGGAGAGGAGAAGAAAAATGGAAATAAATGCTAGGCCTGTGGATGCCTAGAGAGAGGGTAAAGAAGGATTTTGTTGTTGAATCATGACTGACTCTTCGTGACCATATTTGGGGCTTTCTTGGCAAAGATACTGCAGTGGTTTGCCCTTTCCTATTTCAGTTAATTTTACAGATGAAGAAACTGAGGCAAACAGGGTTAAGTGACTTGCCTAGGGTCACACAACTAGTAGGTGTCTGAGACTAGATTTGAACTTAGGTCTTCCTGACTCCAGGGCCAGGACTCTATCCACTTCACCACCTGCTGGAAGCCAGCAAAAGGTTCCTAGCTTTAGCAATGAAGAAGATTGTTGGTAACATTGGAGGGAGCAGTTTGAGAGAAAACAGAATAAGGATTATTTCTTTAGGAAGTTGAGAGTGGTGGCTGTGATGTCTCTTCTGACTCCATTACAGAAAGCTCAGAGTGATTTCTAGATTTTATCATGGCACAGTGGGAAGAATACTGTGTTCAGAGTCTGAGGACCTGCGTTCAAATTCTGACTGCTGCTTACTGACTGCAGGTCACTTAACCTCCATGGGGGGTGGGTTTCCCATCTGAAAAAAGAAGGGGTTAGATTGGATGACCTTTGAGATCCCTTCCACCTCTAGATCTATGACTGAGAGTCTATGATCTTTAGAGGGAATGTCATATCTCCAAGTGGCTAAATCAGAAATGCCCACCATAGGCAATGTTCCAAAGCAACCATAATACTCACTCGTTCTTTACACATTGTAATCTGGCGCCCGGGTCTGCAGAAATAAAGTTGTCAGAAACCTCAGAAAGAGAAGACTTTTTGGGATAAATGGTTTCATTTCCATTTAATGGAAAGATGTGTAGTGTGGTGTAATACAAAGAACATTGGGCGGAAAGTTTGGAAAGTTGTGTTTGAACTGAGGCTCTGACTTTAATTAGCTAAGTGGCCTGAGGCAAACCACTCAGCCTCCCTCCACCTCAGTTTCCTTGTCTGAAAGAAACGGAGTTCATCTAGATACCTCTTGTGCTATGTTATACTATCCTTGATGGAAACAGTTTGGGGACCATGAACTCATCCAAATGGATTGGCTCACAAAGAAGGGAATCACTTATTCTCCGGAAGGACAGATTTAGGGAGGGGCCCTGTTGTAAATCCCACTGAGGAGGACTTTCATGCCACTTAAAAAAATCAGGCCCGAAACAGCCATAATGTTTGTCAGGCCACATTTTCCTGTTCTTAAATAAGTGTGCAGGGTGTGGGAGATGAAATATGGCAGGTATTTGATTTAAAAAGACGGCACAGATTTAATGTCCTGATAAAATGTATTAAATCTTTTAAGGTTTTAATGAATCTAGTATGTGTTTCATAAATCAAGGAACGCTGCGAAGCCGTCTCCCAGTTTAATAAGAGTAAACTAGGAAATTGCTCTGAGCAGAAGCAAAATACATTTATATCACATTGAAAAGTAATAGATTTTTAAGCAGTGGGGTCTTTCTGGGGCTTTCCGAGTCGTTTGCTTATTACACTGCCCTGGCTCCTTCAAATATTAAACCACGGGCAAACACGTGCTTAACCGTATAAAGATGTGAAACAGCACAAAGGTAAATATTATTTGTAAGAGCTGGGAAAATAAAGCCTGCGCTTTGCAAAGTCTTCGACCGGAGCCAGACTGCATTTCTGCACAGAAACCTTCGGGACGAGATTTAACGCTGCTGAAGGTGGAGGGGTTTGCTTTTGTTTGTTTGTTTTTATTTTAAAGGAAAAGATTTTTGTTATTATTTGTTAATTAACCTTTATTAGCTCCCCTTCCCTAAACTCCCTCCCTCTCTCATTCCGAAGTACCCCCCCCCCCGCTCCTTCTAACCCCCCCCCCCCCCAATCGCCTGATTGAAGTGGTGAGTGTATAAAAATCCTTTCCGACTTTTACTGGCTCCCTTTGGAAGGGGCTCATTAAGGCAGCTCGCCTGTAGTCAGTCAGACAGGCAAGAAGGGGCGTCCAGGAGCCTTTCGTCGCTCTTAAATCCAAGGCAAAGGGGGTTCCCTCTGATCTTGCTCTTCTCGCAGTTTGCGAGTATGTCTCCCGGCCACCTCTCCCTCCCACCCTGCCAGGCGTCCTAGTCCAGCTCCCCGGCCCCAGGTTGGGTGAGGTGGCCCGGGGCAGGGAGACCTTTGCTCCGGGGCCTTTGTTCCCAGGTGCGACTGCCTAGGGCAACTGCAGCCTGTGGCGCTGGGGAGGTGGCTTTGGGTCGTCCGTTGGGGGCCAGGGGGCTCCGGCATTCTTGTGCACAAAAGCTGGCAGAACTCGTGAGCTCTGCAGGGGAGGGAGCGGGGGCCCATAAAGCTCACTGTGGAGAAGCCTGTCCAACCTCATTAGCTGTCACGGGCAACAATACTGATCTGGCAATAAAGGCGATTCCAAACCTGTTGGTCATTAATCACCCGCCTGACAGTTTCGAATGGCGCTGGAAAAACCTCATCCCTTTCCGACCCCCCCCCCTTCTCCTGCCTAGGCGCTAACGTTTAGAGTTACCTCCATGTGTATATGCGGTTCATGTGGGTTTATGTGTTGTTGTCCCGTTCCCCTTGCCCCCCCCTCCCACTCCCCTATGTGCCTGAGAGCTATGGGGGCAAGGGCCGGGGGTGGTGTACCCAGCCTGGGAGGGCCCCGCTGGTGGCCCGGAGCTTGGCAGTAAATAGAGGAACTTTGAAGGGGCAGGAGCTGAGAACTGGGAACTGCATTTTCCCTGTGGCATCGATCTGGCCACTCTGAGGGGGAGAGAGGGCTGGTCTCCCTGCCAGATCAGGAGCTTCTTGGGAGCCAGACTCTTGTCACTTCTCATCTTTTTCTCCCCAGTTACTAGCTCGAAGTGCCTTGACACAAATGAACTCTGAATGGCCTTCCTGGGCCTCAGTTTCTTTATCTGTAAATGGAGGATCTAGAATCTCAAAGAGCCCTTACAGCTTTGAATACTAGAATTCTAATAAAAAGCTATTGAATTGATGAATAGCTAGATTAGCTAGAAAACTAGGAGTGAGTAACCCCCCCCCCATATTGTTTGGATCCCAGTTAATCTGATTCACACCCCTTTCCTGTTCTCAAGATGAGAGCTCAAGAAAGGCTATATAGTGTAAGGCTTCCTTGATCTGTGTCCAGAGCACTGATTTTGGGGTCAGAAAATACCTGGGTAGCCATGGTGACTTCTACTTGCAACCTGTGTGACCATAGGCAAGTGACAACCTTATCTATCCCCTTTTGGCCTCAATGTCTTTATCTGGAAAGTGAAAAAGGTTGGATGAGATGTTGTCTAAGCTGCTTTTCAATACTAAGACACTGTGAATGCTCCGTAAATTATCTCCTACCCTTCTTTCCCCACCAACTCCCCCAAACTTCAACTCTTCTGGATTCCTTTGCTAAGTCTAGCCCATGGCAGAATTGTGCAGCAGGCAGAGTTGATTTTCAGAGTTTCCTGCCTTTCTTTTCTAGTCCCACTCCCCCATTCACTTCTTTACTTTTCTCCTCTTTATCTATCAATTACCTTTTCCTGCTTTCTGTAAAGAGAAACCTTCCCTATCAGAACTACTCAAGGGAAAGGGCTGAATATCGGTCACTTACCTGATAGTATGAATTTAAGCCAAAGAATTCCATCTGCTAAGGAAATTTTAAGCTTTGTCTTCAAAGGTACAATTTCAGGGTCTGTAAGCAGGTAGGGAGGTGATTTTGGGTGGGTGAGGAGTTCTTTTCTGGATATCCATGAAATCATTCCATCAGGCCATGGGGAAGGCAACAACAACAACTCATATTTCTATAACATTTTAGAATGAATGAAATGTTTCCTTCACAATTGCCTATCATTATTCCTGTTTTACAGATGAGAAAATGAAGGTTCAGAGAGGTTGTCACTTAACCAAGGTTACTTGGCTATGTCAGATAGGATAGGACTACTAATAGTAATTCCTATTTATATTAACACACAAAGGCTAACACAATCATCATATAATACAGGTAGTATACCATTAATTTTTTTTGGTAAGTAGTATCTATAGCCTTAGCAGACCCCATCTTCAAGTCTTTTCTTCCTTAATGCCTTCTTGGGGCACTGTGATTAGCTTTCTCTTCTCTATTATCACTGTTGATCATGTCTATGTCCGTCGTGGTGCATACCAATACAAAGGGCTTTACCAATGAATTTATTACAGTGCCCTAGGCTGTGACCCTGGTTAGTTGGTGTCTATCTCTCTACTTTATAGTTAAGAGACCAGAGAGGGTAGGTGGTGGACTCCTGAGCAAACCGCAGATCAAAATGGGATGAGAATTCATAGCCCTTCCATTTTTCATGTAATTACTTGATCCTCCTGGAGCCCAGATACCTCCTAGAAAGAAAGGATCTCCTTCTGTCTCATTTTGTAGGGCAGGGGAAACTCAGCCAGGAATTTCTGAATCAGCCCTGCAGGTGGTATTCACATGGTGCCCCCTTTGCTCATATAGTTGTCCATATGGTGGGGAGAATTGGAGAGTGGATGGAATGATGATAGATTGGAAGGGAAGGAAGTCTTAATACAACCTTGCTGGCAGTATTCAGAAAAGAAAAGAAAAAAAAACTGCTCTCCAATCCATGAAAAATTGTCTTTGGCCTCATCCACATTTACCAAGGGTATCTCTGGTCTCCCTAGCCTTGGTGATATTCTCTTCCTCATATTTCCTATGTGATTTTTGTTCAGTCATTTTTCAGTTATATACTACTCTTTTGTGACATCATTTGAGGTTTGCTTGGCAAGATACTGGAGTGGGTTTGCTGTTCCTTTTCCAGCTCTTTTACAGATGAGGAAACTGAGGCAAACAGGGTGAAATGATTTACCTAGAGTCACACAGTACCTGAGGCTGGATTTGAACTCAGGAAGCCATGTCTTCCTAACTCCAGGTCACTGAGCCATCTAGCTACCTCAATGCCCTATATGATAGGTGAAACAAACACAACATCTGTCTGCATCTGATCTGTGCAATCACAACTCCTGTGAAAATCAAATTGAAAGAAAATAAAGAGGGCAATACCTGCTTGAATGGACAGCTAGGTGGGGAAGGCTCATCTTCCTGAGTTCAAATCTGGCCTCAGACACTTACTAGCTGTGTGACCCTGGGCAAGTCACTTGATCCTGTTTGCCTCAGTTTCTAATCTGTAAAATGAGCTGGAGAAGGAAATGGCAAACCCACTCCACTATCTTTGCCAAGAAAACCCAAAATGGAGTTACAAAGAGTCTGAAACAACTGAACACCAACAATAAACTAGAATAGTTCCTTCCTTCCCCAGGTCTGCTTCCTGATTCCTTTAGACTCTGGTATCTCTTTAATATCCTTTAACACAATCTGTTAATTTTCAGAACCTCAGAGCCAGAAAGGGCTTTTCCATCTACATTGACCTGGGCATGAAAAGGAACCCCCCATATCACATCTCCAGCAAGTGGTTGTCGAGTCTTTACTTGAAGACCTCCAGTGATGGAGAGCTCATTATATCTTTCAGCAGTTTATTCTATTTCTTTAGTTCTTCCTTATATCAAGTCAAAATCTACCTCTGCAACTTTTATTCATTGCTCCTAGTTCAGGTTTCCATGGATGAGCAGAACAAAACTCATCTTTTCTTTCCTAGTGATTTTCCTCAAATATATATAGAGATGGCAAGAATTTTTTATACTCTCCTCTCCTCCTTTCCTTCCCCAGAGTTTCCCTTCTCCTAGTTCCACGAGTCCTCTTTTGGACCTGCCCCAGTTTTGTTAATGACCTTCCTCCCCTTTGAAGACCTAGAATGCTCTCATAGAATCACTGATTATAGAGTTAGAAGTGAAATGATCAAGTCCCACCTCTTCCTTTTTCAGATTGAAGACACTGAAGGTTCAGCGATCCGTTCATGGTCACAGAGGTGGTAAGTAGCAGAGCTGGGATTTGGACTCAGATCATTTGACTTTAATGAGTCCTCTTTCCACTGCCTCATACTATACCATGTTATCTTTCCTCTCTGCTTATTGTGACAGTGTTTTGGAGCCAGTGTTCTGGGAAAGCTGATTGTTAAATTTTCAGCATGTGCAGTTATACCTTGGAAATCAGCACACAGAAATCAGGGCTTGAATTATTGTTTTGGTGACTGTCTAAACTTAAGATAGTGTTGGGGAAGATATTAAGAATGCAGATTAAACTTAAAAGTTTGTTGTACATACATTCCCTCATCCAGAGAGCTATTGATCAGTCTATAACAAGTATATATTAAACTGTCTTAATGTCATTATCTTCCTGGCTTTGTGCTAGACTGGGTACTTGAACATGAATGAAACAAAGTGAGCAATATCCCCCAAAACCTAATTAAGTGCTAAATTATTTGGCACATGTGATAAGTGCCATAGAGTTATAGCTTGCATGGAATAATTCAGCACAGGATTTGTTACCTGAAAGAGAGTGTTATGTAGTGGAAAGAGTATGGGAAACCTAGCTTCAAATCTTGGCTCTGTATATCTTAGGCAAGTCACTTAGCTTTTCTAGGTCTTGTCTGTAATATGGACATAATAACATTTGTACTATGCATCTGCATTGTGTACTATGAAAGGCAGCATGGAATAGGAAGGTTGCAGGCCTGCCTTGGTGTTGAAAGACCTGAGTTTAAGTCCTACACTTGACATATGCTAACTGGCTGACCACAGACAAGTCATTTGATTTCAGTGCCCTGGGCAACAATCTGAGACTATAAGTTAAAAGGAAGGAATTTCCCATCCCCTTCAGTGAAAGGAGTTCCCACATCAGCCCCAACATTGAGGAAAATTAGGCTCAGACCAAAACAAAACTTCACCAGGTTGTTGTAAGGATTCAGTGAAATGTTGTAGATAAAATGCTTTGTAAATCTTGAAGAGCTATGTAATAATACATTTCCATAGTGCTTACTATGTGCCAGGAACTGTCAAAGTGAGAGCTTTATAATTATTAATTCATTTGATTCTCACAACAACCCTGGGGAGGTAGGTGCTTTTATTATCTCCATTTTCCAAATGAAGAAATTGAGTCAAACAGATGTTAGGTGATTTGCCCAGGTCACATAGCTAGTAAGTGTCTGAAACCAAATTTGAATTTAGGTCTAACTCTAGGTCCCATACTTTATCAATTGTGCTTCCTAGATGCCAGTAACGACAACAACAACAACAACAACAACAACAACAACATGCTCACTTACATAGTCCTCCTTGTCTTCTCAGTTCTTTCTTCTAGAGCTCTCATTTCACTAAAATATGCTTTTTAATCTTGTGCTTTTATCTCTTCCAGGAATCCCAATAAAGCTTGTGGGCAAACAATCACTTTATCTGAGGCTCTGCTCACAGTCTTTGTGGAGTTATTCAATTCCTCTAGCCTTGTATTTTGAACATTCCTTTATCCACAAAGTTCTCTGGATCTTGCATACTTGTATGCATGGGTGGACCACTTTTTTTTTTTTTTTTAGTGAGGCAATTGGGGTTAAGTGACTTGCCCAGGGTCACACAGCTAGTAAGTGTTAAGTGTCTGAGGCCGGATTTGAACTCAGGTACTCCTGACTCCAGGGCTGGTGCTCTATCCACTGCGCCACCTAGCTGCCCCAGTGGACCACTTTTTGGTCTTGAATTAACATTTAGGTCTAGTTACAGACCCTCTTTTAGGTTGGTGTCTGCTGTGTACAAAATGATTGTAGGTCTCAGTCTCACCTGTAGCCTGGCTGAGGTCTTCAAGGCTGTCAGGGGTGGCTCAAGTCAGCTGCTGCAAGCTTTCAGAACCTTTAAGTCAGGCAGAACAATCACTGCTCTTTCTATAGGTGCTTTGCAGTTTTGTCAGCTGCTGTCCCCATGAACTTAAGTATTTAACTACTCTGGGGCTTACAGGCCAGAGTTCTCCAAGTCTATGGGGCCAAGAGAGCCTCCTAATGACGAAGACACTCTCTCTTTTTATTTTTTAATTGTAATTCTCTCTGGTATTCTTTTGCATTAGCTCCTCTGGAATTCTGGTGTAAGAATTAGGCTGTTTAGCTCTTATTCACTCTACTATCTTGAAGTCTTGGGCCTTGTTTCTTAAAACCTATACTTCTGCAAAACTGATTCCTCCTCTTCCTCCTCCAAGAATACTATTCCTGCCATCACTATCTCCTTTTCCCTCTCCCATTTCCAGTCCTTACTATCAGATGCAACATGGATTATACCATTGACATGGAAAAAAATAAAGACAGTGGAGGTAGAAACTCTTCAGATGAAGAGGCTGCAGAAGAATTTGGAAAGCAGATAAGCCGCATGCTTGTGCCCAGAGACAAACAATAGATAAATCATGACTTTTTGCCCAGCTCCATCTACTTACCTGCTTGGTGCCAGGGCTGACTGCTCAAATCCTGACCTTGCCTGTCACAGTCCACTCAGACCTTGTAATTATTCTTGGTTCTAATCTTGTGACTCATTCTGATACTGCCTCCAGCCTCTCACTCTTTCATCTCCATTCTTTTCTTCTTGATTTTGGCTTTTTCACATCAAAATTCTGACTGCCACCCACCGACTCCCTGAGGATTTCTTGGCTGAACACTCTTCCCCCTCTCCAAACTAAGATGGGTTGAATTAGCAATGAGAAGCCTGCAGTCACAGCCCTTCGCTGGTGTCTAAACAATACAGTTACCTCCTAAGCCTTCCAGAAACTTTGTTTCCATAGGCTATGGTTGCATAGGCTAGGGTGGTTCAAGTCAGAGCTCTTACTTGCTTAAGATATAGATAGTTGACCCACCTAAAGCATGGTATTTTTGTTTGTTTTAATAGAATTTTTAGTTCCAATTTTTTTTCTCCCACCCTCCCTTACCTCCCTCCTCCCCAAGATGGAAAGCAATCTGATATAGGTTGTATATGTACAATCACATTAAACATATTTTTACATTAGTCATCTTGTGAAAGAAGAATCACAGCACAAGGGGAAAACCTCAAAAAAGAAGTGAAAAAACCAGCCCCAAAGTAGAAACAATATGGTTCAATCTGCATGCATAATCCACAGTTCTTTTTTCTGGATGTTGAGAACATTTTCTATCATGAGTTCTTTGAAACTGTTTTGGATCGATGCACTGCTGAGAAGAGCCAAGTCTATCACCATTGTTTATCACATAATGTTGCTGTTACTGTGTACAATGTTCTCCTGGTTCTGCTCCTCTCAGCATCAGTTCATGTAAGTCCTTCCAGGGTTCTCTGAACTCTTCCTGCTCATTGTTTCTTATAGCACAATAGTATTCCATTGCATTCATATACCACAACTTGTTTAGCCATTCCCCAATTGATGAGCATTCCCTCAATTTCCAGTTCCCTCAATTTCCAGTTATTTGCCACCACAAAGAGAGTTGCTATAAATATTTTTGTACATGTGGGTCCTTTTCCCTCTTCTATGATCTCTTTGGGATACAGATCTAGAAGTGGTACTACTGGGTCAAAGGGTATGCACAGTCCCATAGCCTTTGGGCATAGTTCCAAATTGCTCTCCAGAATGGTTGGATCAGTTCACAGCTCCACCAACAATGCATTAGTGTTCCAATTTTTCCACAGCTTCTCCAATACTAATTATTTTTCTTTTTTGTCATAGTAGCCAATCGGATAGTGTGAGGTGGTACCTCAGAGTTGTTTAATTTGCATTTCTCTAATCAATAGTGATTTAGAGCATTTTTTCATATGGCAATAGATAGCTTTGATTTCTTCATCAGAAAACTGACTGTTCATAATCTTTGACCATTTCTCAATTGGGGAGAGAGCATGATTTTAATTAAAATTCATGGTTTTTGTTGTTCAGTTGTTTTTTTAAAGTTGTGACTGATTCTTCACGACCCCATTTGGACTTTTCTTGGCAAAGATACTGAAGTGGTTTGCTATTTCCTTCTCTAGCTCATTTTATAGATGAGGAAACTGAGGCAAACAGGGTGAAGTGACTTGCCCAGGGTCACATAGCTGGTAAGTGTCTGAGGCTAGATTTGAACTGAGATCTTCCTGACTCCAAGTCTGGCACTCTATCCCTGTGCCACTTAGCTGTCCATATTCATGGTATTTTGGGATTAAAAAGCACTTTCTTAACTACTCTATGAGGTAGGTAGTGCAAACATTATTGTCCCATTTGAAAAATGAAGAAATGAGGCTTAGAAAGATGAAGTAACTTCCCCCAAAGTCATACAAATAGTGATGGTGCTTAGAATAAATCTCAGATCTTCTGATTCCAATTCATGGAATATATATAATTAAATATATTAAAATGTTAATGGTGAAGTTTATGGAGTTCAAAGAATAAACTTTACAAATACAAAATGAGAGGATGAGGCTAGATAGTAGTTTATCTAAAAAAAGATCTAGGGGGCAGCTAGGTGGCACAGTGGATAGAGCACCGGCCCTGGAGGATTCAGGAGGACCTGAGTTCTAAATCCAGCCTCAGACACTTAACACTTACTAGCTGTGTGACCCTGGGCAAGTCACTTAACCCCAATTGCCTCACCAAAAAAAAAAAAAAAAGATCTGGATGTTTTGGAGGAATGCTGGCCCAATATGAATCATCAGTGTGAAAATGCATCCAAATACATTCCCAAAAGTTAACATTCTTTGGCTACATTAGGTAAGGTGTGGTGTCAAGGTCTAGGAAAGTGATAGTCCCTCTTATCTCTGACCTGGTCAGACTATATAAGTTATTGCATTCAATGCTGGTTATCACATTTTAGGAAGGACATTGATAAGCTATAGAGCATCTAGGAGAGGGTGACCAAATGATAATCAGTTGAAGAAATGGAGGATGTTTAGCCAAGAATAAAGACTTATGAGTGCAAGGGAAACTATCTTCAAGTATTTGAAAGACTATTACATGAAAGAAGTGTAATAAGGATAGATAGTCCTATAAAGGAGGTGGTCTTTTAAGCATGCAATAGATATTTCCTGTCTGGGTTCCAAATAAGAAACCTAAGGAAAGCTTGAAGTGAGTCTCCTTTCCACTCATCATGACTGAAGGTCTGATACTATGTAATGATAGATTTGGAGTTGGAAGATTTGGGCTGAATACCAGTTCTCACACTTTTAGCTATGTGACCATGGGCGAGTAGGTCTCTTTATTGCAAGTAAGTCTCTTTACTGTATTTAAAGTTAGACGACCTAGGTCTGAATCTTGGCCTTTTGTTGTTGTGGTTCAGTCATTTTTCAGTTGTGTCCGACTCTTTGTAACCCCATTTGGGGTTTCCTTGACAAAGATACTGTAGTGGTTTGCCATTTCCTTATCCAGTTCATTTTATGGATGAGGAAACAGGTAAATAAGATTAAGTGATGTGGCCAGGGTCACACAGATGGTAAGTATTGGAGGCCAGATTTGATCTCAGATCTTCCTGATTCCAAGGCCAGGCTATCTATCCTCTTCACCACACCACAGAGCTTTGGGCTAGAGGTAGTGCTGCATAGCAGATACAGAAAGATAACTTTGGAGTCAGGAAGATCAGAGTTCTTGCCTCTGATACATACTGGCTAGATGTTCCTGGGTAAATTAACTTAATCTCTTAGTGCTTCCAAACAACTTTTGAAGAATATAAGTTTTAGAGCAGTTGCATTATTTGCAAAGTTGTATTATTTGTAAAGGTGCCATGCACCTTTACAAAAATTGACCATGTATTGGGGTATAAAAAAATCTCACAAATGAATGCAGAAAAGCAGAGATAATAAGAACATCCTTTATTGACTATAACACAATAAACATATTGAATAAAAGGTCATTGAAGAAAGGATTACAAATTAATTGGAAGTAAAATAATTTAATTATAATGAATTGGTGGGTCAAAGAACAAATCATAGAAACAATATGTAATTGTATCAAGAGAAAATGAAACAATATATGAAAACTTTGGGGTGCAAGGTGGTACTTTGAGGAAAATATGTTGCTAAATAACTTCATCAACAAAAGAGAAAAAGAACAAATCAATGAATTTGGCACATGATTTAAAAAATACTAGAAAAAACAACACATTGAAAAATCCTCACAACACCAATGCAGAAATTTTGAAAAACAAAGAAGATTAACAAAATTGAAAAAAATTAGTATTGAACTAATAAATAAAACTAAGGGTTTTCTTTGGGGGGGGAGACACTGAGAAAATAGATAAACTAAAAAGCAAAGTAGTATCTAAAATCAAGGGCCAATTTTTTATGTAATGGAGAAATGCTAGAGGCCTTTCTAATAAGAACAGGGGTAAAGATACTGTTTCTACTTTTTTGTTTTTTGTTTTTCTTTTTTCAGGATTTTCCTTTTGTTCTGATTCTTCTTTCACAACACGAATAATGCAGAAATATGTTTAATGTGATTGTACATATATAACCTATATCAGACTGCTTTCTGTCTTGGGGATGGGGGAGGGAAGGGAGGGAGAGAGAAAAATTTGGAACTAAAAATCTTATGAAAACAAATGTTGAAAACTATTTTTACACGTAACTGGAAAAAAATACTTTTATGATTAAAAAAAAAAAACAGGAGGCAGATAGGTGGCACAGTGGATAAAACACCAGCCCTTGATTCAGGAGGACCTGAGTGTCTGGCCTCAGACACTTGACACTTACTAGCTGTGTGACCCTGGGTAAGTTACTTAACCCTCATTGCCCCCCGCACCCCCCCCAAAAAAGAACAGGGGTAAAGTAAGGATATAAAAATAACCCACATAAATCACTAGTTTTCCTGTATAATACCAACAAAATCCTATAGGAAAATATATAAAGTGAAATTTCCCTCCATCCAAAATAACTACAAAACACATAAAATATTTTGGAGTGTGCCTACCAAGACACAAAACAAGAACTGCTACAAAGCATTCTTTTCAGAAATAAAAATAGCTCAAAATAATTATGAAGATATTAATTAATCATTATTGGCCCATGCCAATAGAATAAAAATGATAATGCTACCTAAAATTAAATTTACTTATTCAGTGTTAGATCAAGCAATCTACCATAGGATTATTTTAGAGAGCTAGAAAAAAATAAGAATAAAATTCATCTAGTGGAACAAAAGGTTATAGTACTCATGAAAAATGATGAAAAAAAAGTGGGAAGGAAAGGAGCCTAGCAGTACCAAAATCCAAACTATTCTACAGAGCAGTAATTATCAAAACTGTTTAGCACTAGCTAAAAAATAGAAAAGTCAACCAGTGGAATAAATGAAGTATACAACATATAGAAGTAAATAAACATAGTCACAGAGTCTTGAATATAGCACAAATATTCCATCTACTGAGGTAAGGGCTCACTGTTGGACAAACACTTCGAAGATAACTGGAAAGTAGCATGATAGAAATTAGATTTAAACCAATATCTCCCACTAGCTACTAAAATAAGTTCTATCTAAATGGATACTTGATTTAGGTATAAAAGGTATCATCATAAATAAATTAAAAGAGTATGGAATTGCCTCTTGGAGTTATGATTAAGGAAGAATTTATGATCAAACAAGGGTCAGAGAGTATTGAAGAAGATAAAATTGACCATTTTGATTACATAAAACTAAAGTTTTGCACAAATAAAACCAATTCAGTTAAAAGTGGAAGGAGAACAGTTAACTGGGAAAAAATCTTTATAGCACACCTCACTGATAAAGATCTGGTATTTAAGAAATATACCATGCTGATTTAAATATGGAACAAGAGCCATTTCCCAATAGATAAATTGTCAAAGTATATGAACAAGAAGTTCTCAAAAGAAGAAATTCAGTCTATCAACTGTCATATAAAAATGCTCCAAAGACTTATATGAACCGATGCAAAGTGAAGTGAGCAAAGCCAGAACATTGTTCACAGGCACAGCAATATTGCACAATGATCAATTGTGAATGACTTAGCTATTCTCAGAAATACAATGGTCCAAGACAATTCTGAAGAACCTATGATTTAAAAAATGGTATACACCCTTAGAGAAGGGCCTGATGGAGTTTGAGTGCAGATCAAAGTATACTTTCTTAAATTTTTTTGTCTTTTTTTTTTTTGCAACTTGGCTAATACGGGAATATGTTTTACATGACTGCACATATGATCTATGGCAAATTGATTGTTTTCTCAAAGAGGAGGGAGGAAAAGGAAGGAAGGAGAGAATTTGGAACTCAAAATTTGAAAAAGTGATGTTAAAATTGCTTTTACATGTCATTCAGAAAAAAATATTAATGCTCCAAATCACTAATAAACATAAATGCAACTCTGAGGTTCTACTTTACACTCTGATCGCAAAAATGACAAATGAAGGGAAATGACAATTGTTGTAGAAGCTTTGAGAAAGCAAGTATGTTACTGTTGGTGGATCTGTGAATTGGTACAAATCTTTCTAAAAAGCTATTTGGAACTATGCCCCCCAAATCACTAAATTGCATAGACCTTTTGACCCAGGATTACCACTACTAAGTCCATATATCCCAAGGAGATTAAAGAGAGAAAAGACCCATCCTTACAAAACATTTATAGCAACTGTATTAGCTGTAGCAAAGAGCTGGAAACAGCATGGGGCAGCTAGGTGGCGCAGTGGATAAAGCACCGATCCTGGATTCAGGAGTACCTGAGTTCAAATCCGGCTTTGGACACTTGACACTTACTGGCTGTGTGACCCTGGGCAAGTCACTTAACCCCAATTGCCCTGCAACCCCCCCCCAAAAAAAAAAACAAAAGAAAGAAAGAAAGAAATAGACAGCATGGCCATTTATTGGGTAATGGATTAACAAATTATGATAACGAACATGTAGGAATATTATTGTGCTGTAAGAAGTGATAAAGGGTTGGTTTCCAGGACTGATACAGAGTGAATCAAGTAGAATAAGGAGACCTATTTATATAACAATATCATTGTAAAGGAAAAGACATTTCAAAGAGTTAAGAACGTTGGGAAATGGAAGGACCAGCTCCAGAGGACCCTTGATGAAGCATGTTAACAAGCTCTTGATAGAAAGGTGAAGTTCTCAAGGTGAAAAATGAGACATATATTTTTGAACATGGCTAAAGTCTAGATTTGTTTTTCTTTGAATATATGTTATAAGTATTCAATTTTGACTTGTTTTTTAAATAAGGGGGATGGTGAGAGAGGAAACTAGGAAACAGGTTTTTTTGAAAAAAAGAAGAAAAGGAAGAGGGTCTTTGAAGCAATTTTTTTAAATGCACAGAAGTAAACAGAATAAAGTTCAGAAGGAACTTATGAGTAAGACAGCATTAAAAAAAACATTGAATTTATTATATATTGTTTAAAAAGCAAGGTGTATATAATAGAGATTTGTTGTTTCATATTCAGTTCTCATTGTGTGCTCTACATTGTATATGGAAATGTTCATTTTATTTAGTGTTTAAGTTTGGAATAAAAAAAAAAAGAAGTAATTCTGTGGTTGTAAAAAAAATTGGGGGCCTGGTAAAAAAGTGCTACAGCCTGATGGACTGGTGATTGGGAGACACTGATTTAGAGGGAAGGTTCGAGAACTGGGGCACAGTAGGGTCATCCCCAGGTCTGGAGTCCTGAAAGGAAATACTAACCCCTAATTAACACTTTCCTAGGCTGACACTCCCACCACCAGCCCCGCCCCCCTCCAGTGCTACAATAGCTGGCAGTAGGGAAGCTTGGAATATCTTTGAGGAATTTTGCCAGGCTGGGTGGTAAGTGCATAAGGTCTTGGTAATGAGCTGGGTTCCTCAGCATGGGGTGTTCAGGTCCTAAGCCAGTAGGCTAGAACAAAGATAGGAGCCTGAGGGTCAGGGACCCCAACACGGGGAGGCCACCCTTGCCCTCTGACACTAACCCTTCAGAAAACAGAAAACAGAAAACAGAAAACAGGTTGGACAGAGAAAGGATGACGTCCAGAAAGCAAGCCAGGAAAATTTCCAAGGTATCAAGCCACACTGGGCACAAACTGTTGAGTCTCCATTTCTCTCCCCCTTCCTAATTCCTCCACCCCTTAGAAAAGAAATGTGAGTGCAAAAGCCAACTCCAGTTTGTACCTCAGCTCCCTCTCCTCTCATTTCTAAACTTTCTGTAATGTGGCTCATTATTCATTCTTCAACCAAAATGGCTCTCTTCAAAATACCCAATGCCCTCTTAATTTATAAATCTAATGGCTTTTTTTTTTTTAATCCTCACCTTTCCTGACTTCTCTGAAACATTTGATAACTGTTGACCGTCTTTCCCTCCTGCATCTTTTATCTTCTCTGGGTTTTTGTAATTTTGCCACCTTTTGGTTCTCCTCCTACCTATCTGACTAATTCTCAGTCTCTTTTGCTGGATCTTCTTCCATGTGATGACCACTAATTGTGGGTATCCCCCAAGATTTTATGCTGGATCCTCTTCTCTTTTCTCTCTCTCTTCTCTCATTTAGTGCCTACAGGCTGTCATCTAATGTGGTGGATAGAGCACTGGGCTTGGAGTCAGGAGACTTGAGTTCAAATCCAGACTCAAGACACTTACTAGCTGTGTAACCCTGAGCTTGCAACTTAATTTCTGTCTGCTTCAGTTTCTTTAATTGTAAAATGGGGATAATAATAGCTTGCCTTTTTGTGCTATTGTGAGGATCAAGTGAGATAATATTTGTAAAGCACTTAGCACAGTGCTTGGCACATAGTAGACCTTTCATAAATGTTTGTTCCCTTCTCCTTGGTGATCCCCTCATGGAAGGAGGAACATGTGTTCCAGTATCATCTCGATGCAGATGACTCCTAGATCTATAAATACAACCCTCGTCTCTCCCTTGAATTTCAGTTCCACATCATCATATTACCTGCTCTACATTTTGGACTGGATATCCTATAGACATCTTAAACTCAACATGTCCAGAACAGAACTTATTGGTTTCCCCCACCCCAAACCCTTCCCTCTTCTGAACTTCCTATTACCATTGAGGGCACCCCCTCACTTCCACCCACCCAGCTTTATGGGGTCAGTGTCATCTTTGACTTATCTTTCTCATTCATCCCACCTACATAGTCATGTGCCAAATTGTTTCATTTCCTTCTCTCTTCTCACAAGCAAGCCCTTCTTTCCAAACACGTGGGCATCACTTAAACTACTGCATTTGCCTTTAGTTGGAATCACTCTTGCAAGTCTCTCTCCATGCCAATATAGCCTCCACCAGGTGATTTTCCTAAAAGTTAGGCCTGTTGGGGCAGCTAGGTTGCACAGTGGATAGAGCACCGGCCCTGGATTCAGGAGGACCTGAGTTCAAATCCAGCCTCAGACACTTGACACTTACCAGCTGTGTGACCCTAGGCAGTCATTTAACCCCAATTGCCTCACCAAAACAAACAAACAAACAAACTTAGGCCTGTCTCTGTCACTCCCCTGCACAATAAGTCCTTTTGTTTGGCATTAAAAGCTCTTCACAATCTGGCTCCTTCTTAGATTTCCAATCTTACATTCTACTGCCCTCCATGTACACTGTGATCCATCCATAACTGTCTACTTGCTGCTCCTCCCTCCCATTGCCATGCCTTTCCCCTGGCCTTTAGCCATGTCTGAAATGCTCTCCCTTCCAACCTCCTACTCTTAGATTCCTGGCTTCCTTTCAGATTCAACCTTAGCATCAGCTTCTGCAGGAGGCTTTTTCTGGTATCTCTGGCTGCTGGTGATATCACCTCTAACATGACCTTACAACTATTCTGTATTTATCTTGTATGTTCTCCTTTATATATGTTTTCTCTCCCCATTAGAATGAAAGCTTCTTAAGAGCAGGCACTGTGGCATGCAGTAAATGTTTAATAAATGCTTGTCAGCTGATTTGGCAAATCTACAGGCAATTGTGTAAATGTGTGATTGCTTTCTGAGATGCTTCAATTCTGTCTGCAGCAAAGGATGGTTCAAAGAAGGGGCAGGATGGGGCATACGGGGCTACTGGCCAGTCTGGGAGAAGTTCCTACCTAAGTCATGAGGGTCTCATTCTACAGGGACATTTCTCCAGGATGAGAGAGGAGCCCAGGTAGCACTAGGTAAAGAGCTTTCATGGGCAGATATGGGTGGCTTTCAAGCATCTTGTTTGTAGGATGAACTGCAACATAGCAAGAAATCTATTAACCCATCAGTAAATATTTATTTGGAGAGACAAGATAAATAGATGTTTCAATGGCACCTCAAACTCAACATGGTTAAAATGGAACTTGTCTTTTCTTTTAAACCTCTTCCTCCTTCTGACTCCACCATTTCTGTCTGTGGCACTGTCATTTATCTTGTCTTCCACTTCAGAAATGTTAGTGTTACCTTCTCTCTCTCTTTTACCTCTCACACCCAACTGGTAATCATAGCCTTTCAATTCTACCTCCCCAACTTTTGTTAAAATTATTACTTCCCCTCTCTCTTTTTACTGCCATGTGTAGGTTCTGGTACAGGTAGGTACTCATTATTACTGACATGAAATATTACAGTAGCCTCCAAATGTTTCTTTCTACTTCCAGTTTCTCCCTATGGCAATCTGTCCTTCAAATGGGCCAACATCTTTATCCATTGAAAGGCATGTCAACATTACTCTGCTGCTCAACACCCTAAATGGTTCCTCACCAGACTAATCTACTGTGACTGCCAGCTCTAGTGGTTTCTACCACTGATGATGGTTGCCAAGGGTACCTCTGATGGCTATTCTGACCTTTCAAAGCCTAAAAGGTCATAACCTCTTCTATTTTATCTCCAGTTACTCATTAATCTAAGATTTGGAAAGAATCAGCACAGAAATAGCAGAAGGGCCATGTGCTCAGAACATATGGTGGTGGGATGTGACACAATGATGGTTGTCCTACCTGATGGCTTACAGCAGTCCTCCTCTCTCAAAAACTACCAGAGAAGAGAGCAAGAGATTGTACATTCAAACCTTTTGTGTGCATGCTCAGTTCTGACTCAGTCTTTACTGAGTCATTGGTTCTTCCAGCTCCTCAGCCATCCAGAAAACTTTTTATTAGAACACAGTAATAGACCCTCAGCCACTCATGACAAAAAACTGGCCTCTCCAAAGTTTAACTTATTGGATCAGCAGGAAGAGAATGTTGTGTATGCTCCGTATGACCACTGGAAAGGGAAAATCCATGTATGTTGTAAGGACAAGAACCTCACTGGCCATTTCTTCCATTATACCTATATAGACCTATTTATTTATTTTTGCTAAGGTTGTTAGTGGTGGTTTCACATCTTCTTGCAAGGGACCAGGCCTGTTCTGGTGCTAAGAGTGCTTTGATTATAAAATCAAAATGTTTCAGTTTTGGTCCTTATGCTATGTTTGTTGGCCCTTCAATTTGCTGAGCCTCAGTTTCCTTCTCTATAAAATGGGAATAAGGGGGAGGGAATAAGTGTCTATTAAGGATCTACTATCTACTAGGTCCTGTTTTAGGCACTTTATAAATATTCTCATGTGATCCTCACAATAATGCTGTGTTGTTATTATCCCCATTTTACAGTTGAGGAAACTGAAGCAGACAGAGGTTAAATGACTTGCCCAAGGTCACATAGATAGGAGATATTTGGGGCTGGATTTGAACCCAGGTTTTCCTGACTCCAAGTCCAGAGCTCTATGCACTATTGCTATCTAGCTGCCCCAAATCATAATATTATTGGCGCTTCCTACCTTGAATCATAGGGTGGAGGTGAGGAAATCATGGTGACAATCTTCAAGCTCTATAGAAATGAGAGCTGTTATTTTTGTGGGGAGGAGGAAGTAATTAAGTGGTCTTAAAAAGGAGAACTTCAAACCCTTTTCCTTTCCAGGTCCAGTTGGACTGTAGGCTGGGGCTCAGAAACAGTGACTTGCATAGCTAAGAATGTCTTTTTAAAAAATTCATTGATAATCTTTTCTTGGCAATCGTGTTATTTCCCAACGATTCTCTCCCCTTGTTGATTCCTCTCTTGTGAAAAATTATTCTAACAATGTGTTATAACAAACATTATTACAAATAGATACACCTAAACAAAACTAGTTGATTCATGAGTCATATCTGAAAATACATGTCTAATTTTGCACCTATAATCCACCACTTGTTTGCCCAGAGAGGAGCAAAGAATTTAAAAGTAGCCACTGCATGCAAGAAGTGAATTGTGTGACCATAAAATAGAGAGATGATTGTTACTTGGAGTGATAGAGACATGAATACACAAGTAAATATAGCGTATTACATAGTTCCAAAGGGCTTTGGAGAAGTCTTCAGGAACTAAGCCTTTTTTTCATGCTGTTTCATTCATTTGGGCCCACCTCCCTTCTCCATCAGAATACTTAAGTATTGAAGGGGCCTTAGAAATGACCTAATACAATCCTCATTTTTTTAAAGGTAAGGGAGAGAGATCTAAAGAGGGGAAATTACACACCTAAACACACACAGGTGACAGGGAGCAGAGTAGAGTTTTGAACACAGCTTTTGTCCTCCCTTTATCCACTCTTGTATGTATTTTATATTAAGCTAGTTATTTACATGTGTCCCCCGTGTTAGAATACACTCCTTGAGGGAAGGGACTATATTTATTTGCTTTTAAAATATATGTGTGTGTATGTATGTATATGTATATGTGCATGTGTATGTATGCATAGAGATAAAGACATAGACACAGATACATACACACATATACACACCTACACATACACACATACACACATACATACATACATATTTCCAGAGCTTAGCACAGTGTCTTCTGTATAACAAGTACTTAGTAAAGGCTTGTTGACAGCTCTGGCCCAGCTCAGCCCTCAGGGACCTCTTTGCTTCTGAAGTCCTACAGCATGCATTAAGTGGACTCCTCAGGTGGTGCTTCTATATGCCTTGTATCGTCTGTTCTATTTCCTGTGTCTGCTTTGCCTCCCAAACTAGACTGTAAGCTCCTTCTGGGCAGGACTTCCTCCTTCTCTACATCTCCTGTAGTGCACAGAGATGGTGCTCAGTTCATGTCTGCTCCCTGAATCTCTCTATTCATGAGCAGCCAACCTTTCCTTTCCCCGGTGTTTTGTTGCTTGGCCTAGGAGGTCCTCATGGAGCCCATGTCTCCTTTCCCAGTGCCAGAATAATGCCAGCCATGTTTTGTCTCCAAAGGGTGAGTTGAGTTCCGGGCCGCAGGGGAGGTGGTACCCAGTACTTCCCCTTGGAATAGGAGAAGCTAGCTGTCTTACAGGGCTGGCCAAAGGGCCATTCATCTGAGTGCAGTGACAAAGTGGCTTCTCAGGAGCCTTGGCCCCTGGCCCGCTCCTAGACAACTTCTTCTTTCTACTTCCTCCCATGTGTTTTAGCTTCACAAACATCCCAGGTCCCAGCTGCCCCTCAGGGTCAGCCAGCTAGTCTAGCCAGCGAGAGTGAGCAGGAGCAGTGAGGTGGAGAAGGGAGGTATGGGTATGAGGGCCTCAGAGTCTAACAATACTTCCAAACTTTCCCCTGATCCCATATGGGGCTGGGGTGCAGCTATATGCTCATATAGACATATACACCCACACCGACTCCCAGCAATACACAATTACATTTGCTAGCATAAGAGCAACAACAATAATAACATTTATATAGTACTTTAAAGTTGGCAGAGTACTTTTTTTTTTTTTTTAGTAAGGCAATTGGGGTTAAGTGACTTGCCCAGGGTCACACAGCTAGCAAGTGTTAAGTGTCTGAGGCCGGATTTGAACTCAGGTACTCCTGAATCCAGGGCTGGTGCTCTATCTACTGCGCCATCTAGCTGCCCCAACAGTTTCATGGCTTTTTTTTTGTTTTGTTTTTGTTTTTGTTTTGTTTTGTTTGTGGGGCAACGGGGGTTAAGTGACTTGCCCAGGGTCACACAGCTAGTAAGTGTCAAGTGTCTGAGGCTGGATTTGAACTCAGGTACTCCTGACTCCAGGGCTGGTGCTCTATCCACAGCACCACCTAGCTGCCCCTTGCAGAGTACTTTATAAACATGATCTCAATTGCTCTTCATGAGAAGGCTATGGGATAGGTGCTATCATATTATTATCCCCATTTTATAGATGAGGAAACCGAGGCTGAGAAATAAAATATCTTGCCCATTGTCCCACAGCTGGTAAGCATCCTAGGCAGGATTCCAACCCCAGTCTTCCTGACTCTTAAGTCTGGTGCTGTCTCCATTATTGAATGCTGCCTCTTATATGCATAATCATCCTACTACATGTACAGGCATCTATGCAGGCAAATTCAGAAAAAGAAATCTTCCTTTTATCCATATAGTGCAACAGAAAGTGCAAAAACATTGGATTTGAATCTTGTCCCCACTCCTAGGCAAATGACTTCCCTTCTCTGCCCTTTAGTATCCTCATCTGTAAAATGGGAATAATAATACCTCTACTTCTGACTTCACAGGTTTAGTGGGAAGACCATGTGAAATAACGCATGCAAAACCCTAAATAAATGTGAGCTCTATGAGCTTTTGCCTGTACATTTTCTCTGCCCCCTTTTTTACTTATTCCTCTCTCTCTCTCTCTCTCTCTCTCTCTCTCTCTCTCTCTCTCTCTCTCTCTGTCTCTGTCTCTCTCTCTCTCTCTCTCACACACACACACACACACACACACACACACACACACACACACACACACACACACACTTAACCAATTAAATCCGTCGAGCACTATTTGCAGATGATGGTGTGGAATTGTGCTGGAGTTGTGTCCAGCCTCATTAAATGTCAGGGCTAACAATACGGCGCTTGGCAATCAAGGCTTCTCTGTGGCTGTTAGTCATTAATCACCATCTGACAGAACTGAATTGGAAACGAGGAGCCTGTTCACATGTGCTCTGTGTTCCTAGTTACCCTCATGGTAATCACTCCAAGAAAAGTTTTCTTTGACTCTCTGCCTACGAGGGCCTCTGGCCCAGCAAGGGGGCAGAGGGTCATTATGCTTTTCTCTCCTCTACCCCTCTTTCTCTCTCCTTGGGGATGAGAGCTCAGGTTCTCCCATCCAAAAGTAAGGAGACTGACACTGCCCTCCATCCACTCTTTTTTTTCTCTCAGGTCCATTTTTTATGTAGCCCTGTTTTTACTTTTTGTCTCACTGCTCTGCCAAAATTCCTTTTCTCCCTGAGGAAACCTGGAAAGAGAAAGGGGGTGAGGTTCTGTTCCACTGAGAAGAGAACAAGCCACATTCTGGTGAGTCTACAAGGCCTCCTCCTCCCCACTCCAAGCTGCTAGCCACCTAGACCTACTGTGGAGTCACAGAATGTCTGAACTGGATAGGATCAGAATCACAGTCATAGGATTTTAAGGTCAGAAAGGGCCCCAGAGGGGCAGCTAGGTGGTACAGTGGATAAAGCACTGGTCCTGGATTCAGGAGGTCCTGAGTTCAAATCTGGCCTTGGACACTTGACACTTACTAGCTGTGTGACCTTGGGCAAGTCACTTAACCCCAATTGCCCCGCCAAAAAAAAGAAAGGGCCCCAGAAGCCCTCTAGGCTAACTCTTCCCCCAAAAGCATCCCCACCACAGCCCATCTGACATGGGATCATAGAGTTTGTGCTTGAAGATCTCCAACAAGGGAGAACTCATTGGCTCCTGAGGCAGCCCATTCCACTTTTGAGTAGCTCATATACTTAGGAAATTTTCCCTGATGGCAAGTCTGTCCAGTGCTCCTAGTTCTAACTTTGGGAACCCAAGTCTGGCCCTTCTTCCAATAAGTTAGCCAACCAATCAATCTACAATAATTTATATGGTGCTTCCTAAGTGTAAGGCACTGTGATAATTAATCACTGGTACAAAGACAGAGTTTAGATTCTAAAAGAAGAGACAACTAGATCATATATAGTAATAATAGCTAGCATTTATATAGCACTTTAAGGTTTGCAAATTCTTTACAAATATTATCTCATTTTATCCTTGGGAGGTAGGTACAATTATTATTCCCATTTTAGAGATGAAGAGACTGAGGTAGGCAGAGGTTAAATGACTTGCCCAATGTCACTGGAAATGTTTAGATTTCTTTCTTTCTTTCTTTTTTTTTTGTTGAGACAATTGGGGTTAAGTGACTTGCCCAGGATCACACAGTTAGTAAGTGTCAAGTGTCTGAGGCTGGATTTGAACTCAGGTCCTCCTGAATCCAGGGTCAGTGCTCTATCCACTGTACCACCCAGCTGCCTGGAAATATTTAGATTTCAACTCAGATGCTTCTGACTCCATGTCCAATGTTCTATCCATTGTACCACTTAGCTGCCTCAGTATACACAGAATAGAAACAGCATAAATATAAGTATTTTGGAGAGGGGTTACCCTAGAAGTTGGAGGACCAGGGTAAAGCTTCATGAAAAAGGTGGCACTTGAGTTCAGTTTTGCCAGAAACCGTGTAATCCAAGAGGTGGAGTTGAGGAGGGAATGCATTCCAAGCCTCGATGAAGAGACAATGCAAAGGTATGGAGGTGGACTGTCTTCTGTGAAGGACAGAAAGAAGGCCAGTATGCCTGGAATGCAGAATGTGAGGAGGGGAATTAAGAAGATTGGAAAAGTAGGAAGAAGCTAGGTTGGGGACAGCTTTCAATGCAAAACAGAAGGGTTTTATTTTATTTTAGAGCCACTGGATTTTGACACTTGAAGACAGATATTGAGTGCCCTGAGTCCTCAGTTCTTCAGCCAAAATATCCCCAATTTCTTCAGCTGATCTTTATTTGGCATGAACTTTGGATGCATCACCATCTCAGTCACCCTCCTCTGGATACTTTCCAGCTTATCAATGTCTTTTCTGAAATGTAGACCCAGAACTGAACGCAGTATTCTGGATGTGCTCTGACTATGACAGAGTACAGAGATACTATCACCTCCTTTTTCCTGGAAGCTTTCTCTTCATTTATCCCAAACTCACATTAACTTTTTGAACTACCATATCACACTGTTGATGCCTATTGAGCTTTCAGCTCAATGAAATGTCCAGACCCTTTTCAGACAAACTTTTGTTTAATCATTTTCCCTCCATATTGTCTACGTCAAAGCTATTTTTAAACCCGAGTTTAAGAAGACATCCCATGACATTTCACTTTAGACCATTAGATATAGTTTAATCTTTCTAGCCCATCCAGATCTTTTTGGAGCCTGACTATCATCCAGTGTGTTAGCTATCTCACCTAGCTTTGTGTCTTTACAGATCAGATAAGGATGCTCCCTACACTTTTATCCAAGTCACTGATTTAAGTAAAAAACAAACAAACAAAAAAGGTTGAATAGCACCTTACCAAGGACATATCTCTGGGGCATTCAATTGGAGACCTCCTTCTAACCATATATGGTTACTCTTTAGATACAACCATTTAGCAAGGTCTGAAACCATCCAATCGTACTGTCTTCTAGTCCACATCTCTCTATCTGTTCCACAAGAATAGCTTTACCAAGTTTGTCAAACTCCCAGTTTCACCTTCAGGTCCCAAGCAGAGCAAACCCAATTTTCTTACAAGATGGCCCTTCAAATACTGGAAGATGGCTACATTTGGAACCCTGGGACCAAGTCTCAGTTAACACCACCCTAGTTATATTTCTGGCAAGTAGTATAAATATTATCCCCATTTTACAGATGAGGAAACTGAGGTATAGGGAGGTGAAAGGTCACATAGCTAAGAAGTATATAAACTGAAACTTCAACTGAAATCTTCTGATTCTAAAACCAGTTTTCTACCCATCACAGTGGGCTACAGGTTGCTGATCACTTGCTCTCTATTGGGGATGGGGTAGAAAAACTTGTATATTTTTCTTTTTAGTTAAGTGTAGGAAAGAAAAAGTGGGTGTTTGGGGGTATTAGCAGTGGCCTGCCACCCTAAAAGTCTCCTAGGGATATTTTGGGATGGGAACATTCCCAGAATGTTCTAGTAATGTTGAGGCTACTTGAGTCTGGACTATTGTGGGAAATGGAGGATGCTTCATAAAGAGCTCTCAATTCATTTCTCCCAATGACTCCTGCTTCTTCTCCTGAATGATCCCAAGTTGAGGGACTGGGCACTAAAAAACAAAAAGCTTCAAGGTTCAGGATCGTGCTCAGGGCACTGCTCAGCCTCAGGCTGCTAGGAGCCAAAGGAAGAGATGCCAGAGCAGGAATGAGGGGAGACAGGATATACAGGGGAAGGGGGCAGGTCATAGAGCTGAATCCCACAGGGCTGGTCCTGGGCAGAGTTGTGAACTAGGCAAATTAGTTTGGGAGGGTGTCCTTCCCTCCTCCCTTCTTTGGAGCTGATTTCTCTCCTTTCCATCTCTCTTCCCCACCAGGTACCCATTACTTTTATACTGCCTCCTTCTCCTCAGTTCCTAGAGGAGAACACTTGATAAACTTATTCATACTAAGGGAATATTAATTTCACAAGCTGGTTTTCCCCCCAAGGTATAAGGAAGAAGGACAGTTTCTTAACTCAAAAGGATGAATCACGAATGGTGGAATTTCAGGTACTATGCCATAAGGGTGGGGGAAATATTTTGGGGATAGGGAGGGCCTGACTGGAAAAATTCAATTTATACCATGTAGGAGAATACCACACTTCTGCCTATGAGTAAGACCAGCCTTTTCCCAAGCCTCATATTAAATACAAGAAAGCTGATGTTCAGCCATTTTCTAGGAAGCAGTTCTCAGAGGAAAACAGAATAGCAGTAGGAAATAGGGGGATGGGGAGACCAGGAAAGGCCTCCTATAGGAGGTGAGGTTTGAGCTGAGTCTTAAAGGAAAAAAGAAGTCAGAAGACAAGAGATAAGGAGGGAAAGCTTTGAAAGCTTAAGGCATAGTCAGTGAACAGGCATGGATGCCAGTATCATGACATCTTGGGAATTAGAACTGCAAGGGAAACTTAATGGTCTTTTAATCCAGCCCCCTCATTTGTGAAATGAGGGGACTGAGGCCCAGATAAAATAAATGACTTTCCTCAAGGTCATAAAACTCGTGAGGGACAAGATCTGAATCCAGAGACCCCCATCACCAGAGTTCTCCAAGTCGATAGTGTAGAATACCTTGGCATATCAAAAATCCTGGGATTGGGGGTAGGTACAGGGAGAGGTGCAATTCAGTATTCAGGCCACTCCAACTAAGGAGGCTCAGGGCCCTGTAGTCATATTCTTCCCCACCCCCTCCAATCAGCAAACCCAGCCAGCAGCCCCTGCTGAGCCAAGCCAGGTCTCTCCCAGCTGTGACGTTTAACTTTTTCCATATGCTGGGTCAGCCCCTTGCTTGAGGGAGAAGTTAAGGGGAGGGGTGGGTGGAAGAGAGCAGCAACAGGGGAGCACTGGGACTAGAGGTAGAGAGGGGGCTAAAGAGGGGTTGGTGGGAAAGATGGTGGTGGGGTGGGGGGAGAAGTGCTGAAGGAAGTCAATGGCCACACGTTCTGGCCTGTTGGGAGGACGGCTGTTGGCACCAGGAGAAATCCATCCAGTGAAGCCAACCCTCATTAATCATCCGGGCGGCTGAGCTGCCAGTTCCTTTCAAGATCTTTCAAGAAGGGTTTTCACCCAAAATAGAGTTGAAAATGTGCTGGGCCCTACTCAGAATCTCATCAGTCTGGGCATTATGGGAAGTGTCAGCCAGGCTGTGACAGACAAGGCCCACTCTGTTCAAGGGGTCTTGACTCCCACAGCCTGTCATATCAAGCGCCTGATCAAATTTGACAGCTTCATTTGTACCTACAGAATAGATAAAAGGGTCTGTTCATTGAAACAAATGGAGGGGAAGGGGTAGAGGTGGGGGTTGGGGGCTAGAGGGACTGGAGTGTGTGTGTGTGTATGAGAGTGTATGTGTGGGGGGGAGACTGGGGGTTGGGTAAGGGAGCAGAGAAAGGGGGGGCAATCTTTGGGAGAGAGAGATGTGGGAGGGATGCTTATCTCTTATATTTACCTCTTAAGCAAGTTAGCAGGCAGAACATGGGGCGCATATGTGAGAGAGATCAGCAGGGGTGGGAGTAGGGCTCTTGGAGGGTGAGGATGAGGCTATGGCTGCCAGATGGGATAGTCTATCTTCTAAAATGCAGGATCATATCGGATCCTTTCCTCTGATACTCTCTGTTCTATTTGGAATTGACTAGTCTTGACACCTTAGTCTAATTAGGGATATGGACAGGTCAAAGGAGGTCAATGTCTGGGAATGTCAGAGCTAGCACATCTGGGAGAAGTTTAAACTGCAGTTCCCCAAGTGCCATTTTGCAAAGGACTGGTCTCCTAGGCCAAAGTCCCCTCGAGTTAGGCTCCAGTTATTTGACTCAGATGTCCCCTCCCTTGGTTAGCACTCTGTTTCATTGTTGTTGTTTGTCCTTCATTCTCCAAGAGGACCAGGTTAGCACTCTAAGTGTCATAGATCCAATGTGGGCACTAACTACACTAGTTATAAGATCATGCAATCACAAGGTTATCTAGTTTTGGCTTGAAGACCTACTGCCTTCTGAATGGTTTCTTGTCCAATTATCCAAGCTTAGATGTTGCTCTTTTCAATTTTTATCTACTGGAAAAAGTCTCACCTCTTTCATGAAAGTCTTCCAAATACTTGGAAGCAGTTTTCATGTCTTGACCCCACCCCTTCTTCCAAGTCTTGTCTCTAGAATGACCATCACCAATTCCTTCAAGAGCTCCTCATATGGCATGATATGAATATATTTTACTGTCCAGGTGCCCCTGTTCTGTTTGTTCTCCAGCATAACAGTCTTCTTCCTAAAACATGATCTGACCACAGTACTTCAGATATAGATGACCACAGCTGAGGATGTCTCCCTTGTTCTGGATGCAATTCCTCTTAGTTTTTGGGGCTGCTATCTCCCCACTCTTGACCCATATAGAGCTTGTGGTCTACTAAAGCCCCCAAATCTTTTCCATAGAAACTATTTCCTTGAAGTTATTGTCACCCATGTTTTACTTGTAAAGTTGATTTTTCCAACCCAAGTATAAGACTTCATATTTAGCCCTATTAAATTCCACCTGATTAGATTTAGCTCAATGTTCTAGACTGTCAACATTTGTCAAATGAATTGGGTGTTACCCTAGAAGCCAATATAGTTCAAATCCCTTATTTTACATATAAGGGAACTGAGGCTCCAGGAAAGTTAAGTGACTTGGCCATGGCCATGCTCATAAATCCTCAGAGGTAGGACCTGAGCCCAGGTCCTTTGATTCCAGAGTCACACCTCTTTCCACAGTACCACACTACTCCTGCTGTTATGCAACTTATTAGTTATTTCTAGATGGGTAACATCTGAAAATTTAATAAGCATGACATTTATGTTTATGCAAATTATCAACAAAAATGTTAAATGCCACAGTGCCAAGGGCAGATCCCTGGGGCACCCCACTTTAGACGTCCATTCCAACTGAACATGAACCATAATGACTAATATTGGGTTATAGTTATTCAACCAGTACTGAAATCCACCTAATTCTACCATATTATCTAGCTCATCATTTCCCTAAAAATGGTAGGAGAGATTCTGTCAAATGTTTTGCTAAAATCTAGCTAAACTGTATCTATAGCATTCCTTTGATCCAACAGTCTAGGTAACCCTGTCAGTAAAGGAAATAAGGATAGTCTGGCATGACCTGTTCTTGATGAAGCCATATGGGCTAGTGATCGCTACTTAACTTTTCTAGGTGTTCACTAACCATCCTTTTAATAATCCATTCTAGAATTTTATAAGGAATGGAAATACCTTTAAAGGCTTTCATTTTTCTGCTGAAGACTCTGTAATCTTTAGGAATACATTCTAGATTTCTTCTGGAAGGCTCATTTGTGCCAGAAGTAGCAAATAGTCATCTAGTTTAACAGTATGTGACCTTGGTAATCAGTGGAGCCATCCCCATTAAAAGGCATGCCCACATACCTGTGTGTGTGTGTGTGTGTGTGTGTGTGTGTGTGTGTGTCCACTGTATATATTATCTGATTGTGAAAGTTGGCAGCCCAGGATAGTGGCAGGTCAGAAAGCAACAGTGTGGATTCATGGCTCAATTCTTCAAGGATCTGTAATTTTGTCAGCAATATACTCCCTCCATCAAAGCAGATTGCAACTCCTCTATGATTTAGCACAGGGGTTCTTAATCTTAAAAAGGGTTAGATTTTAAGGTCAAACTTTTTAAGGTTAAGAACCCATAATAGAGAATTTCTATAACTAAATTGTTAGTTACACTGAAGTCAACTTGGTGATGAGCCTCTCTCTTCAAGTTTAGCTAAGTTGTTCTTTGAGTGACAGATGTACAATCAATCATTGGGTCTGTACCTAAGGCTGGGGGCAGGGGGGTGGGCAGTGCTCTTGATCTCTGGGCATCACTTGTGAGAACTGAAAATTGACTCAGTGCCATGATGAGGCACGAGATGATGATTTTATTGGAATTGCATGGATGGATTATAATCATCATCATCACAATAGTTGGCATTTACATAGCATTTCAAGGTTCACTTTAGATCATGGGTTCTTAACCTTTTTGTATCATAGGCCCCTTTGGCAGTCTTGCTAAAGCCTATTGATAGGCTATTCCTCAGAAAAATATTTTAAATGCATAAAATAAAATACGCAGGAGTACAAAGGAAGCAAATGATTTTGAAGTACAGTTATCAAAATATTAAAAAGGCAGAACCCCTGCATTATATCTTATATAATAATAATAATAGTTAACACTTATATAGCAGCACCTAGTATGTGCCAGGCACTGTGCTAGGTGCTTTACAGTTATTAATTCATTTGGTCCTTATAACAACCCTGGGAGGTAGGTGCTATCGTTATCACCTTTTTACAAATGAGGAAATGGTGGCAGGCAGAAGTTAAGTGACTTGTCTAGGACCACACAGCTAGTAAGTGTCTGAGGTCATATTTCAATTCACGTTTTCCTAATTACAGGCTTGGTGCTCTATCCACTGGGCCACCTAAGTGCCCATGTATTTATAGAGCCATGGTCTTATTTGGTACCCACAACAACCCTACGATATAGATAACAAGTGTTATCCCAGTTTTACAGAGAAGAAAACAGGCTCAGAGAAAGTGTCTTACTCAAGTTAGGAGTGCCCGGTGATCGATTTTAAAGGTGAGATGTCCTCTGCTCTTTTTCTGTCAGTTTAAATATTTTTATTGATGCTCTTTACTTTTTAATCATCACTCCCTCCCTAATGATTCTTCCACCTCTACCCACCCCAAAATTCTCACATAAGAAATAAGTACAGTCAACTAAAACAAATCAACATATTGACCATACCTGAAACTGTGTGCCTCACCAAGTGTTTTTTTTTCATGATGCCACAAACAAAGATATAGTTAGATAGCCTGGTATAAATGCCACACCTGGGAGAGACTCAAGGTTCATCAGAATTATCTCTCTGACAGACGGGTACCTTGGGTTGGTGTATGAGAGAGCATAATAATAATCGTGATGACATTGTAATGACAGGTTGAAGATTTCCCATTAATAACGTATTATGATCTGACATCTGTGAATTTATCCAAACTCTTCTTGAACTTCATATTTTCATTCACATATTGTGAAAATTCCAAAATGGTTATGTTGGGCAGTAACTAAAATGGGGTGTTTGAATAAGGTCCCTTATAGGTCTAATATTCCATGACTCAAATGGGGATATTGGAGATAGCAAGTCAGTACCCGACAATTCATGCTCCCCTGTCCTCTGTCCTGTTTTAAGATAGTACTACCTTCCAAACCTGACCATGCCTTTCCCAAGACTCCTCCCACCTTGGCTAGCCTTCTTAAATACAAATCCTTCACTCTAGCTTTGGTCTATCCACTGTCTCCCTGACATAACTTCCACATTCAGACTAGTTCATTCTTCTTGTTGTTTCCATTACCAGAAATGTCTTCACTTTTCCTTTTATCTAAATTTTTTGTAAAGTAGCTAGGTGGTACAGTGGATAAAGGTACTAGGCTTAGAGTCAGAAAGGTCTGAGTTCAAATTTAGCCTCATATACTTATTGTGTGTTTGACTCTGGGCAAGTCACTTAACCTTCATTTGACTCGGTTTCCTCAACTGCAAAATGGGAATCATAATAGTACCTACCTCATAGGGTTGTTGTGGGGATCTAATGAGATAATATTTGTAAAATAAGTGCTTAATAATGGTTATTTCTTCCCCTTTCCTCTTAAATTCCAGGTTCAGTTAAATATTACCCTTTCTGGGTAATTTTTCCCCTGCCACTTCAGTCCACGGTCTTTTCCTATAGCTTTTATTTTCTTTGCTATTAATTTGGCCCTTTGCCTAGGCATTTGTTATCATAGGTTTTCTTTTCATGAGTGTATATCTTATCTCCCCAACTAGGTTGCAAGCTCCTTGAAGGATGCAACCTGGTACTTTCTGTGCTCTGCCACAAAACTTAATGCAATTATTGGCACAGAGTAGGCACTTAATAAATGCTTGTTGGCTGATAAATACTTATTGTTTGATTTGATAGACTACCACAGAAACATGCAATTATTAGTTCTGAGATTATCTAGGATGACAGAGGTTGTTGGTCTATCCATCCATCCATCCATCCATCCATCCATCCATCCATCCATCCATCCATCCATCCATCCATCCATCCATCCATCCATCTTCCCAACATTTATTGAGTATCTTTTATGTGCAAGGCACTTCCTTATGTGCTTTGGAAAATAAACAGAAGAGTAATGCATTTCTCCTATCCTCATGGAGCAAATAGTTGAAACAACTAGAAAATGAGCAAGAAGATGAAGTGGCTGGGACTTCACTTGGTATTTCCAACTATGGTGATTTTTTCCCATTAAGCATGCCTGGACTGTTCCACTCATCATCGATCCTTTTAGAGAATTCTTCTGTCTCCTTTTGGAAAGTATCCAAGGGATTCTGAATTTTTTCTCTGTGCTATACCTGGAAAGCAGTGATACTTAGACCTCATATCTGGAGATCCACATGGCTCTTTCATGATTAGACTAGTGACTCTAGAAAGCTTCTGATTTCTGTATTAGAATAGTAGACATTAAACATGCCCAACTTTTTTATGCAAAAAAGTTGCTGATTGAACCTTGGATAGCTGGTACTGGGAAGATGTTGGCTGTCCATGAGCCATGGCAAAAGAGATAAAACTGCCAGTCTCTGGACATCATAATCTCCCCCCCAGAAATAGAAAAGAGCCTTGGAAGGGGCATGGCAATAGGTACTACCATAGAACCAAAAAGGTCGTAGAATAAATATGAACTTGTTCTTTTAATGGTGACTGCAAATGAGGCTTCACAATTTGGTTCCAATGTATCTTTGTAGACCAGTGATGCATCTTCTCCCTCATGTACCTCAGATTCTAACCAAATGTACCTATTTGCCATTTCCTAAACACTGCATTCCATCTTCTACCTTTGCATAGGCTATCTCTCATGCCTAAGATGCCATCCTTCCTCATCTCCAGGTTCTTAGAATCCTTTGCTCACTTCAATAAGAAGCAGAGGTGCCACCTTCTACAAGAGGCTTTTCCTTGTCTTCCATGCCCAGTTAATGGCATTCTCTTCCTCAAATTATTTCCATGTATCTATCTTAGTACTTGTTTTATTTCCCTATTAAAATTCAAGTTCTCTGAGGGCAGGCTCTGCTTTTGTCTTCATATCTTCCATGAATGATACTCACTGCGTGTTCAATAACTGCTTGTTGATTTGAATCAAATCAAATCCAAGAACTGGATGGGGTCTCCAAGGACATCTAGTCCAAGTCATACATGAAAAGTAACCCCTCAAAAGCATCCCTAACAAGGGGTCATCTAGCCTCCACTTGGAGACCTCGGGTGATAAGAAATCACTACTTACCAAATCCACTCGTTAAGCAGTTCTTCCTTTTATAGAGCAGAAATTCCCCTCTCTGCAAATTTTACCCATTGCTTCTATTTTTGCCCTCTGGGATTAAGTAAAACAAGTTTAATCCCTCTTCCAGCTTGTTATAGTATAAAAACTTCTGGACGCAGAGTTGGGTGATGGGTTCGTATCCTACTTCAGACACTTATTGGCTGTAAATGGATGAATGAAAAAGTATTTATTAAATGTATTAATTAAATGGTAATTAAATTAAATATATTTATATTTATTAAACCCATTGATTCCAACAGCTTCTTGGCTTTTACTTTATAATATGTCTTGACTACAGTCACATACATGCTTTGTATCAACCACTGTGCTTAGCAGGGTCACACAGCTAGTAACATCTTGGAGTCTGCCAGATGTTAGCTATCTCCCTCACAGGTCATACAATCTAAAAATCTAATAAGCCTGAACTTCCCCATATCACCTGATCACCTTAGGTAAAATACAATCTTTTTGCAAATTCAGTTTTCTTCTCTGTGAAATGGGCATGGGTGAATGTAGAGTGACATACTGAACAAAGAACCAAAGACAACATCCATAATAACTCTTGAACTAGAGCCTCAGTCCTGAGCAGGTGGAACTGTGTAGTGTAGTATAAAAACCTCTGAATTTATTGGCTTAGGAACTGGATTCAAATCCTGACTCTGCCACTCACTATCTGTGTGATCACAGGCAAAGTATAATCTTTCTGGGGCTTCTGCTTCCATATTTGTACCAGATTTGAAAGTCTAAAACTGTACCTGCTTAATTCATGTTGTATAGCTCTTAGCATTTTCTGGTGCCCACAAAAACCACCTTAATAAATGTTTTTCATGATACTTCCTCCTTACTCTTGTCCCAAACCCATCCAGATAGATAGTATCATGTCCCTTAAGGAGACTGGACTTTGGCTTCCTTAATGTTGGGCTAGGCTAGCATTTTTATATACTTACTTCATTGCAGGGTGTTTATTTTATGAAGAATAAATTTGAAATTGTCCAGGCAGTGGGAAGGAAATGGAATCCTATGCTATTTCATAAATTATCCAGGTAAACATACAACCACATGTGCACACAATGCACAGATTCACTTGCAAGGACGGGATTTGAGAGAAAGTGCAGTTACCACTCTGAGATCTGACCATGCTTTGCTTTGGTTGGATTGTTTGATTTCACATTCCAAAGATGCTGCAGAGATACCTGCTTCTTTCTCACAGAAAAAAGGTTCCTGGACCTGACTGCATTTTTGTTTTGTTTTGCTTTTTTTTTGGTGGAGCAATGAGGGTTAAGTGACTTGCCCAGGGTCACACAGTTAGTAAGTGTCAAGTGTCTGAGGCTGGATTTGAACTCAGGTCCTCCTGAATCCAGGGCCAGTGCTTTATCCACTGTGCCACCTAGCTGCCCCCCCCCACCATTGGATTTTGTGTGTGTTGTGTGTGTGTAACTTCTTTTCCCCATCCTACTTTCCAAAAGCAAGCTTGACTTTTGTCTGCAGTGAGGCCACTGTTTTCTATAGCTCTTGGTTTGAACAGTGGAGCTTTAATCATTTTTGCATTGTTGTTTCTCCATCCCCCAAAAGCTGTCCTCTGAAAGACTCATCCCATCCTTTCCTGTGGACTTTGTTTCTTCCCATTTGCACTTATTTCTGTTTCATAGTTCATTTTCTCCTGGAGTTAGCTCTCTGCACACAGAAATCCAAGATCAAATTTCTGTTCCTCACAGACGAAGTGATATTTCCACAATAGTGGAAAGAGAAGAGCCACCAGATCTGGTTCTGAGCCCTACCTTTGCCACTTACTGACAAATCTTCTTACCTCGCTGAGCCTTGACTTCTTCATCTGAAAATGAGGCTGTTGGATGGAATGACCTTAAAAGTACTTTCAAGTTTTCATGTGATTTGTGGGTCCTGTTCCATTACGAATATTGGGACGCCCTCCTCAACAAAGATGGGCTTATAACGGAAAAAATAAAATACCTTATACATTAAAAAAAAAACAAAGACGGTCTTAGCGTTTCACCCAGGAAGATAGTTCACAGAAGAAGCCCTTGATAATCTATTCCAATGTAGATGAGGAAACTGAAGCTTCAAATCACACAGCAGTTATGGGAGAGGTTTGGGATTAGAACTCCTAGCACTGTCCTTTTTCCTTTATACACTATTGTCTTTTTCCCATTCTCTTTCCTCTTGGAGAAGAGGAACTCTGTTTTGTTTTGTTTTGTTTTTTATCCGGGCAATGGGGGTAAAGTGATTTGCCCAGGGTCACACAGCTAGTAAGTGTCAAGTGTCTGAGGCTGGATTTGAACTCAGGTTCTCCTTAATCCAGGGCTGGTGCTTTATCCACTGCGCCACCTAGCTGCCCTGAGAAGAGGAACTCTTAACTCACATCTGATCTAAACTTTTCTCTCTATTTCCTCTGCTAGAGAAGATTAATGGAACTGATAGTATGCATCACAACAGGAAGACTTAGAAAGCCACACTGGTAAAGAAGACACAGAAAATACCCTCAACCTCTGGTACCTGATGCATGTCCTTGTCCAAGGTGCAAGCTGACTAGGAGCAGAAGGGATGGAAGAAAACACACACACACACACACACACACACTCACACACACACACACACACACACACACAATTACCTTCCTTGGGCCAATTCGGTAACTTGCTTTGGAAATAGCCATCAAAGGCCAACTGGGCAGCTAGGTGGCACAGTGGATAAAATGCTGGGCCTGGAAGTTAGGAAACCTGAGTTCAAATATGGCCTTAGACACTTAATAGCTGTGGGACCCTGGGCAAATTTTCTTATCTGTAAAATGGGGATAATGGTAGCATCTGCCTCCCAGGGTTATTGTGAGGATTGAATAAGATAAAAAATTGTAAAGTGCTTAGCACAGTTCCTGGCACCTAGTAAGCACTGTATAAATGTTAGCTATCAATATTGTTAACTGACTGTTCCTTTAGTAGAATGATGTTTCACCCTTTAAGAGATGGCTGAGTCTGAGAGGCTTTAGATCAGCAATCCTTAACCTCTTTAGTGTCCTGGTTGCTTTTGACAGTCTGCTGAAGTCTATGGACCCCTTCCCATAATAATGTTTTTTTAGATATTTGAAGAAAATGCTCAATTTTAGTTAGAGTTTAGTGGGGGGAAAAAAGACGTAAACTTTTTCACCATCCAAGTTCATAGGCTCCTTGAATCTATATGCATGGGTCCCACATTAAGAATCCCTGCTTTAGGGGGCAGCTAGGTGGCGCAGTGGATAAAGCACTGGCCCTGGAATCAGGAGTACCTGAGTTCAAATCTGGCCTCAGACACTTAAAGCTAACTGTGTGACCCTGGGCAAGTCACTTAACCCCAATTGCCTCACTCAAAAAAAAAAATAAATAAAAGAATCCCTGTTTTAAACATGACTAATATGGAAATACATTTGTGCAATTGCACATGTATAACATAACAAATTGTGGGGATGGGAGAAGGAAGGAGGAAGTGAGAAAATTTGGAACTCAAACACTATTTTAAAAAAGAATGTTTAGGGGGCAGCTAGGTGGCGCAGTGGTAAAGCACCAGCCCTGGACTCAGGAGTACCTGCGTTCAAATCCGGCCTCAGACACTTGACGCTTACTAGCTGTGTGACCCTGGGCAAGTCACTTAATCCCCATTGCCCTGCAAAAAAATAAAATAAGATAAAAATAAATAAATCAAGAATGTTTAAAACTGTCTATATGTAATTTGGGAAAAAATAAAATATTGTTTTTTAAAATACCTGCTTTGGGCCAAGCCTAAACAATTTCTGTGAATCCCTTCCTGATAACAGTAGCCTATGACTCATGTTGCCTTTATTATTAATAATATTAGTGGCATATGTATATAGACTTTTAAGGTTTATAAAGCACTTTCCTGACCACATACTGAGGTTGGTAGTGCAAATCTTTATGAATGGTAGGGAAAAAATAAAGCGTTCCATTAGTTAATTCATTAAAATATGATGATCTTCATATTACAAGTGAGGAAGATGAGGCTCGGAGAGCTGAATTGACTTGAGTGAGGTCTTAGAGCTATTGTCAGAGTTTTCCAGGTCTCAACTTCAAATGCATTGCTATTTCTACTGCTGCCTGAACAGAACAATTATCACTTTATATACTGCTCTATTCTCTAATTGCCTGTACTATGCAATTTAGCACTTAGTGATATCAGCAGAAAATGAGATTTTATATATCATCCCATCTTGTTTCATCAGTATACAACTGTCTTCTAAATCAGAGTGTCAACTTTGGGGTAAAGACCATTTCTTGTTTTATATCCCATAGTTCAGTACTTCAAAGGATCCATCCCCTTTCCCTTTTTCTTTAATATAAAATTTTTATGTACTATTGCCGCCAAAAAAAAAAAAAAGAACCATCCCTTGGTGGTCAGCTGTCTAGTGATAAGCTTCTCTATACTTAGATAGGTTGATCCTCTGATGATGAACACGAAGTCTATCTCTGAGCCTTCTACTTAAAACCTTTTTAGCTTGGGAAGAACTGCCAGATCTTGGGTCCCACTACTGTAGGCTTCACTGCTGTAGGCTTCAAGAACATAGTGTCACCTTCAGGCCACTGTGAGGCATCAGAGGACATTAGGAAAGGTTTGGTATCCCCATAGCACTGAGTAAATTGCTTGGCATGTCACAGACTCTTTGCTGGATGCTAGACACTGAAGTGTGGCTGTTCCCTTCATCAATACAGATTTGCAGCTCCATACTTTCTGCCCATGCCTCTCTAGAAATCCTCCATACAATTTTCATCAAATACACTAGAGTCCTTTTACTATCTCCAATGTAGCATCCAGGCTCTCCATCACTCATGCCATGTGTCCTCAAGGACATTGAAACACACAGTAGACTGAGTATAAATTCTTGCTGATTGAGTGTTGATTGACTAATTGAAAATACAACCTTCAATGAAGGGAGTGTATTTTTAAGCTACTAATTCTCTCTGTCCTTGACATCCAGATACATCATTGTCAGGATATGAATTGTAAATGTGGAAAGAGCTAGAGGTAAATGTTGTCGACTAGGCAGGGTTGTTGTTGTTGGTTTTGTTTTTATTTTTAATACTAAAAATATTGAAATGAAGAGTGGTCTCCCTGCCAAACTCACTTGATGCCTCTATACTTTCGCTGGCTCTTTGAGTACCTAGTAGTAGTGATGACTTCTGTTCTTTGTCCTTTCACCCCTTCTAGTCTGGGACCATTTTCTCTCCTTGGACTCAGTCCTTAGGAGCTCCTTTTGGGACAAGGGAGTGGGGGGAATGTGGGCATGCCAAGTCCTTACAATAGGGCTGACTTTGTCCAGGGCTGTGGTGTGTCCCCATTGACCTTGGAACTCAATGACTAGGGACAACTCAGAGGAGGGGAATTTCCTTCCCTCTCCTGGCCCCAGGTTTTAATGTGGCTTTTGTTGGTCAGAGCCCCCAGAGAGGGAGCTGAAGGGAGAGCCTTTAGCTTGCCCCTTCCCTCCTGGACAAAATGGTACATGCTTTTCCTGTTTAAACAGCGCCCAGTTTGTGAAGTGCCCTGACTTTGCACACACCAAGGCCCCGGCAACTGCTGCAATAAATCAATAGGAAAATAGAAGCTGCCAGTTAGACTAAACAAGTGCATTTGCAAAGACGGCTAGCCCTCATTAATCACTCTGACAGTCCTAAAAACACATTTCCCCTTTAATGACTGTATTTGGATAATCAGTGCTTTTTCCTCCTCAGTCAGAGTTTGAGTAACAGACAGCTGGTGTTATTACAGCCATTCGAGAGGGAGTGCTGGGATTAGGGTCGACCGAGAGTCAACCACTGGAGGTCTCCTGCTACGGGGGCTGGATGGAAAAGCAGTTGTTACGCAATAATGAGGGCACTTTGGCTCTGCCTATTTGGGTCTTACATGTAGTCATGCATCTCTCTCTCCCCATCCCCCCACCCCCCATCTTGACACCCACCTGCACCATCTGAATCTAAAATATTCTCACTGAGGATCATGAAGTTCTTTTGGGAAATGATTTTTTAAATTTTTATTTTTTTATTTTTTGGTGTGTGGTGGTGGTGGTAGTAGAACTGGGGGAGAGGGGATGCTGGGACTCGGTTTGTTTCTTTTAGGTGACTTTGCCTTTCAGGAGAAAGTTGGAAACCCAGCACATCTTTCTTTATAAATGATGTAACACATTAATGCACAGCACATTATGAAAATGGTAATTCAAACCCATAGTGCTCCAAATTAAACCATACATTATCGGATGCGCTCAGCCATCCATTCTGCAGAAAGACAGGGTGAAGTCAAATCAAACAGAAAACTGGAGAGCCGCTTCCCCTACAGAATGATTAATAAAGTGCAGTGCAGTGGCATTATTGTAAGGCAGATTCTACAGCAACCAAGCTCTACATCAGGAATGGAGTCAACTTCATCTATTTGGAGACATTACCATTCCCACCACATAAAATCAGAGCGTGTTGGCCCAACCCATTTGACTCTGGCAGTGCTAAGATGATGAGTTCAGCATCCCCTTCTCTTCCAGTTGGACCATGGATTTCCCTAAGACCTGCAGATGGATGTTCATAAAAAATCTGGATCCTAACTCATTAAATTAGTCCTATATCAAGGGTAGGTCCTTATTCCTCATCACCACCCATCCCCCATTCACCCCAACTGCCCCTCCAACTGCTGTCCACAAGGCCACAAAAATAACCAGGCAGGAGGTGTGAGAGTATGACCTGGAGCCAGGAACGTCCTGTGTCTCAAGTTCTAAGTCTTTCACTACAACTCCTCCTAGTGCCTTGGGAACATCAGCCCCAGTTTCTAATTCCTGCTGAAACTGGAGGTCGGGGGGAGGACAGGGGAGGAGAAGAGAGAAGAAAGAGGAGAAAGAAGGGAAAAAGGAGGAAGAGGAGGAGATGGCAGAGGAGGAAGAGAGGACTCCCTTCCAAAGGGGTGCTAGTAGAATTAATTGGTGTTGATTCACTGTCTGTAGAAGTAAAGCTCAGATATGCAGTTGGTAGTGAGTATCATCTCTATTAAAGTGGCAACTTTGTTAATGAGAGTTAAGCTTCCTGCAAGTGGCAAACTCCCCACTGTCTAATTAAAGCAGCTCACATATATCACCAATTCACTGGCTAGGAGGAAGAACAGGCATTTCCCATCCTGAAGTCAGACATTCCAGGCAGTGTCACCAGTCACTTGATATCAAAATGGGAGTTTCGGGGTGGCCCCTTCCATCCAGGCCTCATCTTTTCCATGCACTATACTTGAATAGGACAGTTAATCTTATGGAGAAAACAGGGGAACTGACCAACTTACTTTGAGATTCATGTCCATGGCTTGAACAGAGCTGCTATTTAAAAGGAGCCCCCTTCACCACATGGATCATGAAAGAATTTTTGGTCTTGAGTCCATCCTCTCTTCAAACTACCTAAAAAAGCATACATTTTGACACAAAAAGTGGGAGTTTTCTATTCATTTGTAGTGTGGCATAACTCCCATTAACTATCTGCGTGACCTTGGATAAATCACATAAGCATTCTGGGCTACTGTCTTCTCCTTGGCAAAAACCAAACCAAACCAGAAACACCAAAGAATAAAAACCCACCCACCCAAACAAACAAACAAAACCCTAAACCAACCAACCAATCACAACAACAACAACAAAATGAGAGTGTTAAACTAGATATTCTCTATGGCCCCTTCCAGCTCTAGCAATCTATGAACTTACTTTAAAATGGGTGAAAGAATAAAAGAAAAATAGATATGCTTTTGGAAGAGAGAGCACTTTCTAGAAAACCAACCAGTCAGAGAGAAAAAAAAAGTAGAAAATCCCAGTGGGCTGGGTAGAGGGAGGGCAGAGAGAAGCAGTTAGATCTCAGCTTCCATTAGATAGACATACTTAAACTCTGGGAAATCTGGCAATACTGTTTCCCCAGGAATATCCTGAGATGAGAGTTGGGTGTTTCCTCTTGGGACCTTTTCCCTGAGTCATCTCCCTTTGATTCTCTGGGCCCTGCTCTGTTGGCATCACCAACTCCCATCAATCTAGGCTCCAGTACTCCTTCAGAAGTAGAGTGCCTATTCCCAAAGTTAATGAACTCTTCTAACAGAAAGTGTGAAGTCTTTTCTGCAGAAAAACTTGACACTGTTGAAGGCATAAGGACTGAATTTTTGCCCAGTTACCAGGATCTAGGGCAGGGTGTAAAATAATTCACCCTGAAATTATGGAAGCACTATGGATTCGAATAACCATTTTTGTAAAGTACTGTGAATTTGGGGAGTAGTGGAACCAGCTAGAGGTTCTGCAGTCAACTGAGTAGGCTTCAAATTCCCCTATTTGTGTGCTCAATATTAGTCACTTACCCTCCCCCACCCAGGGCTTAAATTTAGTCATCTGCAAAAAGAAGGGGTTGGACCTGGATCAAATGAGAAGGAAACAGTTTTGCAGGCTCCTGCCTGGCACTGATCTTTAATGCAGTCCTGTCCTTTCTGTACCCTGCCTGGGGTCAAAACTAGGTTACTTGGTCCCATGTTTCCCTTTCTCCCTCTCCTAAGGGCACCTTCAAAAAAAAAAAAGTATTCTGTGTTCAGGAGGACTCACTCTGAGGATCCTGGGTTTTCCCTGACCCCCTTTTCTCCATAAGCCTGGACTGTGAGTGAGAAAGTGGATGAGAGCAAGAAAGAGTATCCCACGCCCTTCACTTCCTTGGCTTTTCAGTCTACCCTCACTTACTGATCAGGACTAGGTTGGCCCCTTCCCCTTAGTCCACAAGTAGGGCTTGCATAAATTGGCATTTAGAACATGTTTACACTTGCAAGTTTAAGAGGGAGAATTGAAACAATTATCCATAACAAACCAGTTATCCCCTTGATCCTTTCTGCCTCATTCTAAAAGATATTTACGTATTTTAGATGTTTTAAAAAATATTTAGATATTTTAACCAGAACTGGATTGAGTGATTACAATTGTTTATTTGGCTGATAATGTATTGCTATTGACTTGGAGATAACTGGGAGCAAGGGAAGGTTCCCCCTCTTCTCTAAGCAGTGAGTAACGTTCTCCACGCCCTCCACCCTACTCAGCTGAATCTGCAATAATTTCGGCCCTACATTTCCAAGGCCAAAGGAAGTCTTTCACTACACTCAGAAATCCGACAACAGGCCTGGCGTGGGTTGGCACTAACCTACTTACTCCACCCCGATTCAGGTTTAGCAGACAGGCTCAGAAGGACCGACCTTGGCTCATGGTTGAGCCAAGAACATAATAACATCGGAAAGTCAGGAGGCCCTGTCAAAGATCTAGTGAATCTGACTCCCATCAGCTCAACCTGCCTGTACCCAGTGGCTATCAAAGAAATAAGTTCTCCCAATGAACACAGTGGCTTCTTCATCTAACTGGAGGCTGGGCCCAGAAAACTGAAAACAAAGGCACAAGAGTAAAGAACTCCCTGAGAAGAGCATGGAGACTCTCCACCTGGGATTCCGAACCTGGGATTCTTTGGTCACTCTTCTGGGGCTGTCGTGGAAACTTCAATCCTTCCTTTACTTCCTGCCTCTTTTCTTTATTCACGATTTCTCTGAGCTTCCCCCATCGTTCTTTGACTAAAGGTGGAGGAGAGGTTGAAGGTGTGTTATCTCCCTCGGCTCCCATACCCCATTACACTGCCAACATGGATTTTCCCTAGCCGGTTGAAAAGGCAGGAGAAGCCGACGTCAGTCTTGAAAGTCGGGGGGAAAATAGGCTAGCAAGAAAGGAAACAGCAGCCTGGCCACCCCTTTTTGAAGATGGCTTCAAGTTCGGTTTTAGCTGCTGCGCCAGCACAGCAATACCAGGGTTCCACGCCTGTCTCTGAAAAATCACTGGCCTTGCAAATTTCCCCACCTCTAAAAAACCCCGGCCTTGGCTCAGTGTAGCGCGGAAGCATTGCTAGGCATCCGCTCTGAGCAGGTGCATTTCCCCTTCGGTTTCCACCTGCGTAACGAGATTTGCTGGGGAAATTGTGGGGCAGGCGAGGCACAAGAAAAACAAACCCAAACAAGAAACAAATCATCCTGGATTTGGAAGAGTAGGAATTTGTAGAAGTGCCGTCGATGCCGGGAGTCAGCCTTTCTTTTTTTCTTGCCGCACTTATACACGCCGCTAGGTGGCGGCAAAGGCACGTTGTCTCCAAGCACCGCCTCGCCTCGCCCAGCTCTTGGAAGGTGTAGCTGCTTGGAGTTTGGGGAGCCCTCTTTTCCCTTCTCAGCCCCCTTCACCTCGGATTTGGCCCAAAGAAAAGTCCACATTCACATTCGCCCTCCACCCAGGTCCCCGGAAATGTCAAGGCCTTTGAAGTGAGGATGGGAACTAAATAAATAACTGGAAAAAATAATAAAGATTGTTTTATTATTTGCAATACATGGGGGCAAGGACTTCCCCCTTCCCCTTTTTCTTGGGGACTCCATTAAACTCACCCCTGTAAGGATCTAAAGAGGTAATCATTAAAAACTTCAAACAATAAAAAGGAAGGGGGTGGGGTAGACGATGAGGAAGGCAAGAGAAACACATCACGGTGTGAATATAGCCAAGTATTCCATTTATTAACAAAATAAGTCTTACCAACGGAGAGAGCTCTATTCATCCAAAACTGGCCCCACAGCCTCCGCGCTGCGCAAGACTGTGGGGGAGTAGGGGAAAGAATGGGAAGGGTTGGGGAGCAGGCTGGGGAGGAGGGAGGGAGTATCATAGGTCACCTAGGATGCCTTGCCCGCATGCCTGCCGGCTCGGGGGAGCTGAACCAGGTAGGGACTGAAAGCTTGAGGCCAGGGGAGATTCGGATCGGGGTTTCTATCTAGTTTGCTCCCTCCCTCCAAATGTTTTCTCAATTGTATTAAGATGTCATTCTATTTAAAAAGGTTAGACTCGTCTCCTGATCTGGAGATGTCTGAGGAGAGAGTCCCCCTTTCTCTCCTGTACATCAAGGGTTGCTGCCCCAATAGGGGAATTAAAAAAAACACCCAAAAACCAAAAAAACAACAAAGGATTATAAAGCACTTGGTAGACTAGAAAGAGCCAGGCTTTCACGCTGCAGGCCCATCTAGAACTTTTAATTAAGGTGGGCCCTGACGGTTAGGTTCCCTGGGGTATCGTATTACCCATCCCTTTTGGCAGGGATACTCCTGACCGTGTATTTTTGGGGTGTAGGGGTAGATGAAAATGCTCAGTTGGGCTGTTTGGGACTCAATATCGGGGAAACTGCTGCCAGGGACCCTGAGGGGCTCCTTGGCTGCAGGTCAATGAAGGTTTCTGCGCCTTCAGGCCCAGTGCCTCCAAGTGGAGCATGGGGGGGAGGGAGAGGCAATGCCAAAGGAGGGAGGGGCAGGCAAAGCTCAGGAGCAAAAAGACAGCAGTGCCGTCCAACTTTCAGCCTGCCTCATTCCCCTTCCCTCCAACTATATCTTTAAAAAACCACCTCTGTTACCTGTACAAAGGAAAAAAAGGGAAATGCCAATGGAAACAAGAAGAGGGAAAAGGAGGATAGAAGGAACAATGTAGTTTCAAGTGTCAAGAATCATGCAAGAAACTCCCCAGGAAAGCAACAAAAAGCCCAAGAATCCAAGAACCCCAATTCCCCCTCCTCCCAATAAAACCGAACCAATCAAAAAAGAAACAAAGGGGGGAGGGTAGAGAAGCAGCTCTAAAACCCATACCTGACTAAGAGAAAAAAAGAAAGGAAGAGGTGTGGGGATCTTTTGTTCATTTGATAATTATCATTGTTATTATTTGGGGGGAGGGAGGGGGACACAGACTTTTTGCATAACATTGACTCGTGGGCCATTAATGCACTTATATTCCCAGCTTGTAAGCTAATAGTACAGTAAATAAATACACAGTCCAGGAGGGTGGGGTCAGGAAGGGGAATGCAAGGAGGGAGGAGTGGTGGTGGAGGCTGCTGAAGATGGTGTCGGTATTGGTGGTGGTGGTGATGGCAATAAGGAGGTGGACGAGAAGGAGGCTGGGCAGAGGGTTAGGGCAGGGGAGGAGAAGAGGCTGTAGTTACTGGTATCCAAGAGCGGAGGCTGAGGCTAGTCTCTGTCCGTAGAGCGCGTATGGCGAGTAGTAGGGTCCGGCTGTGGGTAGGGATGGCACAGCTAAGCCCCCGGCTGTGGGTAAGTGGCTCTTGCCATAGGGGTGGTACCGGCTTAACCCCAAAGTATGTGGACTCCGCAAGGACAGCGACCCGGGGCTGCCGGGGGCGGCGGGTGGAGGGAGGTGTAGGTGACAGGAAGCTGCAGCCGCAGCGGCGGCCGCACTGCTCAGGCCCGACCCCCCGGGGTAAGCGGCTAGCAGTTTCTCGGCGCCGGGGAGGGCCGTGTGGGTCCGTAGGTGGCTGAGCAACTCCTCAGAGGTGGCAAAGCGCTTGTCGCACGGCCCGCTGGCCGCCACCCAGTTGCAGCTGTGTGGTAGCGGTTCGTTCTGTAGCATGAAGCCGTAGGTGTAGAGAGGATGTCCTGGGAGCGCAGCCTGCGCTGCACTGGAAGAGAGGGCTGCGGGCTGGAGCGGGTGGCCTGGGTAGACCAGCGGGTAACCCCCCGGCTTGAGGCTAGGCCCGGCGGGTTCGTGCGCGCTGCAAGTGGAGCAGCTAGAGCCGCCCAGGTGTGAGGAGGCGCTGTGGTAACCGCCCAGGCAGTAGGGGTCCCGGCACAAACCCTGCAGGAAGGAGGGTGGCGAGGCGCCAGTCAGTGGGCTAGAGCTGGGGGGCTTGCCGGGAGGGAGGCCCAGGCCCCCGGACAGCTGGCCCCCCACCAGCCCGGATTTGCTAGGATCCAGACCGGGCACGAACTGGGACGGGTAGCCGGCGTAGGCGCCCACGATGGAGCCGTGATAGCCGATGCCAGAGGGTGGCAAGGGGAACACGGAGTGGCCGGGTTTGTAGGGAGACACCGGCGCCACGTGGCCGGCGCCCACCAGCGCGGCGGGCGGCTCAGACTTGCGCCCGGACGACCCGGCCTCTCCGCTGTGCGACGCGGGCTCGGCGCTGCGGCTCCCGGTTCCCGCCTCCGGGCTGGGCTTGGGTTCTTGATCTTTCTTGTCCGGGTCCCCTCCGCCCCCGCCTCCGCCGCCGCTGCCCTTGCAGTCCGTATGGTGCGGTGAGCCGCCCCGGGAGTTGCCCGGGGAGGAGGAGGAGGAAGAAGCTGAGACGGGACCTCCGTGCGGGGGGAAAGGCGGGCAGGCTGCACTGGGCACCCTGAACCCTGCCTTGTCTCCGGGGGAGGAAGAAGAGGAGGAGGAGGAGGAAGAGGTGGAAGAAGAGCCTCCGTCTTTGCGGGAGTCCCCGCCGGCCCCCTTGGAGTAGGGTTTGAAGCTGGACTTGTCCTCCGTCGGTGAGTCCCCTAGCTGCTTGAGAGCCGCCGAGGCGGAGGAGGCGGCTGTGGCGGAGCGGCCAGAGTCCTTCTCCGCTCCGAGCCCGTTGGCCGCCGCCGCCACGGAGTTGAGCTTGGAGGAGGGTGGTGGATCAGGTTTGCCGATCTGCGAGCAGGTTTGGGCCAGCAGCGCCAGCGGGCTTTTCTTAGCGTCCAGCTGCGAGAGACAGCGGCGGTGGAGGGGGGGGGGAGAGAAAGGAGGTAAAGGGACAGCGTGAGACGGCGAGACTAAGCAGATAGAGCGCGAGGGAGCCCCGGGGAGCCCGTGGGAGGGAGCTAGGGACGAGAAGTGCCCGCAGGGAGGGTGGAACGGGGCGGGGGACAGCAGGAATCCTTCCTCCCCCCCTCGTGAGTTAGCAAGAGATTTCTTAGGCCCCGGGGAAAGAGGAAGGGGAAAGGCCACTTAGGGGTCACTTTCTTGGCCTGTTAGAGACTGCCCTAAACATGACTGCCTGGGGTGGGTTCCTGGCACCTTGGGCTCTAGGAGGAAGAGAACACCACCGCCCCTCTGAGGGTAGGAATGCAGGGGAATAGAAGGGTAGAGATCAGCCAGCTGTGGAAGGGACGCAGCTTTTCTTTGCCTCCCAGATCAAGGATCTGGCTCTTCCTTTTTCTTTCTTCCCCCACCCCTCTTCCGCCCATACATTTCACGTCCCGGGGAAAACTTATCCCCCAGTTAAGCGAACTTCGGAACCCGGAGGTCACTGGAGGCGCCTTGGGGCGCTGGAGTAGGGGGCGTGGAGGAAAGCATTCCCGGCGAGGGCCGGCTAGTGCACCCACTGCATCGCCCCAGGGGAGGGCGCCCCAAGAACAGAATGGGGAGGATTTTCAGCGTTTCGGACGCGACCCCGAGAGTGGACTGGATGGGACTTGAAGGCGGAGACATGTTTATTGAAAGGGAAAGGTCGGGTGGCCGTAAAGGGGGGGGGGTGTCGGTGGTGCATTTGAACCTCTTTTGAGTAGGGGTGGGAGACAGGGTGGGGTGGAGGTGGGCAGTATAGCTCCCAAGGCAAGATCACCTCTAAGAACCCAGAAGCTGGGCCCGGCGCTGGCCAGGGAGAGTAAAAGGAGAAAGAGAGAGCAAAGAAACTGGGCAGACAAACCTGCTCCTAGAAGGGATAAGCCCCGAGGTGTGAGCAGCGCTCCAGTCTCAACCACCGACTGACCCTATCCCTCACCCCCACCCCGGGTCCACAAGACTGGCCGGCTTCTACTAAGAGGAGTCCGAGGTCCCAGGGAATAAAGAAAAGGACCTGGGGGAATGGGGCTGCCGTTTCAGGCAGGACTTGGGAGGAATAGATCGTGAGGAGTGGGGGTGGCATGGGGGGGGGGTGCAGTGCGGAGCTGGGACTGACCTCGATGGGGCTGACTGGAGTGGAGGAAAGCGGCTGCAGATATTCCGGGTGCAAGAGGTGGCCGGTGTGCGCGCTCAGCATCTTCAGTACCCTGATGGGGAGTCGGTTCGCCTGCCGCAGGGGGTCCGCCGGAGGCAGGAGGGACACCGCCGCCGGGACCGCTGGTCTCTTCCCTCCGCCGCCGCTCTGGCTGCTGCCGCTGCCGCCGCCGCCGCCGCCGCCGCTGCTGCTGCTGCTGCTTTCCGGTGTCCTTGGGTTAGATCCAGCGGGCGAATCGCTCATTTGGAGGAGGCAGCGCCACGGGCGGGGACGGGGGGGCGGGGAGGGGGAGCACCGGGGAGGCGAGCTCCCGGGGCGGGCGGGCTCGCTCCGCAGTGCCGAGCGGGGTGCAGCAGCCAACCGCTCCTCCTCCTCCTCCACCTCCCCTCCTCCGCTGCCACCGCCAGCACCGCCAGCACCGCCGCCGCTGGCCCGGGCGAAGAACACAAAAACCTTCCCCTTCCCCTAGCCACACGTCAAATACCCGCGATCGGCAGCCACACTTCAAAGGGATAGCCGCGCCCGCCCAATCGCTGCTCTCCCAGGGACCCCGGGGCGGGGAGAGCGGGCAGGCGGGGGGCCGGCCTCGCTGGGTGGGAGGGGAGATCCTTAAAGGAGCCCCGCGCCGCCTCCGCGGACGCCTCAGCTTCCCGGATTCAGCGGCGGTCCCCCCTTCCCCCTAGCTCTCCACCTATCCTCTCTCCCCACTGGGCGTCCCTCGCCTCGGGGGTCCCTCTAAGCACTCGGACGCCTCTGGGAGTCAGAAGTAAAGCGATCGCTTCTGCGTCTTGCTTACCCCACTCTGCGTTCTCACCCCTTCCCCTTTTTCCACAGTGGGGGTGTCACGCGGGCCAAAAGAGGGGCTAGGGGTGCAGCTGCGCCCCAAGTTAGGGTGGGCGGAGTAACGGATTCCCCAGCCTCTCTCGGATACTGACTCTAGAACGCCCAGGGTCAGCCGGAGAGGGTGCCGGTGCCCCTCGGAGGCGCGTTTCTGCGTCCACGTCTTCGCTCGGTGTGGTCCTGGGAGTGTTAGCTCGCTTGGCAGCGGAGGGAGGAGAGAACGCTGCGCCCTGGACTCCGAAGCACCCCCTGGCCGCGGGCGGGCGGTGCTGAGCGGTCAGCTTGAAGTACTGTCTAATGATCTGTCAGGTCCCGAGCAGACAAGTTAGGGAGAGGACCCACTCTGGGGTGATGTCATCGCCGCGGCATTACCTCTCCTGCCCAGCCGAGGCTTCTACCCGTGGGTAACGCTCGCCTACCTCGTTCTCCCTTGCCCCGGCCTGCCTGGTGCTCTGTGAGCGAACCTGATTTATTGCTCGGATATTTGAAGTGTTCCGTGTTTCCTTTCATGTCCTCTCTAGAGGCAGAACATTCTTTCCCTCACTACCACGCCTGGCGGCTGTTTGCTGCTGCTTATGGAGTTCCAATCACGGGTGAGACCCGAATCCCTGAAAAAGGTTTCTCACCAACTAGGGCTGGGCACCCTCTCCTACCTCCCATCACCCCTTCCACAGAATTACAGAGACTTGAGTGTACATGCATGTATGCATGTGTATAAACACTTTCTCCCAGTATGTATGCCTGTATGCATGTGCTTTCTTATATGAAGTAGGCATATGGAAAGAATGGAAATTTTGGAATGGAGGAAAGAGCAGGCTGTGGAATCAGGAGACAGGGGTTCAGATCCTCCTCTGATAACTATCTAGATGACCAGGGACGAATCACTTAACTTAGGCCTCCATAACTTTCCTGGGACCTACTTACCACATCAGTAGAATGGGGGACGGAGGAGGGAAGTTGGAGGTTCCTTCTCGATCTAAGTTCCCATATATGTCCACGGAGAGGTGGGAACCCGTAAGATCCCTAAGATGGGGAAATACTTTCATATCGTGTAGGCAGCATTCAGCAGGGTCATTCATAGCAAAAACTCTTTAGTTTTTGTGTTGACACCAGGCAGATCTCCTAGCCTGATAGATAATTTCTCCAAATCAAGACTTTTTATTTTGTTGTTTGATCCGGGTTTTTTTGAATGAGGGTAGTCGGAGAAGAGAGATATAGTGGAGAGAGGTATTGCCAAGATATAGTTCTTAGGACCACCCCTCTGAACTCCGGGCATCTATCATATGCTTACCTCAAGTATTACTACTCTTCTAGCCATCATCAGGCACTTCATTAAGACTGTTATTTATTTTATTCTGAACTTGAGAAATAAAAGAAGTATTTTCATAACATAGTAGAATGGGGGTTGGGGGGTGGGGGAGCGGCCGGGAAGAACTGACTTGTTATGTACAACGTGCTATTCCTTTTAAACATAACGTTATGTAACTTTGGTTTTTTTCTTCCCTCCCCACCCCCAGTCACTCTATTTTTTTAGACTGTACAGTATTGTGTGAGGGATCGCGGTCCAACCCAAAATGCACCCTTCTGTAGGGCTTGGTTCACATCAATCCAGTCTAAACAACGAAGATATATTTCTGAAATCATAGAATTTTCGAGTTGAGGGAAACCTTAAAGAATCTTTAATAAAGATCACTTAATCCTAAATATAAAATAGGGAGGGAAGCCTTCAAGTGAGTTCTTTAAACTGAATGAAATATTTTTTTTCTATCAATGCCGCATTTATTAAGCACTTACTATGTGCTAGGCACTAGGGATACAAGAACAAAAGAATAAAGTAATCTCTACTTGAAATAAACTTTCCTTCTAAAGGAGGAAGACAATAAGTACATACAGGGTGTTCCAGAAGTCTTAATGTATTTGTATTAAGACTTTTGGGATACCCTGTATAAAATTTACAGCATAAATACAAGGATGTTTGTATTTATAGATATCAGTATCAATATACTGCTTAAATATATATACACACACTGGGGCAGCTAGGTGGTGCAGTGGATAGAATGCCGGGCTTGGAGTGAAGACGACTCCTTAGTTCAAATTTAGCCTCAGATACTTACCAGCTGTGTCATCCTAGGCAAGTCACTTAACCCTGTTTGCCTCAGTTTCCTCATCTGTAAAATGAGCTGGAGAAGGAAAGACAAACCACTCCAGTATCTTTGCCAAGAGAACACCCCCCCCAAAAAAAAAAACAAAAACGGGATCATGAAGAGTCAGACACGACTGAAAAACAACTGAACAATAACAACACACAGAGGAGTTAAATAAAAGGTGGTTTGGGAGGTAGAGTAATAGCAGTTGGGGGTTGCGGGGGCTCAGGAAAGGTTTCATATAGAAGGTTGTTCTTGAGCTGCATCTTCAAGGAAGAGGTCTCCTTGAGGCAGAGGAAAAGGAAAGCCTTTGTTCCAGGCTTAAAAGTTAAATAGAGGAATTTATATTTGATCCTTTAAGCAATAGGAAGCCACAGTGGTTGGTTGAGTAAGGGTGTGATCTGCACGTGAGGAAAATTCTTTTGCCAGCAGTCTGGAGGATTGGAGTGGGGGGAGACTTGAGGCAGGGAGACCTATTAAGGGGCTGCTTCAATAATCTAGGTGAGAGGTGATGAAGGCCTGAATTAGATTGGTAAAGAGATATTGTGAAGGTAGAAAAAGGAAGCTCTAGGAATTGTTTGGATATGTAGAGTGGGGAGTTGAGAATAATGCTTCAATGACAAATCTGAGATTCTGGAAGGTTTGTGGTGCCTTTGGCAGAAAGGGAAATTTGGAAGAAGGGAGAGTTTCCTGGGAAAGATAATGAGTTGAGCTTTAGATATGTGGAATTTAAGATGTCTCTGGGGTATTCAGTTTTAAAATGACTGAAGCTCTGAGGGAAAGACTGAGACTGGATGTATAGATCCATGAGTCATCTGCATAGAGATAATAGTTAAACCCCTGTGAGCTGATGATGTTCCTAAGATACATATGAGACAGATAAGAAAAAGGCCCAGGGCAGAACTTTGGGAAATATAGAAGGGGGATGAAACAGATGATGAGTCAGCAAAGGAGATTAAGAAAAAAACAGGATATAAAAATCCAGGGAGGAGAGAGTATCCTAGAGGAATGGGTGGCCAGCAAAGTCAAATGCAGCAGATAGGTTGAGAAAGATTGAAACAATCCATGAGATTTAGCCATTAAGTGATCTTTGATAACATTGAGAGAGCTGTTTCAGTTGAATAATGAGGTCAAAAGCCAGATTGCAAATGGTTAAAGAGTGAGTGAAAGGTGAAGACAGTAAATGGAGACAATTTATTTTTTGGCTGAGAGAGAAGAGATACAGGAGATATCTTGAAGGCATGTTTGAAGGGATTAGGGAGGGAAATCAGTTAATAGAAAGACGTCTAAGCTTAAAGGGGGTGGGGGTTGGAGATGATTGAAGAAGTAATCTGCTGGAGAAGAATGGAGGGGCCCCGGGATCAAATACATATGGTGAAGGGGTGGACTCTTAGAATCTGGGGGAAAGGAAGAGAGAGTGGGAAATGAAGTCAAGGGTTTTTGAGATGAAGAAAGAAGCCTCTTTTTTTCCTCCCAATAAAGAAGCAAAGTCCTTAATTAAGAGAGAGGGAAGAGGAGGAGAAAGGGGGGTGGGTTTGAAGAGGGAAGAGAAGATTTGGAATTTTTTTTTAATAGGGAGTGAAATAGAAAATCAATTAGGAAAGAATAAAAGGACTGCCTTTCTTCAGTGAGGGCCCAGTTTGGATGATATGATTTTTATAATGTACTCAGTCAATGGGATTGTGAGACTTCCTCTTTCATTGTTATAAAAATTATTTGTATTAAATGGAATTCAATTCAATGAGCATTTATTAAAGATACTGTGATAGGTCTTGGGGAATATGAAGGTAAAAAGGGAAAACAAGTCTCTGTCTTCAAAGAGGGATACCACTTGGGGTCATAGATATAGAACTAGGAGGGACCGTAGAGGTCCCAAACCTCTTAAATTGCAAATGAGGTAACTGGGTCCCTGAGAAGTTAAATGACTTGCTGTAGGTTACACTGGTAGAAAAGAGAAGAACCAGGATTAGAACTCAGCTCTTCTGTCTCTAAATCCAGAACTTTACTTACTGGATCACCTTATTTGATGAAGAGAAGCTCCAGGTAGGACATTTCACCTGAGCTGAGCCGGGAAATAAGCTAAGGATTCCAAGACATAGAGGTGAGGAGGAGTAACAGGTAGTCCAACCTGACTAGATTTTGGGAATGTGAAGTAGATCTGGAAAAGTAGATTGTAGACACACTATGAGGAGCTTTAAATACCAACCTAAAAGCTGTATTTTATCCTCAAGGCAATAGAAAGCTACCTTGGTTATATTTTCGTTGGATTGGAAGGGGGGAGAGAGATTGGAAGCAGGGAGATCAACTAGGAAATTATTGCAGTAATTCAGGTAAGAAGTGATGAGAGCCTGATGTAAGGTAATGATTATGTGAGTAGAGAGGAAAGGACAAATTTAAGTTAAGTCATGGAAGTAGAGCCAAGAAGATTTGGCAACTGATTGAATATAGAAAGTGAGGGAGAGAAAAGAGTGGAAGCTGACCCTAAAATTGGCAACCTGCGTGACTGGAAAATGGTGGTGGCTTCAGTAGAAAGAGGGAAGTTTGGGGTGAGGCAATGGATATGTTGAGTTTGAAATACCTTTGAGACACCTGGATAGAGACCTCCATTAGATAGTTGGTACTGTGGTATTTAGGAGAAAGTCTAGGGCAGAGATAATAAGTGAACCCATGGAACCTAATGAGCTAAACAAGAAGAAAGGTGATAGAGACAGAAGTATGATTGCCACATTCTAGATATACTGGCTATAAAACATGCATGTAGCAGGATTGTGAGGTTATGAAACCTCTTCTAATAGACAGTCATGTCTGGTAACTAGGATCATCATGTGTAATTTAAGATTCTAAATGTGGATTCTAATTTGTTCCCCCAGTTTGGGGGAAACTGACTAAAAATCACTGATAAAACAAGTTTAGGTTTTTAAGGGTTTATTGGAAAATAGAAAGAAAAAGATTGAGAACAGAATTCTAACAGCCTGGCATTCCTATCTTTCCTCAAATTTCCTGTGAAGTCCTCTGCCGCCGCCACCATCAAGTCAGCTAGTCTGTCTAAAATACCTAATGAGTGGTCGCCAATAAATTATAAGCTTTAGCAAGAGTTAGACTTTTAAGCATTTATTAAGGAGAATAAGAATTTGGTAAAGAGAGAGAAAGGCCTAGATTCCTATCTATTAAAGGGAGAGCACATTTCTAGTTTCCCTCTCCACCAGCGTCCTCAGGAAAGAGAGCGAGAGTGAGCGCCAGTCTCTTCCTTCCTCCTCCCACCAGTCTGCGTCACTTCCTGATGCCAAAGAAAAGACTCCTGGTCTTGCCCTCAAAGACCTTTGCTTCATGGGCAGAACTCTTCTACAGTAAGTATCCAGCAGGTGGCGTTATTCCAATCGTTACAATCACCAGGGGTGCCTGGTTCAACTACTTGCCCCCTCCCCAACATTCTTTTTTTCCTTTTTTATTTATTTATTTATTTATTTATTTTAATTTTCACGGGCAATGGGGTTAAGTGACTTGCCCAGGGTCACACAGCTAGTAAGTGTTAAGTGTCTGAGACCGGATTTGAACTCAGGAACTCCTGAATCCAGGGCCGGTGCTTTATCCACTGCGCCACCTAGCCACCCTTTTATTTATTTCTTAATTATATTTTTAATTTATGGAAAGCAACCATTTCCATAACATTACTATAGTTTAAAAAAAAGATGATTGCACACCAAACTGCAAATCTATTATGTACAACTTGCTCATCCTTTTAAAATACATAATAAATAGTAATTAATTACATTTTAATTAATTAAAATAAATAAATATTAAATATATAATAAAGTTATCATGTAAATCCCCAGCATACAATACAGAAGAAATTAGGTTAGAATGATGTTGTAGGGGGAAAAAAAGACACAAAAAGACAGTTTTAAGGAAGAGGGGGAGGAGCAATCCCCAAATTTTGCTTTGGTCATGCATATAGGATCATCAATTTAAAACTGGAAGGCATCTTAGTCATTGGTCTAGTCAGATCCTGAAGAACTAAAGCCCAGACTTGATCAGAGCCACCCATGTGGTAAATGGCAGCTCTGGGATTTGGACCTGGGTCCCCCCCCCACCCCCCCCCACCCCTTTAAAATCATTAACTTGCATGAAAGTATAGATAGTAGGCTTATCACATTTGTGGATGAGAATAAGGAGACCAATGGGCACTATAACAATGTTGTAAAAAGAAACAATTTTCAGTGGCGGCTAGGTGGCGCAGTGGATAGAGTATACCGGCCCTGGATTCAGGGGTACCTGAGTTCAAATCCGGCCTCAGACACTTGACACTTACTAGCTGTGTGACTCTGGGCAAGTCACTTAACCCCCATTGCCCCACCAAAAAAAAAAAAAAGAGAAACAATTTTGAAAGACTTAAGAACTCTGAACAATGCAATGATAATTCCAGAGAACCAATGACGAAAGCTACCCAGCTCCTAACAGAAGTAATTCACTAAGTATGCAGAATGAGTTACACATTTCTTTTTGGACATGGCCAATATGGGAATTTGTTTTGCTTGACAATGCATATTTGTTACAAGGGTTTTCTTTTTCTTTTTCTTTCCACTGTGGGGTGGAGAGGGACAGGGGCGTGGGAGAGAAAAAAAGAAATGTTTGATAATTGTAAATAATTAATTATTTTTTTGGATGACATGAAGCTGGGAGGAATCAGTACAAAGTTTCAAGACAGGATTAAGATGCAAAAAGATTTTGACAGGCTAGTATTGTGGGCTGAAAAAGAAGATCAAGTTTATTGCAATAATTGTAAAGGCCTGTACTGTTTAAAAAAAAAGTTTTAAAGGTGGGGGAGACACAGCTAGAACATTTTTTTTAAAAATAGTACATATGAAAAAGATTTGGGGGGGGTGAGTGGTTATTTTGAGTTTTTTTTTGGAAAGAACTAGCTATTATTTTCCTGCTGCATTGGCTTGCCTGAGTAGTGACTCAGTGCTGAGGACCAAAGGTGAAAAAAGGAAACCCAGAGTGAGATATTGTGTGTCCCTAAGTGTTAAAAGCAGCTCTGCATATACCATTCCCCTCTGCCTTTTAATATGCCCACCATCACCACCTTCCAAAGTCCCAAATAGGACCGAAACCTAACCTTTGGAAGCCCTGCTCTTGTGGGATCAGGTAATGCCTGAGAGAATCAAGTAGGGAGCAGAAAAAGGCTGGCCCTCGTGGGAGCCCTGTAGGAGGAGGAAGCCAGGAGGAGGGGAGACCTTAGGAGACACTAAAAGATGAAAGATTTCTTGATTATTGCAACCAGCCCAGATGTGAGGGTGAGCCAAGAAATCCTTCTAGGATCCAAACAGATGTGTGTTAGGAATGATTAGTGGGGAATTAGTAAGGGAACAAGTTGGGGTTGGGGGATTGGGAAGGAGAGAGAGGGAGAGGGAGAGAAAATGGAGGAAAAGTAGGTAGAGAGGAGAAATGGAGACAGAAATAGAAGGAAATAGGGACAACAGGGAGTAGTGGAGAGGAAGAAGATAAGACAGAGAGGGGAAGGGCTTTGCTCCTAACAATAAACTCGTCTTTAAAAAGACGATTACAAATATTAATATTTATTAGTTATTATTCTTAGAAACAACTTGTGCTGTACTTCATATTCACTCGCAGTTTTCAGGCAGTGGCAGGGGCATGGGCTGTTTCCTTTTCACCATGAAGCAAGCCACCTGGATCCATCAAATAACATCTAGGAGAAGCATAAATACAGTTCCCCTTCAGGGTCCCTGGGCTCTTTGCCATCAATGAGTAAGCCAGAATGTTGGATAGAAACTGGAAAGACATATGCATGAAGGCCAGGAACGGAATTAAAATATTTGGGGACCCATGATTTTATTGGTATAGGAACTGCCCCCCCTTCCCGCCCACTAACTGCCAGGGTGGCTAGGTGGCATAGTGGGTAGAGTGCCAGACCTGGAGTCAGAAAGACTACTTCCTGAGTTCAAATCTGGCCTCAGACAGATCCTGCACAAGTCACTTAACCCTCTTTGCCTCGGTTTCCTTATCTGTAAAAAGAGCAGGAGAAGGAAATGGCAAACTACTCCAGTATCTCTGCCAAGAAAATCCCAAATGGGGTCATGGAGAGTTGGATGGGACTGTAATGACCTAACAACAACACAACAACTAACTGCAAATTAAAGTCTAGAATACTGAGAAGTTGATTAAGTGATATGCTGAGGGTCATGCAGCCAGTGTGTGAAAGGGGCAGGATTTGAGTCAAGGTTTTCCTGGTTTGAAGCCAGCTTTTATCCACTAGGGCCAGTTTGTGTGTGTGAGATGGACTCCTTTGATAGTTTGATGAGGGCTATGGACCTCCTCTCAGACAAAATATTGTTAAATGCACAAAAAACAATACTTAGAATTTCAAAGAAATCAATTTCATTGAAGTACAGTAATAAAAAAAATGTTTTTTTAAAAAAGTTCATGGATTTCAAATTGAGAACCCCTATGGACCAGGCCCTTCTACCATAATAGTTTGTAAATGAAAACTTTAACTAAATGATTATTATAATCAGCATTTATCATTCAGTTAGCTGAAACTAGAACATGTATTACTCTAAACAGAGCTGTGGTGGCCTGACAATAAATGCAGCTTCCAAAAGGGTTTAATTTTGTTCAAGAGATAGTTTATGGATTCATACAAGGTCAGAGCTGGAGGGGGATCGTCTCTTCAAATACTTAAAAGGATCTTTGACCCGTTCACAGGAGCATTCACTCCAATGGTACAGATTGCAGCAAATCCAAACCTTTCCATCCTGAACAACTCTTGACTGTATATCATCCTCTGCCTCGATTTTCTACCACTTTGCCAACATCAGTGCAGAACTGGATGAAGGTTGCACAGAATGGACTGCTATTTTGTAATTCTCATTGTTTAACAATGGTAGCTTATGTTTATATAGCACTTTAAAATTTATAACGCTCCTCACATACATCACCTCATTTGATCTCCATAACATTAGCTTGTGAAGTCGGTGATACTATCTTCCCTTTTTCACATGTGAGGACACTGAGGCTAAGCACATGCTTGGGGTGACATACACAGGAGGTGTCTGAGGAAGGAATTGAACTCTGCTTCCTGACTCTTAAGTCCAGGGTTCCAGCCACCTAAGGACCAAGGTTGCCGGCCTATTGATGATAAGCTTTTCCAAACTTGGGTAGGCTGGTTCTTAGAAAACAGACATAGTTGCCAGTTCTTAGGACATAGGATGTCAGAGCTAGAAAGGACATTAGAACTTAGAACATAGAATGCTGGAATTGGAATAGGTCTTGGAAATCATAGGTTGACCCCTTTATTTTACATATGAGAAGGAAGCTGACTTACCCAAAGTCACATAGCCAGTAACTGACAAAGTCAAGTCTGTCCACTGGGAGAATCTGGCTCCATAGTCAGCTGACCAATGTTGATTGAATGCCAGCCATGGGGCTTAACAAAAGTAATAGAAGATACAGTCCTTGCTTTGAAAAATAGCAGAGGCTCAGTCCTTATTCTTTTTGACCTGAGGAGAAGAGAGACAATTATCTAGGTCACCCTTCAAAAGTTCTTTGATAACATTTAAGCCGTCTCCTTGCAAAAACCCTATGACGTAGACTAAGGAAGAATCCTTATACTTTATTCATGAAGAAACTATGGCTTTTATTAGGTAAGTGACTTGCCCATGGGCACCTAGCTAGCTGCTGGCAAAATGGGAACATGTAGCCATGTTTCCTGACACCCAAGTCTAACAATCTTTGTACTGTTATCATGGGTATTGTGTGCTGCCCCATTTCTAGGTAACTCCTGCTTGCCTTGGCTTGGGAATTCATTCAATTCACAGAGCATTTATTGAGCAGCCAGTAAGCGAATAAGCATTTATTAAGTGCCTGCTGTGTGCTGGGTACTGTAGTACTAGGGATATAAGGAAAGGTAAAAGGCAGTCTTTGAACTCAAGGAGTTCCCATTCTCCCGTGGGGAAACAGCATTTACAGCTATGTTGGCATAAAATATATTCAAAGGAAATATGAAATGATTTTAGTGAATGGAAGAGAGGACTCACAATATGGGGAGGGGGATCAGGAAAGGTCTCTTAGAGGAAGGAGTATCCAAACTGTGCTCTAAGAGGACATTAGGGATTTTATGAGGTGGAGGTGACTTGAGAGGGCATTGCAGACATAGGAGAGAGCATGTTCAAAGGGACATAGATAGGAAATACAATCTCATGTAGAGGGAACAGTAAACAGGTCAGTTAGGTATCATCATGTCAGGGAGCAAGAGCTGAGGGTTCCTCATCTGAACTTGGTGTGAAATTAGATTAGTGGGAAATTGTCTTTTTTGAAGCCAATCTGGCCAACCGATTTCTACTGAAGAGGACATCAAACATAACATGAAAATTAAAGCAACAACCCCCCTTCCCCCCTCCCCCACTCAACAACCAGCCAAAATAAGTTGTTTTCTTTGTTTTGTTTCATTTGTTTGTTTTAAAATGTCTGTATCCCCTCCCCTCAAAACAAAACTGCTATGGGAAGACCTTCAGGAGATACTGAATATTTATGATTTTTTTTTTCTCTTTGCCATTCCTATTTACATAAAATTTGCCACTCTGGGAAAAAAATGCCTGAGTCAGGTTGTGAGTTAGAGGTGGTAGATTTGTTGTGTGGGGTTAATGTGTAGTTTCAAGCCCTTGCTGAGGCAGAATTGCCTGAATGATTACCTCTCTCTGCATAACACTCAGACCCTAATGGCAACAACATGAAATAATATCTCACTGGGTAACTATTTACATTTTTTTATACAAGCTGCAAGAACTCTGAAAAGTTGGCCTCCCGGAGAACTTTGGTTTTCCTTTCTCTGGTGCTTAATATCTTTCAGTAACTGGCAATGATGGCCTTGGTGAGGTTCCCTGATTTAGCACACAGCCTTTCAGGGGTGCTTGAATGCAATCCCACTCGGTGCCCCCATCCTGTGAGTTTCAGGTACAGTATCACAAGACACAAGAAAAGCACCAGTGACAGTGGCACTTGAAGATTTACAAAGCAGTTACCTCACCAGACTCCAGAAAGGGAAGGAAACATAAAATATCAGAGCTGGCCAGGTATCCCAAATATCATCTACTTCACTGTGAACTGTTTTTTTATATCCTGGACTTGTGAAGTTGATTCTTTGAGCCCAAGCTTAAGACTTTACATTTATCCCCATCCATTTTTTTTTTTTATTAAATTGGGCTCAAATTCTCAGTGTGTCTCTTGGTATCATAAGTGGTATCTCTAGCACTTATGTAATCATTCAAATCTTTGATAAGTATGTTAAATTGCCTAGGCCCATAGACAGTTCCCTGGCACATTCCACTGGAGACCAAATTGTTGTGGGACTATGCCTGAGGTACAGCCATTTAACCAGTTCTGAGTCAACCTAATTGTACTATTGTCTAGATCGCATTCCTTCATCTCTTCCAGAAGAAATGGATGAGATATTTTGTCAGAAGCTTCGCTAAAATGTAGGTAAACTATTGTTCTACTAGTTCAATAATCCTGTCAAATGTCAGGAGTTGCCTCATCCCTGGGAAACTGGGATCAAATGAGATAATACGTGTAGACCCCTTAGCACAGTACCTGGCCCATAACTGGAACTTAATATGTATTTATTTTCTTCCCTTCCCCAATAAATGTGATTAGTGCTATTGAAAGCTCTATTGGTTGGCCAAGGTGGTGACAAATCAAACTTCTTAAAAAGCATCCTTTGCAAAGGATGCCTATGTAAGACCATTGCTGTTCAGAAACAACCTTACCATGGGTCCCAGGAAATCCCATGATTCCCTCAAAGTATGTTGCTGTGGTTTAAAATACAGTTGTTAATGTCAGTGGCTCAGATCAGGGGTCTTTAACCTCTTCTGCATCATGGACCCCTTTGGCAGTCTAGTGAAACCTACGACCCCTTTCTCAGAATCATGTTTTTAAATGTGTAAAACAAAATGCATAGGGGGGCAGCTAGGTGGTGCAGTGGATAAAGCACCAGCCCTGGATTCAGGAGGACCTAAATTCAAATCTAGCCCCAAACGCTTGACACTAGCTGTGTGACCTTGGGCAAGTCACTTAGCCCTCATTGCCCTGCCCCCCCTCCAAATAAATAACATAAAATAAAATAAAATGCATAGTATTTACAAAGGAACAAATCATGTTGAAATACTGTTATTAAAATTTTTTAAAACCCATATTTATATATTCCAGTTTAAGAACTTCTTGCTTAAATGAAGGCACTGTCTATCAAATTTGCAGATGACTTGAAACTTGGAGAAATGGTTATTTTACTGATTGATAGAATCAAAATTTTAAAAGGTATTGATTGACAAGGTAGAATAATGGTCTGCATCTAATAAGATGGCACTTAGTAGATCTAAATGTAAATTCCTATACTTGGGTCCCAAAAATCAACAGTACAGGTATGGGATTGGGGATAAATTGAATAACCAAAAATTAATGTGAAAAAGATTGGAAATTAGGGTTAGGGTTAGAACCACAAGCTAACTATGTGTAAGCAGTGTGACATGGTAGTCCACAAGGCCAATGTCGATCTTACTAATTTCAAGGGATTTCTTTGTTCTGGCTATTCCCACTCCTGATGCAAATTGTACAGTGAGGTATAAGGGAAATAGTATGAAATTTGGAGTCAGAGTGATGTGGGATGGAATTTGGGTCAAATTGATCTTGAGTCGTCCCAAAAGAATTACAAGACTCAGTGACTCAGTTTCCCAAGTTTTATTGCAATACTGTGGGTGATCACAGGAAGAGAACCAGAATAGTGGAAAGGTGTCTCTCGAATAAGGAAAGGAAAGACAGTTATATTTATTGTATGAATAAATTGATTATCAGTCTCATTATAATGACCTCCACCTTAGGGAGATACAGAGAAGGGCCTATCCTCATTATAATATTTTCCACCTTTGGGAGGTACAGGGGAGGGCTTATCCTAATTTGGAGTTCCTGGGGTCCTAAGCCAACCCCTGAGGCAGGTACCTTTTTCAGTGGAGGTGTGTTTTGGGGGTTTACACGTCATAAGGTGAATCTGGGGACAAATTTGGCCTTTTCTGCGCATGTCTCTTTCTGATTTCCATGGCTAGTTTCAAAACACCTTCATTTTTCATTAGAATTTCTATACCCTGTCTTGTGTCTTATTGTTATATGGCCTGACCCTTTATGGTCCCCTTATGGGTACTGATCACTGTGGGCATGACAACCCAGCATCCTGACCTGTAAGTTATCCATTAACTAGGGTCTGAGTCCCTTTTAGAGCTAATATCTGAATTAGAGCTTGGGTCTTAGGTTTTTTCTGTTAACCCCTTTTTTGCCTCCTACATCAAGAGGATCATGGCTTCAATTTTTGCTCTACTACTGTACTCCTACTGAGTGACCTCGGGCAGGTCATTTGAATTGTCTGGGCTTGCTTCATTTCCTTATCTGTAACAATGGAGAAAACATTAGCACCTGCTTTTCAAGGTTGTAGGGAGGATTAAATGAGACAATGTGTGTTACATATGGTAATAATAAAACTAATACTTATATACACTTTAAGGTTTGCAGAGTACTTTATGTATAATTATTATATATTATATGTACCATGTTATCTCTATATAAAGTACTTTGGGAATCTTAAAATGCTATGTAAATGTTAGTGATGAAATCATAGTAACAATTGGTCATAGTAGTTGTAGTAATAAAATGAGGGGGTTGGTCTAAATCAGGGCTTCTTAAACTTTTTCCACTTGAGACCCCTTTTCTCCCTAGAATTTTTTACATGATGCTGGGCGTATAGGTATATAAAATAGGTATACATAACATTTTACTGTTGCCAAATTTTTCTTAACGCCCACATTCAGTTACATAACCTCATATGGGGTCAAACTTAAACCCAGAGTTTAAGAAGCTAGGATCTAGATGACCTGTAGAGTACCTGTCAGCTCTAAATTTGTCATCCTTTAGTTCTTCACTGTATCCTTAATCTTTGTGAGTTGCTGTGGAAAAATGAAATCATTATCTCATGGTCAAATTTCTGGTGATAAGCCTGTTCTCATCTAGCTAGGCTGAGCTTGGGACAGAAGAAGTATTTCTCTTGTTGGACTCATACTTGAACACTTCCTATCTGGTCAGGACCTGCCCTCCTCGGGGCAGCTAGTAGTCACAGTGGATAGAGCACCAGACCTGAAATCAGGAAGAAATCTTCATGAGTACAAGTCTGGCCTCAGATACTTACCAGCTGTGTGATCCTAGGCAAGTCACTTAACACTGTTTGCCTCAGTTTTCTCACCTGTCAAATGAGCTGGAGAAGGAAATGGCAAACCACTCCAATATCTTTACCAGGAAAACCCCAAATAGGGTTATAAGTGTTGAACATGACTGAAAAAATGATTGAACACATCTTCCTCTACCTACATGGCCTTCAATAACCTAGGATCACTTCTATTTCATGATGAGGAATTTAATTCAATTCAATTCAACCAACATTTATTAAGTATCTACCACATATAAGGCATTAGTCTAGGTGCTAGGAATATAAAGACACATTCAAAAACAACAATCCTATTCCTTTTTAACACAAAGCTTACATTCTATTTCAGGCTGGGGAGGATACAACATTTATTTAGATAAGGATAATATAAAGTCTGAAACTAGGGAGATCATGGAAGGTTTCACTGAGGAGGTAGTACCTGAATTGGCTCTTGAAGGAAGCTAGGGAGACTATAGGGGAGAGATGAGGAAGTAGTGCATCCGAAGTCTGAGAGGGCTACATGAGTCTTAAGAAGAAGCTTAGAGATTTGGAGGGCCTGAAAGAAGCAAAGGAATCTAAAAATCTTTAGATGGAAAACAGACATTCTCCACTTTAGAAAGAGTCAGATGAAGCTTGAATAGCTTGATTGTGTAGGAAGTGTCCAGTGAGGCAAAGAATTAATTTCTAGGGCATGTTTGTACTTTTGTCTCAACCCACTTTATCTGAGTAAGATCCCTGAAAGAGCATAGAATGTAATTGACTAAATTGGGATTGATCACTTTAAAGCAAGGTAGAGTGCCATATTAAAGGAAGGAGCTTTTGAACAAGCACTGGAGAGACCAGACCAGACCTCTTTACCTCCTGTCTGGAAGTGACAAACTTCAAAACAGAGATTTTGAAGGAGTTAAGGAGAAGAGGTTTCTGCTGATCCTAATCTAAGGTTAGTTGCTCTAGTTGAAAGAGCACTGTAGCACTCTATCTACAGCTGAAGAGACCGTAGCATCATCTGGCTTACTATTGAAGAGTCTAGCAGATTAATCTGTTCATCAAAGATACTCTATTCTGAGAAGAGATCAACACTGAAGTGACCTGTCTAGCACTATCCAGAAGAGTAGCCTGCTATCTCCATTCAGTAGCCACTACCTTGTGAGGTTTGTGCAGCCCAGGTTGGTAGCAGCCCTGTGAGGGTCTACTGTAGCAACCAAGTGACCTTCTTAAGTTGCTGTTCACTCTTGACTGTTAATACTAGTAGGGGCTTTTGAGTTAGCTCAAAACCAGAGGTTACTCTTAGAGCCCTGAAAATAATAGCATCCACCACTCTGAGGGCCCAACCTGCCTGTGCCAGTGTGAGTTAGGTGAGACTGGGGGTGGTAATACATAAGCATTGGGGGTGGAGGTGGGGTTAAATGAATATACATAGGAAGGGGTAGCATGTTGAGTTCAGAGAACAGTTTAGCAGGAACATATTTTCCTAAGGCGGAACGTGGGGTTTGTTTTGTTGTTGTTCTGTTTTGGGGTTTTTTTTTTTTTTTGCAGGGCAATGAGGGTTAAGTGACTTGCCCAGAGTCACACAGCTAGTAAGTGTCATGTGTCTGAGGCCAGATTTGAACTCAGGTCCTCCTGAATCCAGGGCTGGTACTTTATCCACTTGGGGGATTGTTTTGTAATAAGCCTGGAAAAGCACATTGAGAAGGACCTTATATTCTTTTTTTTTTTTTTTTTTTGGTGAGGCAATTGGGGTTAAGTGACTTGCTCAGGGTCACACAGCTAGTAAGTGTCAAGCATCTGAGGCCTCATTTGAACTCTGGTACTCCTGAATCCAGGGCCAGTGCTCTAACCACTGTGCTACCTAGCTGCCCCTGGACCTCATATTCTAAACTAAAGAGTTTTTATTTTATCCTGGAGGCAGTAGAGAGCCATGGAAAGTTTTTGTTTAGATTTTTGAGTGAGTGACATGATGAAACCTATGCCTTAGAAAAATTATTTTGGTAGCTGCGAAGGCTCATGTAATGAGAATCAGAAGAATAACGATATACTCTACAAAAAGAGGGAAATTTGAAGGAGTGACAGGTTTGGAAGGTGGAAGATTGAGTTTGGGAAACCCATAGGATATTTAGGTAGAATTGTTCAGCTGACAGATGATTTAGGGGTCGGAATTCAGGAAAGCGATTAGATAGAGATTTGGGACATCTTTGCATCTAGATGATTAATCAAACCCATGTGAATTGATGAAATCACCAAGCAAGAGAGCAGGGCATGCAGGATGCTATGGGAACTGGAAATGATGCCCAGAGAAAGCTTGGGAGTAGGATAAGGAAATGCACGATAGCTGTCTTCAAGTTCTGAAAGCACCATCTTGTAGAGGAGGCATTAGATTCCTTTTTCTTGGTCTCCAGAGGGCAGAACTAGAGAGGCAATTTTTGGCTCCATTTAAGGAAAACTTCCTAAAAATTAGAACTGACCAGAAATGGCATATTCCACTTTGGGAATGGGGAACTTAGTGAGTAGCCCATCACTGGACTTCTTCTGGCAATGGCCATTTGGTCACTTGCCAGGGATGTTGTAGATAGGATTCCCCTCCATATTTCTGTGGGCCTTGAATCCACTCCCCCAATCCCACCCCATGGTTTCTTCCTCCTCTAAGATTACATTTCCTCTGAGGTCTCTTCTAGCTTGGAGATTCTAGTATTCTAATTTTCTTAGAGCTTGGTTTTTGTCAGTTTTTCTTCCTACTCCGCCTCCTTTCCCCCCAGATTTCCTCAAAAATATGTTTTCCCCATTGGATTTGGGGAACTGATTTTCTTGGTTTTCTTTCTTCAGTCCCAATCCCCTCCTCCCACATTAGAACACCTTTTCCATCTTCTGGGTTCCTGTCCTTCCTCCATCCTGGGTGATTTTCTCACCATTGCAGGATGAGTGCATAAAGATGATCTGATTTATGACAGGAGACATGTTTTAAAACAACTGATGGGGGCAGCTAGGTGCCGCAGTGGATAGAGCACCGGCCCTGGAGTCAGGAGTACCTGAGTTCAAATCTGGCCTCCAACACTTAACACTTACTAGCTGTGTGACCCTGGGCAAGTCACTTAACCCCAATTGCCTCACTAAAAAACAAAAAAAACAAAAAAAAAAACAACTGATGAGCAACAAGATGGGAAAAAACAAGGAAGTGAGATTTTTTTTGGTGGAGTTTTGGCAAAGGAGAGCAGTATTCCTCCCCCTCCCCCCTCCCCCGTTGGAATTCATCTTTCTCTTTCAAGTAAATAAATAATAATAATAAATAAATTCAGCTGGGAGATGTGGGTGGGGACTTTGCTGCAAACTATACTGTAAAATGAGAACATTTGGAGTTTGTTTTTCCATTGAATTACCTTTAAGTGGATTCTCTTTAAAAAAATCCTTTTCTTTCCATATGAGTGAAAGAGAAGGCCTTCCCTGCTAACAGGGTTCTGAAATGGCATCTGACCTTCTCTACTTTTTTCCCTTGACCCCATAAAGATGGGGGGGGGGGAGGGAACAGAAGAGGAGACCACCCCAGGCTGCTTACTTGCTTACTTTGTTGATGGAGAAGAAAAAAGAGAAGAGGAGAAATGGCAAGTAAAAGACAAAAGGACCAAAGAGGCAAAAGAAAGAAAAAAAATATTGTCTGCTCACTGTGATGGTGAGTTGATTCAGGTTTTCTGGTAGTAGTACTTGAACTCTAATTCTTTGCTCATAGGAAATTTCTCTTGGTTTGGGAACTTCCATGTGACTGAGTTCAAGGGTATTCTCGGAATCAAAAGACCAACTTGAAGGGCCTTTGACTCATTCTCTCCCTGGTTCCTGTCAGACCGAGGTATTCTGCAACTTTGCTGTCCCCTGGTTGGTTTCCAGTGGCTGCAATGGGTGAAGATTATTTGAGTGGCAGGTACTCTTGTGTAGACTCCTACAAAAGCCCGCTGAATGGTTCAAACTGGAAGTTTAAGATGGGTAAGTAGGTAGGTAGGTAGGTAGAACATTTATTAATTGCTTACTAAGTGCTGGGGATACAAATACAAGCAAACCAGATAGTGTCTGCCCTCAAAGAGCTTATATTCTAATGTGGAATACAACACATGAGGGGTTGAAGACAGGGAGGAAGTAGGGCAGAGAAGGGGACATGGGTAGGAGATTTCAGGACGTGTCATGGAGGCCTGTTTCCTGGCAAGAGAAGGTAGAAGACTCACCCATGAGAGCAAGGGGTGGAGCTACCTACCATAAGGCCAAAAGCAACGATGGCACCCTCCGCCCTGCCCAGATTGTCCTGGTGCTTGGCACTGGGGAGTTGCTTACTTCTAAGCAGATCTGGGTTGGGTTGGTTGAGCTGGGCTGTGCCATTCTCGAGTCTGCCTTTTAGCTGGAGCTTGGTCTCTCCTCCTGGATTGGGGAGGCAGGGAGTGGTTGGATTACTTGGTCAAGTTCCGCCTTGGGGACATGAATCTAGACCTTCTTAGAACAGACTGGACTCCCAAACCAAAATCAGAAACATCAGGAAAACGAAGAACAAGCTAACATTTTTCACTGAATGATGAAAAATAAATATTTTCCCCTATTGATTATGATTACTCAAGCCATCTTTTCTGAGATGTCAGCAGTTTAATAGAGGCAATAAGTCAGGGCTGCCTGTGTTTTCTTTTTCTGCCAGTATTTAGTTAATTAAAGCATGCAAATTAAAACACCTTAATTTATATAATATCAATACCAACGCCTTAAAACATTTGGCATAACTGCTTTGGCACGTCCCTTACATAAACTCTTTAGAGCAGTACTAATAAAAATGAAAAAGGCTGTAAATCAAATTTAATTTATTCATTTTCTGTTTGGTATGAAAGCATATGCCAAAATCAGATTATTTATGAGCTCTTCATAACAATAGGCATTTTGATTGGTTGCAAATGACAAAAGGGGTTTTCAGAGGGGTGTGTATATATGTGGGTTTTAATTTTGAAAGCCTCAAAAGCCATCTATTTTCTGTACTCTGGGATCATTCAGAATTACATCCGTGGATGCATACATATCTCCTGGAAAAAAAAAAAAAGAAAAGAATCACCTCAAACTTAAAAACATGGTCCCAAGCCCCCTCCCCCCAAACACATGCGAGTGTGTGTGTGTGTGTGTGTGTGTGTACAAAATACATCACATAACATATATGGTGTATTCTATAGTGAGATAAAAGACTGGTGATTTATATCCGATTTCTTAAATATTCCATTAAGAGGATTATCGCACAGAAGCCTGTGATACAGGCAGCATCGGAAGGGATTTGGTGTACGGCTGCTTTCTTGGAAGCCTTAGAGTTGAAACTACATCTGTGTGAATGAATAGCCTACACCCCTTTCACATTTTTCCTCCTTTGCTGATATATCTCTCTTTGTCTGGGTGGATCTGGGCCTAACATACACTTTATTCGTTTCTCAAAGCAGGATCAGTGGTTCCTTTCTGAGGTAGATGGTGTGGATTTCCTAGCCTTTCCCTCCTTCCTTCACCAAGCTCTCTTCCACTTTCCGCTTCACTTTTTCTTCCTCCCTTCCTCCCTCTCCCTTCCCTCCATACATACTCTCTTACTCTGGTTTCTTTTTTTTCAGTAACAACACCAACAGGCCTCATGATGATGATGACGACAACGACGACGATGATGATGGGGGTAGTGAGTGGTAGAATGTTGAGGCAGCAGAGGGAAAAGTTAGGGCAAAGACCATTCATCCTAGCTAATCTTGTAGAAAACCCTCTCAATCTCTCCATGAGAAGGAAATTCTGAGAAACAACCATTCCACCACTGTATGTTGGCTTTGTCTGACATCTCGTGGGTTTAACAGTTCTCACAGAGAACAATGAGGCAGCAGTAGTGGGAATTCTCAAGCTGAAGGGACCTTAGAAGAAAGTAGAGGGTGTGACCAGGCACTCTGGGCTGAGCATGCCTCTGCCCACAAACCATGTGAATCTGGCAAATTGAAATGATTCTATGACTAATTTGACACCCTGTTACTTCCCTGGTACTGGGCCCTTGTAGCCTGAACTCTGGACCTCACCTCTCCTGAGCTTTCTTCTAGATATTTTTTGCTGTTCCTGGTTTGGGCCCTCATTCTGTTCCAGACACTACCCCCTAGCTTTAGCCTCTTTGGTTAATGACTTGTCTGTCTGATTCTTGATCTTGGCTTGTTCACACTGTGATTCTGATCTCTATTTTTGCAGGAGCTTCACTCCCCCAGCCCCCTTTTTTTCCCTCCCCCCTTTCTGCCCCAGCCCCAACCACATTTCTCAAACCCTGAGGATTTCAGTCAGCTCCACCGATTCTACTCATTCAAAGCTCTTGACAAGCCCTGCCCAGGGGTGAGGCCGGGGGAAACAGTACAGGCTTCTCATTAAAACAAAAACATCTTTTATTTATTATCTTATTACATTAGCATCAGAAATTTGGCTGCAGTTAAGGGGAAAGGATGAGGAAGTGCCAAATGACGTTCCTTTTTGTGGTCCATCACAGTCATGTGTCCTGTCCTGCCAATGGGATGATGGGAGGATAGGAGTCTAAGAAAACAAAAACCAAAGGCACTCTAGCAGCCCCTATTTCCTGATAGGAACAATAGTGGTATATCTGGTGACCCATTTCAGTCAATCTCCATTTGGAGTTACTGAGTTCAGTTTTCTCCCTTTGTCTAAGTTGATGATAAAACTGAAATTTAGGGACAAAGATTTACTCCTTAAGTCTATATAGTATATTCTGGGATATCCTAATAGGGCCTAAAAAGGTTGGCTTATCCCTAAACTCTCAAGTTAGGCATGATTCTCTCCTGAAACCATCATGTATATACTTATCTACAGGCATGTTGTATCCACCCCCCCCCCCCAAGTAGAATGTTAGCTCCTTGAAGGTATCGACTGTTGTGGTCTTTGTCTTCTTATATCCAGTGCTTGGTGTGTGGGTACGTTAGATCCTTAATAAATGTTTGTTTATAGGCCTAAATCTAATCAGATGAAATTTAATGGAGCAAAATATAAAGTCTTACATTTGGGTTAAAAAAAATCAACTCCATAAGTAAAAGGTGGGCATGGCAAGGCCAATTCTTTTCAAAAAGATGTGGGGGTTTAATAGACTGCAAGCTCCCTATAAGTCAATAGTGTGATATAAGCAGATAACCACAGAGGGCAGTGGATGTCTGTCCCATGGCCTGGAGGATAACATTCACTTTTTTTTTTTTTTTTTGCATTTTTATAAGCATTAGCTTGGGACCTACTCCCCTCAGAGGACCTGAGTTTGAATCCTGGGCTCTGCCACTTTTATCTGTACAACCTTGAACAAGTCATTTCCTGTCTCCAGGCCTCAACTTCCTCATCTGTAAAATGAGGGAGGTAGTTTATAGGATCTTTAATGTAGGATCTCTATAAAAGGAAAGCTGATTCTCCAGCACTGGGAAATAGGCTTTATTTGATTCCTACGTGAATATGGCAAGTATGGACCCGAAACTTTGGAAACTCTGCTTTGTGATGTGGTGTGGTAAGAGCAACACCTGCTAATCTTCTTGGGATCCATGGAATGTAGATCCAAAAGGTCTCTGCCATATAGGCTCATTTTTCCATAAAAACAATGAAATGCCCAGACTTAATTGGTCCAGGGGACTAAAGGCTTGAGCTGTTGACGTAGCTTCCTGTACACCTAAGGTATAAAAGACCAGTACAGGGGTAGCCAGTGTCCCTCAGGTTTGACAGCTTTTGTACTGCCAGTCTGGTCAACAAGCCCTATGGTGGCAAAGTGTGGAGGGACGATGAACCCAACTGCACCAACGCTGTATCTTTTCTGAATATCCTTTTCATTCTATTGCCTAGTAAACTACTTTTGTTCAAAAGCAGCAGGACCTATGCGAGTCTCATTTTGTTCTATCTTCAAGCCTCAATCGCTGGACTGGTGTGAGTCAAGCATGCATTAGAGAACATGAAAACATGGAGGATTTGTCCTACTTGTTTTGGGGAAGTCATCCAGTGTGGAGAATAAATTAGTCTTTATATATGTGGGTTTCAAGACATATACCCAGTGTTCTCCTTAAGGGATCATTTTGGAGAGTAGGTTTAGATCTGGATGAGATGATAGAGATCATCTAAGTTCAGTCTTCCCACTTTACAGATGAGAACACTGAGGCCTAGAGATGCCAAATGACTCACCCAAAGTCACACAGGTAGTAAGTGAGAGAGCAAGATTTTGAACATAGGTCCTGTGACTCTAAGTTTAGCTCTTTTTCTAGTGCACTGTGATTCCAGACAATCAGAATTTTCAAGGGTCACTTTGGGCTTGAGGCAGAAAACAAGGGCAATTACTTTTCTTTTCTTTCTTTTTTTTTTTTTTAGGGAGACAATTAGGGTTAAGTGACTTGCCCAGGGTTACACAGCTAGTAAATGTCAAGTGTCTGAGGCCAGATTTGAACTCAGGTACTCCTGAATCCAGGGCCGGTGCTCTATCCACTGCGCCACCTAGCTGCCCAGGGCAATTACTTTTCACTTGGCCTTCAAAGACAGATAATCTGTCAAGGACACACATAAAAGAAGCTGTAAGGTGAGAGTACCCATCTACCTTGACTCACTCAAGACTCTATAAAGAAGGAAAAAGAGGAGAAAGTCAGGGGGGGAAATCAAAGCTAATTATCAACCCTTAAACAAGAAAAGTCTTGAGTCAAAAGACACAGCATAACTGTCTTTCTGCCAATGTACAGCTCTGCCAACTTATTTCTTCCTAGGTAGGTATCTTGACAGGTGAGCTCTACCAAAGAGGAGGGAAGAGAACAGAGAGAAAGTGGATTGTCCAAGGTCATGAGGCAGTTATTATAATTGGGCCGGCACTAAGAGTCCTGGTATTATGCATGATATTTTAGCCAGTAGATTTCAGTGACTAACTGCACCAGTTTGGGAGTCCCTTGTATAAATTCAATTAGCCAATTAATTTTCTTAAGCTCCTGGAATCTAGCCCTTGCTTTTCAGCTTGTCAATGTCCTCTTTTCATCTTTTCAGTTTTCTTACATTTTACTCTTCTTCACAAACTCTATGGTCCAGTGACACTGGCTAACTTGCTGTTCTTCAGATATAGCACTCCATTGCCTGATTTAGTGCATCTTTACTGGTTGTCCCCATGCCTGAAATGCTTCCTCTTCTCACTTCTGACTTTGACCTCCCCAGTTCCCTTCCCCTTAAAGTCTCTCTCCTTCCCACCCCCTGACAGTTCCTTTCTTCTAACAATACCTTTCATTTACACTCCATATATCTTTATGTTCATGCTTCTCGCCATGTTGTTTCCCCCATTAGGATTTGAACCCCTTAAGAAGTAGACCATGTTTTTGCCTTTCTTTGTATTCCTAGTTTTTAGTATCATTTTTTAAAAAATGGACTGATGTTTGGATTTCACTGGGTGCTATGCTAGAGAATAGGGATCAAAGACAAAAATAAAATATTATCTGCCATTAGGGAGTTTATATTTTATAAGGGAAGGTGATATACACACATACTATATGTAATATAAAAAATAAATACTAGTGTAATGGGAGGGATTTGTTTCTCTCTCTCTACACTCTCCCTCAGCACCAAAGTTAAAGTAGTAACAGAAAGCAAAGAGTAGACAACAGAGGTGTTTGGATAACAGCATAATAGACCTGGAAGGAATCTTAGAAGCCAACATCTTCCTTTTACAGATGGGGAAACTGAGGCAAATGGAGGTTTAAATGACTTATCCAGGGTCACACAGCTGTCTGAGTCTGGATTTGAACCCAGGTCTTTCTTGCTTCAAGACCAGTGCCCTATTCACTACATTGTGTTTTTAATGTGTTAACAAGTTGTTAACTCTAGGTTATTCCTATAAAACATCTCACATAAAAGATGCAAGAAAAAGCTTATACAGTGGAGGGGAAAATGGGGGGGGGGTGCAGGGAAGTGAGTGAACCTTACTCTCATCAGAATTGGCTCCATGAGGGAATAACATACACTAGGTTATCCCTTTATGCAATGTACTTTACTTTGATGAAACTTAAGGGAGCAAACTCCCTTAAGAGGATAAGTAAAAATAAGGCACTCTTTTCCAGGATTTAAATAGCAAGGCCCCTCACAAGTTCAGATGAGTTCAGGCAAGAGTTGGAAGTGGAAGAAGAACTTGACCCTTGAAAAAGAATCACTCTCATGAGGGAAACTTGGCATTTCTCTCTCCTTCCCATCAGCCATTTTACTTTGAAGTGTATATACTCAATCAGTAGGAGACACTGCATCCAACAGGGAACAGAGATACACACTTCTGACTTCTCCCTAAAGAGAGAAAAAACTTCTGGACCTATAATACCAGGAACTGTGAGATTCCTTCCCCACACATTTTCCCTAGGTGTGTGCCTCCCTATCATATTACTCTCTATTTGTGCCCACTCTTCCTACAGATGTTGTATATAATTGTGGGAGAGTGTCCTCCAAGTTTGGAGTGAGGTGTTTTGGGTTATTCTTATTATGCCTATACTTACCATGCCTTCTTTACTATTATACTTAGTAAATGCTTTTGCTAAGGACTGATTTTGCCTACTTGCTGACAGTTATGGGAAGAATACTGGTGGGGACTCATGAGTTATAGTTTTAGTTGTAGCCATTTGTAAGATATCTCTAGAATTTGAAAGCAGCAGCTACCCTCTGGGGATTCAACCTGAGGGAGAGTACAGGTTTGGAGAAGCAACCTGAGGGATGCCACAAGCCAAGTTTTTGGAGTGAAGAACTCATATCTGAAGGGATCAGGAAAGGCCTTATATGTGAGACTGCTTGAGTTTTGAACCTTGAAGGGAGCCAGAGATTCTAAGAGATGGAGGTGAAGACCTTCATTCTAGGGCTCCAAGACAGGTTGTACAAAGTCAGAGACAAGAGATGGAATTTAGTGTGTGACAGCAAGGAGGACAGTTTGGAGTAATGTGTAATAAACCCAAAAAGGCAGGTTGGAACCTGGCTGTGGCTCTTTTTCATAAAATAATAGACTCCTATAATTTCAGAGATGGAATGGAACTGAAAAGTCATCAATCTGTAGCCTAACCTTTCCATGAACAAGAATCCCCTTTACAACATTCCCACCCAGTAGCTATCCAGTCTCCAAGTGAAGATCTCCAGTGATGGAGAATTCATCACCTTTTAAGATAACTAATTTCATTTTTGATAGCTCTAATTGCTAGGACTAGGGGCAATTGGGTAGTGCAGTGGGTAGAGTGTTGGACCTGGAGTCAGGTCCAACTCTTCCTGAGTTCAAATTTGGCCTCAGACACCAGCTGAATGACCCTGGGCAAGTCACTTTACTCTGTGTTGCCTTGGTTTCCTCATCTATAAAATGAGCTGGAGAAGGAAATGGCAATTTATTCCAGTTTCTTCATCAAGAAAACCTCAAATGTGGTCTCAGAGTCAGACAACTGAAAAATGACTGAACAACAAAAATTGATAGGAAGATTTTTCTTATATTGAGCCAAAATATTCTTCTTTGCCACTTACCCTTATCTGTGGAAGAAAGAAAAACAAATTAGGTTTCTTTTTCCACATGAAAACCCTTTGACTATTTGAAAACAGAAATCATATCATGCCCTAAGTCTTTTCTTATTCTTTGTTAAATTATTCTCACTCCCTTCCCATGATCCTCAGTAGCATCATTTCTGAGTTCTCACACCATCCTGATTGTCATCTTTTATGTACTCTTCAGCTTATCAAAGTCCTTCCTAAAATCTGGGGCCCAGGTCTCCAAATGCTCTCTAACAGGTGAGTACAATGAAACTATCATCTCCCTTATTTTGTCTACCATTCTTTTGTTAATGAAGCTTAAGACTGTATAAGTGTTTTTTTTTTGTCTGCCACATCATCTTGTTGATGCCTTTTATCCTGTAACTGTTCAGTTGAATTTTTGAACTCAAATATAAGGAATTTACATTTATACTTAGTAAATTTCATCTTCATAAGTTTAGACCTTCATTCTAGCCTGTTAAGATCTTTCTGATTCTCATTCTGTCATCCAACATATTAACTCTCACTCCCTACTTTTTGCCATCCACAGAATTTATAAATGTGCCATCTATGCTTTCGTTCAAACCAATTATAAAGAATGTTGAACTAAAAAGGAGCCAAAGCGGAGGTAGTGGGGTGCCATGGAAGAAGGACTGGCTCTGGAGTTAGAGAATGTGGATTCAAATCCCACCTGTTTCACTTTTGTTGTTGTTTAGTTGATTGGTTGTATCTAACTCCTCACGACCCCACTGGGATTTTCTTGGCAAAGATACTAGAGTGATTTTCCATTTCCTTTTCCAGCTCATTTTACAGATGAAGAAACTGAGGCAAACAGGGTGGCTTACCCAGGCTCACACAGCAGGTAAGTGTCTGAGGATGAATTTGAACTTAGGTCTTTCTGACTCCAGGCCTGGCGCTCTATCTACTTCATCACCTATGGGAGTCAGGAAGACCTGAGTTCAAATTCAGTCTCAAACACTTACTGGCTGTGTGGCTCTGGGTAGGTCACTTGACTTCTGTTTGCCTCAGTTTCTTCAAATGCAAAATGGGGATAATAATAACACTGCTGACTCTCTGGGCTATTGTGAGAATCAAATCAGATAATATCTGTAAAGCACTTAGCCCAGGGCCTGCACATATTAGGTGCTTTATAAATGTTTGCTTCTGTCCTTACTTCATAGGACAAATCAGTCACATTATGTCAGTTTACCTCTTCAGGGAGCAGTTTATCATCTGACAAATGAAAGGGTTTGACTAGATGACCTTTGAGCCCCTTTCCAAATTTAAATCTATACTACTATGACAGAATGCTGTGGCTAGATACCTCCCTCTATGCTGACATTAATCACTACTCTTTGGGTCTGGTTTTTCAACCACTTACAAATCCACCTAACTGTAATGTCATTCAATCCACATCTTTTCATCTTGACCACAAGATTATTGTGAAAGACTTGTTAAATGCCTTGATGAAATACAAGTTCACTACATTTACTTCACTCCCTGATTTACCAGTCTGGTAACTCTGTCAAAAAGGGTTTATTAGAGAGGTGGCTAGGTGGCACAGTGGATAAAGCACTGGCCCTGGATTCAGGAGTACCTGAGTTCAAATCTGGCCTCAGACACTTGACACTTACTAGCTGTGTGACCCCGGGCAAGTCACTTAACCCCCATTGCCTTGCAAAAAAAAAAAAAAGGGTTTATTAGACTGTAATCTTCATGAGGGATCAGATTTTAGCTAATGTTTGCATCTTTCTCAGCACCTAACAAAGAGCCATGTATAGAGTAGATGCTTAATAAATGTTTATTGCATAGCATTACATTTCATTGAATCTCCCAAAGGTGTTGAGGTTGGCCTGGCACAAATCATTCTTGAACTTATTTATCACTCTTTCCTTTTCTAAGTGTACATCAACTATATATTTAGTGGTAGGCTCTAGAATTTTGTCAATGATTAAAACCAAACTTAACCAGTTTATGGTGTCAAGGATCCATCTTTCCCTTTTCAAAAATCAAATTGATATTGTGTAGTATCTAATCTCAGAGCATCTTATTCCAATTTTTCACTGAAGTCTTAGGGACAGTGCTGCCATATTTTTCTTATTGTTCACGCCACTAGACACGATCTGAGGCAGTGACAGGTCTTTGATGATCTTTATGCAGGGACTTGAACTGAACTGGGAACCACAACTCCAAATGGGTCACACAAATTTATTGGATCCCAAACTGAACCAAACTGAAATAATACCTCTTCAGTGAACTATGAAACAAGAAAATTTTAAAATATTTGATACTTAGAGATCTAATTCTAGCAGAATTTGACTGACATATTATTTCATTTTCATCTTTTATCAATGAATTTGTAGGTTTGGACTCACTTATCTCAGGCTACTATATTACTCTTTCAGGGTCCTAGGGGTACCCTGAGGGATTTAGGTGTCTCTGCTGCTCTGTGTTAGCTCAAGCCCCCATTATCTATGTTCCCTCCACTGTCAGCTAAGAGTGACTAGAGCCCCAGGTCCACTTAACTACTTAACAATAATTAACTTTTTGTTTGTTTGTTTTGGTTTGTTTTGTTGTTGTTTTTTTTTAGTGAGGCAGTTGGGGTTAAGTGACTTGCCCAGGGTCACACAGCTAGTAAATGTTAAGTGTCTGAGGTCGGATTTGAACTCAGGTAGTCCTGAATCCAGGGCCGGTGCTCTATCCACTGCGCCACCTAGCTGCCCCAACAATTAACTTTTACAAAGACACAGCAATAACAAAAGTATAGACTTTCCTCCCAATATCTCTTGAGCACACTCTTGCTTATACCAAGGAGAGGGTTCACTCTTAGAACAGTTTCTACATAACATTGGGCACACCAAGTTCATGTCTAGACTTCTTGGTGAGGCCTTGTCTTAGTTACCCCTGGACTCAGTATTGAAAGTCACTTTTTGGAGGTCACTACTTGTTCCTCTAGGTATAGGTGCTGAGCAGGCTGCAAAACCTGGTGTGGAATCATGGACATACTGGCTCACCTGACACAGGCCAGAGCATGCAGATTATTCACCTTCACCTAAAAGCAGAAGGACAAACATTGAGGCAAAGGATGGAGACTTATTTTCAAGGGACCACATGTCAATCTTGGAGAGGGAGCAGGCCCGAGGCCTCCCTCATGGCATTGTCACTCATTTGATGCTGTTAGTGAATGACTCAAACCAAGAACAAGGATCCACTTAGAGAACAGACAAGAGAATGGCTTAGGCCTAGCTCCTTTGGAAGTTCCCTTGAGATTCATCTCTACGGACAGTTGAAATATTTGTAAAAAAAAAAAAAAGTACTTAGCATGGCTCAAGGCATATGGTAGACACTGTATAAATGCTTATTTCCTTCCTTCCTTCCTTCCTTTCTTCCTTCCTTCCTACCTTCCTTCCTTCCTTCCTTCCTTCCTTCCTTCCTTCCTTCCTTCCTTCCTTCCTTTCTTCCTTCCTTCTTTCTTTCCTTCCTTCCTTCCTCATGGAGAATTTGCATCAGCACAATAATCCATTCTTCCTCATAGTTGACATATGTGGAATTATTTGGAAATTTTAAGGACTATATAAATCCTATCTTCTTATTTTGTCTCTTACTTTATAAGCATGTTCCAATAATCCCACCACAATACTCTTCCTAATTGTTTTTAAAGAAAAGATAAACAGTTGAGGAAAAACTATCTGATACAGTGACTTCTACTGACAGAATATATGACATTCTGCATGCATGGACTACCATCTCTAATGAGTGGGAAAAAGGATGCTTCCAATTCCTTAAAAGATTGAAATAGTACAAACCCATGACATCAAAACCAGCACCAAATCGGACTCAGATTGATATTTTACTTAGTGTATGTCTTTGTTCTGAGCCAGCGAGTGCTTGCTTTTGCATACTAGCTCTCAAATTTTATTTGGGAGAGGTAGGAAGCAGCCTATCTAGCTAGAACTGGCCTCTTATGTTTTAGGTCATCCCTGAAGCTATAGAGGCTGTTATTCATTCCTAAACCTGAAGGCCCTTCAAAGCCCCATCAAGTCTGAGATGAGAGAGCATAACTTATAGGGAGAGAGGGACTTCAATGTTGAGGTGGTGTCAGTGAGGCTGAGTAACCAGGGACACAGACTTCAAGTGGGCCTCATGTTCTCTTGCTCTTTTGGGGGGGGGGAGGGAGGGAAGGGAGATGGGAGACAGAAGAGGAACCTCAAGGGAGCGGGGATAGCTGCACAGAGAGAGGAATGAGGCAGTCCAGGCTGAGGGAAAGGGACTGAAGGGGAAGGAGTAACAGGAGGTCGATGAAGAGGAGAATATGGAAGAGAAGGAAAATAGGGTCAGAAAGGGGAAAAGAGGAGGAGGAGGAGGAGGAGGTGATTTTTAAAAGTCTCTTCTTTCAGCATGACCATACTGAGTAAAATAACTCTCCTCAGTTCCTTTTCCAATCTGTCTCCCCTTTCTCCCAGACCCAGCCCTAGCCTCTTTCCTTTCCTCCTCCTCTTCATCCTTCTGGGGGCCTTCTGAGCTGGGTTTGCCCCCCTTGGCAACAGACAAAAGGCCATTGCTGAGTTGTACAGAAAATGTTTCACTTTGCCAGAGGGTCCTGGGTAAATGCTGGGCAAGACACACCTCCCACTCCAAGGGGCTGCCTGGGACCAATCCTGGCCGAGCCTGGGAGCCTCAGCATCCTGGGCCTGTCAGTCACTGGGAACTCTCAGTGAAAGGGGCCCCTTGTCAACTTCCCCTGCCTTTGAAGTGACTGGGATGGAGGTGCTCAATTAAAAGCCCATCAGTCTGTAAGTAAATCAACGCCTATCAGCCTTGTCACATCAAACAAACGATTATTACCCCAGCCCGCCCACCCCATTAATCTGGCTGTTCCTTCTTGACAGCTCAGGGTCAGGGCACCGTAAATCCTGTCCTGGATCGCAGCCACCTGGATCAGGATTAAAGCGGCCCAACGGCAAGCTCTGAAGGGGAGAGAAAGAGAGAGTGAGGAAGAGAGAACAGGAGGAACAGAGACGGTGACGGGGAGAAGATGGAGAGAACAGGCGGTGGAAAAACTGAGGGAGAGATTGGGACAAATCTCCGAGAGGTTAAAAAGTGTCAAGGTCCTGAAGATAAGAACTGAGCCTTGCTCCAGACTTTGAGCTGAGCTCAGTGACCATGGACAAGGCATTTAAATTTCCATGAGCTGCAGTTTCTTTATTTATAAAATGGACACAATAATACTTGCACTAGGGAGGTGTAATTTGAGGATTTTGGGGTTTGGGGTCCACAGATTGGAGTTCAAATTCTGACCCTACTGTTTAAAACTCGTGAGCCCTTGGGTAAGTCACTTAATATCTAGGCATTCTAGTTACTCCAGCTCTCAAATTAGTGGGTTGGTGTACAATGATCTCTAAGGTCTCTTCTGGCTCTTGATCCTACAGCTCTTTAAATTCTGTGACCCTACCTCATGGAGTCGTTAATAAGGAAGTGCTTTGTAAACTTTAAAACACCATAGAAATGTGTGGAATTATTAGAGAAAGAACTTTTGTTTGTTTATATTTTTCCCCAGTAAAAAAAAATGAGAGGCCAAGTGATGGGTCAAGTTCAACTACTCGACTGAGTTTGTTCCACAAGTAACACTTTGTTCTAGGGCATTTCTCCCAGGCTTTGGGGGTTTGTAGGTTCTTTCTGCCCCTGCGATCAGGAAGCTGGCTTCTCCCTCTGCAGCCTGGAAAGAATTGGTGAAGGGCATGAGGAAAGCAGTGCTTTGGATTCAAAGGATGGGGAGAGAGGAGGAGGTAACCAGTAGAAAAAGAGGGGAGGAGGTAACCAGTAGAAAAAGAGGGGAGGAGAGAGGTCAAGTGTCCTTATCTAGAAGAGCAAGGCATGCTTTTTAAGGGAAGGAAAGGCCCAAAGAGTTATGTGTGACCTGACACCGGAAGAGCCCCAAGGCCAAATCCTAACTTGTGATTTTACATGTTAAGAAAGGACCATCACATGCCTTCTCTTTTTCTAGATGCAGAGGTGGCTTGAGGCTGGGAGAGGCAAACTTTTAATCCCCAAAGATATTAAGAGATATAAGGAAGCATCAGAAAGTCTCTTTCCTTAATGAGGCTACAATTGTTCTCTCACCTTAAGGGTCTAATAAACTTTGATCAGAAAGGGAGAAAATTATTGAAGATAATCAATTTATAAATAGCTTCTCTTCTCCTACTTCCCTATTGCCCCCACTTTCCCTTTCCAATTAGCCAAGGAGTAGGTAGGCAAATGAGAAATGCCCCGGAGAAAGTACCCCAAGGTTACATCTTGAAGTGGTCACTGAGCCATCCCCATTCTCCCCCCTTCTCACCCTCCCTGAGCACACACACAGCTTTTCCTCACTTTTGCCATCTTCCTCCATCCTGCTGTGGAAGACCTAATCCAACAATGCCCATCCATTTATATGAACTGAAGCAGAGTGAAGTCAAGTCGGCAGAACTAGGAGAACAATTCATGTGATTGCCTCAGTAATGCAAAGGGAAACAATGCTGAAAGACTTCAGAACTCTGGTCCATGCAATCCCCAGTTGTGACTTCAGATGATTGACAGAGAAGCATGCCTCCTGCCTCTTGTCAAAGGGGTGGTGGATCATAGGTATGGAAAGAGGTGCCTATTGGCAGACATGGCCATTGTGTTGATTTGTTTGAACTATTTCTTTGTTACAAAGGGTGGGTTCTATCAGTGGCTGGGAAAGTCATTGGGAAATAAAAATAATTTAAAGAAAGAACATCAATTTTACTTTATTTTTTAAAGAAAAAGTTCATCAAGACCCCAGACTTATTTTCTCATGCCACATGTTGTAGTGGAATGATCTTAGCTTTGCTCTTGGAATTAGGAGACAGGAGGTGGTACCCTGGCACGAACATTTATTAGCTGGATGACCTGGGTCAAGTCCCTTACTGGCTCTGTACTTTCATTTGTTGGAGTGCCAGTTGAAGCTCATGAGTGAGGCCAGGGCTCTCCAGTGCCAGGTACTGACAGCTTTAGGTACTGGGCCCCTTGATAAAGCTTTAACCTTTACTGTCTGAGTCTTCTACCTCATTGCAGTGCATGCAAGAAGCTCTCCCTCCCCACCTGGGCCAGGGTGTGTGGGAACCAGCTGCTCCAAGCCTTTTGAACTCACGCAGCTGCTTTCTCCCCTACACTATAGCACGAAGCTGTTCAGGCTCATAGTCTAGGGGTACCTCTATTGGTCTTAGGTACTTCTGGGTAACTGTGAGCCCAAGATACCACACAAGCTTCTCTCCGTGTCTCTCTCTCTCTCTCTCTCACTCTGTTTCTCCCTCCGCTCTCTGTCTCTTTCTTTTTCTGTCTCTTTGTCTTTATATGTCTGTGCCTATTTTTGTCTTTGGTCTTTCTGTCTCTGTCTCTCCTTCCCTCTGTCTTTCTCCCTCCCTCTTTGTCTCTTTCTATGACTCTTTTCCTCTTTGTCTCTCTCTGTCCCTTTGTCTCCCCCTGCTTGTCTCTCTGTGTCTCTGTGTCTCTCCTGCCAACCCAGTCTGTGCTAGCTAGACAAGTATTTCTCCCATTTTTTTCAAGGGAAAATTCCTCTTTTAGGCTGTATATGCCATTGCAAAGCTGGCTCAATATTAATGACCGTTAAGATTTATATAAGCATTTTAGATAACACAGAAATGAAAGTGAAATATTACAGAAACTCAGTGTTCCCCTCCTCCCACCCCATATTCCAGCTGCTATTTTTAGCAGCTAGGGAGCACAAGGAGAAAAGCAAGAATTCAAAGAGGTTGACTGATAGCGAGAGAAACTGCTTCTCCCTGGGTGGACGGAGAAGGGGTCAGGAAAGAGCGGTTAGCTGGTCTGAGGTCCCTCACTGCCTCCATGGGCCTCAGGTCATCTCTGCTCCTCCTGGCTTGGGTCTGGTCAGCAATGTAGGTCAAGTGCCACTCTGAGCTCTCAGTCTGAACATTTCCAATGTCTCCTGCTCCTGGACATTCTAGATGCATAGTGTCCCACCTCTACAAAGAAGGGAAGGAGGTTCATTTTTTCAACTCCTTCACTGTAATTTTTACAGAGTCATGTTTTCTGTTATTGTTCTTTCATTTAATTTTTTTTTGTCATTGTGAATGTTGCTTTTTCAGTCCTGCTAATTTTGCTTTGCATCAGTTTTTTAAAGTCTTCCTATGTTTCTCTAAATTCTCCCTATTTGTCATTTCTTACAGTGTAATAATATTCCATTACATTCATGTGTCACAGTTTGTTTAGCTGTTCCCCAATCAACAGATACCTATTTACCCCCATTTCTCTGCTACCCCAAAAAGTGTGGCCATAAATAGTATGAACAGGACCCTTCTTTCTATCTTTAACTTAATCATGGTATATGACTAGCAACAGAATTTCTGGGTCAAAGTGTATGGATATTTTACTCATTCAATTTAAATCAATTCAATAAATACTTTTTTTTTAATTGGAGTAGATTCATTAAACTAAAAATACCAGGATTTAAGAATACTTTGAAGGACCAAGCAAATTTTTAGTCAGTCGATATACATTGTCTTTCTAGTTTAATCACCCTACTCTGTGCTAGGTATTGTGTTAGTCATTAAGGATTGTTGTTGTTATGAGTCATCTTTTCAGTCATGTCCAATTCTTCATGACCCAATTTGGGGTTTTCTTGGCAAAGATACTGGAGTGGTTTGTCATTTCCTTCTCCAGCTTATTTTACAGATGAGGAAACTGAGGCAAACATTGAGTCACTGAAGGATGCAAAGGTAAAAAATGCCAACAATGACAGTGGAAAGAGCCCTGGATTTGAAGTTAGAGGACTTGAGTTTAAATTCTGGCTGTACTCTCTCTCTCTCTCCCCCTCTCCCCTTTCTTTCATTCTGTTATTTCTTTTCTTCTTTCCTTCCTTCCTTCCTTCCTTCCTTCCTTCCTTCCTTCCTTCCTTCCTTCCTTCCTTCCTTCCTTCCTTCCTTCCTTCCTTCCTTCCTTCCTTCCCTCCCTCCCTCCCTCCCTCCCTCCCTCCCTCCCTCCCTCCCTCCCTCCTTCCTTCCTTCCTTCCTTCCTTCCTTCCTTCCTTCCTTCCTTCCTTCCTTCCTTCCTTCCTTCCTTCCTTCCTTCCTTCCTTCCTTCCTTCCTTCCTTCCTTCCTTCCTTCCTTCCTTCCTTCCTTTTTCTCTTTCTTTCTTTCTCTCTTGGTAATCCAGGTTAAATGACTTGTCCAGGGTCATCCAGCTATTAAGTGTCTGAGACTGGATTTAAACTCATATCCTCCTCATTCCAGGGCTGGTACTCTATCCCCTGTGCCACCTAGCTGCCCAACTTTGCAGCTTTCTGTGACCTTAGGCAAATCGCTTCCTATCTCTGGGCTACCCACTGATAAAGTGAGAGAGTTGGATTAGATGATTACCTTGAAGACCTTTGTGTCTCTAAATCCTGTCCTTTATAGTTCTTTTGCTCAAGGAGTGGGGAAGGATAAGAAGTCCCCAACTAGGTAGGATACAGAGTAGACTAGGAGATAAGGGCAAAAGAGAGCGATAGATTAAAGGAGTCCCAGGAACATCTGAGGAAGGGGTGGTCATTTTCAGCTTCAAGGGAGCCTTCCTTTGTGGAGGAGGTAGTATTTGAGCTAGGCCTTAAAGGAAGAGGATTTTAATAGTGGGAGATGCTTGGGAAGGGTATTCTAGGCACAGGCCTCTGCACATCCACAGAGGTGGGAGAAGGCAAAGCAAGATTGGGTAGAGTTAGTATGTCCAGTTTAGTGGCAAGATGGAGTGTGTGTGTGTGGAGGGCAGCTAGATGGCGCAGTGGATAGAGCACCAGCCCTGGAGTCAGGAGGACCTGAATTCAAATCTGGCCTCAGACACTTAACACTTACTAGCTGTGTAACCCTGGGCAAGTCACTTAACCCCAATTGCCTCACTTAAAAAAAAAAAAAAGATGGAGTGTGTGAAAAGGAGATTAGAGCCCAATTTTGAAGGTCTTTAAATGCCAGCCTGAGTAGTTTGTGTTTTATCTGACATGTAACAAAGCAGTATGTTTTTGTATAGGCCCCCGTTCTTTACGCATAGTTTGCCCTAGGTAGGCATAAATGTTTGCAGAATGAATGAATGAATGAATGACTGATTGAATGATTGAATGATTGACGGTAGATCTCTAGAAGAAGATGGAGGCATATCAGCCTTCACCTGGGAAATTCACACACAGCTCAAGATCTTCATCAGAGATATGGAGCTTAAGGCTTTCACTGAATTCAGCCACCCTTTAATACATTGACAGATGATATACTGATATGCTAAGAAACAGAAAACTGGTTTGGGGAGACTAGCAGGTCTGGGAGATGAGCTGACAGTCTAACATTCATGCACTATCAAATCCCAAATCAAGGTGAAGGTCTACAGGGTAATGGCCTTGCACTGCTCCCTGTATATCAGCCTCTGGACCAGTGTCTTTGCCCCTAGTTCTCCCTGCTCTCCAATCTATCTTGCACATATTCCCAGACTGATCTTACAAAAACACTTCTTTCCTCGTGTCCCCTTGTATTAGATTTCTCAGAAATCTCCAATGTGTTTGTTCCTCTTATCAGGAGCATGTCCATAGTCCTTTGTTGGAATTTGAAGGCCTTTCATCATTGGACTAACCCCACCATCCAAATTTCTCTCCCACTATTTTCCAATATGTGCCCTCAGTTCTATTCTGGATAGTTTTATTGATAGGGCAGCTAGATGGAGTCAGGAAGACCTGAATTCAAATCTGATATCAGACACTATGTGACCTGGGGCAAGTCACTTAACCCTGTTTGCCTCAGTTTCCTCATTTGTAAGATGATCTGGAGAAGAAAAGGCAAAGTACTGCAGTATCTTTGCCAAGAAAACCCCAGGGGCAGCTAGGTGGCGCAGTGGATAGAGCACTAGCCCTGGAGTCAGGAGTACCTGAGTTCAAATCTGGCCTCAGACACTTAACACTTACTAGCTGTGTGACCCTGGGCAAGTCACTTAACCCCAATTGCCTCACCAAAAAAAATAAGAAAACCCCAAAAGGGGTCATGAAAAGCAGGACATGTCTGAAACAAAACAAAACACATGATTAAACAACAATTCATTTCTGTCTTTTCACCTATTTAAACCCAACTTATCCTGCAAGATCCAGCTCAGGTCTTGCCTCCTCTATGAAGTCTCCCTTCCTTGGGTCCATGGGCAGCACCAGAGCCACAGGACCAAAAAGGAGACTGTGACCCCATTGGCCTCATATAACCTTTGAGAAGTAAGTCCTTGAAAACTTCTGCTCTTTTCAGAATGGAGTCTAGCTGGTACAGAGCTGACTTCCCCAGCTTTAAACAACTGCTTTGGACTTTTGCTTCCCACCTCATCCATTCTTTTCGGCATTCCCCATAAATACAGCAGGACCTCTTGATTTCTCTTTCTCAGACAGATCAATTAGTCAACAGGCATTTATTAAATGCTTACTATATGCCAGGTACTGTGTTAAGCACTGGGGTGAGAGAATAGCTAGGACGATACCTTTTCTCCCTTTGATGGGCCCTGATAATTTCTTTTAATTACAGCTTTGTATGGGTCCCATTTCCCCTTAGGGGTAGGGATTTGACTCTAGTGTTGGGAACAAAATAAATAGAGCATGTCTGAATATGTCTTTCTTCCACATAGGCCACACCCCTAAAACGAGATCTCTTTGAAAGGAAGAATAACAGAGAGGAATGGACAAGAAAGTAATCCCAATTATATGCTGCCTTTGGATCTTAAATCAGATTTGGAGGAAAGGCATGGCATAGATTTATACCAGTTCAGCTCTTACTGAGTGAGTGATTGAAACTGGTAGAAGACTTGTTTCTGTCTCAAGTGTCATATCCAGCCTTGTGAATAGTTCTATCTATGTCAGCTATTTGTTGGAGTTGATGGCAAGATGTAACCATAGGCTGAGGGGCAGCTTGGCTGGGCTGGGAACATGCCAAGCTTGGATAGCTTTAGTGGGGGCAACGTGTGGGCAGAAGGAACACTCCAAAGACCTAGATCTCAATTCCAGGGGAGCAGAGAGGTCAGGCAGGGACCGGCTGGAGCAATTCAAAATGAGCTGGCTTAGTTCAAATTTGGATGTTCTTTGCCCTGAAGGACAAACAGAAGAAAGAAATCCTTCAGGAAAGTGGAGGTACCTGGTATCCAAGCAGCCAGAGGCCGAGCAGACCCCAGAGAAAGGGTTGCCGATTCTGCTTTCACCTTCACTATTATATTTGAGTATTCACTGGATTTGAAGTCAGAAGCCCTGGGTTCTAATTCAGATGCTGCTCCTTGTTTCCTGTGTGACCTCAGTAATCTGTTTATCCTCTCTGTCTCTCCCCTCTGGGGAGGGGGAGGTTTCCTAGATCAATGATGTCAAACTCAAATAGAAATGGGAGTCACTAAACCATACATAAAGATCCCTAGGGGCCCACATGTTGACTTAGTTCTAAAATGTAATAGTATCTATGGTTTATCCTATTTTATTTATTTTGTTAAATGTTCCCAATTAATTTTTTTTTTTGGTGAGGCAATTGGGATTAAGTGATTTGCCCAGGGTCACACAGCTAGTAAGCATCAAGTGTCTGAGGTCAGATTTGAACTCAGGTCCTCCTGACTCCAGGGCCAGTGCTCTAATCGCTGCACCACCTAGCTGCCCCACCCCCCAATTACATTTTAATCTTGTTGGGGTTGACCCCTGGAGTCTTGTGGGACACACATCGACACCTTTGCTCTAGATCATCTCCTCAGTATTCTACAATCCTTTAAGTAAGAAATAACCAGCGATGTGCTGGTAAATATTTAAAAAGGGACTCTTTTTTAAAAAAGTACCCACTGACACATTTTTGAGTTTAATCTCTATCATATTCCCCCATCACTTTTTTAGGTCGAGAGAATCAATAATCAAGCCCCAATTTTTAGGTCCATTGACTTCCATGGTAAACATGTCACACTGAAAATTTAACAATGGGCTCCGGCTCACTCCAGATAGTACAAGCTGGCTGCAGCACACCCCTGAATAACACTTTCTAGCACCTCCCCCTTTTTTTCTTTTTCTTTTTTGGCTAATACAAAGCAAAAGGACACAATAAACCCTGTGCCTCGATGGTTTACAAAACTGGGCACACAGGTTTAAACAACCTTACCCAGCCATCTAAACATATGAGTTATGTAGGAAAGCAAGCATGACGTCATGGAGAAAGACTGTTGGAGATTTGACCTGGAGTCAGAAGACCTAGATTCAAATCCTCACTGCTGCCTATTACCTGTGTCACTTTGGAGAAATCACCTGACCCCTGTGGGCTTCCAGCTCCAAGTCTCTCATTCTATGATGACTTCAGGGCCACTGAAAAGCCCCCTTTACCCCAGATACAGGAGTGTGCTCAAGCCAGCTGGAATTGGCTCCCAAGGGGGGGATTGTTAAAATTTCAGTGTGAGAATTTAGCTACAAATGAGCAGACTCTACAGATCAGGGCTTGATTCTTGTTTTGCTGATTGTCCGGTCTGAAGACAATTTCTTGCTTTCCCTCTCTATGTGTCTGTTGACTTCTCTGTGATGGGGGCCCAAAGGGGCTAGGCAGGCCTAAAGAAAAATGAATAAAGAAAATGCGAATAATGCAGATTACATTTATAAGTGTGACACACATGCATTTGCCTCCCCAAAGTCGGTTGTTAAACATTTGCCAGTACATGCTTCCTCAAATATCGGCTCTGCTACATCACTAATTTTTTTTTAATTGCCCTTGTTAATAGTAGTTTATTTTTTCAATTATATGTAAAGACAGAAAGACAATTTTTAACATTCATTTTTACTTTTTTTTTTTTTGTGGGGCAATGAGGGTTAAGTGACTTGCCCAGGGTCACACAGCTAGTAAGTGTCAAATGTCTGAGGCTGGATTTGAACTCAGGTCCTCCTGAATCCAGGGCCAGTGCTTTATCCACTGCTCCACCTAGCTGACCCCTTTACAAAATTTTGAGTTCCAAGTTTTTCTCCCTTTCTCCCTCCCCTCCCCTCTTCCTAACGGTAAGCAATTTGATATAGGTTATATATGACATCACTAATTTCTTAAATTCAGTGTGATGTAGTAGAAAGATTTACCCCGGGAAGTGCTGGACTTTGATTCAGAAAACTCGTTTCTAGTGCTGTCTCTGCCACTATCTATCTTATCTACTTGACCATATGAGAATCATTTAATCTCTCAGACTCTCAGTTTTCTCATCCATGAAATGGAAATCATAATTTTCCCTCCTTCTGCTAAAGGATCAAATCAGATCCCCAACTGACAGCTGTCAAGTGCCCAGGGAAAATGCAGAGGTCAGTTTAAGGTGGGGGGGGGGCGGGGGGGATCTGCTAAACCTTTCTCAGCTATAAACACCTGAGCTGGCTTCCAGTCTGTGATTAGTTCATCTGATTAGCCAATCGCCTGGGAAGGTCCTGAGGGAACAATCAAAGAAAGGGCACCACGCAGGAGGGTGGGAATAGGAAGGGGGCCCTTAAAGGAAAGGTTGGGACTTTGGGAAGGCACTGAAGGCGATCTTTGGATCAGAGACTTTATCTGCTTCTCACTTTTCCCCTGGACTAGCATTGCCCATATTTAGAAGGTATGTTGTTACTGTAAATCACTATATACATGATCAGCTATCATTTTTATTATGTATAGTGTTTCTGATCCTGAACACAAATTCCATGACATGGTTTTGCCACGTGAAGGTTCCCTATTGGAATGAAAATTGTCAATACCAGTTGAGACCCATTAGCCCTATTTTGGCGAGGGCAATTTGAAAAACAGATGGCTCCCAGCAATCCTCAGGGAACAGTTCCTACACTCTTGCTGCTACACAGATTCCTCTCTGAGTCCTTACAGTTCCCATGATTCCGTCACTCTTGTCTAACAAATCTGTTGTTGCTCTCGGTCAGCTCTTGTTGGCATGTTATGCCAGGATTCCCTTTTGCCGGTTATAGAATCAATTCCAGAAACGGTCCCAAGCTTGGACTTAACCCGTACCTCTGTTCTCTCCTTGGCACCTCACACTCATGTTCCCTATTGCCTTGAAAACAAATTTTTATTTTTAGTGACTGGATCAGTAAGTCAGTCAACTGGTATTTATTAAGCACTTACTATGTGTCAGGCACTGTGCAAAACAACTGGGATCTAGAACTCATGGTTGAGATTCCTTGGTTTTTTTTTTTGCAGGTCAATGAGGTTTAAGTGACTTGTCCAGGGTCACACAGCTAGTAAGTGTCAAGTGTCTGAGGCCAGATTTGAACTCAGGTCTTCCTGACTCCAGGGCCAGTGTTCTATTCACTGAGCCACCTAGCTGCCCCTCAAAGGAATTTTAAAAAAAAATTTAAATCAATTTCCATCTCCTTAATGAAACATTCCCTGACCACTCTACTAATAACAATGACTGCAAGGGATGTGGCAGAATGTCTACTCCTTGAGTGGGGAAGGGGGACTTGAAACAGAATACCAATGTAATTTATTTAAATTCATGCCTACCCTTCCTCACATTAGTGATGCCATCACTAATCATAGATAGGCCACAGCTCAGCAGTTATACAAGATTCATTCGTTCTTTCATTGAACAAATGCTGTTGTTCCTCTTAATGAATGACCCAAGATTTGGAGGAAAATACTTTGGTTCTACTGTCAACAGATACCCACAGGTAGCCTCTCTCTGCTTCTTGCCACACTTTAATATAACACTTAGCAACTAGATTTCCTGCCAGGAGGGAAACAACTATTGTGGCTTTTGCTTTTTATTTATTTATTTTTAAAAAATCCTTTTCCCTTTTGCAAACTTATTTTGAGATACTTATGGAATAGCCTGCCCCAGGGGAGCAGAAAGGGTTGGGATGTCAGAGGCCAGGAAGCCAATCTATGACCAAACTTTAGAAGGCTATTCAGGGCTCACACTGATAAAATCCCAGATTTACATACTTCAGTTGCCCCTGGGGTTGGCAGAGAAGGGTCTGGCCAAGAACAGTGCCCACATGCATTCTTCTCTCAGTTTGGAGTTTTAGTCTCGGCTTGAACTTTCCAGGGGGTCAGCTTCCTTTTAATCTTGGTGAATTACATCTTGGTTCAAACACAAGAAGCTTAGGCGAGCTGTCTTGGGCATCAAATGACTCTCACAAAAGTAGGATTTGATGAGTCGAGTTTAAATGAATCAGAAACATATGGATTTTATTTCCTTTGAAATCTACAATGGGTTTTAAAATTAAGGGGGAAATAGCTTAAGGTGAAATGTGTTTGGGGGTTAGCCAGGTCCAAGGTGTTGGGAAAAACAGTTCAAGATGCCCGGGCACAGGTCTCTAAACAAAGTGGTATCTCACCTTTCGAGATAGATTATGTTTGACAATGGTAGCAGTGAACGTATGATATCACAAGCCTAAGGGGGAGCTGGAAGTCACCTCAGCTCTCAGAGCATCAGTTCCGTCATCTATAAATGGAAGGGGTTGAACTCAAACTGGTGGAGTGCCCTTCCTGCTGTGATTCCTATAAAAAGACATTAGATAATAGTTCACATTTCTTTGGTTCCTTAATATATACAAAATGTTTTTTATAAGTATTATTATCCACAATTTGCAGGTGAATAAACTGAGGTTCAGGGAGAAAAAAATGACTTGACTCCTCTCCCTGCATGACCCCACAATGCTTGACCTAGCTTTGGCAAGGTTTTGCCTCTCTTCTCCTGTGCTTTCAGATCATAGCAATGAAGATGGAAAAAAAGGCAAATTTTCTGTTATGTAGGTATTTCTTTCTTTCTTTTTATTTTGGGGGGAGGAATGGAGGGGGCAATGAGGGTTAAGTGACTTGCCCAGGGTCACACAGCTAGTAAGTGTCAAGTGTTGGAGGCCAGATTTGAACTCAGGTCCTCCTCAATCCAGGGCTGGTGCTTTATCCACTGTACCACCTAGCTGCCCCCTATGTAGGTATTTCTAAAGATCTGCAGACTTTTTTGTTTGTTTTATTCTGGGATTCCTTCCCTTGTACTGTCCACACCCTATGAAGCAGTTGTTTCTGAGTTTCTGTGGACAAGAGAATGAATCCCTTGAAGGTTAATCTTCTGGTCACTAATTTGAAAGATACCTTAAAACCAGAAAAGTGCTTTAGGACTGGAGTAGGGGAAATGTCCCGAGTGGCCAAAAAAATAAAGGGGGAGGAAGAGATTGGAATCTTTAGATTACAGGCCAGTGGATTTGACTTCTGTTTCTGACATCATAGAAACTATTAAAGGAAAGGTTAGTGAACATAGAGTAAATAATAATTTAAGCTAGTATTTATATAGTGATTTAAGGCATGAAAAATGCTTTACATGTATCATCTCAATTGTTCCTATCATGACAACCTTGTCAGGGAGGAGCTGTTATTATCCTTACTTTGCAGATGGGAAACTGAGGCTGAGAGGTTAAGTGACTTGCCCAGGACCACATAGCTAATAAACATTTGAGCCAGCCTCTTTCTGACTCCAGGTCTGTTGTCACCTAACTGTCCTAAAAGGAAGCAGGGGTCACAAATAGCCAAGATGGTTTTATCAGTACAGAATAATCTCTCTCTCCCCTCCTCTCTTTCTCTCTGGCTCTCTGGCTCTGTCTCTGTCTTTCACTCACAGGGTAGAGCTAGGTAGGCAATAAAGGAACACTATAGATACATTTCCTTAGATTTTAGCAAGGCCTTTGACAAAGTCTCTTATTTTATTCTTGGGGATTTCACAGTCAGTGTGAGTTGAAGGGATGTACCAAAGAGTAGCTACCACTGGCTTGATGTCAGTTTGGCAGGAGGTCTCTACTGGAGTGCCCTAGGAATTTGTCCTTGACCTTGCACTCTGTTTCAGCCTTTAACCAGTGACTTATATAAATAAAGGTATAAATGTCAGGCTCCTTTCATTTGCAGAGGGCACAAAACTGGGAGGGAGAGCTAATAGGTTGGATTAGAGACTCAGGATCCCACATCTGCATGGCTTAGAATGTCGGGCCAGATCTAATAAGGACAACTTAATGGGAATAAATGTAAAGTCTTGTATTTGGATTCAAAAAAGATACATAAGCAGAAGATGGGGTAAGTATGGTGAGACAGAAGTTCGTCTGGAAAATATCTGTGGGTTTGAGCAGATTGTGAGTTTGATGTGAGTCAACAGTAGGGTAGGGCAGCCAGAAAAGGACAGTAATGTGATCTTATGCTGAATGGAGAGCCGTAGTGTCCAGGACAACGGAGTTGATAGCTCCAGTGTGCTCTGCCGGGGTCAGATGACATCTGGATTATTGTGTTTAGTGTGGGAAAGACATTGTTAAGCTGAAGAGGGTTACCCCAACTGCAAAGGGCCTTGAACCAGTGCAAGTGTTGTCAGGAGGAGACTTGTAAGAAAGGAGAGGGGGAGGACAAATTTATAGCTGTATTCAAGGAATTGACTGGTTGTTGTGTAGAAGAGGGATCTGGGTGTTCACCCTCTGGGACTCCATTGGGACTTTTTTTTGGCAAAGATACTGGTGTGGTTTGCCATGTCCTTCTCCAGTGGATCCATTTTGTCAGGCACTCAGAGGTTGTGACTTGCCCAGGGTCACACAGCTAGGAAGTGTCCGAAGTCGGATTTGAATTCAGTTCTTCCTGATTGCAGGCCCAGTACTGTATCCACTGAGTCACCAGTTACCTCTAGAAGAGGTATTAGACTCATTCTATTTGATCTCAGAGGGCAGAACTAGGGGCAATAGGCAGAACCTGCCACAAAGTGAATGTAGGCCCATGTCATCAGTCACTCAACATGCATTCGTTAAGTACCTCCTATATGTCAAGTCCTGATGTTGCTACCAAGGATGGAAAGAAAAAAAGCAACAAGTTTTTGGCCTAAAAGAGCTTACATTCTATTGGTGGAGCTTGCATTCTCTCTCTGTAAGAAAAAAACAACACCCCAACATCTCAATAATCGGAGAAAATGGGTTCTATTATTGAGTTTGCTTGTATCCCAGACTTGTCATGATCTTCTTGTCACTGGCCAAGGCAATCCCTGGAAACTGAACTCCCCAAAATAACACTACAGTTTTGCTCAAGAATGAGAGGTATTCAATGGGGACCATAAACTATAGGCACAAAGACTCTAGGGAAAATTTTTAGTTTAATAACAACCCTATAAAGTTAGTATAAGTTGAGACCTATCAAGCATATAGATCATCATGGGAAATTCTTGGCTCAGTACAAATATGCACTTCTATAAAAAGTAATTCCTATATAATGAAGATAGAATCCTTAACAGTGATCCTCTGCTCCTGGGGCCCCTCCTTCTGATGGGAAGGTAGAAGGCTCCTCATAGAACTTCCATTTAAGGAGGGCAATCAGGACAGCCATCTCCATGGCCCTTCCAGCTGCACTTCTGTAGACATCATCCCCCATCCCGCAAAACACGGGATGCCTTCTTCTGCAGCCCTTTCCTTCTGGACTGCCTTTTAGGGTCTGTCTTTTCCCTTAGAACATAACTTCTTGAGGGCAGGGACTGTCTTCTTTTTTGTTGGTGTATTTATTCCTAGGGATTAGCGCTGTGCCTGGCATGTAGTAAAAGCTTAAAAAATGCCACTCCTTGGGGCAGCTAGGTGGTGCAGTGGATAGAGCACCAGCCCTGGAGTCAGGAGTACCTGAGTTCAAATCCGGCCTCAGACACTTAACACTTACTGGCTCTGTGACCCTGGGCAAGTCACTTAACCCCAATTGCCTCACTAAAAAAAATGCTACTCCTTGATTTTAGTGCTTAGGAAATCAGACACACATTCCTGAGAAGAAGCTGTTAACATTTGACAAGTTTCTAGTTGGGGGTCGGGTGGGGGGAAACCCACCTGGATACAAGGCAGGATGGACTTCCCAACTCCTAGCAGAAAGGGGGGGGGCAGTCAAGAAAAGGGAAAGTAAGACTGTTAACCTGCCACAGCATGTTGTGGAGCCACTCAACACTCCCTGTCTCAGAAGTGAAGAGAGGTTCCACGGAGGGAAAAGCTCCCTGTCCCCCAAGGAAAAAGAAGTATGGACTGGAGCAGAAGCAAGAAAAAAGCTGGTGCCCTCGTGAAAGGCTGGAAAGGAATAGAGCAAGGTCAAAAGAAATACTCCAGAATTCCTGCATCTTAAAGCCCTGTCTGTTTACTGCTGGCCAAGTTAGTCCACATGCTTCTAGTCATGGGGTGTGTGTGTGTGTGTGTGTGTGTGTGTGTGTGTGTGTGTGTGTGTGTGTGTGAGAGAGAGAGAGAGAGAGAGAGAGAGAGAGAGAGAGAGAGAGAGAGAGAGAGAGAGAGAGAGAGAGGTTCTGAGGTTATTTCTCACCTCCTCCCCTGAGGGTAAAGCAATATATTATCTACATTCCAAGGTCTGCTGGCTCAGTGGAGACCTGGTCCTTTCTCTAAGGAAAGAGTAATTTTTGAATCAAGGGGCTCCTATCTTTTTAATGAATGAAAAGTTTTCTACTCAATCAAGTCCAATAGGGCTCACTGGGGAATCATAACTTTCCATCCAAGGGGTCCTGCCTAATTCTTGCTAGATAGCTCTTAGAGGTCATGAACCTGTTGGGTGCCATTCCCATAATGGCTGGAACCAAGTAAAGGAGGCGGTAAGTTATTCTACACTCTGTCACCCCTTTTAAATAGCTGGAAGGTGTCAGTTATCACCTCTGATATTAGCAAGGATGACTGAATTGGGGAAGCCTGGCGATAAGACCCCCTCACTAGATGACTCCAAGCTAAGGCTGGTTGGCCTCTTGTCGGGTATGGTAAAGAGTATTCGATGTAAATGTTAGTTGTCATCATCATCCTCAGGTCTGGGTTGGATTTGATGTTTCTGAACTCTTTTCCAACTATGAGATTCTGTACTTGATTTGGAAATATGAACTCACTGAAATCTCTTATGTGAGGGCCAGCCAATGTATGGGGGAGAAGTCTTCCCTTAGAACTCTCACCACCAGACACCAGGTTATGCATTCTTTTTTTTTGAGGGGGGACGGTAGAAACTCATAAAAGCATCTCCAGAGGTAGGGAGGGGTTTGTGGGATGATAATGCATACTGATAACGGCACAGATCTTTGAAGCTGCAGTTTTGGAGAGAGAGCAGTATGCCTTCCAGCAGTTTACATTCTAGATGTAGGGGATAAGACTAACCTCTCAGGATACAATCAAAGCCCAGTTCCACAAGTGTTTACTCCGTCAAGTGATACATTGTGTGGTTTAGACCTTCCCTTTCCTTTTAATCCACCTCTGCTTCAAGGGAGAAAAGAAGTTTCCTTTTTTTCACTCTTTGAGCTGAAGCTAGGGCGGTGGAACCCTCCCAAAGACAGCTCCTAGGCGTGTCTTTTCTCACCAAACCATTCATACGCTTCAATTAATTACAGTTTTTGCTTTCTGTGCCTAGCGTGGAGATGGAGAAGTTCTTTGACCAATTTGGTCCCTGTAAATAACTAGTTTGGATAATTCATTTCCCTACCTCACAAAGAAACAAATCACATGGAGGTGTTGGAAGGGTGAGAAGGAGAAGAGATGCCCAAATCATCTGGATTATCTATTTTTCCAAAATAATAATAGTAATGATAATGATAACACTTATATAGCACTTACTATGCCCCAGACACTATGCTAAGTACTTTACTAATATTATCTCTGATCCTCACAACAGCCCTGAGAGGGAGGTGCCATTATTACTCCATTTTACAGATGAGGAAATTGAGGCAAACAGAGTTTAAATGACTTGCCCAGTATCACACAACTAGGATGTGTCTGAAGCTGGATTTGAACAGAGGTTTTCCTGACTCCAGGCCCAGAGTTCTCTCCATGGTGCCACCTGGCAGAATCATTCATACAATCCCATGTGTCATCTCTGCTTTCCATTTTAGATTGTAGGATAGATACCATTCTTAACTGTTAAGTGTTATAACAAACATTAAGTCTCCCAAACCTTTGCAATCCCTGACATACCTGTGATCTTTCTTGTTCGGGCACACCTGGAGACTTTGTTTCTTTCTTCTTCGTAACTCCCCTCCCCCTCCCCTTTCAGAAACCAATAAAGTCCAACAACAAACCTTAGGTTGTTTAACACACACACACACACACACACACACACACACACACACACACACACACACACACACACACAGAGTGAATTCCAAACCAATGAAGCTAATAAACGTTTCACTGGTTTTTTTTAACCTAGTGAGTGTGTTTTTAATTAGCTTCATTGTTCTCTAACTCAGTCTATTAAGTCAATAAAAACGAGGGTTTTAAGACTAACTTAAAGCTCGCTATGTTTTAAATTCAATAAAAACATTTTCAAAATTAATGTCATTGTTTTTTAAAGCCCCAAATAAGTCTTTTATCTATGTTTGGGCATGTCCTGTTTGACAATGTGCAGATGGGCCCATTTACAAGAAGACCTTTTTTTTCCTTTTCTTTTTTATTTTCTCTCTCCTTCTCCCCCTCCCCCCATAGTGGGGAAAGTTATATAGTAAATAAAATGCTAGATTTCGAACCTGACTGCTTATGTTTATTTCCCAGCCCTGACACAACCACTGTGTGACCTTGGGGTAAGTCCCTTAACCTCTTAAAACTTCAGATTCCTCATATGAAAACTAGCCATCACCACCACCACCATCATCATCACCACGATCTCACTTTTATATAGTCAAACATGTGCTGTTAAATATTTAACAACTGGCTCTCCCAAGGGAAAAAATTTGTATTCCTGACATAGTTTTTTTAATCATAAAAGGATTTTATTATTTTCTAGTTACATGTAGAGATAGTTTTCAACATTTGTTTTTATAAAATTTATAGTTCCAAATTTTTATCCCTCCTTCCCTCCCCTCCTCTCCCCCCACCCCAAGACAGAAAACAATCTGATATAGGTTGTATATATATGATCATTAGTTATGTTGTGAAAGAAGAATCAGAACAAAAGGGAAAAACTTCAGGAAAAAAAAAACAACGAAACAAAAACAAAAAAAGTAGAAATGGTATGGTTCAATCTGCATCTAGATTCCAAAGTTCTTTTTTCTGGATGTGGAGAGCATTTTCCATCATGAGTCCTTTGGAATTATCTTGGATCATTGTATTGCTGAGAAGAGTTAAGACTATCAGAGTTGACCATTGCACAGTATTGTACAATGTTCTCCTGGTTCTGCTCACTTCACTCAGCATCAGTGCACTTAAGTCTTTCCAGGTTTTTCTGAAATCTGCCTGCTCATCATTTCTTAAAGCACAATAGAATTCCATTACATTCATATACCACAACTTCTTCAGCCATTCCCCAATTGATGGGCATCCCCTCAATTTCCAATTCTTTGCCACCACAAAAAGAGCAGCTACAAATATTTTTGTACATGTGGCCTGACACACTTTTGGTGCAGACATCATTAACATTTTCATCATCATTTTCCTAAATCTGGACAATCAATAACACAATAAGTCAAGTTCTGATTTGTAGTGCTTGTTGATTTCCTTGGTGTAAATGCTCATGCTGAAAATTTAACAATCAGCTTTCAATAGAGTCTGTACAGGCATCTCCAGCACACCACAGTCACTTTAAAGTTTACAAGGTGCTCACCTCACAATCGCCATGTGAGGTAAGTAGTGCAAGTATTATTAAGTGCTTTTTAAAAGGGAGGCAACTAAAAACTGAGGCGACCTATTTCACCCATAGTCACAGGCTTGGAAAAGCAGACTTGAATCCAGCACCCTTTCCACTCCCCATAACGCTACCAACTTAAGAGGGCCATTGTAGGGAATTGGATGAAATAACAGATACAACTGCTTTGTAAATGGCAATTCTCTTTACAAATCTCACTTGTCATTATTAGGATAGTTATTCTTTCACTAGCAAACTGTCTGGACATGACCCTGAATCCCTGAAGGTTAAGCCAGAGTAGCCAAACTCGAGCCAGTCCCACTAAGGTGTAAGGGCTTTCAGCCTGGGCCTGGGGATAGACTGTGAGGCTGTTTTCCCAGTACAACTAAACTCAGAGAGGAGTATTTCCAGGTTCGCTGCTAACCATAGCAACTTAAGGAGACCTTCTAAGTTTTATAATTGCTCCTTTCTCCTTACTTCCACCTTCTTGCTTCCTTGGCTTACAAGTCCCACTTAAAATCCCATCTTCCAGGGGAAACCTTTCCCTATTCCCTTTACTTCTAGTGCCTTCCCTCTATTGATTATTTCCAGTGGATCTGTCTACAGTTTGTTTGTCCGTAGTTACTTGCATATCATCTCCTCTATTAGACTGTTTCTAGTAGACTGTTGCAGGGACTATTTCTTTTCCTCCTCCTCCTTCTCTTTCTCCTCCTTCTCCTTTTTCTCCTCCTCTTCTTTTTTTTTGTTTTTGTTTTGGTGAGGCAATTGGGGTTAAGTGACTTGCCCAGGGTTGCACAGCTAGTAAGTGTTAAGTGTCTGAGGTCAGATTTGAACTCAGGTCCTCCTGACTTCAGGGCTGGTGCTCTATCTACTGTACCACCTAGCTGCCCCTTCTTCTCTTCTTTCTCCTCTTTCTCCTCTTCTTCCTCCTTTTCTTCCTCCTCCCCTCCTCCTCCTCCTCTTACTCTTCCTCCTCCTCCTCTTTTTCCTCTTCTTCCTCCTTCTCCTCTTTCTCCTCTTCTTCCTCCTTCTCCTCCTCCTTTCCTCCTCCTCCCCCTCCTCCTCCTCCTCTTCTTTTTCCTCCTTCTCCTCTTCCTCCTTCTCCTCCTCTTCTTTCTCCTCCTTCTTTTCCTCCTCCTCCTCCTCTTTCTCCTCCTCCTCCTCTTCCTCCTTCCCCTTCTCCTCCTCTTTTTTCTCCTCCTTCTCCTTCTCCTTCCCCTTCTCCTCCTCCTTCATCTTCTTCTCCAGTACACTTAGCACAATGCCTGGAACATAGTTGATGCTCACTAAATGTTTATTGCCTCACTGTTTCTAAAGGGCTTTTGATCGACTTTGGTGGTGGTAATAAATACCCACACTGAGGGAATCACAGCTCCTTGAGATATTATTATTATTACTAAGTGATCGTGTCTTATTTATATTTTTATTTTCCCTGGTAACTAGCATAGTCCTTTTCATACAGTGAGGATTTAATTAATGTTTGATGAAAGAATAGTCAAAGATGACATATATACATATTATATATACTGTACCCCCTCCCCTATTCAGTTACCCTCTCTCCTTTTCATCAGAATTAGCACAGTGTCATCCCTCTTCCCATTTTATTTTATCACTCTCTGATTTAAAAAAAAATCCCCAAAAGGCCATGAGAAACCCAGGTAGCATATTACACATATCATCATGAACCATCGACCATTATCATCTCAGTATGGTAAAGCATGGTTAGTATCAGAGGCCTATAGAGTGGTCAAAAGTAGTGTTGCTTTCATCTAACAGGCTTCCCCTCTGCAAATATGTTTCTGTTCCTCTAGATCATGGGGTTCATGGGCCCTCACAGATAGATTTCAGGGGAGGGTCCATGAGCTTGAATGGGAAAAAATTACATATTTGTTTTCATCAATCTCTAACTGACATTTAGCATTTCTTTTAATTAGGAATGTGGGCAACAAAAGACAGTACTCTTGCTTGTGATTTTGTCACCAACTGAAACCATAGATATCTCCCTATCACTCTGTAGTTGTGGCAGTTATTTGGAAATGTTTATACTCATCATTACTTTTAAATTATTGTTGTTAGATATACCACTAGATTTCATGTGATTGAAGACATCCTGTAAGCAGACTGAATTTCAATATAATTGTTTTTGTTTGTAATTCTATATTTTTTATACACAAAATATTATTCTGAGAAGGGTTTTGTGTCACAAAAAGGTTAAGAACCTGTGATCTAGATAGAGAAGGAAGAATTTAATTCAACTCAGTCAGTGAGCAACTAGGTAGCACAGTGATAGAATACCTGGCATGGAGACAGAAAGACCTGAGTTCAAATGTAGCCTCCAACTCTGACTCTTAATTGCTGCCTGACTTGATTTCTTTAACTGTAAAATGGGGATGATAATACCAACATCTACTTCGAAGGGTTGTTATAAGGATAAAACGAGGTTAGATTTGTAAAGTGCTCATACAGTGTCTGGTCCCTCATAAGGGCTTAATAAATGTTTATTTCCTCCCCATCAAGGATTTTTGAAGCACTTGCTATCTGCCAAGGCCTGTGCTAGGGGCTGGGGCCACAGAAGTGAGAATAATCTTGTTCCTTAAGGAGCTTCCTTTCTTCTGGGTTGCCCTTCTTCCCTCTTCTCTGGCTCTGACTTGAGCTCAAGTTTGAGCTAAAAGGACTTGGGTGGATTATTTTGCTCTTTCATTTCAACTTTCCTGCCATACCCTATCCACCTACAGGATTTCAGCACAAGGACATATTATGGTTTTGGGTTATATAGCCAATTAAAGCTTCTTCTTCTTCTTCTTCTTCTTCTTCTTCTTCTTCTTCTTCTTCTTCTTCCTCCTTCTTCTCCTCCTCCTCCTCCTCCTATAACATCAGGAACCCTCCCTCACCCCTTGGAGGAAAATCATTATCGGGAGGTGTCTGGGATATGGGGTAATGAGTAAATACTAGGGATCCAACTTCTCCTAATCCCTTCATTAAAAGCTATGGAAAAAAGAAAGGAAGGAAGAAAGAAAAAAGAAATGGAGAGAGGAAAGAAGGAAGGAAAAAGAAAGGAATGCAGGAAAGAAGGAAGAAAGAAAAGAAAGAAAGAAGAGAGAACATGAAAGGAAGGTTAAAAAAAGGAATGAAATGAAGGAAGGAAATCTCTAGAAATAACATCAAGAAATAAAAACTTTGGGCAGCTAGGTGGCACAGTGGATAAAGCACTGGCCCTGGATTCGGGAGGACCTGAGTTCAAATCTGGCCTCAGACACTTGACACTTACTAGCTGTGTGACCCTGGACAAGTCACTTAACCCCCTTTGCCCCGCAAAAAAAAACCCCAAAACCAAAAACCAAACAAACAAAAAAAGAAATAAAAACTTCTCTGGAATATCTGGGATTGTAGGATTCAGAGCTGGAAGAGACTGAAGAAATTATCTGGACTTGCCCTTCATTTTGGAAAGGAAGAAACTCAGAGAAAGGAAGTGATTTATCTAAGTAAGTTACCAGGACAATATAGGAAACATTTAAGGTTTGCAAGTAGCTTGACATACTTGATCTCATTCAGTCCACTACTTTTCCCACTACTCTCTCATAGTTGCATCTAGAGAAGGGGTTGGGATAGAGAAGACCCAAGAGCAGTTAGGGATGAATTGGGCCAAGAGACTTTGCATTGAACATTCTCTGCATACATTAGAAGGGAAGGGGGTTTAGGAAAGATTCATAGGAAGTGCTGAGTAGAGTGATGGTGAAGTAGGAGAGGGCATATTAGATTGTTTCAGTCTTTGGTTAAAGTTTTCGGAACCTGCTTTTCCTGAAAGTTATGGAACTGGTATGGAGGTGATCAATAGAAAGCATGTCGAGGACTCTGTGTACAACTTTAGCAAACATTTATTAAGAACATAGTATGTTCAATCCTAGGCGTGACCAGATGTGCTTAGTCCACTTCTACACACAATTGCATGTGCAAGGCATTGTATTTAGGTGTTCTGGCCACAGAGATATGCCTCACTTAAATCTAATTCATGAGCAAGTCAAGGTATCATCCATGATGTTATTGGTTCTTTTCAAAAATGAAGGACGAACAACAATAAAAAAGAACAGTAAAAAAAAAATCCTTTCTCTCAAGGAGAATGCATTTTACTAAAAGGAGAAAATATGAACACAAAATAGGACAACACAGGGTAGAGAGTGAAGTGGGACAAAGGAGAAACTAGACATTTTCTTTTGCATTATGTATCTCAGAAGGGAGGGAGCATTAATAGCTTGGAGTATTTGGGAAAGCTTTTCTGAGGAGGAGTTGAACCTTGAAGGGAGAAAAAGCAGAATTGAGGAGGAAGTAGATGTTAAGCGGGGGAGTTGTCTTTTGCAAATGCCTATAGGTGGGAGATTGCGTATTGAGTTTGGGGGTAATAAATACTGGCATGTAGGCTGGAATGTAGAGTTTTTGAAGGGGCAGGATGTGAAAAATAAGCCTGGAAACACAGGTTGAAGTCAGATTGTGGAAGGTCTTAATGCTGGGCCAAGGAGTTTACATTTTATTCTGGAGACAAGAGGGAGCAATGGAAGACTTGTGACCCATGCAGTGACATACTTAGACCTATGCCTCAGCGAGATTATTTCGACGTCTGGGTGAAGTAGAGACTGGAAAGGAGAAAGTAGGGACAGAGAAATCAATTAGGTGAGTACTGATGAGGGTCTTACCTAGGCTTGTGGCAGTGGACTAAGAAAAAAGTGAAATGTTATAGAGGACATCACTGTCTTCCCATTCACCCAGCTTCACTGCTTGAAAATCTTTTGAGGCAGCTAGGAGCTAGACTTGGAATCAGGAAGACCTGCATTTGAGTACTGCCTTAGAAACTAACAACATCATCCTGGGCAAGTCACTTAACCTCTGCTTACCTCAGTTTCCTCATCTGTAAAATGGGGATAATAATATCACCTATCTTCCAGGGTTGTTGTGATAAAATGAGATAATATTTATGTAACGATTGGAATGACGCCACCTGCTGGAGACTTAATGTAGAAGAGTTCCGCCCATGAAGGGAAGGTCTTTGAGGGCAAGACCAGGAGTCTTTTCTTTGGCATGAGGAAGTGACACAGGCGAGTGGGAGGAGGAAGGAAGAGACTGGCGCTGACTCTGGCGCTCTTTCCTTTGGACTCTGGTGGAGAGTGGAGCTAGAAATGTGCTCTCCCTTTAATAGATAGGAATCTAGGCCTTTCTCTCTCTCTTTACCAAATTCTTGTTTTCCTTAATAAACGCTTAAAAGTCTAACTCTTGCTAAAGCTTATAATTTATTGGCGACCACTCATTAGATATTTTAGACAGACTAGCTAGAATTTTAGCCCTTAACATTTGTAAAGTGCTTTGTAAACCTGAAAGTGCTATATAAGTGTTTGTTATTATTATTATTATTAATGAAGACATTAGCATATACATTATATCTGGACCCATGGCAATTGATGAGATAGGTCATGAAGAAAGAATATGATCAATCAATCAAAATACATTTATTAAGCACTTACTATGTGCCAGGCACAGATACAAAAAGAGGCAAAAGACAATCCCTGCCCCCTTATAGGGGACTGACATACCAACAAATATATACAAAGCAAGCTATATACACCAGATAAACAGGAATTAACAGAGAGAAGGCTGTGGAATTAAGAGAGGCTTTCTCTAGAAGGTGGGATTTTATTTGGGACTTAAAGGATGCCAGGGAAGTCAGTAGGTAGCGTGGGGGAGGGAGAGCCTTCCAGACTTGGGGGACAGCCAGAGAAAATGTTCTGTTCTGTACTGAGAGATGGGGTGTCTCATTCATGGAACAGCCAGGAATCCAGTGTCACTGGATCAGAGAGTACTTGGCAGGGAATAAGGTATAAGAAGACTAGAAAGGTAGGAGTTTATGAAGGGCTTTGAATACCAAACAGAACATTTTGTATTTGCTTCTGGAAGCAATAGGGAGCCCCTGGAGTTTATTGAATAGAGGGGTGACATGATCAGACCTGCACTTTAGGAAAATCACTCTCGTGCCTGAGTAGAAGACGGATGGTAGTGGGGAGAGACTTGAGGCAGGCAGACCCACTTGCAGGCTATTGCAGTAATCAAGGCATGAGGCGAGGAGGGCCTGGACAGAGGTGGTGGCAGTGTGGGAGGAGGGAAGGGGGTTTAGAGCTATTGCAGAGGTGAAATCGACAGGCTTTGGCAATAGCTTGGATGGGGGGGAGAGATAATGAGGGGTCTAGGAAAATGGTGTTTCCCTTGACAGTAATAGGGAAGGGGTGGGGGCTAGGATTTAGGGGAGAAATATAAGTTCTGTTCTGGATAAATTGAGTTTAAGATGTTGCCTGGATATCCAGTTTAAGGGGTCTGAAAGGTAGTTGGAGATGCTAGATTGGAGGTCAGCAGAAAGTCTGAGGGACCGCTATGCTTAGAGGGCATGATCTGGATGAGGTTCCAGGAAAGAGACAGAGGAGGAATGGTCAGATAGGTAGGAGGAGTGTAAGGAATGAGGAAGGAAGTAGTTGTTGTTGTACAGTCATTTCAGTCATGCCCAACTCTTCATGACCCCATTTGAGGTTTTCTTGGCAGAGATACTGGAGTGGTTTGCCATTTCCTGCTCCAGCTCACTTGACAGATGAGGAAACTGAGGCAAACAAGGTTAAGTAACTGGCTTAGGTTCACACAGCTAGTAAGTGTCTGAGGTAAGCTTTGAACTCAGAAAGATAAGCCTTCCTGATGCCAAGCCCAACAATCCACGCACTGCACCACCTACCTGCCCAGTAAGTAGGGAAATATTGGAATTGAGAGAGAAAAAATGATCTAAGGTAGTGCTTGGGGGGAAGGAGGAGTCATAAACCTACTAGTAGTCTGGGGGAAACCTCTGGATCCTTTCTCAAAATACGATACCTAAGATTACACAAATTATATTGAAATACAGTTATACATATACATATCTACATACATATAAATACACATGTAAAGCAAGTTTATGGACCCCTGATCTATGGGATAGTCTTCTGAAGACAAAAGGGTTGGGAATAGATAAAGAGCACAAGTAGAGGGGTTGGTCTTAGTAAGAAGGAGCACCTCATCATCTAAGACCAGAACAAAAGAGGAGAAGGAGGCTGATGAAAGGGGTGACATTTTCGGAAATAGTGCAGAGGAGACTAGGGAGTTCAGGATGAATGCTGTTTTCTTAATGAAGTCAGAAGCATGGTGTTCTAGCACTGAAGACCAGAGGTGAGAAGGGACAATTGTTTGTGTACATATAACTTAAGTATCCATATGACCAAAGGATTTAGAGGGGACAAGTGCCTCAGAGACTATATCTCTCACCCCCTGATTTTTTAGATGCAAAAAACGGAGCCCCAGAGGAAAAAAAAGTGACTTTCCCAAGGTCATAGGTAGTAAGTTGTTGAGCCCAGATTCCAACCTGGTTCTTTAATTCTAGAGTCAATATTCTTTTCGTCACACCAAAATGGAATTATGATGGCTCTGGTCTAGTTGAAAGGCAGTAGCATTTAGCCTGCAAGGAAAAACAAAGAGAAAATTGAAGGAAAGCTGATTCATTTAAATATTCTGCGGTGTCAGAGAAACAAGGGGCTAACTTCAGGGGAAAAGCATCCTGATAGCATCAGAAGCATCCCAAGAAATGCTGGAGGGGAAGTTTTAATAGATAGAAGATACATACCCTAAGGAAATTAAGGATTTCCTTCAGTCAAAGAACTCAGGGAAGAGATAAAGAAAAAAAAATGACAAAACAATACAGAAGTAGAAAACAATTATTGGAAGCTGAAGCTCAAATTAGTAAACATTTATTCAGTGCCTACCATATGTAAGACCCTGAGTTTGGCACTGGGGATGGAAAGAGGAAACGAGACACTTGTCTAGAATCTTGGGATTTAGGGAGGGAAAGGACCTTAGTCGTGGTCTTTGGACCTTGAATCCAATCTTCCCATTTTACAGATAAGGAAACTGAGACCCAGGGAACTTTAAGTAACTTTCACAAAGTCACCCAGGTGGTAAGTAGCAAAGTTGGGATTCAAACCCAGGCTGTCTGCAGGTTCAAGGATCCTTCAGCTTTCTGTAAGGTGTTACATCCTTCCTGGGAAGGAAAGACAAACACATATACTCTAATATGACCACTTGTAATCTGTTAAATGTGTAGAAGAAGAGTCAGAAGAGGTATTTGAGAAAGGTTCAGTTGAGGGACTCTAGGAAGGCTTCAAAGTAATACCTTGAAAAATGGAAAAGAGGTCAGTTGGTTTAGATTTTAGGCATCCAAACAGGCCTGGAGGTGGGAAAGGGAAGATTGAGATTGGGGAACAATGGGTGGCCTGATTTGGCTGGAATGTAAAGTATGAGAAGGGGACTAATCCCAGATAGTGAGAGTGAAGGGGAATAAGACCAGATAAGAGGATGGGGAGAGGATTGGGATCCATGGTGGAGGTCAGAATTTGTATTTTTATCCTGTAGATATGGAAGGAAGGAAACTTTTGTTAAGCCCCTTACAGATATTCTTTCATTTGATCCTTACAACAACGAAGGGAGGTAGGTGCTATTGTTATCCCCATATTATAGTTGTGAAAACCGAGACAAACAGCTAGCATATGTCTGAAGCTAAATTTGAATCCAGGTCTTCCTGACTCCAGGCCCAGCATTCTATCTGCTGCACCACTTAGCAGCCCAGGTGTGGAGTGTAGGTGACAGAGAGGACTGGAGGGGGAAAAATATGGCTGAAATAGGGCAGTTGGAATGAAGAATACTTTTAAAAAGTACTTTTGGACACAATGGGTTTGAGTTATCCTTGAGACATCCAGACAAACCTGTCTAGTGTTCAGTTGTCAAGGCAAGAAGTGTCTTAGTTGGGATTCAGACCCAGTTCTCCTGGTCTAGTACCCTTTCTGCTATGCCATCCTTCCTAATGGGTGAGATCACCATGACAGTGAGAGAAGAGGGGCAGCTAGGTGGCATAGTGGATAGAGCACTGGCCCTGGAGTCAAGAGGACCTGAGTTCAAATTCAGCCTCAGACACTTAACACTTACTAGCTGTGTGACCCTGGGCAAGTCACTTAACCCCAATTGCCTCACCAAAAAAAAAAAAAAGACAATGAGAGAAGAAAGATAGAGACAGAGGGAGAGAGACAGATACAGAGACAGAGAGGAAGGAAAGAAAGGCAGAGATAGGTAGGAAGAGAGGCAGAGAGGGAGAAGGACTAAGTAGTGGGGAGAGATATAGATAAAGACAAAGACAGAAATAGAAAGAGACAGAGACAGAGAGAAGTAGTGAGACAGAGAAGGAGAGAGGGATAAGAGTGAGTAGAGAAAGAGACAAAGAAAGGAGAGACAAAAAGAGGAGAGAGGAATGAGAAGGAAAATTAATGCAGCAGAATAAAGAATAATGGGTATTGATAACAAAGTGGATGAGAGTCAAAGATTACAAAAAGAACTGGTTGCATTGTGCAGAAAAAAAGGGGTTGCTTCCAAACTAGATGGAGGGGATCAAGCTTTACAAAACCCAACCATATTCCAGGGTACAAAAACTCATAAATATATGCAGGAAGGAATAGTAAATACATCCTTTACTGGCTACCCCACAATAAAAATTATAATCAATAAGTGGAGTTTGAAGCAAGGATCCAGATTTAAGTGGAGATTATCTAATCTAATCCTAAAGAATGAGTATGTCAAAGGACAGATCATAGAAACAATATTGTAAAGAATTAATTGTTATTTGAAGTTTTTATGCCTCAGTGTGCACTGGCCTGGGGCTCCACAAACAGCATGGTGCTCCACCCATTGGTTGTAGCCGTTGCCATGGCGCTGGCACCTTACGTCATCACCACTCCCTACGCCTATGTGGGCCTGGCAAAATTATAATGATTGGAAGCCTAGTGAGGGCAGTCATGTGACTGTCAGAGTGGCTATCCCATTGGCTGGGGCTGTGTGGGGTTTTTCTGGGATTGGGGGAGGAGAATTGGGCATTCTAGCTGGCTGCTGGAACAACAAGAGTTCTGCTGTGTATTCTTATATGATTCCTGGAGGGTGGTATCTTTACAGGTTGTATAATTTCCCTTTCCCCATTTTATTTCCTTTCCCTTGATCCTACTGATCCTGTTTTGTTTTTTTTTTTTTAAGTTCGTTCTTGTTAAAATAAATCCTGTTCTGTATTGAGGGAGGCTGCTGGTCTCCTTCCTAACTCCAATATTGTGGCGAGCCACTTAGCTAACACTCCCCAATTAAAAATTGATCCCCACAATATATAATTTTATCGAAGAAAATTATTGCAATGAAGAAATGTACCAAAACTTTTGAGATGTAGTCAAGGATGTTGGTAGGGGAAGATTTCTATTTCTAAACACTTTCATCAACAAGCCCCCAGCCACAAAAATAGATATTCTGAAAATTAAAGGAAGGTGAAACAAACAATCTACTGATTTGATAAATAAGTATAAATAAAGTGTTATTTTTTAAAAAAAAGCTTAATGAAATGAACTAATCAATAGCTAACTTGATTTAAAAAAAGAAAAATCAAATAACAAAAAATAAAAAGAGTAAAATCACAACAGGTGAAGAAGAAATAAAGGAAATTGTTGGAAATTATGTTATCCAATTGTGTTCTGAAAACAAATTAAACAGTTGAATATTTACAAAATATAAAACACCTAGTTTAACAAAACAATAGAGAATTTAAACATACCATTCTCAGAAATAGACATTGAATAAGATATAATTGAACTACCAAAGGGGGGAAAACAGTCCCTGATGAACTTACAGTCAGACATAGTCAAAGAAAAATGAACTTCAACATTATATAAATTGTTTACAAAAATAGACATAAAAGGGCACTTAACCAAGGGTGTGCTGGCAAATGTTTAACAAACAGTTTTTCACACACTTTTAAGTTTAACCTGCCTTATTAATATTTTCTCTATCATTTCCTTAGGTCTAGAAATCAACAAAACAATAAATCAGGCCCTGATTTGTGACATTTGCCAATTTTAGAGGTATAAATGTTTAGAGTTAAAATTTTACAATTGGCTTTCATGCACCAGTACAAGTTGATAACAGCATACCTCTGCTCATATGCCACTCCCTCTCCCTCATCTCCCATTTCTACCTCTGTATAGGGTCCACCTCATGACTGAAATGTACTCTCTCTTCACTTGTTTACCTTTTAAAATTCCTAGCTTCAAATCTCCGCTCAAATACTACTTCCTACATGAAGTCTTTCTTGATTGCCTGGTGATTCCCCAACACAATTGCCTTATTTATTTTGAACATCCTGTATTTTGTATATACTTAAATTTTGTATATACTTAAATAAGTACATCGTGTTTCCCTTTTTAGAATATAAACTTCTTGAGGTCAGAGACTTATTTTTGTCTTTGTATTACAGTAGTTTCTGACATAAGAAGTCATAAAAAAAATCAATGATCTATAGCTGAAAGGGACATTAGAAGTCATTTAGTCTCTCCCCAAGCCCCTCATTTTATAGTTGAGGAATATGAAATCCAGAGTGGTTAAGAGACTTGCCCAGGATGATATAGGGAGTAATTCAACTCAGGGTCTGTAGCTTCAAGCTCAATGCTCTTTCCACTATTCCATACCTCCTCTATAACAATAGGACTTTAATAAATACTTGTTGATTGATAAAGGGGGACTTGTCTTGCCATACTTTAAAGCATATTATAAAAGAGTAATTATCAAATCTATTGGGTATTGATAAAAATTTTTAAAACAGAAGCACAAAAAATAGAGATGCCAAAAATAGATTAAAATGTGTACAAAGATTAGTGTTTGATGAACATATTGATATTAAGTGGCAAGGAAAGGAATCGTTATTGCATAAATGTCGCTGGGCAAACGGAATAGCAATCTAGTAAAACATAAATTTAGATCCTCACCTCATACCATATACTACAATAAATTCCAACTGGATCAATGAGTTAAACATCAGAAGAGAGCCATAAAAATGTTAGAAGAAAATGGAATAATATATTTGTCTCACTTGGAAGGGGAGATACATTCTTTTCTATCAAATAAGTGGAAAAAATAACTGGGGACAAGGGAGATAGATTTTATTTTTTAAAAATAAAAATTCTGCATAATGAAAAATGATTTTTACCAATATAAAATAATATAGTAAGTAGGAAAAAATCTTTAAGGCAAATATATTAAACAAATTTTAATACCCCAAATTTAGAAGGAATTAATACTAATCTATAAGGGCAACACAATGAAATTTGTATTCTTTATATATTTAGTCACTTATACTGTAAATATGCAAATATTTTCTTCCTTTTCCTTTTTCATATTTTCACCAAGGATGCCCTCAATGCATGTATAGATAATTCTTGTAAAAATTTTGCAGAAATAGGGAAGTAGCATATAGGCCAGTTATTATTAATATTCTGTTACATGTTTGTGGGGTAACAATAAAGCCTGAGATTTTTCCAAGTCTTTGGTGTCTTTGATTGCCTAAGTACTTTGAGAATTGATCCTTTAATGTCCTCAAAATTTCATTACCTCAAATACAGACCTGTATCTATTTGCTCGATTCCAGCTTCTCCTACTGTCTCTGGTTTTTTTCAGTGACTTTTGATGTCCTCATATAGCACATCATGGGGTCTAAATATAGTGGCTCTACTGTAATTGATAGATATGAAACATCTTTAAAGATCTTTTCTATCTTTTATATGTTTATGATCCTCTTTTCAGTTTCATCCTTAAATGCCCATAAGATGATTTTGTTAAATTGGGTGATGCTACTTAAAATCTTGTATTATCTTCCTTTGTGAGATCTTAAAAGCAAGTTTATACTCTGAATTAGTGTTCTCCTTGTATGCCATATCTTTCCACTTTGGCAGGGAAATTTTAAAAAAGTGTTGACTAAGGTGATATTTAAGCTCTTTTTGTTACATTGTCGTACTGATGACTTACAGTGGTCAAACTTCCTTAAGGGATGGTGATAATCTATGCTTATGTCTATTCTCGATCTATTTCCAATTGTTCTTTAGCATCAACTACTCATTTAACTAGGCAAGTTTGGTGTTGCTTCAATTACATACTATATCTTCTAATTTTAATTCTTTCCTTTATTCTGATAGAGGGAATCTCCTTTACCTGGGAATTTCCTATACCCATTAAATCACAAATCCAGTCCCTATACCCATCCTTCTAGCTTGGTGGTCTGTCCTGTGAGAAAATTATTAATAATATTTGGGGACTCCTAGAGGCCCCCACTGAGAGAGCCTGGCCTGACCTTTCTTAAGGCCAGCCCACAGTCAGGAAGTTAACTCACTCAAAACTACACCCACCTGAAAGCTTTGTTCCTGTCAGAGGATCTGTTCTCTGGGCTCTGACATCAGCAAGACTGCACCAAACCACCCTCAAATCCAGTGAATCAATAGATTTGAATGATGCTAGCCAATTAGCTTTAAGCAGTGTGTAAGGGCCGCCTCTCTTCCTTCCCTCAGAGAGCTTACGCTCACTGATTCTGCTCTTGGCCCTGGAACTTGGTGAGAGCAGAGGCAGCCCACTATGGTTCCCCATTTTCTCTCTCCCCTCCCCTAGCTAGGCTTTTCTATCTTTCAGAGCCATGTGCACTCTCTTTATTAATATCTAATATGCTTTAATAAATGCTTTTTTTTGAGGCAATTGGGGTTAAGTGACTTGCCCAGGCTCATACAGCTAGTTAATAAATGCTTAATGCCCCCAAACTGGTGCAGTAGCCTCTAATTTCTAAGTAACAACTATATAATAAACCCCAGCTAATTTTCCCTAAACTTGGGACAGAAATAAGGCGACCACATATAGTTTTACTCACCACAGTCCATACAAAGATTGTTGATTTAGAAATGACTCCCACATGAATAACCAATTGTTTTTAGTCTGTAAAATATAATCAACTTCACTTTTCATGATTTTATTTGGAATCTGTCATGTTCAACACCTCCAAAACATTTTCTTAAAAAATATGTTAAATGGACTTAGAATTTGGTATAATCTACCTTCAACCTCTTTTCTTTCTTATTCTTGAACTACACTTTACAGCATTTTTTTTCATTATTTGTCCCTGTGCCCACCTGTGCATTGAGATTACCAAGTATTAGAGTATATGCTGTTTTAGTTTGGAGGGTCTCACCAAGCTCTTAATAAAATTTCCCTTTCCTCTTCTCAGTTGGCAATGGATGTTGGTGTATAAGCTGCAATTATTTTCATGGTGGTAATCTTGTAAATGATAATCATGAGCACTGCAATAAAGCATCATTAATTGTCCATGAAGTGATGCTAACTGTAGCCCTTGAATGTACAATAAACCTCACTTTTCTAACTCCTTCATTTTCCTCCTCCATGTGCCACTCCTACAGGAGGCCTTTTATCAATTTCATATGAACTGATTGAACACATTTTTTAAAAGTAATAAACATTTTTATTTATCATTTAGGGTTCCGATTCTTATCTTTCCTTCCCTCCCTCCCCTCTCCCTGCCCTGAGGTGGTAAGATATAGGTTATATTTATATGATTATGTAAAACATTACCATATTAGTTATTTTGTATAAGAAAGCTTGAATAAAAGAAAAAATTAAAGAAAGTGAAAAATAGCATGCTTCAGTCTGTATTCCATTAATATCAGTTCTTTGGAAGTGGATAGTATGTTTCATCAATAGTTGTTTGGGATTGTCTTGGATCATTGTACTGTTGAGAATAGTTAAGTCTCTCGCAGTTCTTCATCAGACAATATTGTTGTCTCTGTGTACAATGTTCCCTTGGTTGATCGAACCATTCTACAGAAACATTTGGAATCATGCAAGAAAAGTTTACTTTATTGTTCATACCCTTGAACCCAAAGGCCTGAGTTTATACCCCAAAGAGGTTGTTATAAGCAAAGTTCTTTCTTTCTTTCTTTCTTTTTTTTTTGCAGGGCAATGAGGGTTAAGTGACTTGTCCAGGGTCACACAGCTAGTAAGTGTCAAGTGTCTGAGGCCAGATTTGAACTCAGGTCCTCCTGGATCTAGGGCTAATGTTTTATCCACTGTGCCATTTAGCTGCTCCCTATAAGCATAGTTCTAAGGAAAACTTGTAAGTTATTCTTCTATTGAGCTTTGACTTCCTTTTATCTTTTAAATTTAAATTGATACTGTTGACTGAGTCTGGATTTGGGTTCAGGTCTTCTTTGGCCCAGGGTGGGTGCTTTGTCCACTGTGTCACCTAGTTACCCCATGATGACATCCTTAAAATAAAATCAAGGGGTGAGAAGATTGCACTTGGAGAAAGGGAAAGAGAGAGGTGGAATGGGGTAAAGTATTTCACATGAAAGAAGCAAGAAAAAGCTTATGGAGTGGAGGGGAAGATGGGGGAAGAGTGGGGGAGTGAATGAGCCTTACTCTCATCAGAATTGGCTCAAAGAGAGAATAACATACACACTAAAGTGTGTATAGTAATATATCTTGTCCTGTGGTGAAGTAGGAGGGGGAAGGGGATAAAGGGGGAGGGATGAAGGAAGGGAGGGCAGATTGGGGGAGGGGCAGTCAGAAGCAAAACACTTTTGAGGAAGGATAGGGTAAAAGAAGATAGAAAATAGAGTAAATATCATGGGGAGTGAATAGGATGGAGGAAAACACAGTTAGCAATAGTAACTGGGAAAAAATTGAAGCAGAGGCAAGAGCAATGTAAGATGATGATGATAATTATGTTACTTTGCTAGGCTATTGTGAAGAAAATTCTTTGTTAGGTATAAGGTACTATATAAATGTTAGCTATTGTTGTTGCAATAATCAAGCTCATGGGTGTTTTGTAAGGAAATCTCCTTTTAAAATACTATATAAATGTAGTTTACTATAAAAAAAAGATGAGCAGGATGCTATCAGAAAAACCTGGAAAGACTTACATGAGCTGATGCAAAGTGAAATGTATTGTATACAAAATAATAGCAATATTATAAGATGATCTGCTGTGAATGACTTAGTTATTTTCAGCAATGCAATGATTCATGACAACTCTTAAGGACTTATGAAAAATGCAGTCTGTTTACAGAGAAAGAACTGATAGTACCTGAATACAGATGGAAGTATATTTTGTTGTTGTTAGCTCCTTTTTGTTAAGTTTTTTTTTTTGTCTGTGTAACGATTGGAATGGCGCCACCTGCTGGAGACTTACTGTAGAAAAGCTCCATCATGAGGAGAAGGTCTCTGAGGGCAAGACCTTTTCTTTGGTGTCAGGAAGTGATGTTTGCTTGTGGGAGGAAGAAGGGGGAGGCTGGCTCTCTGACTCTCTTTCGTGTGGACTCTGGCGGAGAGTGGAGCTAGAAATGTACTCTCCCTTTGATAGATAGATGAATCTAGGCCTTTTTCTCTCTCTTTACCAAATTCTTATTCTCCTTAATAAATGCTTAAAAGTCTAACTCTTAACTAAAGCTTATAATTTATTGGCGACCACTCATTAGATTTTAGATAGCATAGCTAGAATTTTAACCCTTACATCTGCTATGTTTTGCACGACTGCACATGTATAACTTACATTGAATTGCTTGAGTTCTTAAGGGGGTGAGAGGGAGGAAGGATGAGAATTTGGAGCACAAAGTTTTTAAAATTGATGTTTACAATTTGTTTTTACATGTAAGGTGGGGAAAAATTCTAAACAAATAAACAAATTGATACTGTTGAGATTTATATCAACCACTTCTTTTAGTAGTAAGTCTAACTATTTAACCACTGATTTTGGACAAGGAACTCTTATTTAGAGAACTAGGAGCTAAGTTAATGTTTATAGACAGTCTAAAACCTGTGATACTTAGCAAGTGACCCCCACCCCCACCCCTGTCCAGTCTATAGCTGAACAGAGGTGGGGGGGGGTACAATGAAAGAGAGGAATGGACTGACTGCTATTTATTTATCTAGGTGACCTTGGGTGAATTACTTCACCACTCTGGGTCTCAGTTTTCTTTTAAGTAAAATGAAGTAGTTAGACTAAGTGATCTCTAAATTCCTGTCCATTTCTAAATCCTCCGTTCTCTATCAAGTCAACCAGCCTCTTCTTCAAAACCTTACCCAATGGGGAATAATGAAGCGCCCACCTGGTGGTTAGAAGAAGGGATACAAGGACACTTTCAAAGTTTCTCTGAAGAACTTTGGAATCAGTTGTGAGACATGGGGGACGCTGGCACTGGACTGCCCAGAGTGGTGTGCCCACATCAAAGAAGGTGCTATGCTCTATGAGCTAAGCAGGATTGTAGTAGCTCAAAATACACATGATATGCACAAATTTTGAGACATCTCCACTCCAAATGTTCATATGGCTCATTAGTGCCAGACCTGTGGTAGAGCCTTCTAAGCATGTATGGGTCTGATCAGCCATAGACACACACACTGTACCTTGACCCCAACATAGTGATGTCATTTTGGTTCTCTTTAAGAACAAAGGGGGCAGCTAGGCGGTGCAGTGGATAAAGCACTTGCTCTGGATTCAGGAGTACCTGAGTTCAAATCCAGCCTCAGACACTTGACACTTACTAGCTGTGTGACCCTGGGCAAGTCACTTAACCCCCATTGCCCCTCAAAAAAAAAAAAGAACAAAGGACAACAATGCAGCCGATTCTAGGGCACAAGAAAGCAAAGGATAGCAAGGCCTTTAGGAAGAGAGAAGTTGACCCCCCAGAATGGGCTTGGAACCTTTTATGAGTGGCATGGATCCAGGCATGGGCATGAAGAGAAATGTAGGCACCTTAGTGTATAGTGTTATCTTTTAAATGATGCGCCTTTCCTCAAGCAGGTTATTAAATTAATTCAGAACTTATGCTCACACTTAAAAGATTTCTGTCATATTTTATGAACATGATGATCTCAGAGTAATTTGCACTGGAGATGTGTCATATTAAATCAGAGACACTAATAAACTTTATTACTTAAACTCCACATGGATTAGTCGTGGCGGCAGATAAACTATCCCACCCTTGTACACATATTTATGCCCTTGAAATATGGACTCTCCTATGGGAAAATGTAAATAAATTTGATAAGATTGCCTCCACCCTGTCAATAAATAGACTTGCTAAGGCTGGGTACTCTGACACTGCTTAAAGTGAGCCATTGGATGTGTCCATCATCTGACATTCCTCCTCTCCCTTCTGAGAGGGAGCTAAAGGGAGGTTGGCTTAGATCCAGACATAGGCACTTTTCTTGGGATTTACAAACACTTTGGTCTCTTTGGTTTCATCACCCTCAGTTCATGCTGTTTGGAATTTATTGTGGCATATAGCTGTCCAGTGAATAGAGGGAACTACAGAAAATCATAGACACAGAAGCAGAGTGGGACGGGACTTGGAGGTCAGTTAGTCCAACCCATTCCAGAGCAGGAATCCTCTTTCCAATAACCTTGACAGGGGGTCACTCACCTCTGCTTAAGGACATCCAGTGATGGGGATCTCCTTATCTCCCATGGCAACCCATTTCACTTTTAGACAGTTCTAATTGCTAAGACAATTTTCCTTATATCCAGCTGAAATCTGTCTTTGCAACTTCCCTCTGTTATTGCTAGTTCTTTCCTCTGAGGTCAAGAAAAATAGGTCTAATCCCTCTTCCCTGTGACAGCCCTTTGAATATGTGAAGGAAGCTATCATTTTCTTTCTTAAATCTCCTTTTCTCCAGGTGTTCTGGGATAGGCCTGACTCAGGCCAGTCTGATGGTTCTGATTTGGGATTGGAATGAAATGAGACATTCGTAGACCATCTAACAAAGAAGAAATTTATTTAACTAGAACATGGGCAGTATATTCAGCAAGGACACAGTATTGATTCAATTACTGTCAGTTTTCCTCTCTCTGTCTCTCTCTGTCTCTGTCTCTCTCTGTCTCTGTCTCTGTCTCTGTCTCTCTGTCTCTGTCTCTGTCTCTCTCTCTCCCCTCCCCACCACTGGCATCTCTGAATTTCGATGTCAAGCTTGAGAAGGGATCTGACTCCTTCCATGAAAGTTACTCAGTAGTTTGAGCCTTAGTTTCTTGGAGTATTGAGAATAGTTGCATGATTTTTTTTTAAAGGAAAAGCTAACTCAGCTTGCATGGGATAGATGTTTCTCTGATGACACTAGTCTGTACTTCATCAGTTCTATTTGTTGATCTTTGCTTGGCATGGTTTTGAGTCCCCTATATCATCCTGACTGACTTTAGGCTTCCAGTGTCCCTTCTAAAGTGTAGAGCTCAGAACTGAAGAAAATATTTCTGATGTGGTTTGACCAAGGCAGTGTATTGGGGTGGGGAAGTACATCATATTCTTCAATGTGGATATCAAGTACCTCAAGATCATGTTAGCATTTTTGGCTATTATATCACACTCATTATTTAAATTGAGCTGGCTGTTCACTAAAGGCCCCATGTTTTCCTCACATAGACTATTGTCTATTAATGTATCCATCCATCCATCCATCCATCCATCCATCCATCCATCCATCCATCCATCCATCCATCCATCCATCCATCCATCCATCCATCCATCCGTCCGTCCATCCATCCATCTGTCCATCTATCCATCCATCCATCCATGCATCAACAAGTATTTATAAGACTAAAAGTGAAATAGGTCCTTCCATTAAGGAGCCTGCATTCTGTTGAGGGTGGGGTGGGGTGAGAGACAATGTGAACATGTAAGGTCCCTTTGAGCTACTCCCTCAGCTTTCACTTACACTTGTGAATTGAGTCCACAGAGGATGACTGCTACTTAAGGTTCTAGGAGGAAATCCTATAGAGAGGTATTTTTGAAGCTACAGCTCACGAGCCCCTACAAGTGTATTTCTGAATAATGATTATCCATTAGGGGCAGCTAGGTGGTACAGTGGATAAAGCACCAGCCCTGGATTGAGGAGGACCTGAGTTCAAATCCAGCCTCAGACACTTGACACTTACTAGCTGTGTGACCCTGGGCAAGTCACTTAACCCTCATTGTCCCACAAAAAAAAGAAAGAGGGGCAGCTAGGTGGTGCAGTGGATAGAGCACCAGCCCTGGAGTCAGGAGGACCTGAGTTCAAATCCAGCCTCAGATACTTGACGCTTACTAGCTGTGTGACCCTGGGCAAGTCACTTAACCCCGATTGCCTCACCAAAAAAAAAAAAAAGAAAGAAAGAAAGAAAGAATATTTAGGACTGAAAGGGGCCATAGAGGTCATTGAATCTGATTCCTTGTGGAGGCCTTATGTAGCCCCTGGGTACAGTGTCTCAGCTAGTTGGGTCACTGATCTGGGCCCCTGAGGTTTGCTCCTCTCTGTAGCTCCAGCCCTCAATTGCCTGTCTCTCTCTCGAGTCCAAAGTTGTTTCTTTTCTTTTCTCTTCTCTGCTAGTGTTTCTTATCCTAGAAGCTATTTCCTCTCTGGCATGACTGCTTCTTTGCATGCATGTCTCCCTGGAGTTTGTCTCTGCACCCTGCTGGATGGAACTCAGTTTTGTCTGAAACTCCTACTGCTGAATGGGGTGTCTTCTATTGGTTGAGTTGAGCCACTAATACCACTATTAGACTCATGCATCAAAGAGATCAAAGAAAGAGGAAAAAGACCCCCCCACACACACAACTATTTAAGGTAGTTATTTGTGGTGGCCAAAGAACTGGAAACTAAGGGGGGTACCCATCAATTGAGGTAATGATGGTATATGAATATAATAGAATACTATTCTATCATAAATAATGATGAAGGGGAAGGTTTCAGAGAAACCTTGGAAGACTTATAGACTGAATTTTAAATGAAGCTAGAAGAAACAGCAGAGAAATTTGTACTTATAAACAACAATTGTAAAAATGAAAATCTTTGAAAGACAAGAATTCTGATGAACATAATGACCAACCATGATTCCGGAGAACTGATGCTGAAGAATACTACCCACTTACTGATAGAGAAGTGATAGACTAAACATGCAAATTAAGACACACATTACTGGACATGGACAATGTAGGAATTTGTTTTGCTTGACTGTGCATATTTGTTACATATTTTCTTTTCTAGTGGAAAGGGGGGAGATGGTTGGAATAGAAAATAAATGCTTGTTAATTAAAAAAAACATTTTAATTTAAAAATGACATAGCCAATGGTATAGGAGGAGAAAACTTCCTTTTTCTTTTGCTGACTTCTGCTGTAGGCACAATGATCTCTTCTACATATATTTGGATCTGACAACTCATCCATAGCTTAGTTGTTTAAAACCCTGCAAAAGGTTGTTCAATTTTTCCTCATATAATGAAGTTACTCCCTTAAGGCTTTCAGAGAAAGGTGTTTACACTGTTAAAGGGAATCTCTGGGCATTAACACCTTGTTAATACATTAGCACCTCATTACCTCCTTTATCTTCTCTTTGCTTTCTTTGACACCAACTGTATATGGGTGAGAGGGACCAAATTCTCCCTTCCTTCCACATATATGTAGGTATAGACAAAATATATTTATAAAATACGTACAAAGTATTTTTGATGGGAAGAGTACTAGCAGTTGGAGGGGTGGGGTGGGGATCAGAAAAACCTTTAAGTACAAAGTGGCTTTTGGGCCAAGTTTCTAAGAGGAGAGGATGAGGAAGGAATGCATTCCAGATACAGGAAACAGCAAGTGCAAAATTTAGGAGATGAAAGATGGAGGGTTGTGTGCAAGGAATGGAGAGGTCAGTTTGGCTGGAACACAAAGTGTGGTATTTGAGATTGGAGGTTAGCTCCTTCATTATAATCTCCTTGGAAAGTAAAGGCTTTTTGTGGGGCTGCTAAATAGAGAGTTCTCATTCACCTTGGACCTACACCAAGTGAGCAATTCATAATAATATTACTTAGCACAGTGCCTGGCACATAGTAGGTCTTGCTTATCAAACACCTAATCAGTTTCTTTTTCTTCTTCTTCTTTTTTTTCCCAGGGCAATGAGGGTTAAGTGATTTGCCCAGGGTCACACAGCTAGTAAGTGTCAAGTGTCTGAGGTCGGATTTGAACTCAGATCCTCCTGAATCCAGGGCCAGTGCTCTATCAACTGCACCACCTAGCTGCCCCCAACATAGTAGGTCCTTTAAAATGTCAGTTTACTGACTGATATCAAGAGGGGTTGGCAAGGTCCAGATCTGGGCCCTCATGATATGGCTTTCTTCCTTTGTCTACAAGGTGATATTATTGATGGCCCTCTTCTAAAAAAAACATGCCACTGAGGAAATTTTTTTCCAAGAAGCTGGTATCTGGCACTAGAACATAGGAATCCTCTAACTCAGAAACTCTTGAATTCAGGATTATGCAGGAGTAATCTTAAGGGTGGAAATATCCACTCTCAGGCTTGCTAGTCTCTGACCTGGACACAAAAAAGGAAATGTTGTTGTTTGTCCTTTATTCCCGAAGAGGACCATGACATCAGGGTGATGTTATGACTTGCAGTGAATTGGATTTAAATGAGGGAGGGCTGTGCAAGGTCACCAACTTCACTCTGTCCTCCAGAGCCATCTGGGTCCAGTGGCAAGATATATTAACAGGACGGTTGGAGATGGCCCTGGATGTTTTAAGGCAATTGGGGTTAAGTGATTTTCTCAGGGTCACACAACTAGGAAGTGGCTGAGGTGAGATTTGAACTCAGGTCCTCTTGACTCTAGGGCCAGTGCTTTATCCACTGCCCCCCAAAAAAGTGTAAGGGGCTAAAATTCTAGCTAGTCTGTCTAAAATATCTAATGAGTGGTCGCCAGTAAATTATAAGCTTTAGCAAGAGTTAGACTTTTAAGCATTTATTAAGGAGAATAAGAATTTGGTGAAGAGAAAGAGAAAGGCCTAGATTCATCTATCTATTAAAGGGAGAGAGCATTCCTAGCTCTGCTCTCCGCCAGAGTCCACATGAAAGAGAGAGTGAGACAGAGTGCCAGCCCCCCCCTTCTTCCTCCCACAAGCCAATGTCACTTCCTCACGCCAAAGAAAGCCGCATGGTCCTGCCCTCAGAGGCCCTCTCCTCATGTTGGAGCTTTCCTACAGTAAGTCTCCAGCAGGTGACATCATTCCAATCGTTACAAAAGGAAATAGAAGGGCAGAAGAAGGCAGCCAGGAACTTGAGGTCTAAAAACTCTTCACTCAAATTTTCCAGGTCGAGCAAAGGCTCACTCTCTGAGCATGGGGCCAGCGCCCACATGTAGCTACACGTATGGTCCCCCTTTCTGACAAAGGTACGGCCTTGTAATCTCACCATGTTCCTCAGGGGACTCATCAGATTGACAGGGGGTTCCCAGGATCACTCCTATTAAGGGTATTTAGGATATGAAGGGGCAATGGGGTATGAAGAACACTGGACTTGGAGTCAGGAGACCCAGATTCAAGTCTAGGCTCAGCCTTTTGGTAACCATGCCCTTGACTGTGAACCTCAGTTTCCCCTCTTATAAAGTGGAAACAGTGCTCCTTGCACTGCCTACCTCATAGAGTAGTTGTGAAGAAATGGTTTTTATCAGCTCCAAAGTGCTATATTAGTTCTTAGTAATCGCCTAATAATAACATGGAGTGCCAGGGTACTACAGAGGGTTCTCTTCTTTCCTGAAATGGGAAGCCACCACACCTCCCTCAACTGGTCTTCCTCAGCTTCTCTCCAGCGGGGTGATGAGAGTCTGTTCACATCCTCCAGCAGGAGAGACATCTCTCCATAATCATCTCTCTACCCAGCTTCTTTAACAACTTCAATTAGCCCACAAGCCTGCAATGCTTCATCAGCTGCCTGGATCGGAGGCAAAATTAAGCCGTCACATTTATGAACTGCTCAGAGAGTTCTGGGAGGAATTCCACATATTTTACGTTTAATACCTCGCCTCTTGTCCTTATTTATAATGTTAATAATGGTTTGGGGGCCCTGCTCCAGAATGGGGTGGAGGATGTGAATGAGAAAGGAGGAAGGAGTAGAACATGGAGAGGCCCCCAGACGCAGAGTGGAAAGGTCGCTGGGGGTCTCCCTGCAGACAGGTGCAGGCTTTCCTAAGGCTTTTCAGATAATAGAGTGGAGTCTTTTTTGGCCCTGCTCAGACATTCTCTTTTGTGTTGGTCCAAATGGCCCAGTGAACCAGGGAGGCTCCTGTCTTGTGATTGCCCTGCAGGATGCTCTTTAAACCATCCTCTTTGCATCCCACCCCTTACATCTCCTCCCCTGAATGTCTGCAATCAATAATTCAAAGCTTGGTCCTGTCTTAGAGAAAACTCAGTTTGGGAAGGGTCAGACCAATTAGCAAGGATTTCCTTCCCTCCCTCATTGACTCCTTTCTATCCTAAAGGCCTTTTCTACAGGGCTGGTCCTTAACTAGAGGATGCTTGTGGCAGAAGGAGGGAGGGGAGACAGATAGAATACTAGGGTAGGATGGGACTTTGGAGAGCATGGAGTTCAGTCCCTTCATTTTACAGATGAGGGAACTGGGGCTCAGTGAGGGAAAATAATTTTCCCAAGGTGTTTTGTTAAGGACCCAGATGCAACAGGATCTTGCTTGTGGCACATCATAAAAAGGGTCACATAACCCTAGTCCTTACTCTCTGGGTATTTCAATCAGTTTTTTTGCTTGTTTGGAAGATGAGGTAGTCTGAGGATGAGTCTGTTTTCAGTCTAGCCCTATCTGTTATCAATCAACAAGCATTTCTTAAGCATCTGCTCTGTGACTGGCATTGTGCTGAGTACTGGGAAGACAAATACAAACAAAAAGAAAGACAGTCCCTACCCTCAAGGAGTTTACCTTCTAATTGGGCAAGACAACCCAGAAATGGAAAATGAAAAGGAGAGAGGTGAGGTACCCATGAAGGGACAAGGCGGAGATATCTGGAGAGTCAGAAGTGGAACCAAGAGAGGAGTAAAGTGGGCATGACTGACCTGGGCACTTCTTCAAAATTGAGGTTCCAGGAAAAACTCACCAATCAGAGGACAAGACACACAGATAAAAGCACAAAAGTCCTTTGCCCTCAAGGAGCTTTTAATCTATAGAGGGGAAGTAGCATATACTATATGTTTAGAGAGCCATGCATGCATAATAGCTGCAAGATAATTTTGAGAGGAAGGCTCTGGTAGCCAGGAGGATGAGGAAAGGCTTCACGTGTAATGTGTATCTTGGGCTAAGCCTTGAAGGAGACTAGGGATTCTAAGCATCATATTCAAGAAAATCTTCCTATCTAAGGGTTTCTCTGTCCCTATGGGATACTTGGAATGTATATTTAGGTTAAGGAGTCTGTGAGTTCACCGGTGTTGGGTACTGCTTGAATAGATCATGTTCCTATATGCCTAGTAGATGGTCTTTTTTGAGGGACTACCCAGTGACCAACTGCCCAGTGACCAACCTGATGAAGAGTCTCTTCCAACTTGGGTAGGCTGGTGATACGCAAGTGAAAAATATGCTGCTGATTGCCAAGCCCATACTCTAAACCTTTTCAGCCTGGAAGTACACCAGAATATACATAATGAATACTTAATTAATGTTTGTTGAATTGAGAATGAAGCCTTGGGAGTAGGAGGGTACTTATAATAATAGTGGTAGTAATATTTTTAATAATAACAATGAATGCATACATACACATAGAAATCTCAAATTAGACTTGAGAACTTAACCAGTAAACTATACTATATAACCAGAGAATGATAACCAACTGAACTGTTGTCACCAATCACTTAGACATAACATTGATTCATAAAAACTTAAGAATCACATTTTTAAATAGATGTTGGCAATGCTAAATGCCATAGTCTCCAAGCCACATAGAAATAAAAGCTTTCAAAATATAGAGACCTCTCTGAGATTAAAATCATGTGAGAATGAGATGAGGTCTTAAAGGTGCCTTTGGTGGGCCTAAAAAAAGTGAGCTTATTTACAGGGTGGGCCAAAAATCATGAAGTCTCGAAGGGGTTTCAATATTTAATAACTTTTATCTTTTTTTAAAATTTATAATACCATAGCATCATATACAGTATATATAGAAAATAAATATTTATGTATATACATATGTGTGTGTACATATGTGTACATATATAGATACACATACATGAAATAAAGAAAAAATAATTTTCAAAAAGTTACTAAAACATCTGACCCCCTTCGTGATTTTAGCCTGCTCTATACCAATACATTTTATTTAATTACAAAAAAATTAGTCATTTTATCCACCTGTGCAGTAGTTTGCAGAATGTTAAATGGAAAAGAATGATAGCAGGATAGCAACTTGTCCCAGGAACATTTCTCTTTGAACTTTATTGAATAAAGTGAAGTTTTCTATAATAATAGTGATTATTTTTTATAATAGTAGGTAATGTTTTCTGTAATAGTAAAGAGAATAATAAGCCCTAAGAATGTTTTCTATAATAATAGTAGTAAGGATAACAGCATTTATATAAGGGCTCTAAGGTTCACCAATTACTTAATATACATTATCTTTTGTCATTGTCGCAACAACCCTGTGATGTGGGTGCTATTGTTATCCTCATTTTACAGATGAAGAAACTGAGGCTGAGAGATGTTAGGTGACTTATTAGTAATTAAATAGCTCTTTTTCTGCCACTTCCCCTGAAGCAGACTTTAGAGTGAAGTGGAGAAGAGGCTGGAAGTGGTGCTCTCTGTCTAGAAGTTGGGAGTGGGAGGATCCTGGGGGAGAGGACAAAATGGGCAAGTGAGATGGCTTAATTACCCCACTCTCCCTCAACTGATCCTGGGCACACATTAGAAGTGGCACTCTACTACTGCTAATAAAAACAATGTACGTTTATATAAGACCATAAGATTTTCTAAGATTTCTTCACAACTATCCTCTAAGGTAAGTAATCCAAGTAATATTATTATCATTTTACAGATGGGGAAACTGAGGCCCAGAGAGGAAACTGTATTCACTACCCTGAGATACCTATAGAAATATCCTGGTATCATAGAGCTTGAAAAAGCTTTAGAGTCATAAGGTGATGGATCTAGGGATGAAAGGGACTATCTAGACCAATGTCTTTATTTTCCAGACGACTGAAGCCCTGGGAATTGAAGTGATTTGCCCAAGGTCACACAGAGAGTTCTGGGAGGAATTCTGCTATATGACATTTAATGTAAATAAGTGTCTTTTGACTAAAGGCCAGTAATCTTCACTGTACCACCCCTACTTCCTTAAGTCCAGCGACCTTATTTTCCAGATAAGGACATAACTCCCCAAACTGGGGAAATTACCTGTATAGGACCACAGGGTTAGTAATTGCTAAAGCCTGGATTCAACACTGTGTTTGTCTTGACTCCAGATCCTGTGCTCTTTCTTTTGTGTAATGAGACCTGGGCTCTCTAGTGCTGCCCCTGCCTATGCATGACCTTGGATAAGTCACTTCTCCAGTTGGGGACTCCATTTCCTCATCTGGAAAATGAGGGGGTTGGCCATTGAGGCCTCCTCCAGGGGTATAATTCCATCAGTATTTCTACAACAAGTATCTTGCAGTGATGAATACATTCAGCCTCTCCCTGTCTGGCTGGGCTAGACAGAGAGAGAGAGAGAGAGCTCCAACAACAAGGTCAATTAATTCCAAGCTGAGACTGAAGCCTAAGAGACAGGGAGCGGCGCACTGAAAGATGATGGCTGGCAAAAATCATTAGAAGCATCTTTCAACAATCTATATGCTGTTATCGATCTGGTTATAGATCATCTTCCATGCCCCCCCCCAACCTTTTTTCCCCCTCCAAGATCTTCTGGATCAATACAGCAAGTGCATTGAGATTGTAGCAACACATTTAAAACCTTATAAAAGGTTATTTAGTTGCTAACAGAGCAGTGGTTTCTGCAAAGCCTGCCAAAAGGTTACAGCTTTTGGGGGATCATAAATTACAGACGACAGGGAAAAAGTAAGTGCGGTTTTCTTTATTGTCTCGTTGATGGATGGACTCCTGAACAAGGCAGAAAATACATCATATCACCTTTAATGGGCGTGCATTTCTGCAGCCATAAGTCACAATTTTAAAATAGAAAATGGTGAAATATGGCGTTGTATATTCCACTTGTGACATATTTATGAGTCCTTCTCTTCTTATAAATACAGTGATTGCTATTTCAAAGCACCATGTCAGGTATGAGCTGAGCACAAACAGCTGGTGAGGCTGAAAAATTATAGCCAGGGCTGGACGTTTTCAAAAACTCTCTCTCGCAGCAGTAAATTTACTGTGTTTGCACTAACTGTTATTAAAACCAAATCCATATCTTGGCAACAGGAATCCATTGCCCGGTAACAGCTGGAGTGACAGTGGGTCCTGACAGCCAGGGTGAGCTGTAAAGTTGGCTGCTTGAACACATCTTAAGCAGGAGAGGGTTGGAGGCCCCAAGCCTTAGTCCCCCCTCCCCACCCTCCCCACTCCTTCCTCCACCTCCCTAACCCAACCCAGTGACGTGTACTGGGAATACTCCAAGGTACAGTTAGATATCCTTTTAAATTTCCCAAAGCATTTCTTTCATAACAGTCCTGCAGGGGCAGCTAGGTGGCGCAGTGGATAAAGCACCGGCCCTGGATTCAGGAAGACCTGAGTTCAAATCCGACTTCAGACACTTGACACTTACTAGCTGTGTGACCCTAGGCAAGTCACTTCACCCTCATTGCCCCACAAAACCAAAACAAACATAATAGTCCTTCAGGGGGTAGGCTAGGCCAGGGTTACTATCCCCATTTCAGAGATGAAGAAACCGAGGCTGACAGAAGGTAAAAGACTGGCCTAGGTCATGCCAGCTAATAAATGTTGGGGCCAGGATTTTAACTGAAATTCCAGTGGTCTTTCCTCCTTACCACACAGGCTAGTTTGAAAGTACCTCTTAGAAGAACTCTGATTCAAACACAGTGAATCCCATTGCCCCAGTTCATCTGGATGGACATTGCTGGGCAGCACAACGGGTCTTCTTGCCTGGGGAGAAGAATAATGGAGTAGTACATAGGAAAGGACCCCACAGCCTGAGACTAAAACTGAACAACAATGGACAAGACCCCATAGTTATGCTTGATGTGGCAAGTGGGCTGCTGGCCAATGGGACAAATTTTGAGCAGAGGATCCTTTTAAAGATTGTTTGGATTTCAGATATCCTTCCTTACATTTCCCTTGTAGTTTCTACAATCTCTAAGCACTTTCACATGCATGCATGATCCTATTTGTGGAAAGAAGAGCTGAATTCAGAGTCAAAGGCCCTGAGTTCAAAGCCCTGCTCAGTCATTTAGTGCCTGTGTGACCTTGGACAATTCATATCCCTTTCCAAAGTCTTCATTTGTAAAGTGATCAGATTGTATGTCAGGCACTTAATAAATGCTTGTTCTGTTCCCTCTCCCCTCTTGGGAGAGAGAACTCACTACCTACTAAGGAGTCTGTTCTACTTTTGGACAGGTTTAACTGATAGGCTGTCCTCTATATGGAATAAAACAAGGGGTTTTCTTTACTGTGGTGACAATTTTCTACAGATTGAGAGCTTTCTATAATAGAATAATGTTCTTCTATAATAATAGAATCTCCCCTCTGTAATATAGAATCTCTAGTCTCTGTCACTAGTTTTGTCTTGTGGGCCCAAGAAGAACCAGTCTGGTCTCTTTTCCATAGGTAAGCTCTTCAAATATTTGAAGACACCTCTTTCATGTTTCCCGTCTTTCTCTTGGCTAAACATCTACATTCCCTTTTGCTGACCCTCATATGACTTGGTCTTCTGTTCCTACAGCATCCTGGTCACCCTCTTTTGGATGTTTTCTACCTTATTTTTAAAAAAACAAAACCAAACCAACCCAACTATCCTATAATTCTATCCTATGATATAACTCCTTGGCCATATCCCTGCTTGTAGTTGGGTAATACCATCTACCCAGGGGCAGCTGGGGAAGCCCATGCCTCCTTCAGAAAGGACCCAGAGGTTCTGAGACTCCTTCAACAGAGCTTCAGGAAACTTGGGGAGGCAAAGGTAATGAATGAATGGCTACTTGGGGCATGGCTCCTTGCCAGTGTGTGCTATGAGCTTTGCCAACACACGGGCCCTGCCACTGCAGGTGCTCTGCCAACGAGGCTTTGGGGACTTGAGTTTCAAATGTGTCACTAATGCTAAACCTCCCCAAATTTCCATTATGCTGTAGTACAGAGGATATCTTTCAGGTAAAAGACAATTTGCTTATGGAAGGAGGCTAATCCTTCCGACAGGCCAGTTTGTGCATAAACTACAGTTTCCTGCACTCTGGAGAGCTCTCCAAATTCTCTTTCTTCATGTGCATGCACACAAAAAGCATCTAATTAGTTTCTTTCTTTCTTCCTTTTTTTTTTTTTGGATGCTTGATCCCGATTACAAACAGGAGACCTGACCTTTAAGAAGCAATTGGTTTTTAAGTTTGCCAATTTGCATAATATCAATTTCTAAACAATACCAAGGCCACAGCCTGGCAACTCTAAGAAGGAGGGTGAGGATGGGAGTAAGTGGGAGGGTAAGGACTCCATGTCACTTTCTCTTAATGAGCTGCCTTTGACTCTTCTTTCTCAGATTAGGGGGAGCATGGCATGGCGTTTTCTTGACTGAGGCTCCAGGAATTCAGGTTCCTGGGCCTTTATTTGGCATCTTACCCAAGAGGCTTTTCGGTGAGCCTAAGGAAGTTCCTTTGTTCTTTTGGATCTCTGATCCTTCACCTGGATCAGGGAAGCTCTGCCTAGGTGGCATTGCTCCCAGTGAATGTGCAGGGAAGGGTTACGTGATCTCAAAGGGACATTATCAGGGTTGGAATTTTGCTCTGCTTCTTACTACCTCTAAGACTTTGGGTAAGTAAGTCACTTATTCTTTTTTTTTTTAAGTCACTTATTCTTTCTGGGTTTCAGTTTCTCTTTCTTTCTTTCTTTCTTTCTTTCTTTCTTTCTTTCTTTCTTTCTTTCTTTCTTTCTTTCTTTCTTTCTTTCTTTCTTTCTTCCTTCCTTCCTTCCTTCCTTCCTTCCTTCCTTCCTTTTTTTCTTTTTTTTTGCAGGGCAATGAGGGTTAAGTGACTTGCCCAGGGTCACATGGCTAGTAAGTGTCAAGTGTCTAAGGTCAGATTTGAACTCAGTTCCTCCTGAGTCCAGGGCCGGTGCTCCATCCACTGCACCACCTAGCTGCCCTCTGGGTTTCAGTTTCTTTATCTGTAACAGGTAGGTTATAGAGAATGAGCAGCTATGTGGTGAAGTGGATAGATTGAAAAGTCTGGAGTCAGGAAAACCCAAGTTCAAATGTGACCTCAGGTACTTATTAATTGTGGGACCCTGGGCAAGTCATTTAGCCTTTGTCAGCCTTGAGTTTCCCTGTCAGTAAAAAAAAAAAAAAGGGAAAAAGTGTGGGGGGGTAATAATAGTACCTATTTCCCAGGGTTGATTTGAGTGTCAAATGAACTAATAATTTTAAAGCACTTAACACAATGCCTGGCACATAGTAAATGCTATATAAATGTTAGTTATTGTTGTTATTGTCATTGTCATTATTATTGTTAGCATGAGAGGGTTAGATTAGGCCACCTTTAAAATCCTTTTCTGTTCTAAGGTCAGTTATTCTGCAGTAGGAACATAAAACTAGACATATTTATTGGATTTTTTTCTCTTATTACCTTCAAAGTCACCATCACTCCTTCAACTGACATGGATAATAATAATGATAGTTAAGTGTAACCGTTTTTTCAATAGATGTCTCTTTTCCAATTACTCACAATTTCCAAACTACATGGACTGGAAAGATTTTAAAACATAGAGACCTAGCAGAAGAATTTAAATCCGTAAGGGCGCAGGATAAGGTGTACATGTTTGTCACTGGAATTGGCCCAAAGATATTTTCAGTGAGTGTACAGAGGATGAGTTAATGATAAAGGCTCAAGAATACAATTATAAAAAGCAGTCATTTTATCTACCTGTAGCAGAACAGTTACTTGTTCTCAGGCTTTTTCTATCAGAGCTCCATCAAAAAGATGAGAATGATATGCCTGTGATGATGGTGATGGTAGTAATGATGATAGTAATAATAGCACATTAAAACACTTCAAATACATTATCTCATTTCATCCTCCAGAATGGCAGGCAAATATCACCCCCCCCCAGTTACCTATGAGGACATTGAGTCCCTTAGAAGTAACATTATTTATCTAAGGCTACAACAACATTTAGCCTTTAACTAAGCTAAGTAATAGATCTTAAATTAGTAACTAGTAGAGTATGGGGGTTTAACTGAAGTGGGTATGATAGATAAATGCAGGGTTTTATACAACATTAGAAGACTGAAAGTCTTTACATATTCTGTGTAGAAACAGTGGGATTTTTGATTTACAATGACTTCTAAGGTTGCCTCTTTTGGCCTTATCTGTTTCTAGGTCCCCAAGGTTTATGGATTTTGGGGGGGCAGTTTTGTGGTATAATCACATTTATGGTTGGGAAGGAGGAGGAATTTACCCTAGGAACAAAATAGTATGTTAGACTCTTCCTGGCTTCTCATGTATTTCCCCCTATTAGAGGCCTGAGATCCTTAAGGGAGTATGAGATTTAGGTGTGAGTCAGTGAGTTGACTCTTGATTCTTTCTCAGTTTAGAATGACTTTACACTTCCTGCCTTTTTTTTCTTTTTCCTTTCTGACTTTTGTTTCAAGTCAAACCAAATGGGTTCTCAAATCAATAAGCAGGCCAGGGAACAACGACACCTTTTTCCCCTGCCAAGGCTATAATATCAGACATGAGGTCAGCTCCTCAGCAGCTGTCCAGGAAGACTGTTTTGAAGGGGTGCCATCTTGGTTTAGTGCCTCCCTGATGAGGTGTTCTGCAAAAATGACTTAAATATTCAAAGCAAAAGAATTGAATGTTGAGTTTGGCCAATGTACACTGGAACTTTGTCTTAACATCAGTCAGTGTCAGCTGACAGTTCTAAATCTATTTGGGGAGCTTTTTCTTCTCTTCTTGGGAGATGTATCTGTGCAGGGATCTATCTTGCCTGTGCTAATTGTCATTTTGGTATATAAATGGTCTATACCCAGCTCTCTAGGGACTGCCTGGTTATGCCAATTATTCCTTAGTTTATTCCTATGAAGTCCTAGTTTATCTTATGCAAATAAAGGTAAAAAACCCCAATTACCCACAACCTTGGGTAATACCTATAAGTGGCATAATGTGCAGAGTTGTATATAAAGCATATGATACTGTTGACTCACCATGATAGGGCATGAAGAGAACTTAAGTTTGTTAAATTGATCAATGAATCAAGTAATATTTATTAAGCACCTATTACATGCCAGGCACTGTGCCCTATAGCCACTGGGGATGTAAAGACAAAATGAAACAGTCCCTGCCCTCATCAAGTTTATATTCTGTTGGGGGAGATGAATCAGCTGGTTATAGATGGATTTGAATCCCACCTCTTCCACTTACTTCTGGTATGACTATGTAAGTCCTTTGACACTCAGTGCTTTGAGAGAGTAGCATCATGAAAAGAGGAGAAAGTATCTGAGAGGAGATAAATGGTAAGTAAACAGTATGAAGTACAGCAGGTGGGTCAAGAAGGATGAGACTGAAAAAAAGCCATCAGATTTGGTCATTGAGATCATTGGTCACTATCAAGAACATTTTGCTTTCATGTCCCCCTTAAGTCATCCCTTCTTTAAGCTAACTATCCCCAATTCATTCAATTGATCCTCATATGGGACAAACCTGAGCACCTTCACTATCCCATTCAGCCTTCTGTTTATACTCTTAAAGTTATCAATGTGCCTCCTAAAATGTGGTGCCGAGAATTGAACACAATGTTTTAGATATGAATTGGCCAGAGTAGAATGGAACAGAACCATGACCTCATTATTCCTGTTAGCTATGCCTCTCAGTGCAGCCCAAAATTTCATTAGACTTCTCCAGCTAGAGAATCCAAATATGGAATTGGACATCTCATAAGATCTTGAGTCCTTATCACTGAGATCCTTAAAATGGGGTTCAGATAGCTACTTATTGGAGAAATGTAAGTGGGATCCATGCTTTAAGGTAGAGGACTAAACTAGATGACCTCTGGGGTTTCCAATTTTGCTTCTGTGATTTTATGATTATAAGCCATCCCCACCAACTACCAACCAACTGCCACTCAGAGGGCAAGCAAGCCAACCTAGTTGAAGGAGCAGGGCATTGTGAGGGAAGGCTGGGAGGCAGCATGTACCAAGCAGAAAAACCCACCACCACTATCTTGACCACTATCTCCCCTTGGATTTTTTTTGGAGGGCGGGGCAATAAGGGTTAAGTAACTTGCCCAGGGTCACACAGCTAGTGTCAAGTGTCTGAGGCCGAATTTGAACTCAGATCCTCCTGAACCCTGGGCCAGTGCTTTATTCACTGTGCCACCTAGCTGCACCCCTCCCCCAGAACTTTATGGAAACAGCCCAGGATGCTCAACTCAAGGGCTTTTGGAATATCGATGCTTCCAGCCCAGGATCTGATAATTCAACTGATATGATTTTGTTGGTAGAAGTGACATTAAAGAAGAGATGGTATCCCCTGCTTTGCTGCTGCACCCTAAGGACTTCTTCATTTGACTTACAGCTGAAATCTCCCAGATGGACTGTCTTTTCCATTAGAATGTGAGCTCTTAGTGAGCAGGGACTGTCTTACTTTGTGATTTGTATGCCCTGCACTTAGCATAGTGCTTTGCATAAAAGAAGTGCTTAATAAATTCTTCATTCATTCATTCCATTCATTCAAAGTCATAAGACCTAGTTTGAGTTCTTGGATAGCTGTAGATTAACTGTGATTTGGGGCAAACAAAATCTTTAAATCTTTCAAAGGATTATAGATCCAGAGCTGGAAGTGATCTTAGAAGCCATTTAGTAGGGGCAGCTAGATGGCACAGTGGATAGAACACTGGCCCTGGAGTCAGGAGGACCTGAGTACAAATCTGACCCTAGATACTCACTAGCTGTGTGCTCCTGGTCAAGTCACTTAACTCAAAGCCCCCCCCCCCCCCCATACACTCACAAAAGGAGCCATTTAGTGAAATCCCTTGTTTCTTTAGGTATAAAAAGATGAGTTAAGGCACACCAGGTCTTCTGAACTTGGTAGGGTTAAGTTCTTAAGTTCCTTTCAACTGCCTGTTCTTCCTAGTGTTATTCCAGCTCGCATATATGTGGAAGGTGCAGAAGATTCGGCTGTATCTAGGATTCACTTATTCTTTCTGAGCCTCAGTTTCCTCATTTGCAAAGTGGGGATAATAACACTTTTAGTACCTAGCTCACTGACATAGTTATTGTGGGGAACATGCTCTGTAAACCTTAAAATGTTACATAGCCATAAGCTGCTAATAATTAAAAGTCCTCTGCTCTTTTCCCCTCCAGTTAGCCCATGGTGTCAGACAGTCTGGCCACACCCTAGACACAAACAATCCCTCCTGTCTTTACCTATTGAGAAATGTGTCCAGATAGATGAGACAATTGCTTATTTCTTACAGGTCTTGAAGGGGGCATAAATTCAGCTTTGCAATTACATGGTACAAAATGTCATAAACACACATAACTCACTACCAGCTCTAGTTTATGAAAAATATGGAAGCACTGAGATAGGGAAGCTTTCTTCCCTGGAGTTCTGACTGAGCCTGAGGGTCAAGACATACTAGAAATGGTAACAATAAAAAAGTACCTCGTGTTTAAATAGCAGCTGAGCACTTTCACATCTGTGGTCTCGTTTTATCTAGTAATATACCTGAGAGATAGGCAGGTGATGGGGAATGCTCTATGTGTTTTATAGATGGGGAAAATATAGGGTTTGGTTTGGAAGGCTAAATGCCTTTTTGAAGGGAGTTCTGGCCTGGGATGGCAAAAGAAACCACATCTTGAGCTTGAGGTCAGTCTTGAGATCATCCCGAATGAAAGGAAAGTAGAATCTATTGTCTTAAATATACAGAGCATCCTTAGCCCTCCAGAGAAGGCATTGGTCACCTAGGTCTTCTTGAGACAGGGCCCCCTCCACAGCTCAGGGGGTCTCTACGGGTGAGACTCTGTGGTTCTCTGTGAAGTGGAGAAATGACCATCACCACGTATTTTCTTTTGACCTTCTTAACCCACTAAGGCAGCCAGCTGCCAGATATCTAGGAAAGGTTAATTTTGTAGTACTGGACACTGGTTATAGGTACCCTTTACTTTATGGATCAATTTAGCCCCACTGAGGCAATTGTAGACCCAGGGACAAAGGGCATAGGTCCCTTTAAAGAAAATTCACATTTTGGAAGGTTATGTGGAAAACAAATCACTTAGCACAGATGTTTATCCAGGGCTAAGTGAACATGGGTAGAAAGTAATATTCAATCCAATTAAGATTATGGCTTAAAAAATGAAAAGGAAAGAGTCTTGAGATAGATACCTACAGTATATAAGGAATCCTGAATAATCCCAAATGAAAGGAAATGTCCTGGTCAGCCTTGTTATCTCTCCAGGTTCTATATATTTTATAGATCAGAAATTTCCTTAAACCATAACTCCATATGAATCAGCCATGTGATACAGAAGCCCCCAAACTCAAGTATTCTTGGGTTTCATTGTATTAATGAATGTCTAGGTCTAGGGCTGTGATAGCTCTTTGTACTCCATTCTGAGTGCCACATTTTAGGAAGGTCACCAGTAAACTGGAGAATGTGCAGAGGAAGGTGACCAGGACTATGAAGGGTCTTGAGAGCATACACATGAGATGAATAGAAGGAACTGGGAATGTTTTACTTGGAAGATAGAAGACTTAAGACAGAAGGCTGTTTTGAAGACTCTACAGGACTGTCACACAGGACAGGGATCAATCTTGTTCTACTTAACTTTGGAGTCCAGAACTAGGAGCAGTGAAGGGGTGGTGAAGGTCCTTAGGCAAAGGCTAGATGACCTGTGTATTATGGAGAGAATTCTTCTTCAGGTCGAGGTTGGATTAGGGTCTCAGAAGTCCCTTGAAACTCTGAGATAATGTGCAGTTCTTTGATATGTATATACATAAACAAAGGACTGTGGAATGTCCTGAGGAGTAGAAACTCATTACTGACTGCCAGTGGAGATGTAGGGTGTTAGGGAAGACTTTCTGGATAAGGTAGCATAAGAGTTGGGATGTAAAGGATATGAGTAGAAATTTTACTGGTCTTTGTATATTGAAATATTTGTGTGTAGGAATCCAGCCAATGCAGATGGGGGGGGTGGACCACATTCCAATTATAGGGAACAATGTGAGCAAAAAGCATAGATGCGAGAAAGTGTAGTGTTTGTCTCCTGAAAGGAGTATAGCAAACAGTCCTATTTGGCCAGTGCAGAATATACATGAGCATAATGACATGAGATAAGGCGGAAAAGCTAAGGTGGTGTGACATAGGGGAGGGCCTTGAGTGACGAACTCAGGAGGAGTCTGAACTTTACTTGGTTGATGGTAGAAAACCAGGGATATTGTTGGTTTTCTCTTTTTCTACCATGTCTTACACATAGTAGACACCTAAAAATGTTGGTTTAAATGAGTGAGTTTTAAAAAAATTTTATTATTATTATTTTAATGAATTTTGAGCAAAAGAACAGGGTTCATGCTTGATGAAAAATTTGTCTGTCAGTGGGGTGAAGGATGGATCAGAGGTCATGGGGAACACACTAGGAGGAGGATCTAGCAATAGCCCAGGCCCAGTAGTAATGAGGGCCTCCAGCAGGGTGATGGCAGGGGGAGATACTGTCATATAGAACTCTTTTTTTTGTTTTGTTCATTAGTCACTCACTCCCAAACCCACCATAAACATGACCCTTAGCATCTGAAATCTTTTTCACAAAGCAAGGTCCCTGGCCCTGTTTGCATACTGTTTTCTTTCTGGTACACATGTAAAGACTTTTAAGTTGGCCGCTCTGTTTTATAAGGTTGCTACTTCCTGCCCTTACTTTATTACATCTGTTCTTTGGGGCATGGTATTATAAATTGGGCATGTGATGATGTGTAATCACTAACTGAAAAGCCAATACTTTTTTTTTTTTGCTACAACAGCAGCAAAGCAAATAAAAGGCAAGAATGACAGGGCTTGAGCCATTCTTGACAGAGGGATTTATGGGCATATGTATATTTAAAATCTGATTGTAAATGGAAGAGGCAGCATGATATAGTGTAAAGAATGCTATAGAGGAATTGGGATGCTGACTCTTGTGGACTTGGTCTGGAGTTAAGAAGACTCGAATTCAAATTTTTTTTTTTTTAACGGGGCAATGGGGTTAAGTGACTTGCCCAGGGTCACACAGCTAGTAAGTGTCAAGTGTCTGAGGCTGGATTTGAACTCAGGAACTCCTGAATCCAGGGCCGGTGCTTTATCCACTGCGCCACCTAACCGCCCCTTCGAATTCAAATTTGGCTCCAGCTACTCACTGGCTATGACTCTGGAAGGTCACTTAACTTCTGTCTGTCTCAGTTTCTTTAATTGTAAAATGGGGATAATAATAACACTTACTTCCCAGGGTAGTTGTAAGTGCTATAGAAATGTGAGTTATCGTTATTATTATATTCTTATTAATTCTTATTAATTATTACTATGATCATGGCAAGTCATTTGACTTCTTTGGGTCTCAGTTTCCTCATCTATGAAATAAGAAGGTTGAACTAGGTTCATCTCTGCTGGGTAAAGCAGTGGCCAGAGCTCTGGGTCTGGAATCTGAAGACCTGAGTTTAAATATGGTGTCAGATACTTGCTAGTAGTATGACTTTGGGAGAGTCACTTAACCTCTGCTTCAGTTTTCTCAACTGTAAAATGAAGATAATGTTAGCACCCACCTTTCAGGGTTGTCGTGAGGATCATATCAGATGCCATTTGTAAGCACTTAGCCCAGTGCTTGGCACATAGTAGGTGATTAACAAATATTTGTTTGCTTTCTTCCTTCTCTTCCAAGTTTATACATAAGAAGGACCCTTTGAAAACATTGCAATTCTGATGATGTTGGTTCCCTGAGCACTTCTTGTTTCTGTTTGCTTGCCTGATAGTTTTGGGATGGGGGTGGGGTGAGGCTGGAGTGGAGGACAGTGAGATATTTTGCTTATAGGCTCATTGCTTTGTAAATATTTAGCCATTGCCCCAGCCTCAGAGGCAGTGTTGTCTACTGGAAAGAGCACCAGATTTGGAGTCCTTAGGAATCCTTGAGCAAATAACTTGACCCACATGTCAGTTTTCCATACCTATAAAATAGGAATAACATTCCTAACACCACTTCACATAGCTATTTTAAGTAAATCTTAAAGTGCTTTTTTATTCATCCTTCCTCTGATAACATATGTATGTATGTATATGTCCATGGGCATGTCACTTAATCTTCCTAGGCCTCAGTTTCCTTAAGTGTAAAATGAGAGGGTTGGTTTCCAATACCTGAGGTCCCTTTCAACTCTAGCTCTATAATCTTATAGGAGAATAGACAAAGTTCCAGCTCAATGAATAAGTTAATTAGGAGGAGGTCTTTAGTGAAGTACTCTAGGAATGGGTGCCAGTCTGTGATGTTCAAAATTTTTTTTTTGCCAGAACTTAGATAAAGGAGGCAGCTAGATGGCACAGTGGATAAAGCACCGGCCCTGGATTCAGGAGGACCTGAGTTCAAATCCAGCCTCAGACACTTGACACTTTCTAGCTGTGTGACCCTGGGCAAGTCACTTAACCCTCATTGCCCCACCAAAAAAAAAAAAGAAAAAGAACTTAGATAAAGACATAGATGGCATGCTCTTCACATATCCAAGTTTAATATTCCTTCCATGTGACAGCTATTTAAATACTTGAGAATAGCTATCACGTTCCTACTAATGCTTCTTTTCTCCAAGTTAAAGCATCTCGGTTCATTCTTCTGCTATTTATTTGGCATGAACTTGAGACTCTTCGCTACCTTAGTTGTTTTCTTCTGCATACTCTCTAGTTTATCAATATCCTTCTTAATATGGAGAGACCTGGGAAAGGCCAAGCTATAATGTATAGCGGGGAGAAGTAGAGAAAGGTCACCAGACTTTTCAGCCTTCTCTTGTTAGCATATCCACTACCATTTGTATAGTACAGAGAAGCAAAATGGAGAAAGTTAAATGTACTTTCCTCACCACAGTATTACCTAATTTCTTCTCTGTTTGTGAAAATAGAGTCTTAGGGATATCTGTCTAGCCAGTGGAATACATGACCTAAGAACTTGCATAGTTTTCTGATATTAAGTCACTTGACAGCCGAGAGTGGAGGGAGACAGCAGAGAAAAGTCAAACAAAGTAGTTTAGAAAGAGTCAAACAAAGAAATTTAGAGATGACTTAAATAGAAGCTCTCCAATAAGAATTCAGATAGCAAGACCTGATCATAGCTTTTCTTATCTTCTAATGGTACCTGGTTGAGGGTAGGAGCTTCTCGTCCATTGATTGAGAGGTGAAATGAAAAGCATTGTAGGAAATTCATAGTCATTGGCCAAGGAGAGCTATAATGCTTCTCTTCTGAGATTGAATGGTAGCACCTCCAGTAGATCATTGTTGTTTGTTGTTCATCCTTCATTCTCAAAGAGGATCAATGACATCAGGAGGGTGATGTCTTGACTTGCAAATGAGTTGGATTTAAATGAGGGAGAGCTGGGCAAAGCCATCAGCCTCACTCTCTCCTTCAGAGACATCAGGAGTCCAGTGGGAATATATAGGTACAGACAACTGGCGATGTCCCCCCCTCATTTCTACTTACTCTATAAGTATATCCACAACTGATGGATTTTAGGGTCCCAAAGTTGTGTTTCCACTATTGTTAGCAAAAACAGATTATACGATTTTACAAACTAGTTTATAGTCTAGTTTGGCGTCACCTTTGGCAGCTACTTCTCTCCATTTGTCATGAAAGGTAGAGTTGCAAATGGCTCTAAAGATGACATTTCAACTGAGGACTATGACTGAAGTGCAGCAGGAAGCTGAAAGAGCTCTGATTCTCTCTATGGGTGGTGAAGATTTATCAACCAAAGCCATACCTAGTATTTAGTAGGGGTGCCTTAAAGAGTTAACTGTTTCTTAGCTCTCCCTATAGAGCAGATGCATACTAACCACAATTTCTCTAGTGGTTGTTGGATAGGCTATTAAGTGACCATGAAGATAGCTAGTTAGCTGAATAGCAACTGAAGTACTGGAGATACCTAGTGAAGAGCAGCTGAGATCCAGTGCTAAGAGGTGGGGATGTGGGAGGTGGGGAGACAAAATACTGCAAGGGATGATTTGAGATCAATGTCTTGTTAGGAGCAGGTCAGTAGAGGGAAGCTCAGTGGCATCAATCAAAGATGCTGGCACCTTTGTAATGTCAGAGGCACTAGTTGTACCTTCATTCATATTCCTCATTCATAAAGGGTACCATGGCCACAGGTATTATCCATATATGTATATATATATATATGTATATATATATATATGTATATATATATATATATGTATATATATATATGTATGTATATATATATATATATATATGGTCCACACATGATTTCTATGCAGGTCTACTCTTCCCTCTATGAATATGTGTATAAATGATGGGAGGGTAAGTTTAAAGTCTATGAAGGAGGTCTTCTGTTATTACTTGCTGTTTAATGAAAATATTTTGTTGTAAAGTATGTCTTTTGACCAACTAGAAAAGTAAACCCATTTGTGGGGTCTTTGAGCAGTAATTTGGAGAAATTTCTAATCTACAAAGTATCTCGTCTTTGAGGTAGATAACTTGTGTTGATTGACTAATATGAAAATGATTTCTTGTCAGGGATTCTCCATTTTGGATGGCTTAAGTCCTGCAGGAGTCCATTGGAAAAAAAAAATGTTCAGGTTGTAATTCAACAGCCATGATCTGATACATACACACACAAAACACACATATCAAATGAAATGACATGTGAAGTGCTTTGTAATTTTAGAGTGCTATATCAATGCTAGCTACTCTATATAATAATTTATACATGAATACATATACACAGTGTCCCAGAAGTCTTAGTAATATTTTATGCTATTTAAATGTATATTATATATTAGCTATTATCTATAATATACAGCTTTTATATACATACATATATATGTACAGTTACTTATGCTATTATATGACATATACATTTCTAAAAATTACCACTCTATGCAAAATCATACAATAAAAATTACAGGGCTTATGGGAAAAACTGGTGTACGGCACTCAAAAACATTGTCAGTAACACATAAAAAAGATAGGAACCTACTAAAATGGTGGCACAGTCATACATATTAAATGGTTAAGAAATACAGAAATATTACAATAAATAGTGGTAGTGTCTACAGCCTCAGGCTGCAGCTTTCCCTATGCCCCATGCTCCCTTGGGGACTGGGATGACAAAGTCTAGGGCTACTGGTGAGAGGTTGTCTTCAGCAGCAACTTGAGGAAGGGGGTGGAGGTGTACCATTGAGAAAAATAGGAGGGCATGGGAGTGGAGGGTCGAGTTTGTGTTCAAACATAGCCCTCCTCTACCCACAGGTCCTATTCTACTGTGCTAGAAAATATGTAATACATATCGTACTTTACCTTGAAAAAGACCTGGTTTGCTTATGGAAATGGGCATCAGAAGAGTTGCAGCTTATGAGTTATTATGAAGTGGTGCAGCTTTCTACATTTTTGTGGAAAAAATGATACATAAACAAACCCAAAATTCTAGTTATGCTCAAAATGTTCCCTAATACCTGAATCTCACTGGAGCAAATTTGTGCCTTCAAAGCAAGCATTATAGCAGAACTGACTGTATTTGTATGTGTGTATATACAAACATACATGTATATGTATACATACACATACAACATACTTATACAGGCTGTCCCAAAAGTCTTAGTGCAGTTTTAAGCTATTAAAGTATATTCTAGGCCAGACCAGCTGCTTTAAAGAACTATTTCATTGTATATTATTGTGGGTCAAAGTGTTATTACTTCTCTAGGGTATTAATGAACCTAAAGCCACACAAAGGACTGCTAATTAGAAGAATGCCTCAGGACCTGAGAAAGTACCTTATATGGTGTAGTAGAAATTTGGTGGTTATATGTGAAATATTTACTTGATGACCGAGGAGATCTGTGCTTTAGGAATATCTCCATAGCACTTGTGTGGTGGGTGAGTTGGCAAGAGGGAGAGACTTGAAGCATGGAGACCAATTGTGAGGCTCTTCTAATAGTCCACGTTGGAGGTGGTGAAGACCTGAACGAGGGTGGTGGTTGAATGAGTGGAGGGAAGGGAACAGATTTATAGAATTGACAAGCTTTGGCAACTCAAGGGGTCAAGGATTCAGTCTTATATATAGTCTGGGCCCTAAAGTTAGAGTCTTGGAGTATTTGCAAAGGTTAGAGAAGCAACCTATCCATCCATCCATCTATCTATCTATCTATCTATCTATCTATCTATCTATCTATCTATCTATCTATCTATCTATCTATCTATCTGTCTGTCTGTCTATCTGTCTATCTAGCCATCCATTCATTTATCTATCTATCTATCTATTTATTCATTCATTTATTTATCTGTCTATCTTATTCATTCATTTATTTCCAAAAAAGTATGATTAGGATGTAACAGCCGCAACAACAGTATTTATATAGAGTTTTAAGTGTCTAAAATACCCTGGGAGGTAGGTGCTATTCTTACCACTTTTACAGATGATGAAAATGAGACAGGCAGAGGTTAAGTAACTTGCCCAGGGTCAAACAGCTGATAAATGTTTGAGGCTGGGTATGAATTCAGGTCTCAGAGAAACAATTTAACAATACAAAACCCCCACAGTGAGCCTATGCCCAGTTCCTTAATGTCTTTCAGCACTGAGGGAGAGAAATTTCCAAGTCATGCTGTGGGCAGATAGACTACTTACTGTAGGACTTAGCACTCAAAGGAGCAGTAAATCCAGAAGATGTAGATGTTGTCATACTGTCCCCCAGCAAGCTCAGGACTGTCAGATGACAGGCAGGTCTCAGTGGATATGACTGACCTGAAATGTGAGAAGCAGTGGATTGTATATGAGCAACTTGATATGGTGGGAAATGGGGTACGGGTTTGGTTAGGGGATGGGGTTCTTAGGAATTCCTCTTTAAAGAATTACACCCTCTTGCACACAAAAAGTAGTTAGAATAAGGTGATAATTTATTTAGGAGCAACGGAAGGGAAGGGGGGGGAGGGAAACCATGAAAGAAATCCTTGGACTTTTTCATGGGGAGACAGGCATAAAGCACATGGCTCAGAGGTACCAAATCTCCTCGAACAGGAGACCGGAAGGTACTTTTATAGAGGACTGATGGGGATGGACCATCTGCCCGTGAAAAGTTCCTTTAGTGAGGGAGGGCCATCCCCCACTGGTAGTGACTAGAGGAATTGGGTGAAGGGTGGCTATGGATCCCTCTTCAGAACACAAAGGCCGCAGCCACACCCAAATTTATCTCCCCAGGGCAAGGGAGACCAGAATGAAGGGTAGGATTCCGAAGCTACCTCAGTCCGATTTGGTTTAGCTTATCTCTCTAGGCATTATCTGTCCTCTGGTTTAGTTTCTCAAGGAGAAGGTTCCTTGATGTGCCCCAGAGAACTTCTGGGGTGCTCTGCGCCCCATGACAAACTGTTAGATCAAGACAGTGCAACTACTTGAGGAAAGACTTTATTGCAGAGAAAGAGAAAATTCTATGACAGAGAAAAATGTTTCCCCAAACATTTTCTGATGGATAAGTTAAAGAAAGTATGAGGGAGGCCATCTCTGGTCACCCAGATTCCAGGAAGGAGATCATGAGAAGTGTGCTGAGGAATGGTCTGTACTTCTCCCAGAAATACCATAGATCTAGGAACTAAAGATGCGAGTAGCATGATGTTGAAACACTATCAGCAGAGCAAGGAGAAAGAGACAGACCCATATTCTGTGATAGCTATAGAATGCAGGGATGTATGTACACTACATATACTTGAAAGGGGAATACAGAATTGGTTAGGATGAGGCCGGTGCCTATTGGACCACTTGTAGGGAAATGAGAATAAATTCAGGGACAGAAGTCAATCCTGGCCCCCAAAGAACCTAAGCCTTCCTTTATGATCAATCATGCACTTATACATGAGAAGCTCTGAGGTTTAGAGATATATTTAGGCTATTCTATAAGAAATATTTTAAAAGGATATCTCAAAAAAAAGAAAAAGATATCTCCACAACATAACTAACTGTATTTCAATATAATTGTTTTCCTTTGTAATCCCCTGTATTTTATTTCATACATTTCTGAGAAAAGGCCCATACATTTCATCACATTGCCCAAAGAGTCCATTACAAATAAAAAGGTTAAGAAATCCTGGACTAGCTAGGCCTTTTGGTGGTGAGAGTGTGTTTTTGCACCACTGGAGTTCTTTCTGCCCTCCATTCTTGTCCTTCCTTTTCCAGCTTCCATGGTTTTGCTTTCACTCTCTCCACCATGCTTGAGCAGGCTTCTGCCTTATCTCCATCTGTAGAAGTCCCTCCCTTCCTTTAAGGAATCACTTCAGGCGCCCCTTTCATCATGAAGCTTTCTTTCCCCAGTCCTCCCTCTCCCCAAGTGAAAGTGATCCCTCCCTCCTCAAATTTCTCATAGAGCTTTGCCTGGACCCCTCCCTTGTACTTATCTTACTCTCTCTTGTCACAGTTTTTTCTCCCTCCTATTAAATTTGTTACTTAAAAGGAGGGTCTGTGCCATAGCAAATTTTTTTGGGGTAATTTCTGGTGTTTCACTGCCAAGTTACCTTGCATTTATTTTGTATATATATACATACATACATATCTGTGTCTATATCCATATCTATATCTGTATACCTAAATCCATATTTATATATCTATATCTGTATCTGAATCTCTATATATCTCTCTATCTCTATAGATACTGTTGTCTCTCTATTCCCTCCCCCATCCCCATAAATGTTATTTCCTTGAGGATGGAGATTATATTTCATTTTTGTCTTTGTGTCTAGCACAATGCCTAGAACATAGTAGCTGCTTTCTTAAATGCTTATTTATGGAGTGATGATGGTCCTTACCATCTATGCCAGGGTCTTGGGTACAATGGGTGTTTAAGAAATGTTTGTTAAATTGAACTGAGGGGCAGCTAGATGGCACAGTGCTTAAAGCACTGGCCCTGGATTCAGGAGTACCTGAGTTCAAATCCGGCCTCAGACACTTGACACTTACTAGCTGTGTGACCCTGGGCAAGTCACTTAACCCCCATTGCCTGCAAAAAAAAAAAAAAATTGAACTGAGCTGCTCAGTCTTAGCTGTCTTTAGCTCAGACAGACTTTGAGGGTGATATGTTTCTGGACCATGCCAACTGTCATGCTCAAAGGTTGGCATAGGATCATAGAATCAAGAGCTACAGAGGAATCCAGGGATCAACTAATCTAACTCATCCTCTTATTTTACAGATGAGGAAGCTGAAGCCCATTACTTGCTTCCCCTTTCTTTGCCCATTACTGAGAGGACTTTTTTACTCTGTCCTATATATTTGGAGCAATGGGAAAAGGTTTTGGAAGGAATTTCAGTTGGTTTTATATAGAACGACACCAGAAAAGTTGTTACTTGTCCCCTAACAGAGATACCTATGGAATCAACTGTATCATCCAGAGATACCTATGGAATCAACTGTATCCTCCAGAGATACCTATGGAATCAACTGTATCCTCCAGGCAAAAAATTAGAGTTAGGGTTATTTCAAACAGCAGTTTAAAAAGACCGTGCTGGAATGTTACTTACTATTATACTTAGGACACCACTTGCCTTTGTTTTGCTTTGATTAACTTGTTTCAGAGCTCCTTCTTCTGATTCCTCATCTTGCTATTGAAGTGACCCTGGTTTCTTAGATGTTACTGCAGAGAGTATTTGCTTTGGCTGGGTCTACCAAGATGGAAAGGTCTGGTGAATGATTAGATGTCTTCCATCCAAAAAGGAGTCCAGTTAAATTTTAGAAGTCCATTATCTATTTTTTTACATGGACCTCAGAAAGTTGTCCACGAGGTGCTGAATTGTTTTCATAGCCCCTCAAAAGGCTACCTATGAAGTTGTGAGGGGATTGGGAACTGCACAAGTAGAAGAAATGCCCATATGGATAAAATTACCATCTTGTGCAGAATTTAAAAAAATTTATATCATTAAATATTTCTCAATCACATGTAAAATAATTTTTAACATTCATTAAAAAAAATTGAGTTCCAAATTCTCTTTCATTCCCACCTCTCTTCAACTTCTTGAGAGGGCCACCAATATGATATTGATTGTACATAGGAGGTCATGTAAGACATATTTCCATATTAGCCATGGGGCAAAAGAAAATACACACAAACCCCAAGAAAAATAAAGTTTAAAAAAGCATGCTTTTTCAATCTGCACTCAGAGTCCATCAGTTCTTTCTCTGGAGGTGGATAGCATTTTTCATCATGGGTCCTTTGGAATTGGTTTGGATCATTGTCTTGATCAGAGTAGCTAAGTCTTTCACAGTTGATCATGGTTATAATATTGCTGTTACTGTGTATAATATCCTGGTTCTGCTCACTTCACTTTGCATCAGTTTATATAAGTTTTCCTAGATTTTTCTGAAACCATCCAGCTTATCATTTATTATAGCACAGTAGTATTATATTATATTGTCCAGCCATTCCCCATTTGATGAATATCCCTTCAATTTCCAATTATTTGTTGCCACAAAAAGAGCTGCTATATTCTTGTACAAATAGGTCCTTTCCATTTTCTTTGATCTCTTTGGAATACAGATCCAGTAGTACTATTGCTGGATCAAAGGTATGCACAGTTTTATAGCCCCTTGGGGGTAGTTCCAAATTGGTCTCCAGAATGGTTGGACCAGTTCACAACTCCACCAGCAGTGCATTAGTGTCCCAGTTTTCCCACATTCCCTCCAACATTTGTCATTTTCCTTTTCTGTCATGTTAGTCTGATAGGTATAAGGTGGTATCTCAAAGTTGTTTTAATTTGCATTTCTCTAATCAATAGTTATCTAGAGCATTTTTTTTTACATTTGACTATTGATAGCTTTGATTTCTTCATCTGAAAACTGCCTGTTCACATCCTTTGACCATTTATCAATTGGGAAATGGATTCTGTTTTTATAAATTTTCTTTAGTTTCCCATTTTCCTATTAATTTTGGCTTCATTAGTTTTGTTTGTGCAAAATTTTTTACATTTCATGTAGTCAGAATTATCCATTTTACTTCCTGTCATTCTATCTCTTGTTTGGTCATAAACCCTTCTGTTATCCATAGATCTGACAGGTACATTTTCCCGTGTTCTTCTAATTTATCTATGCTATCATCCTTTATGTTGGAATCATCTTAACCATTTTGATCCTGCTTTGGGATACAGTGTGAGATTAGTCTATGCCTAGTTTCTTCCAAACTGCCTTCTAATTTTTCAGCACTTTCTGTCAGATGGTGAGTTCTTATGCCAAAAGGTTGGATCTTTGGGTTTATCAAACACTAGATTATTATGTTCACTTACTACTGTTTATTATGTACCTAATCTATTCCATGGATACATCACTCTATTTCTCAGACAGTAGCAGATTGTTTTCATGATTATCATTTTGTAATATAGTTTGAAATCTGGTACTGCTAGGCTACCTTACTTCACATTTTAAAAATTGATTCCCTTGATATTCTTGATCTTTTCTTATTCCAGATGAATTTACTATTTTTTCTAGTTCTATAAACTATTTCTTTGGTAGTTTGATTGGTATGAAACTGAATAAATAACTTAGGTAGAACTGTTGTTTTTATTATATTGGCTTGGCTTACCCACGAGCAATTAAAGTTTCTCCATTTTTTAGATCTGTATTTGTGTGAAAAGTGTTTTGCAATTATGTTCATATAGTCCCAGGGTTTGTCTTGGCAGGTCAGTTCTCAAGTATTTTATATTGTCTGCAGTTATTTAAATGGAATTTCTCTTTCTATATCTTCCTGCTGGTTTTTTTTAATTTAATTTTTTTAAATTTTTAAATAGAATTTTATTTTTCAAAATATATGTAAAAACAAATTTTAACATCAATTAAAAAAAATTGTTTCAACTTCTCTTCCTCCTCCATTCCCACCCCACACCCGCTAGAACTCGAGCATTTCAAAATAAGTTATACATGAGTAGTCATGGAAAACATTCCCACATTAGCTAGGTTGTGAGAGAAAATAGTCAAAAAACTCCCCAAACTTCAGACTGAGGAACTGTCAAAGAGAAAAAAATTTTTTTAAAAAAATGTGTTTCCAGGGGCAGCTAGGTGGTGCAGTGGACAGAGCACCGGCCCTGGAACCAGGAGCACCCAAGCCCAAATCCGGCCCCAGATATCCAAAACCCACCAGCCACGTGACCCCGGGCAAGCCACCCAACCCCAATTGCCTCACCAAAAAAAAAAAAGAAAAGAAAAAAAATGTGTTTCCATCTATTTTCAGATACTATCACTTCTTTCTCTGTAGATGGGTTGCCATTTTCATAAATCCTTCAGGGTTATATTGGACCATTGCCTTGCTGAAAATAACCACATGCTTCCCAGCAGATCATCTTACACTATTGCTGTTATTTTGTATACAGTGCATTTCACTCTGCTTCAGTTCATGTAGGTCTTTCCAGATTTTTCTAATAGTATCCTGTTCATCATAACCTAAATAAAGTACCTTAAACTTGACAAAGAATTTTCTTCATATTAGCCCAGCAAAGTCATCATAACTATTTCCCTCCATCCTATTCCCTTCCCATGATATTTACTCTATTTTCTATCTTCTTTTAAACTATTCCTCCTCAAAAACTGTTTTACTTCTGACTGTCCCCTCCCCTACTCTGCACTCCCTTTTTTTTTCACTCTTCCTTCCTTATCCTCTTCCCCTCATACTTTCCTTTAGGGTTAAATAGATTACTCCTCCCAACTGGATGTGAATGTTATTCCCTCCATGAGCCAACTCTGATGAGTTTAAGGTCTTTGAGCTAATTCTATGTTCCAAATTTTCTTCCTTCCTCTCTCCTCAACCCTCCCTATGAAATCAAGCAATTCAATATGTCATACTTGTGCTGTTATGCAGAACATCTTTACCTTCCTCAAAAGTATTTTGCTTTTTACTACTCTCTCCCGGAATCTGCCCTTCCCTCCCCCTCCCCTTATCTCCCTCCCCTCCCTCAGGGCAAAAATATATTACTATACCCACTTGGGTATGTATGTTAGTTCTTCTTTGAGTCAATTCTGATGATATTAAGGTTCACTCACTCCCCAATTCCTTCCCCCTCTTCCCCTCCCCTCCATAAGCTTTTTTCTTGTTTCCTTCATGTGAACAACCTCTCCCCAGACCATCTCTCCCCTTCCCCCTCCCCCAGTCTATTTCTCCTACACCTCAACCTTATTTTAAGGATGTCATTATGGGTTAGTTAGGTGGCACAGTGGACAATGCACCAGCCCTGGACCCAGGAGGCTCCAAGCCCAAATCCGGCCTCAGATATAAGACACCCAACAAAGAACAAAACATAACATCCCTTCGTATTCAGTTCGTATTCAGTATTCAGTGTCCTCTGTTAAATCCTTACTGAGATAGTTCTTATGAGTTTGAAGTATTATCTTCCCATGTAGGAATATAAATAGTTTGATCTTTTAATATCCCTCATGAAGTCTTTTTCCTGTTTATCTTTTTATGCTTCTCCAGGGTCTTGTATTTGAAAGTCAAATTTTCTATTCAGTTCAGGTCTTTTCATAACAAATGCCTGAAAGTCTTTCTCCTTGAAATTCCATGTTTGCCTCTGAAAGATGATGCTTAGTTTTGCTGGGTACGTGATTTTTGGCTGTAGTCCCAGTTCCTTTGCCCTCTGGAATATCATATTCCATGCCCTCCGGTCCTTTAATGTAGAAGCTGCTAGATCTTGCTTTATCCTTATTGGAGCTCCACAGTATTTAAATTCCTTTTTTCTAGCTGCTTGCAATATTTTCTCCTTGACCTGGGAGTTCTGGAATTTGGCTATAATATTCCTGGAGGTTTTCCTTTTGGGATCTCTTTCAGGAGGTGATCGGTGGATTCTTTCAATTTCTATTTTAGCTTCTGCTTCTAGAATATCAGGGCAATTTTCCCATACAATCTCTTGGAGGATGATGTCTAAGCTCTTGTTTCAGTCATGGTTTTCAGGTAGTCCAATGATTTTCAAATTATCTCTCCTAGATTTATTTTCTAGGTCAGCTGTTTTTCCAAGGAGATATTTCACATTGCCTTCTATTTTTTCATTCAATTGGATTTGCTTTACTGTGTCTTGGTTTCTCATAAGGTCACTAGCTTCCATTTGTTCAATCCTAATTCTTAGGCAATTATTTTCAGCAGACAGTTTTTTAATCTCCTTTTCCATTTGGCTTTTCAAACTGTTGACTTTTTTCTCATGACTCTCCTGCATTGCTCTCATTTCCCTTTCCATTCCTTCCTTTCTTTCTCTACATCTTTGTTCTATCTCTCCTACTTTCTCTTCAAAGTCCCTTTTGAGAGCTTCCATGGCCTGAGACCAGTTCATATTTTTCTTGGAAGCTTTGGATGTTGGAGCTTTAACCCTATTATTATCTTCTTCTTCTGAGGATATATTGTGGTCTACCTTTCCCTCAAAGAAGTTTTCGATGGTCTTATGCTTTCTCTGCCTACTCATCCTGGCTTACTATTTCTTGCCTTTTTACTCCTTAAAATGTAGCGCTGCTTCCAGGACACACTGTTCGTGCTACAGTGTGGCCCAGGGGGTGATTGGGCTTCTTCTCAGCCTGCCTGGCTTGTGAGTAATCACAGCGCTTTCTCTTTGACCCGGAAACAGAAGTCTGATTGAACTCTGATTCTCTATGGTCAGAAGCTTGGCGTGCTTTTACCCCTCCCCCACTGGGCCACCACCACTCGATTCAGCCCACTGTTTCAGACCCAGGGCACTTTGCTCCAACTCCAGTAGATACTGCCTCCACTTCACCCTGGCCTACCGCCGAACCCCCTCACCAGTCCGTAATCGGAGCCTCAGAAGCTGCTGGTGCTGAAGACTCTGACATTCGCTGGAAGCAGTGTCCCTGGCTGGGTCCGGACTGCTCGCTGAGCTGTTCAGCCTGATCAGCAGGTGATCAGAATTGCCCTCTTTTGCGGAGAAACAGTCTCACTCTGTTCTTATGTGCATTAGGCTGTTCTGGGTTTTGATTTTTACCGCATTATTTGGGCATGAACGGACAGGTTTATCTGGAGCTTGTGGGAGTCACAGCCTCTCCTCTGCCATCTTGGCTCCGCCCCCTTCCTGCTGGGTTTTATCAGTAGTTTATAGACATGATGATGATTCATGTAGGTTTATTTTATATCATGCAACTTTCCTAAAATTGTTCATTGTTTTAACTAATTTTTTAGTTAATATTTTCTAGAGTTCTCTAAGTATAGCATCATATCATCTATAAAGAGTGATAATTTTGTTTCCTCATTGCCTATTCTGATTCCTTCCATTTCTTTTTCTTCTTTTAGTGCTATAGCTAGAATGTCTAACAATATTGAATAATAGTGGTGATAATGGATATCCTTGTTTTACCCTTGATCTTATTGGGATGGTCTCAAGTTTATCCCTATTGTAGATAATGTTTGCTCGTGGTTTTAGATAGATATTTATCATTTTCAGAAAGGCTCCATTTATTCCTATGCTTTCCTTTGCAGCATTGCAAAGATTTGATGTCCCATTCTCCTTGCCCTGTAAAGGTCCTTGCAAGGACCTTTGTCCAAAGGCAATAAAATTGAGACCTGACCAGTTCCACTAAAATTCAAATATTCTTGGAGAGTAGTAGTGGGCATAATACCTCATATCTTATTACCTCTTATAAGCTGGTCTCTTACCAAGAACATAGGCCCTAGGAATGGAATCAGGCATAGGCTGATGGGCAAGTTGGGCAGCAGAGTTGGTGCCATTTATGGTCTGAGGAAGAAAGTGGAATTCTTATATCCTAAAGATAAGCTGCAGGGTCATCCTGAGAGTAGAAAAAGGGTTCTAGGACAAAATATAATAAGATAAATCACCCCATGCTGAAAATAGGACACCAAGAGATGGAGTTTGGGCTAATCAAAGACAGAGAAATCCCTTTGCATTGTTTGTCTCTAGCTCAGCCCAGTCCCAGACATAGCAGGTCTTACTTGGGGATGCTGGAGCCTGCTGATGACCAGTCCAGTTGAGACTGACAGAGCTGGGTCACCAAAGTAGAAACTGGACTTTGGAGGGGGCGGTCATTACCCAAGTCATGGCCTGGAGATCTCAAGAATATCATAGGATTTAGATCTGGAAGACCCTAAATTTAGACCCTATCTAGGCTAGAAGGGTGCCGGTAAATGTTTAACAACTGACTCTCTTGGGGGGAAAAGCACATATTATACACTTTTAAGTTTACTGTTAACATTCATGATTAAGTCTAGACAATCAACAAAACAATAAAGCAAACCCTGACTTGTAGAATTTTATGATTTCCAAGGTTATAGATGTCGCACTGAAAATTTAACAATCAACCATCATTTTACAAATGAGGCTTAGAGAGGAAAAGCTACTTCTCACCTGGGTAATACACAGTATAGCTGGTACCTGAACCCAGGCCTCCTGATTTTAGATCAGCATTATTTCTACTTCACCACACGGGGATGAGCTTGTGGACTGGGTGGGAATGGGTTAAGTAACAGCCACTTAAGATGTGCCTGTGTAGGGGTATACCCGTTCATCACGATAAGTGTCATAGCAAAATCAATTCTCTGTGTACTTTGGGGAATTACAACTATCATTTTGGTGTGATTTATTTGGTGTATAACACGAACATGGCTATTTGTTTCATCATTCTGAAAGTTCATCTAAAATTGCTTTGAGTTTCTGGTTTTCGGGGGTGACATGTCCAATTGTTATCTTCTCTCCTATGAAATATGGATCAAGGGATACATTGCTGCTGGCCTTAAGAGTTTCCTGTTTGGGGTTGCAAGGGGAGTTTTATTGCTTTTGCTTCTCCCAAGCTGGGCTCTTTTTTAGCAGGAGAACTCAGAAGAAAAGCTAAGTCTTAGCTTCCTGTTCTGGGGGCCTCCTGGGATAATAATAATGATGATAATAACAAATGGCTCACATTCATATAGCGCTTTAAGCTTTACAGAGCATTTCAAAAAGCACTGTACCATGCTGCCTCTCCCCTGGTACCATTTAAAAATAATAATTCACATTTCTAGAGAACTTTCAGGTTTACAAAGTGCTTTTCTCACAGGCCACCCTATGAGGTTGAGAGTGGAAGTGTTCCTAATGCCCATTTTGCAGATGAGAAAACCAAGGCTGAAAGGGTCCCTTGCTTCCTTTAAGTCCCAACTAAAATCCTACTTTCTCTAGGAAGCCTTCTCAACTACTCTTAGTTCCGATGCCTTCCCTTTGTTAATTATTTCCTATTTTTCCTGTACATGGCTTGCTTTGCATATAATTGTTTGCATGTTGTCTCCCCAATTAGATTATAAACTCCCAGAGAGCAGGGACTGCCTTTTGCCTCTTTTTGTATCCCCAGTGCTTAGCACAGGGCCTGGCACATAGTAGGTACTTAATAAAAATTTATTGATTGCTTCAAGTGACTTGTCCAAGGTCACACAGCTAGTAAATGTTTTGCCCTGGAATGTGAACTCGAGCCTCCTACTCCTTCGTTCTGTGCTCCCCCCCACTCCCCGCACCACAGCAAACTGTCTCCATTTCTCCCCTTGCAAAGTTGGGGGGAATCAGCTCTCAAGATTTAAGACTCCTACCTGAAGTTTGGTTTAGTCATTAATAGTCGTGATGATGATGATGATGATGATGATGACTAATGATATTAGCTGAAATGTATTCAGCAGTTTAAGTTACTCAAAGTGCCTTCCATATGTCACCTCATTTGACTCTCACAGCAACCCTGTGAGGTATGCACTAAAAAGGCCTCCCTCCCTCCCTCCCTCCAGATGAGGAAACTGAACCTCATAAGAGTGCTGTGACTTTTTTTTTCCTGCCAAAATGGGAGATCCACTCACAGGAGTATTAAGAAGCTCTTGTCTCCCATCTGCCCTCTGGTTTAGTTGCTAACTGCTCATCTGTATTCTTTTTGGCTGGTACTCTGCTTCCAGCCAATGTGTATATCCCATCTGGAATGCCGAGGGGACCTAGTTTCTTTTTATGGCCCTTTTCCATCTCTAGTCAATCAGCCAGTTGCTCAACTAGCATTTCATAAGAGCCTACTATGTGCCAGGGTACTAGGCTAAGCTTTGAAAAATGTGAATTGGTCTTAGGTCCTGTAAAGAATTAACTGTTATTTGAGGTTTTTATGCCTCAGTGCGCACTGGCCTGGGGATCCGCAAACCTCACTGTGCTCTACTGTAGCTGTTGCCATGGCGCTGGCACCTCATGTCATCACCACTCGCCTATGCCTACATGGGCCTGGCAAAATTATAATGATTGGAAGCCTAGTGAGGGCAGTCATGTGACTGTCAGAGCGGCCATCCCATTGGCTGGAGCTGTGTGGGGTTTTTCTGGGATTGGGAGAAGAGAATTGGGCATTCTAGCTGGACCCTGGAAGGCAACAGGAGTTCTGTTGCGTATTCTCAGCTGATTCTTGGGTGGTGGTATTTTTTCAGGTTGTATAATTTCCCTTTCCCCATTTTATTTCCTTTCCCTTGATCCTACTGATCCTGTTTGTGTTTTTTTTTTTTAAGTTTGTTCTTGTTAAAATAAATCCTGTTCTGTTTTGAGGGAGGCTGCCGGTCTCCTTCCTTGCCCCAATATTGTGGCGAGCCGCTTAGCTAACACTCCCCAATTAAAAATTGATCCTCATAGTCCCTAATTTATGGAAATGTATCATGGATTTAGAGCTGTAAGGGAGCTTAGAGATCACCAAGTCAACCCTTTCATATTTTACAAATGAGGAAACTGAGGCCAAGGTAGCTTAAGTGACTTGGCAAAGGTCCCATAAGTGTCAGGGGCAGCCTTTGAACCCCTGTTTTCTGACCTGGTACTAAAGGTCTAATTTTTTCTTTCTAGATGAGGAAACTCAAGCTCACAAGAGTGAAGTGACTTTTTTTTTTCTGCCAAAGTGGGAGTTGCACTCATAGGAGTATTAAGAAGTTCTTCTTTCCCATCTGCCCTCTGTGAAGAGGATAGAGCAGATAGACCTGGAGTTAGGAAGACTCATCTTTTTGAGTTAAAATCTGGCCTCAGATACTTATTAGCTGTGTGACCCTAGGCAAGTCACTTCACCCTGTTTGCCTCAGTTTCCTTATCTGTAAAATGGGCTGGAGAAGGAAACTGCAATCCAAGAAAACCCCAGATGGGGTTATGAAATCAGATACAACTGAAACAACTAAACATCATCATCAACAACAACTTCTGATTCTAGAGCAGTATTTTCCCCACATTGCTTGTGAAAAGATTTACCCATAAATAGGTAGTAAATGGCAGAGCCAGCATTGGAAGCTAGGTTCTTCAACTACAACCCTCTGGCTCTTTCTACCTCATCAACTGGCTTGGGAAATTGTGAGGATGTTACCCAGGGCAGCTGTACTTAGAGTGTTCTGGGATGGGGTAGATAGTGCAATTTAAACTCGAGATTTCATTATTATTGCTTTCCATGGTTGGCTCTCCTTTTAGTAGCTTACTTCATTCTCAGTACTGAGATATTCGGGGCAGGCTACTGGAGAATCTGTTATTCTGGTATACTGTGACACAGGAAGTTAAAGTTTTATGGGGTTTCCCATCCTCTAAGGCTGTTGGTACAGGGAAGATCATTAGTGGGGTCCTTAAGGGCTCTGTTGGCACTGTACTGATCAACATTTTTTTTTTTTTTAGTGAGGCAATTGGGGTTAAGTGACTTGCCCAGGGTCACACAGCTAGTAAGTGTTAAGTGTCTGAGGCCAGATTTGAACTCAGGTACTCCTGACTTCAGGACCGGTGCTCTATCCACTGTGCCACCTAGCTGCCCCACTGATCAACATTTTAAAAAATAAGTGATTTAGAATAAAGCATCGATAACATCAAATTTGTTGATGGAGGGAAATTGTAGGGGCAGCTAACGTTGTAGATGATGGAATCCAAAATCCAAAATGAGAGCAACGGGGTGTAACCCATACTTAAGTGGATTTGTGACTATAGGTATAAATATTTCCTCATTGGTGCAAATTATAACCGTTTCATACCTACCTTCCCCTCTCTCTCTCTCTCTCTCTCTCTCTCTCTCTCTCTCTCTCTCTCTCTCTCTCTTTCTCTCTCTCTCTTTGGGGGTGGGGCAATGAGGGTTAAGTGATTTGCCCAGGATCACACAGCTAGTAAGTGTCATGTGTCTGAGGCTGGATTTAAACTCAGGTCCTCCTGAATCCAGGACCAGTGCTATATCCATTATACCACCTAATTGCCCCTCATATCTTCCTCTCTTATACCTCTTGTCCATGTCTTTGACAGATACTTCCTAGAAAATACAGTCAATATGCTAAAGGCCTTCTGTTGGTTCTTTTAGTGTTGCATGGATCTAATAAGAAGAATTTTGTTTTGACCTGAAACTATAATTTCAGTTTGCTATAGAACTTTCAGGTGAGGAAAATCCCTTGAAAATAAGCAACTGGAAAAAAAAAGAAAAAGAAAAAGAAAAAAAAAAGGGGCAGCTAGGTGGCACAGTGAATAAAGCACCAGCCCTGGATTCAGGAGTACCTGAGTTCAAATCTGGCCTCAGACACTTGACACATACTAGCTGTGTGACCCTGGGCAAGTCATTTAACCCCCATTGCCCAGCAAAAACCAAAACAAAACAAACAAAAAAAAACTGGTCTGTAATGTATTGTCTTCAAGTGTTACCTGTGGTGTTGATGAGTTAAATTATTTGCCAGTAATCCGAAGGCCAGTAGTATGCGTCAGGAACAGTTCTCCAACCTAGATTGGCCTAACTCTGAGACCTGGCTCTCTACCGCCTACCAAGGAGGTCAAATTCAAATGGAAAAGAGGGTCACTAAGCTGTATGTAAGGATCCCTACTGGCTATATATTGACTTAGAAAACCAGCTTACTCCTTCTCCTCCTTTTCTTCCTCTTCCTCCTTCTCCTTCACAACTATAGTTCTCTGAGTTAGATGGGTAGTACAAGTATTATTTTTATGATCATTTCTACTTTATAGAAGAGGAAACTGAGCCAAGTGAGATTTTTTTTTTACTGCATTTTAACCTGGTTCAAGCTCCACCAGAGAGTGTTGTGGGCTGTGGGTTTGACACCTCTGTCCTAGACCATGCTGCCTTTTTAGAAATAAATGTAAAGTTCTATAGTTGGATTTGAAAAATCAACTTTATACAAGTACGGGACAGGAGAGACATGGCAAAATAGCTATTCATGGGGAAAAGATCTGGTGGTCCTAGTAGGCATCAACCTTGGCATGGGGCAATGGGATCATAAGGGAACAAAGAAAGCTAATGAGATCTTGGGCTTCATTATTGCTTATTTATTCTGTGTACAGTTATATAAAGAACTTATTTACATGTTGTTTTGTCCATTAGAGTGTAAGCTTCTTAAGAGCAGGGATTGTTTCATTCCTTATAGTGGATTGCCAGTGCTCAGCACAGTGCCTCACACATAGTAAAGACTTAATTAACGCTTCTTGATTGAATGATTGATGGATCCAAGCCTAGGTGTTACTAGATGGGCTTGGAGTCTCCTTCCAACCCTGAAATTTGGCGATTCTAGGATTCTACTTATTCTTATCATTAGGACTTTTCTATCAACTGTAAACTTAATGTACTATGTCAAATGAGATATTTGTAAAAAGTGCTTAGAACAGTATCTGGCATGTAGTAGGTGCTTTATTAAATGCTTGTTCCCTCCCTTGCCCTATAAATATTATTAATATTATCAACTCTAATTATTAATATTATTAACTCTAGCCATCTGTGTTAGATGGGTAGTATAAATATTATTTTCATAATCATTTCCACTTTATAGAAGAGGAAACTGAGTCAAATGAGATCAGGTGACTCACCTGTGTTCATATGGGTATGTCAGAGCCAGTATTCAAACTTAGGCCCTCTAATGCCAGATCTAGTAATCTTTCCATTATAACACAGTCACTAACCTAGCCCTAACCTTTTCAAATATAAAACACTTGTATGTTAGAGAAGGCATCAGGATTTATTCTTTCTAAAGGGCAGGCTAACTGCACCCTCTCCCCAGCATCTGCTGCCTTCTTCCTTTTGTTTAATGTGAACTGCTGTCTGGCTTGCTCGCTGGTTTTTTGGAAGGGATTTTGCTTTTTGGTGATGATTTATGCTTTAGGGAAGGCTGGAGCCTAAGTCAAAGAATCATGGGATCATAGATTTAGAGGTGGAATAGACCTCGGAGAACATTTTATCCAACTTGTTCATTTTATAAATAAGGAAGCTAAGACCCAGAAAAGTTAAATGACATAAGTTCACAAAACTAGTAAGTAGCAGATTTGGAATTTGAGCACTAGAATTGGAGGCACAGGACCTGGGTTCAAGTCTTGGAGGTGACCAAATTATTTCACTTTTCTAGACCATAGTTTCCTTTTCTATATAGTAAAGGTTTTAGACTAGATGATCTCTAAAAGTGCCCTCTGGAATCCAAGGCCCTGGGTTTAAACCCTGCCCCTGATGTTTCCTACCTGAGTCACATAACCTAGCTGGCCTTCAGGTTCTCATCTGTAAAATGGGGGAGTTGGGCTAGATGGTTAAGGGTTCTGTCAGTTCTAGAGCTATGCTCCCTTCCAGCCATAGAACCTATAAGGTGAGAGGTTGACACAATGCTTGAATCTGATCTGGCAGGAGAACTTGTTAACAGAGGAGAAACGTGGAATTCATGGAAGGAAGAACATTTTGGCATATGGGAGGAACTGCGGCATCTGGAAGTGACAGGCTCAGATAGGAAACCCAGGCCTGGGGCAACAACTCCAGTGGCATACACTTTAAGGCAAGTGCCCTTAGCACTCCTTCCCCAGGGCAGGGGGAGAGAAAATCCCCTGAGTTATTTCAATTACATGGATGACTGAGGAGAGCTTTAGTCTAAGTAATGGAGCCAGCTCTGGATTGACGGGTGGAGTGCCCCCACCTCCCTCCCTCTTTGGGACTATTTAAATAGGCACCATTGACCTTCAAAGGGTGAGACACTAATGCAGGTGTTAACCCTAATGCCGTTCACTCAGGCCTGTCATTAGCACTTACACCCGTGACAGGTGTTTTCTGTTGCACCAGGAGGAAGGTCAGGACCTCAGAGCTGCTGAGTTCCCCTCCCTGAAGGCAACACTTCAAGGTTGGCAACCCGCCAGGCTGCAGTTGGCCTAGCTGGGCCTCAGCATTGGGCTGGGGGTGGGGAGAGGAAAGCGCTGGGTCTGGGAGCCTCTCACAGCCAAGGAAAAGCATTTCTGTCCATTGTTCTCCCACAAGAGGTTTCCTTTTCTTGTCTTCTTCTGCCTCCTAGTAGCTTTTCAGAAGGTTATGGACAGAGAACCAGGCCTCTTGAAGTATCACTTCCCACTCTGCTCCCCCTCAGTCTTGAGGCTGACTCCAGAATTTCTCAGCTCTCTTCTAGCTGGAAGGTCATGTGATACCTTGGAAACGATCCTTTGGCACCAACCCCAAGGGATTTGGGTAATTGTATGACCTGTGCCAGGCCAAATCAGGCACTCAGCTTACCCTAAAGGGAGGAAGTCCAAGCAGGAGAATCATCCGATGTCAGAGGTAGAAGGAACCTAAGCACACAGTGTGGCACAAGGAATGTTGACTTTGCAACTAGGGCTTATGAGTACATGTCTCAGCATTGCAATTTATTATCTATGTGACCTTGGGAAGGTCACTTATTTTTTCTTGGCCTCAGTTTTCACTTTCTATAAAAATGACAGGATTATCTTAGCTTCTAAGGCAGGGGCTCTTAACCTTTATGGTGTCATAGACCCTTACATGTGGTTGCCCATATTCATACTTGAAGAAAGTGCTTTAGCATTTCAGTTAGAGGCTAGTGAAAATAAAGGTATTATATGTATGTATGTATGTATGTATATGTATATTTTTTCCCCAGCCGAAGTTCATAGACCCTCTGAAATCTATCCACGGTCCATGGACCCCAAGTTAAGAATCCTCACTCTAAGTTCTCTTTTAGCTCAAAATCTATGATTTTACAGAATGTTAGAGCTGGATGGGAACCTAGAACATAAAATGCAAAACTGAAAGGGATTTGAAAATCTAGAACTTAGAATGTTAGAGCAGGAAGGGACCTCATATGTCATCAATCCAATTCCCTCATTTTATAGATGAAATGCTGAGGACCAGAGAGGAAGAAGTGACTTGATACTGAGAGGGCAGAGAGTTGGAAGAGACCCTCTGGAGATTGTCTAGTGATGGAATCAAGAGCTGAGAGGGATCTTCAATATCCAGCCCAACCCCTTCATTTTACAGAAGGGGAAGCACAGTTCAAGTCCTCTTTGGCTTCTGTGGGAATGTCTTCATGCAGAGCTGTCCCCACTGATGGCTCCTTCCTTGTCACCAGATAAAAGAGGGTGCCCTCAAGGCTTAGGGTTATATCTATTCTAGCTGCTCTAGGTCCATGCTGGAGTAGTGATGCTGAGCGCTGGATTACAAGGTTATTGAAGAAATACAGGCATGTATTCAGTGCTAGTTCCTGAGCTGGTCAGAGAACCTGTTGTTTGGCTCTTGTGGCAAAGCTGGGGACCAGCCCAAGCCGAGTTGTTGATACTTCCTACAGGGGTAGTTCAACAAACTCATGGTTGCATACACTTTTGGAAGGCCCAAATGGAAGAAGAGTCCCTTTGGGTAAGTAGTATAGCTAGCATGGAAAGATCATCGAAATTGGAGTCAGGCCAGCTGGGCTCAAACCTTAATTCAGACACTGAATTAGTTGTATGATCCTGAGAAGGTTATGGACATTCTCTGATGGGGTTTCTTGATCCATAGAATATCCCCAGTAGAATGTAAAGTCTTTGAAGGTAGGAGTTGTTTCTTGCGATTCTTTGTCTTTTTATTCCTCCAGCTTAGCACAAAGTAGGTGATGAGTAAATGATTGCCGAATAAAACTTAATAGAATTAAAATGGAGAGGCAGTATCTGCTTCACAGGGTAGTTGCTGTACTGAAAATGTTTTGCTAACCTTAAAGTGTTAGAAAAACATGAGTAATGTTCAAGTTGTGGCTTTGCTAGAAACTAGCTATATGACCTGATCCAGCCATATTGTCTCTGAGTCCTGGTTCTCTCACCTAAAATACGGATAATATTTGAACTGTCTACCACAGGGTTGTTGTGAGAACCAAATGAGATAATGTTTTTAAAGAACTTTCAAAGTGTGTGTAAAAAATTGAGTTACTGTTATTTCAAAAGAAGAAGAAAGAAAAAGGCAATACTAAACCCAAAGGAATATATCCCTAATGGTAGAATTTCAAGTGTCAGCAGAGGAGATTCATGTTTTGGGTAGGGCACTGGAAAAGATCCATCCCTTCCTTCCTTCCTTCCTTCCTTCCTTCCTTCCTTCCTTCCTTCCTTCCTTCCTTCCTTCCTTCCTTCCTTCCTTCCTTCCTTCCTTCCTTCCTTCCTTCCTTCCTTCCTTCCTTCCTTCCTTCCCTCCTTCCTTCCTTCCTTCCCTCCTTCCTTCCTTCCTTCCCTCCTTCCCTCCTTCCTTCCTTTACCTATTGTTTTCAGAGCACAGTGCTAAAGTACTGGAAGTGGTACAAAGTGTAGAGAAGACATTATCTCTGCCCCCATGACATTTACTATCTTGTAGTGGGATAAGACTTCAATACACATAGCTTAAATACATATAAGTTCATTGGAGGGGTTCAAAACAAAATGACCTATCTAATTCCCTCTAACTCTGAGATTCTATGATTTATGGGATGATTTTAGTCAAAGAACTTCCTAGTTCTTCTAAAACCACACCATGTAAGTGACAGTCTATTAAGCTATGGGTGAAGTAGGGCCTGGCAATGGTCTTTCCTTGACTTTGACATTTACAAACATAAAATTCAATAGAATGTAAGCTTCTTAAGGGGAAAGGCTGTTTAGTTTTTTCTTTGTGTCCACAACCCGTGCTTTACCTAATGGGCATTTAATACACGTTTGTTTAATTGCACTGAATTGAATGTTGTTTTCCATATGCTGGAGATCATTCTTGAGAATCCTCTTCTCTTCATCCTTTCCTAGAATTATCACCTCTGATTTGCATACTCACCCTTGCTGGAGTTGCTTAGTGAGGCTGGTGCATGCTCATACATAGCCTAGGAGAAACAGGATGGGTGGCAGCGGGGGCAAGGGAGGAATGAGCCAAGCAGTTTCACATTAGTCATAGGAGCATAAACCCATCAATTACACCTGTCCAACTGAGGGTGTCCGGAGCTGGTATTAAAATAAGATCATGTGTTTGGGCTATCATATGGAAGGAGGAATAAATGTGCCACCAAGAGTCATAGGATACTTCTTTCAGGACTTTCTTTTCTACTGCTGGTTATGTTTTCTCTCCTCTCTCTTGACATACTGGGCCTGAAGGGGAGACTGCATACTCCTTGGCCCCAGTTGACATTTTCAGACCCTCACCTTGCCACCATCACCCAGAAACCTGTTTTCTTTTTTGAGGTTCACACTATCCAACTTTATCACGCAATCCTGATCCTGGTTGAAGTTAACTACAGGAGACAGGGTCATTCTTCTTTTCTTGAAGAGTTCAATACCCGGTGAAAAGTTTTCTTCTCTGCCCTAAGCCCTAACTTCTTATACTAGAGGATTTCTATGTTAATATTGAAGTTCCCTCAAACACTCTGGTTCTTCACTTTCTTTCATTCTACTTCAGTTATACCCAAGGATAGTCATACCCTCCATCTTGCCATAACCCACAAGGGTTGCATTTCCATAATTAAGAATTCTGCAGGGCAGCTAGGTGGTACAGTGGATAGAGCACCGGCCCTGGATTCAGGAGGACCTGAGTTCAAATCCGGCCTCAGATACTTCACACTTATTAGCTGTGTGACCCTGGGCAAGTCACTTAACCCCAATTGCCTCACCAAAAAAAAAAAAAAAAAGAATTCTGCAATTCCCTTTATCCACAGCCTCCCATCATTCTATTTTTATGTCCTCCTCTCCTCAATCTATTATCTGTGCTCACCATTACTGCCAGTTTCTCTCGGCCCCTCAGTACTTTCTCAAGCTATTGCTCTGTCTCAGGCTTCACTTTCTTTTTCCTTTCCCAATCTTGATCCTACTGTTAACAAGGTCAATGTCATGCTGTTCTCTATTGTTGAATTCCTTGACCCCCTTGTGCTACTGTCATTTGTGCCTTGCCAAAGCGTAGCTCTGGATGACTTCCCTATCTGCTTCTTGTCCTACTCACATGTTGCTTAACAGAGCTGGAGAAAGTCACAAAATACAACTAACTGGGTCTACTATGAATTTATATTTTCTGATCTCAATTGGGATCTCACAGCAACAGAATTTTTTTTACTACTTCTTAATTGATTGTCTATTGCATTCTCCATAGCTGTTCCAAACCTACTCATCTCTTCTCAAACTTCCCACTCCACTGTCTTTCAGCAGAAGATTTTGTTTATAATTTTCTGAGAAAATAGAGACAATTAATCATGAATTCTCTTCTCTCATCAAAGCACTTTGACATTATTCCCCAATCTCTAATGAAAAGGCCCTTCTCTACAACAAGGCCAGCCCTTCAACTTGTGCTCTTTATTTGATCTGCCCCCATTTCTTTTTTCTTTTTTTGTTTTGCGGGGCAATTGGGGTTAAGTGACTTGCCCAGGGTCACACAGCTAGTAAGTGTCAAGTGTCTGAGGCTGGATTTGAACTCAGGTCCTCCTGAATCCAGGGCTGGTGCTTTACCCACTGCACCACCTAGCTGCCCCCTAATCTGCCCCCATTTCTATGGAAGATTGCTCCACACTCATTCCTCTCCCCCACCCCCATCCATTTTCCATCATCCTATCTTTGAGTTTATTCTTTGCTAGTTATAAGCATGAGAGTCTCTGCTATCTTAAAAAAAAAATCCTCACTTGGTTCTAGTAGTGCCAGATTTCAAACTGTATTATAAAGAGGTAATTATCAAGACAGTCTGGTATTGGCCAAGAAATAGGTGGATCAGTGGAATAGAATAGGTACAAATTACACAATAGTAGATGACTGTAGTAATCTAGTATACGATAAACCCAAAGATCCAAGCTTTTGGAACAAAAACTCATTATCTGACGAAAACGGCTGGGAAAACTGGAAAACAGTATGACAGAAATTAGGTATGTACCAACATCTCACACTGTATACTAAAATAAGGTCAAAATGGGTACATGATTTACAGATAAAAGGTGATAAGATAAACTATTCCATGCTCTCTTAATTTGCTTATCAGTCATACTTATGGACAGAGGAAGAATTTAGAATCAAAGAAGTTATAGAGAACAATAAAAATATAAAATAGATAATTTTGATTATATAAAATTAAAAAGCTTTTGCACAATACCCTTTGACCCAGCAATGCCACTATTGGGTCTTTTCCCCAAAGAGATCAAAAAAAAAAAAAGGGAAAAGGACCCACATGTACAAAAATATTCATAGCTACTCTTTTTATGGTGGCAAGGAATTGGAAATTGAGGGGCTGCCCATCAATTGGGGAATGGCTGAACAAGTTGTGATATATGAATGTAATGGAATTCTACTGTGCTGTAAGAAATGATGAGCAGGTGGATTTCAGAGAAACCTGGAAGGACTTGCATGAACTGATGATGAGTGAGGTGAGCAGAACCAGGAGAACATTGTACACAGTATCATCAACATTATGTGTTGATCAACTGTGATAGACTTGATTCTTCTCAGCAATACAATGGTCCAAGACAGTTACAAAGGACTCATGATGGAAAAGGCTCTCCGAATTCAGAAAAAAAAGAACTGTGGAATATAGATACATATTGAACCATACTATTTCCTTTGGTTTTGGTGCTGTTTTTCTTTTTTTGAGGTTTTTCCTTTTTGCTCTGATTCTTCTCTTACAACATGACTAATGCAGAAATATGTTTAATGTTATTGTACATATATAACCTATATCAGATTACTTACTGTCTTGGGGAGAGGGGAAGGGAGGGAAAAATTTGAAACTAGAAATCTTATAAAAAGAAATGTTGAAAACTATCTCTACATGTAACTGGAAAATAATAAAATACTTTCATAATTAAAAAAAAAGCTTTTGCACAAACAAAACTAATGTAACCAAGATTATAAAGAAAGCAGAAAACCGGGAAAGAAATTTTAAAACAAGTATCTCTGATAAAGGCCTCATTTCTCAGATATATAGATAACTGAGTCAAATTTATAAAAATACAAGTCATTCCCCAGTTGATAGTCAAAAGATATGAACAGGCAGTTTTCAGACAAAGAAATCAGTTATCTATAGTCATATGAAAAAATGCTCTAGATCACTACTGATCAGAGAAAGGCAATTTAAAACAACTCTGAGGTATCACTTCACAACTATCAGAGTGGCAAATATACAAAAATATTGGATGTTAGAGGAGATGTGGGAAACCTGGGATGCTAATCCACTGTTGGTGGAGTTGTGAACAGATCTAACCATTCTGGAGAGCAATTTGGAAATATGCCCAAAGGCCTATTGAACCGTGCATACCCTTTGATCCAGCAATACTATTGCTAGGTTTATAGCAAAAGAGAAAAAGACCTATTTGTACAAAAATATTTATAGCAGCTCGTTTTGTGGTGGCTAAGAATTGGAAATCAAAGGAATGCTCAGCAATTGGGTAATTGCCGAACAAGCTGTATTATATGATTGTGATGGAGTATTATTGTGCTATAAGAAATGACAAGCAGGATGATTTTCAGAAAGGCCTGGAAGGACTTATATGAACTGATGTATAGTAAAGTGAGCAGAACCAGGAGATTGTTGTACACAGTGATAGCAACATTGTTTGATGAAGAACTGTGAATGACTTAATTATTCTCAGCAATACAATGATCCAAGACAATACCAAAGGACTAATGAAGAAGCATGCTATCCACCTCCAGAGAAAAGCTGTTATTGATTGAACTCAAACTGAAGCATGCTATTTTTGCTTTTGTTCATTTTTTCCCTTTATTAAGTTTTCATATACAAAATGACTAATATGGTAATGTTTTGCATAATTGCACAAGTATAACCAACTTTTATCTGATTGCTTACTGCCTCAGGAAGGGGGCAGGGGAAGGGAAGGAAGGAGGGATAGAATTTGGAACTCAAAACTTTAAATAAAAATGTTTATCATTATTTAAAAAACCCAACCCTCACCTGACCCCACCATTCCCTCAAACTATAATCCTATATGTAGTCTCCTTTTCACAGTCAAATATCTCAAAAAAGATGTCTGTCCTAGTTGTCTCTAGTTTTTCTCCTCATTCATTTTTCAACTTCTTGGAACCTGAGTTAAAACCTTATAACTCGGGGCAGCTAGGTGGTGCAGTGGATAAAGCACGGGTCCTAGATTTAGAAGGATCTGAGTTCAACTCCAACCTCAGACACTTGACACTTACTAGCTGTGTGACCCTGGGCAAGTCACTTAACCCTTATTGCCCCACAAAATTTACAAAGAATAAAACAAAACCTTATAACTCAACTGAAACTGCTCTGGCCAAACTTACCAATGATCTTTTAGTTGCCCAATCTGATTGTTTCCCCCCTCTATCCTTAATCACCTTGACTTCTCTGTAGCATTTGACACTATTGATCATCCTCCCCTCTTGCATAATCCCTTCTCTAGGTTTGGTTACATTTTCCTTCTCTCTTCCGATCTTTTTGATTGTTCCTCAAATTCCTTTGTGGGGTCACTATACATATTCTACTTTCACTATAGATGTGCCTAAGGCTCTTACTTTAGCCCTTTCCTTTTCTCACTCTCTTTTTTGGTGACTTCATTAGCTCCCCTGGGTTCAGTTATCATCTCTAAGCAGATGACTTCCGGCCCTAATGCATATCCTGAGCTCTAGTCCAATATCACCAATTTTCTACTGGATATTTTAAAATGGACATCCCGATAAGCATCTCAAACTCAACACATCCAAAACAGAACTCATTATCTTCTTGTCCTCTCCCACCTCCCAACAACTCCTTGTCCGGGCTCCTTTTCTATTTATGTAGAGGGAACTATCATCCTTCTACTCAGGCTGGTAAATTGGAAACTGTCCTCAACTTCCTCTTAGTCCATATATCCTTATAGTTGTCAAATCCTATTGATTCAACCTCCAGGACATTTTTTGCATAGGTATCTTTCTCTCCACTCAAATGGTCACCACCTTAGTTCAAACTTTCATCATTTCTGACCAGGATTGTAGCAAAAGTCGTATCCCTACCTCAAGATTTTTTCCTCTCCAGACTATTCTCCACATAACTGCCTAAGTGCTTTCTAAAACACATTTTATTGTAGTGGTTACCTTTTACCTCTCAGATAAAAAACAAAGACCTCTATTTGGCATTTTAATTCTTTACAACCTGTTCCTGACCTACCTTTCAGTTATTATACACTAATCCCTTTAATATACCTTTTAATCCAACCAAACTGGCCTTACTGTTTCTCACATACAACATTCCATCTCCCATTTCCCTGCTTTTCCACAGGCTGTCTCCTGTGCCTGGAATTCATTTCTTCCCTACTTCCACTGTTCAGAATCTCTAGTTTCATTTAGTGCTCAGATCCAATGCCACCTTCCTCATGAGGACTTTCCTGATTACCCCAGCTACTAGTGTCTGTCTCCCCAAATATCTGTGTATATACTTATGTTGTATTATGTTATATTGTATATTTTCTCCTCCAGTAGAACGTAAACTCCTTCCCTTCCCCTTCTACTTTGTCTTCCCTTTTCCCCTTCCACCTCCTTTTCCATTTCCCCTTCCTTTCCTTTTCCTTCCCTATTAGAATTCCTTGTTTCCTTCAAAGCTCAGTTCAAACCCTATTTCCTATCCTACACCTTTCTTCATTCTCCCAACTGTTAGTGCCTCATTCTCAAAATTACCTTGTGTTAATTTTGTATATATGTGTTTGTATACATGTTGTCTTCCTAAATATAATACAAACTCCTAGAGGGCAGGAGCTGGTTAATTTTTGTCTTTGTATCCCCAGTATCGAATATAGCACCTGGTATGTGCTATGTTCCTAATAAATGTTTACTGATTGTTTAATTTCCTAGCATATCATGTTCAAATTGGCTATTATGTCTGGAAATACAAGGGCCCAGTAGACTTGTAGGCCTATAATTCCTTGATAGATATTTTGGGTTATATTATATTCTTGAAATTATGTCCTGTTTATTTGCTTCTTGATTCTATGCTGTGTAAACCCCAAATACAATATCCAAGCACACTTTTCTGTTTCTGTTGAGAATCAGCTCCATTATGCCAAGGTTATCTGACAAGGGCTCATTGAAATATAGCAAGTTTAAGAAGGAAGAAGGGTTTGCCACTGTTTGGTGCGTGAGAGGTGGTTTTTGATTGGGTAGATAAAAATAAAGCATTTATTAAGCACTTACTGTATGTTGGTGCTATGCTATGTGCTGGGAATTTCAATCAAAACGAAAGATGATCTTTGTCCTTAAGGAGCTTATATTCTGATGGGGAAAAATCATAAAAGGGAGCTTAAAAACATGAATAGGGGAAAGGGAAGGAAGAAAATAGAAGCATCATGAAGAGAGTCAGGAGCCAAGTTGTTTTATAGGTGAGCATGGCTATTGTGGATACTTCCCCAATTGGAGGTTCTGATGAGGAACTCACCAACGAGAGGAAAAAGCTTTAGGAGTTAGAAGCACACCAATGTGAGAAGACAGCTAGATCAGAGATGGGAAAAGTAGTACAAAGAGTCAGGAACTGAATGAGGTTAGAAGGTAAATTTACCAACCTCTCGGCAATGAGTTGGTGATAGTCCTGGTTGTGATTTCATGCCCTATACAATGGATTACCTAGATCTTGTGGATTCAGATAAATGACTTCCTTAATAAAAACATATTCTCACCCCCAGTCAAAGCAAATAAGAGCAGTCTGAGTGAAGGTAAGAAGCAGAATAAAACCACTGTCAAGAAGATTAAAGCCACCATCAAGGAAGTTCCCCAGATTTCAAAAGTTCACTAACAAAGTCCTAAAATTGTCTCTGTATGTTTCTTGTCCAGAGACTCATGGCTGGCTCCAAGGTCATTATGTTTGGGGGCAAAGTTAACTTAAACTGTTGCACCCTGCTCCATAAAGTTTTGGCTCAAAATAATATTGGTTGAAGGCATGAAAGTGTAGGGGTTAACTTAAGCTACCCCAATTCCACTACTTGTCCTTGTCCACAAAAGTGCGGCCCAATAGAGAGAACCAGAGCTGATGGATACACAGAGAAGATAAAATTTACTCAACACTTTTGCTCCAGTGGAACATGTGCAAACTACCAGGGTGAGTACGGGACTCCCCAGGTCTAGAGCTGTTTTCTGAACAGGATCAGATGAATGGCTATCAATGCTGTCTAGTGGTCGAATCTATAAAATGGGGACATGAACTATGTTTTTGGGCAATTACTTTGCAAACCTTCAAGTTAGACAGTGAATTGTTATTATTGAGGCAGAGGAGTGGTAAAATAGAGCACTGGGCCTGGAGTCAGAAAGACCTGAATGAAAAACCAGCCTCAGGATCTGACGAGCTGTGTGACCCTGGGCAAGTCATTTGATCTCTCTTTGCTTTAGTTACCTCAACTGTAAAACGGGGATAATAATAGCACCCACTTCACAGGATTGTTTTGAGGATCAAATGAGATAATATTTGTAGAAAAGTGCTTAGCACCGTGCCTGGAACACAATGGATTCCTTTCCCCTGTTACTATTGAATTATAGCTGGCCAGTACCCTCCAAAGCATGGTAGTCCACCTGCAGTATCACAGATTTAACGTTAGAAGCAACCCTTAGAGATTATTTGGTCCAATAGTTTTTAAACGTTTTGGTCTCAGGATCCCTATATCCTTTTTTTTTGGAATCACTACATACCTTTAAAATTAATTACAGATTCTCCCCCCCCCAAAAAAAGAGCTTTTATTTATATAAGTTATATCTATTGATGTTAGCATGTTAGAAATAAAAGTATCTTAGTATTATTATCAAAAGAGTTTTGACCCTGTGGATACCCTGAAAGGAGGCTGGTGAATCCCAGGGGTCTCCAGACCAAACCTTGAAAACTGCCAATATCATCCAATCCAACCCCTTTGCTTTATAGATAACAAAGTTGAAGCCTAGATAGGTTTGACCAAGGTCATAGGAATAGTAAGTAGAAGAACTGGGATTAGTTAATATAATGAATAGTAAAATTATTATAGTAAGGATGTATGCTTATTAAAAATTATCTCTATGTATGTGGCAAGATATAATTGAACTCAGTAGATTATTAGAGAAGTTTTTAGCAAATGGTGATTATTTGATTTACTATTGTCTGGACTGAGCATGAAGGAAGTGGCCATACTTCCTTACTCTCACTGAAGAACATATCTAGGCTCATTTAGTTAATCTCTGGGAAGCTATAAATTTCTGCCAATCATTAAGAAATGATGTAACTACAAGTTATGTCATTTACATGTATCTAAGTACAGATTTACTTCCGTGAATGATGTGGCAAAATTGTGGTTTGTGAATGTGAATAAAGTGGGGAGCAAAATACCTAGACTGTGCTCCCTTGTGTAAACTAAGGAAACACAACGAACTCCCATATTGATGAACACTGGCTCCCTGATGGTTGTGAGCATTATAGCTGCCCATAAGATCCTTTGGTAAAGTGCTAGCTAATATTCACTTCTACCTTCAACCCCAACATCTCCTATATTTCTTGTTCCTTTCCAGTATCCTAGATGGAATATTAGGTATGGCATAACCTCATGGCCACTGGTTGAGGTTCATAGGATTTAAAGAGAGAAGGGATCTTAGGTACTATCTAATCCCCTCATTTTACAGATAAAGAAACTGAGAGAAGTAAATAGCAGAGTGGATTAAAAACCAGAATCTACAATATTCTGTTTATAAGAAACGCATTTGAAGCAGAGAGATACACACAGAGTAAAGGTAAAAGGTTGGAGCAGAATATATTATGCTTCATCTGAAGTAAAAAAATCAAGGGTAGCAATCCTTATCTCAGACAAAGCAAAGGCAAAAATAGATCTAATTAAAAGAGATAAGGAAGGAAACTACATCTTGATAAAAGGTACTATAGATAATGAAGTAATATCAATACTAAACATGTATGCACCAAGTGGTACAGCATCCAGATTCTTAGAGGAGAAGTTAAATGAGTTACAAGAGGAAATAGACAGCAAAACTATACTAGTGGGGGATCTGAATCTTCCCCTCTCAGAATTAGATAAATCTAGCCACAAAATAAATAAGAAAGAGGTTAAAGAGGTGAATAAAATGTTAGAAAAGTTAGATATGATAGATGTCTGGAGAAAATTGAATGGGAGTAGAAAGGAATATACCTTTTTTATCAGTGGTACAGGGCACATATTCAAAAATTGACTATGTATTAGGTCACAAAAACCTCATAGTCAAATGTAGAAAGGCAGAAATAGTAAATGCATCCTTCTCAGATCATGATGCAATAAAAATTACATGTAATAAAGAGCCATGGAATGGTAGACTGAAAATTAATTGGAAACTAAATTTTTTCATCCTAAATAATGAGTGAGTCAAACAGCAAATCATAGAAACAATCAATAACTTCATCCAAGAGAATGACAATAATGAGACAACATACCAAAATCTATGGGATGCTGCCAAAGCAATGCTTAGGGGAAATTTTATATCTCTAAATGCTTACATAAATAAAAAAGAGAAAGAGGAGATCAATGAATTGGGCATGCAACTTAAAAAGCTAGAAAAAGAACAAATTAAAAATCCCCAATTAAATGCGAAATTAGAAATCCTGAAAATTAAAGGAGAAATTAATAAAATTGAAAGCAAGAAAACTATTGAATTAATCAATAAAACTAAGAGCTGGTTTTGGGAAAAAACAAACAATAAAATAGATAAACCATTGGTTAATCTTATTAAAAAAAAAAGAAAGAAGAAAACCAAATTATCAGTATCAACAATGCTTGAAGAGGCAGCAGCTGAACAACAAATACATGTGCATCTCTGTATCTTTCTGTCTGTCTCTCAGTCTCTCACTCATCCTACAATGACTTTTTCCAGAATCATAGACTTTGAGCTGGGAAGAACCTTAGAGATCACTGAGAGAAACACAGACTGGAAAAACTGTTGCTTATAAATAATGATTATGACAGTAAGAATAACTCATCTTTGTAGAATGCATTAAGGTTTTTGTTGTTGTTTTTTTTTATTTTGGTGAGACAGTTGGGGTTAAGTGACTTGCCCAGGGTCACACAGCTAGTGAGTGTCAAGTGTCTGATGGCAGATTTGAACTCAGGTCCTCCTGAATCCAGAGCTGGTGCTTTAGCCACTGCTCCACCTAGCTGCCCCAGAATGCATTAAGGTTTACAAAGTGCTTTCCTAACAACTATCCTACGAGGTAGCTAGTACAAGTATTATTGTTCCCATTTTATAAATGAGAAAACAGACGCAGAGAGGCTAAGTGACCTGTCCATGGTCATACAGTTTATGAGCTTTGAATATAGGTTGCATTCCTAAATCACTCAGAAATTAAATATGTACACATATATACATGTATACATAGGTATATTTCTGTGCCCCCCACAATTCATTCATATAAAGCACTCTTGGTGAGGAACTTCCTTTGCCAATTTAGATGAACTCCTTCTCTACAGCTTATAATCATAAAAAGTTGTCTGGTGGGGTACTGAGGGAGTAAGTGACTTATCTAGGGTCAAACAAATAATATGTATGAGAGTCAGGACTTGAACCCAGGACTTCTTGATCCCAACTAGCATTCTTTCCACTAAGGCATATGCACATATAAACACATAAATCATAAATGTATTTGCACATATAAACATATACACAAATGTATACACCGGAAAACTCCCACTCATTATAGGTCGCAATCAGATTTTACACTTTATTACAGTTTATTTCCAGACAAATAGGGTACTTCTGTTGGTGTTTGCATTTCCGGCCCAGAAGATAGGAGGATGAACTAGATGACCTACTGAAGCACCTTCCTTGAAGCATCCTGGGCAGATAAGCAGCCACATTTATTTTGTAAAATCTCTAGGAAAAAAAAAGGAATGTCTTCAACAGCCCCTTGGGGAACCCATTACAGTGTTTCACAACCCTCTAGCTAGGAAGCTGTTGTTAATGTTTAACCTTAATCCCTCCTGCTGTAATTTAAGGGCCTTTCCTCTTGCTGAGTTCTCAGTGCAAATGGAGAGCAGCTGTTCACCCTCATCATCTGACATCAGCTATTTCTCAAGATGACCCCTATGAGCCAGGCCAGGGTTATTATCCCCTCTTTGGTGCATGCAGTAAATATGTATTTATTGGAGAATGCTAAGGCCAAGCCTTGTTTGCTATTTTCTTTTGAGAAGCTTTGAGAATAGCGAGAGGCTTCTTGACATGCGTGGTTTTGGTTCAAATACAGACTGTCCTCAACCATAGGCCTGCGTGTCACAGATGAGATCTGTTTTAAACCTATCTAGGTATGCGCTGACAAATGACACAGGTCTGGAGAAAAGAAGGCCCTGGGTGAGGTTGGGAGGGATGTGACAGGTGTCCTTAAGTATTTGAAGGTCTCACATGAGGAAGGGAGATGAGATTTGATCTGCTTGGCCCCAGAGGGTGGAACTAGGAACAATGGGTGGAAGTTTCAAAGAGACAAATCTAGGCTTGACATCAGGAAAAACTTCCTGACAATTAAGGCTATTCCAAAGGAAAATGGGATGCTTTGGGAGGTAGTGAAGGGTTTCCTTTCCCCTGGAGGTGTTCAAGCAGAGGCCAGATTTCCAGTGGTTGGGTATGTTGTATTTTCTTTCATACGAGAATTGGACAAGATAGATGTTAAAGGCCTTTCCAATTCTGTGACTTTGTGTCTATAGGATATATCCATGTTTTATAAATGCCATTTTTTGGGGGGAGCGGGGAATTGGGACCTAATTTTGGCCCAATATGGTTTAATTGTTGACTTTTAAAAAATTCTCAGCCTCCAAGAGGGCAGGGACCCTATTCTTTAACTTGCTTTATAATGTGCCTTCCAAAGCCCCTTAGAAAGAAGGTGATCAATAAGGACTCATTTCTATAATGTTTTAAGGTTTAAAAAGTAAACCTTCCCTTATAACTTATAGGTAACATAACTTAGAGGCAAATTGTATAAAGTATTATTAGCTTCATTTTATGGACAAAAAGACTGAGACCCATAGAGGGGAAGGAAGTTACTCAAGATCACTTGGCTAGAGTCAGAGCTAGGATTTGAACCTATGTCTCTCCTGAATCCAAGTCACTAAATCTTAGTAGGTCTTGTTGGTCTTTGTTCGTCTTTAGTAGGTCTATTTGTGGGGAGGTGGGTGATTTTATGGACGAGGCTCAAGAAGGCGGAGATGTTAAAGGCAACTAATCTTTGGAAGGGTCTCATTAGGATTGGTGGAAGAACATTAGAATCACTGATTTAGAGCCAGAAGGGACCTCTCAGGTCTGCTATTCTGGCCCACTAATTTTACACATGATGACTAAGATCAAGAACTTGTCCTAACGTGCCATCACACAGAAATCAAGTATTAGCGGCAAGACTCCAAACTCCAGGTCTCTAGGTTCTTCTCCTCAACCACACAGCCTCCAGTCAAGTTTTAGAACTCTTTTCTCTCCTTGAGTTTAGTTTCTGGGAATTTTTCCCAGCCAGGCAAGCTGATGACCCTATAGGAGAAAAACTTAGATTCCCTGTGGCCTTGAGTTTCAGAAGTGGGTGCATGCAGGAAATCACAAAGATGCTTTTCCAGGCCTGTTTTAGGGGCCCTGATCTCAGTCCAGTTTGACCCTGGACCCAGATTCCTTAGGTGGGAGGGAGAAGATAACTCAAGGCAGATGCTGGTATTAGATACACTGCGAGTTAAAGAATCATGATTCTGGAGCTGGGAGAGACCTGAGGCACTCACCACCCTTCGAAAATCTGTTGCCAACTTTTGTTGATTCTCCCTTCACAACATTTCTCACATCCATTCCCCTTTTCTCTACTTAAGTCACCAACACCCTTGTCCAGGCTCTCAGCACTCGTCACCTGGAATATTTCAGTAGTCTCCTAATTGGTCTTCCTGCCCTCAGTCTCTCCCCTCCCCACAGCTGCCAGAGTGAAATTCTTAAATTCCAGTTCTGACTATGTCATGGCTAAAAGGGCTCAAGAAACTCTAGTGGCTCCCTAGGTCCTCTAGCATAAAGAAAAAACAACAACCCAACAACAGTTCTTCTGACATTTACAAGCACTTCACAACCAAGCTTCAACCTACCTTTCCAGACTCACTGTATATTACTTCCATAATGTACTTTACAATCCATCTAACTGGCCTACCTGCTGTTCCTCCCACACAGCCCATCATTTCCTGTCTCTGTATCTTTGCATAGGCCCTCCCCTCCCACCTGTGATGCAAGCCTGCTTTACTTCCACCTTTTAGACTCTGTAGCCTCCTTTAAGGCCTGGCTCAGGACGGCCCCCCACAGGAGTTTTTTTCCTGATAACCACCAGTTATCACCAGTTTGTTGTTGTTCAGTTGTGTCCAACTCTTGGTGACCCCCATTTGGGGTTTTCTGGGCAAAGGATACTGGAGTGGTCTGCCATGTCCTTCTCCAACTCATTTTACAGATGAGAAAACTGAGGCAAGCTGGGTTAAGCAACTTGCCCATGGTCACACAGCTACTAAGTGTCTAAGGCTGGATTTGAACTCAAGTCTTCTTGACTCCAGGCCTGGCCCTCTATCCATTGTACCACCTTTCTGCCCTAGTTGCTACTTCATTTCACCCCAAATTACCTTGAATTTATTTTATACATTTTGCATCCACTTATGTGTGTATATGTTGTTTCCCTGATTGAATGTAAACTCTTTGAAAATGGGGAACTGTTTCATTCCCCCCACCCAGAGCCTAACAATCAATCTATTACTCAAACCCCAAGAATTTTATTAAGCCCTTACTCTGTGCCCAGACACTGTGCCAGGTACTAGAGAGACAAACATCAAACTGCCCTCAAGAAACTTATCTTCTCTGGGTGCAGAGTGTCTAGCACATAGTAGGTGCTTAATGAAGTTACATTTATCAATAACTTAACTTGATTAATTGATTATGGCGTGGCTTGTTTAATCCATTCATTTTTACAGATGAGGAAACAGGGGATCCAGAAGGTTTAAGTAACTTGCCCAAGATTACTCAGATAGAAAGTAGCAGAGCTGGGATTTTGAAAACCTGTCCCTGGCTCTTTCTACTGCTGACACACAAATAAACCAGGACCCTTTTCCTCAACCAACACACATGCTTTCTGGTTGATGTTGGTCCTAGCTATTAGACCAAATTGGAAGAACAGGTAAGTGAGCATGATGAGGACTCAGAGAGCCCATAACAAATAGTCTCTTCTCTCTTTACAGCATCGTTCCTGGGTATGGGGGTGGGGTGGGGTGGGGGTGGCCAACTGCCTTGTCCTTCTGACTTACTCTTCCCAAAGGGCAAGGGTAGCTCGGAGAGGTTCCTTTTGATGAGAGGGTTTTAATGGCTCAGCAGGTCCTGGTGAACCTGAGACCTCCTCCACCCCTTTCCTTCAAGAGACTGCATTCCTGCCCATAAACCCTTCCCTTTCAGAGCTTATGGGTTGAGCTGTTCTTGATGCTTATCAAGAGGAGTGATCAAAGCTTCCCGAGGTTGTAAATCTCTTTCTCTGGCTGTCAGGCTAGAGTAGGCCCCTCAGGCCCTTAAGGGGAAAAAAAAGTCAGCTTCCTCCACCCACCCCAAACCCTGCCAACCAGCTGTCCAGCCAGGAGGATCCTGCTGCATGGCTTATGGTAGTGGCTACTCCTCAGACCTGGAAGAGTCCTACTTGTGGCATTTGGGGAGGAGAAGGAGGCTTAAGAGCTGGACAGGACAGGATTGGGGAATAAGAAGAGAGGAAATGGTATCTCAGTGGTGACCTTCCATAAGGAGCAGCTCATTCTGCCACAACCTGTCCCTGTGGTTTGCCCAGTTGTGGGAGCAAGTTCACTCTATGCTCCTCCACATTTGGGTAACTACACATGTTGGGTTTGAACGATGATGCTAAAATATCAGAGCTGGAAGGGACTTCATGTGAAACAATTGAAAGGGAATCAGAAGACTTTGGTTGGAATCCCAGCTCTGCTCTATTTATTGTCTGTGAGACCTTGGGGTCACTTGACTTCCTTGGACTTGAATTTTACCATCTTTAAAATGGAGACAGAAGCAACAGCAGAACCATGTGCTCATGGCTTCTTGTTGAGCCAGGTCTCTGAAGAATTGAAAAGGCGAATCACATATTGGATAGTGGAGTGTCAGCAGGGTTTTTAACATGTACAAATAAGGACTTACAAAGTCAAGGAAAAGATGTTAGCCAGGAATCAAAGAGCAAAGGAGATGGGATTCATCAAAAGTGAGTGATGACCGACAAGTGCTTTTCTCCATTGGTATCCTTGATGTCAAGAGAAAATGAAGGAGGCTCCTAGCACATGGGGTGGATTCCCCTCATCACACTTCAAGGAGGATGTGATGGAGAGTTGTACAGACTGGATGTGAGTGATTGGCTTTCAATCCACATCACTGGAAGGAATACCCACATTAATAATCTCAAAACCCCACTAGAGTGTTGGAATATGATTTCAATGTAAAATTGCTGCATGGGTAACTTTTTTTTTTTGTATTTTCTAGATCCTGTTTTTTCTTTTATGATTTTACAAGTCCTTGTGATGCACCAAAAATAAAAACAGCCACATTAATGGTTTGTTTTTATATTTCAACTTTTCAAATAGAAATTAAAATGTTAAAAACAACTTGTAAATAAAAGAATAGGACGTGCCTGTTTTCCCTTTAAGGAGTCGAAGCAATCAAAATAACATTTCCCCCCAGCAGAATACTACATATTTTTGTTTGTTTTTAAGTCACAAACTAAGAGGCACACAAAGTCTCATTGCCTAGGGGTCCAAAGGAATCTTAACATGCCATTGAATGAGGTATCTCCTCTCCTCCTGACACTACAAAATAAGGGGCTCAGAGGAGAAGAGGGTTTGTTCAGACAATTGCTATTTGAGGTGAATCAAATACTTAGTTCACTGACCTTTGGAGGTCAGTAGCATAGGTGTTATTATCCCATTTTCCAGGTGAGGAAACTGAAGCTAATGGAGATTAAGGTACTTGCCTGTGGCCCACTGACTCCCTAGCTCAGTACTCTTTCCTCTTACCCCTTCCTTGAAGTCCCTACAACACCCATCCCTTTCAGAACATAAGGGAAGTGTGCACAGACACATCCTGAACTCTTCAAGATCTCAGGGCAAAAGAGTGTATGTATGTGTTCAGTGGGTCCCCTGTTCTGATGGGTGTGGAGAAGTAATGAACTCCTCAGTGTCTTGGTCTTGTCAGAGCTGAGTGTGACATATGCACAAAAGGCACCTTTTATAGGTGGGAAATTATAGGTGCTGTTACTTCAAAGGCTTTGCCAAGTAGGGTTACTCCTTTGATAAATGACAGTATTATTAATGGTGATTTATTGCTGGGGCCAATTTGACAACAGAAAGAACCAGTTCCCCCACTCCCCCTCACCTCCACCTTGATGTGTTTTGGGTATTTTTTTTTTGGTTTGCTCCGCCCCCCCCCCTTTTTTTGGCTGTGGAATCACCTCCCTGCCTTAGGAGGCTGGGGCATCTGTTTAACTCACACAGGGAGATACCTGGCTTATTAACCTGTCATCATGTGTCATAAAGTTTAGTGAAATGCTGGCAGATTGTAATCCTAAACAGGGCAATTACCCTATTATTAAAATGGCTCTTCTTTCTTTCTTTTTTCTTTCTGTGAACTCCCCTCCTACTCCCGCCCCCTTCTCTGGTTGGCCTGGCTCTTACCTCGGTTTTACCTGCTTAATGAGTCACTGGAGCTGTGCTCAAGTCCTTGTTTTGCAGCATAAAAGTGGCCTTTTCCATGCTGAGGCTTTGAGGGAGAGAGTACTATGGGAAAACTAAATACCTTGCTGCTACTGATTGGTGTCAGGGCCTCCTGAAAGGGTATTGGAGAAGGGATTTCTATTCTAGTTGTTGTTAGACTAGACTATTGAATTCTTAATTTCTTTGGTCTCAGGACCCCTTTATACTCTTAATTTTTTTTGAGGACCTCCCAAGGAGCCTTTGTTTAGATGAATTATATCTATGGATACTTAATATATTAGAAATTTAAATGTCTTAGTATTATCGTGAAAATCATTTTGACCTCCCAGACTTCCAGTGGTCTTTGAACCATACTTTGAGAACTGATGGACCAGACTTCCTCTGAGGTCCCCCTCCTCCCAACCTTGAGAGTCTGTGATTTTGGATTGAGTCAAGGCAGCTCCAGTGAGCTGGACTGAGTCAAGGGCTATGGTGGAGAGAAGAGGCTGAGCCACTCAGGCTGGTATATAAGTAATATCGCTTTCTAGGTAGTGAGCTGCATAAAATCAGAGATCCCAGTCTTATCTTCTCCAGTGCTCTAGGCATGGTAAGTACTTAATAAATAAGCTAAATATGAATTTATTATAGGTTGACAAACTGCTTCCTTCCAAACAACCCTGTGAGGATGAGGATGATGTGTGTATATGTACATACATAAATATATAATACATACATGTTATATACATATGTAAATGTGTGATTATATAACATAGCACAGCTCCATCTTTATCTGCATCCCCATTTTTATCTCTTTCACATATATTTTGGTTAGGATCTGTGATTTCATCAGTGTAAGGCCTTCCCAGTGTAGAAACTCCCCCCACAAATGCAAATTGGCAACTCTGAAATTTAATCTTGGAAAATTTCCTGGGGGCACTGAGACATTGAGTGACTTTCCCACAGTCACACAATTAGTATTCTATTAAGAGGTTTTTGCTGTTGTTCAGTCATTTTTCAGTCCAGTCCAACTCTTCACGACCCCATTTGGGGTTTTCTTTGGTAAAGATACTGGAGTGGTTTGCTGTTTCCTTGTCCAGCTCATTTTTAGAGATGAGAAACTGAGGCAAACATTAAATGATTTGTCCAGGGTCAGACATCTAGTAAGTGTCTGAGGCCAGATTTGAATTCAGGAAGATGAGTCCTCTACACCCGGGGCTAGGTCCTCTATCCACTGCACCACCTAGATATCTTATTCTTAGGTTAGTCAGTACTATTTTAGGTCTTTCTGATTCCAAGGCTGGCCACCTTTCTATCCACTCTACCATGCTGCCTCTCCTGATAAGCTTGTCTTTGCAACTGAAATAGGGAACTGGAGGAGGAAAAAATAAAACAACCAGGTTTCAGAGATACCAAGGCAGGTCATGTTTCCTGCGTTTCATCTTATTGCCTTCAAAATACCGTAAAATGTTTGAGGGAAGATTTCTTTGAATTCTCAGGCAAGAAACCCCAACATAGATTTTCAATCAGCTGGTGGTTCTACTGACCTGAAGAAACTCTGAGTTGGGGCCTCAGAGGCTACTGAATACAACCCATACCTGCACAAATAATTTGGTCTACAACCTACCAGACACATGGGTGACTAGGTTTTGCTTCAAGACTTGCAGTGAAGGGGCATACTACCTACAAAGGAAGTCCATTCCTCTCTTGGATAGTTCTAATTATTAGGAAGTTTTCCCTGCCTAAGTTTTTTTTCTTGTGTAAGGTGCTGCCCTTTCTCACATGGGTATTTTATTTACTAAAAGGGGTAGGGGGTGGGGAGTAACAGCAAGTTAAGCAGCATGAGACAGTTCTGAGGACCTGAGAGCACCTAAGATAAATGTACCAAGAGGAAAGGAGCTCATAGGCAAGAGCGCTAACAGGTTGTAACACAGTACATTGTTTCCCAGCAGCTAATTTGAATATAATTGTTGTTGTGGGGAAATAGGGTAGGGGGTTTGGGATAGGGGTAGGGGTTGTGAGTTCTTAGGAAATCCTCTTTAAAGAATTACACCCTCTTGCACACAAATCCAGTAGAATAAAATAATAGTTTATTTAGGGGCTGGGGAAGGGAAACCAAGAGAAAAATCCTTGGACTTCTTCTCGTGGGGAGAAGGCATGGCACAGAGCGTGGCTCTGAGATACCAATCTCCTCAAGCAGAAGACAGGCAGGTACTTTTATAGAGGACTGATGGGGGTGATCATCTGACTGTGGAAAATTCCCTTATTGAGAGAGGACCATCCCCCACTGGTGGTGGCTGGAGGAGTTGGGTGAGGGGTGGCTTCGGATCTCTCTAGCCATCTCTCTGCTCCTCAGGCCACAAAGGCAGCAGCCACACCTAATCTTATCTCCCCAGAGGTAAGGGGGACTGGAATGAAGGGTGGTGGTCCCAGAGCTAGCTCTGTCCTGATCAGGTTCCACTTATCTCTTTAGGTATGTCTGTCCTTTGGTTTAGTTTCTCAAGGAGAAGTTTCTTTGATGTACCCCAGAGAACTTCTGGGATGGCCTGGGTCTATAACAATTGTTTTCAGGACTTGGAAGTTATTGCAGAGCTCTGTATCAAAATACTGTCTGGGGACTATGGGAATTTTGTATAATAACTATTTGTGTTATGCCTGATAGAGATGTGGAATTCTGGTTTTTCATTAGTTGGAGGGAAATCAGTTTTCACCTGGGGGTAGTATTTGAAGTGGGAGAGAGAGAAGAAGCTAACTGGGAAGAGAAGATAGCTTTATCCAACAAGAAAGTTGGAGGGCTTCAGAAGAGCAGTGGTATCCTCTAACAAAAGATTCGTGGTGTGGACTATACTCCAAAGAGACAAAGAACATAAACACCTGAGGACCAGGGCAGTGATTTTACCAAAGCTGATGGGTTTTCTTATTCTTGTGCCTTTTTACTAGATTTCTATAAATTTGTGCCCACCCTCCCCTTCCCCCACCTATGGACACTAGTGAACTTTAGTGGGAGAATGTGACCTTGGCATATGAATGGACTATTATGTTTTTTGATCATTCCTGCCTTTACTTTCTATTAAATAACATGATTATTTTTGCTTTTACCTTGCAAGTTAGTAAATATTATGTTGTAATTAAGAACTAATGGTATTGGGGCAGCTAGATGGTGCAGTGGATAGAGCACCAGCCCTGGATTCAGGAGTACCTGAGTTCAAATCCGGCCTCAGACACTTGACACTTACTAGCTGTGTGACCCTGGGCAAGTGACTTAATCCCCATTGCCCCGCAAAAAAACCCCAACAAAACGAAAAGGAAAATATATAAAATGCAAAGAACTTGCAAGAACCCATTAACAAATACAGAAAAACATAAAACACTCAAACACCCCATTCACTCCCCTTTGGAACAATACTCTGACATTCAGATGAAATTCTTCTCTTCCACTGGATCATACACAGTCCTTCCAAGCCTCCAGTACCACTTTCTGGTTTAAACACTTGCTAGAAGATAAAAACCTATTTTTGTTTTGTATCATACTGCTGACTCATTTGAGCTTGCAGTCCACTAAAATCTCTAGGATCAAAGGATTCTGTTGCTGATTTAGGACAAATCATTTTTTTTCAGACAAACTGCTATGTAGCACACGTCTTCTCTGTCTTGTGTTGTGAAATTGATTTTTTTGAGCCCCCATAGTAGGCTTTATATGTTTCCACATTCATTGTCAAGGATCAAGGGTCCTCAGAGGAGGTCTTGTGTTTACTGGTGGTCAAGCTCAGAATGACTGAGACCAGTGAGGAAACCTAGACACAGGAAAGGGCCTACATTGGGGAAAAGAGGAAGATCATAGAAAGGATAGGACTGTTGCCTAGGATGGATAAGATAATAATAATGAACAACAGAGAGAAAGTGGGGCTGCTTAGCTTGGGTTTTGCTTCCATTTTTCTTTACCAAGGTAAATAATATTTGGATAATAAAGGAGAGAATAAAAATAACTAACAGGAAGTTGATATACAAGATAGTGAGAGAAAGAAAGGGACCATAAGAGAACATCTAGCTGCCCTAAAACCCATTAAATGCGCTGGTCCAGTTAGAAATGAACTATTGGGGCAGCTAGGGGGTGCAGTGGATAGAGCACCGGCCCTGAAGTCAGGAGGACCTGAGTTCAAATCTGGCCGCAGACACTTAACACTTACTAGCTGTATGACCCTAGGCAAGTCACTTAACCCGCATTGCCTCACCAAAAAAAAAAGAAAAAAAAAAAAGAAAGAAATGAACTATCACCCAGAGTCAGAGCACTGGAAGGTTTGGTAGATGTAATTGTGGAGCTACAGTCAATGATATCTAACAAGACTATGAGTAATGGGAGGAGTACCTCAATCTCAGGCACAGACAAATGGTTCAAATGAAATCTGCAAACCCTTGGAAACCAAATGTGACTTAATTTCCTTGTAAAATTTGAGAACTAAGTTCTCAAATAGGGTGATGGTTATTATAAGAAATCAATATGGGGGGGGGGGCGGGCAGCTAGGTGGCACAGTGGATAGAACACCAGCCCTGGAGTCAGGAGGAATTGAGTTTAAATCCTGTCTCATACGCTTACTATCTGTATAACCCTGAGCAAGTCACTTAACCCTAATTGCCTTAAAAAAATCAGTATGGATTCATCAAGAATAAGTCAAATCGGGGCAGCTAGGTGGCGTAGTGGATAGAGCACCAGCCCTGGATTCAGGAGTACCTGAGTTCAAATCTAGCCTCAGATGCTTGACACTTACTAGCTGTGTGACCCTGGGCAAGTCACTTAACCCCAATTGTCTCACCAAAAAAAAAAAAAAAAAGAATAAGTCAAATCAGAAGAACCTTATTTCCCTTTTTTGACAGGCTTACTTAACTGGCAAACCAAATGACTATTCATAGTTTGCCTAGATTTTAGCAAAGTATTTGAAAAGCCTGAAATGTATTCTTGTAGAATTGGCATATAGTTATTGCTTAATAAATTCCATATCTATCTATCTACATCTATGTATCTATCTATGACAGAGATGTGAACTGGATAAGTAGTCTCCAAACTTTTTCAATCATATACCCATCTCATTAAAATTTTGAGCATGCACCCAATATATGTATATTTACTTATTTATAAGTTATATACATGTACTACTATCCTACTATATACATTATGAAACTGAAACAAAAATAGAAATTCAAAAAATGAGATGAAGATGAAATTTTTGTTAATTATGTAAAAATCTTCTTGCTCTCACAAAAATATTATTAATGATGATATTTCTACTAAGAATATTGTGATTGAATATGCTTCATTATTTTTGAAATATGGTTTTAACACTTTGTGATAGCCATTCAAAGGTCTGGTTCTGAGTTCAGTTTATTTTGATACTTGGTTCTAATGGCTGTCATAACTGAAAACACTGCTTGCAAAGATTCAAATGAGTATCATCATTGCACTTATTTTTCATTCCCATCAACTAATTACATAAATGTTTTTGTTGAAATTAAGCTAATAAATTTTCTTCTTCCCCATTGTCTTTTAGTTGTTGCAAAGTCATTATCTTTATATTTTTAAAAAATGAGTTCAAAATTTACTGAAACTCCTTGGTGAAGTTTTAAAAAGGTTAAATAAAAACCAGTTTCCAATTTTTTTTGTGGGGGCAGGGCAATGAGGGTTAAGTGACTTGCCCATGGTCACACACCTAGTAAGTGTCAAGTGTCTGAGGCTGGATTTGAACTCAGGTCCTCCTGAATCCAGGGCCGGTGCTCTATCCATTGCACCACCTAGCTGCCCCCCTTAAAATCTCTTATTCTTTCAGTTTCCAAAATTTTAAAGTATGCAGATATAACAACTTTTATAAGTGATACACATCATTTTTCACAACCCCAGAGAGGAGAGGGTAAGTAACCAGAGAGAATAGTGACCAGATAGAATGGTGTCAATAGAGTTAAATGTTGTAGTGAGGTCAACAAGCTTGAGGACTGAGAAAAGGCCATCAGAGATCACTGGTAATTTTGAAGAGAATAATTTCAGTTGAGTGAGGAGACAAAGGTATAACAAGGAAATTGAGAACCTGGGAGAATGGATTGATTCTCTCAATGGAAATAGAGAAGTTTGGAAGAGGGGTGGATTTTGGGGTAAAGATAAAGAAATGAGATTGCTATGCAGATTGCAACCTATCCTTTCTGATTGAAAAATGAGTCATTAGGAAAAGGGGCTCACTCACAGTCTCGTGAATTAGAGAGCATAGGTACCTACTAAGGGGCACTTGTGATCTGAGGCACAAGGTATGAGGATACTAGGCTAAGAGGCTGGAGTTTTGCCTGCACAGCTGTTACTTTGGGTGACAATTTTGGTTAGGTTATAACCAACCACTCTGACTAGCCGGCCAATGTCCAAACTAGGGCAGCATTAGGAGGGGACATAGTGGGGGAAGCATAGAGTTATAATGGATGAGGGAATAGTGTAGTTGTGATGGAGATAAGCTTTAAATTGACTATCACAGGAAGAAGGGGGAGACCATTGGATTGGATGTTACTACATATAGTTTGGAAGATGGATTTGAAGTTTGTTGAATGACCAGATTATTTCTCTTTTTACGTTAATTTCTTAAAATTATGAATTTAAAGGACACTAAAAAGGGACATTTCAATATACAAAAAGAAACCAAAAGAGAGAATTCTATGTGTAATTATAAATATCTATAATACAAAGCTTACTTTAAAAAAAGTACATAATAAATTTAATATGTTACTTTCAAAGCTATCCTGCATGCCCAAATTTCCTTCTAGCTTTTTTTTGTCTGTTCCCTTCTTTGCATTTTAAAAGATTTTTCAGTGCTCCTCTTTTGTTTCTTTTTTTTCCCTTTTTCGGAACAACTCTATTGTTAGTTTCCTCTTTCTCAAAGTCCTCCCTCCCCAATAAAAAGGGAAAAACATGATCCTTATAAGAAAAGAGAATAGTCGACAAAAAGCAATTCACACATTTGCCGAGTCCATTTTGAACCTTGGGGTCATAACACCTCTATTAGGAGTTGTGTAGCATACTTCATCATCAGTCCAATGAAGTTGTGATTGGTTATTGCATTGATCAGGGATCTCAAGATTTTACAAATTATTTTTCTTTACAATGTCACTGTTTATGTATAAATTATTCAAGTTCTCCTCACTTTACTCTGCATCAGTTTATACAATTCTTCTCAGATTTCTCCACAATTGTTTCTTTCATCATTTCTTATGGTACAGTGATGTTCCATTACATTCATACAGTATAACTTGTTCATACATTCTCGATTTTTTTGTTCCCAGGCCTTTGTAATAACAAAAAAGCTGCAATAAATATTTTGTACATATAGGTTTTTTTTTCTTTCTTTTATCTCTTTGGGTCAAAAAGTATGTATGATTTAATGACACATTGGTCATCGTTCCAAATTGTTTTTCAAAAAAGCTGAACCAATTCCTCCACTAATCATGCACCAGTGTATCTATATCCCCACAGCTCTCCTATCAGCTGTCATTTTTCTTTTTTTGTTATCTTTTCCAATCTGATAGATAAAAGGTGGAGCATTAGAATTTTTCACATTTGAAATTCTATAATTAATAGTGATTTGGAGCATTCTTTCATAGGGCTGTTGATCACTTGTCTTTCTTCCTTTGAGAACTGCCTGTTGATATTCTTTTGTTGTTATTGTTCAGTTGTTTCAGTCATGTCCAACTCTTTGTGACCCCCATTTGGGGTCTTTTTTGAAAAGATTCTGGAGTGGTTTGCCATTTCCTTCTCCGACTCATTTAACAGATGAAGAAACGGAGGCAAACAGGGTTAAGAGACTTGCCCAGGGTCACATAGCTAGTAAATGTCAATTTGAACTCAGGAAGAGGAGTCTTCCTGACTCCAGGCCCAGCCCTCTATCCACTGTACCACCTAACTGCCCATTTATCTATGGGGGAAGAGCTTTTTTTGGGGGTAGGCAATTGGGGTTAAGTGACTTGCCCAGGGTCACATAGCTAGTACATGTCAAGTGTCTCAGGCCACATTTGAACTCAGGTCTTCCTGACTCCAGGGCCAGTGCTCTATCCACTGCGCCACCTAGCTGCCCCTAGAGCTTTCTTGAATGACCAGTTTCCAAGAGTCATTGTTAATGGTTCATTGACAGTTTGGAAAGAGGTGTATAGGGTAGTTTCCCAAAGATCTGTGTTTGGCCCTGTGAAGATAAAACATTTTATTTATAACCTAGATGAAATTTGTTATTAGTTATTTGGCATGTTTATCAAATTTTCAGATGACACCAAGCCAGAAGGGGTAGGTAATATTCTAGATGACAGACTTAGGATCCAAAAAGTTCTTGACAGGCTAGAATGTAGGGTTGAATTTAGGAAGATGAAATTTCATAGGGATAAACAGAGAATTTTACATTTCAAAAAGATCAACTTGACAAATACAAGATGGGGGAAGTGTGGCTATATTGTTTTTCTGAAAAAGATCAGTGATCCTGGACTGGTTACATAAAGCTCATACACCAATGGAAGAAGGGACTGCTTTCTTCAACCACACAAGCACTTGTCATATGGGATCTGCTGTCCTATTGGATAATTGAAAATCCAGGTTCAATACCTAGTAACCTCAATAACTTGAGCTCAATGGATAGACAAAACTGATAACCAGCCATGGGTAGGACCTTTCTGTTGGTTCATATAAACTCAGGCTTGAGAAGAATGAGGAGTCATTATTTCCTTTGACTCTGGTATTGAGTGGCCTCATCTATTACTACTGACCAAACCAACCCTATGGGGAAAGTTCTACTAAACCTGCTGATCTTATTATGCTGCTAGCTACCTACTAGTCTCCAAAATTTTTTGTGTCCCTTACTATGCCTCACACAGTACTGGGCACACAATAGATCATTTCTCAACAATATCACTTCCTTCAAAATTCTCTCCGATGAAAATCTTTCCTTCTGTTTCATTCTGCTAGTTATACTATGGCAGAGGGATTGGTATACTCTATCACCATCTCTTAACTATGACCTTTGGCGGTTTTAGCATCCATGTTGATGAACCTTCCAAACACTCTGGCATCATAATTCCTTGAATTCCTTAGTTCTAGGGATCTCTATTTCCTCCTCTCTTCAGCCACCCTCTTGAACAACCACAGTATGGACCTGCTCTGTGCTAAGATTTTAAACTCTGAAATTTTTCTTTCTGATTCCATCATCCTAGCTTCCCATTTCCCCTGCTCCTTCATACCTAACAAACCTACCTTTCTGCCTGGCTAGAATCTTGATTCCCTCCATATTTTCTATGTTAGTCATGGGAGGATGGTTTGTGTGAATGCGTGGAGGAGGGAGATGGAATATTAAGCTCGGGGAAGACCTCGTAATCTAGTTTGGCTGGAACACATTTGGGGAAAACATAATTGTGCATCCTCTTTTACTTCCCACCTGCTTCACAGGAAGAAGTCAGCAGCTTGTTCACCCTGGAAGTTCCCTCATCTCCTCTGACCTTCTTACTGTGGAGCATCCCTCCAGCCCTGCAGCCCCCTTCTCCTATTGGTGAGTTCTTTCACATGCAGCTTGTCACTATGCCCTCCTTTACAGGTACCTTCTCCCTCTGCAAGGATCTTCCCCATCCCCTTTAGGCTTCCTTTTATGTGTTCTCTTCTCCCACTAGAACACAAGCTTCTAAGGGGAGGAAATCTTTTTCTTTTCATCCCTAGTGCTTGGCATATAGTAAGTACTTAACAAATGCTTGCTGACTTGACTTGAAAAAAAGCATCACTTCTTTCCTTTTTTCTTTCCATTCTCTTCTAGAACTTTATTTTAAAAAATATTGATTGATTGTTTTAGAATCTCCCCCAAGTTACGTGTAAAAACCAAATTTTTTCACATTGATTTTTTAAAACTTTGTGTTCCAAATTTTCTTCCTCCCTCCTCACCCCTCCCTAAGAACTCAAATAATTCAATATAAGTTATAAATGTGCGGTCATGCAAAACATATCCACATTAGTCAGGTTGTGAAAAAAAAACAGAGAAAATATATTTAGAAAAGGAACTAACAAAAAATTCTATTTCAATCTGTATTCAGATACCATCAGTTCTTTCTCCATAGATGGATTGCATTTTTCATAAGTCCTTCTGATAGCATCCTGCTCATTATTTCTTTCAGTTACTATTGCTAACTGTATTACCCTCCATCCTATTCCCTCCCCTTGATATTTTCTCTATTTTCTATCTTCTTTCACCCTATCCTTTCTCAAAAGTGTTTTGCTTTTTACTGCTCCCTCTCCCAATCTGCCCTCCCTTCCTTCACCTATCCCACCTTATCCCCTTCCCCTCCCACTTTCCCAAAGGGCAAGATATATCACTATAACCACTTGAGTGAAAAGCATCAATTCTTTACAAGGATAAATACTTGCAATAGTCCCAAAGGAGGTTTCCTGGTTCTGTGGAGAGCTCAGCACTGGTTCTGGAATCTGAGGGCCTGAGTTCAAATCCAACCTTTGCTGCTTACCCTTATTGAGTTAAATGACATTGGGAATTCATTGATATTTCCTGAACCCCACTTTCCTCAACTGAAAAAAAGAGTTATACTAGACAACCTCTGAGGTTCCTTTTAATTTCTAATTTCCCTTAATCTCACCTTCTCCTAAATCCTAAATCTCTAATTTGGATTTCATTCTTGAAGTCCAGATCTGGATTTCCATCATGGTACCCAGACACTTGCACCTGGGTGTCTTGCTGGCACCATTAACTCTGTATGCTCCAAACCTAACTAGTCTTCCTCCAAACATAGACTTCTTTATTTGGGTCAATGGCACTACTGTCCTTCCAGTCAACCAAGATGGGAACGTAGACCTCATTTTGATTCTTCCCTTCCTTCTACCTCCACATTCAAAGGTAGCTGGGTGTTGCAGTGGATAGAGTACTGGCCCTGAAGTTGGAAGGATCTGAGTTCAAACCTGACTAGCTGTGTGACCCTGGGCAAGTCACTTAACCCTGACTGCCTCCAACATCTACAGCCATCTCCAGTTGTCCTGGTGTACACATCTTGCCATTGGACCCAGATGGCTCTGGAGGAGAGAGTGAGGCTGGTGACTCTGCACAGCCCTGCCTCACTTAAACACAATTCCCTGCAAGTCATGACATCACCCTGATGTCATGGTCCTCTTTGAGAAAGAAGGACAAACAATAATAATAACAACATCTCCACATGCCAGTCATTTGCTAAAACCTTGTTTAGCCTCAATAGTAATGATGGCTGACATTTGTATAAGGTTTTACATACGTTGTCTTGTGTCATGCTCACAACAACCCCATGGCGTATGCACTATAGGCATTTTATAGATGAGGAAGGTGAGGTGCAGAGATGTGAAGGGATCTGCTCAAAGTCAATTCATAAGTGTTAGAGGTTAGAATTGAAGCCAAGTCTTCCTAACTCCAAACCAGCCCTCTTTCCATTATTCTACAAGCCTCCCTGAAATAACTTTTTTCTATCTCTGCTCCTCTTCATTTCCATTGCCACCATCTTAATTTAGACTCTCATTAAATCTCGCCTGGACTCATAGGCTTTTAAACAGTGTGTATGCCCAGGAATGCCATAATGTCTCCCCCCACAAAATTAGTATTTTGCATATTATTTTTAAATTTTGTATTTCTAAGTTTAGTTGTTAATTAAAAAAAACAAATTTAGTTAAGCTTTAGTTTCATACTTTGATGAATAAAAATAATATCTTTCATGATCAAGTACTCAATAAATGCTCACCTTAAAAAAAAAAATTCTTGGATTTCCTGGAACCAATGACACATACTTGATGGGGTGCGCCTGTTCTTGCTGATGGTTGATTGATTGTAAGGGAAGTTATTCAACACAGCGATCTTTAAAAAGTTTGCACTGGCCAAGCTCCTACTTAAGAAGCCCTTCAGCTTATCATAGCAACGGGATTTTTGGCACCTGGGGTAGACTGAGGTTCTATGGTGTCAGAAGAAATTTGGAAAATTTCAGGGGCCTGGCAGCCCCTGAAATACCACTAAATTCTGGCTCCTTTCAGATCAATTTCTACAGCCCATCTGTTGTTCTATGTGATGAAAATATTTTCTAACTGCCAATGTTGTCAGTAATGAGCCAATAATGCCTGTATCCCTCCCTCTCCCGCCTCCCCCCCCTCCCCTTTCTCTTGTCCCGGGGATTGAATGCCCTGTCATTGTAAACACACCAGGAAATCGATGATGACATAAAACTTATGTCTCCCACCCTTTTAAGGCTAGGCCCCAACTCAAAGTTATGGACGAGCTCTTGGCCCTCATTTGGAAGGAGCTTTGCTAAAGCATTGCTATTGGGTGCCTGACCTAGCCTGGGGACTGCCTGGTGAACAAGCTTCCCTTATAAAAAGAGGATAATTGTTCCTGCCCTGCCTACCTTTGTGGGCCGCTGGTGAGGATCAAATGAGATAATGGCCTTAAAGCTCTATACAAATGTCAGGGATTAAAGGGCCAGATTGCCTTCTATTGAATTCCAATCTATAGCATGGTGTTAGGAGCTGGGTAGTTTTTAGAGTTTATTTTACTTCTAAACTAAGTGAGGAAGCTTCAGCTCCTTTGTGTGTGTGTGTGTGAGAGTGAGAGAGAGAGTGAGAGAGAGAGAGAGAGAGAGAGAGAGAGAGAGAGAGAGAGAGAGAGAGAGAGAGAGAGAGAGAGAGAGAGAGAGAGAGAGAGAGAGAGAGAGAGAGAGAGAGAGAGAGAGAGAGAGAGAGAGAGAGAGAGAGAGAGAGAGAGAGAGAGAGAAAGAAAGAAGGAGAGAGAGAGAGAGAGGCAGGGCCCGGAGGCTGATCAAAAAGAGAACCCCAGGGCTTTGGTTTGGCCCAGTGTGATCTGTGGGGAAATGATTCTGTGAAGGCTCTGAATGGAGCCTGAACAAAAACTAGGTCGGCGTCACCCCTGAAATTTATAGGGGGCTGACAACAGTGTCCTTCCTGAGCAGTGTAGCATGAATCTAGGATAATAGCTAGCATTTTATTGTTTTTTGTTTTTGGGATTTTTTCTGGTGAGGCAATTGGGGTTAAGTGACTTGCCCAGAGTCACACAGCTAGTAAGTGTTAAGTGTCTGAGGTTGGATTTGAACTCAGGTCCTCCTGACTCCAGGGCTGGTGCTCTATCCACTGCGCCATCTAGCTGCCCCAATAGCTAGCATTTTAAAAGCGCTTTACAAATAGTATCTCTGATCCTCACAGGAATGTTAGCTAGCATTTCGATAGAACATACTACGTGCCAGGCACTGTCTTAAGGGCTTTAATGTTACCTCTTGATCCTCACAACTACTCTGCAAATTAGTTTCTAATTATTATTATCCCAATTTTACAGTTGAAGAAACTGAAGCAGAGGGTAAGTGACTTGCCTAAGGTCACCCAGCTAGTAAATTGTCTGATATCAATTTTGAACTCAGGTCCTCCAGACCATACTTTATCCACTGGAGCATCCAGCTGTCTCAAGTTTAACACCTAATTATCAGGAATAATTACATAAGATAGCTAAGAATTTCTTCCTCCAGGGGGGTGCTCTAAGCTTGTCTAGGTTCAGGCCTCATGGTGGCCCTGACTACCCTCTGAAAGCTGGTTCCTCCCGCTCTCTTTTAGCTTCACCATGCCTCCTGCCACAGGTGTCAAAATTGCTAATTATGACTCTGAGAGAGCAAAGAATTTAAAGCTGGAAGGAAATTTAGATGTCATCTTATCCACTTATTCTGAGTGGACAAGAATAAGCATCTACTTGGAGTCAGGGGACTTGGGTTAGATACTTATTGGCTTGAATGATCATGAGCTAGTCACTTCTTCACAGAAGCTCAGTTTCCTCATCTGTAAAACTGGGATACTTATATGATTTACTTAATGGAGTTGTGAAGGAAGCACTTGGCTATTATCGTTCATATATAACTTTAGGCAAGCTATTTCACCTCAACTGTACATTAGAGATAAAAATCCTAGTAGAACCTACTATATCTTAGAGACTTGTTATATAAGAAAAGCACTTTGTAGGGTGTAAATATACAATGTAAATGTGGATTGTTACTGTCACTGTTATTATTGTTGCTCTTACTCTGTGTACTTACAGTTCAGAGAGTGGTTCTCTCAAGTACAACTTGTGAACCAGCACCCCAAACTCTGGGTTTATAAGGACCAAGCTCAATCTTTGGGGCCTCTACTCCCATCCTTTTGTCTTGTTTTGCCTCCACTCAGAATTTACTTTGGAACCCTCAGGTGTCCACTGATGGTTAAAAAGGTCTCCATTTTCTGGACAAGTACTCAAGGTAATAACATCAGAGCTAGGGCAATCTTTATTTCATCTCAAAGAAAATGCAAAACCAGACAAAGGACTCACAGTAATCAATAAATAGTTTGTATAATTCTCTCGTTTTTTGTGCAGTGAGTCTCACCTTCATGCGGGGGGAAGAGGGCTTCAGTCTTATAAATAATAATTTCAAGGGTTTGGATTCTCCTTGGAAGGGAAATGTACTTGGGATTTCTAAAGAGGCAACCCCTTTCCCCATTTTGGTGAGTCCTACCTTCAGTGAATGAATGGATGAATCAATCAACAAACATAAAAGACCTACTAGGTGCAAGTGCTAGGAGTATATATATATATATATATATATATATATACAAAGAATGAAATTCTAATGGGAAAGACAATAGTAAGTATATAAGTAGACTTGTACAGGCCTTCAACCTTACTGTATTACCCTAAGCCAGAGGTTCTTAACTTTTTTTTGTGCCATGGCCCTCTCCTCAGAATAATGATTGTCTGTTTGGTTTTTTTTTTTTTTGTGAGGCAATTGGGGTTAAGTGATTTGCTCAGGATCACACAGCTAGTAGGTATCAAGTGTCTGAGGCCATGTTGTTTGTTTTTAAAAGAAATTTATAACTGAGGGAAATGCTAAATTTCTTAGAGGTTAGTAAAAATAAAGATATATTTTTTCTTCCATCCAATTCCATGGACCCTCTGAAATCCCCTGGTCTAATGTCTTCAATTTTACTCAAACGAATAACAAATTGGGGTTGCTAGAGAGTCAGCCTTTTCTCATTAGACCTATACCCGTCAGAGTAACTAGTGTTAGTGATGGAGGTCCAAGTCCAGATTTTTGTTCCTCCATAGTATAACTCAGTTCCTTATTGATCTTTCAGCTTTAGGATTCAGTACTCAGTCTTCTTCTCTCCAAGATATAGACACTGTCTACTCAGAATGCCCTCTTTTCTCATCTGGGGCCCAGGATTCTTTTCTTCCTAGGGGGCTGGCCTTATCTGGGCATTACCCCTTCTCCCTCTAGAAGTCTGGGTTTCAAAACTCTTTGGGAAACTGTTATTATCAAGGAAATCCCCACTCTTCTATGTAGAAAGCTGAATTCAGGAACTCTGGGTATTTGGCATTTTGTAGGATATCTTCCCTCCTCTATCCAGGAGCCTGTGCTATATGGCAGAGCCTTTAAACCATTGCACTGCATCTCTGGCCCTGGTTTGTCAAGGTTGTCATTGTAGCATCTCTCAGGAGAGAGGCTATTCAGGTTCCTCTCCTCTAACCCACTCCACAAAGGCTGGAACCCACATCTGTTCTTAATTCAACTGAGGTTCTCTTGCCTCAATTACCCAACTTTAACCGAAGACTCCATGTTTCCTTTTATAGGCCTGATACAAAGCAGTGGCTCTGATCCATATCCACTTGAGGAAAACAAATCACATTCTGCCTCCCCTAAGCCTCTGCCCCAAACTGAGACCCACCCTCAATAAGGTGGGAATGGATTGGCAAGTACTCAGTCCTGGGAGATGTACTCAGACCTCTCAAGGATATGGTAATGGGGCATGGCCTCACTGAGGATTTTTGCTGTTCAGTCATTTTCATTCCTGTCCCACTCTTTGTGGCCCCATTTGTGGTTTTCTTGGCAATGATACTGGAGTGGTTTGCCATTTCCTTCTCCAGGTCATTTTACAGATGAGGAAACTGAGGCAAACAGGGTGAAGTGAGAATAGGGAGTTAGAATAAATGTTCCAAGCAAAGGTTCCTCTTTTCAGGTAGGTGAGATTCCCCTGATGAACCCTCATTATGGGTTAGGAAGCATGGGGCTCCAGTGAGGACACTAGATGGTACACCATTGAATAATGAACCTCCTGATTTTCTTCATAGTCAGAAGGGAGAGTTTATAATAATAATGTCTTCCATTTGTATGTACACACAGAGCTTTAGAGTTTACCAAGCTTTCCTCATAATAGCCCTGTGAAATGGGCAGTGCAAATGGTGTCCTTCTCACTCCACAGATGACTAAACCAAAATGATTTGACTTGCTCAAGGCCACATAGCTAGTATAGGAGGAGGGATTTGAACCCAGGTTTTCTGATTCCAAATCTAGCCATTGGGCTCCTTCTCTAACATAAATGTTTTAACTCCACAAAAAAGTTCAAAATACCCAGTGGTAAGCCAGCAAAAGAAAAATTTCCTTTTATTGTGTGGGTTAGAAGGCTCATACCTTCTATACTCAGGTAAATAAGAGGCAAAGTAGGATAGTAGAAACAGCACAAGACCTTAGTGAGAATCCTAGCCCTGCTATTAAATATCTATGTAACCTTGGGAAAAAAACCTCAACACTTAACCTCTCTGTGACTCTCTCTCTCTCTTTTAATCTGTAAAATGATGATCCCTAAGGTCCTTTTTCAAGTGGAATCCTAGTATGTTATTGTTCAGTGGTTTTAGTTGTGTTTAAATCTTCATGATCCCTCCATGGGGTTTTCTTGGCAAAGATACTGGAGTGTTTGCGGTTTCTCTCTCTGGCTTCTTTTACAGATAGGGAAACTGAGACAAACAGGGTTAAGTGACTTGCTCAGGGTCATGCAGCTAGCAAGTGTCTGAGGCCAGATTTGAACTGAGGTCTTCCTTACTCCAAGACTGGTGTTCTATCTAGGTGATCTACTTAGTGATCCTACTTAGGAACATAGATTTAGAGCTGAGAGGAACTGAGAAACCATTTAGTCCAATCTCATCATTTTATAGATAAGAAAACTGGGGCCTAGGAAATTTTGGGGCTTGTCTAAGGTTATATAAGTATTTAGTGTCATAGGCAGAATTTGAATTCAGGTTCCCCGACTCTGGAGTGTGTGTGTGTGTGGGGCTTTCCACTGTACTCTTTCCACTATACCATACCACCTTGTTCTCTTTGGTTATTCCTTCAATAAACATTGTTTTGTTTGCTGGGCAGTGAAGTGGATATAGTAACAACAATGAGGAGGAGGACAATGATGATGATCACCAGCATTTATATAGTACTTAGTATGGGCCAGGCACTGTGCTAAGTGCTTTACAAATATATTATATTCTTTGATCCTACAGAAACCTTGGGAGGCAAGTGCTCTCATTATGTCCATTTTACAGTTGAGGAAACTGAGATAAATGACTTGCCCCAGGTCATACAGCTAGTAAGTATCTGAGGCTAGATGAGAACTCAAATCTTCCTGACTGTCTGCCCATTGCTCTATCTATTGCCCAAACTGGCTAGATAGAACATTGCACTTGGGGTCAGGAAGACCTGAGTGATCCTGGGCAAGTCATTTCATATCTCTCAGTCTTATTTTCCTCATTTGTAGAATCAGGATAATAATGGCACCTAACTCCCAGGGTTGTTGTGAAGACAAAATGAACAGTCTGGCAGAGTGTTACAGGGAGGACGGAGGCTCAGAGGGCGGCTGGGTGGCTATTGCCATAATCCAAGCATCAGATGATTCATTAGGGTGGTGTCAGTGTGAATAGAAAGGCACAGACAGATGTGAGAGGTGTTATGAAAGAATCAATAGGACTTGATGACTGATCGGCTCTTGGAGGTGAGAGAAAGATGAATCAGAGGGTTGGTGCATGAGTTCCTGGGAGAGGGCGTAACCCCTGAAGAAATAGGGAAAGCTAGAAGCCTGACTTGGTTGGAGGTGGGGGGGGAGGATGTTTGGTCCTGGCTACATTTGGTTTGACATTTTGTTGGGATAGCTGTATGGAAATGTCCAGTTAGATAGATGATATGAGAACTTGGGAAGGAAGTAAGATATGGAGAAACAAAACCGAGGAGTCATCAGCATAGAATCACTAGGGGATGTTATAAATGCCTCTAAACTACATACTCTTTGACATGTGAAATACAACTGTGCATATACCCCAAGGATATAGCATCATTTTGTTGGTAGCAAAAAAAACCCCAAAACCCCCCAAACCAAAAAACAAAGCTAGAAACAAGGTTGAGAGGGGGCCTTGATTGGGGAATGGCTGAGCAAACTATGTTAAATAAACATAGTGGAGCATTATTTAACATAATCAGAAATAGCAAATATGAGGAATTTTAAGAAACTTGAGAAGACATAGGAACTGATGGAGAGAGAAGTGAATAGGACCAGGAGAAAAATGACCATATATATACTACAACATCATCAAGAAAAGCAGTAACGGGGGCAGCTAGGTGGAGCAGTGGATAAAGCACAGGCCCTGGATTCAGGAGGACCTGAGTTCAAATCTGGCCTCAGACACTTGACACTTACTAGCTGTGTGACCCTGGGCAAATCACTTATACCTCATTGCCCTGCAAAAAACCAAACAAACAAAAAACAAACAACCCCCTCCCCCCCAAAACAAAAAACAAAAACAAAAACAAAGAAAAGCTGTAATGAAAGATATTAGAACTCTGAGCACGGCAGTGGCCAAACTGAACTTCAGACAGTTGATAGTGAAACATACCTACCTCCTCTTGGAAGGAAGGTGATGGGCTGCGGGTGAGGAATAATGCCTACTATTGTTGGATATGACCAACATGTTAACTTGTTTTTCTTAAATATATTTCATTATTTATTGCAGGTGGATGGGGTATGGGGGGAAAGTATTGAGAATTATCAGCCATGCAAAAGAAAAAAAGTTAGTAAATAAACATTTCTTAATCACTTACTATGTGCCAGACACTCTCCTAAGTGCTGGGGATACAAAGACAGGCAAAAGACAGTTCTTGCCCTCAGGGAGCTCACAATCTATTAAAAAAATAAAATTCAATGGCACACATTTTTACAAAGTGATAGGATCAGCATAGTTTATTGGGGAAAGTCCTAGGTTTTGAGTCAAAAGACCCGGGTTCAACCAGATCTGCTACTTAATATGTTTGTGATTTTGGATAAATCATTTAACTTCTCTGGGCATCATTTTCCTCTTCTGTAAAATAAAGGGTTTGGGTCAGGTTGTCTTTAAGGCCTCTCTTAGCTCTAACTCCTGTGATTCTGTGATCCTAGCCCCATGGTCAGATGAACATACCAAGAATCTGCCACATATTGGACCATCTGGTCCTGTAGCACAAAGCTGAGTAGAGTCATACGGTGTCACAGATGGAAGGGACTCTAAAGAGTTATTTTTCTCCAAACCCCTTATTTTATAGATGGGGACACTAAGACTCAGAGGGAGGGGCAGGGGGAACCACTTGTCCAAGTGGTTTAATTTCTGTGTGTTTGTTTTTGCCTTTCATTGTTGCCCCAGCTCTTAACATAGTGCCTGCTCCTTAACAAGCACTTATGTGTTTGTTGAGTGACTGATTGGAAAAGCTGGGATTAGAATGTAGGTTTCTTGGGAGAAGTTAAGCCTCTGGAAAATGTAGTTTATACGGTTTAATGCTGGAAGAGACTTCAGAGATCATCTGTTAACAGTTAGCACTTTAAGGTTTGCAAAGCACTTTACATATATTATCTCATTTTAGGCTCATAATAACTCCATTATCTCATTTGAGCCTCATAACAAGCTCTTGAAATAGGTATGTCAGCAGGGGTGTGCTGGAGCCAGCTCTAACAATTTTCTGTGTGAACATCTACACCTCAGAAATTGGCAAATGCTACAAATCAAGGCTTGATTTGTTGTTTTGTTGATTGTCTAGAAAGGGATAGAAACAATGTCCACAATTTTTTTTCTCCCTAGCTTCTAAACTGGTTGTTAAACCTTTATCTGGGGGAAGAGAGTAAGACTGAGTATATTTGCACAGCTCTTCCACATTTGTATCCAATTCATGAGCAATTCAAGATATCACCCTCATGATATCATTGGTCCTCTTCAAGAATGAAGGACGAAGGGGGCAGCTAGGTGGCACAGTGGATAGAGCACCGGCCCTGGATTCAGGAGAACCTGAGTTCAAATCCGACCTCAGACACTTCACACTTACTAGCTGTGTGCCCTTGGGCAAGTCACTTAATCCTCATTGCCCTGCAAAAAAAAAAATTAAAGAATGAAGGACAGACAACAATAATGTGATAGGTATTGTTATCCCCATTTTTCAGATGAAGAAATTAGTAAATATTGGAGCTATTAAGTCTTAGAAGAAAGCTCTAAATCCAGTGTTCTCTGACCCCAAGTCTGCCTTACTACCTTTCAGTCTAGTCCAGCTTTCATGTTTTGTAAATGAAGAAACCAAAGCCCAGAGAGGAAGGACCTGGATTCAAATCCAGGTCCTTTTAGTAGGTCCCTGAATATCCAGGCCAACACAGAGACAAGCAAACTGGTAGAGATATAAAATCCTGAATAAAAAGCACATGAAGCTAGGATGGATGAGTTGTTCAAAGAAGACTGGAGTTGGTATCAGGAAATGTGGGTTGGTATCTCAGTTCAGCTATTTATTAACTGTGTGACTTGGGTCAAGTTGTTGCCTGTCCTTAGGCCTCAGGCCCATCATTTATAAGATAAAGGGGTTCTATGAGAATATTTTTTTTTATTCTGGCTAATATTTCTACAGGAAACAAAAGATAAAGAAGATACATATGGGTTGGTTTCCTTTCCTTCTTGACAGAGCTTATTAAGAACGAAATAAACTCTGTCCTGCCTGTGATATGTTTATGACTGAAATGTCTTATCTGGAGGCAGAGTATAACTTGTAAGAGTGGGTAGGAAGGGGATGGATTTATGGTGGGGGTAGAGGAAATATTTTTAGAGCGCTATCATAGATTTACATTCATTTCCCTCTCTTTCTCTAAGTATTACTTAGATCTCCTGGAATTTGGATTCAGAAAAACCTGGGTTTGGATCTTGAGTCTGTCACTCTGTGAGATCTTAAGTAATTTGATCTCCCTCAGCCTCTATTCCTTTATCTATAAAATGGAGAAATGATACCCTTCAGTTTGACTTGGCAGGATACTTTGTGAGGAAAGTACTTTGTAAACCTTAAAAGATTTATGGAAATGTGAATCATGATTAGGCTTCTGGTTTATGTGTCACCACCTAGAGGCAGTGTGGCATAGGGGACAGGACATTGTTTTAGGAGTGAGGAAGACCTGGGTTCAGGTCCTACCACTGACATGCACCAGCTCTGTTTTCAGAGGCAGGTCACTTGGTCTTCCAGTGCCCATAGGCAACTCTCTGAGAGCATAAATTACAGACAAGTTGCCAATCTGCTTTAGTGGAGGAAGTTTTCACAGTGAGAATTCCTTCTTTTCTCCAAAAAAAAAAAAAGTGTTCTCAATGAGCCCAGGACAGTCCTTTGCCCATAATATCCATTCAGTAAGTATTTGAGTATGTCCAGTTTAGTAGGTATGCTCACAAAGATGGGGTTCTGAGAAGAGACTTTTTCTTTCATCCAATGTGTTCCATTAAGTTCAAAGTAGTTACTGAATAGCAACCTGTATTTTTATAGCACCTTAGGGTTTGCAAAACCTGACATATAGTAGGCACTTAATGAATGTTTATTGATTTATATATATATAAGTATATTATAATTATATATATATATAAAATTAATGGTGTCTTTTTTTTCAGGGCAATGAGGGTTAAATAACTTGCTCAGGGTCACACAGCTAGTAAGTGTCAAGTGTCTGGGGCCAGATTTGAACTCAGGTCCTTCTGAATCCAGGGCTGGTGCTTTATCTACTGTGCCACCTAGCTGCCCCCCAGTTGATTGATATTTATGTCTTATTCTAGCCACATAATGGCACCTTTGAGGTGCCTACTATGGGTATCATCATCATCTCAGAAACTGAGGCTCAGAGGCTTCCCCAGGGTTACATAGCTAGTGTCTAAAGCAACATTCAGATTCATCTTCCTATCTCCAAGTCCAGCATACCTCCATGCTGCCTCTCTGCTGAGAAGTTAGATTCCCTTCTTGTTGTCTAGGAATCCAAGTTGGTGAGACAGGACCAGTACGTATGAATTAGTTAAATAAGAATGCAAACCAGCCTAAGATAAGTCCTAAGTACCAAGCAAGAATAAGCAACAGAAAGTGTTTAAGAAGGCAGAGAGAGGGAAGATTAATGTAAGAGTCTTAATGGTAAAAAAAACCGATTCAGGTGTATTAGCAGTATAAGTTTTATAATGTCAACACAACCCTGAGGGGTAGGTGGTACAAATATTCATATCCCCATTTTACAGGTGAGGAAGCTAAGACTCAGGGAAGTTTTGGAGAATTACAAGCTTAACATCTGTCAGCAGTATAGCATGGCAGTCAGAAATGCCGTTGATAGAGACAAAGTGTATAGAACTAAGGAGGTGATAATACCACTCTGTATTCTGCCCTGGTCTGACCCCATCAGTTCTGGGTGCTGCATTTTGTGAAAAATACTAATAAACGGGGCAGCTAGGTGGTACAGTGGATAGAGCACCGGACCTGGAGTCAGGAGGACCTGAGTTCAAATCTGGCCTTAGACACTTGACACTTACTAGCTGTGTGATCCTGGGCAAGTCACTTAACCCCAATTGCCTCACCCCCTCCCAAAATGCTAGTAAGCTAGAGACTGTTCAGAGGGGGCATCAGGACAGAGAAGGACTTCAAGAGCACATTATATGAAAATCAATAATCTTGAGATAGTTAGCCTGAAGAATAATAAGACTTAGTGGGGGACAGGATTCCTGTCTTCAGGTATCTGAAGGGCTGTCATTTGGAAGAGGGATTCGATTTGTTCTACTTGGCTCCAGCAAGTAAAAGTAGGAACAATGGGTGGAAATAACAAAATGATATTTTTTGGCTTGATTTAAGGAAATATTTTCTTAATAACTAGAGATGCCTTGGGAAGTAGTCATGTTTCTCCTGATTGGAAGTCTTCAAGCAGAGGATGGATGATCCCTTGTCAGGTATTTTGTGGAAGGGATTCATGTTCCTGTATGAGTTGGAAAAGGTGGCTTCTTTCAACTCTGAGATTCTGTGTTTCTGTGAGCTCAACCTTGAGGGAAAATAAGATCTCATAGAGCCAGAGGTCAGGAGGGAGTGCATTTCAGATGTTGAAGATCAGCTTGAGGAAATGCAGGGAGTTGAAGAAACAGCTAGTAATTTATGCCCAACTCAAGTTAACACAAGAGCAGGAGAACTAAAGATTGTCTTCCTTTCCCCATATAGACCTCCATAATCTTGTAAGGTTTCTCCTTGGTTTGTCAGTCAGTTCTTTTTTTTGGTGAGGCAATTGGGGTTAAGTGACTTGCCCAGGGTCACAAAGCTAGTAAGTGTCAAGTGTCTGAGGCCAGATTTTAACTCAGGTCCTCCTGAATCCAGGGTCAGTGCTCTATCCACTGCACCACCTAGCTGCCCCCTTGGTTTGTTACTTTAACTCTCTGGTTACCTTTAGAGATTAGTATAGTAAAACCCTTTAAACAAACAAATACTTAGAAGAAGTCTTGTGTGTTTTTCCCAGGAGCCAGTCAGACAAGAAGGGAAAACCCTCTGGACTCTCCTGGATGTTTGAGAACCTAAGTAAGGGGGGGAGCCTGGGGCTGGCATGTAGGTTTTTTGTGATACTCATTATGGCCTCAGTATATATACACCAGACACAGGTTTTTTGTTTTTTTTTTTTCAGATACAGGTTTGATAATATACAGTAGTTATAATGACTTAGATGTATCTGTGATACACATTACAGCCTCATTCTCACTTCCCATTCTATGCCATTCTTGCTTGTGTGGTTTTGTAAATCACTGGATCAAGAGTGGGAAAGGAATTCAGCATTTAGTTCAATAAGCCCATTTTGCTGATAAGGAAAATTGAGACTGCCCCCTCATTCCTACTTAGTGAGCTCTCTCTTCTAACAAAAAAATAAAAGCAACCAATACAATGAACATATCTGATAGCATATACCGTATTCCATACCCATAGTTCCCTACTTTACCAATAAAAGGAGAAAGGTATATTTCCCCTCTCTTCTCTGGGACCAAGATGGTCTATTACACATTATAAGTTGTCTTTTTGGTTTAGGTTTTTTTGGTGGTTTTCAAATATATATATATATATATTTTCCTGATTCTATTGACTTCAATTTGTATCAGTTTATACAGGTCTTCCCAAATTTCTCAGACTTCCTCATATTAATTATTTTCGCAGTGGAAAAAAAAATTTGCATTACATACATACACCATGACTTACTCAACCACTCCCCAGATGATATGTATTCATTTTGTTTCTATTTTTTTGCTACCAGAAAAAGTGCTCCTGTACTTTTGTTGGTTGTTGTCCAGTTGTTTTTCTTTTTCTTTTTTTCTTTCTTTCTTTGTGGGGCAATAAGGGTTAAGTGACTTGCCCAGGGTCACACAGCTAGTGTCAAGTGTCTGAGGTTGGATTTGAACTCAGGTCCTCCTGAATCCAGGGCCAGTGCTTTATCCACTGCATAATATCATTATACACTGGTCTATGCTGAAAACTCCTGCAGAGCTTAGGCATAGAAAACCACAAAGGATGGGTAGTTATGACTATTTCTCAACACCAACTGTTTTATTTTTGACTCTGTCTCCCTAGTTCCTGTGATAGTGCCTGGCACCCAGTAGGTGCATAAAAATGGTTGTTAGATGAATGAATAAGTTTCAGATTTGTTGTTGAAAACTCTTCCCTAGTGTCTTGGGTATGCCCATAGCACCAATCATTGTATCTCCACAATCAGAGGTCATGGATCCTGATGCCCAAGGTCACTCAACTGGTAAGGGAAAGAATTCAGACTTCTGAATCCAAATCCAATGCTCTTCCCACTATGCTGCACTGTCTCTCAATTCAACAAAATTCATTAATCACTTCTTTTATGCAAGATTCCAAGTTAAAGGCTAAGGATGAAAAGATAAACACACACACACACACACACACACATACTCCCTGCCCTCAAGGAGCCTACAATTCACTTTTTTTTTTTTTTTAGTGAGGCAATTGGGGTTAAGTGACTTTCCCAGGGTCACACAGCTAATAAGTGTTAAGTGTCTGAGGCCAGATTTGAACTCAGGTACTCCTGACTCCAGGGCCGGTGCTCTATCCACTGCGCCACCTAGCTGCCCCTACAATTCACTTTTACAAAGGTAACTATAAAACTAGCAAATATAGACTTACAGTTGACCAGTAAAGTAAACCTATTATGATTTTTTCTGGATTTTCATATAAGGGCTATTGCAATTATATAGCTTTTGAATTTGTTGTAGGGTTGCGTTTGTTTTTTTTTTTTAAACTGTCAATGGAGCAAAATGATCCTGTTGTTTGAAGTGGATCTCCTGTTATAAACTAATAAATATGGATATTTTCCCTCAAATGATGGGGATAAAAAATGTGCCTGTGATCATAGATTACCCTTGGAAGATCAGATGAAGGTAAAAGACAACAGAGCCAAAGCCAAACATCAGTTCCACCAAGTAGGTGAACAGAAAGTCAATAAATCATGTTTAATGAATTGATAAATTTAAACATTTTTTGGTCACTGTGAAGAAGGGCTTTATATAGCTGGAACAGGGAATAACAGACAGTTTGAATGCTGTTCTGGTTCCCATAAATATGAAGAGAACCAGAGAAAGGCTTTCTGTTCTTTGGTGGATTTATGGGGGAAAAACCTAGGGAAAAGAGCACAAGGAGAAGGTGTTAGAGGAAATGTCTTGGAATGGATTGCAGTCTGTACCTGTGAAGAACATACTTATTGATGAGATCACAGATCTATCAAAATATTGAGCTGAAGGAATGAAACCTTTATGTCGATTCACTTCTGCCTGTGTGCATAACTGAAAAAATTCAGTCACTTTAATTTTCACTCTCTGTGATGGTATAAGGCCTGATTGAGACTTCTTAGAGTATCTTTGGTTCTAAAAATGGTTCTTCACCCATGACCTAGGCCAAGAGGAAAGATTATGGTAGCAAATATCCAATGAGCAAAGCCAAGGGTGGGGTCAGTGACTTGTAGTTTAAAAAAACACATAAAAACAAAGTAAAGTGGGATCATAGGGTGCAGCAAGACACTGGCGCCATCTGTTTTATAAGGCAGCATAGCACAGTGGATAGGAAACTGGACTGAGTGTCAGGAGGACGTGAGTTCAAATCCTGCCTAAGACACTTCCTAGTTGAGTTGCCTAGGGTAAGTCACTTAACCTTTCTGTGCTTTTGTGTTCTTATCTGCAACACTGGGGAGTTGGACTCAATGATTTCTAAAATCCATTCAAGCTATAACTTTCTGATCCTATGATCTCAGATCTTGAGTGAGGGCAGTCTGGTGAAGTGGAGAAGTCACAGGACTTGGTAGCGGCCACCTTCTCTGCTGAATAGATTCTCCTCCTTCAGTGAGAGGGAGTTAGTAGTTCTGTTCTAGATGAGGCTTCATGCAGAAACTGCCAATCCTTTATTCTCTCTGAGACATAAATTGATTTTTGTCTGGGCCTGGAGAGGTCTAAAAATGATATATTGCATTTTAATTGTGGGGCAATGATGGAATAACATTGATACAATATTACTGGAGACAATGATAGTAATAGCTTACATTTCTATAGTGCTTTAATGTTTACAAATCATTTTCCTCAAAACAAACCTGTGATGTAGGTAGTATGCTATTAACTATATTTGACAGATGAAGAAACCAAGGCTCAGAGAGATGAAACGATTTGCCTATTAAGTGTCACAGGCATGGGGCAGCTAGGTGGCGCAGTGGATAGAGCACCAGCCCTGGATTCAGGAGGACCTGAGTTCAAATCTGACCTCAGACACTTGACACTTACTAGCTGTGTGACCCTGGGCAAGTCACTTAATCCTCATTACCCTGCAAAATAATAATAATAATAATAATAATAATAATAATAATAATAATAATAATGTTTCACAGGCAGAACTGTCATATCTATTAAGTGTTACAGGCAGGACTGGAATCCAGTCATCAGCACACACTCTACTATACTAGGCTTCTCCTACTGTTGTCAAATGCATAAGCAATTCAAAACACTGGTAATTTTAAGGTAGGAAGACACTTGGGCAGCACTATGGAAGGCCAGTGGAGGAAATATTTTTGAATGCTGGAATTCTGAGACACCCCTCATATCACCCCCACATATCACCTATTTTGCCTATGTGTAGGGCAGCTGGTCCTGAGTGCTGGTTATATGTATCTTCATTCTGAAAAATCATTGGAAATAGGAGAGCAACCACAAAATTGGAGGTCAAATAGTCCTGATGCTCAAAAAAAATGAAGAGAATATAGTTTGCAATGTGTTGAGCCATGAATTTGACTTTAATTCCTAGGAAGATTCTAGGTTAGATCATTTTTTTGTTTTGTTTTGTTTTTTTCAGGGCAATGAGGGTTAAGTGACTTGCCCAGGGTCACACAGCTAGTAAGTGTCAAGTGTCTGAGGCCGGATTTGAACTCAGGTACTCCTGAATCCAGGGTCGGTGCTTTACCACTGCTCCATCTAGCTGCCCCCTCTAGGTTAGATCATTAAGGAGATGGTTGACAAACATCCAGAAAGGGAAGTGGTGATTAAAAAGAACCAGCACAGCTTCATCAATAATAATCCATACCAAACAAAACTAATTTCTATTTTTTGATAGGGTGAAAACATGTGCCTCCACGTGGTTTCCCTTGGGAATTTGCCTCATGTCATAGTCTCCACATGAAAAAAAACACAAAAGTCCTTAGCTACTGTACAAGAAACAATACAGTGAATATAAGACAGATTTGATCTAAATTGACAAAAAAATGCAAAGACACAATTAACTGTTAAGACAACTTTCCTTTCCTCTCTACTGAGCACCACCTACTTAGTTCCCCTGACTTACAGTTCTACTTTGGGGTTGAAAGCCTGTCTCCTCCTAGGATGAGAAAAACATAAGGTGATCTAGTAGAAACATTAGAGTCGGAGGATTCGGTTCTAAAACCTACCTTTTTCACTTGCTACCTAGGACCTTGGACAAGGCATTTACTTTCTCCAGGCCTCAGGATTGTGGATGGCATCCAGTTCTCTGTGAGCTGAGTCAACTCCTTTCCCACAAACCTATATGGTACACACAGTTGTCTTGACTTTTGATTTGCCTCTGGAGTTTGATGACTCTGGAAGAGAGAGTGAGGCAGAAATCCAATTCCTGCAGGAGTCAAGACATCACCCTGTGATGCCATTAGTCCTCCTAGAAAGGAAAGACCAACAACAACAACAACAACAACAACAATGCATTCTGCCAGTGCTAGGCAATGTCTGGCTTTGCTCCTTCAGATCACAATATTATTCTTTCTGTTATGGTCCAGAAACAGGGTGTGTTCATGAACTATTCTACTGGGTCTTAAGAAACTCGATCTCGAAACTCTTCTGGATTCAGGATCTTCTATATTACTTTGCCATTGTCTTGTCATTGGGTCATTGTTGCTAGCTTATATTTCTGCAATCTCAGCGTGACCCAAGATCAACTTGCTGATTGCTACTCCTTAAGCTTGATTTCATCTTTCAGCCTATATAGGAGATTAAGCAGTTTTCTAGTACCCGTGGTTGCCTGGAGGGACCATGCGATGCTCTGGTGGGGTCACCTGGTTGTACAGGCCTCCCTTTTGGAGAACTGAGTCCTCTAAGTCTCTGTGTAGACCTTGTCCTCTTTGTTAACTTTGTGTCTTTCCATCCATTTGGACTTTTAAAAGTCCAAGTAAAAGAGTATGGCCCAGGTGTATGAACTGGCCTTGAATCAATCCATCATGCTTAATGTGGTGTTAAAGGGACAAGAGGAGCATCCAGGGCCCATAGAGTTCATACCTTATCAAAGTGCTAACCTTGTCAAGGGAATTTACAGCTCAGTTAAGGAGAGATCATCAGTGCCAGAAGAAAGTCCTCATCAGTTTAGGCAACGGGGACCCAGGACAATGCCTGGGCCCAATCATTTTATTCATTTTCATGATTCTAAGCCCTTTTGTTCTAGCTGGTCCCTCTGCTTGCAATATCCTCCCTTTCCTTTGTCATCTTTGGAATGCCTACCTGTCCTTTAAAGCCTAAATCAAAGGGCTGCCTCCTCCTGAAAGACCTCCTGAATCTCCCCTATAGTTAAGTAATTTCTTTCCTTGTACTATGTAGAGCATGTGTTACTGTGATTTTCCTAAAGCTGTTGGTCTTCTCCCTCTGTTAGGTCATAAACTCCAGTGGTTCTCTGGTGCTCCTTGGATGAAAGACACACTCCTGCTTGGCATTTAAAGCCCTCCACAACCTGGCTGCAACTGATCTTTCTAGCTTATTACACATTTCCCCTTCCACACATGCTGCTATTCAGCCAAAATGACCTTTTAGCTGTTCTTCATATACGGCACCCCAGCCCTACCTCCATGTCTCTGCACTGATCATCTCCCATGCCTGGAATATACTGCCTCCTCACTGTCTTCTAGAATCCCTTGTTTTCTTGGCTTGGCTCAAACATCACCTTTAAATGAAGTCTTGACATTCCTAGTCCCTAGTGCCTTTCCTCCTCAAATTACCTTGCATTCACTGTGTGTGTATATACATATCTATATATTTGTATATATAGATATGTATCGATATATATTCACACACACATATATATGTATACATGCTGTATATATGTATACATGTGTATATATGTGTATGTATATATATATGTATGTCTCTCTCTTCTCTCTCTCTCTCTCTCTCTCTCTCTCTTTCTCATCTATACTGTTTCCTCCCCCCAAATGTGAGCCTCTTAAGGACAAAGTCTGTTTCAGTTTGGCTCTTGCATCTTTAGCACCCAGTGCCAAACACATAGTAGGTGCTTAATACAGGTGAGCCCTAAATATGCTTGTGGATTGATTGATAGCCCCTGTTGTCACATCCCCTGTTGTTGTGGTAAAGCAACAACAACAAGAAAAAAGAAACAAAATGAGTGCCCGTCAATTAGGGAATGGTCAAAACGTTGTGCTATGTGAATATAAAGCAATATTATTTTACAAGAAGCAATGAATATGAACTGATAAAAGTACAGTTAGCCAAGTTAGGATATTGATACATACAATGACCATAATAAACCTAAAGAAACCAACACTAAAACAAATCCAAAGGCTGTGTAATTGTAATAGCCAATTGCAGTCTCAGAGAAGAGAGGAGGAAATACATTTCTCTTTTTTTATTGGTGAGGTGGAGGGTTGTGGGTTTGGAATTTGGTATGTGCTGTCAGATAGGTTTGTCATGCCCTCTATCTATCTATCTATCTATCTATCTATCTATCTATCTATCTATCTATCTATCTATCTATCTATCTATCTATCTATCTCTATCCATCTATTCATTCATTCATTTATTTATTTATTCATTTATTTATTTATCTATTTTTGATGCCCATTATTTTTGTTTAATTCTTTTTATTTGTTATAAGAGAAGGCTCACTAAATGGGAATGGCCTCAGTTTTAGTCATCTGTGAAGTGAGTGTGTTGGATTAGATGCTCTTAAACCAATGAATTCCAAGACAGATAAGAATAGCACAGAATGGGAAGCAGGGCATCTAGGTGGTCAAATGGATAGAACGCAGGGCCTGGAGTCAGGAAGACTCCTCTTTCTGAGTTCAAACCCAGCCTCAGACTTTACTAGTTGTGTGACCCTGGGCAAGTCACTTAACCCTGTTTGCCTCAGTTTCCTCATCTGTAAAATGAGCTGGAGAAGGAAATGACAAACCATTCCAGTATCTTTGTTAAGAAAACCCCAAAAGAGGTCACCAAGAGTTGGACTTGACTAGAAAAAAATGATCAACCACCAACAAGAAGTTCCTTGAAGAAAGAGACCACATTTTATTGGTAAGATTTCTTTCTAGCTTGAAATCTATGATGTTATTCACTAAACTGTGCAGCTCAGTGCCTAGGACAATGTGCTACACATGATAATAATTTACTAAATGTTTATTAAATTGACTTGTTAATATGCATTGTATCTCATATATTAATGAGAAATAAGGGATACACTTCTAGATGCTCTAGAAAACACCAAGTGACTTCATAGAGCACGAAAATCAAAGGGAACTCTGGAGAAGAGGGAAGTTTGAGAGGGAAAAAAACCCACCTAGCTTAGACAAGTGATCTTCCCTCTGAAAGGAATGCCACAGGGCTCCGTCTTCCATTTGATTGTGTTCATCATTTTTATCAATGACTTGTATGAAGGCCTAGATGGCACGCTTGTCAAATTTTCAGATGACATAAAGCTTGGAGGTTTAGCTAATATGTTAGATGACAAAATCAAGACTGAAAAGCTAGAAAATGGTCTGAAGCGAACAAGATAAAATATAATAGGGATAAATGTAAACTCTTGAACTTAGGTTAACAAAATCAACTGTCTATTAGATGGGGATAGCTAGGACCAGGTGACAGTTCATGCAAAAAAAATGTAGTGAATTCATTATGAATAAACAGAATGACATGTTATTCAAAGAACCTTAAGTGACCTTAGGCTATATTATTAGAATTTCTAGTAAGAAGGAATTGAGAGTTCTGTAATTAGACTTCATTTGGAATTGTATTTAGTTCTGGGCACTCACTTAGGAGAGACATTTTGTTGTTTTTCACTTGTTTCAGTCGTGTCTGACTCTTTGTGACCCCATTTGGGGTTTTCTTGGCAAAGATTCTGGAGTAGTTTACTATTTCCTTTTCCAGCTCATTTTACATGTGAGGAAACTGAGCAAAAAGAATTAAGAGACTTCCCCAGGGTCACACAGCTAGTAAGTGTCTGAAGCCAGATTTGAACTCAGAAAAAAGAATCTTCCTGATGCCAGGCCTGGCATTCTATCCTCTGCATAATCTAGATGCCCCTAGGAGGGACTTTGGATCGTAAATTTAAAGCTGGAAAGGATCTTGGAAGCTATTGGTTCTCTTCCCTGCCCCCATCCCTCGATTTGACAGAGGAGGAAACTAAGGCTGAGAGAGATTAGGTGATTTGCCCAGGGTCATAGAGCTGTCTAGTGTGTGAGACAGAATGTGAATTCAGGTGTTCCTGAGTTCAGACCCATCTTGGACTCTATATCCTCTGTGCCATGCCAGTCGCCTTGACAGATTGGAGCATATTAGCAGTTGCTATAAGGGCAGAAGAATTTAGCTGGGTCTTTACACTGAAGATGAACTCTGGCAGCTCAGCTTGAGTCTGTTTAATTGGTGTCTGGGCTGTAGGGCAGCACTGGTGTGCAGACATCAGACGAGCTGATCTTCAGGGATAGTCACCCTGCGGTGGGAGCGAACAGCTTTAGAGAGAGCATTGAATCCAGGGTCACTGTGGCATCCTTCCTTGCACCTTTCCTGCTTTTTTATTCTGGGTGGTCCTTCCTGTTGAGTGCGTGCGTGCGTGTGTGCGTGCGTGCGTGCGTGCGTGTGTGTGTGTGTGTGTGTGTGTGTGTGTGTGTGTGGTCTGTGGGATACACCTGGGTTCTGGGTGTTTGTGTGTGGGTTCAAGGTTGGGTCCCATGCTTCTCTTGAACCTGAAGGGACTGCATCAAAAAGAGAACAGTTGAAAACTTCCACTTGCACATCCCACAGACCTTCAAATTTAACACGTTCAAGGTGGAACTAATTTCCCCCCTCTCTCCACAGCCGCACTTTTTACTTCCCACCCACCCTTCCTCCAAATTTCCTTTTTGACTTGTGGCTCACTTTTATTCACCCAGTCTTGCAACATCAGGGTCATCATTAACTCTTTCCTCTCCTTCATAACCCAGTTGAAAAATTCCACTGACTCTATGTCTGAACAAGCTTCCACATTCGTTCCCTTTTGGGTGTTACCACTCTAGTTCACATCTGCCCTAGACTAATGCAGCTTCTCCTCCTCCTCCTCCTCCTCCTTCTTCTTCTCCCTCCTCCTTTCTTCATTTTTTTCTTCTTGGCAACGACTTGTCCAGGGCCATACAGCTAGTAATTGTCTGAGGTCAGATTTAAGTTCAGATACTTCTGACTCCAGGGCTGGTACTTTATCCACTGTGCCACCTAGCTGCCTCTGCAACTGCTTCTTAATTAGACTCCCAGCTTCTAGTTTCTCCCTTCTATAAACCATCCTGCCAAAATAATCTTCCCAAAGCACAGGTCTGACCATGTCACCTCCCTCCTCAGGAATCCTTGGCGGCTCAGATTCTATCTCCTGCAAGAAGCCTTTCCCCATCTTCCTTCTGAGATAACCTCCTATTTACACTGTCCCAATCATTTTCTATTTATCTTGTGTATAGCTCATTTGTCATATTTATTTATTTGTTGTCTCTTCAATTAGATCATAAGCTCTGTGAGAGCCAGGAGATCTTTTGCTTCTTTTTGTATCCCCAGCACTTAGTACTGTGCCCTGTTGTGTCGTAGGTGCTTAAGAAATGTTTATTGACTGACAGTATATTTTTTATGTACATAGTTGTTTGCATATTTTCTCTCCCATTAAAATGTAGCATAGGGACTGTTCTTTTGCCTTTTTTTTTATCCTCAGTGCTTAGCACAGTGCCTGACAAATCGTCCTTAATAAAGACTTGATTTTGATGGTGGTAGCTCTAAGCCTACCTTTCTAGATTTATTTCACATGACTTTCATTCACACATTCCATGTTACAGCCAGATTGGCTTGCTTTCCAGTCCTGGCCTGTGACATTCCACTCGACTCAGTAACACCAATTCTTCATGCCTATATATCAACTCTGGAAACAGTCAAAGAATGGTTAAATGTGGCTTTATGGTTTTTCTTGGGGCAGCAAAGGGATATAGTGGACGGAACATTGGATCTGGAGTCAGGAAGACTCATCTTCTTGAGTTCAAATCTGGCCTCGGATACTTCCTATTTGTGTGACTCCAGGCAAGTCATTTTACAGTGCTCAGTCTCCTTGCTGTAAAATGAGCCAGAGAAGGAAACGATAAACCATTCCAGTACCTTTGCCAAGAAAACCCCAAATGGGGTCATGAAGAATCAGACACAGCTGAAGTGATTCAACAACAACATGGGTCTTATCTCCTTGCTAGATGGTAAATTCATGGGGGCAAGGACCCTGTCTTATCTTAACTTTGTATCTCACAGCACCAAAGCCAGTCCCCTATACATACTGGGTACCAGGGGTATGTTTGTTGAATTGAATTGGGGTGCTCATTTTTGAGAATATTTTTGATTGGTAACTCCCATTCATTATTCTTTCTTCCTCTTATACCTTTACTTCTTCCATCTCAGATTCCTGAAATGGGGACTCGCGAAGAGTATTGGGGTTGTGAGGTTGACCGGCGGGACAGTTGTAAGACAGCAGAACTGATGGGAGAATTTGGGATAGCCAGTCAGTCAGACATCTAGCATTCATGAAGTGCCTATACCTGTGTGCTGGACACTGTACTATGCCTTGGGGATACAAAGAAAGGCCACCTAGCTGCCCCTCATTGCTTGTCTCTTTCCCTCCCCATGCTGGTAGTTCACAGGACAACTGGGTGCTAGAAGTCTGGCCTCCCAGGAGAGGAAGGATAGGACTGGCTGAGGGGTTCCTGAGGTGGAAAACCAGTTGAAAGGATTTTTTTTTTTTCTGAGTTCATGTTTTATTTCAAGAACTATAGATTACATGCTAAGTTGACAGCAGGTCCTCCAGCCAGGGAACTTGATGATGGACAAAGTATACACATACATACACACACACATACTGGACTCCATTTATGTTGCTTTCACAGCTGGAGTTTTTTTAGACCTTGTCTTGAAGTAAAGTATGAGCAATGCGATTCCTCCATAAGTGACCAGCACATAATTCTTTCTGCCATTAAGAGTGTATGAATTGAAGTATTTCTTAAAACCAGTGAATTGATACTGATTGTCAGATTCTGGACCTGCCATAATTGAAACCCGACTGTAGAATCTGCTGCAGCCGCTGTCCTTCACTGTCCGCTGCCACAGCCCCCAACCCCGACCAGGAAGAGCCTGCTGAAAGGATTCTTAAAGTGATACTGGAGGGCTGAGCTTTTCTTTTTCTTTCTTTTCCTTCCTTCCCCCTTCTCTCTCTCTCTCTCTCTCTCTCTCTCTCTCTCTCTCTCTCTCTCTCTCTCTCTCTCTCTTTACCTCCCTCCCTCCCTCCCTCCCTTCCTTCCTTCCTTCCTTCCTTCCTTCCTTCCTTCCTTCCTTCCTTCCTTCCTTCCTTCCTTCCTTCCTTCCTTCCTTCCTTCCTTCCTTCCTTCCTTCCTTCCTTCCTTCCTTCCTTCTTTTTTAAAGGAAGAAAAAATAAGAAAGTTCTAGCTACCCAGCCTGGGGAAGGAGTTACAGTTAATAACAAGAAAATCAACCGGTCAGAGGCAAAGCAGACCCCTTTGGGACAAGGGTATGGACAGGCCTGAGATGTGTGGGAGGAGGTTAACTTCCCATCAGCTCAGCCAAGCAGGGTTGCACGTACTTGGGGAAATGAGTTACAGGGATTAAAGAGAAGAAGGCTGTTCTGATGCTGGAGAGGAGAAGGGAGGGGCAGCAGGAGGGGAATTTGTATGACTCAGCATGTGATGTTCATCCACTGAGTCTGGGGAGTCCAGTGGATTAGAAGAGTAATTCCTGAGCTGGGTTTTGACAACCCCTTGGGAATCAGCATGGGGTGTGTGTGTGTGTGTGTGTGTGTGTGTGTGTGTGTTCGGTGGGGCAGGTGGGGGGGAGTAGGCAGGAGGAAGGTGTGAGGAGATGTTTCCAGTTGGCGGCAAGATGAAGGATGAAAGTGGACAGGGCTTCTGGGGACGAGGGCCTGGAGGGGATGTTACTAGAGAAAATGAGCCGGGGCAGAAGCTCCCTTTGGGAGAAGGGAAGGGTGGTGTCAGCAAAAAACCTGCACTTGAATGTCAAATAAACATGTTGGTTGGGGCCATATGGGAAGTACTGCAAGGGGCACAAAGTACTTTTCTTACAACTTTGCGAGGAAGGTAGTAGAAGCATTATTATCCCCATTCTACAGATGAGGAAACTGATGTTCAATGAGGTTAAGCAAGTTGTGCAAGGTCTCCAAAGTAGCTATTTAAATAGCAAATCAGGGATCTATGTTGTCCTTTTTGGACATATAATACCCTGTTTCATTCTGGGGCCTTCATAGTTACCGCTGAAAAATTTGCTAAAACAGTTTAGATTAAGTACGCTTGTGTCCCTACAGCCTCAAGTCCTTCCATTCTAGGTAATTTACAATTTTTTAAAAAGTATATAGACTTTATATAGACTTCCTATGGACACTGTACCTTATTTCGAGATATATGTATGCATATATGTATGCAAGTATATATACATATACGTATACATATATGTATATCTCAAAACAAGGTCCACTGTCCATGGGAAGTCTCATAAGTGATATTCAAAGTCTTCCACATTCTGCACCTAACCATATTCCCCAGACCTGCTATCTTAACCAGGTCAGTCCACTCTGTCCCTTAAAAAAGAGGAATTGTTTTGTTTTTGTATTTGTATTTGTTTGTTTTGTTTTTGTGGAGCAATGAGGGTTAAGTGATTTGCCCAGGGTCACACAGCTAGTGTCAAGTGTCTGAGGTCGGATTTGAACTCAGGTCCTCCCGAATCCAAAGCCAGTACTTTATTCACTGTGCCACCTAGCTGCCCCCTCATTTTTGTATTTGTATTCCAGAGCCCATTACAGTGCCTAGGACATAGTAGGCGCTTAATAAGTGTGCATCGATTGACTGTTTGATGTCCATTCTGCTGATACTCCATGCCACTTACTCAAGCCATTTTGTTTGCCTAAAATGCCACTCTCTCTTGTCTTCACTCATTCAAAGCCTTCCCAGCCTTCAAAACTCAAGTCTCATATGTTCTGTGCTGTCTTTTGACTATTCTAGTTCACAATAACTTTTTTTTTTCAGAGTTTTAATCAGATATCTTGGTACCTGGGACAACGGAAGGGAAAGACAAATGGACAGCTTTGGAAAGGGAGCAAGGTGGGCCCAAACGGGGAGGGACTCACCCAGGGTTTGGGAAGGCCTTGGTATACCATCTGTAAAGCAGGCCAATTTTCACTTTCAGTGAACACCAGGTGACTTTCCCCTGATCCACTCTTCACTGGTCACAGTCTCATGGGGATAAGGGTAGTCTGTTCTCCAATGAGTCTGACCTGTGCCCCTTGCATTTCCCCAACAACCCTCAAGGACACACAAGCTCTGAAAGGAGATGAAGGGTAGGGAGAAGGTGTGTTAATTGTCTTTATTAACCCTGGGGTTTGGTGAGAATGAGTGCTGGAGTGGATGAGAACTGACCACAGGCCCCAGGAGAGGTGACAGTTAGGTCTAGGGGAGGGAGTGAAGGCAATTGCTACAGATTGGTGCCTGGTGGTACAGGGGTCATGCAGGTAGATGATGGCAGTTGGGAGGATGCCATAAGACTTCGGCCCCTTTACCTTCCTGTTCTAGAGCCGGACTCTTTGGACCTCCTCTGGGTTGTTATGGTAATCCCTGTCTTGCCCAGATGTCTTAGGCAGAACATTTATATTCAAGCATTTGAAGCAATTCTGGAAATCTTTCTCTTCTTTTGCCTTGGATGTTGGGACTTGGGTGCCTGCAAGGGGTAGTTTTTGTAGCAGGAGCCAGTGCCTTGCCTGGGGCTTGCTGGCAGCCAAGGCAAAGAGTGCTTTATATAATGATGTTTTTCGTACCTTAGATGGCTTCTTTCCAGTTCACTTGCAAAGGCCTAACTGACAAGATGAATGAGGTTGGAAACTAAACTCTTTGAGAGCATTTCATTTCTGTTTGTTTTCCCAGCCCTTAGTGATGATGATGATAACTAACAATTACATAGCACCTACTATGTGCTAGGCACTTTACAATTATTATCTCATTCGATCTTTCCAACAACCCTAGGAAGTCGGTGCTATTATTATCCCCATTTTACAGATGAGGAAACTGAGGCAGAGGCTAAGTGACTTACCCAGGGTCACACTTCTAGTGAATATCTGAGGCTATATTTCAACTCTGTCTTACCTATCCACACTGACACCTAGCTGCTTGGCATACAGTTGATGCTTAATAAATGCTCTGACTGCTTCTTCTCAGTCTCCTTTGCTGGATTTTTCATCTAAGTCATGCTTGCTGTGAGTGTCCCAAAGGGCTCTGTCCTGTGTCTTCTCTTCTCCCACTCTGCTATTTCACTTGGTGATCTCTGCAGCTCTAATGGATTCCATGAATATCTCTGTGCTGAGGATCCTCAAATCTACTTATCCAGTCTTACCTTCTCTACTGACTCCCAGTCCCATGTCTCCAGTTTCCTGTTGGACATCTCAAAAATGGATGTTCTGTAGATAGTTTAAACTCAGCATGTCCAAAATTGAACTCGTTATCTCCCCCACAAACCTTCCCTTTCTCCTAACTTCCTTATTATTACAGGGGAGGCTACTGTCCTCCTAGTCACCCAGGCTCATCACCAGCGCCTCTCCCTCCCTCCCTCTCTCTTTCTCTCTCTCTCTCTCTCTCCCGCCATATCCCATCTGTTGGCCAGGCCTGAGCATCTCTTGTATATGTCCCCTTCTCTCCTCTGATGCCACCACCCTCCTGGTACAGGCCCCGATTGACCCACACCTAGACTGTTGTAGTAGCCCGTCCCTAGGTCCCCCTTCCTCAGGTCTCTCCCCACTCCACTCCAGCCCATCCTTCACTCACCTGCCAAAGTGATCTTTCTAAAGTGTCAGGTCTGGTAATGTGCCCCCTCCACAGTACCTCCCACTCAATAAATTCCAATGGCTTCTTATCATCTCTAGGATCAAATATAAAATCCTCGGTTTACTATTCAAAGTGTTTCATACTCCCCTTTCTAGTCTTCTTACACCTTCCCACTCCCACCCCCCAACATGAACCTCCTTGCTATTGCTTCAGACGTTTTCACCGTCTGTCGGGCGACAGACATGGCATTCCTGAACTTCTCTCTCTTTCCTAATAATCTACTTCCTGCCTTTCTGGCTTCCTTCAAGTCCCAGCTAAAATCTCACTTCCTGCAGGAAGCCTTTCCCTGATCCCCATTAGGTTTAGTGTTGATTATCTTCAACTTATCTTGTATGTAGATTGTTTGTGGGGGCAGCTAGGTGGTACAGTGTATAGAGGCTGGAGTCAGAAAGAGGTCAAATGTGACCTCAGACACTTAGGAGCTGTGTGACCCTGGGCAAGTCACTTAACCCTGTTTGCTCAGTTTCATCATCTGTAAAATGATCTGGAGAAGGAAATAACAAATCACTCCAGTGTCTTTGCCAAGAAAACCTCATGTACAGTTGGTCCACAGGGTCATGAAGAGTCAGACACGACTGAACATCAAAAATAGATTGTGCATAGTTGTTTGCATATTGTCCCTCCTGTTAGACTGTGAGCTTCTTTAAAGCGGGAGCTGTCTTCTGCATTTGTATCTGCCGCACTTAGCACAGTGCCTGGCGTATAGTAAACACTTAATAAATGCTTATTGATTGCTGATTGATTGGTTGGGGCAGAATCTTTAGGGGGAGTTACTAGCAACATAGAGGGTAAGTGTTATTATGTTTGCTGAGGCTTTATCTCCAGAGAGGTTTGTTGTGAGATTTGCATGTAAATTGGAGGGGTTTTTTTTTGAAATGTGCTATTAGAATAGAGCAGGCCTTCTTAAACTTTTCCCATTCACTCCTCCTTTTTGCCTGAGAATTTGTTATTCGAACCCAGGTATGTAGGTAGACAAAAATAGGTATACAAATCAAACATTTACTGCCAAATTTTTCGAGACCTCCACATTCAGTTATGTGACCCCATATGAGGTCACAGCCCACAGTTTAAGAAGCTTTGGAATCGAGAAATGGAGAAAATAGTTTCAGAGCCAAAGATATTAGGGCTAAGAAGGAAGAAAGCCCTCTTACTTTGGACAAACAGTTTGGGAAACAAGGATAATCCCTTTGGTGATCTGGCTATTTTTATATCTTATGCCAGTAGTTAAATTATCTGTGTCTATTAGCTGAAGGAAGAAGTGGTATCCCTCTAAATTTTAGAACCTAGGACAAAGTCCTATTTGCCTTGCCCTAGTTCCAGCTCTGATCTTTCCCTCCTATGAGCCCATCATTATATACACTGCATGTGTGATTCATCTGCATGTAAAGGTGCCATTTATTGTTTTGTCACATCCCTTTCTTTGTCCTGTTCTGCTTTGTAACTCATGTGGTCACTTTTCATATGTGTCTGTCTTGTCTCCCCAGTTAGATTATGGTTAGTTCACTATTGCCAGTTATTCAAGTAAAAGCTGGATGTTCATCTTGCCTTGAATGCATTCTTACCTTGAATAGCAAGTTGCAGCCTTTAAAAATCTTAGTTGCAATAATAAATGAATGGAAAACAAAGATCCTTTGCTACACTTCTTTGTCTTAGTGCTTTGATGTAGTAGGTGCTCAATAAATGCTATATGGCAGAGTTGGTTCTGAATCTTGGCTCTGCTTCTTAACTATCCCTATGAAGCTGAGTAAATCACTTCATCCTTTTTGTTCTCAATTTCTTTATAGAACATGGGGGTGTGAACAAAATGACCTCTAAGGTCTCTCCTTCATGAAATCTAGAGCCTATAATCCTATAAGTAAAAATTCTCAGGGACTCTCTCTGTCCCTTCTCCATGCCCAACTTTTCCAATCTTAACCTGGCTGGGAAATTATGAAGAAAAGGACACCTTCAACAGCATTAAAATATATTAAGTACCTATTGTGTGCATAGCATTACACTTTTAGCAAAGGGGAACACCACATAATTCATGACAATTCAATTCAACAGCATTTTTTTTTTTTTTTGGTTTTGGAGAAATGAGGGTTAGGTAACTTGCCTAGGGTTATACAGCTAGTAAGTGTCAAGTGTCTGAGGTCGGATTTGAACTCAGGTCCTCCTGAATCCAGGGCTAGTGCTTTATCCAATGTGCCACCTAGCTGCCCCCTCAACAAGGATTTATAAAATGATCACTTATGTGTAAAGCACTGTTCCCTCCTTCCTTTACTCAGTAAACTCTCCCCTCCTTTCTCACTTCTCAAACCTTGCATAATCAGTGACTTAATGTTCCCTGGGAGGGGGGGGTGTATAGTGGGGTGTATGTGTGTGTGTGTGTGAGTGTGTGTAGGGGTATCAAGATGAAGAATGTGGGCAATGGGGTAAGCTCAGCCTGGGGGTGACCTCAGGAACTTTGAATTCAGGCAAGAGGCACCCAAACACTACACTGGAACTTTTGGCTTGCCCCCCCACCCCACCCTCCTCTCCCTATCTCTGCTGGGTGGGAGGGGGTGGGGCCAAGCCCAGCTCCCCCAGGTTGCTCATTGGTGACTCCCTCTAGGACCGACTGCAGGATGTTTATAAAACTCTGAATCAATTTGAGGCACAGAGATTTTCAATCAGGGAAGCAGATTGTGCTGATAGGGTCAAAAGGCCCGTCGCCAATGCGGATCACAGCATCTGACATATTAATTTGAGCTGTCAGAACCAATATGTGTAAGGAGGTGGGAGGAACAGGCCCTATTGAAGAAAAGGGAAAAGGGGGGGTGTGTGCAGAAAAATACTCCCAACAAGGTCTAACATTTCCCAGATTCCTGCAGAAGCAATCCTACCAGCACGTGACCAGTTTGTACCCTTCGAAGGGTGGGGGTTGGGGGGGGCGTGAATAACAGAGGGGGGTGATTGTGGTTACATTAATGTGATGAATGGGTCTGTAACCGTATATATAAACTCAAGAAAACTTTACACCACTTTGCAAAAACACACAGATTCCTTCTCCCTCCCTCCTCCCTGAGAGTTCCAAAGCTCCCTTGCTGGCAAAAGAGTCAGATCTGAGGATTGGCAGGAAGTACATTTGTTATTGGGGACCCTTTGATATTTAGCATGTGAAATGTCTGCGAGCTGGAGAAGTTCAGGCATCTGGCAGGAAATTACCATGAATCCTGTTTCTCTTAACAGTCACACACATATGCCTTCACTCCAACTCACCCCCTCACCTCTTTCTCCCACCTCTCTCCCTTCCTCCCTACCTTTTCTCTCTTTTACTTCTGTTTTTCTTCCCTTCTGTCCCCTTCCCCTCCGACCATTTCCCTATCCTCTTCCCCACACTCCTCCCCAATAGTCTTGTCATCCCTTTAAGGGATTCCTTTATGGAAAGCACGCACCTACCCCATTCTGTGCCCAGATTGCATTTAGAGAACATGGGTGGACACACAGAAGGGAGAAGGACTGAAGGTGGAGGCAGAAGACCTGGGCTGGAATCTCCCTCTGCTCCTACCTACTTGTGTGACCTTGGGCAAATCATATCATTTCTCTGGGCAACAGTTTCCGCATCTAGAAAAAAGAGGGAGTTGGATTAGATGGGCTCTTGGATGCCTTCTGTCTCTAAATCTTATGGTATCAGCTCAGAATCTGCCCTCCCCTCCCCTACCTGCCGTCCTTACCCGCTGTGTTTTCCATTAAAGATTTTCTCTGCACACCCCAGTTACAGAATTATCTTCACCTATCATAATCTCAACGCTGTAAGAGATGACAAATGGCTCAGTGGAAAGTTGATTAGATTAGGAGGAGTCAGAAGGTACAGGTTAGAATCCTTATTGTATGACTTTGGGCGAGTCATCAGATCATAGATAGAGAGTCTTGGACTATCATAAAAGGATTCTTGGTAAGCCCTATAAAAAAAAAGCCCTCTGGGAGTTTGGGAGAGGGAAAAGAGTCTCAGCTGGAGTTGCATTGGATAGAGAATTGGGCCTGGAGTCAGGAAGACCAGCGTTCAAACCCAGCCTCAGACGATTATTATCTGTTTGACCCTGGGCAAGTCACTTCACCTCCAGTTTGCTTCAGTTTTCTCATCTGTAAAACAGGGATAATAATGTTGTTGTGAGGATCAAGGGAGATAACTTTAAAACACATTTTACTATTAGCTATTATTATTTCCCACAAAACCACATAGCCCTATAGAACAGGGCACATTTGCTGAGACTTTGTAAGAATTGCTGGATCCAATGTTCTGGGAGCTTGTTGAATCCTCTGTGAGGTTGAATATGAAACCCCAAACTGGATGATAAGCAATATCCTAATTCTTAAACATCATAAACTATGTTATTACCTTGCTGTTGCAAACACCTGCAGTGGGCTTTCTGTTGCCTGTAGGAAAAATCTCACCCCTCCCCCCCCCCCAATCTGTGGGTGAAAGCCCTGCATAATTGGCTTTCAGTTTTGTGGTCCTGTTTCACATCACTCCCTTTAAATAAATTCTATGGTCCAGCCAAACTGTTTTCCCAAAGCAATATTCCATTGTGGGTCTGCACGTTCACACCGGCTCTGGCTCTCTCCCCTCTCCCTCCTCCCAGGCCTGAAATGCACTCCTTCCTCACCTCTGCCTTTTAAGATCCTGTTCTTCCTGGTGCCACCTTCTCTTCAAAGTCTGATTTTCCAGCTGTTAGTTAATGTGTCCCTCTTCCAATTACCTTGTATCTTGTTTGTCCTTAGTTCTCAAAGAGGACCATGGCATCTGGGTGATATCATTACTTGTGTTGAATTGGATTTAAGAGAGGCAGGGCTGTGCAAGGTCACCAACTGCACTCTCTCCTCCAGAGCCATCTGGGTCCAGTGGCAAGATATAGATCAGGATGACTGGAGATGGCCCCGGACGTGACTTGCCCAGGGTCACACAGCTAGTAAGTGTCTGAGGTGAGTATGTTATGTTCCCCTTAGTACGTAAGCTTCTCCAGGGTAAGGGAGTGCTTCCTTTTTCCCCCCTGTGCATCTTCAGTGCCTGGTAGGGTTCCTGGCTCATTGAATGCTTGCTGAGTTAAATTGTTGTACTGTGTGTGCAAATAGAAAGCCTCCTTTGGCAGGGGCTTTCCTCCTGGTCCTTCAGACTTCTGGGTGGGGGGAGGGGAAGTGGCTGATTTCTTAATTTGCAGTTTCAGATTACAGGCTGGGGGGCGGCTGACCAGCATCTTCCATCTTCTTCCAGTCCTCTCACTTGGTCCACTCTAGGGCCGTTTACAATGGATGACCTTGTATCAGCTCTGCCAGATTAGGCTGGAACATCCTCCAGGTTGGTTTGGGACTATTGCCCTTGGGGACTGAAGGGGGAGACTGTGGGGTAGTGGAAAGAACAGAGGATCCGGAGTCAGATTCTATCTCTGCTATTGACTTATTCCTATAACCTCAAGTAAGTTATTTTCCCTCTCCAGGTCCATGCCTTCTTCTGCAAAAATCAGGGAGTTCCCTTCCAGCCTGAAACTGAGGGAAAAGAATAAAGATTCCACTTATCACTTATGTGTAAAAGCCAATGACCCACAAACAAGAAAACACAATTGCAGAGAAACTCTTGGTATGCACATAGCCTTGATGTGAAAGACATCACTTAGGACTCAGGAGCCCTGGGGGTGGAGGACACCTGTAGAACCTAGGAGATATTTTTTAAAAAATGAAAACTTGCACAGGGCTCACCAAAGCAAGTGAAAACAAGTATTAGAAAGAGCTCTGGGCTTAGAATGAAGCAATGTGGGTTTTAATCCTGGTCTTGACCTTGTATCTTGGGAAAGTCGCCCAAATTTTAGGGGGCCTCTGTTTCCTCATCTGTAAAAAAAAAAAGGATAAGAAGCACCTGTGCTACCCACAGGTGTTAGGAAATGGAACCTTAAAAATGCTCTAGAAATATGAATCACTAATATTATCTGTCTCTATACCCTCTTCTCTCCCATCCCATTCCCCAGCCCAGGTCTTCAGAGGCAGCTGGTGGCAGAGAGGATAAATCTATGGGCCTGGAGTCAAGAAGACCTAAGTTCAGATCCAGTTATTGAAATTTACTAGCTGTGTGACTCTGGGCAAGTCACTTAACTACTGTTTGCCTCAGTTTCCTTATCTCTAAAATGGGGATAATAACAACACCCACCTCTCAGGGTTGTTATGAAAATCAAATGAGATATTCATAAAGAGCTCTTAGCACAGTTCCTGGCCACCCTCCCTCACATACTTTTTTTTTTTTTTGGTGAGGCAATGGGGGTTAAGTGACTTGCCCAGGGTCACACAGCTAGTAAGTATCAAGTGTCTGAGGCCAGATTTGAACTCAGGTCCTCCTGAATCCAGGGCCTGTGCTTTATCCACTGTGCCACCTAGTTGCCCCCTTCTCTCACATACTTTTTTTTTTTTTTTTTTTTTAGTGAGGCAATTGGGATTAAGTGACTTGCCCAGGGCCACACAGCTAGTAACTGTTAAGTGTCTGAGGTCAGATTTGAACCCAGGTACTCCTGACTCCAGGGCCGGTGCTCTATCCACTGCGCCACCTAGCTGCTCCCCTCACATACTTTTAAAGCAAAATCAAGCCAACCTAGGTTTAAGTCCTGGGTACAAAGTAATATTTTGCCCCCACCCTTCTAACCTAGTATGTGTAGAAATACCCTTCCCTACATAATGAAATTGTGGGGTATCTGTGTACATTTTGGGTCCTCTAAGCAGCTCATGGGCTATTTGAGTGGGAATTCTCCTTATTCCCTAAGCCCTTCCTCCTCTCTATCACCCCTCCCCCCACCCCATCTAATTACGCTAAGATTGTCATTTTGTACTTGGTAATTTGTTATTTTATAACTTCTCACAGTACTTCAAGTGCATATAAAATCATAATAAAATCATAGATTTAGAGCTAGAAGGGACCTTAAAACTCATTCAGTAGAATTCTCTCATTTTATAGGCAGAGAAACTGAAGCCCAGAGAGGTTAAAACTATTTGTCAGAGCTTACACAGGTCGTACGTGACAGGGCCTGGATTCAAACCCACTTCCTCTTATTCTTAGTAGCCTATTTTTGTTATGACATCACATCTATCCTTTTCGAAAGAACAGAAATAATACCCAGAGAGTAATGGACATTTCTCCTCTCATATTATCAGGAGAAAAATAAAATCTCTTCTTTAGTAGTAGCAGCACAGGGAGCTAAGAATCCAAGGTACCTGAATTTCTTTTTTCCTACAACTTTTCTGGTGATCACTGAGAGTCACAGAATGCTACTTACTGCTGGAAGGGACATCAGAGTTTAAATATCTAATTCAACTCATTCATTATACAGATGAAGAAAATGAAGCCCAGAGAAGGGAAATAACTTGTCTAGGATCACACGGTCAATAAGTCAGTAATCAGTAAGGCAGTAAAGTTTCAGTAATCAGATCCAGATCTGTTTACTCCAAGCCCAGTGTTCTTTCCACCACTTTTATGACATTTCTCCATGTAAAAGCTTGGTTTTCCCCTTTTGGTTGAAAAAAAAAATGGTAGAAGCTTTCCATGCTTAACAATTGCCCTGGACTGTTTTTGGTCCTAGTACCAGGCACCCGATAAAGGTCAGTTTTTTCCCTTGATGCTTTCCAATGTCCATTCCTCTTCCTGACCCTATTTCTCTCATTTAGTTTCATTTCAGGGCCACTGGAGATGGTTTCAGATGGCGACCAAAGCCCCAACTTGGGGTCTTCATGTCCTGGCCAAAAGGGAAAGAAGGGAGAAGACAGACATTGGCATTTTTTTTGGTCGTTCCCTAATGCTGGTCAATTTTCTTTGTGGTACAGGGAAATCTGGAAGGGTAATTGGCTGGGATGATTTGGGCTAGGGGAAATATGCAAAGGCCTCTCCAGAGAAGTCTGTCCCCCTGTATTCGGAGGATTCCAAACGAAGCCCACATTTCTACCTTGACACACATTTTCCCCTCTCTGATTTACTTTGGCCCAAGTGGATAATTCATTGGTAGGTCCACATCCTGGCTTGGGGCATAAATCTCTCTGGTTCATGTGCATGGCGACAGCTTTTTGGGGCTCCTGCACTCTCTTCCTGGCATTTCCTATGAATGCTGTCTCTCCTCTCATCGGAGAAGCACGGCCTTCAGATGACTGCCTTTCCCTGAACTCATTCTTCAGTGCTTGGGTCAGAGGCCAGGGGTAAGGATCACGAAAGAGGAGGAAAGGGAAAAATGGGCTGTCCCAGGGCCAAAAGATTTTTTCTTCAATGTGATTCGGAAAGCCAGGGCCTCTGGACTTTAAGGCAATTTTGTAAATAAACGCACCTGGCCAACCCACACCAAGGCTTCCCTGCCCACACATGCCCCTATGCTGGCAGCAAAATGACTAAAATCAAGGGTCTTTTGGACTCTCCCAAAAGGAAATTGCTTGTTGCCCTGGAGGGGGAGTCGGGTGGTTTGTTCTGAGGCTGGTTTATTGATTTCAGTTTTCTTCTTAAGAACCAAATACCTTTCATCCTTTGCCAAACGAGCCATTTGTCCCCACCCCCATTCTAAATAAGAGCCTTTTCGGGAGATCCCAGGAGAGCCCTTTGTAAGTCCTGCTGAACCCCATAATATGTTGGGGTTTGGATCAGTGAGACCCACTCTTTCATTTTATTCCCAAGTCATAGAATCTCAAAGATGAAAGCTGACCTCAGGGGTCATTTAGTCAAATCCATATTTCAGCAGGATTCTGGGAATTGCTCATTTGTCCTCCACCGAAAGATCTCCACTGACCCGGAACTCACTGCTTTATGAGACAGCTCCTTCTATTTCTGGACCATATTAGTTGTTAAGATTTCCTCATATTGAACCCAAATCTGCCCTTGTGTCATTCTATGCATTGGTCCAAGTTTTGTCTTCAGGTTCAGAAGACGAAATCTAATGTTTCTTCCACATGATTCTCAAATCCTTGGACAGATCTATAATCTCATTGATTTGGAAGTGTCTTCCAGTATTGCGAATGGCAACCCATTCATGCCTTCCCTTCCTATTCAGCTTTGGTCCCATAATCTCTCCACCCAATGTACTGGACACCATCCTCATTTTCTTGTGACATTGCAAGGATGCCAAGGGAAGCACTGAGGCTGTCTACCTGTTATCTTTCACTCCTGCCATTATGACCAATCCTACTTGTTTTCTAGAATACATTTCCCCAATGAACTCTTTTATTCCTTTTCTTTTTAATATTCCCTTATTGGCTATACTTGGTAGCCTGATCATACCTACTCTGTGTTTCTCTCTTGTCCTCTGTGTGATACTCATTTTTAATTCTTCAGCCACTATTGTCTATTATGTCTTGCAGCCATTCAATGACACTGGTAGAATTCTGCTATTAAAAAGATAGTTCTTTGTTTCTGGAAGATGTCTAGAGTTATAAAAGGAGTTTTGTAATTTCCTGAATGCAGTCTACCTCATCCCCCTCCTCTTGTTTAATTCTGGGTCCCACTCATCCAGATGTACCATCTATACTACACATACATCATGATGTCCAAGCTCTGCAAATTGTCTGTCTAAACACATATTACAATTTGAACTTTGGAATCAATTGTGAAACATGGGAGACAATGGCACAAGACTGCTCAATGTGGCATGCCCACATCTGTACTCTATGAGCAAAGCAGGATTGCAGTAGCACAAAGAAACGTGAGATGCGCAAATATAGAGACATTTCAACTTCAAATATTCATACTATTTGTGCCTGACCTGTGAAAGAGTATTCTGAGCTCTCATTGGTCCAGTCAGCCACATTGGATACATTGTACCTTAACCTCAACCTAGTGATATAATTTTGGTCCTCTTTGAGAATGAAGGACAACCACCAATAATTTGGGCAAACAGACATTTTTCATCCTCTTGGTCTTCACAGTGATCATGGTCAGGTCAAACTCTTTTTATCTCACTATTACTCAAATGTGCCCCATAGTCCCTTTCTTCTTTGTCCTATCACTCACTTCTCATTCATTACCAAACTCTAACCGGGGGTTACTCTTCCCATTTACCTTCTGTACTCCATGTAATACTGAACAGAACTGGAATTACACAACTGTGCTGACTGGGTCCACTAAAAAATTGTGTTATCTACTCTCACTGGGGCCTTTAATGCAGCAAAGCTGTTTTATTTTTATTTTTATTTTTTTTTGTAAACTTTTCCCTAGTTGATTTTCTCTTCCACTCACCACCGATTTCCTTCTTTTCTCAATTCTCCCACAGAATACCTTCTTCTCATCCTCTCAGCTAAGGCTTGTCCCTTATCCTCTACCAACAAAACCAATGCCATTCTTAGGGAACTCCCTGTTCTTCTCCTCTCCCTTATCTCCTAATCTCTTAAAGTTATATTGTCCATGATTTCCTGCTTTATTCCACTCTCAGATGAAGAGGTGGCTCTTTTTTCTTGCCAAGGCCAACCCTTTACATCTATCTATGATCCCATCCCTCTTTTCTTTTTCAGCAGATTAACTTCCACTCTTCAATTTTCCCTTATAGGTTCTTTCCGTGCTACCCAAGTCTCTCGCATCCTTAAAATAACCCTTACTACATCCTGCCACATGTCATAAGCATTGTCCTTTATCTCCTCCATTTTTCAGCCAAATTTCTTGAAAAAAAAAAAGCCATCTATGTTCAATGCTTCTGCTTCCTATTTTCTCACTTTCATCTGAATTCTTTGTATTCTGGTTTCTGATTTCATCACTTAAGTGAAACTGCTTTCTATGAAGTTATCAGTAATCTCTTAGTTGCCAAAACTGATGGTTTCTTCTCAGTTGCCACTCTTCTTGACCTCTCTGTATCACTGATATGATTAGTCACCTTGTCTCCTGGAACTCTCTCCTCTCTAGGTTTTCATGACACTGCTCTTTCTTTATTCTCCTATCATGTTGAGCCCACTAAATGTAGGTTCACCTGAAGGTTCTGTCCTGGGTTCTCTTCTCTTTTCCTTCTACATTCTCTCACTTGGGTTTTGTTTTGTTTATTTTTTGGGGAGGTGGGGCAATGAGGGTTAAGTGACTTGCCCAGGGTCACACAGCTAGTAAATGTTAAGTGTCTGAGGCTGGATTTCAACTCAGGTCCTCCTGAATCCAGGGCCAGTGCTTTATCCACTGTGCCACCTAGCTGCCCCCTCTCACTTGACATCTTTATCAGCCCCCATGGGTTCATTTATGAGCTCCATGCTGATGACTCCCAGATAGCCTCTGTCTCTCTTCTGAGCTACATTCTTTTCTTTCTTTTTCTTTTCTTTTTTCTTTTCTCTTCTCTTCTCTTCTCTTCTCTTCTCTTCTCTTCTCTTCTCTTCTCTTCTCTTCTCTTCTCTTCTCTTCTCTTCTCTTCTCTTCCTTTCCTTTCCTTTCCTTTCCTTTCCTTTCCTTTCCTTTCCTTTCCTTTCCTTTCCTTTCCTTTCCTTTCCTTTCCTTTCCTTTCCTTTCCTTTCCTTTCCTTTCCTTTCCTTTCCTTTCCTTTCCTTTCCTTTCCTTTCCTTTCCTTTCCTTTCCTTTCCTTTCCTTTCCTTTCCTTTCCTTTCCTTTCCTTTCTTTTCTTTTCTTTTCTTTTCTTTTCTTTTCTTTTCCAAGGAAATGAGGGTTGAGTGACTTGCCCAGGGTCACACAGCTAGTAAGTGTCAAGTATCTGAGGCCAGATTTGAACTCAGGTCCTCCTGTATCCAGGGGTGGTGCTTTATCCACTGAGGCACCTATCTGCCCCTGAACTCCATTCTTGCACCACAAAATGAATATTCAGCATTTCAAACTGGATGTTTTATAAGCATCTCAAACTCAACATACCCAAAACAGAATCCAATTATCTTCCCTCCCAAATCTCATATCCTTGGTGTCATCCTTGCCTTCTCATTCTCACATATCTAACACATCTGATCAGTCACCAGTCTTGCTGTTTTATATAATATCTATTATGTAAGGCCCTTGTCTCCCTCATTGGGGGTTCAAATTCCTTGAGAACAGGGAGTGCTTCCCTTGTGTCTTTGTATCCCCAATGCTCAGCATAGTTCCTGGCACATGTTAAGTATTTAATAAGTACTTATTGATTGATTGAGGAAAGATCTCGTCCAGGAGGTTTGGCAATGTCCTGGGGTTTAATGCAACCAGCACGTGTCGTTTGCTAATAAGGATCTCACCATCCATAGAGCATCCCTTTTTAGCTGAGAATGTGTGCTAGAGCTTCTCCATCCCATAGAGGCCATGGATTGATTCACAAGGTGTCTGAAGGACAGGCAAATAACAAAGGCATGGTGAAAAAACATTAGATCTTATTTATAGTTCAAAAAATGTGATGGCAACTACTGACTTTTTTAATAGAGTAGATGAGGGTACTTGAAAACAGAAACAGCTAAAGTAACTGAAGAATATCCATGAATGTAGCGACGAATTACACAGGAATTCTTTTATCCTTTGTGATCTGCTTTCTCTGTTGTTGTTGTTTAGTCATTTTTCAGTTGTGTCTGACTCTTCATGGCTCCGTGTGGGGTTTTCTTGGCAGAGACTGGAGTGGTTTGCCATTTCTTTCATCAGCTCATTTTATAGATGAGGAAACTGAGGCAAACAGGGTAAAGAGATTTGCCCAGGGTCTGAGGCTGGATTTGAACTCATGAAGGTGAGTCTTCCTGACTCTAGGCCCAACATTCTATCCACTGCACCACAAATTGCATCTTCAAAGGTACCTAAGATCTGCTTACTCTAGATTAGTACATTTGTAAAAAGCATTGATCATTTGTCTGCCTCTGTATAAAACCCTTCCTAACATGCTTGCCGTACTCAGAGCTGGTCTATTGCTTAGATAGAACTGATTGCCTAGGTTGTAGCTATTTGTGGTTCCATTTCTCCAAATTGGGTAAAAGTAGGAGCTTGGGATGATGGTGAATTACAAAATACTTGTCCTGTACCCTTCCAGTATGCTTGAGTAGACAGTCAATAAACCTTGCCAGATAAACTGAGTGTCAGACTTTGTCCTAGAAATTGTGGACCTGACTAGCACAGTAAAGAATCCCCAAACTATTCTCTAATACTCTCTTCGAACTAATTTGTTCACTTCCACTGTCTTCTATTTTCTTATAAAGTCCTTATTTTCAATAATATATAGTAATGGAAACACAGTCTGTGCCTCTAAGTCCTTCAAAGCTTTTTTCCTAGGCTTCATAATCCCTGGGGATTTTTCCCAGGTTCCTTCTGACATCATCTTTCTTTCCCTTAGGTATCAACAGAGGAAATAGTGGCTCTCAATCATATCCTGGCCACTTATCCCAGAAAGACAGCATGCTTTCCCAAAGTCCAAAGGTTTTTGCCTAGTTAGTTTTTTACCTAGTTAACTTTGCTAGAAGTTAAGGTGAAAATAGATTAGTGAATTGATTAGTAAAAAAAAGTTGATTTTGGTGTCATTTTAGCTGCATTAGACAAGTAAGTTGGGCAGTGAGGTGACATGGTAGATAGAGTGCATGGTAGATAGAGTGTTCTGCTGAGCTCAGAGAGCAGAATAAGGAACGAAGAATGGGGCCTAAAAGAAGATGCAAGCTACACATAAGGAAAATTAGAGCTATCCCAAGGTAGAATAGATTGCCTCAGGATGTAGTAAGTTCCCTTTAGTGGAAGAGGTCTCCAGAGGCTGGATGGACACGTATTAGAGAGCAGATTACCATTCATCAACAGGTTGGACTCCATCGCCACTGGTGTCCTTTCTACCAATAAGGTTCTGTAATTCCTTCTCTCCTCCCCCCATTCCTGAAGATCTTTTGGTAGATCTTCCCCACTTTCTAGGCCCACCCCCTTATAACTATTTGGGAACTAATGGTACAGAGGTTACTTTGGAAAATTTATTGTCTAAAATCCCAAGACCCTCACTGTATCATACTTTTGCTAGTAGCTACCCAGCCTTCTTAAATGAGAATAACTAACATTTGTATAGAATTTACTATGCTCTAAGTGCTTTATTGTCATTGTTTATCCTTCTTTCTGGAAGAGGGCCAATGATATTGTGAGGGTGATGTCTTCATTTGCTCATGAATTGGATTTAAGTGGGGCAGAGCTCTCTATCTCATTTTATCCTGGGATGCTGTTTTTAATCTCCATTTTACAGATGAGGAACCTGAAGCAAACAGGGATTGAGTGACTTGCTCAAGGAGATTCTGAGGTTGAATTTGAACTCAGGTATTCTGAACTCCAGACCTGGTGCTCTATTTACTTTGCCACCTGAAAAAAGAATAGAGTAACATTGTGAATGTTTCCTCTTCTTATGCCCCAGTTTCACTGGTCTGCTCGGAAAGGAATGTTTGAAGTAAGGGAAAACTTCCTAACAATAAGTGTTTTCTCTCTCTCTCTCTCTCTCTTTTTGCAGGGCAATGAGGTAACCCTCATTGAGGTAACACTCATTGCTCCCAGTGAGTGCTCTCTTAAAATAGAATGGACTGGGGCAGCTAGGCGGCACAGTGGATAGAGCACCGGCCCTGGAGTCAGGAGGACCTGAGTTCAAATCCAGCCTCAGACACAGCACTTACCAGCTGTGTGACCCTAGGCAAGTCACTTAACCCCAATTGCCTCACCAAAAAAAACAACAACTACAAAAAAGCCCCCTAAAGAACAAAAAAAAAATTAAAAAAATAGAATGGACTGCTTTGGGAATCACTGGATTTCTCCTTATTGAAGGTCTTCTTAGATTTAAAGGCAAAGGAGACTTGAGGGGCTGACAACATCCCCCTCAACTCATTTTACAGTTGAGAAAACCAATACTCAGAGATGTTTAAGTGACTTGCTTAAGGTCACCCAGGTGATATGTTACAGAGGGAGTATTTGGATTCAGGTCTTCTAACTCTGTAACTATTCTTTAAGCTGTATCACATTGCTATTAGCATGTTGTCTCTTCCTTTCAGGCTTGAACAAAACAGACTTTTTTTCCTCCCAGGAGATTCTTAACAATTATTCAATAAAGGTTTTCTTTTTTTTCCCTTTTTCCTAGCTTTGGGGTGTTCCTCTCTACGCCTGCCTATTTATTTCTGAGGGCTAGGCTCTACTCAATCAACTGCTGTTATGGAGGCTGCCTTCCCAACAAACTGCCAGGGCTTTGTCTTGCAATTTCTCAATTTCCAAACCCCTTCTATCACTCTCAGGTGCACATGAGTGGGTGGGGAGAAAGACACAGAGGAAAAAACTAAGCCCAGGGGGCAGAGTTCTTATCTTTCCAAATTCCTCAACTTATACTTCACAAAACCAAACCAAATCAAACAAAAGCAGATCTCTGAGAGCTCCCTTTTCTTCCCTTCTCATCTCACATCTGTCTCTCTGACACCACCCTCCATCATCTCTACTTTTGCTCCAGTTTCTGATGAAAAGGGGGTCCTCCTCCTTGGGACCAACTCCTTTTTATGCACCTTGGATGCCATTCCCCCGAATCTTTTCCCAGCTATCATCTCTACTCTCCAATCATCCCTTTCTCCTTATCTACTTATTGAGCAGGTTTATTCTCTGTTGCCTACAAACATGCCCATGTCTCCCCCATCCTTAAAAAAGAAAAAGCTCTCTTGGTCCTGCCTCCTGTGGCATTTCTTCCTCTTAGTTCTATTCTTCAATAGTCAGTAAACATATATAAGGTACCTACTTATGTGCCAAGTACTGTGCTAATCACTGGGGATGCAAATATGAAAAAAAGAGACAGTTCTTTCACTCAAGGACAATATAATGGAAAAAGACAAAGTATAAAAAGCTGAAAAATGGATGAGGCAAGAGGAGGAGAAAGAGAAGGTACCTGATGCCATGGAGAAGTCACTCTAAGAAGTCCCAAAGTAGTACAGCCAGGTGAGAAATATTCCCATTGTCTGACTTTTCCTTCTTATTTTCCTTTGTTGGATCATCTTCCATATTGTTCCTACTAACTGTGATTTTCCCTTAGGTCTGTTCTGTGCCTTATTATCTTTTCTCTCTATTATCTTTCACTTGGCAACCTCATCAACTCCCACGGGTTCAGTTATCATCTCAATATAGATGACTCCCAATTTTACACATCCAGACCTAGTTTCTGTCCTGAGCTCTATTCTTGACTCACCAACTCTCACTTATTCTTTTTTTTTTGGGGGGGGGACAGGGTAATGAGGGTTAAATGTCACCAACTTTCTATAGGACATTTTGAACCAGATGTTCCATGTGAATCTTTTTTTTTTTTATGTTTTTTTTTTTTTTGGTTTTGTTTTTTTTGCAGGGCAATGGAGGTTAAGTGACTTGCCCAGGGTCACACAGCTAGTAAGTGTCAAGTGTCTGAGGCTGGATTTGAACTCAGGGACTCCTGAATCCAGGGCCAGTGCTCTATCCACTGCGCCACCTAGCTGCCCCCCATGTGAATCTTAAAGTCAATGAATATATGTAGAAGTCATTATCTTTTTTTAATCATAAAAGTATTTTATTGTTTTCTAGTTACATGTAGAGTTAGTTTTTAACATTTATTTCTATAAGATTTCTAATTTCAAATTTTTCTCCCTCCCTCCTCTCTCTCCCCCCTCCCCAAGACAGCAAGCAAACTGATATAGGTTATATATGTACAATCACATTAAACATATATCTATATTAGTCATGCTGTGAAAGAAGAATTAGAGCAAAAGGGAAAAATCTCAAAAAAGAAAAATAGAAATAGTATGGTTCAATCTGCATTTAGATGCCACAGTTCTTTTTTCTGGATTTGGAGAGCATTTTCCATCATGAATCCTTTGGAACTTTCTTGGACCATTGTATTGCTGAGAAGAGTAAAGTCTATCTCAGTTGATCAACACACAATGTTGTTGATACTGTGTACAATGTTCTACTGGTTCTGTTCATCTCACTCAGCATCAGTTGAAGTCATCTTTCCCCCAAAATTTACCTCTCTTCTTCTGGAGTACATTGGATATTCAGAGAGGACTAGCACCTCTGGTGTGAGGACTTGTCAGGCCTTTTTCAGGGCTGCTCATCCACCTTTGGTGTCCACCTGTTACTCAATTCTCACTTGTGGTTCTAAGAAACTAAAGCAGGTGCAGCAGCCACTCCCCAGTAAAACCATCCCAGCATACAGCCTAAACTAGGTTGGGGATAACCAATAGACCTCAAACCGATAGACATTGGGATGTCTACCCCAAGCATGTGAAGACTTGCCCCAGAGGAATAGACAGATGAGAAGAATTTGTTCCAATGGCCATCGAGTGGCTGAAGTAGGCTCTGTGGAGGGCTTAGAGCTTGGTTAGACATCAAAAAATGCCAATGCCATCCACTGCATTCTGGGCCATCACTCATCTTTTTTTTTAAATAAACATTTTTATTTAAAAATTTGAGATTATTTAAAGTTTGAAGTTCCTTCCTTCCCTCCCTCCCTTGCCCCCTTTCTAAGACAATGAGCCATCAGATATGTTATATACATGCAATTATGTAAAACATCCCCATATTAGTCATTTTGTATAAGAAGACGTGGATAAAAGAAATGAAAGAAAGTGAAAAACAGCCTGCTTCAGTCTGTGTTCAATTAATATCAGTTCTTTCTCTGGAGGTGGGTAGTTTGCTTCTTCATTAGTTCTTTGGGATTGTCTTGGATCAGTGTATTGCTGAGAATAGTTATGTCATTAACAATTCTTCACTGAACAATATTGTTGTCACTGTGTACAGTGCTCTCCTGGTTCTGCTTATTTCACTATACATCAGTTCATACAAGTCTTTCCACTCGTCATTTCTTATAGCACAATAATATTCCATCACTATCATATACCACAACTTGTTTAGCCATTCCCCAATTGATGGGCATTCCTTTGATTTCTAATTCTTAGCCACCACAAAAAGAGCTGCTATAAATATTTTTGTACAAATATGTCTTTTTCTCTTTTGGGGGATGTCTTTGGGATATAAACCTAGCAGTGGTATTGCTGGATCAAAGGGTATGCACAGTTCAGTAGACCTTTGGGCATAGTTCCAAATGTCTCTTCAGAATGGTTGGATCCTTTCACAACTCCACCAACAGTGGATTAGCATCCCAGCTTTCCCATATTTCCTCCAACATCCAATATTTTCTGTTTTTATTATATTTGCCACTCTGATAGTTGTGAGGTGATACCTTAGAGTTGTTTTAATTTGCATTTCTCTGATCAATAGTGATTCAGAGCATTTTTTCATATAAATATAGATTGCTTTTATTTCTTCGTCTGAAAACTGCCTGTTCATGTCCTTTGATCATCTATCAGTTGGAGAATGACTTGTATTTTTATAAATTTGATTCAGTTCTTTATATATTTGAGAAATGAGGCCTTCTTCAGAGATACTTATTGCAAACATTCTTTTCCAGTTTTCTGCTTTCCTTATAATTTTTGTTACATTTATTTTATTTGGTTACATTTATTTATTTTGTTTATTTTAATTTTATATAATCAAAATGATCTGTTTTATATTTTGTAATGCTCTCCATATCTTCTTTCATCCCAAATCCTTCCCCTGTCCATAAATCTGACAGATAAACTATTCCATGCTCTCTTAATTTGCTTATGGTATCATTCTCTATGTGTAAATCATGTACCCAGCCATCTTGACTTGTCCTGCCACTGGAATTTGATCACTCTGGAAGAGAGAGTGAGGCTGATGACTTTCTACATCTTTGCCTCACTTAAATTCAGTTCACGAGTGAGTCAAGCCATCACCCTATGATGTCAGTGGTCCTCTTTGAAAACAAAGGACGAGCAACAATCCTTCTGCTAAACTTCCCCTGTCATTGTAGAGGCACTACTGTCCTCTCAGTCACTCAGATTCACAGTCTTGGTGTAACCTTAAAGGCAGAGACTGGTTTTGCTTCTTTGTATCTCCAGTGCTTAGCACACTGACTGAAACATAGTAAGTGCTTAATAAATGTTTGACTTCGAGGTCCCTTATATTGACTTTGTCTTTCCTTTATCTACATATATGTTGGTTTCCCTTATTAGAATATGAGCTTTTTGAAGGCAGCTCCTATTTGGGGGAGGAGGTCTTTTTAATCCCAGCCCCTAGCACAGGGACTTTTCATGGTAGACATTTAATAAATGCTTATTGTGTGACTGGAAGAACACTAAAGAGTCAGAAAATGGGGTTAATATCAGCTATATGATTGTGGGCAAATCACTTTCTTCTCCAAAACTGTTTCCTTACCTGCAAGATACAGATAATGGTACTTGAACTATCTACATCAGAGAGTTATTTTGAGGAAAACGCTCTGTAAACTTTAAAACACTATATAAATGTGAATTGTTAGTATTATATCAACCCCATCTGCGTATGGTAAAATGAATTATTGATGGCCATGTTTTAACCTTCTCTTAGAGTGCCAATCTCAATTGTATTGCTTTACCCAGAGGCAACTCTGAAAATATGCTACATGCGTGCACATACATTCACATGCACACGTGCATACATAACACAAATACACGTCTGTTCCTCACAGGGATCTCTGATATCTGTGGTCTAGTTGGCACAGAAGGCCCTGAGAACCAGCACTAAAAGGAGAGTTCATGGGATTTTCCTTTTCAGTATCTCTATGCCAAGAAGATCAGACCTGATATAAATTTGGGTATAATTTGGGGTGAGACTTGTTTGGATAAATTTGTTGTAAGAAAGCCTTTCAGGACATCATCTTCTCTTACCTTCCCCCTCCCCCAATCCTAACCCCATCCTGTTGACTGGGCTAGCATCAGCTTGAGTCTGCTCAGCCAAAGGCACAAACACTCAAGGCTTAAATTGGATTTGCGTGTTGCTTCGTGCTCCATAGAGCCCCCCTCCTTTTTTTTTGATTTATCATTTTAATCAGCCTGCAGTCAATCATTCTCTCTCTGTCTCACTCACCATAAACACAGCCCTTTGCCAAAGAAATTATGACTGTATTAAATGATTTTATTACAGTAAACTGCAGATTGTACAGTGTAAACACAGGTGTTGCATAAGCCCAGCTCACTCTCAGCTCTGTCCAGACCGGCATGGGTGATGTTGGCAGAGTAGAAGCATTGAAGAACATGGCTAGCTTCCTCTTTCTTTCTCGCTCTCTCTTAAGGGTCGAGGGTGGTGGGGGGGGGGCACTGGGAACTCACCAAGGCTCTCCTCTGGAGAGGTCAGAGTAGTTTCTTAGAAGCAGCTAATAATGCCATTCATCTGGAAGCCTGAGTTTGTGAGGAGGCCTCGACATATTGGAAAGAGCACCAACCATCTCCCATGTTAAAGACCGAAATTTGAAATCTCAGTTCTACCACTTTGATTAGCTGGGTGACTTCCAGAAACTCATTTACCCTTGGAGAATTCAGTTTACTTATCTATAAAATGAGAATAATTGCACATGTACTACTCACCCAACTGGCTTGTTGTGGGCACCAAATGAGATAATAGATGTAAGCTATAAAATTCCATAAAAATGTTAGGGAATGCCTTTCCCTCCCACCCTGCTCCTGCTAGCTCCTCTGTCTATGTCTCATCAGGTATGGAGATATTCTTTCTCCTAAAGTCTGTCACCTCCACACTGTTCCCCACCCTCAACAAATTCCAGGAATCATCACCCTCTAAGGCCAATGGCCTGCCAGTGTGAGTGTGAATTAGGCAAAGTGGCCGAAAAATTTGTATCCCCATTGCTTAGCACAGTGCCTGGCACAAAGCAAATGCTTAATATAAATTCTTCTGATGGTCAGATTGATCAATTTTCAAATGCCATGCTTTGGAGGAAAAGCTTTGTCAGGTCTTACCAAGCTGGAAATTCTTTGCATATAGGCCCAGAGATGCACTATATATGTCTAAAGTCTGAAGACCAATTCAGCTATTTGGGAAAGGCTCATCACTACAAGGTTGGTCACCAAGGTGATAAATGTTTTCAGACACAGAAGCTCATGAAACCACCTACTAAGGCCTGGAGAAGTTGCCATCTGTGTTAGCAGAAGGAGTGTCTACACTGGAGAAAGTCTGCCCCCCCCATACACTGGTACTTGCTAAGTGGAGCTGGAAGTTGATTTAGAGGTATAAGGAAATGGTACCACTTGGGTACTAAAACGAATATTGGACATACATAGAATTGTCATATATTTCTCCTTACTCTGCCATTGATAAGGCAATGCTGATGAAACAAGGGCTCCCTCCCTGGTAATAATACCCCCTTCTCTTGGCTTCTTTGTCAGCTCCTCAGGCTGAAAGCTGAGCATTATGATATCTCTTCCCTTTCTTTTTCTAATCAGGGCCATCTTTAATGTTTATTTTAATTAGATTTTCCATGGATGGGAACTGCTGGGGGATAAAATGGGTATGTATGATTTGGACCAATCCTGTCCTCTTGGGATGGACATGATCAATACCTTTATAGAACCATGGCCTCCCATAGCTCAAAGGGAGGTCAGAGGTTATCTCTTCCAAACTTCACCCCAACAGGGACATATTCTAAAACTTCTCTGGCCAGGGGTCCTCCAGTAGCTCCCCTTGATGACCAATAGAATTCATTTTCTTCCAAGGCAGTCTATCTCATTTTAGTTGGTTTTAATTGTTAGAGTTTCTTCCTTAGGTGAAGTCTAAATCTATCCCTCTACAGTTTCTATTCATTGCTTCTAGTTTCATTCTTTCCACAGACCCTGATGGAATTAGCCCAGGATCCTAAATCCAAGTGTCAGGGAAAAGCAGTGTCCTCCCCCCCCCGCCACATGTTTTGCTTTCAGCCTAGACCTTGCAGTCATTGATGAAGGGAGAAATAACTATGGAGAAGGGAGTCACCTTTCTCAACACCACTATTACCAACTGCTGACCAACTGCCTCCAATGGATAGGTTGGAGGTGGTGGTTCTAACTCCAGCAATCTCATACTTCAGGTTTGATGTTGGGTCAAAAGGAAACTCTCTGGAATCATCGAACAGTTAATAAAAGGAGGTTTACCTTGCCTTAACACAGCAAGGATATTTGACGAAGCTATACTGGTGCATAGATTATCTGTATAAGGCCCCACTAGTCTCCATATAGAGTAATTAGGGCAAAATATGGTGAAAGACATGGTGACTTGCATGGTCTTCAGAAATCCACTAAGTTTGAGAGACCTAGACTCCACACAACTGGGGCTCTTAATGTCTTTAGATGAAGGAAGCTGTGTCAGGGAAGCTGGGAGTGGAAATGGGTGCACGGGGAAGGAAGTTCCTCCAGGGAAGCCGGGTCGATGGTGTCCTAGGGGCAGCTTTGCCTACTTTTGGGTAAAGCCTCTTTCTGTCGTGGGTGGGAAGAAAGATGTTGCATTGGTCCTATCACAACAGTAAGCCCTAAAGCCCTGTGAGTGGCAGCAGCTTTCAGACCACCAGTTCTGCTTCCACATCTCAGTCCCTGCAGCCATCATCCTGGGTAGCAACCCGGAAGGAGATGTGGTCTGGGAAGTGCTTCTTCAGGTTCTATGGTCAAGGCTTACTAAAGGCCCGGGACAGGAATAGGTCACAGGGAATGAGTAAGGTGACCAACTGGGGAGTTAGGGCATTTGAGGGAGTAGAAAGGTGTATAAGTCCCCTAGTATGAGTGTAGGAACCGGGGAGGAGAGATTGCGAGCCAGGCACTGAACTGCATTGGGGAAAGGAGAATGTCCTTGGGAGATAACAGTAATGAGAATCCTGACTGTGTGGTCAATATAGATTCAATGAATCTTCAGGAGGAGAGGTTACTGAATGATGATAGAGAGGGGGGTGTTGTGAGCGAAAGTTCAACTAGTGTTGGAAAGGGTGTTCTGGGATGCTCTGACATCAAGAAGGAGCCCGATCTAGGGAGTTCAAGGGAAGGAGTGAGAAAGGAAACGGTTTAAGATAAAATAGTTTGTTGCCTATGGATCAAGCTTTCCAGAGAGCACAGTTGAAGGAGTGGGTAGATCTTGAGTGGGATGTTTGGGGGCTGCAGGGTTGAGGGGGATGGGAAGTGGGGAATGAAAGCTGGGGGTAAGTTAGGATCACTGGGGTGGGGAGGAAGGATGGGGTAAGAGTATGTTAATTGTTGAAGAATGGGATTAGGAAGGTTAGCATCATTCTTGGAGGGGGTGGGGGAGGGAAGGACAAGCAGCAGATGGGGAAGTGGGACAGGCCAGAGGGTGATCCAGTAGAGAGGAGTGAACAGTGAGGCTGGGCCTTCTCACAGGGTGGAGGTTCCAGGCAGGAACTCATCAATCATTGAGAAGGTCTCAGGATGAAAATGGCCCAGGGCTCAGGCAGTGGTGTTTAGCTGGAAAGGGGTGGAGAGCCTCCAGTTTGGGTGGAGTTGTAGCAGGCCAAGGGAAGTCTGATACCATAGCTGATCCAGGGCAATGAGAACAAACTATTGTAATGATTGGAATGACGCCACCTGCTGGAGACTTACTGTAGCAAAGCTCCGCCTTGAGGAGAAGGTCTCTGAGGGCAAGCCATGTGGTCAAGGTCCTTAGCATCAGGAAGTGACGTTTGCTCATGGGTACTGTCTATCAGGGCTACCAGCCAATCAACTTGAGGAGCCTCCCATTTCTGGGAGGAGGACACAAAGGAGGAAGCGGATGTGGGTGAAGGGGGTTCTGTCTCTCTTTTGGTTCCTGACCTCGCCATGGTGGATCAGATGATAGGGTCTCTTAGAAATGGTTAGATTTTTACCTTTCTCTCTGATCTTAATGCTCTTTAATAAATACTTAAACATTTAAATACTCTTGCTAAAGCTTATAATTTATTGGCGACCACTTATTAGATATTTTAGACAGTATAGCTAAAATTTTAGCCCTTACACTATACTAAAAGGAATATTAAAAAATTGAAGTTGGATAATATACTTTGTTTTCCCTCTGGATAGAGGAGAAACCTCCCTGGCCAAGAGTAGCCCTGGAAATGCTGGAAGCAGATCTATAGTGCCTTTTATTGATCCCCCACCATTGCTTTGTAATGTATTCACTTTGTACACATTTTATAATTACTTATCTGTCCTTGTGCTTCAACCTGCCCCACCTCCCCCAAGTAAGAACTTGAGGGTAGGGATGCTTTTTTCCCCCTAATACTTCCTTATTGTCCAGTACAGTGCCTGGAATGTAGTAGGTGCTTACTAAATGCTGATTGTTTGATTGATTTTGTGATCTCAAGAAAATCTCATTGCATTTTTTGGACTTGCTTTTACCACCTGCAAAATAAGGGGGTGATTGCTAGGTGATCTCTAAGGTTCCTTTAAGCACTAGATCCTATGATTCTTTTCTTTTTTTGGTGGGGCAATGAGGGTTAAGTTACTTGCTCAAGGGTCACACAGCTAGTGTCAAGTGTCTGAGGCCGGATTTGAACTCAGGTCCTCCTGAATCCAGGACCAGTGCTTTTTATCCACTGTACCACCTAGCAGCCCTGATCCTATGATTCTAAGAAGGAAAAAGGGATGAGATGGACATTGAAAAATCAGAATTTGAAACTGGGACAAACAACCCCCTTGGTGATGTCACTTCTTATCCCTAACCCACCCCAATCTCCTAACCTGAGATTTCTTGCCCTTTACGGTGATCAGATTTAGGGATTTCTTTGTCCTTAATGTTTATATGGGGGTTTTATCTGTTTCTACTTGGTTTCTGGGTTTTGGCACCTCTAGGCCCCTGTAGTAAATGTAGATTCAATATTTCCTGACTTGGAGCTCCAGAGGTGACATTTACTTCAACTCCCCTCCTTACCCCCACCTTCCAACCCCCTTTTGGGTACATTTCAGTTGAAAACAGGAGCTCCTTTGGCTTTTTCCTGCCTTTGCTACATCAGAGAGGCAGGGACACAGATCCATCTGCCGGAGGTTGGAGCATAAATAGTCCCCTTTAAAAATAAATCTCCCCTTTTAACTCTGCAGATAAAAATATCTGAATAAAGGACAATTCTTAATCTCTACCTTCTCCCCAGTTTGACTCAAACATTTCTGAGCAGAGGCTTTTTCCCCCTCTCTTTTTGCTTTTACAGGTTTCATTTTGGCTTTGATTCTAGCGAGTTTACTGACAGATTACTTCATTTTAACTATATGGCTTTTCTGTCTAGTGGGAGGCATATTTCTAAGTATCATATTTATCAAAGGAGTTCTGCAAAACAAGGGCCAGAATTACTCTTTTGATGGTTCCCCCTCTAACTACAACCACAATAAATTTTGTGAGAAAGAACGCTCAACTGGGGACCTTTTATGTTAAAGCTGAGAACCAGGGTTCAGACATTGTCACTTTCAAACCTCCACCAGTTGGGCTGTTTTTTTTCCCCTCCCCTCCCTTCCCCGGGACAGAAATCTCACATCTGGTCTCACTTGCAAGGCTGGTCCTCAGTTCCCAGGGGCTCCATATTTTTCCCCCTATAACTTTAAATCAGAGGAGCATTTCAGTAAATCACAGGGAACACTTATTTATTGGACATAGTTTTGGGTCTCTTAAAGCATGGAAAATAAATTTAATGGAGCGTTCGGAGCATTTCTCCAATCTTTTGAGGGATTACTTGGGGAATTTGTCAACTGCGCCAAGCCCAGCAGCTTGATCCAGAGAGATGGGAAGGAAATGATGGGAGAATCTTCTCAAAGGGCCCAGGTGGACCCTAAATCACACCAGGAAAGATTAATGTCAGAGGAGTGCTTGCCAGCAAAGTTGATTGGCAGGCCTGCCGTTTATTTAATAAGCTATCATTTTAGCCAGAGGGTGACTTTAATTTGAATTACATTCTCTTGTTTTTGTCATCCACCCTTGCCAAGTAATTTATGGAAGACTAGAGTGTGCTTCTTAACCTCAAAACAATGAAGGGATGTTGGGTGAAAGGTAGTTTAGGGAGTGAGGGTACAAGGTGAAAGAAAGCTAGCAAAACAATAAATTGGAAAGGGAAAGGGGAACAATTGGGATGGGGGGCTTGAGAAAGCAGCTCTTTTGACCCACTGTGGGCTTCAGAACAATTTCTCCTGCTCAGGAAAGTGAAAGTGGCAGAAAGGTATGCATCATAGCATTCATTCATTCATTCATTCATTCATTCATTCATTCATTCATTCATTCCTATTCTCTTAAAGTTTGGAGTTGTGTTAGATGGACTACAACTGTATGCCTGTATTTTTTAAGAAGCTTCTTAATGTATTCTCATGGATGGTGTTAAATGTGTGATGGTGGAAACAAGCCCTCATATGGAAATGGAGTATGTTCAGGAGATGAAAGAGTGAATGCTAGAAGCCAGTTGGGGGAGGGAAGGGGAAAAGAAAGAGGCAGAGAGATAGAGACAGAGAGATAAGAGCCAGAACATATCAGGGAGTGTCCAGGCTTATGAAGCCCTAGCTCTGGTGCTTTGTGCAGAAAGGCTGGGTATGAGTGTAAGTGAATGTATGGGATACGGGTTTGGGCCATGTTGTGACTCAGTCCTTCTTGCATTCCTGTTCACTGATCACCACTATTGGGGAGCCATGACAAGACCCCCTAGTCTGATTCTAATCTGAATGGCAAGTTTGTAAGTTACATATTGTGTCCAAAAGAAGAGTGTGTCTGCTAGTTGTAGGGGAATCTAGAGTACTCTCTAGATCAGAGCATTGTGATTCTTTGAGAACTCCTCCCTCCCTCCCTCCCTTCCTTCCTTCCTTCCCTCCCTCCCTCCTTCCTTTCTTCTTTCCTTCCTCCTTCCTTCCCTCTCTCTTTTCCTACCTCTCCCTCTCTCTTTTCTCCTCTCCCTTCCCTCCCTCCCTCTCTTCTCCTTCCTTTATTCCTCTCTTCTTTCTCTCCTGCCCTCTCTCCCTTCTTCCCTTCCTTCAAGTCACAGAGATGAAAATGCACAGTCCCTGCCCTTGAGAAACTACCGATCAGTTGGAGAGATTTGAATATGACACGTGCAGGGTGCCAATCTGTCCCTCTTACTCTCAGAACACACCTAAAGTTAAGAGAATATAGTGGGGAGTGGGGTCCATTTTGAACCAATCAAGATACCATCATTGGGGGTAATAGAGTTAGGGCAACGGACCAATGTTTACGATGCTTTCTCAAGGTGGGATATGGAAACAGAATTCCGTTGGGAAATCTAGGGTTTGGGGCTTTGGAGCCAGTAGACTTGGTTATGAAAACAGTAGGGGACTATGGGCAGAGTGGAAAATGACTCTTTTGTGGGGACTGACATCTTCCATTTTAATCCGGAGAGCAGAGAAACCAGTTTTTACTTTGCATGGGGGACTGGGGGGGGGGGAGGGACAACATTGTCCTAGGACTCAGTAATAATTCAAGGAACCTTAGACATGCAGTTTAATCCTTTCACTAGACAGATATGGAATCTGAGGTGCAGAGGGGCTTCCTCAGAATCATACAGCTAATCAGTAGCAGAAGCAGAATTCAAACCCAGGTTCCCCTAACTCCAAATTCAGTGTTCTTTGCACAATATCATACTGCCTGTCAATGGACCATTCTTGGGATGACTAGGTGGCACAGTGGATAAAGCACTGGCCCTGGATTCAGGAGTACCTGAATTTAAATCTGGCCTCAGACACTTGACACTTACTAGCTATGTGACCCTGAGCAAGTCACTTAACCCCCACTGCCCCACAACCCCCCCCCAAAACAAACAAACAAACAAAAATGGACCATTCTTTCTTTAGGTGAGGCAGACAGGATGCCAAACTGTCCCTCTCACCCTCAGAAGAAAACACCTCCCTTTAAAGTTAAATTGCTTGACAGGGAACAAAGGGCAGTTCATGAGAGGAGAAACCCTTTGTTTTTAGAGGCTGAATAACAAGGTCATTATTATTGTCGGTATTAGGATTAGCAGTAATAACAATAACCACACCCTTTCTCTGAAGAGCTGGCAGCTCTTGAAGTTTTAATTTATCCCCATACCACACTCTATTAAGAAGAGAGGGGGCAGGGATCAGTGTTGTTTAAAACAGGGCAAGTGAAGTAAGCCCAGGGATTGGAGGTAGGAAAGGCATGAAGGATGGGAGACAACTTACCCACAGTTATATAGTTAAAGCTGCAGCAGGTTTAGGGATGTTCCACAATATCACCCTGCTTTCAACCCCCAAGGATAAAATTCAGATCCAGGTGCCAATCTCCTGTAAGCTTCAGCAAGGCCTCAGATGCCCTTTTGAATTTCCCCATGTTTTTTCCCCAGTCTCATCTGAGCCAAATGAGGAACTTCCCTGAATTAAGACTGGGCTAGAGGTGGCTTCCCCTGCCCTTTTGCCCATTTCCAGCCCAACCCTAGGTGTCTTTTGGCTTAAATGGGATGGGCAGTCAGAGTAGGCTACTGGGAGGCTGGTGGGTGTGGGTGGGAAGAATGAGCGTCAAGAGGCAGTGGTGGTTCTGGAGAGGTTTGGATGCAGCCACTAAGAGTGCAGTACTCTGCCTCTGAGACAGTTGACTCAGTCACCAAACCTTGGCTAGGTTTGACCTTGTTATCTGCACCAATTCTTTTGCAGAATAATTTCAGATGGCATTGGCTGTGGATGTGGTAGGAAGGAAAATACTTCTAACAAGGTGCAAGTAGAAGAGCCCTTTCACAAGTCAGCTAGAGTTGGGGGTCACATTTATTAGAGAACACATCTGAGGAGGGGGAGGGATGAGTGGTGGAGTTTCTCTGTGGCAACTCTAGGGAGAGATGTATACCTTCTGCAGGGTGCCCATAGGACTATCTCTAATCTGGCTCTGTTCTATGGATCTAACCTTACTTCCATTGGTCTCCAATGAGAGGATCCTTTTCCTCTTGCCAAGCCTTCTTTTTCATAATATTAATATTCAACCTCACTCTCCACTCTTTGTTCACTCCAGGACCTCACTGCCTAAATATTTATTGAGTCACTAACTAACCAAATTGTACCTATGCTCCAAGACCCAGCCCTGGCCCCACTTTCTCCAGGAGTCCTCTTTTCTGTGACCATTCTGGCCTTCACTGTTCTCCTGGCTGCTGAGCTAATGGAGTATTTATTGTCTTTTTTTGTATAATCTAGCAATTTAGTTTTTCCAAATTCAGTTCAGCAGAGATTTTTAAAGCACCTACTATGTTCAAAATATTGTATGGGGTTCTGGGAATACAAAGACAAAATGAAAAATTGCCCTTTAACTTATTTTATATTTTACTTTTATTTATTTATTTTTGTTTTTTGGCCAGACAATTAGGGTTAAGTGACTTGCTCAGGGTCACACAGCTATTAAGTGTCAAGTATCTGAGGCTGGATTTGAACTCAGGTCCTCCTGAATCCTGGGCTGGTGCTTTATCCACTGTGCCACTTAGCTGCCCCTTGCCCTTTAACTTAGACAAACAGTATGGTATAGGAGAGGGAGAGAGGCAGCATAAGAGCTAGAAAGACCTAGGTTCAAGTTGCATGTCTAATAAATCCAAGCTTTGTAACTCTGGGATAGTCATTTCCCTTCTCAATGTTCTAGAATGATCTAGTAACTCCCTAATACTAAAAATGGTAAGGAAGGTGCTGACCTGTTTCGATAGAAAAAGTTCCTTCATCTGGGAGTTCGGATTCCAGTTAAATCCCTTGACCTCAAGGGCATTTCGTTATATACAGTTTCGTAAGTCAGTTGTTTCATGCCTATTATTTTTATCCTCTCAATTAGACAGTAAGTTCCCTGAAGGACAAGAATTTGTTTATTGTACTCCCCACTATCTTTTCCTTCCCAAATCCCAGCAACACACATACATATACAGCAATGGCCACCAAAATGATGGGGGCAAAGCATTTTCAATTGATTTATTTTGTATTTTTCCTGATTGAAGAGAGGACTAACTGTCTAAGGCAGCAATAGCTTGGCAACCTTGGAAATGCAACCCTGGGAGCCTGACCTTAAAGGAATTTGTTCAGATTTCTTTATGTAGGTCATTTAGTCCCCAGGCCACAATAGATGTCTCACCCCTAAATCAAGATAGTCCCAGGGAATCTGGTCCAGGCAGTTAATCTATTGAATGACAGGTTATTTACTCACCAGAGGACAGATCATGTTGAAGAAAGATTAAGTCACAGAATTATAGAATCTCAAGCATTGGAATGGGACCTTAGAACTTCTTTAGTTCAACTTAGCCCTGACAAGTGGCCAACCAGCCTCTACTTAAAGATTTTCAGTGATGTGTTATATACTACTTCCCGAGGTAGCCCATTCTTCTTTTGGGTGTCTCTAATAGGAAGATTTAAAAAAAATTATTAATTTGAAATCAGCCTCTGTGCAATGTTTAATGGTCACACTCACTGGTGGGTCCTACTTCTTAGGTAAAACAAGTTGAATACTCTTCTGCATATGGTAGCCTACATAGGGACATTTGTCAACGTCCTTCCTAAAATGTGGTGCCTGGAACTGAGCACGATATATATTCTAAGTATAGTCTGACTAGGGCTAAGGACGGTGAGATTTTCACCTCCTTCAGTCCGGACACTGCCTCCATGGAAGCATAAAATCAAATTAGCCTTTTTTTGGTTGTCTTGCCACACAATTGATTTGCATTAAGGTTTTAGTCCACTAAGATCCCTAGATTTTTTCCATCTGAATTGCTAACTACACCCCCCCATCCTCTATTTGTTTTTAAGAACCTGAATTTATGACTTTACATTTATTCAATGAAACTTCATTTTATTAGATTCAATCCAAGTTCTTTTGAAGATCTAGGTTCTGCCATCCTGAATATTAGCTATCTCCCTAACCTCTTATCTTCTTCACCCCAACTCTTTAGGTAACCTCATACTGTAAAAGCTAAGCTGGAAGCACTGGCCCTGGATTCAGGAGGACCTGAGTTCAAATCTGGCCTCAGACACTTGACACTTAATAGCTGTGTGACCCTGGGCAAGTCACTTAACCCTCATTGCCCCACAAAAAAAAAACAAGAAAAGAAAAGAAAAAAGAAAAGAAAAGCTAAGCTGGAGATGCAAGGGAGTCAGGGAGATGAGAAGTGGAATTACTTTTGTTGTTCAGTCATTTTAGTTTTGTCCATTACACGACAGAAGCAGTTAGATGGTACTTCAAAAGAAAGTGAAAGAAACTTTGCAGTGTATGTTATGGCTATTACATTGGACAAGGAGGCATAGCTAATCTCTGGATACTGTTCCTCACAGAAAACCCCTTGGTGCCTAGGAAATAAAAACCAAAAACATCGCCCAAGCAAGTTCTAGAATGTGGCTGAGAGAAGAGATTGAAGGGGGTGGGGGTGGGGGGGAAAGCAACACTCTACACAGCAAACTAATGTGTCTCTCCTTTCCTTCATATTCAACCCCCCCCTCCCCCATCCCTCATCCCCATCAGCAGCTTTCCCTTTCCTGGGCAGAATATTCTCTGGTCTGAGAACAATGGAGAATTAAGGATGAGAGTGTTGATTGAACAGACCGTTCTTTTAGTACAGGTCTCTTTAATACATAGTAGGTTCTTATTAAATACTTATGGGCTTTAGTTCAACAGTCAGTTGGGGATCTCTTTAGCCATTTTCCAGGATTCATTAACCCTGACACAAAGGGGTTTCTCATTACTGCCCAGGTGCCTGGGGTTTGGTGTTCCCAACTTCATCCTTACTTTCTAGGTGCTTAATGCACATCTTTGCCACATAACCCTCCATTCATCTCTTTCACTTATTAATACCCCTAGATACCTGGATAGTTTGGCTCTGTAGTGAAAACTGCACCCCATCTACCCCTCGTTAGGAGTGCCTTGGATGTAGGCTTGGAAACACACATGGCCTATCTCATTGTCACCCATCCTCCTGTACCCCCCTCTCCAACCTGAGCTGACTTCCTACATCTCCCCACCATTTGTCTTGATCCTGTCTGTTTTCCCCATGAGTCAAAGGTTAGAAGGGCCCAATTGGCAGCAGGGCTCCAGCTCACTCAGAATGAGAACATGTTTGTGAGCAAACAAAAGGCTCCAAGCTCACAATCATCCCCTCCCCCCACTTTCCAAGAGGATGATTGAGTTTTTCCCCTGTTCTGCTTGATATTTCTGCCAAAGAAAGAAAAATCCTCGTTGAAGTCTAGCAGGAAATCCAATAAAAATTCTTCAAAAGATGGGCCTGACATTGAAAAACAGCAAAATTATAAAATAGGCCTCAGAAAAGAGAGGGGAGAGTTATTATATCTGGCACTGAGCAAAAGCCCTAAGCCCCCGTCCAAATGAGCCATCACAGACTGAAAGTGTTTAGCTTCCCGTTGATTAAATATGGAGAAGGACCCAGGGCCTGCCAAGCCTCGGGGATCCAAAGTTTGTTTTCAGTCAGAATGTGTTTTCAGTCAATGGAAAAAATGGTTGGCCTGAACTAGGCTATGTAACCGAGAAGCCCCAGGTTTGGAGTGAGTAATGACTGGGATGCAGAAAAGCATGAGGGTTGTTAATCATTCCGCCCAGGCCCCTGTAATTTAACTCAGCAACTCTTTCGACTTAGAAAGCTCCCCCACCCCACCCCCACTTCCTTCCTTCCTTCTTTCTTTCTTTCTTTCTTTCTTTCTTTCTTTCTTTCTTTCTTTCTTTCTTTCTTTCTTTCTTTCTTTCTTTCTTTCTTTCTTTCTTTCTTTCTTTCTTTCTTTCTTTCTTTCTTTCTTTCTTTCTTTCTTTCTTTCTTTCTTTCTTTCTTCCTTCCTTCCTTCCTTCCTTCCTTCCTTCCTTCCTTCCTTCCTTCCTTCCTTCTTTCCTTCTTCTTTCTTCCTACTTCCAATCCCTTTCTTCTTTCCTTCCTTCCTTTCTCCCTTTTTCTTCCTGCTTGACTTCTTGCCTTCCTTACTTCCTTTTTGATAAAGAGAGGAGGAAGGAAGGCCACTTCTGATATTCTTTTTTATGTTTTTAATTTCTTTGATTAAAATTCTTTCCCTTCAAATGTTCCTCAGCCATCATCTGTCCTCTGCATACAGGTATATAAAAGGATAGAACAGGAGAAACGTGGGGATTTGGTGGCTTTCTTTCCAGAAAAGGCTCTTTATCGCCTGAGCTTTCTGGAATGAAGGCACAGACAATTCTCCCTCTTGCTCCTCCACCATTCTACTCCTTGGGCATTAGAGCTTTTGGGAGTTATTTATGGCCAGCATTAAAGCAAGAGTATGTATCTTTCTCTAACCATACAACCTCTTATACAGTAATTCTTACATAGTGAGTGCTTAATAAACGCTTAATGATTAGTTGATTGGCTCTCTTCCCACTTACTCTGTTTTGATTTCTCACCCCCCTCCAGATCTCTGAATCCTTCTGATTTGGGGAACAATGTTTTTTAAAATTTCCTATTACCCATCAGAAGTAGTCTCAAATAGATCTGCTACCCTTTTATTTTCTGAGTGACAAAATCCAATGCATTTAGAGGTTGCCATTTTGAGAGAAAAAAAAAGTCATACCTCCTTTTCTGTCATGCACATATATCTGGGTGCATTGTGTTCTGCCTTGTTCTATCTTTCCTTAGTTCCTTTTCTCAGTTCAGGGTTTTCACACCAAAGTAAATGTCTCAAGGGATATGAGACTGGTACATTTTTTATTTCCTTTCATATAACTGCACAGAAAGACATCCAGACCTGTTCTATATGAACTTATGGTTTTGGAGACTGAAGACCTCACACAGTGCAATCACCTATCCTCAAGATCCACATTTCCCTGAAATCAGTTGAAAATTGCAGAAGATACACCCAGGTAAACAATCTGCTAAGCTGCTTTTTAAATTTCAATATGGTAGACTGAGCCACAAATCAAACTTGAGGTATATCTTGGTGTCCTACATCAATGCACAGAAATATGGGGAAAGTCTTCCAAAGTGATTGTGCAGAAGCAGAAAATAATCATGACAAATGGGGCAAAATTAGACCACGAAATGGGGAATTCTCAAAGGCAAGAATAAAACACAGGTCACTTTTTTTTTCAAAAGATTAGCAAATTCTTGGCAACTTGCAGAAAATGAGCCCAATTAGCAAATATCAAGAATGGTCTGTAACATCAGGATGTGAAAAGGATTGTTTCTTTGTGGGGCTGGGGCTGTTCTAATAGATTCAGCTTAGAGGACTTCTGGGCAGGAAGAATGCTGGTTAAACAAAGGGCTGCAGTGTGTGTGTGTGTGTGTGTGTGTGTGTGTGTGTGTGAGAGAGAGAGAGAGAGAGAGAGAGAGAGGAAAAGAGGAGGAAAAAGAAAAAAGGCAGGCAGGGAGGGAGAGAGGTAGATGCTGGGGTATCCTGGTACAGGGTAAAATTTTGAGAACATGGGGAGAAAGTTCAAGAAAATTCACTCCTTCCCATTTTTCTTTATTTTTTCCTCCTCTTTTCTTCCCTCATTCTTTTTCCTTCTCTTCTTCTTATTCCCTGTCTTATTCTTTTCCTTCTCTTCTTATTCCCCATCTTATTCTTTTCTGTTCTCTCTCTCACACTTACATGCATCCATGCTGCAACGTGTGCGAGTGTGCGCGCGTGCATACACACACCCAGAGGAGGAAAAGGGAGGTCACAAAGTCTGAGCTGGGCTTCACATCCAGCCCATTGATTCTTAGGGTCCTTAAACAATAGGACTATAGATTTAGAGCTAGAAGAGACCTCAGAGGCCATCTAGTCCAATAGCCCCCATTTTACAAATAAGGAAACTAAGTCTGAGGGAGAGGTTAAATCATTTGCCCAAGGGGACACAGGTTATACTGCTTGTTTGCATATTCTAAGGACTTGTAGTGTGTCTAACCATTTTTTTTTTCCTGTTTGAGAGTCGGGAGCTGAGGGGGCAGGGAGTATGTAGGATGGTCTATGTAACTTTTCCATGGATATTCTGGGGGATCAGAGACCCTGCAATGAATACTGAACTGGTTCCACATCAAGGGTTTCTTTTAGATGTTGAATAAAACCATTAGTAAATCTTGGGCTGGGGTGTCCGCATTTCAAATACCACCAGAGGCAGGCTGGACTCCTCGTGAGCATCAGCTGGTTCCCAGGTTAGGAAGGGTCAGTGGTGGGTCACAGTCATCATCAATCATTCAGAAGCATTTTATGAACCTTCTGCATGGTGGTCAGGGAGGGTCCTGAGCAAGGTGCCATTCAGAGCTGGTTAAACAGTCATGGTCCCTGCCTACTGAAGGCAGGATATGGGGAAGGAGTACTTTGAGTTGTGAGGAGAAACTTCAAAAATCTCCCTAATGGAAGATTCATGTATTTTTCCTGGGTTTCTTAATGATAGTCAATAAATACTTTTTCAATAACAAATCACAACATCCCTAATGTTCAACCACCAAACCCATTCATTCATTCATTCATTCATTTATTCACTCACTCACTCATTCATCAATTCAGAAATATAAGATACCATCCTTCTCCTCTAGAACCTTATGGGTTCATTGGGAAGAGAAAACCCTCACACAGAGGAAACAGACAGCAATAGACATGAAAACCAGAAGGTACAGTAATAATACAGTAAAGAAGTCAGTGACAGTAGGCTGGATTGGCCCTTATGAAGCAAGTGGGATTTCATCTAAACCTTACTGGATGCTTAGGATTATTATTAGTAGTACAATTATGACCATCACAACAACTCGTATTTGTGTAGAGCTATAAGGTTTACAAAGTACGTAACATACATGATTCAAGTTGATTCTCTTAACAGTCCAGTAAGGTAAAGTGGTATGATTCCCCCGATATCATATAAGAGAAAACTGAGGCCCAGAAGATATCCAAACAAAAGCTTGGAGTTAAAACTGAGTATGAGGTTTCTGGGAATCAGAGAACAAAGGATTTATGGGACTCAAAACTATACTGGAGCTTAAAAGCTATCTACTTCAACTCTGCTTGTTTTGGGAACCTAGGTGTCACAGTGGATAAAGCAATGTGCTTGAAATCAGAAAGATTCATCTTCATGAGTTCAAACTCGGCCTCAGACACTTACTAGCTGTGTGACTCTGAGAAAATCACTTAACCCTGTTTGCCTCATTTTCCTCATCTTTAAAAATGAGCTGGAGAAGGAAATGTCAGACCACTGCAGTATCTTTGCCAAGAAAACCCCAAATGGGGTCATGAAGACTGAATAATAACAACAACCCCTCATTTTACAGATAAAGAAATTAAGATTTGTGGAGATAAAGTTATATAAATAGTAAGGAAATGAATCCACATTTGAACCCAGATCCTCTGATTCTAAATGCAATGTTCTTTATATCAGGACATACAATCTCTTCTGGGTATGTATCAGCCAGTATTGGAGATCGATTTAGTTGGAATGAAGAGTGATTTGGGGTAAGTAGTGAGAGATAAGGCTGTATAGGTGGCTTATGGCTGGATCAGAAAGGACCTTGACTGCCAGGCTAAGGATTTTATTCTGTAGGAAGTAAGGAGTCACTGAAAACTTTTGAGAAACAACATGATAGTGTGTGAAAAACACTGGTTTGAAAGTTAAGAGAACTGAGTACTAGTCTAAGGTTCTATGATTCCCTAACTATGGGACATTAGTTAGGCCTGTGACCTCACATCTCTGAGCCTGAGTTTCCCCTCTGTACATGAGTGGTTTGGAATATAGAATACCTAACATCTGTAACATTCTAATATTCCATGATAGAAGCAGTCTTAAAAAGGAAGGTTACACAGATAGTAAGAAGTGTGTATGACTATTGGTGGAATTGTGAACTAATCCAACCATTCTGGAGAGCAATTTGGAACTATGCCCAAAGGGCTATAGAACTGTGCATACCCTTTGATCCATTAACACCACTTCCAGGTATATTACAAAGTCATCACCCAAAAAAGAAAAAAAGAATGATTTGTACAAAAATATTTATAGCAGCTCTTTTTGTGGTAGCTAAGAATTGGAAATCAAAGGAATGCCCATCAATTGGGGAATGGCGAAACAAGCTGTGGTATATGATTGTAATGTAATATTATTGTGCTATAAGAAATGACAAACAGGATGGTTTCAGAAATGCCTGGAAAGACTTATATGAACTGATGTACAGTGAAGTGAGCAGAATGAGGAGAACCATGTGCACAGAGACAGCAATATTGTTTGAAGTACTATGAATGCCTTAACTATTTTCAGCAATACAATGATCTAAGATAATACAAAAGGACTAATGATGAAGCATACTATCCAACTCCAAAGAAAGAACTGATATTGATTGAACATAGACTAAAGCATGTTATTTTTCCACTTTCTTTCATTTTTTCTTTTATTAGAGTCTTCTTATATGAAATGCCTAATATGAAAATGTTTTACATAATTGCACATGTATAACTTATACCTATTTACCACCTCTGGCAGGGGGGAGGAAGGGAGGAAGTTTTGGAACTCAAAACTTTAAATAAAAGTGTTTATTAAAATTTAAAAAATAACCACACGTTCCCTTTGAAAAAAAGTATGCCTGACTTTGGACCAAATCAGCTCTGAGGTCCCTTCCAATTTTGAGATTCAATGAATATTAATCTGACTTCTTTGTATACATGCTATTTGAAACTGGGAAGAACTAGACAGGAAGGCCACTTAGGAGACTTGCTATTGGACATAATGAGGGCCTAGATTTGGTGGTCATGGGAATGGATGGGAAGGGGGCAATCTGAGATATATATTTCTTTCTTTCTTTCTTTTTTTGTTTTGGGTGAGGCAGTTGGGGTTAAGTGACTTGCCCAGGGTCACACAGTTAGTAAGTGTCAAGTATCTGAGGCCAAATTTGAACTCGGGTCTTCCTGAATCCAGGGCTTGTGCTTTATCCACTGTGCCACCTTGCTACCCCCAGAGATACATATTTCTAATGATGTCTTAAGCCCTGGCCATTCTGTATCTCTCTGGTCCATGCTGCTATATACTGTGTGGAGCTGTACTAAGTAGAGCTGTGGTGGGGTGGTGAGGTGGACTTGGTTCTCTTATACCAGAGCTGTCTTCCCTGGTTGTTGAAGTCTTTGGGTAAATCCTTTCACCTTTGTCCCAGAGACCTGGCCTACCTGAGCTGACCTGAGCTGAAACCCAAGGCAAAGTGTGTTTCTTTTCCTTTGCTCCTGATGTCTTCAAATATGTAAATGTTTATTGTTTTTCCCTAAGCTGTATTTGCTAATTCTATTTGGGGCCTGTGACTTCAGCAAAGAAAGTGCTGATAAAGTGAGTTTGGAGTTCCAAGGATCACAGCTGTCCCCAAATTCTTAGTGTACTCAGACAAATCCCTTAGCTCCCTGGACCTTTTTCCTCATCTGTAAAACAAGGGGATTGGACTGGATGACCTAGGAGCTCCCCTCAACTCTTTAGAGATTCTTAAACCGGAGTTCATGAACTTATTAAAAATTTTTCTTAAAAACCCATTTCAATACAGTTAGTTTCCTTTAAAATTTAGGTATTTTATGCATTTACAAACATGATTCTGAGAAGGGTCTACAGGCTTCATTCACTACAGGGGTCCATGACACAAAGCCAGGTGAAGAACCCACGCAGAGATCTATGATCCCATGTCCAACATCCAACTTGGGCTATTGGCTTTCTTCAGTTCAACAAGCAGATCTTCAATGGCTTCTCATTGTGTCATTTCAGTCGTGTCTGACTCTTTGTGACCCCATTGGGGATTTTCTTGGTGAAGGGACTGAAGTGGTTTACCATTTCCTTTTCTAGCTCCTTTTACAGATGAGAGAACTGAGACAAATGGTTGAGTGACTTGCCCAGGGTCACACAGCTAGAAAGTGCCTAAGGCTGGATTTGAACTCAGGTCTTCCTGACTTCAGGCTACTGAACTGCAGTTCTGTTCTGTTCACTGCACCACCTAGCTACGTGATTACCTACAAAATACAATCCTTACTCTTTAGTCTGGCTTTCAAGGTTCCTCACAATCCATCACATACCTATCTTTTCAGTCTTACTTTGCCTCTACTCCTTGTCGTGTGATCTATACCCTGACCACACTGGATTACTGGCTGGTCCCCATGTTTTTGATAGCTCTGTTCTCTCTGTCCTCCCTAATGTTTACTTTAAAAAACTCCTACCTATCCTTTAGTGTGCAAGTAAAATGTCACCTATTCCATGAAGCCTTCCCAAGTTCTTCCTATTAGGAACCACAAACAGTGCAATTCAACAAATATTTATCAGACTCCTGGTATATGTAAGGCATGGCTCAGGAGCTCCAGATACAAAGACAAAAACAAGCACCTTACATTTCACTGGGGAAAAGAAACATGTACACAAATAAGGAAATACAAAGTCTTTGCAAAATAATAAATAGTAACCTAAGGAGAGAATGTTACTAGGTAGGGTTGCAAGGAAAGGCTTCTTGTGGGAGGTAGCATGTTGCTTTACACTTCCCTTGGGTACTTAATCGTGTATTATTATATATTATAATTATCTTTGTTTGGATGCTATCCCCCTACTAGACTATAAACTCCATGAAAGCATGGATTTTGTCTTATCTTATGTTCATTTCTAGAACTGTGCATCTTCCCCATCACCAAGCATAATTAAGCAGGAATCACTTAATAAATGTTTTGTTTTTTTAAAATTCGAATTGAATTAAAGTAGCTGGACAAAGCCACTACATGACAGTTGGGTAGCTGTTATTCTCTAGAACTCAAAAGCCAATCGGCCAGCTAGCTTCTACAATGGATGAGAATCGTGAGTGGGCTGGTAAATGTTTAACAATGGACTCTCCAGGGGAAAAAATGTACAGCCAGAGGCATTTTAAAGTTTTATTTCCATTATTAATATTTCTCCATTGCTTTCTCAAGGCTAGACAAGCAACGAAACAATAAATCAAGTCTTGATTTGTAGTGTTTGCCAAATGTTGATCGACTGATTGACTGATTTCTGAGGTGTAAATGCTCACACTGAAAATTTAACAGTTGGTTCTTGGAGTGGGTAGGAAGGACCTTAGCAGGAACCAGTTTTAGTCTACCACTGACAGAAAAGACCTTTCCAACCCCGGCTCTGATAGTAACTTGCTGTAGGATCTCTGGAAAGTCCCTGATTTTCCTTGGATACCTCCAGGGAGACAAGCCTGGTACAGTGATAAGAGCAATGGAGTAGGAGTCTGGGTCTGGGTTTTAGTTCTGACTCTGCTTCTAGCGGCTATCGAGGTGACCTTGGGTGAAGTGCTTTGACTCCTACCCATAAAATGAGAAGGATCGGCCTACATAAGGCTTCCAAAGTCAATTAACAAGTGATTAGAGTTGGAAAATGACCTACTAGGGTCCTAAATCTGTATCCATTCCTGAACACTGGTCTCCAGTTTTTACCTTGTGTCTAAATGTTTTTGGCTTGGGGAACTGGGGTTCTACTAGGCAGAAAGAGGTGAGCAAGTTTGAAAACAAAACTTATTTCCAAGATGAGAGTTCTAGGACAGGGTTTCAGAGATCCAATAGTGGGAGAGATAAATTGGGCCCTGACACTTAGATGAACCTTAATCTATTGATACCTTCTCTTCTTCACTGACTCCCCTTGCTGCCCCACCCCTCCCCAATTCCCTCTTCTCTCTCAGTGTTTCATTAGCTCTCCATGTCAAAGGAGCTTGGTAAAAGTTAACAGGAGGGCTCCTGCCTCAGCAAAGATCAGAAGACAACTGGAGTCCATTAGGGTCAGGGAGAGGTCAATGAAACCTGCCTGGAGCTGTCAGTCACTATCCAGCTGACCTGTTTCTCTGGCCTTCCATGCTACCACCTCCCCTCTACTCCTTTCCTCACCCTCTGGTCTTGAAACCCTGGCATCTTGGTGGGGGACCTAGCTGCCTTTGGCTTAAAGGTCATTCAGTCTTGGGCCCCTGCTTTTGTGGGACCTAACCCCTCTTTTCCTTCTGTCCTTAGCAATCTTCACATTTGCTGCTGGGGGCAAGGTGGGAGGGGAGAGGGAACTATCTTTTTGGATGGGATCAGGGCAGAATTTGTACTGTGACTGGCCAGGTGTGACCCTTAATCCTTGACCCCTGGTGACCTAGAAGGGGGGAAAGGGCATGTGTCTCTGGGATTAGGCTGTTGAGTAACATTTACCAGGACCTTTGAAGATGAAAAATGTCCTTTGTGGTCCTGCTGGAAATGATTGAGTCAGAGTTCATGGGTGCAGGTTGCCAATTTTTCCAAGTAGGCTGGGGCAGTCTTGTAAGCATGTGGGGTCAGTGTCCTCTATGTGCCTCCAGTTTCTTCCCCCTCTAATCCATATTCCATTACAGCTGCTAAATTGATATTCCTAAAGCACAGATCTAACTAGGTTGTTCCTCTGCTCAAGATACTCTAGTATCTCTCTCTTTCTTTTAGGATCAATCACTCACTGACAAGTACTTATTAAGTGCCTACTATCTACCAGGCAAAGGATAAAATACAAACTTTTCTGTTTTTTTTTGGGGGGGGGGGCATTGAGGGTTAAGTGACTTACCCAGGGTCACACAGCTAGTAAGTGTCAAGGCCTGATTTGAACTCAGGTCCTCCTGAATCCAGGGCTGGTGCTTTATCCACTGTGCCACCTAGCTGCCCTCTCTGTTTGTTTTTTAAAAGGATTTAAAATGTGGCTCCAACCTGCCTTCCCAGGCTCTTCCCACACCCTAGATTCCAGTTGCACTAGTTTCCCGTCTGGTTGGATCCCCATTCACAACGTTCCATCTCCTGTCTTTGTGGCAAGCTGTGCCTATGATCCTGACATGTACTACTCCCTTCTCTTCTATAACTTAGAAAATCTCAAACTTCCTTCAAATCCCAGCTCAAGTCTATCCCAATCTACCGGGTTACTAGTACTCTCCCCCTCAGAAGCTTCTTTGTATCTAGTTTGTATTTTCTGTGTACATACTGTTTCCCCAATAGAAAATAAGCTTTCTGGGGGTAGGGACTGTTTTGTTGTGAATAACAGGGTTGCTAATAGATGCTTGTTGAATGAATGAATGATCAAATGAATGATATAATTATCCATCACTTCAAGGAAGATAGAAGACTCATGGGAAAAACCTTTGCTGGAATACTTGGTTGCTCTGTCTTGATGAACTGAAAGTCTGTGGTTCAGGGTTTTCTAAGTGAGGAGGGACAGGGTTCCCTTCTACATTTTCTTTTGTGCTTCTATTTAATAGTTCCACTGTGCTTATTTTCCCAACTTGATTATGACCCACTTGACTACCCAAAGCACTATGAAAACACAGGGTTGGGTATACAGCAGATACCCAATAAATATCAGCAGTCCATTATATATGATTATATGGTGGCTGGCTAGAGTGGTGAATAGATTGATGGGGCTGGAATCAGGAAGACGTGAGTTCAAATCTAGCCTCACTGTGTTACCTAGACCCTTTAATCCAGGATACTATGCCTTTCAATGTAATATAAGATTACTTTCACTTTCTTGGCCACCATAACGCACTGTTGGCTCACGTCTGGTCACACCTTCTTCATCTTAGACTTGCACAGTAATTTTTGGAACCCCAATATAAGATTTTGCATTTATACTTATGAAGTTTTGATATTGTCAAATTTAGCTCAGGATTCTGGTCTTTTGGGATCTTTTTGGATCCTGAATCTACCATGCAATATAAGAGATATCTATCTAGCTTTGTGCCATCTGAAAACCTAAAAAGCACACATCTATGTTTTTATCCAAATCATTACTCAAGGGGGCAGCTAGGTAGCGCAGTGGATAAAGCACTGGCCCTGGATTCAGGAGGACCTGAGTTCAAATCCAGCCCCAGATACTTGACACTAGCAGTGTGACCCTGGGCAAGTCACTTAACCCTCATTGCCACACAAAACAAGAAACAAACACCCTCCCCCACCAAATCATTACTCAATATGTTAAATCATACAGGACTAAGTGCAGATCATTAGGGCGTGGCATTGTGGGTCCTCTTCTCACTTGATATGGAACCATCAGTGACTATTCTTTGGATTGGGCTGTCAAACCAGTGGTGAAAATCCACTTAATTATACTGTTGTCTAGACCCCCATCTCCCCACCTTGCCTGCAAGAATAGCATGACTTTGTTATATCCTTTATTCAAATCTTGGTAAACTCTTACCTTTAGCATGCCTTTGATTTACCCACCTAAGAACCCTAACACAAAGGGGAGCACATCACCTATTATTGAGAAAACTACTTTGTAATTGCCAGTTCCTTTTCTAGATATTCAATAATCATCCCTTTAGGAATATATTCTTGCATCTTGCCAAAAAAGTGAAATCCATTTCGCTGACCTATATCATGGAAGAAGACATACACTCTCTTTCGTTTGTTTGAAAGTCAGCTTAAGAGTCTACCTGCTTCCTGTAGGACTTCCCCTCTTCTCCACTACCCATGTGAGATCACGGCAATGGTTTAACCATGACAGGTGTCAACTCTTGGATGTAGTTTGACTGGGTCAGCTGATACAAACTCATCAAGGTCACATAGGGGCTCTCTTATACTCTCCCTATTTATCTTGGGCTTCAATACTCTATTAGCCATTTTTGTTCTGTCCTTTCAGTCCAAAGGTCACTCTCCTTAGCAAAGAAAACAGAAACAGAATTAGTTGTGCAGCTGTGTCATCTCTCTGTTATTAGTTTTCATCATGCCATCCACTTTGAATGGAGAATAGTACTCCAGTCCTTTTTTTTTTATCTGACTTTAACACCCTGCCCCCACCTTTCAGTCTTTTTATATCTTATACTCTGCCCTCCCAATACTCTGATTCAGTGACACCGGCCTTCTAGCTGTTTCTTTCTTTCTTTCTTTCTTTTTTTTTTTTTTTTGGTGAGGCAATTAGGGTTAAGTGACTTGCCCAGGGTCGCACAGCTAGTAAGTGTCAAGTGTCTGATGCTGGATTTGAACTCAGGTCCTCCTGACTCCAGGGCTGGTGTTCTATCCACTGTGCCACCTAGCTGCCCCCTAGTAGCTGTTTCTAAAGCACAAAACCCCATCTCCTGATTCTAGGCATTTTAAACTGGCTTTTCCCTCTGCCTGAAATGCTCTCTCCTCATTTCCAACTCCTGGATTCCCTAGATTCCTTCATGTCCCAGAAAAAAACCCAACCTTCTAAGGGGCATTTCCTAGTGCTTTCCTTCTGTTGATTATTTCCAGTTTATCCTGTATATTGCTTGTACATAGTTTTTGCACGTTGGTTCCCCAACTAGATTATGAGCTGCTTGAGAGCAGGGACTGTCTTTTACCTTTCTTTGTATCCTTAGCAATTAGCACAGTGCCTGGAACATGGTAGATAACAAATGTTTATTTACTGATTTACTCCAGCTTTAAAAATTATTGTTCAGAAAAGTTTTCTATTGTTCAAAAGAGAAACATTCTGATATTAATCCTGTGTTGATACCTAATAGGGCTTTTGTTTAGCACAAAACCCACTTTAAACAGTAGAGAAATTTTGCTGAGTTTTGTGTCGACTTCATTACAGTCACTGCTGGGCTGGTCAAGAAAAACCAGAATTATAATACATAACCAAGGGCCCATAGTCACTGAGTGAGCAAAGTCATACTCTGGTTTGTGATTCGTTAGACCAGTAGGCAAGAAGACCTGACTTAAGGTGCAGAAAGGGCTGCAGGCTTCTCACAGTCACCCTTGAATTCCCTCATTTTGCAGATGAGGAATACAAAACCCAGAGAGGCCAGAGGACTTGCTTGTCACGTAGTTAATTCATGGCAGAGTTGGTTGGCATATATTGGGGCAAGGAGACAAACACATCATTGCCACTCAGTATATGTTTGTTGATTGATTGGTCAATTGATTCCCTCTTCTAATAGAGACTGCTTACAGGGCCAGAAGACTCCAGAGCCACAAGATTTAGTGAAATGCATTTTTAGTTAGACTTATTCTACTGAAGTGGGTCAGTCAGTCAGACAATAAGCATTCATCAAGTGCTCAATATGTACCAGATTCTATTCTAAAGAAAGTTTAAACAGTTCCTGCATTAAAGCAGCTTACATTCTAATATTGGAGAGATCATACAAAAAACCCCACCAATGTAAATGGAAAGCCATCTTGGAAGAAGGGCACTGGCAACAAGTGAGTTGGAGTGGGAATGATGGGTGGTTGGCTGGGTTATTACTTTCTGAGGATGAGAAAGATATTTATACCCAGTGCCTAGGTCCTTTGACAATAACAATAATGTCAAGAAACTTGATATTTTTATAGAGGCAGTGCAGTATAGTAGATAATGTTAGTCTTGGAGTCAGTGAAACCTGGATTCTAGCTGTTCTCTGACACTCACCACGTATGTCACCATGGGTGAATCTCTTGACCTCTCTTTTCCTGTTTCCTCACTTCTAAAATGGGGAAAATAGTATCCCCTCAGCCAGGGTTGTTGTGAAGAACAAATGAGGTAATTTACATGAAGAGTTTCGCAAATCTCAAAGTGCTACATTTTCCCAGAATAAGCCAGGTATGCAGGTAAGGCAAGTTATTATTATTTTTTCATTATTTTTTTTTAGTGAGGCAATTGGGGTTAAGTGACTTGCCCAGGGTCACACAGCTAGTAAGTGTTAAGTGTCTGAGGCCGGATTTGAACTCAGGTACTCCTGACTCCAGGACCGGTGCTTTATCCACTGTACCCACATTATTATTCTCTATTTTACAAATGAAGAAATAAGGGCTAAAAGACTTGCCCTTGGGCATAAAAGTAATAAGCATGAGAGCTACGATTTCTACCCAAGGCCATCATGGAACCATCTGCATCTTTGGACGCATGGGGGAAGGGAAACTCACTTATGCACTGAGACCTTGGAGAAATTCAGTGCCCAAAGAAATGGTGAAAGGGATGGTTTCAGAGAAACTTGGAAAGATTTGGATGAACTGATGCTGAGTGAAGTGAGTAGAACCAGAACAGTTTATATGATGACTTTATAAAGGCAAACAATGTGGAAAAACTTAAGAACTCTGATTGATGCAATGTTCAACTACGATTCCAAAGGACAGATGATATAATATGCTATCTACCTCTTGACAGAGAGGTGATTAATTCAATTTATAGAATGAGACATATTTTTGAATATGGTGAATGCAAAAGTTTGTTTTACTTGGCTATATGTATCTATTAAAAGGTTTTGTTTTTCTTTTTCCTTTGGTGGGAGAGGGGAGAGAAAATAAATACTTGTTAATTTAAAAAATTAAATTAAATTTTAAAATAAATTATACAATGTCATAGAGAATCCTCACCTCTTGACTTCCAATCTTATGCTTTCAATTAGGCTACATTGTCTTTCTCGAACCATAGTTGTTCATGGTGTAACATCATGCCTGATTCTTCCCTCCATAACTACCTAGCTTTTTCCCTATTTCTTATTCTTTGTACCCCCTCCCCCGGCAACCAGTTCCTGCTTTGGTTAATCCCCTATTTTGCTTTTGCTTGGATCAGAGTCAAATAAAATAGGACAGGATTCAAATGAACTAATCTAACTCTAATCATCAGAAGGTAATTCGATAGACAATTTGGCAAGGTTCATTGAAGGAATTAAGCAAAGTCTGAGCCGTAAAGATGTAAACAGCCGTCAGTGTGTCTTTGTGAACTGCCTTACTTTGTTCAGTGGAGGGAAAACCAGTTCTGTCTTCCTCTCTCATGTCAGCAGGCCATTGGGTCTGATGAGGTGAGTGCCGAGCATGGTATTAAGTGAAGTCTTGAGAAACGAAGTACCCTCCCACTCATATTTGGTATATGTCTTTGAAAAAGGGGCCTCAAACAAAATTAGTAGTTCCATGAAAGCCACCTTCACTCAACTTCTGGAGCTATTATTGTATATTAAATTGCATTACTCAGGGAAATTGAAGGGGTTGGGGGACATTCTTTTTTTTTTTTTTTTTTTTTAGTGAGGCAATTGGGGTTAAGTGACTTGCCCAGGGTCACACAGCTAGTAAGTGTTAAGTGTCTGAGGCCGGATTTGAACCCAGGTACTCCTGACTCCAGGGCCAGTGCTCTATCCACTGCGCCACCTAGCAGCTCCTCTTTTTTTTTAGGGGGGGACATTCTTAAGAAGGGGTTTTATTCAGTTTAATAAAATTTTTAAAAATTGGAGTGCAAAGCACTATTCTCAGTGACCAGAAATAAAAATAAATATGACATGGACCCTGTTTTAAATTATCATAAGTCCAATGTGGTGGGTGGTGGTAATGGAGAAAAAAGAACTTGAATGATTGTGTTTCAAGGACAGGTAGGATAAATGCAAAGAAGAGGTCCAAGCAAAATGATGTGAAAAATTTGCAAAGGGACCCATTGTTTTGGCAGGGGTGGTGGTGGTAGGTATCAGAAGACTTCATGTAGCAGGTGGCACTTGAGTAGGACTTTGAAGGAAGAGAAAGATTTTCACAGATGGAAATAGTGGGGAGTCCATCCTAGGCAAGGTGGATGACATGATCTAAGACATGGAGATGGACAATGGAAGGATGGTAGCAGGTGATGGTGAGTTCATTTGGAACACTGAATGCATGAAAGTGAGTAGTAGGGGATTTTAGATTAAATCTAATTCATGAACAAGTCAAGACATCACTCTTAAAATGTCATGGGTCCCAGAAATTCCACTTTTAGGTCTTTTTCCCAAAGAAATCATGGAAGGGGGAAAGGGACCCACATGTACAAAAATATTTATAGCTGCTCTTTACGTGGTAGCAAGGAATTGGAAGTTGAGGGGGTGCCCATCAATTGGGGAATGGCTGGACAAATTGTGGTATATGAATACAATGGAATACTATTGTGCTGTAAGAAATGATGAGCAGGAGGAGTTCAGAGAAACCTGGAGGGTCTTAGTGAGCTGATGATGAGTGAGATGAGCAGAACCAGAAGAACATTGTACACAGTATCATCAACATTGAGTGTTGACCTACTGTGATGGACTATATTCTTCTCACCAATGCAATGGTACAGAAGAGTTCCAGGGAACTCATGATAGAAGAGGATCTCCAAATCCAAGAAAAAAAAAAAGAACTTTGGAGTATAGATGCTGATTGAACCATACTATTTCTTTTGTTTTGGGTGCTGTTGGTTTTTTTTTTCTATTTTGAGGTTTTGCATCACTGCTCTTATTTTTTCTCTTGTAACAGGATTAATGCAGAAATAGGACTAATGTTATTATGTGTATATATATGTGTGTGTATATATATATCTATATGGATATATATGGATATATAGATATATAGATATAACCTATATCAGATTACCTGCTGTCTAGGGGAGGGGGGAGGGGGGGAGGGAGGGAGAAAAATCTGAAATTGTAAAGCTTGTATAAACAAAAGTTGAGAACTATCTTTACATGTAACGGAAAAAATAAAATACCTTATATGTAAAAAAATAAATCAACACTTGAGTCTTTGAGAAATAAACTTTGATGTCAGGAGAAAAAAAAATGTCATGGGTCCTCTTCTAGAACAAAGGACCACCACCACCACCACCAAGTATGACATTGAAATAGGCAGCAGATTGTAGGGTGTCTTGAATTCTAGAATTAGAAATTAAATCTTTATTCACTGGATAATGGGGAAACCATTGAAAAACCAAGTTCCAACATCACCTTTTACCTTATTTCCTGGGGCCCACTCCCATGCAGAGCTCTTAAAATAATCTTTTGCATGGTCTTGTGGGAAAAAAAACAAACAAACAATGACTTTAGAATCAGAAGACCTAGTTCAAATTTCAGTTCTATCATTTAGTACCTATATGGCCAAGAGCAAATCGTGTAGCCTTTCTGGGACTCAATTTCTTTATCTGTAAAAGAAGGGATTAGACTAGATCAGAGGTTCTTAATCTGTTTTGTGTCATTGACCCCTTTGTCAGTCTGGTGGAGACTATGAACTTCTCAGAATAATGTTCTGGTTTCAACAATCATAATTGAAGGAAATGATAAAATTCAATTAGAGGTTAGTAAAAATAAAGTTGCAGGTTTTTTCCCCTCATCCAAATTCATAGACCCCCTGAAATCTAATCCACATAATTCTTTAGGGTCCATGGACCCAGGGTTAAGAATCTCTAGACTAGAAGATCTCTAAGGTTCCTTCCAGGTAGTTCTAAAGCTACAATTCTGTGATCCTCTATTTCTCTGTTGAATACTCAACAAACAAAAAAGGAAAAGAACACTTGTAGAAAACCCATACAAAGAAAGATAGTATTTTATCTCAATCTGTTTGATACCATAAGGATTTGACTGATGCCATGGAGAACAATGAGGGTACCAATGGGTAAGAGATCACCAAGTGATTTAACTTCAGAAAAATAAACAAAACAGAAGCTAAGCCAGACATATGTGGGTGGGTATTGAAAGATGCATGCATCCACAGATTAAGTAGACTCAGTCAATTGAGACTCTGTTTTTCTCAGAACCATCCATTTCATATGTTACCCCTGACTGTAGCCCTTTCTGCTCTAGGCCTTGGTCTGCCCAGTCCTTAGTCATCTTGACTTGTTTTGAACTGTAATTCCAGTCTTCCTCTGTGCAGGAACTTCTGTACTATGTTCCCCTTATTCCATGCTCCCAAGACTAGGGCAGGTTTAGTCACTACTGGAAATCCTGCTCACTTGAAGATATCAGGGTAGACGGGGTAGAAGAGGATGCAACCTAAATGGATTAGAGTCTGGAGGGTTAATTCGGCTTTCTGCAAGGTAGTGTTTCCTTCTCAGTTCTAGAGGGGGTTGTGTCTTCAGTGACTTTGTGCTTCTCATCACTGCCTAGGCTCAGGAGCACTGGAGTTTTGAATACAGCTTTCCTGGGTTAGACTTTCTCACTTAAAAATTTAAAAGAAATTTCTTTTTCCCCAATTATATGTAAGAACAATTTTTAAACATTCATTTAAGGGGCAGCTAGGTACCACAGTGGATAAAGCACTGGCCTTGGATTCAGGAGGACCTGAGTTCAAATCCAGACTCAGACACTTGACACTTACTAGCTTTGTGACGCTGGGAAAGTCACTTAACCCTCATTGCCTTGGGGATAAAAAAAGATTACAAACATTGATTTAAAATTTTTTGCCTTCCCACTTGGGAAGGAAAGCAATTTGATATAGTTTATATATGTGCAGTCATGAAAAACATATTTCCATATAAATCATGTTGTAAAACACAGACCAAAAAAAAAATAAAGTTTTAAAAAAGTATGCTTCAATCTTCATTTAGACTCCATCAGTTCTTTCTCTGGAGGTAAATAGCATTTTTCATCATAAAGCCTTTGGAATTGGATTGGATCTTTGTATTGCTGAGAATAGCTAAGTCATTCACAGTTGATCATTGTACAGTATTGCTATTAATGTGTATAATGTTCTCCTGGTTCTGCTCATTTCACTTTGCATCAGTTCATGTAAGTCTTTCTAGGTTTTTCTAAAAGCATCCTGCTCATCATTTCTTAAAGCACAATGCTATTCCATCACAATCAGATACCACAACTTGTTCAACCATTCCCTATTTGATGTATATACCTTCAATTTCCAATTCTTTGCCATGTCAAAAAGAGCTGCTATAAATATTTTTGTATATATAGGTCCTTTTCCTTTTTAAAAAATCTTTTTGGGATACAGACACAGTAGTAGTATTTTTGAGTCAAAGGGTATGCACAGTTTTATAGCCCTTTGGGCAAATTCCAAATTGCTCTCCAAAATGGTTGGTTCAATTCACAACTCTGCCAACAATTCATGTGTCCCAATTTTTCCACATCCCCTCCAACATTTGTCATTTTCATTTTCTGTCATATTATCTAGACCTCTTTTTTTAGATGATAACATTACAATTTAATTAAAGGAGAAGGAGTAAAGACACCCAAACACTGACAGCTCAGACATCCTCCAGGTTGGAAGGGTGTTTCTATTGGATGGTAGGCACAATTTCCCTCCTTTGACCTCTTTAATCTGCCTCTTAATTCAATTATTATTCCATAGAGTTAGAGAGTGTTTTCTAGATAATTAAGGGGACCAGTAACATAAAATAAAATATGTTCTGAAGATGTTTAATGTACTCAAGTTTACATAGGCATCAAAGACTAGTGAGATACTCTGGAGGTAGAATTTATTATGATATTTGACACCTTTAATGCCTGATGGTCTTTGAATCTATTCTCAGAGAAACATTTACATGTAGAATCATGGATTTAGAACAAGAAGAGACCTCAGAGGCCCTTTAGTCCAGCCCTCTCACACACTTTTCAGATCAGGAAATTTAGAGCCATTAAATGACTTGCCCAGAGTCACAGAGGTAATGTTAATTTCTTTGACCTGAGACCAGTCTTTTTCCATTCTATCCTTCTCTAGGACTAAGAATGTTGCCTTCTGTGCTCTACGGCACAGTTTCTTAACCTGAGGTCTATGGAACGATTTAAAAAAATTTTTTTAAAGAATATTTTGATAGTTGTATTTCAATGTAATTATTTTCCTTTGTAATCCCATGTATTTTATTTTATTTTACAAATTAAAAAAAAACATATTATTCTGAGAAGGGGGGGTGGTTTATAAACTTCACCAGATTGCCAAAGGATTCCATGACACAAAAAAAGGTTAAGAGCCTCTATGTTTAAGGGGTCCTTTAATGGTATTCATTTTTAACTCAGGAAAATGATTGCTACTTCCTTTTCCCTCCACCCCCCTCCAAGTTATGCTCTGGATCAGCCCCAATTCCAGGCTTGCTATCAACAGATAAAACGAGAATACTTCAAACCTTTGGGGATCTGTGATTCCATTTTTTGTGGGTATTCCCTTCATCGATGCAGATTACAACCTGTCACACCTCAGCAGCTGATTTCATGAGTTGCTATTGTGTAATTAAAAATTCTAAATGTGGATTCTAATCTGTCCCCCCCAGTTTTGGGGGGAAACTGACTAAAATTACTGGTAAACAAGTTTAGATTTTTTAAAGGGTTTATTGAAAGATAGTAAAAGAAAGAGAAAGATTGAGAAGAGATTTCTTATAACCTGGCAATCCTAGCCTTCCTAATCTCCCACTTCTGAAGTTCACTGCCATCATGCCAGTCTTGCAGCCAAAGAGGAAGCACAGTCCCACCAGCATCTGCTTCCTCCTTCGTGTCCTCCTCCCAGAAATGGGAGGCTCCTCAAGTTCATTGGCTGGTAGCCTTCCTAGACAGTACCCACGAGCAAACGTCACTTCCTGATGCCAAGGACCTTGACTGCATGGCTTGCCCTCAGAGGCCTTCTCCTCATGGCGGAGCTTTTCTACAGTAAGTCTCCAGCAGGTGGCATCATTCCAATCATTACACTACGGTCAAAATATTTGAGCACTAGATGACCACCCTTCTGATGTTTAGCTTGGTTTGTGCTTGAATGACTGATGCAAATAGTCCATAGCTGGGCTTTCCACGTTAGTAGAATCTGTCAGAACTTGAGTGTGCTCTTTTGGCACTGGGTTGACCTTCACCCCAAAATGAGGCACCTGATGCAGGACTCTATGGTGAGGAAAGATGGGCATCATGTTAAATAAATGTTCACATTAAAGCCCAATTGCCGAAACAGGCCCTTTCCCAAACAGATATATCTCTCTGCCTAGGGGGCCATTGAAAGCCATTGGGATTCTCAGTTTGACTTCAGAATAAACAAACTTCTTCCCTAGTGGGAACTCAGTCTGTCCTCTTTTTCTGATTTTTTAACACCCTGAAGCCAATTTCTCAAAGCCTAACTAGTCTCACAAGTACTTCCTAATGAGATTATTGTTTTCTTTATTATACTGAAAATAAAGTGCTGGCAACTTCATTCCTGCATTGCTCCCAAGCCTCTTTCTAAGCCAGTGGACAGTTCAGTGGTTCTTGAAAGCCTCTTCATTGGTTTTTTTAAACATTTGAGAGGTTCTCCCAACCTGAACCCACAGTAGCAGCTCTCCTAACAGGAGGCCAGATCCTTTACTGGGATACCTGATGATATTGTAGGATCAATCACCATAGATCAGAGGATGTTAGACCTGGAAGGGACCTCAGAACAGAAGGTCAGAGATAAGAGAGGCCTTTAAATTTGCTTTACAGAATCATGAGGCAGGATTCAGAAACTGTAGCGAGTCCATGGGTCAGGACCTAGTTGTCAGGGAGGGCCAAACAGACAGAGGGTATTCCCTGTCTCTGTTTTTGCTTCTTTCTTATTGAAGTTGCCTTGGACAATTACCAGATCTCCAAGGAAACAAGGAGCCACATCTGGACCATGGAGTCAATCCAGTTATGTTTTCAGAAAGGGGGGAGGGCAGGGCAACCGGAAGGCTCCTCAGCCAGCATCTTGCCATCACTTCTCTTGGGTGCCTTTTTACTACCACTGCCCAAGGGCATTAAGGGTCAGAGGACAAAGTGGGAGTGGGAGTAGTGAAGAGTTTTTCTCCAAATATGAAGCTCCTAGAAGTTGTGGTCTTGCCCTTTTCATTTCTGTATTATTCCTTCCCTATCCTGTGCACTGTAGCATAATACACATAGTCAGCTATTTTAAGATACCCAAACTATTTTTATTGCAGCGTGAGGGAATCTCAGGGTACAGGCTATATACAGATTTGAGCACTGGGATTGGGAGTCATAAGACTTGGATTCTAGTCCCAGCTCTGTTACTTACTGGCTGTGTGACCTTGGACAAGTTGTTTACTCTCTTGGGAACTCAGTTTCCTCATCTGTAAAGTGAAGGGATTATGCTAGATGACCTCTGAGGTCCCCTCTAGTAATGAATCTATGAGGAGGTTGGACTAAAGGATTGGACTCTAAGGTAACAACCTTCTAAAGTTTAGATTTAGGTAATCTAAATATTTAGGTAAGTTTCAGGTAGGCAGATTTATATGGTTCAGTTGAGTTAGCAGAATCTTAAATTATTTTATGAGTTCCTCCTAGGCCTTCCCTAGTCATAGCTTTCAACTTAGTGGCAGCATGGCAGAGTAGATTGGTTACTGAACTTGAAGTTAGGATGACCTGGGTTCAAATTCTGCCTCTGATACTTACAAGGTATGTGACCTTGGCCAAATAAGCTACCATTTCCTCATGTATAAAATAAGGTGGTGGGTGGGTCTAGTCGGATTCTAAGGTCCCTTCCAGCTCTAAATCTATGATCCAATGAAGTTGGTTGCTTCAATCACTCTTTTCTCTGTCTTATTTATTTTGCTTTCACCCCTAGAATCAAGGCTGAAATAGCCTTTTCAGTTCCTTTGATCCTGCTTCCTTCTCTAGGATCCAGGTTCCGTCCCTTGGCTTCAAGTCAAAACTGCTCTTCTCAATCACCTGAGCCCCAACTCAGCAGGATCCCTTGGATGCAGAAATTTCCTGGAGTTATTAGCTTCACCTGAGTTTGTTACCTGCTTTTTTTTTTTTTTTGACCAGAGCCATAAGCTAGGGTACTACAAATAGGGAAGATTAACTCAGAACACATGCTTTGGAGGAAGCATAAACTACTGTGGATGGAGCTTGTAGGAGGCCAGGGAAGAGGAGAATGGATGGCTTTTCCTTGGTATTCAGCATGTTCATTCATCAGTGAATCAAGGAGAAGCATGGAATGAAGACTGGACTGGGCTCCCTGGATTTCACCTATGGAAAAATGTTAGTGGATGATGTTTGTAATGACATTCAAACTTTCAAGGGGCCACAGTAGATAGCTTTTTCGTTAGGAAGACTAAATCCTATCGCAGACACTTACTAGTTGTGTGTGACCCTGGGCAAGACATTTAACCTGTCTGCCCCTGTCTCCCTCATCTATTAAATAAGGATAACAATAGCACCTACCTCAAGGGTTGCTGTAAGGATCAAAGGGGATAAAAATGCAAAGTGCTTTACAAAACTTTAAGTGCTATATAAATGTTAGCTATTACCATTACTCGTCTTTATGAGTTTAAATCTGGCCTCAGACACTTACTAGCTGGGTGACCCTGGGCAAGTCAGTTAACTCTGTCTGCCTCAGTTTCCTCATCTGTAAAATGAGCTGGAGAAGGAAATGTAAAGTAACTCCAGTATCTTTGCCAAGAAAACTCCAAATGAGGCTATGAAGAGTCAGACATGACTGAGACAACTGAACAACAACATTACTGTTACTATTACTATTATTACCAGGCTATATATGCCCCAAGGGATGATATTGTTTCACACCCACAGTTCTCTAAAAATTCCCAGTTTTCTAACAACTTTATCCTTTATAGTCTATAATATCATGTGTAAAATCCTCATTTAACCTTCTTGTCCTGACTTCAATTGCTTTCTTCCTTGCAAAATTAATGTTCTCAACCCTCCACAATTACATATAGTAATGCACAGCACAGCCCATCCCTATCAATCCAGTGATTTGGGGGTGGAATATTTGTTTTTTGAGAACAGAAACTGTGTTTGTACTTGGTTGAGACCAAAGGATACTATGGTAAGGAATAAGGGATCTTGAGCTGTGTGATCTTCCCACCTTTGGGCTTAGATTTGCTCATCTCTAAAAAGATGGCTTTGCACTCAGAGATGTCAACCACATAGTGCTCCTCAGTATAGCCCAACCCAGATTAAGATGTGAAGGGGAAATATCCAACAAAATAAATTAAAATATAATAAAACTTAGGTAATGTTAAAATGCGTTTTTTTGAGTCAATATGCAGCCCACATGGATCCTGATACATGGTTTAATGACCCCTGTTTCTATCTGAGTTTGACATCACTGGGCTAGATAATCTTCAAGATCCCTGGTTTAAAATCTTGTGATCCAAGACCTGTCCTGAAGGCCAGTTCTGTTGTGACCATTACTGGATTGACCTCCTCAGTAAAGAACTTGTATCTTGGCTCTTTCTGAGCCCCAAGTATCTGTAAGAAGGGTGTAGTGAGAATCATATAAGATCATATTTAAAGTGCTTTGTAAGACTTTAAAATGTTATATAAATGCTAACTATAGCTTTAATGTGTGTGTTTTTTTGGTTTTGTTTTGTGTTTTGTGGAACAATGAGGGTTAAGTGACTTGCCCAGGGTCACACAGCTGGTACGCATCAAGTGTCTGAGGCCAGATTTGAACTCAGGTCCTCCTGAATCCAGGGCCAGTGCTTTATCCACTGCACCACCTACCTGTCCCCCTATGACATTGCTCTGACTTTTAGGAGTTAAGCAGGATAAGTCTAATTCCTCTTCTCTGTGACAGATATCATATTTCTATCTCCTCTTCCCTTGCTTCCTTCCTCCAAATAATTTCTTCTCCAAGATGACATTGATCCCATTCTTTCAACTGACTCTCACCATTCTGATTACCTTCCTCTGGAAAATTTCAACTTATTAATGTTCTTCTGGAGATGTGATGGATAGAACTAAAAGCAATAATGCAGATGTGGTCTAACCAGGTCAAACTATAGTGGGGCCATCAATTCCCTAGGCATGGATACTTTGCCTTTCTTAATGCAATCTAATATCATATTTGCTTCTTTATCTGCCAAATCCCATAATTGACTGATATTGAGCTGTAGTCCACTAAGACCTTCAGATCCTTTTCATACAAACTGCTATCTTGCTATATCTTCCATCTTATACTTGTGAAATTGATTTTGTAAAAAACTCAAATGCAAGACTTTACATTTATTTCTATTAAATTTCATCTCATCCAAATTAGCCCAGAGCTCTAGTCAACCTAGGTAGCACTGGACCTGGAGACTGGAAGACCTGAGTTCAGTAAGTGCCTCAGGTACTTATTAGCTGTGTGACCTTGGTCACAACAGAACTGGCTTTCAGGAAAGGTCTTGGATCACAAGATTTTAAATTGGGTTCCTTGCAGATTATCTAGCCCAGTGGTGTCAAATTTAAATACAAACAGCTGTGTCACTTGACATCCATCTGCCTCAGTTTCCTCAACTATAAATTGAGGATAATAGCACCTATCTTCCAGGGTTGTTTTGAGGGTCAAATGAGATAATAATTGTAAAGCGCAGTGACTGGCACATAGTAGAGGTTTTAATAAATGCTTGTTTCCTTCTTTCTCAGGATATTTTGGATCCTGATTCTGCTACTCAATCTCTTATCTATTCCTTTTAGTTCTATGTTATCTTCAAATCCCTTTTAGTTCTATGTTATCTTCAAAGTTCTTTGTTATGGATACAAATCTTATAAGGCATAAAGTATTTTTTTTCTCCAACTCAGTGATAAAAATCTTGAGCAGCACAGTGTCAGGCACACTGAGCCTTTCAATAGAGAGTTGATATGGAATAATGGATTAATAATTATTCTTTGGGTATGACCATTTAAGCAGTTTTGAGTCTACTATACTAAATTGTCTGGTTTCAATCTCTCCATCTTGTTCTCAAGATCAGTATAAGATACTCTGTCAAATGCTTTGCTAAAATTGGAGCAAATTCTAGTGATAGCATTCCAATGACCTTGTCAGTTTAACATGCCTCTTCTCGGTGCTGCCCTGCTATTTCTTTGTGATTGCTGATTCATTTTCTAGATAACCAGTCACCGTCCTCTTTATTAATATGTTCTAGAATTTTGCTAGGGATCCATGTCAAGCTCACTGGCTTATAGTTTGAAGTCTTCATTTTTCTTCCTTGAAAAGAAATGAGAACAGCACTGATCCTTAACTCTTGTAGTAACTCTTTTATTCTCAAAGATCTTTCAGAGTTTTCTAATAGTGGCAGAGTAATCACTACTGATAATTCTTTTTAGCACCCTAATATATGGTTCATCAAGGTCAGGTGACCTGAACTTATCAAGAGCTCCTAGGGGCTTTCTTACAATCCCCATAGTTATCTACTCTCTATCACCCATTTTGGTATCACCGTTTTCCAGTTTTGGCAGAGAGAAAAATAAGCAAAACAAGAGTCCAACAGCTCCATCTTCTCTCCAACATTCATTATCATCATCCCATCTACCTGTAGCAGCAGTTGTATCCCTTATTTGATTCATCTTCCCCGCCCCCAAATAGCTAAATATCTTTTGGAGTCTTTGCTTTCATCGTCAATATCAGCTCATTCTCAGGATATTTGACACCATGCCTAAATGACAATGATTTAATTTGTGTTCATCTTTTTTGGCCAATCCTTGCTTCCATTTTTTGTGGGGGATATGTCTTTTTAATACCTAAATTGTTTGCTGAGTTCTCTTTCCAACCCCATTATTCTCTTTGGACAACTGCCCCCTATTCTCATTAGAATTGTTTCTTTTTGTATCATTCTGGAAGCTTCTTGTCCTTCCCATATGATATTTTAGGTCATGAACTCTATCCTATCCTTTTTCTTGACCCTTTCAAATCAGCTCTTCTAAAATCTGGGATTTATGTTTAGATTGTATCCAACTTTCATCTCCTGCCAGTAGTTCCCATCATTTCTTCTTTTTTTTTTTTAGTGAGGCAATTGGGGTTAAGTGACTTGCCCAGGGTCACACAGCTAGTAAGCGTTAAGTGTCTGAGGCTGGATTTGAACTCAGGTACTCCTGACGCCAGGGCCAGTGCTCTATCCACTGCGCCACCTAGCTGCCTCCATCATTTCTACTGAAGCAATTAGTTCCTTCTTGTTGATGAGAATTAGATCCAGAATAGCAATTTCCTTTGTGTTTTCCTCAACTTCAGAAGGATGCAGTTGTTATTAAGGAAAGTCAAGGCATTATGATATGCCCTGCTCTTGGTAGAGAGTTAGAACTCTGGTAGAGGAAAGGAAAATATGGTTACAATTTATATATGTGTACATGATTGTAAACGATAGAAGATTATTATCTACTTAGGATGCTAAAAGAAATTGATCTGCCTTGTGCAATAACTAGGTAGTTTATACACTTGCTAAGTCTGCCTGGCTTTAAGCTAATATATCTCCCAAAATATAACAGGACTTGAATCAGGTTCCTCAATCCTCTAGGCCTTTGGTTATGTTCTAAGTATGACCCTGGGGCTGCCTGCTGGGACTGGTCCATCTGCACTGTCCCTCCAAAGCCAGAATGACATTTTGTTTCCCTGGCCTCCTTTGCCCTGTTTTGGTTATTCTCCCTGCAGCAGTGAGGCTATTAAAGGCTGATTAAAAACAAACAAACAAACAAACCCAAAACCAACCAAAAAACTGTGCCATACCCTCAGCCAATCAGGAATGCTCCTCATTACCTAGTTAGGCTATGGTTCTACATCCACTTATTCTTCCCAAAGAATTCATCACCTCATGGTCAGCTTACTGATGATGAGTTTCTTTTCTGTGGAAGTATTTGCCAAAATCTCTTCTTACGTCTCCAGCTCCACAGAATCAGCCAGAGTTTTTGCCCTTGAGTTGAATTCTGAGATTCCTTCTAACTCTGAGATTTGGTGATACTGTTTACTCTACTCTCATAGCTTTTGAGCATTCAAAGTCAACTCCATTCCACAGTGCAGGATAGGAAAAAGCTTGTGAGGAGTTTAGAACATAACCTGGGTTAATAATAAATAGCTGTTCTAGTGGGTGGGGGGTGGGAATAGAGGAGGAAGAGAAGTTGAAACAATTTTTTTAAATTGATGTTAAAATTTGTTTTTACATATATTTTGGAAAATAAAATTCTATTAAAAAAATAATAAATAGCTGTCACCCATTTCACACTTCTTCTACTCTCATTTTCTCTAGGATGCCATATTTTATCACAGAATTTCTTTAGGGTCTGTCCTAAAATGAAACTTGAATCTTCAGTCATAATTTAGCTCAACATTGTCATCATCAATAACTATTTAATCTTGACTTGGCTATTATAGCAGGCAGAATAAATTAAAGAATTGAAAAAAATTGTCTAGATATTAAAGATTTGGCTCTCTGGGAACTTAAAGTCTTCAGACAGTCCAGGTGAAATAAATATGGGTAACAATGTAGACAGGTATATATACAATGCATCACTTTTCATGCCACATTAGATTTAGAGCTGGAAAGGGATCTTGGTGCCCAACCTCATTAAGAGAGGAAACAAATGGGGCCCATTGAGGTTAAGTGACTTACTCAAGGTCACACAGGTTGTAAGTGGTCAGGACTTGAACCCAGGAACTTTGATTCCAAATCCAGAGCTCTTTCCACTTCACCAAAAAGTCAAACCAAAACAAATCTATAGCACCTAAAAAAATCTCATTGATACTAGAACCCATAGGGTTTTTAGAGGGAAAGATTGTACCTCTCCCACTCAGTGCTCATTAATGGGCACCCCTATGCCTGATGGGAACTAGCCACCAGAGGGGCTCCTGGGCAGTGTAGATTCTATAAGACTGACTAATTTTTTTCTCAATGACTTAGTTAATCAGTGTGGGAGCTATTTGCCTGCCAGGATATTGGTTCATGGCCCTGGGGGAGAATTTATTCAACATTATGAAGACAAAAGTGGCTCAGAGAATCCCTGTTGGGTCTGAGGGTAGTGCTAATTATCTCCATATTTATGATAAAGGGGACAGATGGTGAGAATCTGCAGAAAGGAAGTTCTCAAAGCCATAGAAGCAAAGAAGAGAGAGGGCATCTGGTCTAGTTACCTGCCTTCAGGAGGGGATTGATAGCATAAATGACTTGACCAAGGCCACATGAGAGGACCCTGCCTCCTTAGTCAGTATTCCTTCCATAGGACACAGCTTGGATTCAGAAGGCAGACTTCATCTTTGTCATTTACTACCCATATGACCTTGGACAAGTCATTTAACCAGTGAGGATGAGAGTTACAGGAAACCTACAACTTGATTAGGGACAGAAGGGTGAAGAGAACCTAAAAGGCACTTGCCCCTGCCTTCCTCCCAGAAGCTGGCTCTCAGCAAAGGGCCTATGCCTCTCCAGATGTTCCCAGCAGCCTTTAGCACCATAACTTGCAAAGAAATACAGTCTCTTGCTTCTAGTGGAAACCACAGGTGCCAGCCAAGGTGGGGTCGCCCCAGGCACCCAAAGGGATGTGGACAGGGGCTTTCTGTCAAGCTTCAGTTTGCATCCTCGGGGTCCTATTATAATACCATTATGTGCTGTGGGCATTAATCATGCCGTTAGGTAAGCAGCATGGCACTTTTATGGCAGCTTTGAAGCTAATCTGTCACTAATTCCTCTTGGATTATCATGATTTCTTACGGTTGTGATTCATTAACTTGGAGGCCTAATAGTAATTCTATTAAACATCTTCCATTGGTGTGTGCCTTGACATGTCAGGGTTTGGAAAATCCAGCTCCTGTGTTCCATTGTACTGCCTGAAATGGCATGATGGGCACCATGTGTGGTCCCCAAAGAAGCAACTCCACTGAAGTGGCTGGGTCCTGGAGCCATCCAGCAAGTGTCCCAGTCATGAACAATGGTCTTGTCCATCTCCTGACTGTGGTAAAATAATGGAATTTGACAGAAGCCTAGGGGTCTCACCTGAATGATCTAGTAGTGTTTGGAAAACAAACCTGGAGTTGTCTTCCTTGCTTCTCTCCATACCTCAGATGTGTTCTTTCTGGATTTGAAGGCTTCTGAGCCGACTTTGTCTTCCTTTCTCTGAGAGAGAGAGAGAGAGAGAGAGAGAGAGAGAGAGAGAGAGAGAGAGAGAGAGAGAGAGAGAGAGAGAGAGAGAGAGAGTGGGGGGGGGAGGGAGGGAGGGAGAGAGAGAGAGAGAGAGAGAGGGAGGGAGGGAGGGAGGGAGGGAGGGAGGGAGGGAGAGAGAGAGAGAGAGAGAGACTGAGAGAGAGAGACAGAGACAGAGACAGAGAGAGAGAGAGAGACTGAGAGAGAGAGAGAGGCAGAGAGAGAGAGAGAGAGAGAGAGAGAGAGAGAGAGAGAGAGAGAGAGAGAGAGAGAGAGAGAGAGACTGAGAGAGACTGCAGCAACATTTCTTAGAGGCCCTGCCTCTCCTCCAGGAAATGGGCCGCTTTGTAGGAAGTACAGAATCACAGGGGAGACAGGGAAAAGAAGCTGGAGTGCAGGCTATAGGTAAGCAAGCCCAGAGAGACAGAAAGAGAGAGGTGTGTCTCGGGATTTCCCTGGTTAGCACCAGCCAAGAGAGCCAGGCAGGAGAGGATCTGCGGGATTTAGGAGGGGTGGGCAGAAGCTTCCCTATGGAAATTTGGTCTCCAAGCTCTCTTCCTCTCCTTACCCAAGGCAAACAGAATCAATGGAGTGCTCGAGAGGCAAAATGGAGAAGGGCTGCAGCCCTTTACTGGCGGGCTGGCCAGCATTAATAACATTCCTCAGTGAGGTTTTTTTTTCAGAAAGAAACACTTCTTTTAGGCCGGCTGCTCTCTGCGAAAGGTCAGTTTCGGGGCAGCAGTTTGAATGATGGGCTGTGAGCAGGCAAGAGAATAAGAGTAAAGGAAGGGGTGGGAGAAGGGGAGGGTCCCTCCTGGAGGAGGTCAGCGGAGAATGGGAGAACAGTGGTCTGTCCCCGTGCCAGAGGAGGAGTAGAAGAAGGCATATGTGTGGGGGATTGAAGCCCTCATCTTCCCCCTTATTCGGCACCATCAATCAAGCTCGGCACTGATATCTCAACAATTTGTAATCCCCTCCACCCCCCTCTGACCTGCTCAAGTGCGGACCAGCGCTGACCCCTCTCACCCCCATTCAGGCCTTTGCTGCTGTCGCTGGAGTTGATGGATGACTTCTCCTCCCCACCGTCCTCGTCCAGCCAGCCCCTCCCCATCCTTGGCCAGGGAAACATGGGCAGGTAGAGGTGAGGTCAGCTCCAGGGCAGTCACAAGGACACCGGTGGAAAACCCAAGGCACTGCTGTTGCTATCCTCCACTTAGAGATGGATATCATAGAGGAGCCTGAGTGCAGAGAGTTAAGGTGAACTCTAGAAGCAAGAAGAAAAAAAAATACCCAGAAGCCTCTGGCAACTGGGCATCTCAGCCTTCTAAAGTTGAAGAAAGTGGTGAGGCTTTCTTTCATGTTAAAACTATCTGGAAGGGGGCAGCTAGGTGGCGCAGTGGATAAAACACTGGCCCTGGATTCAGGAGTACCTGAGTTCAAATCCGGTCTCAGACACTTGACACTTACTAACTGTGTGACCCTGGGCAAGTCACTTAATCCCCATTGCCCCGCAAACAAACAAACAAACCCCAAAACTATCTGGAAAAAAATTCTAGGGGCAGCTAGGTGGTGCAGTGGATAGAGCACTGGCCCTAAATGTAAATGTCTTAGGCCAAATTTGAACTCAGGTCTTTCTGACTGCAATACAGGTTTGGCACTTTACCTGTCACTATTTCCTGGTAGTATAACATATAAAATGTTTGGTACAATCTATGTACATATATAACACAACAGCCAAACTCACATTTACATATACCCACACAGTCATGTACATGCAAATGCAATACACATGTATATACAAACATGTGCACACATACATGCATATACAACATACTGTGCATATATTCACCTATATGTACATGCATAATTCATGTGCATGTATATGTGTGCATGTACACACAGAATGCAATACTATTTATATACTCAGAATATGCATCTATATAAACATGTATGTCTAGGAGCACAATATGGGCAGACATATGTACAGACACATGTATACATGTATGTATATGCATATATATATATACACATACAGAGAGAGAAGAGAAACAGAGACAGAGACAGAGACAGAGAGACATAGAGTTCTATAGCTTCCAGTTACTTTTCAGCTACTTTTGTCTGAAAGGGGGGAAAAAGTACAAAAATTATATTTCACAAACTAGAATAAATCTGTCTGAATACATCTGTAGCAAGCTAATCCAATGTTAGAAATGTCTAATTATAGGATCTTAAAGCTGGAGAGGACCTTAATGATTATTTTAACCCATCTTTTCCTTTTACAGATTCCTTTTACTAGCATTTATTAAGAGCCTACTATGTACCCAGGATCAACCACAGGGACAAAGAGAAGCAAAAACCAAACCAAACCAAACCAACCAAACCAACCCCAAAACAGTGCCTATTCTCCAGGAGCTCCATCCTAGAGGAGCATCTTGCTTAAGAGCCTACAGTTAATGGCAGAGCCTGCATCAGAGCCCAGACTTCTGGGTACCATGACCAATGATCATTGCATTACATTAGGCTGCCTTAATAACCCCTCCCCCACCAGAAATACCCAAACAAAAAAACAACCCCCCCTCCCAAACTAACTGCCCTGTTAGAGGGAGGGGATGGTATCCATGTTTTGTTCTTGCTCTTAGTTTTCCATTTTCCCTCTTTATTTTTTGCTCACAGCAATTCTAAACTCCTTCCTGGCATTCCCTCCTGTTATAACAGTGACCCTAGATTCTCCAAGGCTCTGCTAATTCAATTTAATTCTACAAGCATTTATTGTGGAGCAGGTACTATGCTAGGCACTAAGGATATAAAAAAAAGGATATAACTAATATTTAAATAAATCAATGCTAAACAACAGCTAAATAAATAAACAAATAAACACATGAATGAATAAGTAAATAAAAGAATGAACACATAAATAAAAACTATAAAATAAGGATATAAAAACAAAGAAATAAGCTTAATTTCAAGAATTCTACTGGGGGAAACAGCATGTCCACAAAAAAGCAAATATAAACATGCACAATGCATATATCATACCTCTGTGTATGTATGATTTTTTTTATGGGGAGGCTACTAGTAACTGAAGGGATCAGCCTCTTATAGGAGGTGGCACTTGAATTGAGCCTTGAAGGAAGCAGGAATTCTAGGAGGTGTAGATAAGAAGGCAGTGAATACCAGGATGCTGTGTGCAAAGGCATGGAGATGGGACAGAAAAAATGGTTCAAGGAACAGCAGTTAGGCCAATTTTGTTTTACTGTAGAGGACATGAAGGGAAATACTATGTAATAAGCCTAGAAAGGCAGGCTAGGGACAGATTTTGGAGTTTTTATTTAATCCTAGAGGCAGTGGGTTCCACTAGGACTTCTTGAGGAGGGGAATAGCATGTTCTTTAGGGACACTGATTTAGCTGCTGTGTGGAAAACTGATAGAAGGAGGGACAGACGATGCAGACAGCCCTTGGTTTGGTATTGCATAAGCTAGGTGAGGGGTGGTGAGGGCCAGAATTGGATGGTAGCTGTGTGATATTTCAGATGTTTTGTTGTTGGGGATATAATAATAATAATAATAATAATAATAATAATAATAATAATAATAATAGCTAGTGTTTATATAGCACTTTAATGTTTGTAACATGCTTTACATATATGATCTCATTTTATCCTTACAACAACCTCATAAAGCAGGTGCTATTATCATTCCCATTTTACATGTAGTACCTCTCTGGGCTCATCTTTCCAGTGTATATAGCACTGACAGGTGGGGTCTATGCTTGTGGGACCTCTGATGTCTTTGAAGGCTCTCCTGAATTTACTAGAGTTCTGGGCATTCCTTCTCGTGATGCTTGTTCACCTAAAAAAACACACAAGGACCAGAGGTTACATGTGTTCAAGGGCACGTGGCAGCCAGGTGGGAGAATGTAGCTTGCAAATCCAATCATGCTCTAAGGACTGGACTTTTATTGGCCAGTTCTCATTCTCCCTACCCCTTATATACACATATGAAGAAACTCTTGTTTGAGAAGATAATGCTAGAAGGACCAAGAATGTTAACTGATATATACATGCTTGTGTGCATATACATGCACATGCATATACATGTACACACACAGCTTTACTTTGAAACAAACATTTTCATCCATTTTTTTTTTTTTTTGCCTTATGGATTTAAAAAAATGCCATCTGTTAGTTGATGCAGCTCGAGCCTTCTAGGTATTCTTAAATTCTCATCCTGGTGTTGTGACTTTCCCAGCATTACACAGTCAGTGTTAGAGGCAGGATTCAAAGTCAAGACTTCTTGACCCTAATCTTACACATACATCTGATTGATAAGACTTGGTAATTGATTTGATATGAGATTATAAGAGAGAGGAAAGAGTCAAGGGTGAAACAAAAACTGGGGTGGGGACTACCAAACTCAAAATGTTTTAGACTATATGTCCTAGGAGAGACCAAGTGTCTCCCACCACGACAGCAGCTACAGATGACCAGCCTAACTAATCAGAAAGGAACTCTCCCGCAGAGGAGTGGTTACTACGTGAGGAGAGGTGACAATCTGCTTTGGTGAAGAGTGTCTATATTGACTAAGCTAAGTATCAAAGTGGTGTATGTGGCTCAGATATGAACTTGAGGAAGCTCCTCCTGGTTTTCATGTCCTTAAACCTCGTATTTGAAAACACCTGAAAAAACCCATTCTAGTGTTTGCCTTCAGACTTTAAAGGTCTTTGAAGATAGCCCTACTTGGTAATCAGCATGCTGTAGGTGTGAAAGGTATATGGGGGTGGGGAGGACCAGAAGAGACATCCAGCTTCGACTCGGATGAACTCATGAATGGCCTTGGGTGCTAAGGAAACCAGGCTGGTACTCTTGTCACTTGGCACCAAGGCCACAGGAGGCTTCAGCAAAATAAGCAGGAAATATGTCTTTGAACCCAGGGCCGTAGAACATCAGAGAAAATTGGTCAGAGTGAAGAGCAGAGAGAAGCATTGGTCCAGTGCTAGGGAGAGAAACTCTTCACATAAATAAATAAAAAAAGTAGGACAAATAAAGGGGGGGGGAGAAAGAGAGAGAGAGAGAGAGAGAGAGAGAGAGAGAGAGAGAGAGAGAGAGAGAGAGAGAGCGCAAGCAGATGAGAAATTATGTGGGTGGAAAAGAAAATGGAAGAGAAAGAGAAAAGGGAAAGGGAGCTAAGAAAAAGAATCCAGTAATGGTCATGCGACAGGAGTCAGCAGGGAAAGAAAGAGGGGAAGGAAATTTAATGAGGGCAACTGGAAGGCCAGCTTTAACCAACAGCTGGCAGGGTGCCTGGTTTGATCTCCTTGTGAGTCAGGCTGTTTGATTAATCGGGGCCTGTGGAGGAGAATGGACACCTGCCCCTGCTGTTGAACACTTTGATCTGGGGAATTCTCAGGGCCTGTGGGAGGGGTGTTATATAAATGTGTGTACTCCCAGGGCACTCGCATGCTTCCGGTGGGGGTTTCCTGAATGGATGAGAGAGCGAGGGAGAGAGAGAAAGATATAAAGGTAGGGAAAAAGAGAAAGAAAGAAAGAGAAGGTAAACAGGCTTCTGGAGTCAGGGAGGCAGACTCAGAATAAAGCTGCTGTCGTGATGGTTTATCAAGAGAAAGCAGCAGTGGCCAGGAGTTCATTTGCAGGGGAAAGTTCAGCCATAATCTGGGGGCCTTTCGGTTATGAGGTTTTTTTTTCCCTTCCTTTCTTTTTTTTCCCCCGACAAGGAAATAACTGAACTGTTAGGGAGAACAAGGCTGAGAAAACCATTTGCACAAAATTGTATTCTGTTGCCTGTAGCTAGAGGACTGGCTAGTTTAATCAAAGAGAGAACTCTTCCTAGGGGCTTGGGGTGGGGGGTGGGGGGGAGGGAGGTACATGGCTGCCTGGCTTGGAACTGGCTTGGCTGTCTGCATGTTGGAACACAGCAGAGCTGGGAAAGGGAGTGACATATTGCAGGGGGTGGGGGTGGGGGAAGGGGGGGGGGAACCATGCACCCAAAAAACTAAACCCTAATGCCCTCAAAAAAGAAAACCAAAAATACATATATATCCTCTATTTTATCTCTGGATTAAATCCATTGGTGTTTCTGCCAATCCCAAATAATAGCGTTACTTGATGGAGGGAAAAACAACTTTGAAGGGGATAAAAGTTATTGGTTTCTTTGACTCTTCCTCAAGTCTTTTCTAGAAGCTAGGCAGGCAGACATGCCAGGCTGCAGAATTCCTTGATCTTGTGAGGGTCTGTGGTGGACAATGGAGCTCTTCTGAACAAAACGAGGAATTTCATCAATGCGAGACCAAGGAGGACCCAGGGGCTGGGAATATGGGCTACTGGGATATGCACTGTTTGTGTGTCTTTGGGTTTCTCTCTAGGTGGGGTAATCTTTTCTGTTACCGCTGATGCTTGTAGTCACCAATGCGATTCAATCCAGTATTGATTAAATTCCTATCAGGTGTCAGGTACGTGTTATGCCTTGGAGATACAAAGACACATAGAAATGAACCCCGTCACTGACATCCAAGAGCTTCTATTCTACCATGAGGGGGGTGGGTGTGGGGTTGGAGGGTGACAACATGTGTGTACATACAAGATTTATTTGATATAGTCAAACTCCTGGTGAGCAAACTCCTTTTACTAATATAGATCAACACCTGCTCTGAAATTTATATTCTCAGTGCCGGAGGAACTGAGAGGTTGTGACTTGCCCAGGTTCACACAGGCGATATGGGTTGGGGGGTGAATATGTTCCCAGGTCTTTTGACTCCAGGGTGGGCCTTCTAGTCACTCAATCTGGCTCCTTGAGGGAGGGAGGGTTTTTCTGTTTGTTTGGTTTTTTATCCTTAAACTTTCTTTGTATTTCTAGCTCTTAGAACAGTGCCTGGTACACAGTAAGAGCCTAATAAATGCTCGTTGAGTGACTGACTGCCTACCTCTAATAATATGTATAATACAAATATAGTATACACACATATATACTTATATATGTGTATATGCATATGTATATATAAACATAAAGTAATACAAAGAAATGTTGGTGGGAGTGAACTGATTGAGGGCATCAGAGAAGGTCTTTGGTAGGAGCCGACCCCTGAAAGGTGTTTTGAAGGAAGCTAAGGATTCTATAAGGTGAGTGCAGCCTAATCTAGATGGGCTTTGGGGCTGGGGTATACACTCAAATCAACACAAATCCCCCCATTGTCACCTCAACACACCATCAGAACAAGGGATACAGGCATTTTAGGCTCTGCTGATTTGTTGTTGTTCAGTTGTTCAATCATGTCCAACTTCGAGACCCCATGGACACATCAATATATAATATCGATAATAGATGATAATAGATGGCACATCAGGCTCTTCTATTCTCCATTATCTCTCAAGGTCTGTCCAAGTTCATGGTCATCGTTTCCATGACACTGTCTATCCACCTCATTCTCCTCCCTCCCCTTTTCCTTTTGTCTTCAATCTTTCCCAACATCGGAGTCTTTTCCGGTGACTCCCATCTTCTCATGTGGCCAACTTATTTAAGCTTCAGTTTCAGTATTTGACCTTCCAGTGCATTGTCAGTTGGAGACAAAGCCAAATTACAGTGGTAGAAGAAAGACAATGGGTGTTTTGAATCAACAAAACTGAGTTGTGTATTTCCACCTCTCTAGCTTCTCCCACATTTGTCCCCTCCTCTCTATCATTTTTGCCACCACAACCATAGAGGCTTTCATGGACATTCATCTAAACTATTGCAATAGGTGCCTGGGAAGTCTTCTTGTCTCCAATCTCTTTCCCCATCCAGTCCATCCTACATGCAGTCATATTTCTTATCTTTCTCTAGTCATAAGTCTTACGGGGAGACTCATTGCTTAGTAAAAGTAAAGTTTCCCTTGTTTGACATTCGAGGCCTTCTACCACCTAGCTTCATCTTTTCTTCCAGTGTTCTAGCTAAACAGGGATATTCTCCACCCACCTGTGTTTTCTTACCCTATTGCCTGCACCTGGAATAGCGTTCCTCTTCATTCTCACCTGTTAAATTGCTATTTATCCTTCAAAAACTCATTTAGTTGCCTTTTTCATGAAATGTTACTTGAATCCTACTTTGGAAATGCCATTTACCCTCAGATTTCATAGTTTTGGGGGGCGTTTGCATTTCTCATTGCTTTTTATGCTTTCCGCATTCTCTAGACTATAAGTTCCATGAGGGCAGGGACTATCAGAGAATCACAGAAATTTTAAAAGTTGGTGTTTAGTTCAACTCATGCCTCTAAGGAGACTCCACTAGGACATACTTGGCAAGTTGATATCTAGCCTTTGCTTGAAGAATTCCAAAGAAGGGCCAGGCACCATCTCTCGAGGCAGCCTATTCTACTCTGGGGCGGTTGTTAGGAAGCTTTTTGTGACAACAAACCTAAATTTTCTTTTTTTTTCCCCCACTCCCATCTGTTGCTTTCATTTTTGCCCTCTAGGGCTAAGCAAAACAAGTTGAATCCCTTTTTTCATAAGGAAGCCTTTAAAATACTTAACAACTGCTACTATGTACCCTTGAATCTTTTCTTGTTCAGATTAAAATATCTCCAATTCCCTCAGCTGATTCCCATGTGACATGAGAATCTTCTCCTTGTTTTTGTTGTTATCATTCATTCTTTTTAGGCAGCTAGGTGGTAGGTACAGTAGATAGAGTAGCTGGGCCTGCTGTCAGGAAAACTTCAGTTCACATCTGAATTCAGACACTTACTAGAAGTATGACCCTTGACAAGTCACTTCACTTCTGTTTGCCTCAGTTTCCTTAACTGTAAAAAGGGTATAATGATAGCACTTGCCTCAGAGAGTTGTTGTGGGGATCAAATGAGATAATATTTTTTGTTTTGCTTTTACTTTTATTTTAAATTTAAGGAATAAAATAAGCACTTCCATAACACAGTACAATAAAAATGATTGTACATGAAACTGAAAATAAATTATGCACAACTTGATATACCTTTCAAATATACAACAAAATTATCATGTAAATTTCTTTTTTTCCTTTTTTTTCCTCCCCCCCCAAAGATTACCATTAGTCTTAAATGGGTGTGTGTGTCTGTGTGTGTATGCAAAATTCCATACATACTTCTATTTATCAGTTCTTTCTCTGGATACAGATAGTATCTTTCTTCATATATCCTTTGTAGTTAATTTGGATATTTATAATAAACAAAATAGATATTTGTAAAGCACTTAGCACACAGTACATGGCACATAGGTACGTAAGATATGCTATTTCCTTTCCCATCCCCAGGACATGAATTCTCCAGGCTTTTTTTTTTCTCCCCAAGGAGGGGTTTCTTTCTTCTAATATTTGGTGGTTCTCAGGCCCAGTCTGTGGACAGCCCTCCATAGCACCTCTTTTTGATGGCCTCAGTTTGCCTAGTTAATGGGAATGAATGGAATCCTTTGGAGGCAAGCCACCCAAATCCTTTTTACATGGAGGAAGCTGAGAAGAAAGAACTGAGGCTTGTTGTGATATTTTCTTGCCATGAAGCAGGTTTGGGAAGCTGAAGTTCATCTTCCTAGCTTTATTCCTCCTCTCTCTATATCAACACAGCCTTACACATGAGTCTGGGCCCAAACAGTAGCTGGAAGGTGATTCCAGTCTTTCTCTAGTCTACTCAGTATACCCTGCAGGGGAAGTCAAAGAAAAACATGAACATCTTTACTAGGGGTATACCTACTCTACATTTACAGGCCTCATGGGCATATGTGGCATAGTCAAAGGAACACTCAATCTGGAGTAAAAAGGACTTGGGTTTGAATCTTGATTCTATTGATTCCCAGCTATATGACCATAATTAAGTCCCCATTCCTTTCCAATGTGCGTGGAAGGAAAGTCCCTTCCCTTCCCTTCCCTTCCCTTCCCTTCCCTTCCCTTCCCTTCCCTTCCCTTCCCTTCCCTTCCCTTCCCTTCCCTTCCCTTCCCTTCCCTTCCCTTCCCTTCCCTTCCCTTCCCTTCCCTTCCCTTCCCTTCCCTTCCCTTCCCTTCCCTTCCCTTCCCTTCCCTTCCCTTCCCTTCCCTTCCCTTCCCTTCCCTTCCCTTCCCTTCCCTTCCCTTCCCTTCCCTTCCCTTCCCTTCCCTTCCCTTCCCTTCCCTTCCCTTCCCTTCCCTTCCCTTCCCTTCCCTTCCCTTCCCTTCCCTTCCCTTCCCTTCCCTTCCCTTCCCTTCCCTTCCCTTCCCTTCCCTTCCCTTCCCTTCCCTTCCCTTCCCTTCCCTTCCCTTCCCTTCCCTTCCCTTCCCTTCCCTTCCCTTCCCTTCCCTTCCCTTCCCTTCCCTTCCCTTCTCTTTCCACCATATTACCTTTTGCAAAGGAAATAACCTCAATTACCTGGACCAGATGATCTCCAAAGACCCTTCAAGATCTAAATCTTGCTGTAGCACCAGATAGGAAAAGCCTTGATTTGGATTGCCAAGGAGCACTAAGCAGACTTCCCAGCTGATTGGTCTATATGTTGCCACAGAAGCTGGCTGTTTCCTACTGAGGTGTCCCATCATAGCCATTTTGTGTGTGCCTTTATTTTTTATAACTTTATCACCAAAATGCCTAATATGAATATGCATGGATACCAGTGTCACATGCACACCAGTACATGTGACCCCTGGATGCTTATAAAACAAAGGAATACTGCTGTACACTTTACCAAATCTTCTGATTACGACTGACTTCTGGAAGCCTCTGGCTTGTTTGTGCATAGAAACTGGCATGTGCCACTCAAACCCATGCAGGAAGCAATGTTTTTATTGCTCCTTTCCCCTCCAACTACCCTCCCCTCCCCCAACACACACCTCCCCTTTCCCTCCCTTGGAATCCTGGTCCCAGATGTGACTCTCTTGTATTTCCTTTGGCTGGGAACTTGCTGCTTTCCCATAACCCAGTCCAATTGCCTGTTAGAGAGACCAAAAAACTCTGTCTTTCTGGGAAGACGTCTAATTAAATTCCAGAAGGCTGAAGAGGAAAGCCCCCTCTGAAACAGAGGCTTAAAAACCCCAAAATAAATAATAATCACCGAATAGAAAGCACCCAGGACAGACCCAGAAAGCTGGTCATGCTGTGTCCTGTTTCCTAATGTCCTTTGTGAGGAAGATGTACTTGGGTTTAAAATATCCCTCTGGTAAATGCAACTATTTAAAGCGTATTGGGGTCTCAGCAAATGCAAAACAAAATTTTGTTGATTAAAAACACATGGTTTGTTCTCTCGACACATGAGTAGCCAGCAAAATCAAATGTGACAGTGTTTGGGATTTTTTCTCTCCCACAAGACATGATGGTGATTTATCAGAGTGATGTCAGCTGGGGTTGCAAAAGTTTGCTGTGTTGTCTTAATAAAAAGGGGCTTTACCTTGCAGCCGTCAACTCCCTGATTATTTAATGCTGTGGTTGTGAATGGAGTCAGGCCTTTGCTGGGCCTTTGGTGCTTCCAACAGGTCTTTGAAGCTCCAGGGCTCCAAGCTGAGGGGAGCTCATGAGTCTGTGTGAGATGATGTGGTGAGGCCCTTTGTTCTGAGTCAAGATTGGAAGTGTCCTTCCAGCAGCAACTTAGTGCTGCATTTATAAAGCACCTACTAGGTTCCAGGCCTTGTGCTAAGTGCTTTACAAAAATGTTATCTTACTTCATCCTGACCACAACAACGCTATTAAGTGACTTGCCTCAGGTCACACAGCTGGTAAATGTCTGAGGTGGGATTTGAATTTGTATCTTTTTGGCCCTAGGCCTAGCGCTCTATCCACTGTTAATACCAGGCTGTCTCTAAGGGACTGGAGAAATGAAGGAGGAGGGTGTGTCCAGATGATCCTTCCAATCTCTAAATCTCATCATCCTTCCCGTGTCCCTCACATATTCATAGATTCAGTGACTAGGTTGCTGCTTTGAAGAATGCTCCAAGTCTTAACTGAGAGGCACAATTTTAGTCCAAATTTAGTCCCATTTTGCAAATGAGAAAACTGAGGCCCAAGAATGTTGAGTGACTCAGCTAAGGAAGTGGCAGATTGGGAGACCTAGTAATCTATCAACTGCACCACATGTTTGATTCTTAATTCTTCATGGTGATTAAGCAGAGAGATGCTACTGACCCCTGAAAATCAAAGACAATCATTAGATCATAAAATTATAGCCTTAAAGCAGGAAGGACCTCATAAACCCTCTAATCTACCCTGCTTCTCTTGAAGATGACAGAGGTTGAATAACTTGTTCAAAGTCACACAGGTAGTGGCAGAGGTAGGATCATTTATTTATTTTTTTTTTTAGAGGGGCAATGAGGGTTAAGTGACTTACCCAGAGTCATACAGCTAGTAAGTCTCAAGTGTCTGAGGTCGGATTTGAACTCAGGTCCTCCTGGATCCAGAGTCAGTGCTCTTTTGACTGTACCACCTAGCTGTTCCCCAGAGGTAGGATTTGAACTCAGATCCTCTGATGCCAAATCTAGTACTCTTTCTGCCCATCTGGGGGCAGGGGCCTGGATCCCATTTCACTTGGAATAGGACCATGGCTGTGGCCCATTTGATTGGTAGGGTCCTAGGTAGGAGGAATTTTCTAGCTAGGTGCAGGCTCTATCCTGTGACCCCAATCTTGGGCACACAGAGACCTGTCCTAATCCTGAGCCTTGGTTTGTTAGGAGAGTGCAAAAACTGTAGGTGAATAATGGAGGTTGCCTATAGTATAGCTTCTTAAACTTTTTCCACTCCCAACTCCTTTTCACACAAGAAATTGTAACGTGACCCCAGGTATATATGTGCATAAAATAGGTATATATAACCTTTTATGGTTGCCAAATTTTTTACGACCCCCACATTCAGTTATATGACCCTATATGAGGTTGCAACCCACAATTTAAGAAACTAGGGTCTATATCGGACTAGAATTAGATTAAATATCTGGAAAGAAAAGAAGGGGAAAATGAAGACGCCAATTCCTAGCACTTCTCAACTTCAAGGTTTAAGGGGCCTTTGCTGTGTTGAAGAATTTGATTTTGTTTTTCCTGAGTGGCAACAGAATACTCTGACAGAATGTGAGCTTCCAGAGGTCAGGGACAGTTTCATTTCTGTCTTTGTATTGCCATCACTTACCATAGCATCTGGAAGAAAGAAAGCGTTTGATAAATGCTTGTTTCTTTGTCTCCTTTTGCTTCTCTCCTGTCTCTCCCCATTGGACCCTACCTTTCTCCCATAAAAAATGGCATGATGACAATTAGGAGGACAGCCAGAAGGTCAGAACTGGGATCCTGCAAAGCCAGACTGAAGCTTTCGCTCTTCAGTCACAAGAGCAAATCCAACCCAGGCAACAAGGCCAAAGTGATGCTGAATTGGTATGGACAATGTGGTGGTGAGTGATGCAAGGACCTAGTCACTAGTTTTGAAATTACTCCCTGTAGGATCCCTTTAAAACTGACCCCAGAATTCTCTCACTTTCCAGTTTCTATCTAGGCCATGCTTCCTGTAGGAGATAACTTGAATGAAATCAGTATCCTTTACTATGGGACTTGCCTAGGACCGGTGCACCAGGATCTGGCAACCACAGAACCCCAGGATCTTAAAGCTGGAAGGGCTTGAGGGGTCATCTAGTCCAGAGCTTCTTAAACTATGGGTCACAACCCCATGTGGGATTGCTGAATGTGGGGGTCATGAAAACATTTGGCAATTCTAAAAGGTTATGTATACCTATTTTATATACTCGGGGTCATGTAAACATTTTTTGGGCAAAAAAGGGTTGTGAGTGGAAAAAGTTTATGAAGCCCCAGTCTAGTCCAAACACCCAGTGCACAAAAACACTCTTTCTTCCAGGGTTCTCCTCCAACTCATACTGACACTAGAAAGTTGGGTCCTTTTATAACCAACCTCCATGTCAGATACTCATCTAGCCACTTGGTCTCTGTCTCTGTCTCTTTTTCTCCCTGTCCCTATCTCTCTCCCCACTTCTTCTCCACCCACTGAGAGGGAACACTCTACCTCCAGAGGCAGCCTGCTCTTTTGTTATTTGGTTCCAGTTATTAGGATGCTCTTTACTTGAGCCATCTTTGGTTCCCTTATTATTTTTACCCCTTGGTTCTAATTCTGCTCTTTGATGCTATACAGAGTCAAGTTTGGTCCCTTTTTCACACAACAGTGCAAATAGCACTGTATTTGGAGTCAGAAGGCATGAGTTTGAATCCTGACTCTACCACTACTTACCTGTGTGGCGCTAAACAAAGAAGAAAGGAAGCAAACATTTATTAAGCACCTACTATGTACCAGACACCGTGTTAAGAGTTTTACAGATCTTTTTTCATTTGATTCTCATAACAACCTTGAGAGTTAAATGCTATTATTGTCCCCATTTTACAGTTGAAGAAACTGAGGCAGAAAGCAGTGTAGTGACTTGTCCAGAATTGCACAGCTAATAAGTATCTGAGGCTGGATTTGAACTCAGATCTTCTTCCTCTATTTCTAACGCTCTGTCCACTATGCCCCCTAGCTACCTCTAAGATGTCACTTCTGCTTTGTGAATCTTAGTTTTCTCATATGTAAATGAAGGAGGTGGGCTAGACAGATGGTCTCTCAAAACACTTGTAACACTGTTATGTGAGTTTCAAAGTTTTGATGACAACATTAGTGAAGACCCCTGGAAGAGATTACTTTTTCAGAGAGGCCCATGGCTATTTTCAAGGCTGTTTTATGAAATGTTGACTTGTAATTGGGTATTATACAATAAAGAAAAGAAGGATGCTACAGCTAGAAGGCACTGTAGAAATTATTTAGTCCAACCTCTTGATTCTATGGATGAGAAAACTTTCATTTATTCATGAAGTACCTACTATGTGTAAAACACTGTTCAAGTAATTGGGGATTCAAAGACAAAAAACAGACCCTGCTCTCAGGGAGCTTTTGGGAAATCAGATCCAGACAGATAAGATAATAAATAGTAAAAACATTTATATAGCACCTACTATGTGCTAGACACTGTGCCTAATAAATATTATTTCATTTGATCCTCACAATAGTCTTTTGAGGTAGGTGCTATTATTATCATCCCCCCCCCACCCTTTTACAGTTGAGGAAATTGAGACAAATAGAGGTTAAGTGACTTGCTCAGGTTCATAAAGCTAAAGTCTGAAGCTGAATTTGAACTCAGATCTTCCTGATTCTAAGCCCAGTTCTCTATTTTTCTTTCTTTCTTTTTTTTTTTTTTTTTTGTGAGGCAATTGGAGTTAAGTGACTTGCCCAGGGTCACACAGCTAGTAAGTGTTAAGTGTCTGAACCCAGATTTGAACTCAGGTCCTCCTGAATCCAGGGCTGGTGCTCTATCCACTGTGCCACCTAGCTGCCCCACCAGTTCTCTATTTATCATAGCTTCCTCATAAGTGACTTGCCCAAGTTTACACATGTCATTGGTACCAAAACTAGGACTAGAACACAGATCTAAGGCTCTCCCCAAACAGTCTCCTGCATTGAGCATCTTCTGGTAAATGATACTGTTGTTGTCATTCAGTTACGTCTGAGTCTACGTGAGCCCTTGAACATTGTTCAGATGTCACCGTACAAGATGGAGTAATGTGGCTCCTGTCTTCTCCGAGTTTACATCTATGAAAGGGCTTAGGACATTTGAAAAGAAGAGCTGGGCCTTTCTGCTCATTTTATGCTTGTAAAAATGGAGACCCAGAGAAGTTCAGCTCATTAGGGCTGGAGCTGGGACTCAGAGCTGGGTTTCCTGACTCTCAGCCCAGTGCTTTTCCTTCCACATCACCACTGCCAAAAATCTCCTCCCTTGCCTTCATGCCCTTGTGGCTCCAAGTGCGACCCAATGGGAACTGGGGGAATCTGAACAAGGCCATCTGGACAAGTTTCAGGCTGGTCCAAGAGCTTTAAGAGGCATTTAGTTTTTATACTCCAGGTTTCAAGGCCTGTGGAAACAGACCCAGCTTTGCATTTCTGGAAATGGGCTTGATATATGGCAACCCCAGCCAGCAAAGTCATTACATTTCCTGAGATGATGATGACTGCCGTGTGTGGAAAGAACATTTTCCTTTCCCTGCAAGGAACATGAGCCCTGGGGGCTGCTCCTGGCTGGGCAGGGAGGTGACTGAATGAGGTGGTTGTCCGGTGGCTTGCCACTGTGAGCCAACTTGGAGCCTGCTCACAATTCCCTGAGAAAAATCAACAAAAAAGAATGCCTTGCTCTTAGTTGAAGGCCCAAGCAGAGGGATAAGACAGATGCAAGTAGACGGGAGGTCATTCTGAAGCCAGAGAAGAAGGATGAACAGAATTAGAGAACTCTAAGGCTTTGAAGGGGCTGTGAAAGGTCATCTAGTCCATTCCCCTGTCTTCAAGTAAAGAAACTCCTATCTTTAAACACCATGAACATTTTAAAAGCCTTCAAAGAGGAAGCTTTCATGGGTATTCTTGCCAACCTTCCAGGTCAGAAAAGCCTCCCATGTGCCAATCATTCAACAAACATTTATCAAGCACCTACTATGTGTAAGACATCGTGATATGTGATAGAGATATAAAGAAAAAATGAGACATTTCTTTTCCTTAAGGAAAGTTCTGGTGTAGACATCAACAAACATTTATTAAGCACATTTATTTCAGGACATAGGAAGAGAAAAATTAATTAGGGACAGAGTTGAAACCTGGGTTTCCTACCCTGAAGTTCTAAAGAAGAAGACACACTCTAATGATACATATATAAGTGCAGCAGCATACCCTTTGGCTCATACTTATACTTGAAAGTTGGGGTCCTCTTCCCTAACATAAGTTTATACAAAATAAATGCAAGGTAATTTGGGGGCAGAGGCGCTAGCAACCTGGACAATCAGGGAAGTCCTTATCTAGGAGATGAGATAATTTTGGAAGGAAACTAGAGTTTCTCAGAGGTGGAGGTGAGAAGGGAGGCATGCGGGTAGGGAGACTGTCAGTGCTAAAGCATGGAGATGGGAGATGAAGGGCCATGGTGAGGAACAGCTCAGTCCTAATATTCCTTAGAGATGTGAAAGATTCCCTGAACAGAAAGTTCTAAAAGGGATAATGAACAGTTAGCCCTTTGTAAAGAATTAATTGTTATTTGAGGTTTTTATGCCTCGGCACGCATTGGCCTGGGGCTCCACAAACAGCACGGTGCTCCACCCACTGGTTGTAGCTGTTGCCATGGCGCTGGCACCTCAAGTCATCACCACTCGCCAATGCCTACATGGGCCTGGCAAAATTATAATGATTGGAAGCCTAGTGAGGGCAGTCATGTGACTGTCAGAGTGGCCATCCCATTGGCTGGGGCTGTGTGGGGTTTTTCTGGGATTGGGGGAGGAGAATTGGGCATTCTAGCTGGACCCTGGAAGGCAACAGGAGGTCTGCTGCATATTCTCAGCTGATTCCTGGGCAGTGGTATCTTTTGAGGTTGTATAATTTCCTTTTCCCCATTTTATTTCCTTTCCCTTGATCCTACTGATCCTGTTTGTGTTTTTTTTTTTTTTAAGTTCATTCTTGTTAAAATAAATCCTGTTCTGTTTTGAGGGAGGCTGCCAGTCTCCTTCCTTGCCCCAATATTGCTGCAAGCCGCTTAGCTAACACTCCCCAATTAAAAATTGGTCCCCACACCTTGTAGCTCCAACCAGACCAAGATTGACAGTCTTGACATGGTGGGTGGTCAGAAGAAGGGAACCCTGATGGGTGTTACAGAGAAAAGATCCGCAGCATCAGAGCTGGGCTCCATGACTTAGCAGCCCTTTGGGGGCCTTTAAAGCGCTCAATAGACCTGGATTCTCATCTCAGCTGTGGGGCCTGTGTGACCTTTCTGGATGCTGTTTCCTCATCTGAAAAATGAAGGTAGATGGTTTATGACTCCATGACTTCTAAAGTCCCTTCCAAGATTCCACATGGGGCAGCTAGGTGGCACAATGGATAAAGCACAGGCCTTTGATTCAGGAAGACCTGAGTTCAAATTCGGCCTCAGACACTTGACATTTACTAATTGTGTGACCCTGGGAAAGTCACTTAACCCCCATCACTCTGCAAAAGGAAAGAAAGAAAGAAAGAAAGAAAGAAAGAAAGAAAGATTTCACATGATCAGATTAGTTAATCAACCAATAAACATTTAATTGAACACTTACAATGTGCTTGTTGTTTTTGTTGTTATGACATTTCAGTTGTGCTTGATTCCTTGTGACACCATTTGAGGTTTTCTTGGGAAAGAGACTGGTATGGTTTACCATTTCCTTCTCCAGATCATTTTACAGATGAAGAAACTGAGGCAAAGAGGGTTATAGTGACTTGCCCAGGGTCACACAGCTAGTAAGTGTCTGAGGCTGGATTTGAACTTGGGTCTTCCTGATTCTAGGTCCGGTGCTCTATTCACTGTACCACAAAGCTGCCCACAATGTGTAGTAAGTGCTTGGATATGCAGAGACAAAAGTGAAAAATTTCTTGCATTCAGGGAGTTTACTTTCTAATGGAAGAGATAACACATATACATCTGAGTTTATGCTGAATACATAAAAAGTGCTTTTGGAAGGTGGTGCATCAACTCCTTGGGGAGACCAGGAAAGTGTTCATGAAGAACATGGCTCTTCAGTTGAGTATTAAAGGAAACCAGAAACCAGGGATTCTCAGTGGTTGAGGTGAGAAAGTAGTTCATTCCAGACACAGGAGACAGCCAAGAGAGATGAGAGATCTTGTGACAGAAACCCTATATTGTTTAACATGGGGAGGAGAATAAAATACAAGAAGACTAGAATGGTGGGAGGGGGCTAGGATGTTAAGAACTTTAAAAGGCCAAACAGAGAGCCCTTGGAGTTTGTTGAGTATTGGTGTGACTTGATAAGACCTGCATCTTAGAAAATCTCTCCAGTTATTTAGAGAATGGATTGGAGTAAGAAGGAGACAGAGGCAGGGAGAAAGGGTATGGTTGGGAGCTATGTTAACCAAAAGCAATATTTAAATTTGTGTCAGATTTTGCTCCTATATAATGAGTTTTCAAATGTATAGAAATTTGGTTGTTGTTGGTTAATCATTTCAGTCGTGTCCAATTCTTCATGATCCCATTTTGGGTTTTCTTGGCAAAGATGCTGGAGTAGTTTACCATTTCCTGCTCTAGCTCATTTTACAGATGAGTAAAGAAGGCAAAGAAGGTTAAGTGACTTGCCCAAGTACACACAGTTAGTAAGTGTCTGAGGCCAAATTTGAATTCAGGAAGATAAGTCTTCCCAACTCCAGGCCTGGTACTCTATCTGCCGTGCCACCTACTGTACCCCTTGATTTTATGGAAAAGGAAACAGACTCAGAGGGATCAAATGTCTAGGATCACACAAATATCAGATGCAGGATGTAAACCCAGGCCTTCTAGGTTCCAAGTCCAGTAATTTAACCACTCTATCATGCTAATATTTATTCAAACTTAAATATTAGGAATTTAATATTTTAGCTGTGCCAAGGTTGACTGAATTTTTAATAAAGGGTAAAACATAATCCAAAATAATAAGTCCCTAATGTAGGAATGTCAGTCACTGTGGCATCTGTTGAGGACAATGTTTTGGGGCAAGAGGATTTCCTGGTACCCATCATTATATAATGTAAGGATATTATGAAGAAGATTATGGCTAATAGATTATGACTAATAAACTAGAGAATTGATCTCTAAGTTACCTCCCACACTAGTTGGTGGTGAATCTAAGGATAATAGATTTGGAAGGAACCTTAGAGGTCCTCTCTTCCAGGCCCCTCATTTTATAGACAAAGTAACTGAAGCCCAGAGAGTTGAAGCAACTTACCAAAAATGAGACAGGTGGAAACTAGTAGAGCCAGGTTTTGAACTTTGGTCCAAATCCCAGCTCCCTAATTTACTAGCTGTATAACAATGTGCTTACTCCATCTTTATGAGACACAAATTAAAGGAAGAGTTTAGATTAAATAATCACTATAGACCTTTAGATCTCTCTGATCTTGGGACTTTATATTCTAGATATCCTATATTATACTGTATATCCTTATTCAACTTCATGTTTTCATTCTTCTTCTTCTTCTTCTTCTTCTCCTTCTTCTTCTTCTTCTTCTTCTTCTTCTTCTTCTTCTTCTTCTTCTTCTTCTTCTTCTTCTTCTTCTTCTTCTTCTTCTTCTTCTTCTTCTTCTTCTTCTTCTTCTTCTTCTTTTTGCAGGACAGTGAGGGTTAAGTGATTTGCCCAGAGTCACACAGCTAGTAAGTGTCAACTGTCTGAGGTAAAATTTGAACTCAGGCTCTCCTGAATCCAGGGCTGGTGCTTTATCCACTGCTGCCCCCTCTCATTCATATTCTTAATCATCCCAATGTTCTAGTCTATTGAAATCTTTTTGTATCCTAATTCTGTTAACTACACCTCTCAGCTTTCTGTAAACTGCACATTTGAATACATGCAACTTCTTTTGTCAATGATGTGCATGAAGGTTTAGAATAGACTTAATCCACCTAAGAAATTCCAATGATGACTATAGCAGATAGCCTGGGAAGAGATCAGACAACCACAAGGGCTCTACCAGCAATATATTGAAAGATGAACCTTCTATAAACCCCAGTTACTATGTTTAAGGTATTGCTTTCTTCCCTGGGTGCTGTTTCTTAATAGTTTAGACAGAAAAAGTCTCACGCTCATATGCTGACATGATTTTTATTCATTTAGGAAGGAGCCAGATCTCATCAGTAATTATTACTCCAAGTAACCTGACTAGCTCAAGTTAATTCCTACATCTTTCTTACTATGTAAAGTCTTATGAGGCCTACAAAGTCCAGAAATAAGGTACTGGGGTCACTTCCTAATGCTCTCCCTTCACTGAGGAAAATACAGAGCCCTGGGGCACTTCAGCTATCATCTGTGAAGCTTCTATCACAGGCATAAGGTCAGAAAGGGGCAGAATCTTCAAATGCTGAAGGTAGAGAATTCTCTGGGTCATGATGGTTTTAAATGAGCTCTCTGGCTACAGATTTATACAATTTCTTTTCCTGTAATTACTATTTTGAGACAGGCAACTAGAGATCAGATCACTGGCATTAGGGGGTGTCTGCTACTGGCTTTTAAAGGCTAATCATTAATTGCTTCTAATAAAGATACTGGATGGTGAGAGAACTTTAACTGCATCACTAGCTTTCTGTCTCTTCCCATTTGATAGCTAACTCATATTTTTTTTGAGACTGCGGTGAGTGGGGATTACATTGAGACTAGGTTTATTCTTTTCTGGATTCTGCATCTTGGTCAAATGGGACTTAAATTGCTGACATGATCCCTCTCCAAGGTTAGAAAAACATCAGATACGGGGAATCAAAGAAGCCATTTACCTTATATGTTACTTGTCCACCCCTTTCTTTCTGAAGTATGGAATTAAAAACATGGCTGCCACCCCTTCATTAGCTCCTGTCTATTCACATCCAGTGTTATCTTGCCTAGTCAAAGAGGCAACTCAAATGTGCTTAGCTATACACAATCAATGTGTCCTGGGAAGTTGATTTACACTCTTTTTGCATCAAATCCTATGATAGTAAATGGCACAGGGTACCTGCTATGTAATGAAATCCAGGAATCTTTTGGTAAAGAGCAGACTCTTTTTAGTAATGATCACACTCTCCTTTTGAGTTTCAGCACTACTGCCAACTCGATGACTCTTGGCTGTCCTGGGCCTCAGTTATCTCATCTTTAAAATGGATTATAGTAAGCATTCTTGAAGATTCTTTCCATTGGGAAAAAACCAAAACCAAACCCATGACTCTTTGATTTATTGCTTTGGCCTTCTCTTTTATGTTTGATTAATTTTCTCAACGTGGGGCTAATTTAGAAAGAGAATGTAGCTCCCAAAATTGAAGTTACAGAAGAGAAAGAAGATGAAGTAGGTTCCTCCCCCACCAGCCTCCATCCTTCAGAAGTTCCTCTCTAGAATCCTTCCCTTCCTACCTCTTCCCATCCCCACATTTTTTCTTTGCCAGAACACTTATCTCACTATGCTTCTCTCTAGGCCACCCCTTGCTTGTTGCCATCTACAAAGCAACTGTCAGGCAATACCTCCTGTTTGAACAGGCCATCTCGCAGTGAGACTGCTGGAGCAGTTATCTTTTATTTCTGGCATGTGCCGTAACACAAGAGTGATCTTGACTTCAGAGATTATCACCTCTCATCTTTTATTCTCCTTTTTCTCCTCTCTCCCTTTTCTTTCGGCAAGACGAATGATAAAATTAACAGAGCAGCCCTCCCTTCCTCCCATCCTAGTCAGAGCTGAGTAATATTTACTTCTCCAGTAAACAGCTGTAATCTCCCTAACCAGAGTTTATCTCAGTTAAGCAAGTTAATTTCTTCTGGCCTAATCCCTCCGGTTGCTGTGGTTTTCTGAGCATGAGGCATCAGACATCTTTTGATATAAAGCGACCGGCTCAGGGCCAGTCACTGTGATTAGACATTGGTGAAGGGGGTTGTGATTGGATTTAACTGGCTTTGAAAACAGAAAACCTTGGAAAAAATAAAAGAAGGGGCTTCTCTGCAAAATCATTTTGGGGAAGGGAGAGTGGAGGAAAAGTAACATTTTCCTTTACTTGAGATGAAGCCAGAAGTTTTTCTTTTTCCTTTTAGTTATAAAACCAAGATGATGAAAATGATGATGGCTGACATTTACATGGCACCTAAAGTTTTGCAAAGAACTTTATGAATGAATGAACAAAAGAGCATTTTTGGGGCAGCTAGATGGCGCAGTGGTTAAAGCATTGGCCCTGGATTCAGGAGGACCTGAGTTCAAATCTGGCCTCAGACACTTAACACTTACTAGCTGTGTGACCCTGGGCAAGTCACTTAACCCCCATTGCCTCACTAAAAAAGAAAAAAAAAAGAGCATTTTTAAGCATTATTTTATGTAAATAGAAACTTTAGGGGTTGAAAATACAAAAGCACTCGAGGTGCTTATATTCTAATGGGAGAGACAACAGAAATAAGTTTCAGCTTCCAGACAGATTAAGAGGTCCCATGTTCCTTAGGGTGCAGCAGCAAATCAGATGGAAACACATCTTCTTTAGCATCATTTTCATTGATGAATTCATGTTGGTTCCTTATATTGAACCATGTAGCAGTGACAAGGATTTTAATGTCAAGGTTTCTGAGTCTTCTATAGCTTGTGGCTGTTGAGGAACTGGGAGCTATAGTTCCATTAGCAACAGTTGCACTTTATGATCTCATTTGCACCTTCAACAATTTTTGAGGTAGGTGCTATTATAATCCCCATTTTACAAGTGAGTATACTGAACCTCACTGGTATTAGGTGACTTCTTTAGACTCACAGATTTAGTATGTGTCTGAGATGGGTTTCAAATCCAGGTCTTCTTTACTCAAAGATCCATATTACTCCCCACAGCCAAAGAACACGTGTTGCTGATTGGTTATGAATAACTGTTCAGGATGATAAATAATTCAAATCATCAGCAGGATCAGTTCAGTAAGTGTTCAGTAGCGTCTACTTGTTGGTAATCGCTGTGTTGGTATTTGTAGGTTGTTGACCAAAACGCCCTTTCTTTGGGGTTGGATTTTCATCCACTTCCACAGGGGATGGGCATTGTCATCATTGACAAACATTTCAATATATATATCAAACTTTGTATAACTGGAGGTGAAGACTTGGATTTCTGAGTTACTCCCTGGCTCCTGCTTCCCTTTCAAGGAGCTAATGAAGTATGAAACCTAGTACCTACTATGGGCATGAAAGCAAACACCTGCCTCATTAAACTCATAATACATACTCTTATCCATCTGTATATGGACCTTGATTTTCCCCAAATCTGGCTTGGATAAAACCCTAGTGAGGCCTATAGTCAGTGGCATTTTTCAGTGTATGCCTTTATGTCTTTTTCCTTCTAAGAGATGTCATTTGGGGGTGTGGACTATATTTGAGGGGGTGACTTATATTTGGGCCAATCTAGTATATTTAGCATGCATGCCTTGGCGTTTCTTTCTTATAGACCTTCCAGTCTCTGAAATTCAGTTGCCATGTTGGCTGCCTCTTGTGGTGTACCAGTGCCATGCCAACAGCCAACTGGTGACATTTCCACAGAGCATGTCGTTTGCATTTTTAAAGCCACAGAATACTTTTGAATTTGATCTCTATTAGAAAAGGAAGAAAAAAAATGCCAGGGCCCAGGCAAGGACCTACCTTTTCCTGATCTGGACTTCTGTTTCAAAGGAAGGAAATTCATTAGCAGGTTCTCCCTCAGAGAGCAGCTGCTGTGGTTGAAACTCTTTGAAAACAGCCTGTTGCTGTGTTGAGTCTGGGAAGGAGAGAAGGCTATTCTATTCTCTCTTTCTCCATAACACACTGGTACCTGAGTAATTTTCCTAATGCACTGGTCTGATCACATTACTTTTCCTCTAAAATATTCTTCCACTCCTCTTTCCTTTTTTCCCCTCTCTTGCCTCCATTCTTTTTCTCAACCTGGAATGAGCTTTCCCATCTCAGTTCAATTCTTTTGTCCTTTTCCTCATTCGGTGCTGAACTCAGGTACCTCTTCTTCCCAAAGTCTTTCTAAAGGGCAGATGATCTCACCCTCCTCACAGTTGTGATGGTACTTTCCTTTGTATTTATCTTACTTTCCCAAGTCTCAAAGCTATTAATTTTAACCCCTCCCCACATCAGACTTCTTGAAAGCAGTGTCTGTCATTTATTTTTATCTATGCCACAAATGTCTGGCACAGGTGCTTAATAGATTTTTAAAAATGTATTATTTATTTTAAAATATTAATTAAAATTTTTTTGAGTTCTGAATTCTCTCTGTCCTACTCCTCCCTCACCCCTTGTGAAAGCAAGAAATGTAATATCAATTATACATGTGAAATCATGCAAAACACATTTCCATATTAACTATGTTGCAAAAAGCAAGAAAAATAAAGAAAGTGAAAAAATTATGCTTCAATCTGCATTCAGACTCCATCAGTTCTTTCTCAGGAGGTGGATAACATCTTTCATCATTAGTCCTTTAGAATTGGATTGGATCTTTGTATTTCTAAGAATAGCTAAGTTATTCGCAGTTGATCATCATATGATATTGCCCTTACTGTGTACATGTTCTCCCGGTTCTGCTCACTTCACTTTGTATGAATTCATATGTCTTCCCAATGTTTTTCTGAAAGCATCCTGTTCATCATTTCTTACAGCACAATAGGATTCCATTACAATCTGCCTGCTCATCATTTCTTTTTTTCCTGCTCATCATTTCTTATAGCACAATAGTATTCCATTACATTCATATACCACAACTTTTTCCATTACATTCATATACCACAACTTGTTCAGCCATTCCCCAATTGATAAGCATCTCTTCAATTTCCAATTCTTTGCCACCACAAAAAAGAGTTACCATAAATATTTTTCTATATATAGATCTTTTTCCTTTCCCTTTTTTGGAATCTCTTTGGAATACAAACCTAATATTGGTTTTGTGGGTCAAAGAGTATGTACAGTTTTATTGCTCTTTGAGCATCGCTCCAAATTGCTCTCCAGAGTGATTGGATCAGTTCACAACTTCACCAACAGTATATTAGTGTCCTAATTTTTCTACATTCCCTCCAACGTTTGTCATTTTACTTTTCTGTCATATTAGCCAATCTGATAGGTGTTACCTCAGAGTTGTTTTCATTTGCATTTCTTTGATCAATAGTGATTTAGATAATTTTTTCATATGATTATAGATAGCTTTGATTTCTTTTTCTGAAAACTGCCTGTTCATATCCTTTGACCATTTATCATTTGGGGGAATGACTCATATTCTTATAAATTTCTCTTAATTCTCTATATATCTGAGAAATGAGGATTTTATCAGAGAAACTTGCTATGAAAATCTCCCCCCCCCCCATTTTCCTGCTTTCCTTCTAATCTTGGCTGCATTGGTTTTGTCACTTTATATCCTATGATGTTTTCTCTCTCTTTTGTTTGGTCATAAGTTCTTCCCTCTTGCAAAGATGTGACAGGTAAAATTTTCCATGCTCCCCTATGATATCACCCTTTATGTCTAAATCATGCATACATTTTGACCTTATCTTGGTATCTGGTGTGAAATATTGGTCTGTACCTGGTTTCTGCCAAACTACTTTCAATTTTTCCAGGAAATCTTTGTGAAATAGTGAGTACTTGTCCCCAAAACTTAGATCTTTGGGTTTATCAAACACTATAATACTATGGTCTTTCACTACTGTGTATTGTGTATCTAATTCATTCCACTGATCCACCCCTTTATTTATTAGCCAGTACCAGATTTTTTGTTTGTTTGTTTGTTTTTATTTTTTTGGAGAAGTATCAAAGGTCTTTATTTACATTCTCATGAGAATGGGCGGTTCCCTAATGGAATGGCCAGTACCAGATTGTTTTGATGGTTACCACTTTGTAAAACAGTTGAGGTCTGGTGCATCTAGGCTACCTTCCTTACATTTTTTAAAAAAATTGGTTCCCTTGATATTCTTGACCTTTTGTTCTTCCAGAAGAATAGTGTTGTTATTTTTTCTAGCTCTAATAAATATTTTTGGTAGTTTGATCAGTATGGTACTGAAAAAATAAATCAATTTAGGTAGAATTGTAATTTTTATTATATTGGCTTGGCCTATGGAAAAGCAACTAATATTTTTCCAATTATTTATATCTGTCTTTATTTGTAAGAGAAATATTTTGTAATTATGTTCATATAGTTCCTGGGTCGGTCTTGTCAAGTAGACTACCAAGTATTTTATATTATCTGCAATTGTTTTAAATGGAATTTCTCTTTCTATCTCTTGTTACTGGGCATTGTTGGTCATATAAAGAAATGTTCATGATTTATGTAGGTTTATTTTCTATCCTGCAACTATGCTCAAGTTGTTAATTGTTTCAACTAGTTTTTTACTTGATTCTCTAGGATTCTCTAAGTATACCATCATATCACCTGCAAAGAATGATAGTTTTGTTTCCTTATTGCCTATGCTATTTCCTTCAATTTCTTTTATTTCTCTTAGTGTTATAGCTAGTATTTCTAGTATAGTATTGACTAACAGTGGTGATAATGGTCATCCTTGCTTTATCCCAGATCTTATTGGGAAGACTTCTAGCTTATCTCTATTACAGATAATGCTCGCTGATGGTTTTAGATAGATACTAATTATCATTGTAAGGAAAGCTCCATTTATTCCCATGCTTTCTAGACAAACAATGCAAAAAAATTAAAATTAATTTTTTTAAGTGGGGCAATGAGGGTTAAGTGACTTGCCCAGGGTCACACAGCTAGTAAGTGTGAAGTGTCTGAGGCTGGATTTGAACTCAAGTACTCCTGAATCCAGGGCCAGTGCTTTATCTACTGCGCCACCTAGCCACCCCCTCCCCACCCCAAAAAAAGCCAAGAACTGGCTTTTTTTTGACTCCCAGGTTTACCTTGGAGGTTATATACTGGACACAATAGCAGGGGTTCCAGGAAAGTACCAGACTCTCTCTAGTCCCAGAGAAGAGTTATCTCTAACCTGTAACTCCATCCCTGCCTAGGTGGCAACTGCTTAACTCATTAACCTAAGGTATATAGCCAGAGTAGATTTACCCTATCAGAATATTGTTTAAATGTCTACCTCAACTGGAAAACTCTTCCTTCTTTCATGTGTTGACTAAATTTCACTGACTTCTAATTTGGAGAGCAGGGCATAATGAGGTCAGACACATATAAACAATCAGACGAGCATTCATTTATCATGCATGAAGTGTCTATGTGGTGGTGGTGTGCTAGGTGTTGTAACTAAACATAGTACATTTGTTCTTGTTGTTGTTCAGTCGTTTTTAGTCATGTCTGACTCTCTGTGACACCATTTAGGGTTTCTTGGGAAAGATACTGGAGTGGTTTGTCATTACCTTCTCCAGCTCATTTTATAGATGAGGAAACTGAAGCAAACAGGGTTAAGTGACTTGCCCAGGGTCACACTGCTATAAGTATCTGAGGCTAGATTTGAACTCAGGAAAATGTCTTCTTGACTCCAGGTTTAGTTATCCACTATACCATCTAGCTGTCCAGTATGCTTATTAACTGTTGTCTTTTCAAAGACAAAACCCAACTTTCCTCACTCTCAAGAAGCTCACATTCTGGGAAAGACCTTAATTTAGAAAGGCTTAAGGTCACTCACTGTATAGTGGGCCATTACTAGTCATCTTGCCTTTGTTAAGGACTTCACTGTACTTCAATGACTCTGGAGGAGAGAGCAAGGCTGATGACTTTGCTCAGCTCTGCCTCACTTAAATCCAATCCAGTCTCAAGTCATGGTATCATTGATACTTTTAGAAAACAGAGGACTACCAGCAACAAAAACAACATTCTACTAAGGGGAAACAATATATATGAATAAAATTACAAACAATGTTTGCGGATATATAGATAGAGCTTTTATATCAGGCCCTGTTCTAAGATCTGGGGATGCAAATACAAGCATGCTCTCAAGGATACTAATGAGTGAAGACAATGCATAAAGAAGATCTGGAAGAGAGTGGTATGGTACCTAGGCAGGGGGCAAGGAGGCTAATATGTATGTGAGGTCTGCAGAATGAGTTGAGCCTGGAGTGGAGTGAGTATGAGTGGGGTGGGCTCCTCATGAAATGGTGGTGCAGATTGGAGACTCACCAAATAGGAGAGTGGGCCTCAGGTTTCTTCATGTGGGAAAGCAGATGGAAATATGTAAAAAAGTAATTTCAGGTGGGTAAGATATTTGTAACTGGGAGGGTTAGGATAGGTTTTCTTTAAAAGGTAGAAAAAAGCTTGAAGTTCCAGCATGAGAGATAGTCTGAATGGAAGGGCACAGAAATGGAATTTAGAACATCACATATATGGAAGAGTAAGTGAGGTCAGTTTGCCTGGAAGTTAGTATTTGTGAAGGAAAGAATCTATAATAAAGGGTATCTGTAGCCAGTTTGGGAAGGGCTTTCAAAGTTTTATCCTGGAGGCAAGAGGGATCCTTAGTTATAATGTAATCTTCTTGAGAGCATGGACTATCTCATTCCTGTATTTGTATCCCCAATGCTTAGTTTTATGCTTGGTACTTAGTAGGTGCTTAATAAACGCCTGTTGACTTACTGAGATACTGGAGTTATTTTTAGTCAGGGAGTAGCATGGCAAGACTAGAGTTCAGCATGCTCATTGTATAGTTTTTACTCCTAGGCATAGAGTCAACAAAAGGATTACAGCAATCTATACTAGAACAATTACCATCAGTCTTTACCCTAGCAGTCCACAACTCAAAGAGTTTTATGAAAGACAGAGTTCTGATTAGACCTGCTAGCTACTCCTCTTGCCATCCTTCTTCCCTCAACCCCAACTCAGGAGTAAACAAATGGGTTTACAAATAAAAAGAGCAGCTATGTGGGACCATAGTGGATCCCAAGAGTCAGAAATACTCTTTTTCCCTGCATTTGAATCTGGCTTCAGATACTTTCTAGCTGTGTGACCCTGGGCAAGTCATTTCATCCTGTTTGCCTTAGTTCCTCATCTGTTAAAGAAATGGCAAACCATTCCAGTATCTTTTCCAAGAAAACCCCAAATGCGGTCATGGAGAGCTGGATACGACTCAAACTGACTCAACAACAAATCACAAATAAAACCCCAAAACAAAGTTTCTAAATGCCATTTCATCTAGAGCCTCTTGGTGAACTAAGGTCTAGTTTTGGGTGAGGTGTGACTTGGCAGCTGAGGCTAGCTCTTAATTCTACCACTTTTCACTGGGCATGGAATAAAACCCCTTCAAGTGCCATTCCTTGATCTTGACCTTCAATTCCCTAAGGCACTGCTCTCTTTGTGGTCTCATTTGTGGCATTTCTGCCGTCCAGCCATTCTGTGTCATTGTTATTGTTGTTGAGTAGTTTCAGTTATATCCAACTGTGTGTGACCTCATTTGGGGTTTTCTTGGCAAAGATGCTGGAGTAGTTTAGCATTTTCTTCTCTAGCTCATTTTTAAAAATGGGAAACTGAGGCAAATAGGGTCACACAGCTAGTAAGTGTCTATGGCCAGATCTGAACTCAGGTCTTTCTGATTCCAGGGCTACTGCTCTATCTGCTTAGCCATCTAGGTATTCTTTAGGCCTGTTAAAGTGTCTTGGCTTCATGGGCATGCCCACCCTTAGTGAGTTCCCAAGTACCAGGCACACAAAGCTTGGTTGTCTCTCCTCTACCATCTCCTAAGAAGAGGAGAGCAGGGGATCAAAGATCCCACATTTATAGTGCTTATCCCAATGTTGGGTGCATAGTAGGGTTTCAATAGTAGACTCCTTTCTAGGAGAATGTTGAAAATAGAACTTATTTCATTTCCACCCCCTCCTCTTGTATTCCCAGCATTGAGCACAATGCCTTCTACTTAATAAATATTTGGCTCTCAATAAGTATTTGGTGAGTTGAATAAATACTTGTTCAATGAATTTGTTGAATAAATTTGGGACAGCAGTGATGGTGATTATGTTAACTGACAATGAGGAAGAAGGAGAATTAGAAGAGCAGGAAAATGAAAACGAATAGAAAAATTACAAGGATTAGAAGCAGAAACATTAAAAGTAGAAAAAATGGAGCTAGAAAGATTTGGGGGTGGGATGGGGGAAACAGATCTGTGATTTCACTGGTGTTTGAAGTATCCTCTACTCAAAGAAAGCTACTCTGAAGCCCAATCTCTAGACAATCTGCCTCTTCAAAGTAGGAGGGGGTAGGAGAAGTGCTTAATTTCTGTTGAATAAGAAATGACCGACAGCTTCATCCTTTGACTCCATTCATTGGTTGCAAAACCTGAAATGCTGCTATTCAATAGATACTTATAGCTTAGCCTTTGTGGCCTGGCATCAAGGTGTCCCACAAGGGCCCCTTTGTCCCTTCTACTTGTCACTCTATGTAGACCCTTCTAGGAGTTGCTCTTACCATATTTCAGCCTTACATCTTTCAGCCACAAAAAATGTTTCCTTCTTCACTTCCCTTCATTATTTCACTCTGAAGGTTTCCTGACCCAGGTCCCCACCTCCTCAAGAGGCAACTTTGAGAATATTGAATTCAAAGGATGACTTTTCTGAGGGGCAGGAATTGAACACAATATGGCATCTGGTAACACATCTGAGGCACTGTTGGTGTGCTCAACAAATATTTGGGAATGTTGGCTTAATGTAGGAACATATGAATCTAGAAAGGACGGATAAAAAATAGCAGCTTAATGGAATACAACATAACCCGCTGCAATGATATGTGACTGCATATTATAACCATAATGACAATCACAGAAATAATAATAGGAATAAGGTGATGGGAGCAGCACAGTGGGAGGATGGGAGGATGGGGTGGATGATGGGGCAGGGTCCCTAAAGGGATCCCATTTGAATCATGGAAGCTCAGGATTTCAAATGAGGATCGAAGTTCTCTGGGCCTTTGCTCTGTACCCGGTTGGCAGAGTGCCTCCCTCTTATTCAAAGAGGGAAGAAGAAACCTTCACCAGGGATCTTGGGGACGTCAAACGGCTTCTTACGCAACAGCCTCCTAATGAGTTAAGTGTAAATGAATCAGAAGCAGATGGATTAGATTGTTCTGGAAATACACCCGGGGTTTAAAAATTAAGGGAAAAAGCACTTGGCAAAAGACATTTTGGGGTTTGCCAAGACCCAGAACATTTGAAAAACAGTTCAAGGTTTTTTTTTTTTTAAATCCCTTACCCCCCCCTCCCCCCCTTCTCCTCTCCCTTTTTCTCTTTGGTTGCAAAACCCCAAATGCTGCCTGGAGGCAGCAGAAAAAGATGGGCCTCAGCTCTCCTTTCTGAACTGGAGTTCCTCCTGCCGTGTGGGTAATGGACCCCAGACAGGAGGCAATGGGCTATAAAATTGCAATGGGGATGAAGGTGTCTCAGGGGCAAAGCACTCTGTCTCCATCTTCAGGGGAGGGCAAAGCTTTGGGAGGCAGGGCAGTGACTGCCAAAACTGGGCCCTTCTCTCTCATCCTCCTTTGTCTGAGACTTCTGTCTTGGCCTTGTTGGACCAGCTGAATGTCTTTTACTCCCTCCCAGCCCCAGCACCCCCAGCTCTGTTGCTTGTTCCCAGACCTATGGGAATACTTGATTCTTTATAACCGCAGCATCTTACATCTGGAGAGAACCTTCCTAATCAATTGCCAGGTATGTTGTAGTAGTAATTCCTTTTTAGATATGGGTTACACTAGATGGCCTCTTGGGTCCCTTCCAAATCTAATTCAATGCTCTCATTTTACAAAGGAGAAAACTCAGGCCTAGAAGAGAAGTTTATTGCCCAAGGTCACACAGCTAGTTAGTAGCCTGGAACTCGGATTCAAACTCTGGTTCTCTTGAGTCCCAACCCATTGTCTTTTCCACTATTCTCAGTTGGAGAAATGACCTTTATCTTGACAAGCTGAAAAAGCTCAGGACATCTGGACCTATGCTCAGTTTGCTTAGCAAACTAATTCCACTGCCAATAAAACGTTATATGAAATTAAAAAAACTCCCACTAATATATATATATTTGCAGGGCAATGGGGGTTAAGTGACTTGCCCAGGGTCACACAGCTAGTAAGTGTCAAGTGTCTGAGGCTGGATTTGAACTCAGGTACTCCTGAATCCAGGGCCAGTGCTTTATCCACTGTGCCACCTAGCCGCCCCTCTAAAATATATGTTTTATTAATTGCACTTTGTGTGAAAATGCCTTTCTCTGAGGGCCCATTTTGAATGAGTGTGGTTGGTGGTCTAGCTGTGGAAAGGGAGAGCTCTCTTTGGGAGACAAGATGCAACCATAGCTCTAATTTAGCTGTTGGCTGGCTCGGTGAAATGGACAGAACATTTTATCTTACTGGGCCTTTAGTTTTTCAAGTCAGTGTCTCTAAAGTATGGCCCACTTTGAAAAACCCTGATATATTCCCCTATTCAAGTTTACTTAAGGAATAAATTAGAATATTCACTTTAAAGGGGTTTCTTTTTTGTTTGTTTCCCAGAAGGATTAGAATTTATTTAAACTTCCTTTAAATGCTTAAGTGGCATTCCCTTGGTTCATTTAAAATATGACAATGTTTACCACATTTCTATTTATATGCAATTTTTCAGAAGTTAAACGACTGCCTAAAATGAAATGTACCTGAATATTTATTCACTGCCCTATATAGTCTGAAGTGATTGAACAAATACTACTCTTCTTTGGGTCATGGGATAATAAGAGCATTGATTTTCATTGGCAAAGGACCTTAAAAGTCATCTAGTTGATTCCTCTTATTTTACAGATGAGAGAAAACAGAGGCTGGGTGATGATGAATGATTTGGCTGAAGTTGCATCCATAGGAATGTGCAGAGCTGGAATTTGAACTCATGTCCTCTGTATCTAAATCCTAGGTTGGGGAGAGAACAAGTGACCTGAGTGGCTTGTAGTTCTTATCATGATGTTAGTCAAGGTATCAACAAACATTTATTAAACCGACAATATGCCGGGCACCCAATTAGGTGCTAAGTATGAAGACCAAAGTGAAATAAGCCCCTAGCTGCAAGTTGCTAGCTCAAAATCAAGCCACTTAGTGGCAGAACCAGTTCTTGAACCTGGATATTCTCCTTTACAATCCAGTGTTCTTTCTGTTTTTGAACTGAATAGTTTGCAGTGGAGGTGGGGGAAGTTAGGGGAAGTTAGGGGAAGAGATTGGCACACAGTCTAGCACAGAGTCTTATCCATAGTAGTGCAAGTCACTTAACCTCATTTGCCTCAGTTTCCTTGTGTATAAAAAGAAATGGAGGGGGCAGCTAGATTGCACAGCGGATAAAGCACAGGCCCTGGTTTCAGGAGTACTTGAATTCAAATCCGGCCTCAGACACTTGACACTTACTAGCTGTGTGACTCTGGGCAAGTCACTTAACCCTCATTGCCTGGCACAACAAACACACACACACACAGAAAGAAAGAAAGAAAGAAAGAAAGAAAGAAAGAAAGAAAGAAAGAAAGAAAGAAAGAAAGAAAGAAAGAAAGAAAGAAAGAAATGGAGAAGGAAATGGCAAACCACTCCCAGTATCTTTCCCAAGAAAACCCCAGATGGGGTCACGAAGAGTCAGACATACTGAAAACTACTCAACAACAACAAAATATATTTAACAATATATCTTGGAGAGCTAGTTGAATACTTGGATAATTAAGAAATTCTCATATCTTCAGATTAGATGTAAGCCCCTTAAAGGCAGGGATCTTATTTTGCATATCTTTCAATTAATAATATATTTATTATATGCCTGCTGTGTGAAATGAATGCACTCTTGATGCCCTGCCTACCCTCATGGAGCTTAGTCTACTAAAGGTAAAAGCTACACACACACACACACACACACGTATGTATATATGTATGTATGTATGTATGTATGTGTGTGTGTATGTATTTATACACATGACCATGATTCCCAAGGACTGATGATGAAGAATGCTGCTCAACTCCCGACAGAGAAATGATAGACTCAGTATGTAGAATGAGACGTATATTTCTGGACATAGTCAATGTAGGAATTTGATTTTCTTAATTGTGGGCTTTTGTTACAAGGGTTTTTCTTCTCCATTGGCAATGGAAATAAATGCTCATTAAATGAAAAACACTAAATTCAACTAAAAATAAATATACACAAATAATTCTAATACAGGGTGGAATATGATTAGGTGTCTTCGAGGGGTCAGAGAGTGCCCTGAGGAAATAGGGCTTTGCCCTAGTCTGGTAAATTTGCTCCAGGGTGGGAAGTTGAGAGGGCCCACATAGCATTTATAATCCTTTAAGGAAGAGGTCTGGAGCAGAGGGATGGGGAGGGCAGTGTCAGGCGGGGGAGGCTGGGAACAGCTGGGTTTCTGCCTTAGTTCCCTTTCTTGTGGTGCCCCAAGGGAAGTTCCTGACCTCTGGCATGGCCTAGGGGTGGCATGGCTCTGATCCAGGTGAGTGAGTCAGTCTGCTCAGTGCTGAAAACTGTTAGAAGCAGTTTGTGGGAGGGTTAAGTGACTGTGGTGAGTGTGTAGGATCATCCCCACTGTGCATCTTACTGCCTCACAGGCCAGGGAAGCCCCCTGTAGGAGACCTCTGAGCTGTTCTCCCTGAGGTAGGGGAGTGTGAGGCCAAGGTATGTTTGGGAACAGTTGAAAGTTTCCCCTACTCCCCGCCCCACCCTGTCCTGATCAGTCGCTAGTTCCCAGTCATAAGACCAAGGGTCTGTACATTGGAAGAGACTGTGCTCCGGAGGTATCCTTGCCAGTAACTCACAAGGCCAAATTTCAACATATTGATTGAAAGAGTGTCAGGTTACTAGCTGTGTGACCCTGGGCAAGTCGCTTGGCCCCCATTGCCCACCAAAAAAAAAAAAAAGAAAGGAAAAAAGAAAAGAGCGTCAGGATAGTCCGGTCCCAATTAGAACCCCTTCTTTGACTTAACTCTGGGACTTGATTTCCTCATCTGTAAAATTAAGGGGACTTGACCAGGGTAATGTCCACTAACAGTCTGTGAGTCTATGAGAGCTGGGCTCCACTTGAATCTATTTCAGGTCAGCCTCCATTCAGTGGGAGTTGAATGAATGAGCCTTTCTCTGTGACTTGAGGAAAGTTATTCCCCTCTTCTAGGACCACTTTCCTCCTTTGTAAATTGATCAGGGTTGGTCTAGATCAGGAATTCTTATTTTCTGTACCATGGACCTCTTTGGTAGTCTTAGTATAAACTATGGGAGCCCTTCTCAGAACAATGTCTGTAAATCATTGAAAGAAATACAAAAGTTCAGTTAGATACAAGAGAAAATAAAAATGTAATTTTTCCTCATCTAAGTTCACTGACTTCCTGAAATCTATCCGCATCCCATAAAGGTCCATGGACTCCAGGTTGAGAATCCTGGGACTAGCTGGTCCCTTCCAGTTCTAACAATTTGTCATAATTCATTAAAGGGTATTGGTTTTTTTTTTTTGGGGGGGGGGAGGTGGTGGATTTTGATCCCCCTCCCCTACAGCATTTTTAAGAATTCCTCTCCCTTCCCCACTCCCATCCAACCCCTCTCCCCCTCCAGTAATAAGACTCCAAGTTTATAGAAACAATTGACCTTAGAGATGAGTTATATAAAGAAAAATCAGTTAATATAGGGAGCTCCCTTATGGTATACTACTTCTTCCTGGAGATGGTCTCCCCAGCAGTCATGTCCTGGTATCCTGAAATTCCTTGGTAGGTCAGTGTTATTCCCATTTCTCCTTCTAACTGAGAGCATCTGTCAGGCTCCTAGACCAGATTTGTGGTACTTGCTTCTGCTGCAGGTGCAAAAACTCTTAGTTATGGCTCTGTCTAAGGGGTGTTTATATCCTTCACAGTGCCTTGGTTGTCATAGTGCTTAATGCATGCTTGCTTTTTGAATGATTGATTGAAAGCAATGGCTTCAGAGACATTCATCTGACAGGGAAGAGGAGTAAGTAGAGGCAATGGGTAAAGCTTAGTTCAGATGAAGTGAGATGGGGCTCATGTCTGGTCATGAAAGGTAACTACTAATCGATGGTGGAGGAGGGCAGAGCATGGGGAAGGTTGGGCTTGAGCCATAGACTGGGAAATGGGAGTCCTGCATTCTACTTCTGACTTTCTGGGTGATGCTATCACCTGGATATTTTTTCATTTTGGGGCCTCAGTTTCCCTAGTTAGGCAGAGTTATAACCTTCCACTTCCTTCTTTCTGCTTCCTAATGGTATGAACGAGAAGGCAAAATGAGATCAGCTTTGAACTTTGCCGAGGAAAGGTGGTAATAATAACAATTGTTAGTCAGTGGTTAGGAATTGTTGAGGTTTCCATTAAATAGAAAACAGCTCATTGCTGAAGGGTTGACGTCTTCTAGAAGTTGAAGACTGCTCACCCCTTCCCCCTCCAAAAAAAATAATCCAGTGGCACTGCTTTAAATTTCATGCCCATGTTAGGAGGGTGGGGATTAGTTTATTAGATCTGTAAATATGTGCAGAACTTGGCTAGAAGGGGGGTCTTAGAGGTCACATCTTCCAAGTCTCTCACTTTGCAGATGAAAATAAGACCCAGAGAGGTTTAAGTGACCTCTCCAAAGTTGTAAGTGAGCAAGTGATTGAGCCAGGATTTGAATCCAAGTCTTTGACTCCAAATGGAGGACTCTTTTCACTGCTTCAGGCTTCCTCCCATCTCAAACTTCAGCTTCTTCCTCAAACCTATTAACTGCAAAATAGAAAAATCAATGAACTTGGAAACAGATTTGGGTTCATATCCCAAGTCTGATACATACATACATACATACATACATACATACATACAACCACAGGCATATCATTTAACCTTGCCTAAGAGCCAGTTTTCTCATCTGGAAAATGGAGATAATACTATGTGTACCACTTACCTCCCTGGATTGAAATAAATAGTGCATGTTTTATTATAGTTCTTTGTAATTCTTTATATGCTGCAGAAACGTAAGGTATTGCCTTGATTAATCCTGGCTTCTTTATCATTCATGATTCAGGACAAAAGTAGACTTAGCAGAGACAAGAAAGAAAAAACAAATATATATGTACATATACACATGTATATGCATGTAGATGTGTATGCTTATATATGTATATATACAAACATATATGCATGTATTTATATACATAGAATATAAATGCTAATAGCCCAAATATATGTGCCGAATTTGTAAGCCCATATACAATATACATATATGTACACATATGTATATGCACGTATGTATATACATACATATACATGTATACACAGAGTATGGATGATGCTAGCTCTAGGTACAATTTGTGGTACTTGCTTCAGGTGCAAAAATTCCTAGTTATGGCCCTGCCTGAGAGATATTCATATCACTCCAGTGCCTTGACTGTGTGTGACAGGTGCTCAGAACAGGCTTGCTATTTGAATGATTGATGTATAAATGTGTACACATGCACACATGTATATATACAAACACGCATATGTACACATCTCTGTGTGTCTATATATGTGTGTGCATATGTGTATACAACATACATAACTCTATCTGTCAGTCTCTCTTTCCATATCTATATCTATATCTATGTTAGCCAGCTTTCTCATTCTCTATTTCCTTTTCTCTCCAGTCTTTCCTCTCTGAAATTGCTGAGAATCATATCCAGGCCAGACTCTGGGCTCTATGTAAGACCCACTGTTTTGGGGGGAAGTGAATCACCCCGTATGGTTTTGCATTCTTATTTCTTTTCTTGGTTCTTTCTTTTTCCCTCTCCCCCTTTATTCCCCTTTCCCCACTTTAAAGTAACATGGAGCCTAAAGGGGCCAGCCATGATGCAAGTCTCTGGGAAGCTAGAGCTGTCTCAGGGCTCAGCCTCTAGCACTTGGCCTCTGATTCACCAAGTAGGGAACTTCTTTATGACGGATAGGCCTCAGCTTGAATGGAAAGTCCAGATTCCTTGGAGGCAGCCTAAGGAGGTGGGAGGAGAATCGCTCCTCTCACATCTGCAACAAAATTAAAAATTAAATAAATAAAATTTGTTAGTTTACAAATAGAACTGTTACTTGTTACTCGGGGTATTAACAATCTCCTTTTTATTTTTATTTTATTTTATTTTATTTTTTTTGGTAACGCCCGTGAAAGACGTTTGTTTCAGTTGCCAACATTTCTACAGAAGTAATGTGGGTGGATTGTGACAGATATAATTTCTCCATCCTACAGTTTCATCAACTTGAGTTCTGTTAAACTATACCCGCTGGGCTTAGCTCCTTTTAAAGTTTCCGCTTTGACAGGTAGATTTATTAGTCTTGAAATTTGTACAAATCAGATGTCACTTGTGGCAACTTGTCAAAATGTCAGTCTGGGAAGGCAGCATGAAAGGATTTCTGGAGAGAGAGACAGACGCGAGGCGGGCTTTAAAGAACTCTTGTGCAAGCCGAAGAAAGGAGCTGGGAGGGATTGCAGCCCTCTTGATCCTGGGGGTTTGACTTTATTAAATATCTCGAGCCATACAGTGGGACAGGCTACTGGATCCTGGGTCTCAGAGACATCAAGTCTGACAGCTCTCCGAGTGTGGCTCCTGTCTGTTACCATGTCAAGTTTCTCTGTTTGTGATGCACAGTCAGTGGGGATAGGATGGAGGTGAAGGGTGGGGCAAGGGTCGAGGTGGGTAGAGGGTCCCTAGCTTTGGGAACTCTCTCATTGTGCTTCGCCTCCCTCCTCTGGAAGCACAATTAGGAATTATGTGGGTGCTCTCAGGCCCATTAGCCACAATCTCTATTTTTCCTCAGTGGCAGAAAGCAAGGAAAGAAGCAGGTACCAAAAAGGGTTTTTTATCCCGACATCACTCTCAATGGAATAAGTTCTTCTTTATGGGCCTAACACCCTCTTTCCAAAAATCCAAGGAGATGGTAACCTCCAAGCCTGTGCTGTGACACCAAGTTAGGACAGCCAAAGACCCAAGCAGAGAGGACCAGTCCCCCTTCATCTCCTGTGAACCTGGTCTCAGCACCAAGGGCTTCCCACACTTCTCTGTTCTCCTGTGATTACCTTGGGGATTTGGTAATCTTGATCATTATCTTAGCTGGGCATGGCAAGAAATGTTGTTATTAGTAGACAGACAATTATTTGGCTCTTTTTAAGGGGTAAGTGGAGAAAGAGCTTAACTAAGGGAGGGAGGACAACAGGGCTATCACTTTTATTATTCAGAACATTCTGCTCCAGCACTTAACACCCGTTCCTGGCATATAGTAGGTACTTTAAAAAATGGTAGTTGATTGACTGATTGTTTCTACTAAACAGCAGAGACTGTATTAGGGATGTGTGTGTGTGTGTGTGTGTGTGTGTGTGTGTGTGTGTGTGTATGTTTTTAAAGAAAACATCTTGGGGGGGCAGCTAGGTGGCGCAGTAGATAAAGCACCGGTCCTGGATTCAGGAGGACCTGAGTTCAAATTCAGCCTCAGACACTTGACACTTACTAGCTGGGTGATCCTGGGCAAGTCACTTAACCCTCATTGCCCCACTCCCCCAAAAATAAAAACAAAAAAACCATCTATCATGTAATACTGTTACCTGATATGGATGGTCGTCTGAGCTGTCATGAGGGAGCTCAGAGAAAATTCTGTTGATCTAAATAGGAGGCAGTCTGGAATAGTGGGAAGAGCAGTGAATTTGGGGCTATAGGGTTTAGGATTGAACCCAAGACCTGCCAGTTATTCCCTGTATGACCATAGGCAAGACTCTCATTTATAAAATGAGAGGCTTGGACTGGATGACCTCTCAAATGCTTTCCAACTGGTCATTGTATCCCCAGAAATTACCCAGCAAAATGCCTGGCACATAGGAGGCACTGTAAAATGCTTTTGGGCTGGTGGCTACTATTATCTATTTGAGGCAGCTTGGTGGTATAGCAGATAAAGCACTAGGCTTGGAATCAGGAAGACTCATCTGCCAAAGTTCAAATCCTGTCTGAAACATTTACTAGCTGTGTGACCCTGGGCAAATCACCTAACCCTGTTTGCCTCAGTTTCCTCATCTGTAAAATGAGCTGGAGAAGGAAATGACAAACCACTCCAGTATCTCCCCCAAATGGGGTCACGAAGAGTTGGACACAACTGAAACTAAATGAACAACAACAACAAATCACCTATATTTGAGGCAAGCCTCGATGTGCTTTGCTGCTATGGGAAATAAAAATGTAATTTTTGCCTCTAAGTTCTCAGGCCCCTTGAAATCCATCCCCATCCCTTGGATGCTTGGTTAAGAACCCTGGGATTATCCAGTCTCTTCCAGCTAGGAAGGCTCTGGAGGCTAGTGAGAGAGAGGTATATGAATGATGAGGAAAGTACAGCTAACTCAGGGTAGGATCTTGTTGTAATACCTGGTGTGGTCATTTTAGCACTGGTTGGGTTAAAGTAGAAGGTCAAACAGGCATCGGCTTACAGCTCCAACCGGATCACAATGCAACTGCTCAGTATTTTGTAAAGTAAATTTAAAAATACACTGATATATAGAGAATACTACCTTTTGAAATGGAACCAATATGTAACCTATAGGGATCCTTATGTATGGTATAGAGACTCCCATTTCTATTTTGAGTTGGACACCACTGGGGTAAGGCATGGGAAAGACTGACCTGCTCCAAGTTCACACTAGGCCAATTCACACACTAAGGTCCCTTGATTCAACCTTGGCCCTGTGAACCAGCACTGTGGCTTTTTTATAAGGTGGTTATGTGGTAGGGATTTTTCTCTCCACTCTATAGGCAGGAAAGGCAGAGAAGTGAAATCATAATAAAAATAGGTAACAATGTATGAGAAGTGATTTGTAAACCTTAAAGTGCTATCTATGTAAAGATCTCATTTACTTCTCACCACCTTGAGGTAGATATTCAATGTATTATTAAACTTAATTTACCAATGAGGAGATGGAGTCTCAGAGAAATCAAGTGACTTGCTTATTGGCCACATGATGAACACCAGAAGTGGATTGCAAATCCAGGTACTTTATTACCAGTTCTGAAGTTCCTCCCAGGGCTGATGTAACAGAGGACAACTGTTTCAGAGATCAGAACAGACTCTGCCCAGGACCTGAAGATCGGGCTTAGCTTGTGGGGCAATAGGTCTCTAGAGAAGGTCCCCACATTAAGATAGAAGGGCAGAGGCAGGAGGCAAAGTTTAACACAGAAGCATAGCCAATCATAGCCAAGCACAGTGGAAAGAATTTTAGACCTAGAAAGGGCATCTAGGTGGAGCAGTGGATAAAGCACTGGCCCTGGATTAAGGAGGACCTGAGTTCAAATCTGGCCTCAGACACTTGACATTTATTAGCTGTGTGACCCTGGGTAACTTAACCCACATTGCCCCGCCAAAAAAAAAAAAATTTAGACCTAGAGCCAGGACAGATGCTGGTTTCAATCCTACATTTGACCCTTACTGGATTGTGTGACCATAAGCAATCATGTAATCTCTCTATGCCTCAATTTATTTATCTGAAAAATGAGGATAACAATACCAATAATACCCTCACACAAAGTTGTTGTGAGGCTCAAAGTATATTTCATATATATATATATACACACATACATATACACACATATTCATTATATAGGTATAGAAATGTTAGCCATTTGATACACATGTACACGCATGTATATATACACAAATAGACATATACATCATATACACATATGTGTGTATGTGTATATACACATGTATGTGTGTACATACACATGTATGTCTAGTCCCTATATGTATACTCCAGGGAGAATGGATAGCCAAGTAATTTTCATGGTATGAGGTGAATACCAAGGTGAATAATCACCTGCTCTGCAATATAGTCTTAGAGAGGACCTAGGAATTAACTATGAGAGGCTAAGTGACTTGGCCAATATCATATAGCCTGTATGATGCTGTGTCTGCTGCACCACTCTGGTGTGTGTGTGTGTGTGTTTAGTGCGGAGAACATAGAAATCTGTTACATTCAGTGTCTTGTAGGCATGCCTATGTAATTATTATGGCTGGGCACAAGAGCCCAGTCTTCCTCACTTCCCCTGAATGGGCTTCAGCTAAACCCTGTATAGTGCCAGAATCACCCCCCAGGGAAATCGCTCTCTTTAAGTGGCAGCAAAACTTCTCTCCCCACAGTCGCCCACTCCCTGAAATTTTACCATTAGAACTTCATTCCTTTGGGTTTTGAAGGCTTTTAGATCTTTCAGAATCTCCTATTAAAAATGCAGATACTCCTGGGACTCCTTCCTGGATAGATAGATGGAAATGCAAATACCCTGAGCTGTACTTAGCTCACATCTTATTGGGGGTTATTTGACAGCTAGTTGAGAATAAGATGGGTGATGTGAAAGTAGTCCTGGGAAGGAGGGAAGCAGGGAGGGTGGGCTCCAGGGACCCCCAAGAGTGAGGACAGGACAATGAGAGGGAAGAATGAAGCCTCCACAAACACATTTTGCCCACTTGGCAATTTGGCTGAGGATTGAATCTGCACAACATCTCTTTCTTCATTTTTCCTGCCTCCTCCCCTCACTCATCCTTTAACCCCCTCAAAGACTTGGGGCAGGAGAAGTTTAAATTATGCTGTTTTCTCTCCTCTCATCCCTGAGGTTATCTCCCCAGTGGTACCCGGGTGAGGAGTAGGGAGGGTGATGAACTTACCTTTTCCCGACAGACTCCCCCATAGCAATCACTGGTTCTGCTCCTTACTAGCTGCATATCCTTGTTCATGTCACTACCTCTTGGGGGGTTTCAATTCCCCATCTGTCAAATGAGAGGGTTGAAATAGTTATTGGGCAGGTGATGGAGACTTTTAGCAGTCTGGTGAAGCTCATGGACCCTTCCTCAGAATAATGTCTAAATGCAAAAAATAAAATACTTCTGGTTTCAAATGAAACCAATTATATCAAAATATAGTTATCACAACATTGAAAAAAATGCAACAACAACAAAAAACTCACTGACCCCAAGTCAAAAACCTCTGGATTAGATGATCAGTAGAGGGAGCTAGTGGTGAAACAGCTCTGGACCTGGAATCAGGAAGACTTGAGTTCAAATTCAGCCTCAGACACCCTGGGTCACTTAACCTCAATTGTAAAATGGGGATAATGATAGCTTTTACCTCGAGGGGTTATTGTGAAGATCAAATGAGATATTATTTGTGAGAACCTTAGCACAGTCCCTTGTGCATAGTAGGTGCTATATAAATGTTTATTCCCGTCTCCTCCCCTTATTACATGTAGCCTTTCAGGAAGATGAGTTCAAATCCAGCTTCAGACATTTATTAGCTGTGTGATTTTAGGTAAGTCATTTAACCCTGGTCTGCCTCAGTATTTTCATCTGTAAAAGGGAGGTAATATCATCTACCTCACAGGATTATTGTGAGACTCAAATGAGATAATATTTCTAAAGTACTTTGCAAACTTTAAAAAAAAAACCTATGCAAATGCTAACCCATATATAAAAGCTCACTATTACCCCACAGCTGCCAGCATCCTCCCTCCCCAAGTATCTTGTATTTAGCCACCTTCTATTCATTTATATTTATTTTCTTTATTTTTTATTTTGTATATCCTTATATGACATATGTAATATATAATCAGTCAAACATTAATTAATTACCGTGTGCTAGGCACTGGGACCCAGATATAAAGAATGAAACAATTTCTACTTTCAAGGAATCTACATCCGAAGGGTATACACACACACAGAGACACAGATGGACAGACAGACAGACACACACACACACACACAAGTTGTTTCCCCCATTAGAATGTAAGTTCCTTGAGAGTAGGGATTGTTTCATTATTTTCATTCCTAGTCCCAGTCTATGGCACATAGTAGGTGCTTGTTGATTGGTTTCTGGATCTATATAGTCTTTTTCAGTATTAAATTGATTTTATAGTCTCATTCTGGTCCCTGGGGATGCTCACCTCCTTCTCTACCTACCCCAGAGAGTGCTTTTGTCATCTTTCTGGAACTGGAGAAGGAAGCCTATGACTTTGCAGTACAGTAATCTTTGAGGTCTGAACTGACCTTGCAAGTTAGTATGATTATCTCAGACAAAAAAATTCAGGCACTGAGAAGCATAATAATGATAATGGTTATGATGATGACAGTAATTATCATAATAATCCCTTGCATTTATATTATGCCTTTCTTCCAAAGAGCTCAAAGCACATTTACATCTCTGATCTCTGTTTGTCTAACCCTGGGAGGGAAGGATAGATTGTTCTATTTATATGCTGCTAGTAGGGAAACTGAGGCACCCATTTCACTAATCTCCACCCCACCCCCATATACATATACACTCTCTACAAAGATGGTCCTGTGTCTTAGAATTTTGGTCCTGCTGACCTGCCCCACCAAATGAGAAAGACCAAACCACTTGTTCTATTGCTCTCTAATGGTTTGCTGTTAAGTTGTTCAACTGAAGGGAATGAGTTTTTTCTTTTCTCTTTCAGGGAAGTGAGGGTTAAGTGACTTGCCCAGGGTCACACAGCTAGTAAGTGTCAAGTGTCTGAGGTCGAATTTGAACTCAGGTCCTCCTGAATCCAGGGCCGGTGCTTTATCCACTGTGCCACCTAGCTGCCCCTGGGAATGAGGTGTTGATTAAAGAAAGCCTTCAGTTCTCTTCCTCTTTTCCTTTTCCTGCCAACCCTTCTCCATGTACTTATGGGCAGATTTGGTCTTATTACTTTTCTGTTCAAAACTCTTCAGTGACTGACTACTGTCTATTTGAATAAGTTCAGATTCCTTTGTCCAAAAATTAAGATCCTCTAAATTCTATCACAGGCAGGTGACATGCCAGATAGAGTTCTGGGCCTGGAGCCAGGAAGATTCATCTTCCTGAATTCAAATCTGGCCTCAGATACTAGCTAAGTGATTAACTGTATCACTTAACCCTGTTTGCCTCAGTTTCCTCATCTGTAAAATGAGCTGGAGAAGGAAATGGCAAACCATCTTTGCCAACAAAACCCCACATTGGGGTCACAAAGAGTTGGACATGAGTAAAACAACTGAACAACACTACACTTCTCATGTATTTTGTATGACATTTTGCTGTGTATGTCTCTCCCCGTATTCCACACAGATAGGGATCATAGCCCGTTGAAACTTCACTGCCTGAAAATAATGCTGGCTGGCATTTATATAGCCCTTTAAGGTCTGGAAAGGGACTTGCATGTGCTTTCTCATTTGATCCTCACACTAATTCTATAAAGTAGATGCTATTACTTTATAGATTTTATAGATTATTTTATAGATGATGAAACAGAGGTTATTATTGTTGAAGGTACCACCATCCTCTCCATCAACTAGGCTTGGAGTCATCCTCAACTCTTCTCTCTTGCTCCTCATGTCCAGTCTCTTGCCAGAACCTATCAATTTGATCTTTTTAACAGCTTATGTATGTGTCCCCTTCTCTCCTCTGACACAGCTACCACCCTGGTTCTGGCCCTTATCATTGCATGCCTGGACTATTGTCGTAGGCAACTGGTTAATCTCCCTGCCACAAGTCTCTCCCTATACCTGATTTCTAGTGGTTTTCCTGAAGTACAGATCTGACCATTTGTCTGCCCTACTCAATAAATATCACTCTTCTTTTCTTCTTCTTTTTTTTTTTTTGGTGAGGCAGTTGGGGTTAAGTGACTTGCCCAGGGTCACACAGCTAGTAAGTGTTAAGTGTCTGAGGCTGGATTTGAACTCAGGTCCTCCTGAATCCGGGCTGGTGTTCTATCTACTGTGCCACCTAGCTGCCCCAATAAATATCACTCTTGTGATGTCATTGGTTCTCTTAAGGAATGATGGGCCACAACCACCACCACCATCAACAATAATTCAATAAACTTGAACGCGCCTGTATCACCTCCAGAATCAAATATGAAATCCTGTGTCATCCAAAGGCATCCACAACCAGACCCTCCTCCACCTTTCCAGTCTTCTCATATCTTTTACCTACCCCCACCCCTTACCATGTGCCCTAGGATGCAGTGAGCCAGCCTCCTTGAACGAGAAACACCATTTCCCCACTGTACATTTTTGTTGGTTGTCCCCCAAGCCTAGAACACTGTCCCTCTTTGTCTGTCTCCTGGATTCTCTGGCTTCCTTCAAGTCCTTTAAATCCTACCTCCTACTTACCTTGTTTATATCTTGTTTGTTTGTTGTCTTCATGTTCTCTAACCCTTTAGATTAAAAGAGGTTATTGGCCCTTCTTTTAGAGAACAAAGACTACATTTTGCTTTTCTTTGTATCTCCCCACTTAGCCTGGTGCCTGGCATGGATTAGGTCCTTAGAAATGTTTGTTGACTTGCCCAGGGCAGACTACATAACTAGTAAGTGTCTGAAGCAGAATTCAAACTCAGATCTTCCTGACTTCAAGTCCAATATTCCATCTACTTTACTAGATAAATTCTTATCACCTGTGGCTCCAAGAAGCTGTAGCATAGAGAGGCCGCACCCTGGCAAAATCAGCTTGGCAGACAGGCCCAAAGTTGAGGGTGACTGACAGGCCTTAAACCCATTGGTGAGTTAGGGGGATGTCTACCCCAAACATGTGAAGACTTCTCCCAGCAGAACAGGTGCATGAGAACCATTTGTTCCAATGTTCATGAAATCAGCTGAAGCAGGTGCTGTGGAGCCCTTAGACCTTGGTCAGACATGGAAGATGCCAAGGTCATACTGTATCCTAGGATATCGCCAATTGTCTTCACTTTTGTCTTGCCGCTGGACTTCAGTGACTCTGGAAAAGAGAGTGAGGCTGAGGACTTTGTGCAGTTCTGCTTTGCTTCAATCCAATTCATGCACAAGTCACCACCCCATGATATTATGGGTCCACTTTGGAAACAAAGGGTGAACAACAATAGTGATTAGTACAATGCACAGCATGCTATTGTTACTGTTCAGTTGTTTCAGGTGTGTCTGACTCTTTTTGACCGCATTTGGGGTTTTCTTGGCAAAGATACTGGAGTGGTTTACCATTTCTCCAGCTCATTTTGCAGATGAGAAAACTGAGGCAAACTGGGTTTGGTGACTCTTCTAGAGTCACACTGCTAATAAGTATCTGAGACCAGATTTGAACTCAGGAAGATGTCTTCTTGGCTCTGCGTATGGTATGCTATCTACTGTGGTAACTACCTGCTCCCAGCACACAGTAGGTGCTTAATACACATTGAACCAAATTGACTGTTCTGGGCAGTGATTATCTCACCAGAAAGGTGTATTTTCCAATATGCTCATGAGACACATTCCTAGTAGGCTCCAGTGAGTAGGGACTCCCAAAGTTATTAGAAGAAGAATGGTCAGCCTAGCATTAATCCTCCCTCCTCCCAACTTTCCCTTCTAATCAATTCTCTAGGTGGAAGGATTAGTGTAGTCAGCTCCATTCACTGACACTGTTGATTATCTCCAATTTATCCTGTATACATCTTGTTTGTCCATATGTAGTCTCTCCATCTTTAGACTATGAGTGCTTTGAGAGCAGGGACTGCTTTTGTTTGGCTTGCTTTGGGCCTTTCTTTGTACCCCAATCCAGTCCTTAGTGAAGTACCTAGAACATAGTAGGTTCTTTATGAGTGCTGATTTGACAGCCCCGTGGGATAGACAAATGACCAACGATACCTATTGGGTGGGATTAGAAGAGGGAACCAGACCACGGATGCCACTCAAAAGAGAAAGATGGTGGAGAAGATGATTGATAGGAGGACCCTGCTTCCCGGTCTCCTGTGAGATATTGCTAGTAGTTTTCTAGGAACTAGGAGGGCAACCTGCTGGCCAGTTCTATTAAATGGAGTGAGTCTCTCTGGGTTTGGGTGTCTGGGGACCCTCACAAGGGTCTTCATCTGCCACAGCCTGCCAGGGCTGGGCACGGAGGAGCTAGGGATAGGAGCCCTCTTCCCAGGGGAAGACTTTCCTTGAAAGAAATCCCTTTGTGTCACATTGAAGGTTGACTTACTTTCATGTGGCAAATGTGTCTTGGCAGCTCACTGTATTGCTCTGAGTATGTCATTAAATTAGGTATTTGTGGAGGGGGATTTTCCCAGCTCTTGAGGTAGTGGTGGTGGTGGTGGTGGGGTCCCCTCCCATCTAGTCCAGGCGAGGCACATGGGGGTCACTTCTAGGTGGGGAGAGAATGAATCACCAGCAATTTAAGCTGGGGGAGGGAAGAAGAAGCAACAAAAATGGGTGCTCTCTCTTAACTGGAGCCCTGCTTTTCTACTTAACTGGAGTCTCTGCTTAGCAATTTCAGGGCAGTCAGCAGGGAGGGGTTTGGGGGTGGGGAGGCAGAGAAGGAAGGGGAAAAAAATTCCACCCGCCTGCCCGTCTGGCAAGAGTTCAGAAAGCTCTCCAACTCACACATCTGGTTCTTATATTTCAAAGTTAATTAGTCATATTGAGACTGTCTGAAGATAAATTTATCATCCAGAAAAAACACAAACAGTTTGAAAAATGAAAGGAAGTGAGGTGACATGGTTTGACGTTTAAATAAATCATTTTAACATGATTAAAAAACTTGTCCTGTCTGACACCCAGCACTTGGGTACTTTGTAAAGACTTTTTGACAAAGACAAGTCCCTGTTTGGTATACAAAGCCCACGCCATTCAATTACGCAGAATAATCTTTGGCCAATTACTTTTCTGAGTGACTACTGGGGAGTGCCGACTCACACACAGCTGGACCTGCTGCTGCTCTCTGGGGCTGGAGCAGGGCTGCGGTGGTGGCTGGGCTGCAGGGGCCTGCACCAGCCGGCCTGGGACTCTGACTCACCCACTATCTGCGGCTGTTTAGTCATACAGAGCTTAAAATTAAGGGGGGAGGCAGGGGGGAAGGAGGTGCATCCAGGGGAAGATGCTACAGTCAGGAGGAGGGTTAGTGGAAATGAAATGCACTGCATTCAGGATAAGGGAGCCCCCCTCCCCAGAATGGTTGGTTTATTTGGGAGGGGTCTGAAGGCCTGATGGGTGGGGAGCAAAGAGGACTGGAAGGTTTTTCTGAGGAGTTAGGGTAACTTCAAGGCAAGTCCCAATTCTCCTTTAGATACCTGTTAGGTTGGGACAGAAAGTCCTTTCACAGCTTAAAAAAAGCACTGGCTTTGGAAGGAAGGAATTAAAGAAGCATTTATTAAATGCCTACTATGTGCAGGCACTGTGCTGAGTGCTTTAAAATATTCTCTCATTTCATTCTCACAGCAATCCTAGGAAATAGGTAATATTATCTCTATTTTATAGTTGAGAAAACTGAGGTAGACAGACGTTAAATGACTTGCCCAGGGTCACACAGCTAGTTTGTATTTGAGGCTGGATTTGAACTCAGGTCTTCCTGACTCCAGGTCTAGGTCTCTATCTACTGCACCACCCAGCTGCTGAGGACTGGAGTTCAAATCCAAGCATTGTCATTTGTTGTTGTTATTGTTGTTATAATATTATTATTAATTATTAGCTATATATAACTAGCATTTATTAGCACTTTAAAGCTTGTGAAGTGCTTGACATATTTTACCCCATTTAATTCTTATAACAACCCTGGGAAGTAGGTGCTATGATTATTTACCAACTGTGTAATCTTAGGTAAGTCATTTCTCTAGGGCCCAGTTTCCTCCTCTATAAAATGAGGAGTTGTATTAAATGACCTGTAAGGAGCCCACCCCGCTTCTACTTCTAAATCCATCATCCTCTGACCTAAAAAAAAATCCTTCCAAAAGTCAGACATTTATGGTTGGGACTCTATCCTTTCCCTGTCCCAGGGACATAGATGACATAGGTTAGCTTATATAGTCGGGGAAAGTTTAATAGATTTGGAGCTGAGAGATATTTTATAGATTTTCCAGTTAGGGTGGCATGGTAGATAAGAGTGCTGGGTCTGAAGTCAGGCAGACTCATTTTCTAGGCAAGTCATTTAACCCCATTTGCCTCAGTTTTCTCATCTGTAAAATGAGCTGGAGAAAGAAATGGCAAACCACTCCAGTATCTCTGCCAAGAAAACCCCAGATGGGGTCATGAAAAGTCAGACATGGCTGAAAAACAACTTAACAACAAATCTCTTAGAAAAGAGAAATGACTTATTCAAAGTCACGCAGATAATAATTAGCATTGATGGGATTTGGCTCCAAATTCAAGGAATCTTCCATTAAGTCATATTGTCTATATGTTAAACAATTGCTTTGCTCCTGGGCTTACCTGTGACTAGATGAAGATGGTAAGAAGAGAAAGAGTTTCAATGTACTGGCTCCAATTTCTTAGGGATTCCACCAATGTGCCAATCTGGAAGCCTACTTACCCCACTAGACTATACCTTGTAAGTTCCTTGGACCTCTGCTTCATCCCAGCCCAATGCAACAGTCCATCGGAACCCAGTAGCTCTGTCTGGAAGCTGTGGAGTGTAGGGCGGACCATCACTAGGAATTCTGGAGTCATCTGAGGTTGGGGATTAGGGAAAGAACATGAGGATGATGGGCCCTGGAAGGAGGGTGCCATGGTAGAGGACCCTGTAGGGAGGGGAGGTGGTTTGCGGGCAGATCATGCCGTACCAGAGTTCCTCTGGGGAGGTGTGTGCATCCCCTTGTCCCCTTGTTAGAATCCAATGGCAAAGCTTTGATCCTGTCATTCTATAACTCCATACCAGGCATTCCTTGACATCTCAAAGCCTTCCCAGGTTGTATCCAAGGCCAGATCGCTGTTGGGGAGATTTCCCATGGGCCTTTCTGTCTGTTTTTTGGTTTGGTTCCCATAGGACTGGAGTGATGTAATACAACATGAAAGTTTTCTCCTATTAGCAATTTGGTCTCATCACTTTGGCTAATAGGATAACAAGAGGTGCTGGTTATGGTGCAAAAGTCTCATCAAGTTGGTAATTTTCACTGTAACATGTTAGCAATCTGTCACTATTTGTTTCCAGTAATACTGTGCAAAAGTCTGATTAGATCAGTGGCTTTCATTTCTAGCCACATGATCAGACCTCTGTCTCTCTCTGGCTTGGCCAGTCTCCTTCTCCTCAGTGTCTCTCTCTAGTCCTTTCTCTGGGAGTAACCTTCTCTCTACACTCCTCCCTCCCTCCTTTTCTTCTTTCATTTTCTTCTCCCTCTCCCTTTTTCAGAAATTACACTGGAGGAAGTAGGAGTCAGAAGACCTGGATTCTAATTCTGGCCCTCTCTCTCAGTACTTGAGTGACCTCAGGTAAGTCACTTCTCCTTTTTTTGGTCTTTGTTCCCTCATGCATAAAAAGAGGGGGGCCGGATGAAATGATCCCTGACAGCTTTAACATTTTCTATGATTCTATAATGGGTTTAGATTAGTCACGCATCATCTTGACCTTTCTTGCCTCTGGACATTGCTCACATAGGCTATCCCCCATGCCTGGAATGTAATCATTCAATGTCTCTTGAGATAGACTAGACAACCTCTAAGCTCCATTCCAACTCTGAGACTGTTATAATAATTTTCTCTGCCCCCGACGAGCACTGACTGTAAGGATTTACCATATTTGATTGGAAGGAAACCTACGTTAAGTCTAATGTTAAAACTTTTTGGAAATGGATTGTTTCTTGAGATCAAGGCCCCAGTGAGTGCAGGGGCTGATACCCACCCCCATAGGCTTCAGGACTTCTCTTTTCCAGGCAGGTCAATCGAACCTCTAAAGTCAGGACACTTCTAGGAGTTGAGTCATCCTGTCAGTTGAGGTTGCCCAGCCTCAGGGGCCTTGCAGAGCCTCCAGAGTATTTCAGGGGAAATCAAGAGATGCTTACCCTTAGAACCCTGGGCTGGCAGATGGAGAGGGCTCTGCTAATGGTCTTATGTCTAGGCAGCAGCTGTCAGCCACAGGAGCCTGGTGCATAAATAGCTATCTCCAGGCAAGGTGAGCTGCTCCTATTTTCTCCACAGCAGCTTTGGGGTGTCTGTCCTTTTGCAGTCTTTGGCACAGTGGCTAGCATAGCCAAGAATAACCTAGGCAGAAATGGTTCCTTCTCCCGGTAGGTTATTGGAACCAGGCTGGCAGCATGACATGGGAGCCATGCAGTTTGAGTGTGAAAGCCAGCCTTGATGGAATGAAAAAAGCCCTGGTCTGGGAATTAGGAGACCTGCCTTCTACCAGCTCGCTGTATAGGGAAAGAACACTGAACTTTGTGTGATAGGGTCAGAGGTTATAGAACTGGAAGGGAGTATGATATCCATCTAGCTCAACCCCTTCACTTTACACATGGGGAAACTGAGGCCCAGAGAAGGTAAATGACCTGTCAAAGATACCACATAGTAAATGCCAGAGGTGGGGTTTGAATTTGAGTCCTCTGACAGCAGAGTCCTCTTTCCACTGCAGTGTGTTGCCTACCATCAAAGGGCCCAAGTTTGAATATCAGTTTTACTATGTACTATCTGTATGACCTTGGGGAAGTCATTTATTTCCCTTTTCTGGACCTCAGTTTTCTGATCTGTAAAATGACAGGGTTGGACTCATCCTTTTGAACCTCTCCAGCTCTAACAGTCTTTGAGGCTGTTCTGGTCTCCCCTTTACCCACCATACCACAATCGATTGCCCTTTTTGCATGCCAGCTTTCCATTTGGTAGCAAACCAAGAAGACAAAGGGAGGATGGAATCCTCTCCCTAGATGTATGTTCCAATGAGACAGAGCAGAGGCAGCCGTGTGGGCCCTGGGAGAAAATGGGCTAATGTTTTGGGTCAGAGATCTTCTAAGACAGAGGGGACTTAACAGTCATGAGCCAGATGCCTGGTGGTGGAGGAAGAAGTAAACAGCAGTTAACAGACCGAGCCAGTGCAGAAATCTGGATGCTTAGTGGGTAAAATGAATATTCAAATTCTCGAAGAAGGAGGGGGGAGGAAGAGAAATATTTGACTTTGGTGCTAGTGAGAGCTAAGAGGCTTGTGCACCCGTTTTCTCTCTGTCAAAACCCTCTAGCTAATTGTCCAAAGCCTCCTTGATTGCTTCGGGGAAACCGCCAGCTCGCCTTTGAAGCTTCCGAACATTCTCATCATGCCTTGTTGAATAATAAACATTGTTCACACGGATAGACAACCTGTCCATATAGTCCTGTGCAGGGGGTGGACTCAGCTCTCTTACAAAGGAAGCAACCACTGCCCAAGCCCCTCACTACTGCTGGACTTGGGAAAGGTCACAGTTCTGAACTACACCAGCCTCAGGACCGTTCATCCCTCCTCCAGGTCACTTGGCCTCTAACTCTGTCTGTCTCTGTCAATTAGATCTTTTTTGACTATCTCATGTGTGGACTGCCCATTCCTATAGTACCCCACAAGTAAGAGGGGACACTATTTTCTTAGCTCAAAAGATCATTGGACTTGGAGGTCATCCATCCTGGTTCCCTTCTTTTACCAAGGCCCAGAGAGGGGAAATGATCTGCCCAGCAGCCACACAAGTAAGAACAGAGCTGGGATCCAAACCCAGGTTATCTGGCTTCCTACCTAGTACCGTACATGGGCCAGTGGAACAGCATGGGCTGGGTGTAGGGAAACCTGGGTTTTAGATCCATCTGAGCCATGAATTCACTTTGTGGCCTTAACTGGAAGGATCAGAAGCATCAATTTACTTGAAAACTGGTTTGGCCTTTTTTTTTTTTTTTGCAGGGCAATGAGGGTTAAGTGACTTGCCCAGGGTCACATAGCTAGTAAGTGTCAAGTGTCTGAGGCCGGATTTGAACTCAGGTACTCCTGAATCCAGGGCCGGTGCTTTACCACTACGCCATCTAGCTACCCTCGGTTTGGCCTTTTTAAAAAAAAATTTGTTTTATTCTGAACTTATGAAATAAAACAAGCATTTTCAAAACATAATAGAAAAAAAGATGATTGTACATGAAACTACAAATCTATTATGTACAACTTGCTGTTCCTTTTAAGTATATAATAGAGTTATTATGTAACTTCTTTTTTCTTTTTTTTCTTCCCTCTCTTCCACCATCCTAGAGATAGCTACCATGTATGTATATATGTACATGTATACATATACATATATGTATGTGTATATATGTACATGTGTGTATGCATACATGCATACAGATATATAATATATTTATATGTAAAAATCATTCTATACATATGTCTACTTATCAGTTTTTTCTCTGGATGCAGATAGCATCCTCCTTCATATGTTCTTTGTAGTTAATTTGGGTATTGAAGTATTCTTAATTCCCAGTCCTTCTAAATCTCTCTGGGCCCGGGTTTCCTTATCCATCAACTGGCAATAATAACATCTGTCTGACTGTTCTTCTTTCCAGAGGCAGGGGCCTAGGAGTATTGCATGTGTTGTCAAATTTGGTTAGTTTTTCTAAACTACATTTCTCTCTTTTAGGAATAAGCAAATAAAATAACCTTAAAAATACTTGCCCAGCTCATCTTAGAGTTAGAATCTCAAAGCTGATAGGGACCTCAGATCATATAGGCCAATCCTTACCCAGGTCTGAAAGCTTGAATACCATCTATCATATTTCTTTGACCCAGCACTGCCTGGAATGAGCTTTCTCCTCCCCTTCCCTTTAGAATTTTCTCTGAGTCTTAGTCCCTGCTTTGCCTTCTACATTACATCTTTTTTGATCATCCCAATTGCTGGTGCCCTCCTCCCCTACAAATGATTTTTTTTGCATATACCCATATATGTGCATGTTCTTTCCCCCAGTAGACAGGCTCCCAAGGGCAAGAGTTGCTTCTCTTTTCTCTTTGTATCTTTTGTATCTAGCATGGTGCCTGGAGCATAATAGGTGTGCTTATTGGACAAATCCTTGTAGATTGACTGAACATCCTTGAGGAGGGCTTATCTAGTGTTCATGGGAACTACTAAAAGATTCCAGTGATGGTGTTGTTGGTGAGATGTGAACATAAAATGAGGTGAACATGTTAAAACATTTCAAAAATATCAGAAGCTCTCTAGATTGATAATAGCTGATATTTATAGGATAATTTAAGGATCACAAAGTACTTTTCACACATGACCTTATTCAGTCTTCACAACTCCATGAGGTATGTATCATGAGTATTTTTGTTGTTATTATTATTATTATTATTATTATTATTATTATTATTATTATTATTATTATTATTATTATTGTTATACTCATTTTACTGATGATGAAACTGAGGCTCAGACAGCCTTGGTGACCAAGTGACTTATCCATGTCACACTATTAATGTCATTGGTGGGATTCAAAACAAGTTCTTTCTAACTTTGAGTCCAATGTTTTCCACCATACCATATGGCAAGTTATTAATTAATATTTGATAAGAGATAGGGGAACCTCCAGCTTTAGCTTAGAACATCCTGTGGTGGGTGCCGTCTAGGATTCTAGATGTCTCTCTTAACATTGATTGATTTTTTTTTAGGATTATAAGATCATATATTTGGAATTAGAAAGAAACAGAGGTTTTCTGGTCCACCCCCCTCCTTTTATAGATGAGGAAACTGAGTCACAGAGAGGCTGAGAGACTTGCTGAAGGTGATGCAGATAGTAAGTAGCAGAATTGGGATGTAAATCCACGTCCCTTGACCACAAATCTGGTTCTCTTTCTGATACGTTGTGTTGCCCCTTGTGCTTGACTTTTTACCCTTTAATTGTTTCCTGCCTCTGATGTTTCCTGGGTTCCTGTAGCATCCATGGTTTGTAATCATACAGGTATGAAAATACTCAGTTAGATTTGTGATGTCATCAATATGGTAGTCCAATCCAAACCCATCTGTGCCTTTTGGATTCTTGTCCATTTTCTTCTCTAAGGAAACCACAGAGAGTTCACCCAACACGCTGGAGGCCTGCCTTCATTGGTATGAGAGGAAGGCCCTGGCTGTCAGCCTTCAACCCTCATCACTGTCTAGTCTTATATTTTGGAGAACCTGTGTGACCTAGTGGCTCAGGTGATGGGACTGTTCAGAAGATCTGGCTCCTATCCCACCTCCAACAGTTATTAGTTCTGTGAAACATGAGCCAGTCAAAACTTCTCAGTTGCCTCATTACTAAAATGGGAATAACGAGACACAATCCTATTTCACTATGTTGGTGTGAGCTTCAAATAATACCCATGTGCAAAGTGCTTTGAAAACCATAAAGTATTGTCAAAATGTCTGTACTTGGTCTTCATACAGGCTTGTGACTGCATTGATGTGGGGCTCCCAGTGTGGAAATTTCCTTCATGGATGCAGATTAACAACTGCTCTTCAGCCAATAGAGTCTTAGAGAGTTGCTGGGAACACTGAGAGATTAAGATGCCTTACCATGGTCACACAGCAGGTATGGATCAAAGGTAGGACTTGAACCCAGGTCTTCCTCACTCCGAGACCAGTTTTCAATCTGCTATGTGCAACTAGATAGCACAGTGGATAGAATGCTGGCCTTGGAATCAGAAAGATTCCTCTTCCTGAGTTCAAATCCAGCCTCAGACACTTATTAGCTGTGTGACCCTGGGCAAGTCACTTCATTCTATTTGCCTCAGTTTCCTCATATGTAAAATGAGTTGGAGAAGGAAATGGTAGTATCTCTGCCAAGAAGATCCCAAATGTGTTGCAAAGAGTTGGACAAAACTGAAAAGGAAATGGAATGTCATAACACTGCTTCTTTTATTATACCCCCTAAAGGGTCTGTGAACCTTTTACATGTATTATTGTTTCATTTGCCTCTCCAACAACCCTATGATGGAGGTACTACCTGGTGACCTACCTATTAGAATGCTAGATTTGGAATCAGGCAGATCTCAATTAATATACTGCCTTAGGTGCATGCTAGTTGTGTGATTGGGAACAAGTCACTTAACCTCTCAGTTTCTTCATCTGTAAAGGGAATATGATAATAGCATCTATCTCAAAGGGTTTTTTTGAGGATCAAATGAGACAATTTAGGTAAAGTGTTTTGGAAAAAATTTGTCATTGTTATTGTTGTTCGGTTGTTTCAGTCGTGTCTGACTCTTCATGACCCCATTTAGGGGTCATGGCAGAGATCCTGAAGTGGTTTGCTGTTTTCTTCTCCAGCTCATTTTACAAATGAGGAAACTGAGGCAAACAGGGTGAAGTGACTTGCCCAGGGTCACACAGTTCATACATATTTGAGGCTGGCTTTGGACTCAGGTCTTCCTGATTCCAGGCCTGGTGCTAGTCTATATACTGCACCATCTAACTGCCCATTTATAAAATTTAAAGCATATAAAAATGTTAGTTACTATTGTTACCCGCTTTTACAGATGAGAAAACTGAGACAGAGAAATTAAGTAATTTGGCCATGGCCCTATAGCTAATAATTATCAGGGGCAAGATTTGACTCTGATTCAAAAACTAGTGCTCTTTATAAACCACTACTGTACCAAGCACTGTACTTGGTACCGAGAATACAAAACCAAAAGTGAAATAGTCCCTCTGCTCCAGGGGTTACATTAGAAAGGGGAGAAATACATGTACATAGTTAAGGATAAACTGAACATAGCAAAATACAAGGTAGTACATTCCCAGAGAGTGACCTGATCATTGCTGAAAGGCCTAGATTTTAGTTTTGCCAGAGAATCCCCACATTGAGAACTTCAAGCTGAATGTTTGTCAATGCCTTCTATCATGGGCCTCTCCCTAGAGCAAACTCTGGTTGGGTTGGATTAGTTGAGACGTTCCAACACTATGCTCCACAAATTGCTAGGGAAATTATATCCCTGTCATATTTGAACACTTTGAAATAGGAAAGAATTACTTTATAAGGTTCTCCCTCCCCTTCCCACACTGCTGCCACCCCTTTCCTTTAAATGGTTGAAGTGAGCACAATGTTTTCAAGTAATTTCTTGCCACTAGATTCGGTGGAAACTTAACTTCAAGTGTCTTTCCAGAGCCCTTCATAGAAAAGTAATTGTGTAATTAGCTATAAATTAGTAAAAATTATGCTAATTACTTCCAGGTGTGACATATTTTATGCTTAAAAACAAGTAAGAGAAATAAAGGGGCTGTCACCACGACTCTAAGCAAGGATTAGCCTGGGCAGTTTGACAGTCTGATGTGCGCATTTACTTAATGTTATTTTTTTTTAATTATGTAATTTCTGAATAAGTACAAACAGACCTGAGAACAAAAGTACAACAGACAGAATCCAGATATACATGCATATATGCGTATTTATATATTTATTCTTATGTTAATAAGAAGAAACCAAAGAAGGGTTTGCTTCCTAGTTATTTTTTCAGACACATGGTGGGGAGAGGATGGCAGATCTGGGAGGAGGGGAGAGGGCCGTTTGTAGCATAGGGGGTCAGAGAGGTCTACAGGCTTTTTGGTGAGGTGCCCTGAAAGATAGGTGATTTGATCTGTGATTTTGTGCATGTATAGGGCCACATGGACACCCCCTCCAACCCAGGCAGAAGCAACCTATCTTTGTCTTAGTAGATTAATTCTAGAGAGTTGCCTGAAGCCTATGGGAGTGGAATGACTTGCTCTGGTGTCACACAGCTAATAAGTGTTGGAGTGAGGCAGAATTTCATTCCAGTTATTGTTGACTTCCAAGACCAATGCTTTATCTGCTTTGCCAGCTGCCTCTACTCAGTGAGGCAATTGAACCAGAAATGGGCCAACTGATCCATTGTGGGCTACAAGGTTTGCATCTCCTTCATAGGGCCTTCCACTGGGCTTCAAGGCTTTTTTCACTGAGGCCAGTGTCCATACCCAAGGGTAAGCGTAGGGTATTGTCACAGAGCAAAGAGATCTCATCTCTCTTGATCTCTTTTCAAACATTAGATGTTGTGAAAGTTAGGCTTTGTTATTTAGTTAGTGGCAAAAGCACCAGAAACCCAGGAAAACTGGGTTAGTGTTTTCTTTTTTTTTTAGTGAGGCAATTGGGGTTAAGTGACTTGCCCAGGGTCACACAGCTAGTTAAATGTTAAGTGTCTGAGGCTGGATTTGAACTCAGGTCCTCCTGACTCCAGGGCCGTTGCTCTATCCACTGTGCCACCTAGCTGCCCCTGGGTTAGTGTTTTGAGGATTAGATTAGGAGACCTTTATGACCTGCTAGCTGTAAGTGTCTAGAAATCCAGTTCTGGGCCTTGGGCCTTGTTGATTTTTGTAGCTTCTTGGTAATACCATTTCATGTTTGGGACTAGTGGAGGGAGCCTTGCCCTCTGGTCCATGATTATTTCTTTTTACCTTCTCTAAATTTCTGAATGAATGATTCAACAACATTGATGAAATACCTGCTATGTGCATGACTCTGGGAATATGAAGAGTAAGCATTCATTCTTTTAATAAATGTTTACCAAATCACAGATTTGTGAAGAGACTTAGATAAAAGTTTAGATAAAAATAGAGTTCCTGCCCTCAGGAATCTTACAGTCTAATAAAGGGAAAAGACACAAGAACATAAAAAATAGATGCATTAGAGAACTGCAAAACTAAATACTTTGAGGAATGAGTGGGTTACCTAGTAGGGCTATCCGGGAAAACCTCATGGAACAAACACACACATTTCCCCTTCCCACCTCCCCATCAGCTGGAGTGGGGCCAAATCCCCTTTTGTACCATTTGGGTCTCCAGAGAGGGGAAGGGGACTAGGTTCACAGCTTACTTAGCTAACTAAGTTCATATCTAGTATTTTTTTTTTTTTTAGTGAGGTATTAGGGGTTAAGTGACTTGCCCAGGGTCACACAGCTAGTAACTGTTAAGTGTCTGAGGCCAGATTTGAACTCAGCTACTCCTGACTCCAGGGCCGGTGCTCTATCCACTGTGCCACCTAGCTGCCCCCATATCTAGTATTGTACCACACAGTTCTAAATCCAAAGCTCCTCCTGCCTTATTAGGCTTAAATCTCAGGCACCCTGGCTTCTCAGGGTTTCACTGCTGGTCTAGTCTAGAATCCTGCCTCCAAGGTTATCCTGTCTGGAGTCCAGGTCCAGTGACTCTATCCCCTATGCCTAGAACTGAAAAGGAGGGGCAGCTAGGTGGCGCAGTGGATAGAGCACCGGCCCTGGAGTGAGGAGTACCTGAGTTCAAATCCGGCCTCAGACACTTAACACTTACTAGCTGTGTGACCCTGGGCAAGTCACTTAACCCCAATTGCTTCACTAAAAAAAAAAAAAAAAGAACTGAAAAGGAGAAAGGAAACAAAACAAAACCCCAGGCCCTCTTCTCAGAGCTTCAGGGAAGGCCTAAAGGGAAAGTGGGAAGGTAGCTGTCCCCTCAATCCAACTTAGTTGATGGTGCCTATATTATGGGTAAACTGGAGATTCACGGGGGAGAGAAAGAGAGAGAGAGAGAGAGAGAGAGAGTCAGAGAGGCAGTGACAGAAACAGACAGCGAGAGAGACAGAGATACACAGAGAGACAGAGATAGGGACAGTGACATAGAAACAGACAGAGAGAGACAGAGACACACAGAAAGAAAAAGACAGAGAGACAGAGACATAGATAAAGAGACAGAGACAGAGACAGAGACAGAGACAGAGACAGAGAGCCTGTCCCAGTCTGGTACTTCTATCTATGCAGCTAGTCGAAGAGACTGCTTCTACTCATGTGGTTAGGAAATGAAAAATGTCTTCTTTCAGAAGCAGGTCCCTGAAGTCTCTCCCGTGGGTGACTCCATGTTAGGTGATCAGCACATGAACATAGCACAAGCTCTGTTACATTTGTGTGATACCTTGCACATACTGGGTATATGATAAATATTTGCTATATTGAATTTTGAGATCTCCAGCAATCTATCCTCTTTATTCCTTTTTCTTCTGTTGCTGCAATAACTGGATGCCTAATTCTGGCATTGACGGCATCTTTCCCTCTTACCCCTGCTGTCCTACTTACACTACAGACTATACATTTGAAGCGTGTGGTGGTACTTGAACTTTTCAACAAGCCTGCCTTCCTCTTCAGAGACTTAGTACGAGAAGGGACCTTAAGGGACATATAGTTCAATGTCTTAATTTTAAAGTTGAGGAAATCACTTGTCAAATAGCATATAGTTAGTGAGTAGCTGAGCTGAAATTTGAACCCGGCTCCTCTGGTCTTAGATCTAGTTTCCACTGTCCACATTGGCCCTGAGGACCTTAGGAATTTGGAATCCATTTGGAATGGATTAACGTGGGTTTTTAAAAAAATATTGATTCTACTTTTCCAAAATCTCTCAGTCAATCTGGAAAATTCCTGACTGGGGCTGCACCTATATTCTTATATAATCACTGGTTAGCTGGATATCTCTTTGTTTTACAATGGCCTTCTCCTTTCTCTACGCCCAACAAAGGAAAAACAGGGAAATGTAAACTGTTAAGAAACTGTGTAAACTCAAAAATAGACTACTACCCCTCCAACAATACACAGAGACAAATTCTATCCTTACTTTTCATGGGGGTGGAGGAGAGGGGTAGAAATAGAGCCAAGAAGGGCTTCTCTGTATGTTCTCAGGCTGCCACTAAGTGTGGAGTGCAGAGGTGGGAGCAAAGGCAAGTGGGTCAGAGATCCAAGAACCATCTGGTCTTTGGGAAGAGCTCTAACAAGGCTAGGGAGATGACTTAATCTGTTAGTAGAGGATCAGTGGTCCAGCCAAATCTGACTCAATTCAGTGAATATTTATTAAGTGCCTACTATGTGCCAGGCACTGTGCTAAGTGCTTGGGATACACACACACACACACACACACACACACACACACACACACACACACACACACACACAAAGAGCAAAAGGCAGTCCCTGCCCTGAAGGAGCTTACAATCTAATGGGGGAAACAACATGTAAACAAGCTATATATTGGATAAGTTGGAAATAATTGAAAGGGGGACAGCCCTGGGGTTAAGAGGGGAAGGCTTCCTGTGGAGGGTGGGGCTTTCGTTGAGACTTAAAGGAAGCCAGGGTCAGAGCAGAGGAGGGAGCGCATTTCAGGCATAGGGGACAGTCAGAGTAAATGTCCAGAGATGAATAATGGAGTGTCTTGTTTGTGGAACAGCCAGGAGACCAGTGTCACTGGATCAGTCTAGTGTTCTATTTGCTGGATTCCCAGAATCAGAGTATGTTAGAACTGGGTAGGGCTTTAGAGAGCATCCTGCCCAGTGTTTTCATTTTGCAGATGAGGAAATGGAAGGCCAAATCAGGGAAGTGCCTTTCTCATGTTCCCACAGCGAATTAGAACTCGGGTCTTCTGAGTTCTAAACCCAGTGCATTTTTCATTTACTCCACATTTCATCTCTCAGTTAAGTGGACTAGGAGGAACACTCTGCTTCACCCTGCAGAATATTTCACACATTAACTACCCCACCCATGCTTCCCATGCCACCCATGCCACTGTGATTTTATCTCTCTCGCTTCAATTAAAGGTCTGTTTGACTGGGGGTTTCACGAAGACAGGAATCAGGTCTTATCTAAACTACTTGTCTCCCCTAGTACAAGCGCAATGCCCTGCACAGAACAAGTAACTGTGTTTCTTGACTTCAACCAGGAGGGAAGCTTTACCTCCCTGACCTTCCCCCAACAGTGGTCAGATACATTTCACAAAGAGTTGGTTAAAAAAAAAGAAAAGAAAAGAAAGTTGGGAGTGGAATCATCCTGTCCTTCCTGAAACAATTGCCAAGTTAGCTTCTGAGATGAGACATTGCTCTGGCCTCTACCTTCCTGTCTTCTAATGCGCTGGACAGTAGCTCACTTGGTGAATCACTTAATTTAAGCAGACGTGGAGTATTTATAAAAGTCCTAATGGATACCTGAGTTAAAGTTCAAATCTTGGTTCTATTTCTAGCTGTGTCACTTGAGCCAAGTCTCTGAAACTCAGTTACCTCATTTGTAAAATATGGATAATGACACATGCGTTACCTATTTCCTTAGCATTATATGTTATGAATTAAATAAAAACATTACATATTACATTTAAAAACTAAAAACTAAAACAAACGAGGGCACCATTTCTTTGTCATTTAAAAAATAAACGGGGAAAAGATTTATGAGTTTCTGTAGTTTCAATGACATCTCTAGTAAAATTCAAATTGTCCACATGAAACTTCATTTTTAAGTAGGGTTAGTGTCAGAGATGAAATTAAAGGTAGTTAGGGTTAGTGTTGCAGGTGTGAATTAAGTGTGTATATCTTTTTGCATGCATAACAATTATATATGTATGCATTTAGCCCTCCTCCCCCCACCTTGCTCTTTGGACCCTGCCCTTTTGCATGGCGTGGTAGGACTTTGCCCACGGGAACCAAGAAAGATAGTAGGCAAGTAGAAGTGCCACTGTGTGGCAGTAAGGGAAAATATTTCAGATGCGACTACTAGGGCTTCAGGGACTTAAAGAAGTTGTGCCATATTTCCCGGCCACTTTTGGAAATGAGAACTAAAGGTCCTCAGGTCAGAGAGATACCAGACTAGAATGGGGGTAGTCTGCTATCCTTTCCGGGGCCTGCTGCATCTGCCCCCTCTACTTCTTGATGAGCTAATTTCGACAAGATTTAGTAGTTGGAGGTTCCTGCTGGTGATGGGACACTGGATAGAAAAGCCTACAATCTCAAGTTCATGCCTCATGCCACAGTGGGAAGGAACTACATTTCACATCTAGAGTACTGAGGTCTTCATCTGATGATTAGGCCAGAAGAATGGCACATACCACACTTAACCAGGGAACTGGGTTCTTTTTATTGCAACAAGGTCAATCACTTGTCCCTTTACTACTCTTGGGATTCAGCAGAGATTACTTTTTTTTTTTTTTTTAGTGAGGCAATTGGGGTTAAGTGACTTGCCCAGGGTCACACAGCTAATAAGTGTTAAGTGTCTGAAGCCAGATTTGAACTCAGGTAGTCCTGAATCCAGGGCTGGTGCTCCATCCACTGCACCACCTAGCTGCCCCCAGAGATTACTTTTTTTAGGGAATGTAGGCTAATCTTCAGAGTTCTCTGGGTCAAACAAAAAGATACGTAACAGACTGTTCTTACTCTAATTAGTTTGGTGGATATGTTCCTGACCTCTGTCATTAAAGTATGACTAATTGACAGGATTGATGGGGCAATGAAGGTTAAGTGACTTGCCCAGAGTCACACAGCTAGTAAGTGTCAAGTGTTTGAGCCAGATTTGCCCAAGGTCACACAGTGTGGGGACCAATTTTTAATTGGGGAGTGTTAGCTAAGCGGCTTGCCCCAATATTGGGGCAAGGAAGGAGACTGGCAGCCTCTCTGAAAATGGAGCAGGATTTATTTAACAAGAATGAACTTTAAAAAAAACAAACCCACAAACAGGATCAGTATGATCAAGGGAAAGGAAATAAAATGGGGAAAAGGGAAATTATACAACCTGAATAACACCACCACCCAGGAATCAGTTAAGAATACACAGCAGCGTCCAGTTGCCTTCCAGCTTCAAGCTAGAATGGTGAATCTCCTCCCTCCTTCCCAGCAGACCCCAGGCTGACCACACACAGCCCCCAGCCAATTGGCTGGCTGCTCTGACAGCCACATGACTGCCCTCACTAGGCTTCCAATCATTATAATTTTGCCAGGCCCATGTAGGCATCGGGGAGTGGTGATAATGTGTGGTGTCAGCACCATGGCAACAGCTACAACCAGAGGGTGGAGCACCGTGCCATTTTCAGAGCCCTAGGGGTCAGTGCACGTGCTGAGGTTTTTAAAAAAAATTCTAGCCAAAAGATGGGGTCATAAAAACCTCAAATAACAATTAATTCTTTACAACAACTAGTAAGTGTCAAGTGTATGAGGCCGAATTTTAACTCAGGTCCTCCTGACTCTAGGGCCGGTGCTCTATCGACTGCACCACCTAGCTGCCCCTGGTGTGCCACGTAGCTGCCCCTCAAAATGTTTCTTTTTATGCACATTTTTAGTCTGTTTAAAATCTATTTTTAAAAAATGATTTCCCAATTACATGTAAAATTAAACAAAATATACTTTCATTTATTTTATTAAATATTTCCCAATTACATGTAAACATTTTTAAACATTCAGTAAAAAAATTTGGGGGATTCCAAATTCTTCCCCTTCCTCTTGCCCCTCTCCTGCTGCTTGAGAAGACAAGCAATATATCAATTATTTAAAAAACCCAAATATTTCTTCAATTTTTATAGTGTACAAGGCATCATGAGCCCCAGACTTGGTACTAGAAGATCTGGGTTCAAGTTCTCATTTAGTACTTTCTTGCCTGCTTTTAGGAAGAGCAGTTTTGAGAAACTCAATAAACCAAAGTGTGCCTTTCAAGGTACCTTAGGTTCTGAGTGGCTTTTGTATTGTCTAGAAGAGTGTTAGGTGGGCAGTAAATGCTTAATGATGTATTGTTAGTTGTTCCTAAGTCAAGGGTAAAAGTACAGAATGCAGCATGCAAGTGTGGCCCTCTGTTCTCATGGGTAGTTGATTCCATTAGTCCCTGGCCACCTGACTATAGAACTCAGTCAAGTAGAGTTGTTAATGGACACATGAATTTCGCTAGAAGAATGGAGGCTGGAGAGCTCATTGTGACTGGATAAATCCACACCATGCTCTCTCTCCCTTTCTACCTTGAAGACTGATCAGTAAATAAGATCACCTATTGAGAGTGATGGGGCTGGAGGAGAGAAGATTGTTCATTGTCTGAGAGGCATAGAGAGCCTGGTGTTAACCCAGCAGTTCTGCTCAGTTGGGCAGAATCCCCAGAATGTGCCTAGGAGTGGTTAATGGTGCTCACTTGGGTGTTGTTCTTCCTTCGTTTTTGAAGAGGACCAATAACATCACTGGTGATGACTTGTGTGTGAATTGAATTTAAGTGAGGCAGAACTGCACAAAGTCATCAGCCTCACTCTCTCTTCCAGAGCCATCAAGAGTCCAATGGCAGGGGGGCAGCTAGGTGGCACAGTGGATAGAACACTGGCCCTGGATTCAGGAGGACTTGAGTTCAAATCCAGCCTCAGACACTTGACACGTACTAGCTGTGTGACCGTGGGCAAGTCACTTAACTCCAATTGCCTCACCAAAAAAAATTTAATTTAATTTAATAAAAGAGTCCAATGGCAGGACAAAAATCAAGATGATTAGTGATGGTCCAGGATGCCATGGATGACCTTGGTGTCTTTGATGTCTAACCAAGCTCTAAGCATTACCCTTCCCTGTCCCTCCATCCCCACTTCCTTCCCTCCCTCCCTCTTTCTCTGCCTCTTTAAAAACTTAGAGGCCATCTAGCCCAATCCTTTCATTTTACAGGTAAAAGAATTGAGTCCCACCTCCCTCTCCCATCCCAAGATGCCAAGTGATTTTCCCAGAGTCACACAAGTAGTAACTAGTAGAGTCAGCACTTGAACCCAGGTCTTTTGATATTAAATTTCATGCTCATTATGTCTTGTACACTGTAGAGACTTAATATTTAGATATTTTATTTTTTGGTGCTGAGGAACTCCTGAATACTTCTTTCTTGAACAACTCACCCAATTGTAGAGCAGGATCCTGAAAAAAATGGTCTCAACTGGGCTCCCAGAATACAAAAGGGACAAGTGATTGCCCTTCCTTCCTCTGGGAGCTTCTTAAGATCAGGATCAAAGAGTATTTGGAAGTTGCCCAGATCAAAAAAGATATTATCCTATGTCTGACACCCATTGTCCTGGTGTTTCCTGGGGAGGCCTCGAAATCAGGTTTTCAATATCATCTTCTGCTTGGTTTTTTTTTTTTCTTTTTTTTTGGTGAGGCAATTGGGATTAAGTGACTTGCCCAGGGTCACACAGCTAGTAAGTGTCAAGTGTCTGAGGTCGGATTTGAACTCAGGTCCTCCTGACTCCCGGGCCAGTGTTCTATCTACTGTGTCATCTAGCTGCCCTGCTTGTTTTTTTTTTTTTTTTAACCAGTAGTTTCTTCATCTGCCTCCCTAGTTCTATCCCACCTTTATCCATGCCTTTAGAAATTAAGACAGCAACTTCAAAGGGACTTGCCCCATCATTTGCTGAATCATCTGACCAAGGCAACACCATGAAAAATTTTGAGTCTTGTAGGAAACACTGACTTTGGGGGTTTGGAACTGAAGAGAACTTTGGTTAAATTTCCAGATCAAAGAGATTCTGTTTTGTTGTTCAGTTGTTCAGTTGTGTCTGACTCTTCGTGACCCATGGGCCATAGCATGCCAATATTGCCCATTGGGTTTCCTTGGCAAAGATACTAGAGTGGTTTGCCATTTCTTGCTCCAGTGGATTAAGGCAAGAAGTGACTTGCCCAGGGTCCCACAGCGAGTAATGTCAGAAGCCATATTTGAATTGGTCTGTCTCCCCACTTCCCCCAAACACATTTTGTTCATTCTCTACCCCAAGTCTTTTCTCAGGTTAGTTTATATTCCTATCCGGTCCTGCCCATGCAAATTCTTTTTGGCCTTTTGTGTTGAGTCAGACAACATCAAAGGGTTTAGACCTAGCAGGAGCCTTAGAGATAAGCTAGTCCAACCACTTCATTTTACAAAAGTAGAACTGGAGGCCAGAGAAGTGAGCTGACCTGTCTAAAGTAACAGAGACAGAATTGAACCCAAGACTGGCTCCAAACAGTGTTCTTGAGACTATACCACAGAGACTCTTTGCCAGAGAATTACAGGTAAGAATTATAGCTAAAAACAACAGAAGAAGAGGCAGTGGGTTTGAAGGGGCTAAGACTATGTGGGGACTGATAATAACAACAGAGGGAGCATTCAATTTAGTGGTTTCTTTCTTTCTTTTTTCCCATTCAAGGCCCTCTACCATCTGACCCAACTCTATCTATCAGCCTTGTCTCATATTATTCCCCTCCATGTGCTCTATGACCTAGTCATATAGAACATTCTTCTTCCCTACATTTTCCTGTTTCTATACCTTTGCTCAAACTGTTTCCTATGACTAGAATGTCTTTCCTTCCCATCTTCATTTCTAGAATTCCTATCTGGTCTCTGACGCCTAACATTAATGTTATTTTTGTACCCTCTTCCCCCATGAAACCTTCCTTTAGCCCTTAAAAATTCCATGAAGAATTTGTGGCCCTCAAAATTCATCACCCAATAGGAAGGAAGTATTTATTAACCATTTAAAACTTTACAAATATTATCTCATTTGATCTTCAAAACAACCCTGGGAGGAAATGGAGGCAGTCCAAAGTTAAATGAGTTGCCCAGAGTCACAGTAGTAATGATCATTCTCTACCCCATCCCCACAACATAGGAGCTTTTCTGAATTCTTTTTAATTCACGTATATATTATTGCTATCTGTGCAAACCTTATATTCTGCCTCTTCTTTCCTACTAGACTGTAAATGACAAGTGGACAGGGACCCATTTTTCTAACTTCGCATCTCCCTAGCACTTAATATGGTTCTTTGCATGCATTAGGTGCATAATAAATATATATTCAATTAAATTGTAAGCAGAGAATGGACAACAATGGTTGCGATGGAAGCCAAAGGTCAAAATATGAGAAGGCAGCAGCCAGATATGAAGTTTGAAAGCTGCCTGAAAGACACTGGATTCGTTAGACAGGTGCAAAAGCCAGGGTGGAAAGCAAATTGTCAGAACAAATCAGAGGTGTCAGGAAAACTGAGGAAGATCCAATGAAACTAGGAGTGAAGCATATTGACAGTTTGCTGTGCTCGGTGCATTCTCAGCCCCTGCATTGCTTGATAGTGGATTTAATGAATTCATCCAGTGATTTCTTTCAACAACCATTACTTGTCTAATGTGTGTGGGGCCATTTTGTAATGCATTGAGGGAGATACAGAATTTCAATCACATGGCCCATGACCTCATGAAGCTCCTGATCTTGTAAGCTAAGGCACTGATCCAGAAGACCATGGCATGCAAATTTATGTAAGAATATTAGAGAGGTTCAGAGCTCTGCCACATTAGGTCCAAGGCATTTGCACGTGCTGGTGATGTCTTCCTTGAAGGAGCTCTATTATCAGGTACTGTAATATCCACAAGGTATAGTTCAAATCTCAACTTCTTTTCATGACCTTTCCCAACCGATCAAGTCTAAGGCCATCACCTCTGAACTCCTGCCATTTATTCTACATGCATTTTGGCATATTGTCTCCTGCTGATATTCATTGTGTACGTGTCTTTCCATCTTAACTAGATTATAAGCCGCTAGCATTATGTTATAGATGTAGTAGATGCTTAATAAATATTTGCTGAGTGAATGTTTGGGACTAGTTTGCCCTTTCCCACCAAGGGTGAAGCAATTTAACATTTTTGTGGATAGGTTAATTATTGGTTCCTGTTTGAAAGGTTTACCCACTAAAAGTTCTCTTTGAATCCTTTCCTTAGTGTGGAGAGGACTCTGAGTTCTTAAAAACTATGTCAGTGTAGCCCATAGAATTATGGCCGACTCAACCAAAGTGACTTTGAGAATCTCCCTAGTGATGGGTTTGTGAATCATCTGAGGACCATCCTCAGTGCCTAGAGAGATGTATCATCCAAAGGTTGGCAGCTAGGTGCCGCTATAGTGCAGTGCCTGGAGTCAGGAAGATCTGAATTCAAATAATAATTCAAACACTTCCTAACTGTGTGACTCTGGGCAAGTCACTTAACCTCAGTCTACTTTAGTTTCCTCAACTGTAAAATGCACAACAATAATAGCATCTGGCTCCTATGGTTGTTGTAAGGATCAAATGAGATATTTGTAAAGTCCTAAGCACCTAGTGGGGCCTTAATAAATGCTTATTTCTTTCCTTCCTATCAATTGATGAATTCTGGGGGCTATAGCAACTCATGACAACACCTGCAAAGAAGCATAGAGGTAGTTATCTATGTTGTTAGAGGAGGTGGCCACAATGGAGAAATTATTGATCTTTCAAAAAAAGTTAAAATATCTATAAGGCTGCGTTTGTTCCAGGTCTAACATAGTACCAGGTTGTAGTATATCACATTTAACATTTTCTACTGGATTAAAATCCAACTAATTTGTAATATCTAGGCAAAGATTAGCTTTTCCTTCCCAATATATCAATAAGCATTTATTAAGCACCTACTATGTGTCATTTTGGAAATCAGGAAGTTCTGAGAGTACCATGGTATAGTGGAAAGAGTATTGCTTCTAGCATCAGACAACCTGGGTTCAAATCCCTGTTCTGCTTCCTACTATTGTTAAGCTGATTCCCCTCTGAGTCTTGGTAAAATGAGAGCATTGGAATAGCTAATATTTAAGGTCTTTTCTAGCCAGCGTTTAAGTCCTATTATTGCCTATATGTTGTTGGGTCTCTGCTGATGATTTTGGGAAGTGTTTTTCTCACTGGGAATGGCCTCCCCTGCTATGGGATATGAATCAGGATGCACCAGCCAGAAGGTGCATTTCCTGATTGGTGCATCCTGATTAATCCTTTACCCAAAGTTTTCTTCATGCTGCCTGAACTATTTTGGGATGTTCTGTTTCTGTTATATTTTCTTTTGCTTTTTTGTTTTTACCTTTGCATTTAAAACCATTAAATTCGACTTTGTTTTACTCAAAAAAGGGTGTGTGTGTGATATAGTTCATAGTTGTGACCTGGGGGAAGTTGTCCAACCAAAGTAGCTGGAGTAAGCAGTGCTGGATTGTGGCCTCCTCAAAGGCAGGGGACTGTCTTTTGCCTTTCTTTGTGTCCCGAGGACTTAGCACAGTTTCTGGCATATAGTAGGTGCTTAGTAAATGTTTATTGACTACTAGAAGGTTACTCTGGCCGCCTCAGGGTGATCCAGTTGTGGTGACAGAGCTGAGAAACATCAAGACTGAAGTAAAGGACTACAGAAGTCAGCATATCTCAAGCCAGACCAAAGAGGGATGTAACATCAGAAGACAAAGCAGCAAGAACTAGATGGAAGAAGGGATGGAAGAAACAGGGCAGAAAACCCAGAATTTGGTAATCAGGCAGCAGTCAGAAATATACAAAGCTTGGGGCAGCTAGGTGGTGCAGTGGATAAAGCACTGGCCTTGGATTCAGGAGTGCCTGAGTTCAAATCTGGCCTCAGACACTTAACACTTACTAGCTGTATGACCCTGGGCAAGTCACTTAACCCCAATTGCCTCACCAAAAAAAACCCCAAACAACAACAAAAAAGCAACCAAACAGAAATATACAAAGCTCATGCAGTCAATCAATATGAAGATAGGCCTTTGGGGGACAAGGAGTTGCCATCTACAACTTCTGTTTGGTAGAGACTCAGGGAACAAGAACGATTGATTGTCTCTGCATCTTCAAGGAGATGCACTGGTAGGGTCTGGGGATTGGACAAGGCTTCTATTTGGATATGAGTGGCATGACTTCCTTGCCTGATCAAGTTACGGCAAGTCAATAAGTATTCAGCAGCTGCTATGTGCTCAGCCTTCCACTAAATCTTCTGTTGCCTCATTCTGGTGTGGAGGTGACCCTGGATTCTTGAAGGGTATGCCAGGAGGATACAAGCTCCAGCACGTCAAATCAAGCTCAAAGGCCTTAGGTTTCAGCCCAGGACAATCTGAGTGTCTATCATCCGAGGACCGGCCTAGCTAAGTTCAGAGAGGCTCATGATAAGAGACAGCCTCCAGCTCACAGTTTTTTTTTTTTTTTGGGGGGGGGGGATGGGTTAACTCACTAAATCACCTACTAGTGCATAGAGAGTGCTTTGATTTACATCGGTAGAGGGTATATCTGCATAAATGAGATCATGGATTTTTGAAGAATCAGATGAAGTTTCTGCAGGTTTCTATGAGGGACACAAAAGGAGCAGAAGACACAGTTTCTGACTTAGGGGAGTTGAAGATGTTATTGAGAATGTAAGTCATACACAGCACAACCAACAGAGAAATAATGTTAAACTTCATATAATCAATTGATGCATATCATTCTTTGTAATACATTCAGGTTTATAGGGGGTACAAATAATAAGTGACATTGGTATTTAGGAGCAGGGAGAGAGAAATGTGGTTGTGAGGCTTAAGGAAGGTCTATAGAGGTGAAATGAATGAATAATTTAAGCACTTGCTACATACCAAGCCCAAGCTTTCTGGAGATACAACCCCCCCCAAAACCCCAAAAACATTAAAAAGAAAGCCCCTGTCCTCAAGGTGCTTACATTTGAATGGGGGAGGCAATACACACAGAGGGGTGAGTGGTAGTTAAGTTAGTTAGTGGTAGTGATAGGTTTGGGAAGTTATAGGAATGATGAGTGGAGTCATTGGGAAGAAGACTGATATACTTTGTGTATTAGCAGTAGAATGCCAATAATTTTCTTTTTCAGGGTTAAGTGACTTGCCCAGGGTCACACAGCTAGTAAGTGTCAAGTATCTGAGGCCAGATTTGAACTCAGGTCCTCTTGAATCCAGGGCCAGTGTTTTATCCACTGCGCCACCTAGCTGCCTCCAGAATGCCAATAATTTGATTATGGTTCCAGAACAGAAGAAGGAAGTGCAGGTGGCTGGTGGTATTCATCAGGGCAAAGCTGAGGAGTCGTTGAAGCCCATCTAGATGTGATGGGCCACATAAGGCACTTGGCCAAAAGGAGAGTGGGATCTTAGAGCAGGCATCCAGGAGCTGAAAGAGTTAAGAACTCTAGGGCTTGGTCCCTGGTCCTGTTGGCAATGTGGCTGCTTCAGAGATAGACTTGAGTTAACCCTTGAAAAATGAGTTGTCTTTGAATAGATGAAGAAAGAGTCCAGTGCAGTCAGGAAGACCAACCTGACTGGAGTAGAGAAGCAGAAATGACTTAGGGGTCCTCTCAGAATAGAATTCTTTGCCCCATCTTTCTAAGCCTACTGAGTCCTCCTTCACTCTTGCTTGTCACATGTTTCTCCACTGATATATGATAGTCTATCTGGCTCTAACCATGTTGGGAAGTCTTGGTTTGCCTTGAAGTCCCCCCCCCTCCCCCCATAAGAATGACTATCCCTTCAGGAGGCCAAGGCTGCAATGATTTCTGTACTCTTAGAGCATTAATTTAGGTATAATGGAGAGAACACTGGACTTGGAGTCAGAAAACTAGGTTTATAGTCCCTGCTCTGCCACTGGATAGCCTTGTGACCGTGACAGAAGTATCTTTACCTCTCTGGGTCTCAGTTTACTCATCTGCAGGATAGGAACATTGGATAAGATCTCTAAGGTCCCTCCCAAATCCAGTAGTAGCTTATGGCTATGTCTGAACCACCTACTTGGTGTTTATCATTTTCTGTCTTTGATATGTGTATGTCTTGTCTTCCGTGTCAGGCTGTTAAGTTCCTCTGGTCCCCCTCACAGTGCTTTGCAGAGTAGATGTAAATATTACCGATGGACTTATACAAGAGATATAGTGAAAGAGTCTGGGACTTTTCAGGGGACTGAACATAATTTAATCAGCATTTGTTTGAAAGAAATATTGGAGGCAATATGATATAGTTAAGAGATCACTGCACTTGAAGACAGAACACTTGGATGAGAGGTCCATTATCTATTCCTGTACCTTTCTATGTGACTTTGGGAAAGTCACTTGGAGTCAGGAAAGACCTCAGTTCAAAGCTTGCCTCAGACACTGGGTGTCTCTTGGTAAACGACTCTGGGTAAATCACTTAATCTCTGTTTGCCTCAGTTTCCTCATCTGTAAAATGGGGATAATAACAACACCCACCTTCCAGGGTTGTTGTGAGGATCAAATGAGTGTTATATAAATGCTAGCTATTATTATTACTTTGGCCACATTTTTTTGTTGTTGAGTCATTTTTCAGCTGTGTCCAACTCTGACTTCATTTCAGTTTTTCTTGGCAAAGTCACTGGAATGGTTTGACATTTTCTTCTGCATTTCATTTTACAGATGAGAAAGCTAAGGCAAACAGGCTCAAGTGACTCGCCTAGGGTCACATAGCTAGTGAGTGTTTGAGGCTGAATTTGAACTCAGAGTCTTGCTGACTCAGGGCAGCTGCTCTCTCAGCTACACCACCTAGCTGCACATTTTTTTAGGCTGCGTTTTACCCATTTGTGAAATAAAAACTCTGAAACTTAATAACTGTGTGATCCTGGGCAAGTCACTTTATTTTCCTACCCTCAGTTTCCTCATCTGGAAAAGAAGATCATACTTAAACTTTCTCCCTCTTAGGGTTGTTGGGAAGTGAGTGCATGAGCTGCTATCCTACTGGATGTTAAAAGGAATGGCAATGACCTGGAGAGGACCGGCAACCACAGCCTCACCCATCCATCACCTGACCCAAGAATGAGGAAAGACTTTTAAAAAATCTTCTTTTGTGGCTATGATCTTTGTCTCATCTTAATAAACCAGCCTACAGGTGCCCTGAAGGGGGAATTAATTCCTTTTGAGGTGGGAAGACTTGGACTGGAAGTTGGGTGCAGGTAAATGAGTCATTTGAAGAATGATTGGAAACCTATTATTGAAGTCTTCCAATTCCCGAGAGAGAGAGAGAGAGAGAGAGAGAGAGAGAGAGAGAGAGAGAGAGAGAGAGAGAGAGAGAGAGGCAGCAGGAGCATTTATTCCAGCCCTTTGCCAACTCCCTTGGGAGCCTGCAGCTATGTGATCCCCTCCTCTGTGATTTCATTCTATAGGTTAAACAGTTTCCAGTGGATGATTTGCTAATTGATTCAGAGAACTCTGTCTTCCTGGCATCAGAATCAATCTTAGGCAACTCTGCCCTGGGTACAATTGACCTGGTACATGATGTCTGTGTCTTGGTATGACTTTCTCTGGGTGCCGGGTAGCTTGCTTTTTGGCAGAGTAAAGAAAGATGGGGTGATTATGAGTTTTCAGCTTGAGAGGCACTGGGGTTTGTGGAGTCAGGAGGCCTTTGTCTTCATGGAGCCTCCATTTCCCTATCTGTAAAATGGTCATAAGAATACCTGCACAATCTATTTCACTCTGTGGATGAAAGGAGATCATGTTTTTAAGGGCTCAGTCAACCTTAAAGCACCATGTAAATGTCAGTTCAATACTCTATCAATCTTTTTCTTAATGTAGAAAATAGGTTGGGTTGGTTGAGATATTGCACAGTGACTCCTACCTGTAGCCATGGCCAGGCTGTTTGGGAGATTTACCAGGGGATAAATGAATCATCCCAACTCCCTTGATAGAACCTCAGAAGGAGCTCAGTGGCTCAGTGGATGGAACGCTAGGCCTGGAGTCAGGAAGACCTGAGTTCAAATTTCACTTCTGATGCTTACGAGCTCTGTGACTGTGGACAAGTGACTTAATCTCCAGCTGCCTCAGTTTCCTCAAATATAAAATGGAAATAATAATGGTACTTAAGCTCCCAGGATTGTTGTGAGGATCAAAAGAGATATATGTAAAGCACTTAGAACAGTGCAGGGGTACACGAGTCACTTAATAAATGCTTCTTTATTTCCTTCCTTCCCTCATGACATAATCTGATCCAGTGAAACAAGCAGGTGGTAGTTCAAGACTTGGTCTGGATCAGCGGTTCTCAAACTTTCTCATATCAGTTCCCTTTTACGCTCTTAAAAATTAAGGATCCCGCCCCCCAGCTTTTGTTTATGTGGATTATCTTTACTGATATTTATCATATTTGAAATTTAAACATCTTAGTATTAATATGAAAATAGATTATATGTAATTTGGGGGAAAATAAAATTCTAAATAAATGGGGAAAATATGAAAATAGATTTGACCTCTTGCTTTGATAGCTGCTGAACTAGATGATCTTTTAGTTCTATAAGTCAGTGATTCTATGTTTCTGTGATAGGGGCAGAGCTGGGGGTCTGACGATGACTAGATTCTAAATTCCTTTTAGAGTTGCTATGGCCAAAAAATGTGTCACCTTGCAGCCCACCTGGTAATAATTATCTCCTAGTCTAGTTGGTTCTCAGATAGTTAGTTTAATTGTTTCACAATAGCTAATAAGTATCTGAGACAGGATTTGAACTGAGGTCTAGTCATGGGCAGGAGGACTCACTCATCTTTCTGAATGCAAATCCAGCCTCAGACACTTACAAGCCGTTTGACCCTGGGCAAGTCATTTAACCCCATTTGCCCCAGTTTCCTCATCTGTAAAATGAGTTAGAGAAGGAAATGAAAAAACCACTCCAGTCTCTCTGCCAAGAAGTCCCCAAATGGGGTCACGAGAAGTTGGACCTAACTGGAAAATGACTGAACAACAACAACAACTAGCACTCATGCCACCTGGGTGTTGAGTGGAATACAAACTACCCACATGAAAGGAAAACAAGAAGGAAAGGAATGCTTTTTTCTTTCCTCATGCCTAAGATTTTAAGAAAGAAAGAGAAGGGGGAAAAAAGACAAAGGGGAAGGCAGTGGGAGAGAGAAAGAGGAAGGATGAGGGAGAGGGAAGAAGGGTGGGAATGGGAAAAGTGCCTGATGAAAGCCCTCTTGCTAATTGCCTTTGGGACCCAGATTATGTCTGCGGGTAATTTATACCAGGAGGGGCCATTTTGATCTGGAATGGAATCTTGGCCTCTCTGGAGGTTATATTTTGAGCCTCTCCAGACTAGGACTTTTGCTGGTGGAATGCCAGCTGAATTTCTCTCCCTGTGACTGTGGGTTTGCTTCTTGCATTGGAGGCTCACCGCCCACGATTTCTGTCTTTTATCTCTCTATTTTTGGAAGGGGCCTTGGCCTTCATCTCTTTGTCCCCTCCTCCCCTCCCTCCCCACCCCACGGCAGTTGGGATTATAGTGCTCCATCTGAAAAACTTAATGGGAAAATTCCGCATTGTCAGGTAGTGAGTGCTAGAGAGCTGCTACATAGGTGAAAAGCTTATTGAGAATCTAGGACCAGTGCAGGGCTGGCCCACTGAGGTATTGAGTAGAAGCAAGAGGCCCCCGGGTTCTATCTGATCTCCCTTTGTCTCATTCCCTCTTTTCTTCCTTAGTCTTTGTTCTTTCTCCAATCCATCCTTCCCATGCTTCCCACACTAATCCTCCATGCCCAAATATCTGATCATCCTGCTACATTCTTCAATGGATCTTCCAGAACTCTTCAATGGCTGCCTTGTTATTTAGTCGTTTAGTCTTGTCTGACTCTTCATTACCCCATAGACCACAGCATACCAAGTCCTTCTATACTCCATTATCTCTCAGGAGCCTGTCCAAGTTCATGTTCATTGTTTCCATGACACTATCTAGGCACCTCATCCTCTGTCATCCCCCTTTCCTTTTGCCTTCAATCTTTCCCAACATCAGGGTCTTTTCCAATGAGTCCCATCTTTTCATGACGTGTCCAAAGTATTTAAGCTTCAGTTTCAGTATTTGACCTTCCGGCAAATAGCCTGAATTCATTTCTTGAAGTATTGACTGATTTGATCTCCCTGCTGTCCAAGCCTATTGCTTATCAAATAAATTCCAAACTCCTGGTGTTCAAGGGCCTCTATAATTTGGTGCCAGTTTTCCTTTCCAGTCTTACCAAATATTATTCACCAGCTTGGATTCCTTACTGCAAACACACTGGGTTACTTGCTGTCCTTTGAATGTGTCTTGTGCTCTCTGCCCCAGCTCTCTTTGCTCCTGTTGCTCCCTGAGGCTAGAATGCCCTTCTCCACCCACTGCCTGTTGCAATCCTCTCCATCCTCTAAGCTGGAGCTCAGATGCCCGCCCTTCCAGGAAGCCTTTCTTGACCCCACCCTGAACTGTTGGCAGATAGATGGCACAGTAGATAAATCTCTGGAAATCAGGAAGTCAGGAAGACCTTGGCTTGCATCCTGCCTCTTGACAGTTAATAGTTGAGTGTGACCCTGAGCCGGTCCCTTGACATATCCTGACCTGTTTCCTCATTTGTGAAGTGGAGATAATAATAGTTCCTACCTCATAAGGTTGTTGTGGGGGTCAGCTGAGTAAAAAACCACCAACTTTGCTAACTTTGAAGTGCTACAAAAATCAGTGTTGCTATTATTATTATTGTAATCCCCTGGATCCCCCTCCTCCATCCTCAACCTCATAGAGCCCTTTTTGGGGCACCTCTCTTATGTACTTATTGTCTATTATAATTAATTGCCCTTATAATAGACTGTAAGTTCCATGAGATCAGGAGTTGATAGTTTAATTTTGTTTCGTTTCTTACACTAATCATAGTGTTCCGCACAAAAGAGATTTAAAAAATAATTTTTAACATATTTTTGTTATATTTAATTGAATGACAATACCTTTCCCAGATCTTATCATGGGGGAATGGGCAGGTGATGAGGGTAGTTGTGACATTAGAGGTGAGCTCTTGGAAAATGAATCAAAAAGAAAGTCAATGTGGCAGGGAGGGGGATGGGTTGGGGCAGGAGGGAGAGAGGGAAGGATAGAATTTGGAACTCAAAACTTAAAAAAAATATTTATTAAGAAAACAAATCACATTAGGAAGGATGGAAACAATCATTTATTAAGTGGCTACTATTTGCTGGGCACTGTGCTAAGCATTTTAGAAATATTATCTCATTTGAGTTTCACAACAACTCTGGGAATAGGTGCTATTATTATCCCCATTTCACAGTTGATAAAATGGAGGCATACTGAGGTGAAATGATTTGCTCAGGGACAGGTTTCAAATCAGCCACAAATTCAAACATTATTACCAATTCAAAGTTTTGTTATTGTGTCCATGTTTTTACCTGGCTCTCTGGTATTAGGAATAAAAATGTAGCTGAAAATAGATCACATTTATATGGGACTTTAAAGTATATTTTAAGAGCTAGTATATATAAGTATTATATAAGTATATATACTTATATATATATATATAAGTGCATTAAAATTCACAAAACACTTTACAAACAGTATCTCATTTGATCCTCACAACCACCTTGAGAAGTGGGTGCCATTATCATTCCCATTTTACAGATGAGGAAACCGAGGCTGTGAGAGGTTTTCCTCATAACAACCTTGGGAGGTAGCAAATATATGAGAAAACTGAGTTGCAGTGGTGACATGACCAAGTAACAGCTACCAAGTAGCAGAACTAGGATTCAAACTCGGGTCCTCTGACTCCATGCTTAATGCTTTTTTTATTATAACACTATACTTCTGTACTTGGAGTGTTCCACACAGACAGGTGCTTTCTTCCTGAATCTATCTGTTGTGTTTTCAGTGGTCTCAGTGGATAGATTCGACTCTGAAGCAGGTCTGACTCACCTAGTGATGACTTGCAGCCCACAGAGTCTACCCTTCCTCCAGTGGGGAAACATCCAGAGAAGAAGGCCCACATCTGGACAGCAGTTGTTTTTCTCTGCAAACAATGCTCCATCTGTTGAACCCCTCGGGTAAGCCAACCCAGATCCCTCCCTTGACATAGCCTGAATACTACTTCAAGGGAAGGGGGAAGGGAAAGGCAAAAGGAAGAGAAAAACCAGTCTCGGGGGCCTTGCCTGAGAGAACCTTTGCAAGAGACTGAGCTGGTCTTATGGACCAGGTGGCCAATTGCTTTTTTTCCATACAGAGGAAGGCCTAGGTTGTCCCTGGGAGTGGAATATGGGGCTCTGGTCACTGAGGTTCTTGTGTGAGAATTTCCCATGTTATGAAATGCCTGAGTACACCCTTGGAGTAGTTTTCTCCCTTCTACCAGCTCATCTGTTGTGCCCTATAATATGGTAGCTGTCCATGAAGGCCATCAGGAAGGGGAATATTCTGAAACCTTGAGATTCTGTGCTTCTTTGAGTCAGTGAATTTCATTCTTGAGCATGAGATTGGAAGAGGTCAGGAATTTCCTTCCCCAGTTGGGCCTCCCTCTCTTTCCTCTGCTATTCAAGTTATAGGTCAGTATGTATACATGAGTACACATGAGTTTGTGCTACATATGTGCAGGTATATAGTTGCATGTGTATACACATATATATATTCAATTCAAGAAGTGTTTATAAAGTACCTACTATGTGCAAGGCACTGGTGATAAAAAGACAAAAATTTAAAAGTCTTTGTCCTTCATCGATCAGCATAGTACTGATGGGGTATAACATGTACACACACTTATGCAAATACAAATACATACAAAGTAAGTGGAGAAGAGAAAAGGAGAGTGCAGATAATTAGAAGAGGATTAGTAAAGGTCTCCTGAAGGAAGTGGTCCCTCGGCTGAGAAGTGGAGGAGCTTTAGTGTCTATCCCTAGAACCTGGCTCAGTGGCTGGCTGTTAGTAGACCTTTAATAAATGCTGTTGAATGAATGAAAGGTAAGGAGGAAGAGAATTCCAAGCATGGGGAATTGTCAAACATAGGGGTTTGCTTTTTAGCTCAGAGGCAACACAGAGTCACTGAGCATCCTTGAGCAGGGGAGAGATGGGGTCAGACCTGCATTTTAGGAATATCAGTTTGGCAGCTGTGTCAGGGATAAGTTGGAGAAAAGAGGTGCTGGAAGTGGGGAGACCGACTGGAAAAAACTAGTCCAGGTGAGAGGCGATGACGGAAAAAACTAGCATGGGGAGTCATTCTGGACTCATCACTCTTCCTCACCCCTTATATCTAATCACCACCAGGGCGGTGGGGAAGGGTTGGGGTATTAGATGTGTGAAAAAGTCAAATCATTCCAGAGCACAAAATGGCACTCAAAAAAGACTATAGCCACAGATTCTTATGTATATTTTCCCAAAAATCCTCCATAAAGCATCAACCCAACCTAGTGTAGGCCTACTTTAGTTTTTGGTGTTTTTTAAAATTTTTTTGGGTGGGGTGGAGTGGGGGGACACCAGGGATACCAGGGGCTGTTTAGGTAAGGAACTCAGATTGTTTTTTGCAATCTTGCTACATGACTAGATCATCTTTTCTTCTGCTCATACATGACTTCCTCCCTCCTTCCCTCCCTCCCTCCCTTCCTCCCTCCCTTCCTTCCTTCCCCATCAATACAACTTCTGTTTTAAAGAGAAGAGAGGGCAGGGACTGTTTTACTTGTATCCCCAGTGCCCACTGTAATGCATGACACATAATAGGCACTTAATAAATGCTTGTTGATCGATCGATTGATTCTTTACCTGATGCTGGATATTTACCTTCTTACCCTCCTTTTCCCTCTTTTAAAATTATATTTTCCTGACTATATGTAAAAACAATTTTTAACATACATTTTTACAGTTTTGAGTTCTGACTGCTCTCCCTCCCTCCTTCGTTTTCCTCCCCCCTCCCTGAGAAGGAAAGAAATTTGCTTCTCCTCCCTGTAACTTCCTCTGACCATTCTCTCCTCTCAGTTTTTCCTTTTTCTTTGCTCAGATCTTTTTTTCTTTACCCCTTGCCATTCCTTTTGATCAACTGAGTGACAGTGGTTGTCTTCTTATCCTGCCTAAGGAGACAGTGAGAAAAAAAAAAAACCACTGGGTGAGGAGACAGTTGCCTGGGTCCCAGTTCTGACTGTCAGTAGCTAGCTCTGTGACTGTGGGCAAAGGCCACTTCTTGGATCTACTACCAATTCTTTGTGTGTTGTTGAGCAGTCATTTACCTTCTCTGGGCATCAGTTGTTCCTCATCTATAAAACAGGGCTGATAATACCTATTCTACCCATGTTATAGGGCAGTTGTGAGGCTCATACTGTCCCCACAATCAAGAAGGTTAGCCTGCAGCTAGTGCCAGTATCTGTTACAGGGACATCAGCCTTTGTCCCCATGTGATGTTGCCTCTGAGCATCACACAAAAACAGGGAGAACCTGAATTTCAGGGCTATTGGTTAGCCGCCCATTTTACTGTAGTGGTTGCATTGTATGTTTAGGAAGGAGGGAGAGCAACAGTCAGGTGAGATCTTTTCATGGTAGAACAGTGTGGTTCTGGGGATTCCAGCCACCTGGGGGCCTTCCTTTGTGCATTACTGGGTGTAGCGTCTACCCCTGGGAAAAACCTCATGCATTTATAGAGCTATCTTGGGCACATAATATAGCAAAGAACTGTTGTCTTAATGTTGTCAAGCATTTATTAAGCACCTAGTGTGACCTAGGCACTGTGCTAAGTGCTAAGTCCTGGCTCTTAAGAAGTTTATGGCATAATGGGGGAAGATAACGTGTAAATAATTATCTAGAAACAATTTCTCTCTCTCTCTCTCTCTCTCTCTCTCTTTCTCTCTCTCTCTCTCTCTCTCTCTCTCCCTTCCTCCCTCTCTCTCTCTCTCCCTGTACATAGCAAGAGAAAAAGGATAGAGTTGTATTATGGAAACCAAGATATAGGAAATATATTTATAAAAACCTATATATGTATGGATATGCATATATACACATATATGTATATATATTTATACACACACATATATATTTATATACACACATACATATATATATTTATACACACACACACACACACACACACACATATATATATATATATATATATGTATGTATATTTATACACACAGCTAGGTGGCACATTGGATAGAAAGCTGGCCCTGGAGTCAGAAAGACTCTTCTTCCTGAGTTCAAATCTGACCTCTGACACTTAATAGACATGTGACCCTGGGCAAGTCACTTAACGTTGTTTGCCTCAGTTTCCTCATCTGTAAAGTGAGCTAGAGAAAGAAAGGGCAAACCACTCCAGTACCTCTGCCAAGAAAGCCCTAAATGTAGTCACAAAGAACTAGTTGTGATTGAAACGACTGAACAACAACAACATATGTCTGTATATATATTATATATACATAGTAAATTAGAGATAAGAGGGACTAGGAAAGACTTCTTGCAGAAGGTAGAACTTTAGTTGGGCCTTGAAGGGAGACTGGGAAGCCAGGAGGTGGGGATTAGGAGGCAGGGAGATCAACCAGTAGGCTGTTGCAGTATTCAGGGTATAAGATAATGAGGGCATGAAGCAGGATGGTGGCAGACTCAGAGGAGATAAGAGATGTTGCAAGGTAGAATCAACAGCATTGGATATGAGGAGGGCATGAGAGAATGAGTAGTCAGTGATGACACCTAGGTTGTGACCCTGAGTGACTGAGAGGATGATGGTGCCTTCCACGGTAAAGGGTGGGGGAGGTCTTTTTGGAGAAAGATAATGAATTCAGTTCTGGAGATGTTGATTTTAAAATGTCTGATGTCCAATTCAGGATGTCCAACAGACAGTTGGAAAGGTGAGTCTGGAGGTTAGGAGAAAGGTTCCAGCTAGACAGGTAAATCTGGGGATCATCAGCATTAAGGTAAGAATTGAATCCCTGGGAGCTGATGAGATCCCCAAGAGAAGAGAAGAGGGCCCAGGGCAGAGTCTGGAAGGACACTCTGGTTAGTGGGCATGATCTGAATGAAGATCCAGCAAAGGGCACTAAGGAGTGATCTGTCAGGTTGCAGGAGAGCAAAGAGAGAGTCGTGTTATAGAAACCAGGAGGGAAGAGAGTATCAAAGAGAAGGGGATGATCGACTGTCAAAAGCTGCAGAGAGGTCAAGAAAGATGAGGACTGAGAAAAGACTATTAGATCTGGCAGTTAAGAGATCATTGGTAACTGGAAAGAGCAATTTTGGTTGAATGATGAAGCAAACTACAAAGAGTTGGAGAGGAAAGGGAGCGGAGGCCGTGATTGTAGACAGACTTCTCAAGTAGTTGACCCACAAAAGGGAGGAGACATATGGGACAATAGCGAACAGGGATGGATAGATCAAGTGGGGAGTTTTTGAGGTGTGGAGCTACCTGCATATGTTTATAGGTAGTAGGGAAGCAGTAGATAGGGACCATTTGAAGGTGAGAGAGCAAGGTTGATAGAGGAAGTGTTCCTTCCACACATGGAGATGGGATGGGGTGGAATCATTTGTGTAGGCAGAGAGGTTTGCCTTGGCAAAGAGAAGGGGCACCTCTTCGTGTACGATGGGGGTGATAGAGGACTTAGTGGCAGAAGGCATCAGAGTGACAGGAGATGAGGAGGGGAGGAGAGGCTGACACCACATTGACTCTGAAGAGATGCAGACAGTACAGATTATTGCAGACCTCTAGATTTAGGACCAACTGCCCTCCCGGATCCTTCCCTCAATGCCTTTTCCAGGCCAATAAAGCCTTGAGTGATAGAATGAGCCAGGTAACGGGAGGGATTCTTTCTAGTCTCTATTCTTTGTGTATCTGTGATTGTGCCTGGCCCCGTCCTCCTTTCCATCCCCACAGAGGTGCAGAACACCAGCCCTTGGGCTCTCCTTGGCTGTGGGAATTGTTCCCATTTTTGTTGTGCTTGGGGTGTGTGACAGGTTCAGAAAACAGAGCTCCCAAAAAGCAGACGGCGGGGGTGGCAGGGTTGGGGAGGGAGGAAGCCGGGAGGAGACTTCTGTCTGGCGGCTTTGACAGCCTGCTACCTGCCTTGTTATTTACCGGCGCTGCCGCCTCTCCCCTCCCCTTCCTTGTTATTTTCTCCTCCTTCTCCTTCTCCTCCTCCTTTTCTTCCTTCCTCCCTTCCCCCTTCTCCCCACTAGCACAGCTCTACAACCTCCCTGACAGGCTGCCTGTTAATTGGGGAGGCTCAGAGCAACATCTCAGAAGAGCTTTTGCTCCCGCTTCTCTCGCTAAGAAACTAGTCGCCAAATGTGTGATATTGCTCACACCCTTAATAAGATCGGTTTTGCTGGAAAGCTGGGCCCTGTCATGGGCCTTGGTGGTTGTTTTAGGAATCGACAAGGAGAAGAGGACCCTGGAAATCGTTCTGCTGTTTGGAATTTTTTTTATTCCTTTAAAAAAATTCATAAAAGGAAAGGGGATTGGGAGTGGGAAGAAATGACAATAATAACATATTTCTATATAGTTTTAGGGTTTACAAAGTATTTTCCTCACTTTAAACACGTGAATTAAGTAGTCTTATCTCCATTTGATAGATGAAGAAAATGAAAATCAGAAAAGTAAAGTCATTTGCCCATGTTCACACAGTTAGTAGGTGGCTGGCCCTGGTCAGATGATATATTTTTCACTGGATTAGGTCACCATAATATAGTGAGAGGTTTGGGGACCATACCATAAAGGCATCATTTGAAGGAAAGGAGAATATTTAACCTGCAGAAGAGATGTAAAGGTTAGGAGGAAACACTGGATTGTAGATTTAAGAATTAGGGACCTTAGGCACAAACCTTTCATTTGACTGAAGGATGGAGGATGTTAAGTGACTTGCTCATAGTCACACAGTTCTTAAGTGTGAGAGGCAGGCTTTGAACCCAGGTCTTCCTGCCTCTAAGGCCAGCACTCTATAAACAATAAATACCATTTGTCCTCTCACATGATTTCAGTCTTCAGAAATAGGAAGTGCAATGAGAATTCCATTTATTCTGCTTCTCAGAAAGCAAAAGGAGGATCAATGGGTGAATGTTATAAAAACAAAAAAGGCACAGTTTAGTTCTTTATAAGGGGAAAGAACTTCCAGTTGGTGGTGTACTACAGTAGAATGGGATACTTTTAGTGGTAATGAGTTCCCCATGTCTGGAGGGCTTCAAGGGATGGCTGGATAACTACTTCTTGTGGGAATTATTAAAGGAGATTTTTTTTTCAGGTAGGGGTAGCACTAGAAGACCTCAGAAGTTCTTTCCAGCTCTGAGATTCTGTGAAATAAGTAGAGCTGAATATAATTGAGCTTTTGAAGGTTAGGTGAGGTGTAAGGACAGGCTACCCAGGGAAGCAGCCATTAAACCTTTTGCGTCTTCCATTGAGCCAGAAAAGGGTTTTTAGCCCTGCTGTTGGGTCCTTGTCGAGTTGATGAATGGTAGTGATAGGATGTGTGGGTCCCATGATGTGACTTTTACAGAGAAAAGGTTTCCTGCCTCTCAATTACATTTCCCCTACCTGCTAGCAACAGCCTGAAATTCCATAATTAGAGATTCATTCATTTGGATTAAGGCTCTGTCCTCAATTAGCATGCAAAATGCCCCTGAGAGAGCTAAGTTGAACATCATCGGTCACTTACCCTTGAGTGCAAATTACTTTATCCAATCCTTTGCTGGGAGCAGGTTTTTATAGGGAAAGAAAACAAGAGGACCCTGGGCACCCGGGAATAATGTGATACTTGTTATTACATAATAACAATAACAGTAATAACGATAATAGTTCACATTCATACCACTTTTAAGATTTATAAAGACTTTCTTCTTCAACATCCTGGGCTTGCCAGCATTATTATTCTCATTTTTTTCAGAGGGAAAAACGGAGGACCAGAGTGGGGATTTTCCCAATGTCACACAGCTATTAAATACTGGAACCAAGACTTGACCTTAGTTTCTTAGGCCTTAGACTAACTCATTTCAAAATCCTCCAATGACTCTCAAATCCACTGATGCTTGTTGTTCACTAGGCTCTGGCATTTTTTCTGGCTATTTCCTCTGTGCCTGGAATCTTCTCCCTCCTCATTGTTGCCTCCTGGTTTCCCTGGCTTCTTTCAAGCCTCAGCCAAAATGCTACCTTCTATAGGAAGTCTTTCCCCAAATACTGGGGCCTTCCCTCCTTTGATTATCCCAAATTTATCCTGTAGTTATCTTGTTTGCATGTTGTCTCCCCTTTTAGATATTCCTTGTATCCCCAGTGCTTATCACACTGCTTTGCATATAGTAGGTACTTAATAAGTGTTTACTGAGTGACACCCCATAGATGCCAATGACATGAGTATGTAAGGAAGGGTACTTCTCTGTCCAAATTTTCCCTCTGAGGTGCCATCCTTGTGTGTGTGTGCGTGTGTGTGCATGTGTGTGTGTGCGTGTGTGTGTGTGTGTGTGTGTGTGTGTGTGTGTGTGTGTGTGACAGCACAGGGACCTGCCAAAGAAGGCATTCTCATCAGCACCCAGTCTGCTTTTTGCACTCGGGCAGCTAATTAAAGCATGGAAGTAATTTATTGCAGAGGGAGAACGTGCAGGAGGTTTGGCTTAGCTGAAGCGGCCCCCAAAGAGTTATGGAAAGTTAAAATGGGTTTTCAGAAGCAAAAGTTAATTGCTCTTCACTTAGCATTTCAATGGCGCCCTGCTTGGGTGAGAATTGAGGTGGGGGGAGTGAGCAAAACTAATGTAAGTGGCAGAGCCGCCTTGCCTTTCCTCAGGCAAAGGAGCAGGTAAGGTAGTTTTGCCCCATTTCTGGGCCCACTGCTCACTAGAGACTGGAGGTCATTTGGATCATAAAAAAATTATAATCAGAAATGACTATAATACTATTTTTCTTGGAGAGGGGAAGAGGTTTCTACACCTTCAGTGTTCATGAGAATCTCATCAGTGTCGGGCACTATCTCTCCTCTGTCTTCTCAAGTGTTAGGCCTTTGTGACTAGCTTTGTGACCTTGGGTCAATCATTTTCTTTAGCAAAATGAGATTAAGTTGTCTGTAAGGCCCCTTCTAAATTCAAACATTCTATAATGCTGTGGTCCTCATTCCCTCAGTGACCCTCTTGGACATTACTTTTAGTTGAATTGAATTAAGCTCGTGTGTGTGTGTGTGTGTGTGTGTGTGTGTGTGTGTGTGTGTGTGTGTGAGAGAGAGAGAGAGAGAGAGAGAGAGACAGACAGACAGACAGACAGACAGACAGACAGACAGACAGACAGACAGACAGACAGACAGATAGAGACAAAGAGAGGAGACATTGGGAAAGTAATGCTTCACCCACAGCACTCAAGGCCCATGGAAGAGAACCCCAGCTGAAAGCAAGTTCATTTGGAACCATCAAACCTCACTATATCCACTATGTTCAAAGCTCTCCAAGGGGAGGCTTAGAAGGGGAGGGTCAAAACCTAGTTTGGAGCCTGGGTGCTACCATTTATTAGCCATGGACAAGTCACTTTCCTTGTGCCTCAGTTTCCTTATCCATAAAATGAAGGTAATAATGTTTTCAGAATTTACCTTAGAGGGTCGATGGGAAGAAGTTATTTTGTAAACTGTGTTATGTCATTGCTTGTTTTTATTATAACTGGTCAGCATGAGAATAATAATAATTATGAAAATAATTTTAAGTGAATCCATCTCTTTATGAATTGGATTGGTTATCACAGAGATAGCCAATAGAGATAAACCAAAAAGGATTTCCCATGACCTTAAAATGATAGGATTTAGAGCTAAAAGATACAGATGTGAAAATAAAGGTTCGATTGACTTGCCCAAAGTTTCAGGATGCCAGGGTCATGGATCCAGCGTTTGAAGTGAGCTTGGAGAGCATTTAGTCTTATTGAGACTCAGTAAGGGAATAATGACTTGCTCAGGTAGTAAGTGGCAGATCCAGGTTTTGAACTTGCAAATCCAGTGGTTCCACCCCTTCTCCCCATCTTGTATGTACATAGTTATTAACACGTTATTGTTGTTCAGTCATTTCAGTCATATCTGACTCTTTGTGACTCCATTTGGGGTTTTCTTGGAAAAGTGGTTTGCCATTTCCTTCTCCGGGTCATTTTTAGATGAGGAAACTGAGGCAAATAGGGTGAAATTACTTGCCCAGGGTCATGCAGCTAGGAAGTATCTGAGGCTGGATTTGAACTCAGGTCTTCCAGACTCCAGGCCCAGCCCTCTATCCACTGAGCCACCTACTGTCCTCTTCAATTAGAATATGAGCCTTTTTAGGGCAGGGACTGTGTTTTTCTTTGGATTCTGATAGTTTAGCATAGCGCCAGGCCCATAGTAAGCCCTTCATAAATGCTTGTTGATGATGGACTCTACATCAAAGCTGCGGTTCCACTATCCCTTGCTACTTTTTAGCAATAGGTTGGGAGGTGGGGGACGGGGAAGGAGCAGAAGAGAAGCAATGGGACAGATGGCAGCAGATACTTACCTGTGGTTTTAATCACGATGCACATATTCTGAAGCAGTGTTTAACCAAATGATCAGCTATGGAGATTGTTTAACAGTAGGAAGGACAATTTCCACTGAGAGCATATGCACTGGGTTACGTGTAGCATGGTTGTAACCAATAGGGTCAGTAGGAGGCTCTGCCCCAGGGTACCATCATCATGGGATGGAGGACTTTCCTCTACCAGGTGAACTTCTCTTCCCATGCCAGGTTTCAATCATTTGGCCCTCTCCTCTCAGGGCTGCCTCCTCTCTCTCCTCCAGCTGCACCCATAGTTGAACTGAACCTTCTTGTCTGGCTCCTGACCAATACCTATAATGCTCTAGCATGGACTTCCTGCTGTTAATCTCCCTTCTGTTATCTCCCTCTTCCCTTAAAGTCTTCCTCTCTTGCCTAATCAGATTCTACAAAGGATATTTTGTGCATATTTATTTGTGAACATGTTATTTCCCCCAACAGAATGTAAGTTCCAAGAGGAGAGGGACTGTTTCATTTTTGTCACCTAGTACAGTGCCTGACACTGTGGTTAATAAATGGTGCAGCACATAGAGGTCTGGGCCAGGAGTCAGGAAGACTCATCTTCCTGAATTCAAATCCAGCCTCAGACAATTCTTAGCTTTGTGACCCTGGGCAAGTCACTTAACCCTGTTTGTATCAGTTTCATCTTCAAAATGAGCTGGAGAAGGAAATGGGAAACCACTCCAGTATTTTTGCCAAGAAAACCCCAAATGGGCTCATGAAGAGTTGGATATAAATGAAATGACTCAACAACATTAAATGCTTATTGATTGCTTGATTGTTTGATTGGAAGCTGCCTCGGAATCTCAGAGTTGGAAGTGAACTCAGAACTCTAGTCCAATGGGTAACTGAACAAGAATGCCTTCTACAATTGCCCCATTTACTGGTCATTCAATCTTGAAGGCCTTCAGTGAGGGGGGAAGTCACTACCTCCCAAATCAGTCCCTTCTACTTTGAGCAAGCTGTTATGGACAGGAAATTTTGCCTGGCATCAAGGCAAAATTTTCCTTCTCGGGCATCTAGGTGGTGTAGTGGAAAAGGCACGGGCCCTGGATTCAGGAGGACCTGAGTTCAAATCCAGCCTCAGACACTTGACACTTACTAGCTGTGTGCCCCTGGGCAAGTCACTTAACCCTCATTGCCCCAACCCCCCCCCAAAAAAAATTCCTTCTGTACCTCTCATCCATTGTTCCTGATTCTCTTCTTTGGAGCCAAGCACAAGAAGTCTAACAATGCTTTCCAACTGACTACCTTGCAAATACTTGAAGGCTGTTATTATCCTGCCTCTTACTCTTACTAGCTGTGTGACCTTGGGCAAGTCACTTTATTGGGTCTTATTTTCTTCATCCATAAAATGAGGGGTACTTATCTAAAATTCATTCCAGCTCTAAATCCCATAGGATCCTATTATTCTAGCAAGGGAAGTGGATTTTCTCTGTGCAAAAGGCAATGCTATAAGTGTACATTTTGTGAGTTTGAATGAGAACAAACTGCTTATCACCCAGGGACCATTTTTTTGGGGGGGATGAGGCAATTGGGGTTAAGTGACTTGCCCAGGGTCACACAGCTAGTAAGTATTAAGTATCTGAGGCCTGATTTGAACTCAGGTCCTCCTGACTCCAGGGTCGGTGCTTTATCCACTGTGCCACCTAGATGTCCCCCACCATTTTGTTTTTAAAGCAATTAAACTCCCTGGTGCCTAGGATTTGGTTTCCACTAACTGTATTTTAGTACCTTATACCTAAAAAATTAGGTATTTAAAAGGCTATAAAACCAGGTTTACCCACAGTGTCTTGGAGTTTGAATAACACTTTAGTTCTCAGTTTCCTCATATGTAAAATAAGGGTGTTGGTCTCAGTGGTCTCTAAGGCCACTTCTGACTGTAAGATCCCACAATTTTATGAATTAGCTATCTATACATCCATTTCTAAAAATGCTATTGGCATCCCCCCAGGTCTCCATAATGCCTCATTCTTTCCTCTTCTGCTCCAATGTCTTCTAAGCCCAGGAGTACCAGCTGGAATCGCTTCCTTGATCTACCTTGGGAATTATACAGTTATCCCTTCCACATCAAGAGAGTTAGGGGCATAGTACTCCCTTGATCTGGAAAATCCTTGTAAAATTTTTTGACCTTCCTTTTATACCAGAGAAGCAATCTGAATTTTTATGGTATTAAGATACAAAATATGCTGATGCTATACAATGCTATCTTTATATTTTATGCATTTCTGAGTTTCTAAACCTTTTTGTGTCATCTGCTGGCCTCCTCATGTTGTCAGTTGCTTCTCCAAAACACCCTCCAATATCCCCATTTAATTTCTTATGCCAACCTGCAATATATTGAAACTGTGATGGGGAAAGTCATGATGTGGAAGGGATAACTGTACAGATAACTCAGAACAAGGTCCCAGTAAGAAACTGAATTGATTGAACTCTACCAGCGACTTTAAAAAAAATAGTTATACCACACCTTAGGGAGGAATTTGATGAACCAGAGTACATTCAAAAGAGGGCAACCACAATGGTGAACAGACTGGAGATCATGCCATAGGAGGACCAGAACAATGAACTGGGGATATTTACTTGAAAGAGGGGAACTTGAAGCATTTCATGCAGATGAAATTGTAGACTTGTTTTGCTTGTCCCTGGAAGGAAAAATAAGGAAGATTTCAGCTCATTATAATGAAAACCTTCCTAAAATATTGAACCACCCCATAAAAAATGGTGCACTTTGGAAAGTAGTGGATTTCCCTTCACTAGACCTTTTCTAGTAAAGCTAGCTGACCGCTTGCCAGGGATGTTATAGGGAGAATTCCTGGTCAGGTACAGGCAAGAGCTATAACTAGCCCAGGGAGAACCAGTAAGCATTTATTAAGTACTTGTTATGTGCTCCAGGATAATGACAGTGGGGAAAGAAGGGGGATGGTTATTGTTGCCCATGAATATTCTATGAAGTTCCTATGATGGCCTCATCAACAGACATGTATATTGGAAAATTTTCTGCTCCACCAGCAGCCCCCACCCCTATCCTCCCAGCTGTTTTTGCCCTAGGTGAAATAATTTCTAGTTACAGCTCTGAGTATAGATGGACAAAGTGACACCTGATCTCTCTTCCAAACCTAGACTTGCAGTCTAGAATATTGAACTCATTTTTTTTGATATCCCTAAGAGAGACAAAGAAGTGATTTTGAGAGCCTGAGAGTGACTCACCCCACTGAGGTTGGTTTTAATACAAGTTGATGAAGTAGACTTCAATGTTGGTTACTTATGTTAGATTAGAAACACTTTGAAAACCCCAGAAGAGTCAATGAGGCATTGTGGCATGGGCACTGGAATGGGTTTCCTAGAGTTCTCCTGGTCTTTCCAGCTGTTCAACTTTGGGCAAAGTCACTTAATCTCTGTATGCCTCACTTTCCTGTTCTTTAAATGATGAAGCAGGACTAAAATGATCTCTGGGATCCCATCTAGTTCTAGCATTCTATGATCTAGAACACTGTTTTGCTTTTATCTGGGCTGTGAATTTACAAGAGTAAATTCATCAAACAGAATGCAAAGATGAAAACCAACACAATCTCTGCCCACAAGGAGTTCATCATTCAGTAGGGGCATATGACAGATACACAGATACTACAGAAAGCAGGAACAATTAGACTTCAGAAAAAGCCACTTGACCAGTACATGCCTGTATTACACTTGATCCTCATAATTTGGAGCTAGTTAAAAGTGAGATACCATCTTGTCCTCCAGAGATTTGGCTTTAGATAGATCAGGTCTTTCCCAGTCATATTCATTTTTATAATAACCAACCCCATGGGACTCTTCCAAAGGGCCCCCACATTCTGATGACACAAAGAGAACAACATGGATGCACAAGGAAATGATCAGCCCACTTTGATCTTTAAAAAATACGTGTATTGAAGGTGGAAGCAAAGGCAGGTAAAGAAATAGGAATATAAAAGTGTGACATGGTTCTATAAGGGGGCATCTAGTGGCACAGTGGATAGAGCACTGGACCTAGAGTCAGGAAGAACTGAGTTCAAATTTGACCTTAGACACTTACTAGCTGTGTGACCCTGGGCAAGTCATTTGACCCTGTTTGCCTAAGTTTTCTTATCTGTAAAATGAGCTGGAGAAGGAAATGGCAAACCATTCCAGTATCCTTGCCAAGAAAACCCCAAATGGGGTCACAAAGAGTTGGACACAACTGAAAAATAGCTGAACATAACAAATGGTCCTATAAGAATTATATCAAGAGTATTAAAGCTGAGAATGAGCTGGAATCTGTGAGACCTCTAAAAACAATAAAAAGGTGGTTTTTAAAATAATTACATGGAAAGGGGAAGAGGAGAATCAAAGACAGGATAGGGCTGGGGTTCTAGTGGGTAGTACAGTGATGATGGATGTTAGATAGAAGGCAGAGCTGCTCAGCTCTTATCTGGTGTCTGTTTTTTCTTCCAAGGATGATGATCATTGAATTACAAATTACAAAGAATGATGAGTAAGGAGATAGGAACAGAACCACCTATCTTCTCTTGATGTAGTCAAAGCACAAGGCCTAGATGAATTAAATCCCGGGGGGCCTGAAGAATATGGTAGATGAGATTGCTGAGTCACTTGGCCCTATTAGTGAATCCTTGAACAATGGAATAAGTGGGGCAGGATTGTAGAAAGGCAAATGTCCTCATTTTCAAAGAAAGAAGTATGCAAACTATGGGGCCAGTAAGCTTGAATTCAATTTCTGAAAAAATTCTAGAATTTATTTTTAAAACTTAGTGAGCGGGGTGGGTAGGTGGCACAGTAGATAGAGCACCGGCCCTGGATTCAGGAGGACCTGAGTTCAAATCCAGCCTCAGACACTTAACACACTTACTAGCTGTGTGACCCCGGGCAAGTCGCTTAACCCCAATTGCCTCACCAAAATTAAAACAAAAACAAAAACAAAAAACCCCAAACCACAAGAAGATATTAAAAAAAAAAAGTTGGTGAGCATCTTGAAAAAGGAAGCCATGATCATAAGAAGGTATGTCCTTGGGCAAGTCACTTCACTGGTTCTTATTTTCTTCATCCATAAAATAAGGGGGAACTTATCTAAAATCTCTTCTCGCTTTAGATACAAAATGATTCTAGCCAGGGAGATGGAGCTGATGCCATTATTATATATCATACAAGACTTCCTTCCTTCCTTCCTTCCTTCCTTCCTTCCTTCCTTCCTTCCTTCCTTCCTTCCTTCCTTCCTTCCTTCCTTCCTTCCTTCCTTCCTTCCTTCCTTCCTTCCTTCCTTCCTTCTTTCCTTCTTTCTTTCTTTCCTTCTTTCTTTTTTTCATCTATCTTTATCACTATTTCATAGAGTATAGGCAGCTATGTTATAGCAGAAAGTGCTAAGGAATTCAAGGTCAGAGGACCTGGGCCTGAATCCCATCTCTAACACCGACTAATTGTGTAATCCAGACCTCAGTTTCCTTATCTGCAAAATGATAATAATACTACTTGTTCTCTTGACCTCACAGGGTTGGTGTGAGAATCAATGAAAATAATAAATGTAAAGCCCTTTGTAAATTGTAGATCACTATATAAATGTCAGCTCTTATTATTGTGAGCTAGGCCAGTTTTTCCCAACCACTGGGCTATGGAGGGTAGAACAGTCTGTTGCATTGAACTCTGATATTTTTTCAGTCCATAGGATGATTTGGGCTGGGAAACTCTGGCCCAATCTGCTCCTCTGACTCTATTTGAATATTTGTCTTTCTTGTTCTTAAAGGTGTCTTTGCAAAAGAGTTATGAAATAGAATAGACAGAGCATGTCTAGAACCAGAGCTGGAAGGGACCTTAGAGAGTTCTAGCCCAGGCTTTTATATGGCTGATGAAGAGACAGGCAGCCTCAGCTTTTCCCTAGGTCATAGAAATAGTTGGTTGTATTGATAGAGCTGGGGCGAGAAGCAAGGCCTCCCACCTCCCAGTGTTCTTTGCCTTGTAATACATTGCCTCATTCCACAATTCATGAATAATCTGCACCCTGTGGTAAATTAATTTTCTTTACATCTTATATAAACTGCCCTTTTCAGTACTGGGGTTTGATTAATGTTGAGATGGGCCAGACCCCAGATGCTAGACAGGCTTGCTTGGGAGGCACAGAAGATCTGGGAAGGTGCCAGCAATGGGGGGGGGGGCTGGAGGAGGTTAGTAGGAGGATGTCTTTACAGTCAGGTGGAACATGAGGGCCCTCTGTAGGTGGAGATCCAGGCAGGAAGGCAATTTTCAGTGTCATGGGGCCATGATATCATGTAGGGGTAACCTAGTGCATAGGAACTAGAGGTTAGCAGTTGTGAGATGGCCTAGGAATACTGGTTAGAGTGAAAATAGGGCCCCGGTTCTTAAGGAAGCAGGGTCTCTTGAAGTACAGAGTAGGGCTTAGAGCAGAGGGGAATAAGAGGGGGAACACAATAATCAGTCTTCACATTCACATATTTCATTATACAAGGATCTGTAGCTTTATTGCACGGGTGACTGCCCCTTGCCCCACCCCCAACCCCAAAGCAAATTTTCTCTATACCTGACTGGACAGTCTTCAAGAGTTGATGGGATTGAAAAATTCATCACCTACTGGTTATCCTGGTGACCAGCTTCTGTGAGATAGTGTCATAAGGTAGGAAAACCATAAACTCTGGAGTCAGAGTTTTTTCAATTCAAATTCCATTTTTGACATTTAGTGTGTGACCTTAGACAAGTCCCTTACTTCTATCTGGGCCTCATTTTCCTCATCTATAAAATAAGGGGACTGGGACTGATGGTCTCTGAAGGCTTTTCTAGCTCTAGATCCTAGGAGCTTAGCTAGGCTAGTCCTTGAACACGTGACACATAGTCCATGTCTGGGGATGTTCTTTGCCCCTTTTCAGCTTGGTAGGCCCATGCTGAACTGGCATAGTATTGAAGAACCCAGGGATACCAATATCCTTAGGCATCAGAAGAGGATTTTGGTGAATTTAACCTCCTTTCACCAGATGGGGTAGAAAGATAAGAAACAACATAATCCCTGCCCTCAAGGAACTGATGATCTAGTAGGGTGGATGTGACATATATACAAATAAGTATAATATTAGAAAGGTAGATAGCGTTGGGGACAAGGGAGATTTCTAGAAGTAGTGAGCTAGATGTATTTGAGGAAGAAGAGAACACTTTCAATTGGGAAGGCATCAGAGAAGACTTCATGCAAGAGGTAGCACCTAGCCTGGACTCTGGAGGAAGAGAAGGATTTCAATGAAATATGGAAAAAATGCTTTCCAGTCACAGGGATGTGGAGGTGAGTGTGGAGCCTGGCTTCCATGAATACATGCATGTATTCAGGTAGGGGAAAGCAGCATGAGATCAGAGAGGAGAGCTATTAGTTAAATTTGGCTGGAATGTAGAGGCTATGAAGATTAGTAATAAGCCTGGCAAGGTAGGTTTATTATTAGTAAGCTTGGACAGTTGGTAGAGAGCCTTGTATAATAGTAGGCATCACCTGAATTGAATTAACCAATCAGAAGCACTGGCCTAGGTGTGAACAAGGCTTAGATCTCACCAGTGAAGTGAGCAGTCAAAGGCATTTCCTTTAGGTAGGATGAGAAGCGTTTAGATTGGCTGAAAAGATCTGGTTGTGCTTTGTGGGCTTTGAATAAGGTATCAATCCAGTTCAGATTCTAGCTTTTTCAGTGGTGAGCCAGAAGAGACCAAGTCCAGCCAAGCCCCTGAGAAAGAATGGCTTGCAAAGGAGATCCTTTTTCTCCTTTACCCACCTCCTTGGAGAACTTGTAAATTTAAAAAAGATCCAGAAGGTTTAGATTTCTCACCAGAGTGCTAGTAATCTGCAATGAGTGACGGCAATGTCTACACCGAGAACTGAGAACACACTAGAAGTACTAAGGAAAGGTAGCTTTAGGACTTCCTGAGAAATTCAGCAAGGAGCTACCACCATACCTTAGGAGGGCCCTGTGAAGTGGGGTAAAAGACTTCCAGCAGTTGTAAGTTACCCCCTTTGTCATATCATATCTTGTTTAAAATTTTTTTTATTTTTAATTTATGGAATAAAACAAGCATTTTCCTAACAGTATAATAAAAATGATGATTGTATATGAAACTACAAATCTATTATGTACAACTTGCTATTTAAAACAAAATATGTAATAAAGTTATCATGTAAATTTCTTCCCCCCTTCTTTTCCCCCCTTCTGCCCTAAAGATGGCTACCATTAGGCACAAATAGGTGTATATATATATACACACACACACACACACACACACACATATATACACATAGCATGGTAGTATTCCATCACAGTTACATACTACAACTTGCTCAGGCATTCCCCAATTGATGGACATCCCTGCAATTTCCAGTTCTTTGCCACCACAAAGAGAGCTGCTGTAAACACTTTTAGAATACATAAATTCTTTCCCTTTTCCCCTAATCACCTGTGACCCAGCAATACCACTACTAGGTCTATTTCCAAAGATGATTAGGGAAAAAAGGAAAAGAACTTACATCATATCTTTTAAGATTGTGCCCATTTCCCCCTGAATTCTGTTTTTTTTTTTTTTTTTTTTTTTTTTTTTAGTGAGGCAGTTGGGGTTAAGTGACTTGCCCAGGGTCACACAGCTAGTAAGTGTTAAGTATCTGAGGCCGGATTTGAACTCAGGTACTCCTGACTCCAGGGCCGGTGCTCTATCCACTGCGCCACCTAGCTGCCCCATGAATTCTGTTTTACCTGATGATACATCATGTATCATAGGCTATTGGGTAGATATACTAACTCTTCTTAATATACCTTAGTAAATGCTTTTTTTATATTTTTATTTTTGCAGGGCAATGAGGGTTAAATGACTTGCCCAGGGACATACAGCTAGTGTTGTGTCTGAGGCCAGATTTGAACTCAGGTCCTCCTGACTCCAGGGTTGGTGCTTTATCCATTGTGCCACCTAGCTGCCCCAATACTTTTTTCTAAAAGCTAATTAAGCATAGTTTAATTGATATTAACTGATAATTCAGTTAAATGGGAGTAATATTCTGATGGGGGCTTACTAGCTATGTGTTATTGCTCAGTTGTTTTTCAATCATGTCTGACTCTTTGTGATCCCATTTGGGGTTTTCTTGGCAAAGATGCTGGAATAGTTTGACATTTCCTTCTCCAGGTCATTTTACAGACAAGGAAATTGAGGCAAACAGGGTTAAGTGACTTGCCCAGGGTCACACGACTAGTAAGTATCTGAGGCTGGATTTTGAACTCAGGAAGATAAGTCTTCCTGACTCTGGGCCCTGTACTCTATCCACTGGGCCACCTATTTGCTCTTATTAGCTATAGAGAAACCACTTCTTACCTATCCCACCCCTAGTCCTTCAGGGTCACCTAGAACCCTGACAAGATAAGTAGCTAGCCAGGTTCTGGGGAGCTACTCTGACAGCATGAATAGGAGTTGGGAGAGTGTGCCCAGAGCATAAACTACACTTGAATGACAAACTAGTTTTGTTTTCTCCCTAATAGGATAAAGGTTTTTAAGGCAGGAAGTAGTACGATTGAACATGAATATTAGAGGGATTATTCTGGAAGCTGTCTGAAGAATGGAGTAGAGGAGGGTGAGGCTGAAGGCAGGAATGCTGGTTAAGAAGCTTTTTTTTTTTTTTTTGCTTTTTTTTTGTTTTAAAGTAATGATTTAAAGTTGATTTAATTTTCTGGTTAGGAAGCTATTGCAAGAGATGAAGAAGGACTGAGACAGAGAAGCAACACGGGTAAAAAGATCTCACTTGTGGGATTTGTGACCACAAACCAGGAGAGAGCCCAGGTATTAGAAATGGGGTTACAGGGTCAGAATGCAGCCTGATATCAAGGGTCACTTGGTACCAAGAGACCCTATGGGTCTTGGTATTTTCTCTGCTGGAGCTGTGGAGTGATCTCAGAAACTGAAGTAAGACTAAGCTCCTAGGTAGATGTTAAGCAGGAATTAGCAAGATCTAAGGAGACAGATAAGTCAGTATATTGTCTGCCTGAGGGGTCCCCCTAGAAGGGTATAAGAGAGTCACCAATGGAGGGAACCCCTTCACCTATCAGGGCTGCCATGAATCTTTCTCCCCTGACCCATATTTTGAGTGCTAGACCCAGCAAATATGGGACAAGTAGATTTGAATATCAACTCTGAAAATGAGTAGCTATGATGAGTCACTTCTCCCTGAGCCTCAGTTATCCTCTTGGTAAAACGAGGATTATAATACTATTACTGTAAAGGAAGTTCTTTGTAAGTCTCCAAGCACTCTGGAAATGTGAGCTATTTTATAAAGGGACCATCTGCTCTGGCACAGGGGTGGGGGGGTAGGGAGGGTCCAGGGAGACAGGCTAATCACACCTTTGCTGTGGCTACAGTCTATTTCATTTTATTGGAGACTCCCAATAATTATTAAGGAATAAGAGACTTGGACGAGTTTGAAGGGGTTACAGATGATGGCCTCTTTCACCTTTGCCATTCTTTCTGCATAGTCTTCAATGGCATAGCTTCGTTCTCCACGGTCATCGCCTGCAAGAGCCCAAGGTCACTTCTATTCCATGATGTGGACTCAGAGGACTCTTGTGGGGATCAAATCCATTCACTGAGTACTTATTTATTTATCTATCTAACTATTTATTTGTTTATTTATTTATTTGTTCATTCATTCATTCATTTGCTTATTTATTTATTCATTCATTCATCTATCTATCTATCTATCTATCTATCTATCTATCTATCTATCTATCTATCTACCTATCTACCTACCTATCTATTTATTTTGGGTGAGGCCATTGGGGTTAAGTGACTTGCCCAGGGTCACACAGCTAGTAAGTGTCAAGTGTCTGAGGCCGGATTTGAACTCAGGTCCTCCTGAATCCAGAGCTGGTGCTCTAGCCACTGCACCACCTGCTGTCCCCTGAGTACTTATTAATATCCCACTCAGGGCCAGGAGCTCTTTTATCTTTTTAGATGAGAAATTCTGTTTTCCTAGGTATCTCTTCCTTCTTTCAGACTCATTGGTTGGAATAAATAGAAAGGAAATGTTACTTAAAGACAGAAACACTAGAAAGTAAGGGAAGGAGAATGGACTTGGAGTAATAGGGACTGGCCATGGAGACACGTGCCCTATTGACTAAGCTTTCCCATTAACCCAGGATGTAGCCTTGGGCAAGTCTCTTCTTCTCAAGGGCTTTCACTTTCTGCACCTGCAAAATTAGAGAATTAGAGCAGATCAGGGACTTTTTACAGGATTTTTTGGTGTCATGTTAGACTACCCCTTTGGCAGTCTGCTGAGTATGGACCCCTTCTCAGAATGGTGTTAAATGCATAGAATGAAAAATGTAGGATTACAAGGGAAGCACATTGAAATAGTTATTAAAGTATTAAAAGTTCCACAATCCAAAAATTAAAAATCGTCTGAAATCTATCTGTGGACCCAGCTTAAGGACACTACAGTGACCTAAGCTTCCTTCCTGTTCTTTCTAAGGAATCTTAGGAAGGATGAATGTATTTCTGTACACTAGGCTGGAGATACAAATACAAAATGCAAGACAGTCCCTGCCTTCAATGGGCTTGTGGTCTAACAGTGTTGGGGAAGACAACACATGTTGGGGAAATGGTGGCTGGGAGAGAAGTGTTTTGGTTAGAAAAGTCCCAGGGATATTGAGTGAAGTCATAAAGCAAGTGATTGATGGGTGCTTCTCTGGAATAGTAACATGTGTTTGATTATAGTTCCCTAAGCTAGAAACAGAAAGCTGGGGAGGATGAGGTATTTCCTCTATTTTGTCTGTTCCTATATCTTCTCTTTCCACTTCCCTCTCCCCTCGCCCTAATCCCATCACATTCTCCCTCCATCCAGGAGTCTGCTGATAAAATATTTAACAACCAACTCTCCAAAAATAGGACATATTTTAAAGTTTAATCTGAATCATTGACACCTTCCCCATCAATTTCTTAAATCTAGATAACCAAAAAAACAATAAATCAAGCCCTAATTTGTATAGCATTTGTTGTTTTCTGAGTTACAAATGCTCACACTGGAAATTTAACAATCCCTCCTTGGGATTCTATTCTAGGGAATCAGGCTATTTTCAGCTTTATTCCTAGCATCTTCTGGTCTAAGGCCTTAATTACTTTTCAGTGGGGAGATGGAATCCAGTGGTTAGATATCAATATGATCCACACCTTCTCCCACAGAATCATTCTGAGACTTATCAAGATAAAGTTTCTACTCCCACTTGGTAGATTTTTCACCTTGGTCACATTTCTCTTTGGAATAACATCTTCCTTCTATCTTGAGGAAATTCACGCTCATTCCTTATTAGGATGGTGTGGTAGTTGTAATAATGGGATTTATATAGTGCTTTTAAATTTTCAAAGCACTTTACATAAATTAACTTGTGTGATCCTTGAGAAAAGCCTTATGTAGTAGATGCTGTATCTATTATCATTCCCATTGTACATATGAGGAAATTAAGGGTCAGAGAGTTTAAGGGACTTGCCCATCAGCATACAGCAAATAATTATCTATAAAACAGGGTCTACCAAAAGCCTTTTTCCTACTCTATTTACTATGCCATGTTTCCTTTTAAGAGTTGGAAGAGACCTTAGAGATCTAACCCTTTAATCTTTTTTTTTTTTTTGGGGGGGGGCAGGACAATGAAGGTTAAATGACTTGCTCAGGATCACACAGTTAATAAGTGCCAAGTGTCTGAGGCCCAATTTAAACTCAGGTCCTCCTGAATCCAGAGCCGGTGCTTTATCCACTGCACCACCTAGCTGCCCCATCTAACCCTTTAATCTAACAGAGAGGAAACTGAGACTCAGGGAAAGGAAGGGTCTTTGCTCAAGGTCATACAGGTCATGAGAAGCAGAGCTGGGATTTAATTCCATGCCCCCAACTCAAAATCCACTACTCTCTATACCATGCATTGTAAGTATCAACATGGATAGTGCTTGACCCTGGTAGCAGTAGCAACCAGTGATAGGGTAGAGGAAGGAACTGAGAAGAGGGGAGAGGGGAAAATTCAGAGGATTGTTAGTGTCAGCTACATCAGTAAGTAGAGAGTTCTAGGTTGAGGCCATAAATACAGGCCAGTTGACAACCTCTAAATTCAGGCATTCGACTCATAGCTAGGCCGCCTCCTTTTCTCTTTATTGAGAACTTGTTGAGCTGAGTGGTGAATTGCTCACAAATAATAGAGCCCTACCCCAGAAATTTATATCTACTGGGTCTCCTAATGGATGAAATTCAGCTTTATTTCCCATGAGCGCCCATTCGGGTAACAACTGATTAGCAGCCTCCTTCTATCTAAACTTCCATGGATTGATTTTTGTAGAGGGCTTTCATTTTAAATATTTCTTTATATCAGAAGACAGGGAATATGGTCCCCGTCACTGCCATTGTTATCATCAGCATCAGCGTCTCCATTGTAATATTTATGTCTCACGCTGATAGCTCTCAGAACACTTTAGCCAAGTTACCTCATTTGTCCTTAGGACATCACAGAAGAATAGGTGGGGGGGGGGGGCGCCTGTCAGTACAGGGACCGAAGCCTGTGCTCTCTCTACTCTCCAGGCATCCACACACACATTACTTTTTGTCGTGCTCCATTTCTGAATCACAGAACCTTGGAGGTGAGTGGGATTTCAAAGGCCAACAGTCCAATCTGCACCTAAAAAACAATTCCCTACACAATGACCCTAAGTGATCATGTAGCTGCTTCTTGGACTCTTTCAGTATTGAGGGACTAACTAGTTTTGGAGGGAGACTATTCCTTTTAAAAATAGATCTAGTTATTGAGAACTATTTCCTTATATCCTGCTGAAATCTTAGCTCTGACTGGCCTAAGCATATTGTTGTTGTTTAGTTGTTTTAGTTGTGTCCAACTCTTTGTACACAAACCCCATTTGGGGTTTTCTTGGAAAAGATACTGGAGTGGCTTGCTATTTCCTTCTCTAGCTCATTTTACAGTTGAAGAAACTGAGGCAAACAGGGTCAAGTGACATGTCCAGGGTCACACAAGTAGAAGTATCTGAGGCTGGATTCAAACTCAGGTCTTCCTGACTCCATGCCCAGGACTCGATTCACTGTACTGCCTAGCTTAGAGGCTAAGCATAACAAAGCTAATCTTCTTCCCTATGATAGACCCCTAGGTGGTACAGCAGATAGAACATTGGAGAATCTGAATTCAAATTCAACCTCAGACACTTACTAGCTGTGTGAAGATCTGAGTTCAAATTCAGCCTCAGACACTTACTAGCTGTGTGACTGTGGTCAAGTCATCCTCTCTTGCCTCAATTTCCTCATCTTTACAATGGAGATAATTATAGCCCCTAAGTCCCAGAGTTGTTCTGGTGATCAAATGAGATCATATTTGTAAAGTACTTTGCAAACCTTAAGGGCAACTAGGTGGCACTGGAGTCAGAAAGACTTGAGTTCAAATCCAGCCTCAGATACTAGCTGTTGGAACCTAAGCAAGTCACTTAAGCCTGTTTGTGTCAGTTTCCTCATCTGTAAAATGAACTGGAGAAGGAAATGGGAAATCACTTGCCAAGAAAACCCCAAATGGGGTCAGGAAGAGTTGGATATGACAGAAATCACTGAATGAAAACATCACAAACCCTAGAGGCAGTCTAAAAATGTTGGCTATTATAACCCTTCACATACTGAAAGACACTGTTATGTCACCTTCTTCCCTTCTCCCCTTGCCCCAACTACCCTTCTCTGGAAATGTTCCAGCTTGTCAATGCCTTTCCTAACTGTGGTCCCAGTATGGAATAAATTGCTTTACATATGGTTAGAGCAGGACAAAATACGGTGGGACTTTCGCTCTCTGCCCCCTTTGCCCCTCAGTTCTGCACACCATTAATCCATCTCGAGATTGTATCAGCATTTCTTTTTGGTGGCCAAATCCCAGAGCCCAGTCATGTAGAGCTTAAAGTCCACTAAAACCTTTAGGCTTTTGTTTTTTTCACAAGAACTTATTTCTGGCTACTACTTCCTCTATCTTATATTTTGTACTCCCTGTTGTAGTTAAAAATGGACACACTAACTTCTGAACTATCTGGTGTACAGAGCTTTGCACAGAGAGAGAGAGAGAGAGAGAGAGAGAGAGAGAGAGAGAGAGACAGACAGACAGAGAGATAGACAGAGAGAGAGACAGACACAGAGACAGAGACAGAGACAGACAGAGACAGAGAGAAGACATCTCAGAGCTGGCCTTTGAAAGCTGGGGAGGGTTGTAGCTGATTCCTTAGAGCAAATAGCTCCTGACTTTAGCCCAAAGTCCTTGGTCTATAGTCTCCAGGTTATGGTGGCCAAAGGGACAGTGGGGTTAGAGGGTAGGGTAGAGAAATTGTGCCCCTGTGCATTGTAGGGAGTGATTATTTTCTTCCTAGAATATAGCTTTAGGCCAACTCTCCTAGTGAGAATTTATGGTCTGTTTTCTTTCCCTGCTTTTGGGGAGAGGAGTCTAGAGTCCAGCACTTGGACAGATGTATCTGAAAAATAAATCTTGCTCTAAATTGTATTTTTCCTTAAACATATTAAGCAATATGTTAGACATTAGTGATTAATATTAGCTGACCTTTATACAGCTTTCTAACATTTACAAAGTGCTTTATATACATTACCTCATTTGATTCTCACAACAACCCTGTGTAATAGGTTACCCTGTGCGCTTAGGTTGTTCCTATTTAAATTTGACTTATGAGGAAACTGAGGCTGAAAGGTTAAGTAATTTGCCTGTGGTCAAACAGCTAAGAACTTATTAGAGGCAGAATGTGAACCTAGGTCCCTCCTAGTCTTAGTCCAGTATGTTTTCCATTATACCACATTGATGGGTTAATTTTTATCTTTTTTTTTTTTTCAGGCAATGGGGGTTAAGTGACTTGCCCAGGGTCACACAGCTAGTAAGTGTCAAGTGTCTAAGGCCAGATTTGAACTCAGGTACTCCTGAATCCAGAGCCGGTGCTTTAACCACTGTGCCATCTAGCTGCCCAATTTTTATCTTTGTAGCAATAAGAACACCAGACCCAGAATTTGGGATCTGGGTTCTAGTTCTAGTGTATGTCATTAATTACCCAAGTGCCTGGGTCAAATAATGTGATCTCTATGGCCTTCTTCTCTTTCAGTTTCACTACAATAAAGGCATCTGTAAAGTGGAGTGGATGTAGCTTTGGACTAGATGATCCTCAAGGTTCCTTCTGGCTGTAAAGCCTTATCTATATATGATCTTTTACATTTGAGGAATTAGTACTAAGAGAGTGTTGATGATTTGGGAGCCAGGAGGTCCCTGCAAAGGTGATGATGGAGCAGCCAGGTCTCTGTCTGAGTCAGGAATCTAGGAAGAGAAGCTAGGGAAGGCTGGAATGTCCTGATGGTTAGAATGTAGGAGCACTCCAAATCCTGGCACAAGTTGGTTTGCTTTCCATCATCAAAAATTTCTTATTAGAGGCAGCTAGGTGGCACAGTGGATAGAGCACTGGCCCTGGAGTCAGGCAGGCCTGAGTTCAAATCCAACCTCAGACACTTGACACTTACTAGCTGTGTGACCCTGGGTAAGTCACTTAACCCCAATTGTCTCACAAAACAAAATAAAACAAAAAACCCTTCCTATTGAGTGTGGTAGCCCAGGGCGTGCTTCTGTTCACAGCTGACAGTATGACTTAAGTCCCATGGGCCTCAGTTTCCTTATCAGTAAACAAAGGGGTTAGACAAAACGTCTCTGTAGTCCTTTCCAAAACCCTCCTTTATAGAAAGTTCAGAGCTTTCCAGTTAACTCTATTTCCCATTAGCTGCTCTGAAGGACTTAGGGGCTCTAGTGAGTACACATTGAAAACCTTCCAACGTTTTTTTTGTTTGTTTATTATCTCTTCCATTAGACTGTAAGCTCTGGGAGGGCAAGGACTGTCTTTGTTTTTCTTATTTGCATTCCTGGTGCTTAGCAGAGTATCTGATGCATAGTAGATCTATAATGAATGCTAATTGAATTGAAATGAATTGAGCTGCTGGAGGTAGTAGTTTAAATACCCCAGATCTAGGAGCATCCTAGGAAACATGAAAGTTTACAGGGATTATGACAATAGTTGGGTCTACCAATGAAGTTCAATCCAGGATTCAGAAGGCCTTACTCACAGTAGCTTATGAAGGCTGCCTGGTAAGGGGACATCGATGGGCACTTCTGACCTGCTCAGAGATCCCATTCCTATATGACTTATGCCCAGTTCTGCCAACTCATGCCGACTCAGACCCAGTCCTCTGAGAGTGGTTTCTCTAAGGACAGGGAAACAAACCATATGGTTGTTGTTAATCCTTTATTTGAATTTTGTTCCAGATAGGTGGCCTCAGTGAACAGAATCCTGGGACTGAAGTCAGGAAGACCTGAGTTCAATTGTGGCTTCAGATACTTACTAGCTATGTGACCCTGGGTAAGTCATTTCATCTCTGTTTGCTTTAGTTTCCTCATCTATAAAATAGGGATAATAGTAGTACCTGCCTCCCAAGGTTGTTGTGAGGATCAAATAAGATAGTAATTGTAAAGTGCTTAGCACAATGCCTGACACATAATAAGCATTGCATAAATATTAGCTGTCACTGCCGCCGCCACCACCATTATCATTATCAACTGGGCAACCAAAATTCACTTTTCATAGTCTCTAAAACTTTGTAGGGACTTTTAAAGGCAATAGTTATGTCCATAAAGAATGTGGGGCAACTTGGTGGCACAGTGGATAGAGCGCTGGCCCTGGAGTCATGAGGACCTGAGTTCAAATTTGGCCTCAGGCACTTGACACTTACTAGCTGTGTGACCTTGGACAAGTCACTGAATCCCAACTGCTTCCAAAACAAAACAAAACAAAACAAAATCATAACATATTAGAACTGTTAGGGGACAAGAGAGGTCAGTGAGTCCAACTCTCTCCTTTTACACTAGCTAGTCAGTGGTCTCTTCTTCCAGTGACCTTTCCACTCAGTAGTATTCTGGAGCCAGCTTACACCATCCTGAAGAAGTAAATCCTGTTGTTAAATTTTCAGTGTAGGTATTGACACTTCACAAATAGGATGCTATAATTGGCTTGTTTAATTGTTTTGTTTATTGTCTAGACAAGAAAGTGATGGAGGAAAATGTTAATAGTGTAGATTAAATTTAAAAGTGTGTCCTATATACATTTCTTTTCCTCTGGAGAGCTGGTTGTTAATCATTTATCCACCCCTTCCTGTTTCCACTGTACCCCTTTCCATTTTTCCAATCCTTTCATCTTACAAAGGAGGAAATAGAGGCTCAGAAAGGGAAGAAGCTTGTGCAGATTCATAAAGCTAGTCACTAGGATGATCAGGACTAAAAGTTTTATTAAATAATTCTGAGTCTGGTGTTGTTTTCAAGGCACTTACTTTGCTGTGGATTTTGTCTCATCTGCCATACTATTATTCATCTCTCTTCCCCAGTGTTTGTTGGTACTCAAAAATCCTTTGCAACTAATCCCATACCTTTGCATCCTGCTTTCTACTTTTCAAAATATTTTCTCCTACATGATCTCATTCTAAACCCAGCCAGCCTTGTGAATTAGGTAGGGCAGAGTGTTATTCCAATTTTATAGATATGGAACCTGAGGCTAAAAGTTAGTGGCAAATTAGTCTTTGTGTAATGGAAGGTGTTCTCTCCATCTCAGTTACTGTGAGTCCAGAAGGCCCACAACAGTCTAAAGGAGGGAATTTCCTTACACCTCAGTTGACATAGTCAGGAGAGCCCAGAATGTTATCAAGGTGTGAAGGAGGTGTGATAGAGGTTTTCTGCAACCTACAACAGTACGTAAATAAGTTCCTTCATCAAAAAAGAGCCTTTGTTATTGGGTGAAGGCAACTGATGCCACATAGGAAGTATCTTGTGATTGAAAAAGAGAATATTAATGAACAAGAGTCAGTTAGTAACCAAAGGAAAGGCCCTCTGTGCCTATATTTAAGTGGTCCCAAAAGTCTTAGTGCAGTTTTAGGCTGCTAAAGCTTATAATAATAATTAAAAACCACCTATATATATATATATATACATGTGTATATATATATGTATGTATATGTGTACGTGTGTGTATATATGTATATATGTGTACATATATATATATATATATATATATATAGAGAGAGAGAGAGAGAGAGAGAGAGAGAGAGAGAGAGAATGCTAAACTATTGCATTACTTGCTTCTATATAAAAGATGAGAGTCATTCAAAGTCAAAGAATCTGACTCAGAAGCCCGTTGGGGAGGAGGGAAGTAGAAGGGAAGGTTCAGACAGGATTTTCTTTTCCTTCTCTTGGACTGCCCCTCCCCTCCCCCTTGCCCATGTCCTTGGAACTATAGAGACCCAGCAATCTATGGGGAAAACATACAAGGAGTGTGAGTCCTCACAGCAAAGAAGATTGGCAGCTATAGACTCAAGGAAAGAATCTCTTCTGTGAAATGGCCTGTCTCACAGACATCCTGAATCAGGGAGGGATGGAAAGGGGGGTGGGAAGGCTTGTGTCAGGACCATAGGAAGAGAAAAAAGTATTTCCAGGGCTTGCAGTATCCTGACTTGAGTCCTTTTTGCCACAGGTGTAATCTGTGCTCCTAGCATTCAAGGCCCTTCTGTGGATTCTTGGGGACTCATTTCCATTCTCAGAGTCTGAGCCCACTTTTTTCATGGACAACGTATATTTGTGGTAGAATGAATTGTAGATTTTTTTGTCCTCTGTTAGGTGGCACAGTGGATTAAGTACTATTAAGTACATTCACTAGCTTTGTGACCCAAGTCAAGTTGCTCAGCCTCAGTTTCCTCATTTGCAAAATGGGAATAATAATAGCACCTGCCTGACAGGGTTGTTATGAGGATGTATGTATGTAAATATGTATCCATACTGACACACATATACATATATATTGCTTTGCAAGCTTTAGAGTGCTCTATGAATGCTAGCTAATATTATTATTTGGAGACATGTTTTGTATCTTCTACATCAGGGCTTCTTAAACTTTTTCTAGTCACGACTTGTTTTCTCCCAAGAATTTTTTACACAACCCCAAGTATATAGGTATATAAAATAGGTATATATAACCTTTGACTGTTGCCAAATTTTTCGTGGCCCCCACATTCAGTTACGCAACCCCATAGAGGGTCTAGACCTACAGTTTAAGAAGCTTTGATCTATACCCATAAAGGATGCTATACTTGCATACCATAGGTACTTCATTAATGGTGGTGATGACTAGAGTCCCAAACCTCTTCATTCCTCATCTTGTACTCTTTCCTCCACATCATGGTGGCTAACTGATAGATATGAAGGGATCTGAAGACATCTACTTCAAAGTATTCATGATGTCTGTGTGGACAGTCCTATCAATGATGCAGGAGAACAAGCTAATATAACAGCAAAAAAAATGTTGTACATGGAATTAGAAGACCTGGGTTCGAATCCTGACTCAACTTGCTAGCTGTGTAACTTTGGGGAAATCACCTCCCCCTTAGGAGTCTCAAGTTTCTTATCAGCAAAATGAAGAGTTTAGATGGTCTGTGAGGTCCTTTCTAGTGCTAACATTCTGTCAATCTATGATGTGGATTATAACCCTTTTTGTTGTTGTTGTTGTTGTTGTTGTTGTTCAGTGGCTTTGGTCATATCTGACTCTTCCTGACAACATTTAGGGTTTTCTTGACAAAGATACTAGAGTAGTTTGCCATTTCCCTCTCCAGCCCATTTTACAGATAAGGAAACTGAGGTAAAGAGGATTAAGTGACTTGCCTAGAGTCACACAGCTAGTATCTGAGGTTGGATCTGAACTCAAGTCTTCCTGACCCTAAGACCAGTGCTCCATCCACTGTGCCACCTAGCTGCCCTTTTATAACCTTTGAACTAATAGTCAAAGAAAGATGCTGTGGCTAAGAAAACTCATCCACTGGAGGTCAGCCTTCTGGTTATGAGCTTCTTCTGCCTTAGCGTGGCTAATCCTCAGACAAGAGACACATAGTACTACTATGAGTGAGAACTCAAAGCCTTTCTTTCCAGTTTGAGAAGACTGACCAGAGTTCAAACTATAGCAAAGAATTCAAGAACCCAGGCTCATCTCTGTTTCTAGATGAGGCAATGGAAGAGGGTATCAGTGGAGATATTAATGAAATCAGTAGTTAAAAGAGTCTGGGAACTTTGATCATATTACTAGTAAGAATAAACTGGGGGTGGCTAGGTGGCGCAGTGGATAAAGTACCGGCCCTGAATTTAGGAGTCCCTGAGTTCAAATCCGGCCTCAGACACTTGATACTTACTAGCTGTGTGACCCTGGGCACGTCACTTAACCCCCATTGCCCTGCAAAAAAAAAAAAAAAGAATAAACCATCTTTGGGGGCAGCTAGGTGGTGCAATGGATAAAGCACTGGCCCCGGATTCAGGAGGACCTGAGTTCAAATCTAGCCTTAGACACTTGACACCTACTAGCTGTGTGACCCTGGGCAAATCACTTAACCCTCATTGCCCTGCACAAAAAAAGAATAAACCATATCTGCTAGAATCTCTTTTAATCCCTTAGAATCATAGAACCACAAATTGTGAGTTCTGCAAAGGATCTTAGAACACAGACTATCAGATCTGAAAGAGGTCTTGGAGTCTAGAACATAGGGTATTAGAATTGGAAGGTGCTTAAGATGTAGAATATGTGTTCCCCGTAACTCAGCATACAGACCTTTAGGCTAACATTGGCTAGGTCCAGTCTTGGGAGTATACCCTAAGAAAATCCCACAGCTTTTTGACTCATTATGCCCCCTCCCAGAGCTTACTCCGTGAAATCCTCAAAATATAGCTCATGTCTAAGTCTACCCAGACATGGCTAAAGTATCCCCCAGATTCCCATACAAGCACTCATGGTAACAATGCATTTATTGAATACAGGACAGTTTTTATTCCACCTTGAAGAAAATGCAAAAAATTTCGTACAAGCCTATAAACAATACAGAAAACTCATAAAGAACTCCCAATAGCTCATAAACAATTGATATCATTTTCTCCCATCTTTCCACTGAGTCCTACTTTTCTTCAGGATCCTAAAGTCCTCCAAAGCAATCTTACTGCCCTGTGTATTAAACTCCTCTTTGGAGAAGACCAAACCTGGGATTGTTATTGGTGAATACCCATGACATTGCCTATGCCCTTCATGTACTGATAATGCTCCCTTCTGAACTGGATTTCCTCAAAAGGGAAATAAATTCTCTTGGGTTTTCTAGAGAGTTAATTCTCTAAAGAGCTAATTCACAGAACTTAACTCACAGTACTAAAAGTGGTTAGTTAGCTTTTAGACAGATTTAGTTGTTTGCCCAGTGAGAGTCAAAGCCAGGCAGCCCCTGTTTGAGAAAGGTCTGATTGCTTTTGGTTTCCTAGGACCTGACATAGGAATGCCCTTTTATATTTGACCCAACGTACTGACCAGCCAAGAGGTAGGGAGAGTGTTGATGGAGAGGAAGAGATTGATGTTCAATGGGGCAGATGAAAGTATGGTCATTTTTTTTTGCCAGGTTCCTACAAGTAAACTCATGGTATTTGCAGTCCCCCCTCCTGTTGGCTGGGATTGGGAATCCTACAGAACCCTAATGCTTATTGACAACAAGGGGGCAGTGCAGAATTAAGGGAGGGGTTAGGAAGGACAAAGGATTCCACACATTTAGTAGCTACTGTGTTCCCAGCATTGTACTTGGCATTAGCGGGGATACAAAGTTTAAAGAATGTACTGCACCTGCCTTCATAGAGCTTAAACTCTATTATTGGGATAAGAATTACAGATAGTTCACAATACTCTATTACAAATGCATAATAAATATATAAAACGAAGTGCTAAATAATGCCCAAAGTGGAAGATCATTGCTGAGGGAAGAGATCAGGAAAGGTTTCTGGGAGAGGTTTGTTTGGGTTAGGCTTTAAAGGATGAGTAGAAAGTCATAGAAATTCAGAGTTGGAAGGTACCAGAATGACCATCTGGTTAATGTGGTCATTCAGTCTTGCTGGAAGACTTCAAACGATGGGGAACTCACTACCTGTCAAGGCAGCCCAACAACAAGCAGAGATGAGAAGGGTATTCCATAGTGTGTGAGAAAAGGTGTGGAGACAGGAGAGCACAGGATATGTTCAGGAACCAGGGATTTCTCTCTCTCTCTCTCTCTCTCTCTCTCTCTCTCTCTCTCTCTCTCTCTCTCTCTCTCTCTCTCTCCCCCTCTCTCCCTCTTCTCCCTCCCTCCCTTCCTTTCTTTTTCTTTCTTTTCATTCTTCTTCCTTTCTCTTTCTTTCCCTTCTTTTTTCCTTCCTTTCTTTCTCTTCCTTTCCTTTCCCTCCCTCCCTCCCTTCCTCCCTCCCTCCCTCCCTCCCTCCCTTCCTTCCTTCCTTCCTTCCTTCCTTCCTTCCTTCCTTCCTTCCTTCCTTCCTTCCTTCCTTCCTTCCTTCCTTCCTTCCTTCCTTCCTTCCTTCCTTCCTTCCTTCCTTCCTTCCTTCCTTCCCTCCCTCATTTGTTCCTTCTTTCCTTCCTTCCTTCCCGTGGTCAACAAAAAGAACTGGGTCACACAGATGGAAAACATATACCCATTACTTGTTGGCAGATCCCCAGAGAAGCCCTATCTACCCTCCACCTGTCCTGTCGTTCCATACCTCCCTCCTTCTCCCTCTTCTTTTCTCTCCCATTCCCACATTGCTGTCCCAGCATGCTTAGGAGCAGAAGCGATTGATGAATTCACCCGCTTGGCATTAGAGACAGTCATAAATAATGCCTTGCTCTTTGGTGCCGGCACTTTCTATTAGAGCTGCCTGCACTGGGCTGCTGCTACCCCCAGTCTTCTGCCGGGGACTCACACTAAAATTTATCAGCGTGCTTTCGGCACCTAATAAATCATCCCCACTGGGAACCATCTGGCAGATAAGGCCTGGAGAAGCCACGTGCTCTGCAGAGGTGGAGTCAGAGTGAGAGACAGCCACAGCTGGGCGGCCCCCAGGCTCCAGTTGGAGGTGAACCTCTCTGCTCCACCAGCCTGGGCCTGCTCTTTCTTCTCCCTGGTGAGGATGAGTGCCAGGCCCAGGAGCCTGGGTTGGGAGGGCTGTGATTAGCTGTTTGGTTCTGACTGCCTCTCTGGGGATATAGGCTCAGGCAAGATTTCTGTGCAATCTTTTACACCTCCTTACACATCTGGGAGAGCTTGTGCTTTGAAAATAGTAAGTAGCAGTAGTGCCCCATGCCAGTTAGGAATGCAGTATGGTATAGTGGGAAAAAACACTGGGTATAGAATCAGAAGACCTGGGATCAATTCCTAACTTGGCCCCTTAATAGCTGTATAACCTTGGGCAAGTTAATTAACCTCTCTGAGCTTCAGTTTCCCCAACTATAAAATGGGGAAAAATTTATCACCTAACTGCCTGTGGATAATGTGAAGATCAAATGATGTAACAGATGTAAAGCAATTTGTAACTGTAAAGGTCTCTGTATTTCTTTTGTCAAGACCTGTGATTTCATGGGAGTTTGGAACTCTAGGGGTGGAAATTCTCCTAACCTGATGGAGATTTTCAACTTTGTCAAGAAAGTTGCCTCTGAGGCACTGAAAGGGATTTATTTCAACACATTTACCTAACCAACATGTGTGAAAAACAAGACTTGAACCCAGGCCTTCATGACTCCAGGATTAGTCCTTTCCTATAAAGTCCATTTGCCAACTCTTATTGTTATTACTATTGTTTAGTTTAGACCAGTTAATCAATAAGCTTACTATATACTATACACAAATAAAAAGGCAAAAAAAAAATCCCCCCCAAATTAAACAAGAAAAAGAAAAATCAGTAATAGTCCCTGCCCTCAAGGAGCTTACATTCTAATGGGGGATATGATATATAAATATATAGTTGTGTGTGTGTGTGTGAGTGATTATACACACATACATATACCCAGAGCTTTATATTTACATATCATACCCCACACAGAGCTATATATTTATATATCATATCCCCCATTAGAATGTAATATATAATGCACAATATACCATAAATCTGCATTTATACACACCTTCCATATATATGTATATATATACATATGTGTGTATATATAGATTATATACATATATATGTAATGTGTGTGCATCTCTCTCTTTCTCTCTCTTTCTTCCTCTCTCTCTCTGATAGAAGACAGCCTTGGCTAGGAGGACCAGAAAAGGCAGAAGGTAGATTTTGAGCTGAATTCTGAAGGACATCAGGAATTTTTAAGAGGTGGAGGTGAGGAGGGAGAGCATCCAGACATAGTGCAAAGGCACTCCTATGGACAACGGAGCACTGTGTGTGAGGAACAGCGAGTAACACCTGCTAACAACAGAAATATAATCCCTGTGGGTCCCTGTGTCCTAGAGTGTCAGAGCTGTCAGGGCCCTTGGAGATCAAACTCTCTTATATAACAGAGGAGGACATAACTGAGGCCTTGAGAAAGACAGTGACTTGGCTGAGGTCATACAGTTAGCTAAGAGCAGAATCCAGGTCTCCTAGCACCTAGTCCAGGCTTCTTTCTATGAAACTAGGTCTCTTATGGCAATAAGAAATCATTTACTGAGATGACACGCCTGTTTAAGTATCCCTGGTAGGAGATGGGCACAGTCTTTCAGGGTTTAAAAAAATAAAAGGGAAAGGGGCCAGCAATGTGAACAGTGCTTCTAAGAGAACACAGGCCTGGCTGAGGGGTATTGCAGGCGGAAGGCAGGAGGCCTACTTTCTAGTTCTAACTTTGCTATAACCTTGGACAAAGCCCTCCCTAAGATCATGGGGACCTTAGATCCCATCTTACATTTTACGAGGAGGAAACCGAGACCTGGAAGGCCTCCGTTTTGGCTTTGGTTTCTGCTTTTGTATCAGGAAAAAAGTGGACCAGGCCCCTCTAAAAGTTCCCCTTCAGTTCCTACAGCCTTACAGATTTTTTTCCTGGCTGAGGGCCCATCCTTTGAGCAGCATGGGAGTGAAGAGGTAAACCAGGCTTGTGAATGAGCATCAACACTCATAAAACCTCCCTGCCCTCCCCCCACGGAGGCTCCATTGGCAGCCACGAGAATAAAATAGAGAGTTTTGTGTTTGCCTGGCCTAAATGGCCCTTTCTAATCCTGGGTTAACTGTTCTGTGATTAGACTGGGGGATGTCTGGCAGCTCGGGTCTGGGGCCCCCTGGAATTCTTCTGCTAGGGGCCCGTTTTGCAGAAGGATGCCTGCCGAGCTGTTTCTGATTGCTGTGGACCCATCCTGGGAAAACATTAAATGAAGTGTCCCGAAGATGCTTAGCTTAGCTATGCATTTCATTTGGTGGTAATTGAAATTTGCCAACAAAGATTTGCATGTAATCTGCGATTGCGTTTTTCAATTAAAATTGCCTTCTTAGTCTGGATGGGAAGTACTTGGCCTTTTTTCCTCTCCGTGGCACTTTTCGAACACGAACCAATTTCCCTCTCCTCTCTCGTCTTCTACCCCTCCTTTCTTCAATGTTGGAGATCAGTGATATGGGGAGAGAGATGAGGATTGAGAGCTGGTCTGCTGTGAGCCTATTTCCTCTCCTAGAGGAGCAACCTATTAATTCTTCAGTGAGGGGTGGGCTGTGGGGGACCAACACTAGAACACGGATGCTGCCCAGGGTTATATAATTAGGTATAAGTTTGGGTTAGTCACACTAGGGGTTGGGGCTAGGCTGAGGCTGGCCTCGGAGACTAGAGGGTTGATGGTAATGGCTTCCTTTGGTGGTTAGGGTCAGAGGTGAGCCAAGGGGCTGAAAGTTAGGAGGTGACTAGGATATCATGGTGGTGTAGGTGAAAGAACACTGCATTTGGAATAAGAGGGAATGAACGGGTTTGGATCTCATCTCTGCTACCTGCCTTGAGCAAGTTCCTACCTCTCTAGATTCTGTTAAAATGGAGTCAGGGAATTCTGCTTCCCACTGATCTCCTGGACTCCTTCTAGTTATAAAGCCCATGATCCTAAAAGTCTTTCCTCATCTGGAAAATGGGGATAATAATAGTACCTATTTCATGGGGTTTTTATGAGGATAAAATTAGATAATTTATGCACTATAAAGCACTTTGAACAACTTAAAAATGCTACGTACATATCATCATCATCACCCCCCCACCATCTCTAAGTTCCTTTACTCTTTTAGCATCTGATAAATACTATAGTTCTTCACATGTTCAAGAACCAACATCAGCTAGCTGGAAAGTAGAAGCCCTAGAGAGATAGTATAGTTCAATGGATACAGTGTTTGTCTTGGAGCTGGACTACCTGGGTTCAAATCCCACCTGGGCTACTTTGTGACCTGGGGCAAGTAATGTCATCTCTCTGGGCCTCAGTTTCCTTCTCTCCACACTGAAGAAAGAGCTTGGACTAGCTGGCCTCTAATGCCCTTCCCAACTCTAAATCTGATGGGGTTGCAGATCTGCTCTATTTACAGTGAGAGGATTGGTTAGTTAATGGGGTTAGGGAACCCCAAAGAGAAGCAGTCAGAAAAAAGAAACTAGAATCCCTCACTCCCTGTCTGGAGTCAAATTCCCTTAACCCCTTTATCCTTATTTTTTCTTAATTGCCTTTGGATATTTGATCCTATGATGAGCCCTGACTGGAGCGCAGGGGGCAAGGAGAAGGTAATAAGTAACTTTTGTTTCATCAACTTCGAAGATCTCTAAGCACATCCCTTATGGCAATCGTGAAAATTTCAGTAGAGGTACCATTATCATCATCCCATTTTACAGATTAGGGAATTGAGGTTAAGAAAGACGTTTCCATGGTTACATAGTTAACATGGAAGCACCAAGGTCTGTAGGCAGGTCTTCCAAATGAAGGCCCAGTGCTCCCCCCCAAAAGCCTCCACTCTACCATTTGCCTCTCCTAGAGAATTCTTGATGATTTCCTTCAGGTCCCTGGATCTCCTGTAGGATTCTGCAGAGCATGACTCTTTCTCTGGGGCTGCTGGGAAGAGCCATTACATGGCATCACCTCGGTAATTTCATCATTGGGGAAGAGGCATTTAAATTGCCTGCAACAAAAACAAGAGAGCCAGAGAACTGGGTTCACCTAACTGGGCTGCAGATAGGATTAAGAGACCTTTAAAGAATTAGTAGCCAATTTCAGCTACATTGTAGGACGTTTGGTTTTGTGGCATGGCAGGGGGTCCTCCTCTCCTCCTGAGCAAGTCATTTTTTTGTCTGGCTTCTTTCAAGTAGAGATAATCCCCTTCTACCTGGCCAGACAGCTGAGCTGTTTTCATTTTTTTATTTATTCGGTAATAAATCTGCCAACCCTGCAGGGCCTGAGCCAAGGGCTTTGCTAGCTGCATCTGCACAGAGGCCTCGTAAAATGGTGTCAAAATGAAAGAGAAAAATGTATATTTCACACTTTGTCTGCTCTGGGTTATGATGATGCTCTCTTCTTCCCCATTATAAATGGCTGACCTTCCCACAGAGGTCAAGCATATCCTGCTTGGCATGGAAGAACAGCAGGCCTGCCTGGCCTCTGGCCAGGCAGGGAGGGCTGTGGGCTATGTGGGAAGAGGGCAGGGTCCTTCTCGAGAGGAAAGAGGCCTGGGTATGCCCCAGAACATTAAACCGACTGGTGAGAGATGTATCAACCCTCTCACACACAGAGCCTAGATTTAGAATTGGAAGCTGCCTTAGGGATCTTTGAGTCTATTCTCCCTCATCTTACACATGAGGAAACTGAGGTCCAGAGAGGTCATAGTACCATAGCCCTAGGGCTGGAAGGGACCTCAGAGGCCATCAAATCCAATCTCCCAACTCATAGATCAGGAAACTGAGGCCCAAGGACATTATTGACTTGCTGAAGGTCAAACTGAGGCACTAAGAAGCAGAGGTAAGATTTGAGATCAGATCTTCTGGCTCAAGCTCAACTAGGTGGCACAGTAGAGTCAGGAAGACCTGAGTTAAAATTTGACCTTAGACGCTTATTAGCCATGTGACCCTGGGCAAGTAACTTAACCCTTTTTGCCTTAGTTTCCTCATCTGTAAAATGAGCTGGAGAAGGAAATGGCAACCCACTCTCGTATCCTTGCCAAGAAAACACCAAATGGGGTTACAAAGAGTTGGACACAACTAAAATGACTGAACAACAACATTATTACTTGAAATATGAGTGGGTTGAGGGCAGCTAGATGGTACAGTGAACAGAGTGCCAGACTTGGAGTCTGGAAGACCTGAGTTCAAATTCAGCCTTAGACACTTATTAGCTGTATGGCCCTGGATGAGTCACCTAACCCTGTTTGCCTCAGTTTCCTCATCTGTAAAATGACCTGGAGTAGGAAATGGCAAACTACCCCAGTATCTTTGCCGAGAAAGTCCCTAAAAGGGTTCATGATGAGTCAGATACAACTGGAATAACAACAGCAACAACCTCTTTCTCAAAATCCACTGCCCTTTGCATCATGCCATGCTGTCTTCCCCATGTTCACCTGTGCTTATATGTGCCCACACAACATCCATGTGAGGGACAATGTGGGATAGTAGGGAAAGCTGTGCTCTTGAAGGCAAGAAGACCTGGGTTTGACAATTCCTTAATCTGAAGTTTTGGGTTTTTTGACTGTTTTCTCTCACAACTAGCTAATATGGGAATTTTTCCATGACTACTCATGTATAACTTATTTTGAATTGCTTGAGTTCTTGTGGGTGGGGGGTGGGAATGGAGGGGGGAAGAGAAGTTGGAACACAAAGTTTTAAAAAAATTGATGTTAAAATTTTGTTTTTACATAAAATTTGGAAAATAAAATTCTATTCAAAATAAAAAAAAGAATACCTGGGTTTGACTTGTGGCTCTTAATAGCTGTGTGACCCTACTTGAACCTCAAGTTTCCTTTTCAGTAAAGCAGAGATAAAGATACTCAGGCTACCCACCTCACAAGGTCATTGTTAGTCAAGTGTTCTTAAATGTGAGTATATAAATGCATTCCCAGAGGCTGAAGGACAAGTGGTCTCTTTGTTTTTCCTCCAGTACACATAGCAAAGGCTTCAGAAACATTGTATAATTGAATAAATGAATGAATGGCAGATGTAAGGCATCCTTTTGCTATCAAGTACCTTGTACATATTATGGGTAATGTTTGTCTAAGGTTCATCATTAGCCTGGCTAATGTTCAATAGAAACAGCAAAAAAAAAATTCTCCCATTGTTATTTTCCTCTTCATTATACAAACCAGTTAGTACTAATATGTTGGCCTGTTTCTGCTTCCTTCCACTCTTCCCTGCCTCCAAAAAACCATATCATATTCATTCCTACCTTTAAGCTTTTACTTACTTTACTTCTGCATGGAATGGAATGTACCCATTTACCTCACCTCCTAGTTACAACCCACCCATGTTCAGTCGTTTCAGTCATGTCCAAATCCCTGTGATCTCTTGGGAGAAGTAATGGAGGGATTTACCATTTCCTTCTCCAGCTCATTTTACAGATGATGAACTGAGGCAAACAGAGGTAAGTGATTTGCCTAAGGTCACACAGCTATTAAGTGTCTGAGGCCAGATTTGAACTCATGAAGATGGGTCTTCCTGACTCCAAACCCAGAGCCCTCTCCACTGTGCCACCTAGCTACCCAAGTAATAATAATACCTAGCATTTATATAGAATTTTCAGGTTTGCAAAGTGCTTTACAAATAGTATTTAATTTTACCCCTACAACAACCCTCAGAGGTAGGAACTAATATTTTATAGATGAGAATACTTAGGCAGACAGAGGTTAAGTGACTTACCCAAGGTCACACATCTGATCAGTGTCTGAGGCTGGATTTGAGCTCAGGTCTAAGAGAGGGTTGTGACTGAAAATGTTTGAACAATAGCATCCTAACTCCAGGTCTAGGGTTCTATCTGTTGTGCTACCTGCTTCACAGCCTGTTAGAAGCTATTTCAATTCTCTTTTTCTAGAATGTTTGTCCCTCTCCCTCAGTGGGATGACTTTACAGGTTGGGTCCCAGAGGGCAGCTACTACTACTTCACAGATAACACCGTAGAGATAGTTAATACATCTCTGCCTCACTCAAATCTAATTCATGGGCAAATTACCCTCCTGATGTCATTGGTTCTCTTTGAGAACAAAGGACAAAAAACAATGACAACAGGATTTTATAGTATACAATGTACTTTAATCATACCCATTTTATAACATATTTTATAATAATAAATAACATTATGATTTAGGGATAACTGAGGTGACTCACCTGGCTATTAGATCATGAAGTCAGGATTTAAGCTCTTCCCACAAAACCATTCTGCCTTTTCCTTGGCCAGACCACTCAACAGTGCTCTCTGGAAATACAATAACACTTGCTCTGAAATAATAACCACTCATTCACCATGTGGTTTTTAAATCTTTGGTTTTGTTTTCTGATTTTTTTCATCAATATAGGGAATTTTCTGCGTGGAGATTCCTATTGATGTGAATTAACTCATTCACAACTTAAAAACCTCAGAGAGTTGCTTATGGACACAGAAGTTAAAGGGTTTACCCATGGTCACACAGCTTGTATATGTCAGAGGCAGGACTTGGACCTGGGTCTTCTTGATTCCAAGGTCAGTTCTCTATCCAGGGATCAGTTATTATGTACCAAGGGCTAAATCTGGCCCACCACTTATAAAAACACATTCTTAGCTTGTGAGCCATACAAAAAGAAGCAGCAGGCTGGGTTTGACTAAACTGGCCATAGTATGCCCAATCCAGCATGCCATACTAGCTCTCACTCTTGCCATTACTTGATGCCACTTATAGCATTACTTAATTCTTGAATCATTATTTAACTCTTCTTGTATATATATCTTTTCCCCAGCTCATCTCTAACTTCTTTCATGGAAGGCTATACTGTGCTTATTTCTTTTTAAAAAATATTTTTATTTAATATATTTCCCAATTAAACTTTAACAAATTAAACATTTTTTTAAAGGCAGGGCAATGAGGGCTAAGTTACTTGTCCAGGGTCACACAGCTGGTAAGTATCAAGTGTATGAGGCTGGATTTGAACTCAGGTCTTCCTGAATCCAGGGCCAGTGCTTTATCCACTGTGCCACTTAGCTGCCCCCTAAACATTTATTTTTGAAAATTTTGAGTTCTAAATTTCCCCCCTCTTTCCTGTCCCTACCCCACTCCTTGAGAAGGCAAGCAATGTGATATTGATTATACATGTGATGTCATGCAAAACATATTTCCATATTGGCCATGTTACAAAAGAAAAATACATACACACAGATACATACACACAGACAAATAGGCACACAGACACCCACCCACCCACCCACAGACATACACACAAAGAAGAAAAAGAAAGAAAAGAAAAAAAATATGCTTCAGTCTGTACCTGGAGTTCATCAGTTCTTCCTCTGGAGGTGGATATTCATTATGGGTTCTTTGAATTGTCTTGGATCATTGTCTTGATCAGAGTAGCTGAGTCTTTCACAGTTGATCTTCCTTACAATATTGCTGTTACCTATGTACAGTGTTCTTTTGGTTCTGTTCACTTCACTTTGCATCAATGTTCATGTAAGTCTTCCCAGGATTTTCTGAAACCATCTTGCTCATCATTTCTTATAGCCACTGTGCTTATTTCTTTCTTCTTCCATATGTATATTATGGGAACACTATATCTTCCATACTTATGTCAAAAAATCAAAGAGAATAATTTAGTTTTGGGATTATATCTTTCCTGATGAATTTTTATTGAAGAAATGTTTTCTTGTCAATAAGGCAGACAATTCTTCTGTTTTGGGTTATGCTGAACAATAACTTGGGTTACTGTAAGGTACTAGTTGGTTAACCACATATTAAGTGCTTGTAATATTTAAGGCATGAGGCAGTGTCATAGGGGAAAAGGATTGGAAGTTATGGAAAATATCCAGGTTTCAAATCCTGCCTCTGGTGTAGGCAAATTACACCATCATGTGCTTTAGAAAACTCCTGAAGAATTCTCTAATAAGTCATAGATAGATTTCTATCTACATTGATGGAAGGACGAGTGTTTCATGAACATTGAGAAAAAGATGTAGTCACCACAATAATTTATTTCATTCATTCATTTATTTATTCATCTATCTATCTATCTATCTATCTATCTATCTATCTATCTATCTATCTATCTATCTATCTATCTATTTTTCTTTTCTTTTCTTTCCTTTCCTTTTTTTTTGACTGGGGGGTTCCTAGCTTGTCTGATCAGGGTGATGGTATAGATACAGTTTACCTAGATTTTAGTTAAGCATTTGACAAAATCTTTCATGCCTTTGTTGCTGTTATAGACAGCTAGGTGGAACAAGGGAAAGAAGGTTGGACTTGGATTCAGGAAGACCTCCATGTGTCCTACATTAAATGTTTATTAGTGGTATGGTCTTGGACAATTCACTTAAATTCTCAGCCTCAAGATCCTCATCTTTAAAATGGGGATAATAGTAGCACCTACCTCACAGGCTGATAGTGAGGATCAAATAACTTATAAAGTGTTTTGCAAAGTGCAAATATTATATATGTATATATTATATACATTATGTGTACAGAATATAGAATGTATATATTATACACATCATATACACACAACACACATAATATATACATGTAATATACAATAACACATGTGCAATATATACATGTCATATATATGTATTTTAGTCATGTCCAACTCTTCATGACCCCATTTGGGGTTTTCTTGGCAAAGATACTGGAGTGCTTTGCTATTTTCTTTTCCAGCTCATTTTACAGATAAGAAAACTGAAGCAAACAGGGTTACGTGACTTGACCAGGTTCACAGAGCTAGGAAGGATTTGAAGCCATATTTGAATTCAATTCTTCCTAACTCCAGTTCTTAGAAAGCAGAATTAAGAACCATGGGCAGAAAGAAGTTGCAGAAAGATGGATTTGGGTTCAATGTAAGGAAAAACCTTCTTAAAAATTAGAGGCATCCAAAAATGGAATGGCCTTCATCAGCCAGTTGTAATTTATCTACTACTGAATGTCTTTAAGAATGAACTAGATGGTTGCTTGTTCATGTCCTTTGATCATTTATCAATTGGGGAATGACTCGTTTTCTTATATATTTGACAAAGTTCTCTATATTTTTAAGACATGAGACCTTTATCCAAGAAACTGTCTATAAAATCCCACCCCTCCACTTTTTGGATTTTTTTTCTTTCCAATTTTAGCTACATTGGTTTTATTGTACAAGACCTTTAAAATTTAATGTAATCAAAAATATCCATTTTACATCTATTTGTCAGTGACATTGTATGTGGGATGACTGTTTAGAACAAGTTAAGCTAGATAATCCCTCAGATCCCTTCTCACTCTGATTCTGTGACATTTAACACGAGGTAGGATATGATGGGGGATTAAGGCATAATCAGACAAAAATGATTTAGCCATATTTGGAATAGTCTTGCAGCTAGAAGTTACCTAGGAATCTAATGAAAGGACTTAGGCTGAGCCTTGAATAAAGATAATTCTGAAACACAAAGGTGGCAGAGCCCATCTCTGGTGCCTTTTACGTAGTAATATTTGTTGAATTGAAATTTTTGGGTATTCCCAAAGTCCCACCATCAATTATCAATTTATCACCATTATTGACCTTCTGATAATAATGCCCAACATTGATGTTGTGTTTTATGCTTTACATGTTTTAAATCCCATTTGATTTTCATGGTTGCATTGTGAGGTATAAAGTATACTTCCCTTTATTTCTATTTTGTTCAGTAGTTGACATAGCTGGGTTTTAGAAAGGTTGAGTGACTTGTCCAGGGTCACTCATTACTTCATGAGTTACATAGATGGTACTTGAAACCAAAGTTTCTGACTCTAAAGCCAGTTCTCTTTTTACCATACCATGCTGCTTCAGGACAGCATTAACATTCTGCATTAAATGCACTAGCAATTGATTCTTTTGTCTTGCATTGTTCTTCATAGTTTCATATATACATCTATTATTTTTTCTTCTCTCACTAAACTGCAAGATCTATGAGATCAGAACATATATCTTAGCCATTTTTTGGAGTGAGGGTGGGGGAAGAGATCTGTTATAGTGACTAGCTTATAGCTCAGAAGAGCCTTTAAGAAATATTTGTTGGTTGCCTGACATTCTTATTCTCATTGCTCAGGTTCATATATTAAAGGAATGCAAGAAAAAATAAAATATTTTCAATGTTGAAACATGGTTCTGGCCTAGACCTTTAGAAAAAGGGATGTTTGAAAACTTACAAACATGGAAAAGGGGGAAAAATCACAAGGCTATTCATTAGGGATGGGAAGAGAATAAACCAAATCTATAGAAAGCTAAGGGAATCAATGTATAAGCTATTTGAATCAGAAAATGAAAGGTGAAAGATGCCCCTCAAAATGTGGTTTGAGAGAAAACATAGGAAATACTTATTTACCTATAGCATATGGGGAAGATAGGCAAGCAAGAAAAGACCAATGGAGGTAATTACTTAAATGAAATTGTAACTCAAAAAGCGTAGATTGTTCTGGAAAAAGGGAAGCCAGACTCATTTACACCTTTCCCTACCCTGAGAACACCGATAGGCACAATAAAAAAGAAAACTTAAGAAATAAGAATAGCAGCATTTTCAACTAACAAAGGTGCTGGGTGCCTATTGTCTGAAAATAAATATATTAGATTCAAAGAAATAGAAGCCTTGAGTCCCGGTCTCACAGAGCTCGTGGTTTAGTCAAGAAAATGAAATCCCTATGAGGAATTCAGAGACATATTGGAAGAGTTGTATGAGCTGATGTTGAGTAAAATAAGCAGAACCTAAAGAACAATACACACTATGACTACAAGAGTATAAATGAAAAAGCCATTGAAAAGGATGCTGAATCCTGAGTATAACTGAACATAACAGTGGTTCTAGAGAAGAGATAATGAAACATATGTTCCTCATCAAGGCAGAGAGGTAACATTCTATCATGCTAGAATGTTGTATACTTGATTAGATAGGGTCATAAGCCATTTTTGTTTTTCTTTATCACAGAAATGACCAATTTAGAAATAATTTCAATTAAAAATATTTTTAAATGGGGAGGAGAAGAAACTATTTGGATAGTAATGCCTATACATATATACACAATGCATATATATACATAATGCATATATATACATATGCATATACACACATATACACACATACATATATACATGCACAGAGATACTTGGAGGATGCTTTCCAGTCACACTCCTTACTCTCTAGACTTCCGTCTTCTCACCAGCAGATCTTCTGACCCTATCTGGTGGCCCACTTTTCTGATAGGTGAATGCCTGACCTAGAACCCTCATTTTTTTTTCTTTTGGTGAGGCAATTGGGGTTAAGTGTCTGAGACTGGATTTGAACTCAGGTCCTCTCGACTCCACTGCGCCACCTAGCTGCCCCTGAACCCTCATTTTTTGAGGTGCTTAGCCCATGGTCTATCACTCTTGGCTGTGCTCATCAGTCTTCCTCTTTGGATAAGCTGCCTGGAAGGTAATTTCCTATCTCCCCTTCCAGCTCCTTTATGCATCATCTTCCCCCATTAGAACGTAAGTTCCTTGAGGGTATGGACTGTCTTTTTAAATTTTTGTTCCCCCCTCCCCAGCTTCATCACATTATCTGGTACATAGTAAATGGTTAGTAAATGCTTGGGCTCCTGCTCCTCTCTCTCTCTCTCTCTCTCTCTCTCTCTCTCTCAAAATGTGCATTATAAAGGACCCTCTAAGGCACTTAAGAAAATATATATTATTTCTCTCCACTTGAGGCATTTGTGTGGCAAAGACACAGACCAGAGACAGGTGACTGGACTTGGAGTCAGGAAAACCTGAGTTTGAATCCTGCCCCTGACATTTACTGTTCTCCGACCCTGGGCAAGTCACCTAACCTCAATTTCCCCCTGTTTCCTAATCTTTAAAATGAGGTTAATAGTATCATCTAACTCTCAGGGCTGTTGTGAAGTTGAAATGAGATAATATTTGTAAAGTGTTTTGCAAACATTAGAGCTATGTATAAATGCTCGCTATTTTTTAATAGCAATTTTTCTAATTTCCCTCCCTCTACTCCCGAACTTCACCTTAGTTGAAGGGGGCAATGTGATATAGTGAGTGGAAGGAGTATTGGACTAGGGATAAAGAAAATTAGTCTCAGCTCTATGGCTTATGGGCTGTTTGACCTAGAATGAGTCACTTGCTTCTGTGTCTCGGTTTCCTCATTTGTCAAGTGAAGCGTTTGCACTAAATAATCTTTCAAATCTCTTTCAGCTCTTGCATTCTGATTTCCTAGCCCAAATGCCAGAGGTGTCTATATGTCTGTTCCCCACATGTTGCCTTGAGTCTGTGTTTAATTTAGAGCCAGGCATTTGTAATTCAATTTTCTCTCTACTTGGGGAGAGCAGGCTGCCATCTTGTTATGGCTATACTTTGTGCTTTCTATCTCATGGTGCCTTTAAGGATTTGTGGCTCTGTCACCGATTTGTTGCTGTCATTGATCTCTCTGCCGTTGTTGTTTGTTGTTGTTGTTGTTGTTGCTGATGCCACTGCTGCCGAGGCCACCACTGTTGCCGGTGTCATTTTGGAGACATGTTTGGGTAGTAAATATGGATCACACCAACTCAGTGGGAAATAATGGCATTTATGTGCTCGGGTTATTTCCAGAGCCAGTGATATGTGTATACAAATAGATCCACGGCAGGGCCCCTAGACTTAGGAGAGCACACATTCCATAAAACCTTAGAAACAGAGTATAAACAGGTGTCTGAGGCTCAGGCCTGGGCCAACCATTTCAGAGAAAACGACCCAACAGACCCTAATCTTGGCTCCTACAGCCTCTGGTAAGTGCTGCAGAGAGCTTGCTTCAAGGTGGATGATGTGTGGGACCCCTTCTCATGGATTTGGATCTGCTAAATGTTCATTTTGGCCCTTCTGTCATTTGTGCCCCAAACCTACTTTTCTATTTACTCACTTCTGAAGACCATTTTTTCCCCTTGAATTTTCCTCTGTGTGCTGGCTTGGAGTTATATGCCAAGAAAAGAGGCAATAGAATTTTGAAGTCAGATAATACTTGTCTCTACTCAGTCTATGTAGACTCTGGGGTCAGAGGTGCTCTTGAAGGAGCCAGTCCACTTGAGTAATAACTCTATGAGCTCCCTTCACATTATTCTTCCAGTTCCCACTCAAGTCATAACTCCTGAGCCTAAAAGATGACTCCTGACGTCCTAACTGGTCACCTTTGACTGATGTAGCAGAATCTTGGCAGAGGAGATATGGCTCTTGGATCTAGGGTAGCTTGAATTTCACCTGCTTTCTTGCTCAACTCCATGTTCCCTACCTTAGAAGTGCACGCATGCAACCTTTGTCTCTCCCAGGTACCTGCCTGGACCGGGAATGTGCTCATCAATCCAAGGTGAAGGTCGGGCTCAGCGAGGGGACAGGAATGATTTCCTGAGACACCGTGGCTCCCCGTGCTTGACAAAGGCATTGGAGGGGCATTTCGATTGTTCTCCAACTTGTAAATGCCGAGCAGAAATCTTGTTGCAGTTCCTAAATGCCACATTTCAGTGTGTTTATTGTCCCCCCCCCCCCAACAGGGAAAGAAGGTGAATGGACTAATAATTCAGGAGGCGAGAACATGTTTATTTGATTTTTAGAGCTTTAGCAAATACAGTGTGTACAAAACCTGGTGCCAGCAGCATGCATAATGCCTCTAGGAACAGGGCTGATAAAAGCACAAAGCTTGCATGCTTCAAAACTGTAACCAATATTTACACATCTGAGTGACTAATTCTCCACTCCAAGCAGGGGAACAATAGGCATAATATTCAGGTACATTAATGCAAACCGTGCTTGTCTGGTGTCTTGGATGGTTGACACATAAACAAGGGTGGGGGGGCAGATAAGGGGAGGCTTTTCATCTACCTGTATAGCCATACACCAAACAGCGGGTTACAAACACAGTCAGAAAATGCTGACCCAATGCTGTTCTTGTACCTCATGTGCAGGATTGGCACATGATTTGCAGCACTGCGGGAGTTCTGTAGCTGACCTCATTAGCAGCACATTTCCTGGCTTGTTAGCATCATATTTGTATAATTTACAGCACCTTCGTTTTTATGGAATGTGTTTCTTGTAGAGTATAATGGCAGCAATATATTTAACCTATCGTATTTAGGAATGCTTTTGCTGGAGACAGCCTGCGGATATAGAAGGGACATTTCCCCTTCTGCGCTGTTGTTTTTCAGGGGGTGGGGGTAGACCAGCTTGGCTTCTGCGTACTTGGGCTTCTGTATATGTAGATGTGCATTCTTGTGCATACATTTGTGCATGTGTGCATGTCCTCAGACCCTCCATGCACACGGCTAAAAGTGATGCTTGCAGTTATTGATACTATTCCCAAGGTCAGGCCCAAATTCAAGGATCGTCTTCTCTTCGTGGCTACAACCCAAGCTATCACTACACAACCATGGAAAAGAATCACCGGTTATTATAAAGCTCAGAATTCTTCCACAGGGAGGCTGGATTTGCAAAATGAAGAGAGGAAGCCATTGTTTGTTAGATGTTGGCTTGCGTGGTCCTTCAGTGTCTCATACTAGTACGTCCAAGAGAATAGGAAAGAATTCAGAAGTTGTTGGAAAAGAAGCGCATGTCGCTGATATGGTGACATAGATTTTTCACCAACCTTTTGCATTCTCTGGGAATCAAAACCTCATGCTCTTTACAGCACAGACCAACATATTAGACTTTCCCAGGCACACCAGACTCTTAGGAGGCAAATGGCTTCTCCATGAAGCCGTTCTTTCTGACTCTGTAGGTCTCTGTCACTGTCTCTGTCTTCTTCTATGCAATTACCTCTGCAGCAGTAGCATAATCAACTGTCCATCCCCTCCCTCCCAGAATCTTTTATTATAAACACCAGCCCCAAGTTTTGTTTCTGGCTGATGCTTTTGTCACTGGTCTATGTGACTCTAGAACAATCAATCAATTAACCAATCTATAAGCATTTCTTAAGCACTTACTGTGTGCCGGGCTGAGTGATGGGGATAGGCCATCAAAGGCAAAAGCAGCTCTTGCCTTCTAGGAGCTTACATTCCAATGGGGAGAGTCAACTCTGTGAATATAAACAGAAGATAACCTTGGAGAAGAAAACACCAGGGGTTGGAGGGATTGGGAAGGGCCTCCTGCAAAAGATGGGTATTGAGATGAGTCTTGAAGGAAACCAGAGATTCCAGGAGGCAGAGGGAAAGAGGGAAAGCATTTTAGCATAATTGGGGGGGGGCAGAAGTTCTTGTACAGTATCTGAAGAACAATAGAGAGTAAGCCAGGATGGCTGGATGACAGAATGTGCAGAGGGGAGTGAAACATAACAAGATTGGAAAGATAGGAAGGAGCCAGACGGTGAAAAGCTTTAAATGGCAAACAAAGAATTTTATATTTGATCCTGGAGGTCTCTCTCAGAGAGGAGAGAGATTGGCACAGTCCTCAGGGCTCTTTCCTGTAAGTGTGATCTTCTCATCCCTATACTGACCAGAGCTTCCTTGGTGTAGTTATGTTGATACTTTTGCAGGTTTTTCTTTTTTCAGGAGCCTATGGCAACTTCTAAATATGAAAGCTGAAATCTGAAAAGTGGAATGAACAAAGTCACTCACTATACCCAGCATCAAGATAGAGACCCTGCCCTAAGGACCTAATTATCCAACAAAGAGAAAGCATACAAGCATGGAGAGGTGCTTTCTTTTGTTAACAAGAAACATTTATTAAGTGTCTACTGTGTGCACAGCACTCTGCTCCTGTTTTTAGAATTTATAGCATTCACAGAATGTGATTCTTGCAGTGTATATATGCCTATCCATATAAATGGGGACATTTTGCTATCTTCAAAAGACTTCTTAGACTCTCTGAAACCAAAATACTTCGGGGGGAAAAAGTGATAATCCTTTAACCTCTTTTGGTTACCTAAAAGAAGCAGGATGGAGAAGGGAAAGAGCACTGGATTGAGTGTGAGGAGACCTGGGTTCTAGTTATATCACTATACATGACTAATTATTATTTGTTTAACATCCTACAAATTCCTTTTCTCCTCTTTTTTAATCTTCCTGGCACATAGTAGGCACTTAATAAATGTTTATTAACTGACTAGCTGGGTCTTAGTTTCTTTCTCTGTAAAATGAGGTTGGGTTAGATGAATTTGAAGGTTGTTTCTAGCTCTAATGTTTAATGAATATATGATTACAGATATGTCTGTCTCTCCACATTTCTCTCTCTTTCTCTCTCTGTATCTCTACCTCTACCTCTACCTCTAGCTATACCTCTCTCTCTCTTTGCACACACACACACACACACATATACATATACTAGAACAGTGCAGAACACTATACACACACACACACACACACACACACAAGAACATTACAGAATGATTCACACACAAACAGAACAGTAGAGCAGTGCATATACACAATACACACTAGAACAATACAGACAATTAACACACATACATCTGAGGCAGTCTGACCTAGTTAGTGGAAACCGTGCTAGCCTTGGAATTAGAAGTCTTGGGTCTTATTCTAGGCCTTGTCACTAAATAGCTCTATCCCTTTGGACAAGTGCTTTTCCGTCTTTAGGACTCAGTCCAATCCCTTCATTTGACAAAGGGGGAAATTCTGTGATCTCTGAGGTTCTGTGGGACATTATGTGATTGAATGATTCTAATCTACTGATGATATTTCAGAGGATTAGAGATTTATAGTAAAAAAGGACGTATAATCCATCGTGTCCAACCATCTCATTTTCCAGACAAGGCAGCTGGGTGCCCTGGAGGATGAAGCACTGGACTTGCTGTAAAGAAGACCAGAGTTCAAATCCTACCTGAGACACTTCCTAGCTGGGGGACCAGGTGCATTTGCTTATCCTGTCTGTGTTTCCTGTTACTTGTCTGGAAAATTGGGGTAATAATACTCCCTTCTTCAAAGGGATGTGAACATCAGTCCTTGTCTGGAACTCTTGTATCACAAAAAAGCATAGCTATGATGTTTACTCTCCACTCCTGGCTCACACTTCAGCCTACTCACTTCCATAGCAGCTGCCTCCCCCTTTCTTCCTAAAGGACCATCCCTTTTCCCCTACTCTCTCTTTTCTGGCTCCCCTTTAATATTTTGTTTTTCTCTATTAAACTCCTTGACAGTAGGGGCAACTTGGTTTTCTTATTTTTGTGCCTCCAGCACTTAACAGTGCCTGGCACATAAGAGTACCTGTCTTAACAAGTGCTCTCCATAAAGTGCAATATAAATGTTAGTTATTATTATTACAGATGAGGAAACTGAGGCCAAGAAGAGTTAAATTACTTGCCCAGGGTCACACAAGTAGGAAGGGGCAGTGGGGGGATTTAAACCTGGGCTCTCTGACACCTGTGCTCTGTCCATTGCCTCTAAAAGCTCATCTTAGGGTGACTAAAAGACTAAAAGTTCTGATGAACTGAGTAGATCAAAGCCATGTTCCAGGGACCAGGTGAGTTGAGCCAGAGGAGTAGACAGCTCTTTAGTGAGTGTCACTTGGGTCTTTGTTCTCTTCTCTGACATAATAGTGTACTTCTCACTTCCAAACTCAAATGAGAAATCCTCTTCAGTTGAAAGTCAAATAATTGTTTCCTGGGATTTTGTCACCACAGAATAGAATTATAACCAATAAAAATGTGATATCACCCCAGGGACCAAAGTTTGGTCAGTTATGGAGTCAGGTGAGGATTCTTCCAGCTGTGGAATTCCCAGAAAATGTTCTGTTTAGTGACATCATTGCCAACACAATGACTGAAGTCTGATCTATAGGACCAGTGAGAGTAGTTTATACAACAGATGTGTTCCTGAAAAAACTGCTTATGAACAGGATTATCTGTAATAGTCTAAAAGAGTATTTCCTAATTGCTATCTTGTGGTTCATCATTGGTCCATGGCTAATTTTTACTGATTCACAAAACTTTTATTATCAACGCTCCTTATTTCATAAAATCCACAACTCCTGCACCTCTGCCCTGCTGAAAATTACCCCTTCTCTCTGTATCCTCTCTTTTTTTCCATGCAGCTTTCTAGGCTGGCCAGAGCACCACTGGTCATTGCCCCTCTCCCTCTTAGCCACCCAGGAGGAAGAGGAGCTATAGCAGCAGGCCAGGGGCAACCCAGACCTAGTCTTTATGCCCAACACTCTCTGTAATCCACTTTGGAGAATGTGTTTTACTTTTCATCTACTACCTATTGCTCTTATGGTTTCCATGTCTGCTATCTCTCTCTGTTCCTCTATTAATGAACCAACACCTGATGAGACGTAAGACCTTATGGATTCTGAGAGAGCATGGAACCATATCAGAATGCTTCCAAATGGTTTAAAAGAGAAATCATTGAGCCCAGAGATATTCTTATCCCTAAAATTATCTCCAAACCTGACCAGTTATTCTCTCGTCCCCATCTTTTTCATGCTACCTTAGTCATGTCATGTACCCTCTATTCTATTTGGAATTCCTATTCCATAATGAACAAACTTCCCTGTATCTTGGACATTTTTCCCTCACATTATTTCTATTACTAGCTTTATTTGATGCTGATTTTCCCCTGAGGACACTGTGTTATCAGCCATGCTCTTTAGCAAAAGCCATACCTTCTCATTGCCCTCTGACAATGGTCTGGAAGTCCATAGTCATGGTGACTATAACATAGTGTCCCCTTAGTCATTCTTCCTCTTCTCTCAAAGAATTCAGCCCATAGGGCACTATCTTCCTTTCCTCTCCAACTCCTGCTCTCATATTAGAGGACTTCAGCATTCATATAGATAGATGTTCCCTCAAACTCCCTAATCTTCCAATTCCTCAGCTTCCTAAAGCCTTACTTTTTCACTCCACCTCAGCCACATATAAAAAAGTATTTTTATCATTCCCCACTGTGATGAAATAATGAGATTTAGCAGATACTCAAAGACCCACCTGGAGATTAATCTAGACTGATTGAATCAAGTGAGAGTGATTAACTGCTGATTAGCCTACTTCAAGTTAACTGGATTGTAATCACACCTTGAGAACACCTTCAGAACCAATGGATTTGGAAGATGCCAACCAATCAGCTTGAAGCAGTGTGTAAGGACTGCTTCTGTTCCAGAACTATAAAAAGCTTCCACAATCAGCTTGCTGGGTAGTTCCTGATTAAAGCAGGCTCGTGGAGGAGGACTTGAGGAAGAACCCAACCAGGCTGGAACTCTAGGCTAGGTAGGACTTCTTTTTCTTAACTTTCTGAACTCCTTGTAAATATCTGTATACTTTAATAAATGTTTAATGCCCAAAGACTGGTACTGAAGCTTTCTAATTTAAGGCGATCACACAATCTAGATTTTAAACATCACACCACAAATACTTCTTTAATTAGAAATTCTGATATTCCTTTATCTCATCTATTTGTCCCTATGCTTCTGACAATAACTGTTATCTCTCTCTAAAAATTATGCCTCCTAAACCTATTTTTCACCCTCATTAAGACTTCCAATCCCTCCATACCTCAGGATTTTCTTAGGCTATTATCCCTGCTTTAATTTTACTTTGCTCCCTTTCTAATTTTAGGCTTATAGTTAGCAATTTCAACTATATATTATTTCCTGACCTAAATCTCCTGCCCATATCTCTTATCTCTACTCACCTCTTGTCAATCCTCAGGTATGCATTATTTCCACTATCATGTACTGAAGAAGTCATATAACCTTGATGATTAAGTACATTACAGATTCATATTATCCAACTTCAACTAGACTCTTATTGCAGCAAAGAAGTTCTTTTATTCCTCCCTAATTGATACCCTATCTTACTCCCCACAAAAGCTATTCCAAACTTTCTCTTTCTTTCTCGTCTCTTAAGTTTTTTCTCCCTTATTTCTTACAGTTAAAGATCTTGCCTCTTACTTTACTGAAAACACTGAAGCCATTTAATATGAGTACCCTCCTCTCTCCTTATCTTTATCTCAAGTCCCCTTGAAATCACATCTCACTTTCTTTTCCTTTCCCTTATTCTCTCACAAGGAGTTGCCTCTCCTCCTTTATAAGGTAAATTTCTTTACATCTGCCCTTGATTCTATATCCTTTTGTCTTTTCCAGCAGATTGCAATTTGAAATGATTCCTTCTGGGGTTGCTGATCACCTGCCCCTGCTCCCTAAAAGTCCCTTGGGTTAGAGACCAAAGCTGATGAACCATGAGTTGCCCAGCATGGGAGAAGGTTGAGAATCTCATATCTAGCTCTCAGGAAAATCACCATCAAAGGGGAAGGAGTCAGAAAGTGAGCAATAAGGGAAAATAAGGGGAAAAGACTGAAATTACCAAAGATCTCAGGAGAAAGAAAATTCAACTAAAGACCTTGAGCATAAACAGATAAACCAACAGGGAAGATATTAGTAACAGAAGGGAATATGGCTTCCAGATCAGGTAAAGTATCCAAGTTTCTATGAATAAACATAAGACAAAGAAAAATGAACCAACACCTGATGAGACATAAGACCTTATGGATTCTGAGAGAGCATGGAACCATATCAGGATACTTCCAAATGGTTTAAAAGAGAAATAAGAATTGTGAAAACAGAATTTATGGCAATTTATTTCTCATGTACATGAGAATTATTTGGCAGAATAGAAAAAGTTGAATCCACAGTAGAAACTAATACCAAAGAAACAAAAAAGTGAATAACTGAAACATTCCTAGAAAAAAACAACACCAGACCTAAAGAAATTATTTGCTTCTCAAACACCCTAGAAAGCAGAAATAAAAGGGGTACGAGAAGAGTAAGCAAATACGTCAACCAGGGACAACAGCACCAACAACAATAAAATAACAACAATGAAGTATACTCAAGGAGATGGGTGAAAGCAGAAGTCAAATAGAAGTAATGAAGAAGAAACAAGCCTGAAATATCATGGACTAAACCTCATAGCTCACCTACACATGAATCAATGTATTTTGTGGGATCAAATTACAGAACAGGAGTGCTCATAAAAGGGGAGGAGAGGAAGATGATAAAGGGGAATATGTGATTTTTCCTAATCAAGTCAAAGGCTAACCATGAAAGGAAAAGAATTTCTATAGTTTCTCAGGACTAAGAATGGAATATGGGTGAAGAGGAAAAGGGAAGCATTGCAAAAAGGATAAAGAAATGGAGAAATCTTATTTTAATAGTGGGAGTGGGTATGGGAGGAGAAAGATTCTATAAAGGGAAATTAGAATCTTATAATGGGCATAATCTTTTGGGATTTGGTATTTAGAGAGATCTCTCATTTTGCCTTAGGAGAAGAAGAAATCAGAGTTCTTGTGATCAGCTGATACTCAGAAGAGTGGGAAGACATGGGCCTAGGGAGGAGATTTCAAAGGAAACGGGGAAAAATGGCCATGGGGAGGGCAAAGGTCAATAATGAACTACAAAATCAGGTACACAGGGAAATTTCTACCATGGAGCAATATCCTCTGTATCACCTGTAAGAATTGGTACTTTAGTCAACAGAAAAAAAGAGACTAAGGAGCAGTATCTACAAGGCAATAGGGAAACTGTTTATGAGAAGGAACTCAAAATAGTTACCTTAGAAGCTTTAATTCTATGAGGAATAGCAAAAGTAAAGAAGGAATAAATAAGTATAGAGGCCATGAATCAAAGAATAAAAGTTTAGAGTAAAAGAAGATAAATAATGAAGAGAATTAGGGGGAAAATACTTGTTTAGAAAAATGCACAAAAATGAAAAATTTAAAACTAATTAACAAAAGAAATTGAAGGGGAAGAGAAGAAAAGGAATTCTACCTGATTGCTTAAATGACAGGAAAAAAGAGAAGAATTAAGTAACTAGATAAAAGCAAGAAAAAAGGAGATAGTAAAACTCCAAAACTATGGAAAAGAGTGATAAATGAAGGGATAGAGAGTAGAATGGGGTTTAAGGGGAAGGTGAAGAGAGCTGTTGGGAATAAACAATTAAACTAAGATAACTGAAATGACATATTTACAGAAGAAGAGGCAAAAAAATCATAATCTGGAAAAAAAAGATTACATTAGAGAAAAATGGAAGAAAATATAAATGCGACTCTCATAGTATCAAATGTGAATGGATTAAACAATCCAATAACATGAAAAACAGTGCCAGATCAGATTAAAAAAAACCCTCATAATTTGTTACTTCCAAAAAACACAATGAAATTCTAAGTAATGAGTAGGTCAAAGGACAAATCATAGAAAAAAATTAATAGTCATGTGAAAGAAAATGATAATGATAAAACAACACACCAAAATTTCTGGGAAGCAGCTCAAATAGTTCTCAGAGGAAAAATCATGTCCCTATAAACATACATTAATAAAATGGAAAATGTACTGAATATGGATTTTGACAAATAGAAAGCTAACAAACAAACCTAAAATAAGCACAAAAGAGAAAATACAATATCCTCTTTCTTCAGGTAACCACTTCTATAGATGTAATTGCTATCTCTGTGCAGATGAATCATAGATCTTTGTATCTCTCCCTAGTCTTTCCCCTGAGCTTTGGGCCTGGGTCATTGATTGTCTATTGAATATTTCAAATGTTAAATGTCTAAAACCTAACTCACTTTCTCCTTTTCCTCCCTGTCAATTCTTCCTTCTTTCAAACTTTCCCACTTCTTCCAAAGGTATCATTGTCCTTCAAATGTCTCAGGCTCCTAAGTTTGTAACCCCAGCATTATCCTTGCCTTCTCACCCTTCTTCAGTATATCTAGTCAGTTGGCCTATCTTGCCATTTCTGATTCCATGGTGTCTCTTGCATCTTATCCCGTCCCTCAATTCACAGAATTACCACCTTAGTTCAAGTCCTTACCACCTTTCATTTGGACTATTTCAATAGCTTTTTTTTTAAATTTTAAATTAAAAATTTTTTAATTAATTTTTTTTTAGTGAGGCAATTGGGGTTAAGTGACTTGCCCAGGGTCAGACAGCTAGTAAGTGTTAAGTGTCTGAGGCTGGATTTGAACTCAGGTACTCCTGACTCTAGGGCCAGTGCTCTATCCACTGCGCCACCTAGCTGCCCCATTTTAATACCTTTTTAATTGGTCCCCCTATCTCCAGTCTCTCCCCCATCTTGACTCCCCCATCTATCCTCTACATTGCTGCCAAAATGATTTTCCTTAAGTCAAGATTTGGCCCTATCACTCTCCTACTCAGTCAACTCCAGAGGCCCTTTTTTCACTCTGGGATAAAATATAAACTATTCTCCTTAGTTTTTAAAGCCCTTCACAATCTGATCTCTACCCATATTCCCAGCCTCATTGAGCAGTACTCTCACCCTCTGGCTCTCTGTGATCCAGCTAAATTGTACTTAACTATATTTCTCGTATTTTATCTTCTGTCTCTGTATTTTTGAACTAGTTGTTTTTCATACTTGGAATGTTCACCCCTCTCACCTTTGCCCATAATGAAGCTTCTCCTAATCCTCTCAATATCTAGGGCCTTCCCTCCCAAACTATTTCTATTTAACTACTTTGGATTTATTTGTATTTGTTCTTATTCTTGTCTTCCCCAGTGGAATATAAACTCCTTGCAAGTAAGGACTATTTTTTTCTTATTAGTATTGTTAGTGCCTGGCACACAGTAGTCACTTAATGTTTGTTGATTAGTTGGTTAATTGATTCTTCTTGCCAGGTCTTGGTTTCTAACTCTTGAATCTTAGAAAGCTGTTATACTAAGGTATGGAGAATAGAGTGGCCTATGGTAGGGAAAAGAGCTATTTACCAGCTTGTACTCTAATTTGGACTGAGGAGAACATTTTAAATACTAAATGTAAACCTCTTTTATTCTATTTGCATTTTCTACATTACATTAAAAAAAGGGAAATAATACATACACATGTGAACATATCTGTATGTATGTATTTTTGTATGCATGTGTGTGTTTGTGTCTATGCAAGGTAATTTAGGTAGGAAGCAGGGGTGTGCTAGAAACAGCTTATATTACCTAGAGATAGATGGTAGTTAAATTTTCAAGGGGTAGCTAGGTGGCAGAGTGGATAGAGCACCAGCCCTGGATTCAGGAGGGCCTGAGTTCAAATCTGGCCTCAGACTCTTGACACTTACTAGCTGTGTGACCCTGGGCAAGTCACTTAACCCCAATTGTCTCTCTCTCTCTCTCTCTCTCTCTCTCTCTCTCTCTCACACACACACACACACACACACACACACACACACACACACACACACACACACACATTTCAATGTGAGCATTTACATCTTGGAAATTAGCAAACAGTATAAATCATGGCTTGATTTATTTTGTTGTAGTTAATTGCCTAGCTTTAAGGAAGTGATGGAGAAAATGTTAGTAATGCAGATTACACTTAAAAGTGTCAAGCATTTTCCCACCCCAGAAAGTTGATTGTTAAACATTTATCAGAACATTCCAGGGAGGGAGGGTACTAGATCCTGAGGGGATTAGGAAAGGTTTCATGTAGAAAGTCATGCTTGAACTGAGTCTAGAAGAAAACCAAGGTCTTCAGGAGGTGGGAATGAGGAAAATAATTATCCCAGGTAAGGGGGATGATGATTTGGAGATGGGAGATGGACATTTGTGTGTGAGGAAAAGCCACCTTCACCAGTGTGGCTGAACCCCAGTATGTGGAGGGGAATAATGTTCAAAGAAACTAGAAGGAGAGGAAGGGGCCAAGTTGTAAAGAAAAAAAAAGTCAATGGGGCTTATTGAATAGGGAATGATGATCAGAGCTGTACTTGAGAAAAATCATTTTGGCAGCTGTGTGGAGAATGGATTGTAGTGGGGAAAGACTTGAGGTAGGGACGTGAAATAGGAGGTGACTGAGAGTACAGGTGAGAGGGAACAAGGGCCTGAACTGGGGTTGTGACTTTGTGAAGAAAGAAGGGGGCATATGGGACAATTGCTATTGAGATGGGATCGCTGGAAGGTGGTGGGTTCTCCTCTTTGGAAGTCTTCAAAGCAGAGTCCAAACCATCACTTACCAGGTACATTATGGGAGGTATTGCTTTGGTGTATAAATTAGACTAGATGACCACTGAGGTCCTCTCCAATGCTTGGTCCTCTGATTCTTCGGTTCTGGGAGATATGAATGATAATAATTGGCAACTGGTTGGATGTGTAGGGTGAGGGAGAGTGAGGAATTGAGGATGACATTCCAGTTGGAAAACTGGGTGACTAGAAGGATGATGAGGCATCTCATCAGAAATAGGGAAGTTTGGAAAGTGGATCTGTTTGTGAGGAAAGATAATGACTTCAGTTTTGTACATGTTGAGTTTGACATGCCTGATACATCCTGGTTTGAAGTGTCCCATAAGCAGTCATACGGAATACTATCACCTAGGGTTAGGAATTAGACCTGTGGTTTCATTGACACTGGGAAGCTCTGAGGTGGGGAAACTGTCTCTACTAATGCAGGTCAGTGCCTTCTTCACCACTTAGAATTTTAGAGCGTTGCACAGAGTGGTTAAGTAACTCACATAATCAACAAGTGATTAGGGGAGGGACTTGAATCCAGGTCTTCCTGATTTCAAGGCTGGTTCTCTTCACACTACATCATGCTGTTCCTCTGATGATGTGCTATATTTATGTCATTAAGGTGTGCAAAGGGATTTACGTATACAATCTTGTTCGATTGACATAATAACCTCATTAGCCTAGAGTTAGATATATAGAAACAGTGCCAGGGGCTCCTACTGATCTAATTGATTGGCTACCATTTTCAGCTTTCAGAGATAAGTTATTGCAGAATATGAATTTGGTGGTATTCCATGGAAAGGACACTCATACAGGATTTTCTGTTCTGGAAAATCTAATCTTGCAGTGTCTGGGATCCCTGTCTTGAAAGGTCTTTTGCATGAATCTGCATGTCTCACCTGGGTCCAAACTAGTACAAGGGAGTTGTTAAATCATCAGTGCCCTTAGGAGAAGATGTGGTATCTCAAGAAAAACCTTCACTTGATCTTTACATCCCCACTAGTTACTATCTGGAATCTCTCCATCCTTTCCTTAACTCTGCAGCATGAATTCTGACTATCACTCAACCAAAACAGCTGTCTTCAAAGATACCATCTTTTGATGCCTAATGGCCTTTTCTTAGTCCTTATCCTTGACTGCTCTTGTAGCCTCTGATGCTGTCAATCACCCACTTCAACTTGATACTATTTTCTCTCTTGGTTTTCATGACACTGTTCTCTCCTGGTCCTACTCCTCTTTATCCAACTGCTCCTCTATCTCCTTTTCTGGATCTTCATCCATATTATGCCCAATAACTGTAGGGATCCCCCAAGTCTCTGTTCTAGGCTTCTATTCTGTCTCTGTACTTTTTCACTCAAAGATCTCATCAGATCCTATGGTTTTAAGTATCATCTCTATGCAGGTGACTCTTCATCTATATGTCTAGCCCTCAATTCTCTCTTTATGTCTTGATTTTCAGTTACTTACCAGACATCTTAAACTGAATGTCCCATACACATTTTAAACTTGACATGTCCTAAACTGAAGTCATTATCTTTCCCTCCAAATGTTCCTAACTTCTTTATTATTGCTGGACACTACCATCCTCCCAGTCACCCAGGCTTACGATGTAGGTGGCATCCTTGACCCCTCACTCCCCAAATCCAATTAGTTGTCAAGTCTTGTTGTTTTTGCCTTCATAATATCTCTCACACATATCTCCTTCTCTCCTCTGACACCACTACCATTCTGGCATCAGCCTTTATCACCTCACACCTAGACTATTGCAATAGCCTACTGGTTGGTTTCTCTGCTTTCCCCACTCCAATTCATCTTCAATTAAGCTATCAAACTGATTTTTCTGAAGTGCAGGTTTGACCATGTCACGCCTCTATTCAATCATCTCTAGTGAATCCCCATTCCTTTAACCCCTTTTCCCCTTCCACTTTTACACCTTATACATACTTGTATGCATATTGTTTTCTTCATTAGACTGTGAGCTCCTTGAGAACAGGGACTGTTTTTTGCCTTTCTTTGTATCTTCAGCACTTAGCATAGTGCCTGGTGTATAGTAGGCATTCAATAAATGCTAGTTGATTGACTGTCTTTCTCTGAGTAGTAGGAAATTTATCTGAATTATGTTGCTAGGGGTGGTTTGTTTTGGTGAAAAGTGGCCTAGACTTGTACAAACCATCTCTTGTCAGAGTGTGGCTGGATGGCCCCTGTAAAGACTACTGGGGAAGAAGATGATAATAAGTACTCCCCCTGAAGAGTGCTCTGAATAATGGATTTGATGTTTATTATGATTGTTGGGTCAAAAACAGAGTTATTTGACTGACTTGACCATAACAACGATCATAGTGATTGTGCTTGAGAGGAAGAAAAATCCATTTGCGACATACAGCCAGTGTCTGGGGGTAAGGGAGGTCAAGGTGTTTGATAAGGACGAAGCTCTCTCTTTTGATGATCACCTTACTAAATGTAGCTCACTGTGACACCTCTGTTCAAAGGACAAGAGTTTTACAAATTATAATTAATGTGGTCCTGAAAATGATCATGAGTCTAGAGTGAAGGAGAAAGTAGCTGATGATAAATGTAGGTGACACATGATGGCTAATGAAAGCATGCTACTAGGGAATGCATTCTCTTGGATAATGTGGATTATACCAACAGACAGAACACTGGTACTGAAGTTGTACAACAACTGTTTAGTCAGCAGCTAGATGCTAGTAAATTTATTAACATCCCGTTATTAACGAGCCCCTGAATATGTTGAAAATATGAGGCCCCCCCAAAAAAAAGATAAATTCTACTGAATCATTAGAGAGTTGTGACCTGGCCAATGGAGCAGTATGCTTCTGTGGGATAAATTTAAAAAATGGTGGTGTGGTAATGTTTTGGGTCCACCAAGCAGAAATATGCCAAAGGCAAATATGGGGAAGATAAATATACAAGATGGCAGAGGAGTAGAAACACAGCTTGGAGACTGAGGGATCTCAAAGTAAATGTAATTATGTTTAGTAATTAGGGGTTTCTGCAAACACCAGTCAACTATCTTAAGGTATTGGAGATACACTATTTGCAGTTGTCTTGAATGCAGGCACTTAATAAATATTTGTTGAATTCAGTTGAATTGAAGCATCTTTTGGTTTTTGCCTCTCTCTCTCTTTGTCTTTCTATTTTCTTTGTTCTATCTCAATAATAACTACCATGTGTATCTGCACATAGGCCACACCTTTAGTACAGTACAGTATAGTAGAAAGACCGATACTAAAATGAGAATTTTAAAAAAGGGACAAATATGCACATATATGTGTATATTTGCTTATATATAATGAAAGAATGACTGAATGAAAATGCATATATTAAACTTTACTATGTGTTAGCCACTGTGTTAAGCACTGTGGATAAAATCAAAAGTTCAGCTAAAAAAATAACATTAATTATAGAACGTACTTAGATTTTATGCAAGCTGGATTTGGGGGAAATGTATTTTTATAACTCATGACTGGATAAACAAATGTGGGTATTCTAAGGTCTTTTTTTTCCTTTTTTCTGTATAACCTTGGTCAAACTACTTCCTCTCTCTGCCCCTCAGTTTCCTCCTCTATAAAAGAAGTGGGTTTTACCAGATTCCATAAGCTCCCTTTCAGCTCAAAAATTCTGGGATTCCTGAGATAGAAGAAGCACTTTGGTTCATTTCCCTGTAAAGGGGGGGAGCAGTGAATTATTTATAACTGCCGTTGCCCTTCTGGCTGGCTATACTTCATTGCCTGCTTGGATGTGTCCCCCGTGTTGTACAGGAGTCGTTTGGGGAGGGAGGTGGCCTGGGGTGGGTCTTTCTATGAAGCTGGGGTTGTGTGTGGGAGAGAGGGGGATCTTAGATAGCTAGGTGGCACAAAGGATAGAGCTCTCTGTACTTAGAGTCAGGAAGAGCTAAATTCAAAACTTGCTTCTTTAGTTCTGTTAGCCTGGGCAAGTCATTTAATTGCTCTCAGACTCAGTTTATTCATCAAAAAATGGGCATAATAGTATCACCCACTTCACAGGGTTTTGTGATGATGGAATGAGATAACATAACGTAAAGTGCTTTGCACTCTTTAAAGTTCTATATAAATGTCATTTATTGTCATCTTCTTTATGGCTCCCAGGATTTGCAGGAGGTCATCTTTGACCTCTTTAAAAAAGTGGGCAGCAGGGTGGGCTCTGTTAGGGGAACACCAGACCTCCTAGAGGTTGGGTCAATGGGCCTTCTGTTTGCCTTGGCCTTTCTCTTCTATGCACCTAAGAAATGGGTATCTTCTTTTCTAGGGAAAGGGAAAGAGATTGGGTCTATAATTTTACTGATAAAGGCAACTCCTGGGAGAAGAAACTCTGTTTTTCTAATGCGGGTCAGCACCTTCTCTATGACTTAGGGACTTAGTGCCTAGAGCTTTTCAAAGTTCAGTGATGTGCCCAGAGTTACTCCCAGTGGTGTGCTGTAAGTGTTTAACAACTGGCTTTCTTCAGGTGGGGGTGGGGTGGGGGAATACCTGCGACACACTTTTCAGTTGAATCTGCATTTTTAATATGTTCTCCATTACATTCTTAAGTCTCGACAATCAACAGAACAATAAATCAAACTCAAATGCTCACACTGACAGCTTAACAAGGGCCTCTCCTGTTAGAGCTAGCTCTGGAAGACCCCTCTGAGTGTCACACAGCAAGTATGTGGCAAAGAAGGATGGGAGCCCAGTTTCTCCTGCCTTTGAGCCTGGCTCTGCTGATTACCTGATTCCCATGCTCTGTCAAGAAGTGGGGAAATGGAGCTCAGGGACCTAGAAGCTGGACTGTATCTATAGCAAAGTGACCAAGATGGGGAGAAGACCAGAAATTGTGTCACGAGAAAGAAATGGATGAGTGTTCAACTATTATGCCCCAAGTCCACTGTGGTTCAGCACTCCTCTGATCTGAAGTAGCTGTGCTTGGGTGGTTACAGCCCTGGACCTAAAGTCAGTTCAAATCTGGTCTCAGACACTTACTTGCTGAGTCACCTTGGGCAAATCACTTACTCTCCGTTTGCCTCAGTTTCCTCAATTACAAAATGGGATTAGTAACAGCACTTATCTTTCAGAGTTATTGTAAAGATCAAATGAGATAATATTTTGTAAAAAAGCATTCAGCACAATGCCTGGTACATAGTAGTATTATATAAATGCTTACTTCCTCCCCTCTCCTGTTGTTATTTAGTTGTTTCAGACCTGTCTGACTCTTTGTGACCCCCAGAGTGGTTTGCCATTTCCTTCTCCAGCTCATTTTATAGATGAGAAACTGAGGAAAATGGGGTTAAATGACTTGCTCAGGATCACACAGTTAGTAAGTGTCTGAGGCTAGGTCTGAACTCAGGTCTTCCTGACTCTAGGCCCTGGGATGTATCCATTGAGCCACCTAACTGCCCCTCCCGCTTCCTAGGCAAGGTCTAATAATAAACCTGTAGAACTGTAGAACCCCATTAACACACAAAATGTTTCTTTGGAGAGAGGTTATTTAATTGGAGCTATCAAGCACATAAGAGAGACCACATGATGGAGTGCAGTGGTATCAAATTCAAATAGAAATGGTTCCCTGCTGCTGCATGTTAACTAAGAAAACCACAAACTAACATCATCTATATTATATTATATTTTAATTTATTTTGTTAAACACTTCACAATTACATTTTAATCTGGTTTGGACTGTGCTAGGAAGTTTTGGGGAAGCGTTTCCACTAACTTCTGTTTTGACATCTCTGGTGTGGCAGTTTGGGAGCTGACCTTTGCTTGCATTAAAATCCCGCACCTGGGGCAGCTAGGTGGTGCAGTGGTTAAAGCACCAGCCCTGGATTCAGGAGGACCCGAGTTCAAATCCGGCCTCAGACACTTGACACTTATTAGCTGTGTGACCCTAGGCAAGTCACTTGACCCCAATTGCCTCACAAAAAAATGCTTTGGGGCAGCTAGGTGGTGCAGTGGATAAAGCACTAGCCTTGGATTCAGGAGGACCTGAGTTCACATCCAACCTCAAGACACTTGACACTTACTGGCTGTGTGACCCTGGGCAAGTCACTTAACCCTCATTGCCCTGCAAAAAAAAATTCCCACACCTGATAAATGCTGCCTGTGTGACAAGTCACTTAACCTCTCATTCTTCTAAGAAACTCATTTCCCCTCAAGCTTAATAGTATTTTATTTTTTCCAGTTACATGTAAAGATAGTTTTCAACATATAAGATTTTGAGTTCCAAATATTTCTCCCTCCTTCCCTCCCCTCATCCCTCTCCAAGACAGAAAGCAAATTGATCTAGGTTATATATGTACAATCACATTAAACATATTTCTGCATTAAAAGAAAGAAGAATCAGAACAAAAGGAAAAAAAAAACCTCAAAAAAGAAAAAAACACACACAAAAAGTAGAAATAGTATGGTTCAATCTGCATTTAGATTCCACAGTTTTTTCTGGATGTGGAAAGCATTTTCCATCATAAGTCCTTTGGAATTGTCTTGGATCATTGTATTGCTGAGAAGAGCCAAGTCTATCACAGTTGATCATCATACAATGTTGCTGTTATTGTATACAACATTGTACTGGTTCTGCTCACTTCACTCAGCATCAGTCTTATACTTAAGTTTTTTCAAGTTTTTCTGAAATCTGCCTGCTCATCATTTCTTACAGCATAAGAGTATTCCATTACATTCATATGCCACAACTTGTTCAGCTGTTCCCCAATTGAAGGGCAACCCCTTGATTTCCAATTCTTTGCCACCACAAAGAGAACTGCTATAAATATTTTTGTCCATATATGTCCTTTTCCCTTTTTATGATGTCTTTGGGATACAGACCTAGTAGTGGTACTACTGGGTCAAAGGGCATGCACAGCCCCCTAGCCCTTTGGGCATAGTTCCAAATTGCTCTCCAGAATGACTGGATCAGTTCACACCTCCACTAACAATTCTAAGCAACTCTTTTTTTTTTTTTGCACAGGGCAATGAGGGTTAAGTGACTTGCCCAAGGTCACACAACTAGTAAGTGTAAAGTGTCTGAAGCTGGATTTGAACTCAGGTGCTCCTGAATCCAGGGCCAGTGCTTTATCCACTGAGCCACCTAATTGACCCTTATATCAAAGCTTCTTAAACTGTGGGTTGCAATCCCATATGGGGCCATGTAACTGAATGTTGGGGTCCTGAAAAATTTGGCAAGTAAAGGTTATGTATACCTATTTTACATGCCTATATACCAGGGATCACATAAAAATTTGGGGGGCAAAAAGAGGTCATGAGTGGAAAAAGTTTACAAAGTGCTGCCCTATACCAATAGAATCACAGGTTCATGTCCCCATCCCCATTAAGCACATGGAGTACAGGTGGGGAATTCCTAGCTCAGTAGAAACATAAATTCATAAAGAATGACTTCTCTAGTATGTAAAAATAATATACAAATATGACACAATTTTATCAGGATGACAATGGATATCTCTTTTGGGACCGGTTGCACATAATACTGCATGGAATTCCCAATTCTTTGTGGAAAAGAGAGAGATAGAGAGAGAGAGACAGACAGAAAGACAGAGAGAGACAGAGACACAGAGATAGAGACACAGAGATAGAGACAGAGAGAGAGAGAGAGAGACAGACAGACAGACAGACAGACAAAGAGACTCTTACTCATGGCTCCAAGAAGCTATAGCATGAGCAGCAGTCACACACCAGTAGACCCTCTCCATAGATGGGCTAAACCAGGTCCAACGTAACTGATAGACCTCAAAGCTGTCAGCGAGTTAGGGTGATGGCTACCCTGAGCATGCAAAGACTTCCCCTTGTGGATTGGGTAAATGAGAACAAGTGTTCCCAGGGAACACTTGGTCAGATATTGAAGACCCCAAGGCCATCCACTGCATCCTGGGCCATTGCCAGTCATCTTCACTTTCATCTTACCATTGGTCTTTGATGACTCAGGAACAACTCTGCCTCACTTAAATCCAATTCATGAGCAAGTCAAGACATCACTTGGGATGTCATTGGTCCCCTTTGAAAATGAAGGATGGGAGCAGGTAGGTGGCGCAGTGGATAAAGCATGGGCCCTGGATTCAGGAGGACCTGAGTTCAAATCTGGCCTCAGAAACTTGACACTTACTGGCTGTGTGACCCTGGGCAAGTCACTTAACCCTCATTGGCCCACCACCAAAAAAAAAAAAAAAGAAAGAAAGAAAACGAAGGATGAAGAACAATAACGACAATGGATAAAGGCACAGGGTTATGAGTAATGGTTCTTCCCTTAAGGAGAGGTTGAATGAAGAAGCAGAGTCCACTGGGAGTCTAGAGAATTAGGAGATGCCCTTCTCCTGGCTAAAGATGGTTGCCTTGCCATGAAGCAAACTTGTAGATGGGTTAGACAGAACCTAACTTAGATTAGGAAGCTTTTGCCACTAAGTGACAAAGGAGGGTTCTGGACTGGGTCACTTTTGATAGTTTTATAGCTCTCTTGAAATCATCCTACCCTTTTATATATGTTATATTTTTTAACCTTTTCCCTTATACTTAATAAAGCCATATTCTAATGTTATTCAATGCAGTTAAGTGTCAGGTGTAAATAAAAATGTGATGGCACTTTGTTGTCAGAATGGGTTGTAAGATGAGAAATGAGACCCAAAGGATTCTGGAGTTAGATGTACTCCCATTAAATATTTGCCAGGTAGATTTGTTGGAACCCAAGCTTTCTTCATATACTGGGATTGTTAGCTCTTTGTAGTGGTAGGTGATTCCTGGGGTCTATGTGGGAATTATTGATGCAGAAACTTTTGGGAGATTTGGGAAGTGGGAAAAAAGAATGGGGAAGTTGGCTTATGTTAGTCACCTTGCTGACTTAAAAAAAAAAAAAAAGTGGCTCTTTCTTTGAGTTATGTGAATGCCTTCAGTTGAGAATTAGGTTTAGATGATACAATTCCCAGGCACAAGATAAACAAAATCTAGTCGGACTTGCATCCTGTGACTTCCCTGATCAGTAGCAGAGAACCAAGCCTGTGAGGGATGGTACAAGGGATAATGTTGTTTGGAGCCCATAGCAGCCTTCACCATCCATGCACTGTATTTTGGGTCAATGTAAACATTTATTAAGCATGCACTGTTTGCTGAGTACTTAGCTCATATTCTTAGAATTTATGGCATCTTTGTTTTTATGACACATGTTTCCTATAGCTTACATAAATCTGTATTCATAAAAGGGGCCAAATAGATATTATAGACTTTATAGACAAAAATTTGAAGGAAGGGGGCAATCCCTTAACAGGGGTTCACCAAGGGAAGTAGGATTGTAACTCTGGGAGCTGGTTTTAAAATACCAGACACATGTATTTAGGGGCAAGTAATTTAAATGACTCAAATTTCTATATCACTTCAAGGTCTGAAAAGCCCTGTTTTCACATAGACCCTGGGAAGTACATAGTGCAAGTAGTATCATCCACATTTTACAGATAAATAATAGAGGCTCACAGAAGCAAAGTCACTTGCTTATGATCAGTTAGGAGAGATTCAAACGTGGTTCTGCTGACTCTGAGTACAGTGCCTTTTCACCATACTGTTCATTCATGCTAAAAGTGTGTTGCCGGATAGATTTTTCTATTTTCAGCCTACCAGGACTCAAATTGATTAAAAATATTAAATATCATCATTGTCAAGTGGCATCTTTGATAATTGTAGATATAAGTGTATCAAGCTACATGGTCCATAGTTTCCAAATTAACAAAATGTGGATGCCCATACCAAATTCCTTGCTAGAAATAATGAATTACTAAGGAGGAATGTGAAAGCATCCGGTTAAAAGTGCTCTGGTGATGCACAACAATAAGCAGGTAGGAGAGAGAGTGGGATTAAATAAAACCTAGAATAAGATCCTCCTTCGAAGGTGAGAATGCTCTGAGGCTCTTATTAGAGACCAAATCCTAGTGAGTGTGGAGAAGAGTAAGAGAAACTTGGTTCCATAAGCACTCACTATAGCCAAATTCTGCTCATACAATCCTAGAACCCAGAGGAGAAGGGACCTCGGAGGCTATCCCAACTCGGGAGTGTGCCAGAGCTGGCTTGAATGGCATCTCAAGAGCTGACTGCTCAGTTTTCAGTGTGAGCATTTATCTCTTGGAAACTGGCAAACAATACAGATCAGGGTTTGATTTATTATTTTGTTGATTGTCTGGACTTAAGAAAGTGATCAAGAAAATGTTAATAGTCAGTAAACAAACATTTTTTGTGCATGGATTTTTTTGGGGGTGGTGGTGGTGATGGAGATTCAGTTGTTAAACATTTTTCAGCACACTTGTGAGTCCGACCGACATTTGGAGAAGAATTCCTTTTGAAATATATTCAACAAAGGATTATCCAGATTTTGCCTGTAGATCTGGAGAGAGAGGAAGACATGACCACCTAAGGCAGCCCATTTCACTTTGGGCTAACTGTCAGAGTGAGAAAGTTTTTCTTTTCATGAAATTTAAATTTGGCTCTTTGCAGCTTCCACCCATTTATAATAGTTCTGCCCTCCGGGGCCAGGCAGGACAAATTTAATTTCCTGTCATAGCCCTTATAATACTTGATGATGGCTATCATTCTGCACACTCTCCCTTACTTTTCTATCTTCCCTGCTTCCCAAGCTTCTCTTCTCCAGGCTAAACATCCTTCATCTGATTCTCATACAGCATGAACTTACGGTCTTTCACTGTCCTGTATGCTCCTCTTTGTAAGCTCTCCAGCTGATCTGGTTTTTCTAAAGTGTGTTGCTTAAAACTGAACACAACTCTCCAGATGTCACCTGAACAGGGCAGAGTACATGCAACAAGATTTGTTGTTATTATTGTTGTTGATTAAGTTGTGTCCGACTCTTCTTGACCCCATTTGGGGTTTTGTTGGCAAAGATACTGGAGTGGCTGTTCCATTTCCCTCTCTTGCTCATTTTACAGATGAAGAAACTGAGGCAAGCAGGGTTAAATGACTGGCTCAGGGTCACACAGCTAGTGTCTGAGGCAGGATTTGAACTCACGGAGATGAGTCTTTCTAATTCTAGGCTCAGAATCCCATCCACTATATCACCTAGCTGCCCCATCAGTCACACTACCATACCAACTGCGGACAAATTGCTATGCACTGGTGGGTAAGTCCAAGAGACCCAAGAATAGATTAGTGCTCCCAGACCCCTGGTTCTTCTTCTCCTGGCCTCAGCAGTCATAATACAGGTGAACAATCCCTATGGAAAAAGAGCTACCCATCTCCATTAACTGCCCATGATAGGGCAGGCAAACTAATCTAGTCAAAGAAGCAAGGCACCTTGAGGCACCTCCTGAAAAGAAGCAAGCTCAGCTTCTGCCATCAGCTCAGTTACCACCTCCCTTCAGATTCTAATGAGGACGGTCTCTAAGCTCAAGAGCTCTGGGCACTGCAGTACCTCCCAGATCAAGAACCTTCTCAGGCCAGCCCTCTCAGCCATCCCAGAGGGGATCCACCTTTGCAGAGATGAGATTTCCACCCCCTCTCCCAGGTAGATGTTGCTTTAGGTGCCTCAATCCCTGTTTCTTCAGAAGCCCCAATTAATGAAGACTTATAAAAGAAAGTTCTTGGTACCAGCGGTTCAACATCAAAACCAGGTATGGTTTTATTAGTGGAAATACCATTTTTTTTTTTAAAAAGATGTGTTACCATCTGTTTTGCCATTGCACCCTAAGGACCACTGGAACTTTCCTTCAGCCTTGCAGAGGAAACCTCCTTCATGTGTTGTCTTTCCCTATGACAATGGAAACTCCTTAAGACAAAGGACCATCTTGCTCTTTTGTTTTATCTCCAGCACTAAGCATAGTGCCTTGCACATAGTAAGCATTTAATAAATGTTCATTCATTTATGCCACTTAACCACATTGTATTCCAGTTTCCCCATTCTTATAAAATGAAGGTCTAGAATCTAAGACCTAGAAAATCTCTAAGGTCTCTCGGCTCTGAAGCTTATAATTCTGACTAGGGTGATGCCCCATGCCTCAGTTCAGACAGGCTTTTTACCACCATAAAAATGCCTTTCACCCCTTCCTCCTCTGACTCAACCTACTCTGCTGTCCTTCATTCAGATCTTGGCAGAAATGTCCTAATGTACCAGAATTCAAAGAAAAAAACCCTTTTCCTCTATTTATAATGGGATCATAGATCTAATATAATAATACTAGTTAGGATTTATATAGCTCCAACTATGTGCCTGACCTTGTTAAGTGCTTTACAAATATAATCTCATTTATCATATTGCTTGCTTTCTCAGTGGGCGGGGGAGGGACCGAAGGAAGGGAGAGAATTTGGAATGCAAGTTTTTTTAAAATGTTAAATAATAAAATGAAAACATAGAAAAAGCAAACAAAGACCAAACATAATCTCATGAGATCTAGATCTGGAAGG